>NC_141990.1:230258301-231517801 GCF_049901715.1 Pseudonaja textilis
CTGCCAAACCGGTCACGCTGGAGGATGTTGCAGGCAGCAGAACGTTCTCCATGGCGTCTCCAGATCATGTCATGTCTGTCAGATGTGCTCAGTGTGAACCTGCTTTCATCTGTGAAGAGCACAGGGTGCCAGTGGCGAATTTGCCAATCTTGTTCTTCTCTGGCAAATGCCAAACGTCCTGCACGGTATTGGGCTGTAAGCACAACCCCCTACCTGTGGATGTCGGGCCCTCATACCACCCTCATGGAGTCTGTTTATGACCGTTTGAGCAGCCACATGCATATTTGTGGCCAGTTGGAGGTCATTTTGCAGGGCTCTGGCAGTGCTCCTCCTTCCCTCCTTGCACAAAGGCGGAGGTAGCGGTCCTAATGCTGGGTTGTTGCCCTTCTACGGCCTCCTCCACATCTCCTGATGTACTGGCCTGTCTCCTGATAGTGCCTCCATGCTCTGGACACGACGCTGACAGACACAGCAAACCTTCTTGCCACAGCTCGCATTGATGTGCCATCCTGGATGAGCTGCATTACCTGAACCACTTGTGTGGGTTGTAGCCTCCGTCTCATGCTACCACTAGAGTGAAAGCACTGCCAGCATTCAAAAGTGACCAAAACCATCAGCCAGAAAGCATAGGAACTGAGAAGTGGTCTGTGGTCACCACCTGCAGAACCACTCCTTTATTGGGGATGTCTTGCTACCTGCCTATGCTTTCCACCTGTTGTCTATTCCATTTGCACAACAGCATGTGAAATTGATTGTCAATCAGTGTTGCTATCTAAGTGGACAGTTTGATTTCACAGAAGTGTGATTGACTGGGTATTACGTTGTGTTGTTTAAGTGTTCCCTTTATTTTTTTGAGCAGTGTAGATCATTAGGGATTAAGCATCTGATACAATTTTACATTTTACAACCAACCCAAAAAAGTTATTAAATACTTGTAGCATTTGCTGCATAGACTTTGAAATTACATAATAATTCATCTTATTCATGTTCTCCTTTAAAAGAACTAGTATTCAAAATAGAGTGGTTTGTAATTGAATGCATTAAGGCACTGAAGTTTCTTAAATTACCAGACCCTGCCTGTTAGGCTCATTTTTTAGTTTTAATGCTATTTTGTTCATTTTATTTCAAATGACCTTCACATATATTTTGAGAAGGGATTCCATTTCTTAAACATTCTACACTCTGCACTAATATATTAGTAATTGCATTTCTCAGTTTACAGTTTAGTATATAATAACAAAAACAAACTGAACGAGTGCATCAATGTATGTACGGATAGTCCTCAAGTTACAATGTCAACTGGGGCTGGAATTTCTGTTGCTAAGCATAAAGTCATATGATCATCTCGCTTAGCAATGGCAATTCCAGCATGAGTCATTAAGCAAGGATCTCATGTGACTGTGATTTCTGACGTGCTGTCAGCTTCCCCATTGACTCTGTTTGTGGGAGACTGGCAGGGATTGTTGGAAATCATGATCCCATGACTGTGGAAACCCTGCAATGGCTAAGTACCATTCACTCGGTACTTTGGTAACTTTGAACAGTCACTAAACAATGGTTGTACCCTGAGAACTATATGTATATAGAATTCATTAAATTCTATATTCATTTAAGTAATACTGCTGAAATTAGGGCAAAATACAACATTCCACCCTGTAACAAAAAATAAAAAATACAAACATATTACAGGTATACAGAAAGAAATTTTATATTTAAGGAGGAATAATCCAAGGCAACCTGCTTTTCTCTCACACCATTATTTCTATTTCACAATGGTTGCATTCCCAGATAAACTATAACATGGTGTCCTCTTGACTCACCATGATGAGCACATTTTATCAGGGTGGATTTGATTTAAACCAAGTCCATTTAAATCACGATTTAAATCACTAGTAAAAAAGCTTGAGTTAAACCAACTTGATTTAAATCAACATTTTTAAAGAGCAACTGTCATCTCTGTCCTGCAGCAGCTCCTCCTCTGACCCACTGTTGACTGACAGTCCCATTCACTTTAACGGGATGGCTAGTGATGCGGCAGTGATACAATAAGGTGAAGGACGTGGCAGGCAGCAGGTGAGTGGATGCCCGCTAACAGGCACTGCCATGATGGATCTGAAATGACAGGCACTCTTTAAATGTAAAGACTCATTCTTGCTGGTAGTTAGAATCCAATTTAAATGGGGAAAAATCCATTTTTTTATTTTTAAAAATCATAGATTTTTATCCACATAATGCATTTTATCCATTATAGTTGAGCACCATATATAAATTAGATTAGTTATGAAAAAGTTATGAAGTTATAAAAAACTTCCAGATTTTTTCATCATCATCCAGCACATCCTATCATGTTCTGACAAAATTTACTTTATAACCATAAAAAAGATAGTACTAGATACAAAAGATGGAAATAATTATTAGAAATAAAATTATTTCATATATTCTCACTTATGTATTTTGGGTAGCATTCTTTTCAAAAGGAAGAAAAAAATGAATATAGTCCCTCCTGTTTTTTTTAACCTAAGCAATTTCTTAAAACATTTAAATATCATATTACATTATCGCATGGCTACCAATTATGTTCGTCCTAGACGGAAGTTTTCCACCTAAATTGAGATGATAATTCATCTGACTAAAGCTGAATTAATTTATTTCAAATTATCCACCTAAACTCCAGATCCAGATGCTGTTAGATACTAAATGATCACTGAAACTATTATTTAATTGACACCTGTGTGGGGTTGTTATATTATTTTATTAATTTATTATGTGATTATTCTCTTTTATTAGCTTTATTATTCTATATGAGGTTTTATATTCCTTTAAGCCTCCTTGAGTCGCCATGTGTGAATAAGGGGCAATATACATTTCCTAAAATAAATTTATATCATACCCTATTTTGAACTTAAAAATACTAGTATTATTTTAATAATTTAAACTTTATTAAAAAAAAATAAAAAGTGAAGCTAAATCATGCATTTAATATCTTAGAAGGCTGTCTTTCTTGTCAATATTTTTAAAAGAAATTAGTTACACTAGAATTATATCTCCAAAAGCATAAAGTTGTGAACATTTTCCCCATGTATTTGTTATCAAATTGCTACAGTGTGTCCTATCATGAAAAAGCATTTGTTCACCTCTACACTTTCCCCAGCAGCATGATCAGCAACTTGGGGGGGGGGGGTAATTTTTGTAAACAAAAAAGTATTATCTCAAACTTTGTAGCCTCATTTAATTCAGTGTCTTCTGTCAAAGAAGATTCTGAATGAAGAATATTTTCTCAGAAAAAATATTGCATAAAAATATTTTGATAATGGATTTCTAGTGTCCAGTTTCATTTAGAAGAAAACCTTAGTATCACTAATTTACTATTTGTTTTAGAGACATATTACCACAGAGTAGGACTAGTTTATTGCCCAGTTAATTTCAGTAAATAAAGAATCATCTGAATTCTACTTAAGAATTGTTTTAGCATCATCTATTATCTTTTTTCACACTTCTGCAATTAAAGAAACACCATAACTTGCAAGAATGTGCATTAAATTTAAGAACACTTCCGCCTCTTATTTCAAGTAACTTTCAGAAAAATAGAAGACCAGGAAAATTTCCGCATCCCTCTGCATTCCTAATCAAAAGTGCTTTCTTCAGTAACCAAGTATATATGAAACCTAACCCTAACCCTTAAAGTAGAATTCCCTCCACTTGAGCTGGTAATACATGGGCACGTCTAAACTGTCTTTGAGATTATTATAACCTTAGCTGTTTTTTAAAATATCACAATCTCAATCCCTAACTTGTAGGATTCACAGAACTGAATTTCATTACTGGATGTTTTGTATCCTACATACAGTAGATCTCAGTAATAAGAATATTCCGTTTCCAATAAATAGGTCAGTAAAAATAGCTTTGACTTTTTTTTAAAAAAAGACAAATGAATTCTCAAAGCAGCTGAAAAAAACAAAAGAATTTTATAGTTAAACTCTGTGGCATTCTATGTTCTATAATATAGATATCCAAATTTCAATTAGTCTCAAAAAAACAAGCAGGATCTAACCTGTTTGCAGGAACATCATGCAATAAAGGCAATTATAAATTATTATGTATTGTTGCCACAAAACTTCCAAAGTCATGTCCATAGGAGACCAGGACTTGAGTTTGACTTGAAAGCAACATTACCTTTTCAATGTGGTAGTAAAGAGAATAGTAAAGAATATGAAAAATACACCACACACTCTAGCCCAGGGATCTCCAACCTTGGCAACTTTAAGACTTGTGGACTTCAACTCCCAGAATTCCTCAGCCAGCATGGTTGAAGTCCACAAATCTTACAGTTGCCAAGGCTGGGGACCCCTGCTCTAGCCAATATAAATTTTTAAACTCTTACAGAATTGAGAGGTGCAAGAATCACAGGTAGCACATGTATGAAAACAGAACATAAAAATTCAAACCTGGAAGACTAGTACTTTCACAAATCAAGCTTGAGATGCCCAGAGAATAAAGGATCAATGGTTTTAAAATATTGATGGTTCATACTAACCAAGCACATCACATGGCATTAAAAAAGTAAAAATTAAAAAATCCTTCCTGACCCTAATATTGCTGGATGTATATACAAAATTACATTATATTAAGGTCTGGGAATGGAAGTAATCCAGTCTAAAATTTACCACATATCTAGAGTTGTTTATACTTCTTAGTTACAACTCATATTATTCAGTAAATTGACATTCTTAAACTTTGTGGTGCCATGATCCCCTAAACTAAAAGAATTTATGAGGGCCTCATGCAAAAAACAAATGCGTGTGATAACCTCACCAGTAACAGATGCATAAATAATGAAATAAGCATGTCATTTGACAGGTACCTGAAGTAGGGGATGTATCCCTCAGTTGAGAAGCAAATAGCATCCACAACTTAGAGAACTACCTTCACACCCTGAGAAGAGCCTACGTAGGGAGGCCAGCACACAAGGAATACCCTCCAGAAAGATCTGCAGTAGAGCATGCTGGCCTCCTGTTATAAAATATCAACACAAAGTTTGCATTGGGTTCAATATCAAGATATAACATGACAAACGTACTAGGGAAAGCCATCTTGGAAGAGGGAAAAAGATAAAATTAGCAGGAGTCAGTGCTGAAACTACAAAAATTGTTGAAGTCAATCACATCTGGATATTGTATATGGTTGTGTCTAGCACTAGCATCTTGGAGGAGATCACTAACTTCCAGACATATGAAACAACTGTGGCCCACTCTGTTCCTGTCCTCCACAGTTTGAAAACTCCTGCAGTGTTATCTATTACAGCATGGTCAATTCAATTTGATAGTAGCTGTCGATTACCTGGCAGACATAATGCTATAAGTATTAAATATTTAAGTTATCTTTACTGTGATGCATTTATTTATTCAGGTTTATGGCTGCCCAACTCCCAGTGACTGAAGGAGGGATACAAATTTAAAAAATCATAAAATAATACATATCAAAACCACCAAATAAATTGGCGATCAAAGACACTAACCAAAATAACATCCCACTTTCTAGAAATGGATTTATTCAACACTCTGGCCCTATGCAAGAAAGGCAAGACTTTAAGAGCCTTACAAAAGGTCAATATGATTGGGGTCATCCTAATCTGGTGGACAGGAAAGGGAGAGAAGCTGTTAAGCAGACCAGGCTCCCTGATAGAGAAACCACACTTCTTGGGTGTCATAATCCCATTGCTTGATGGAAAGGCCCCAGAGAATGCCAACACTGTCAGACTTGGTGGAAACTAAATAAAGTTGTATAGAACAATACCAGTAAATATGATATTGAACTCAAGATACCTCTAAAAATGATTATGCAGTTTAGATATTAGCACTGTTGAATTGAAGCAGCACTTATATAAACACTGTGCAGCATTTTATTAAGATTCAGTTTTGTAGCAAGAGACCTACACCTCTACTTTGGAAATAATTAATGATTACTTCAAAAGATTTTAGAGCACTATCATTTAAAAAAAAACAGTTGAAGTTAACATTTTCTCTTATGCCCAAGTTAAGGCAATGGGGAATGTTCTAAATGCAATGGGGGAAAATTACAGACTAATCAGGAGGTAGCTTTATTCACATGGGATAATGCGTTTTCGATCCTTCTTCACTAATGTTGAATGAACATATTATTTCATTCAGAAATAATAGAAATGAATTTGAGCTATTCTCACCGCAAATCAAAATCCTGGGTTCAGGCAGCCACGATCTGAAAACCAGCCTAGCTCTCTCTGCCTTTACAAACAGTTGACCTCAAATCTGGAGTCCAGAAGTTACCGAGCCATGTTTTACATACCAATTAAGAAGAAAACATTATGATTCAAACGATCGTTTTGATTCCCATTCATCTAACAACAGGAAAGGACATGAATGGCGTTCCTTACATTGCCAGGGAAAGCCAAGCAAAGGACTACCGGGAAGCCTGCGGGGTGGCAAGAAAACAATACGTGGGAAAGCACGAACCCGTGTTGGAGGTTCTTCTCATTCTTGTCGGGGAAGGGGCCCTTAATGGAAATCCCGCTCGTCCCATGAAGCAGCAGTGTGTGGGGAGGGCGGAAAGCAGAGCCCCCGCCCACACCGACAGTAAAGGGAGAAAGGACGCAGGCCCGCTGCGACAGAGAATCGAAGGCCGGGCGGGGGGGGGGGGAGTGCACTCAGGAAGCAAAACAAACCGGATCACTAGGCCGCTGCCGCTCCAAGTTACGAGCCAGAGGGAAGCATTCCGCCCCCCGCACTTCAAGACGCCGAAGAGCTGGTGGTGGCGACGGAAAAGCGAAGCCGGCCTCCCGGCTCCCGTTCCTTCAGGACCGCTTTCCTGCTGCTTCCTGCCGCCGACGCGTTTCTTCAAACGAAGCAAACCACCATCGCTGCCACCCCCGCCCCGCTCCGCTCTCCCCTGCCCTGGGCCTACGAAGAAGGGGCGGCCGCAAGCTCCTCCCCGAAGGCAGATGAACTCCCGAAGCCCCTACTTCAGCGAAGAGGCCTCCCGCTCGGGCAAGCCAACCCCCTGCCGCCACTCAGGCGGGAAAACTGCGGCTCCCTACCATCATCGACTCTTCAAGATGGCGGTCATATCGGCTTCTTCGAACCCTCCTGTCTCCGTCCCCCCATTCCTGCCAATCAACCCTCCACAGGTCACGCCTTCGCCCAGCAGGTTTTTTTCTATTGGACGCTGGCTAAACTTTCTGTTTTCTATTGGTTCCAGAGCGTAGTCGATCATAAGGTAACCGATTCGCTATTGGGTAACAAAGGGATAAAGGCCGAGGTCACGGCTTCATTTAACCCAATCAGCGTATTCGGATGGGTGACTCCGGATTCCCACTGTCACGCCTTAGCAACAAATGTACGTCACTTTGAAAGACTTTCAGATTGCCCAACTACTAAGTTCCATTCCGTTTAAAAATAAACCAATGGCGGCCAATCATTTTAGGGTTCAGTCCAATTGCAAGCCACGGGGGGCATAGCTGAAGTGCCTCCTCCCACGGCGCTGGTTACTAACGAACGTGCTGTCCTATTGGACAACATGAGAGCCAAAATTATCGTCATAAAATTAAAGAACTAGAACAGCCTGACAACAACGGCTTCTTTTATAGATTGGGGAGGGGTTAGAAATCTGTCGGTCACTTAAAATGGCATTTCTAACCAACTTCAGTCTCCTTGTTCCGAAGGGGAATTAGCTCAAATGGTAGAGCGCTCGCTTAGCATGCGAGAGGTAGCGGGATCGATGCCCGCATTCTCCAGTTTTAGAGGTCATATGTATTGTGAAAAATAAAGTCTTCACAAGTTTGTGGTGGTAATAGTAGTATTTTTCTCAAACAGTGGCTCTAAATTATATTTTCTCCCACCGCAGAGTTGCACGCACTAAGGATTAAATCCTTTTATCCTCGATATTCTGTAATCTTCCCCCCCACACACACACATCAACTAGCTTTGGCTTAAGGTTGTCGATGGTTGACAGGGGCTTCTGCAAATTTATGGATCCAGGTGATAATCAAGATAAGGAACTGATCTCAATCCATGATATCCATGGAGGGCCAACACTTTCCAGATGTGACCCAAAGGTGCTTTTTTCGAGAGGCAACTGGACTTTCCTTGTTTTTCTTTGAAGAAGTTCCGCTTCTCATCCAAGAAGCTTCTTCAGTTCTGACTGGATGGTGGGGGAAGATCAGAGCTGAAGAAGCTTCCTGGGTGAAAAGCAAAACATCTTCAAAGAAAAACAAAGGAAATCCAGTTGCCTCTTTGAAAAGCACCTTTGGGTCACATCTGGAAAGTTTTGGCCTGCCATGGATATTATGGATTGAGATCAGTGACCATACAGAGGTTCCTTGCATTGACCTCATTTGTTATAGTTTATAATTCTTGGTAACCACATGGCTTTTTTTCTTAGTTTAAAGCTTAGATTCTTTTTTAGAAAGTGATGTAGAATTGTATATGCAGTAGGATATATGTTGACTAATTGAAATCCCCATGACAGCACAAACTCTGTGTTTATTATTGTATATATTTCATTCTTTTTATGCTCATCATGCTTTATATTCTTTTTTTAAATGTTTAAGATATTTTTTAAAAGAATAGGTTTAGGGCTGGGCTATGCTTATTTGTAGACATAATTAAACCTGTTTTTAAAACTAAGTTTTAGTTATTTCATAAAAATATCTTTCTTCTTAGGTTACCCAGATATCTTCCCCATAAAGTTTCAGTACATTAGCTTAGTAACTGAAAAATCAGAAACCTGGTAGCAAGTAACAAATTTTATTAAAAGCTCATGAAAGGGCATGACTGCTAATAAAATCTGCTGGTTGGAAAAGAACAGATTGCTGTTCTCCTACAATGTCTATTTAGAGACTGAAAGATTCTAAGCTTGAGAGGGGAGTAACAGTGGCAGCAGAACAAAACGAGAAGAAAGGAAATGACTGGCATCCCACCCCCTGACGTGGGGAATATGCAACAGACTCCTCCAGGACAGTTGCTCCTATAGGAACAGGTGGCCTGGTGGCCTTCTGGAAGGCTTTAGGCTGATGCACCAGTTGCAATCCTAAACTGGACCCCAAAGTCCCCACTTGCGACTCTCACTACAAGACTAGGTTTCTGTAGCCTACACAATGGAGAGGTGCCTTTGAACATAACGCAGTAATTACAACTGGTGCAAAATGCAGTGATCAGGACACTAGCAGTGTGAAGTGCTGCTGTAAAATAATACCGTCATCTGTTCTGGATTATTTCTGCAGTCATTTCATTCTTGTTGCTCAGTGCTAGCAGTACTTCCTCCACAACTGCTTGCTTCGATGTAAAATTATATATATATATATATATATATATATATATATATATATATGTGTGTGTGTGTGTGTGTGTGTGTGTGTGTGTGTGTGTGTGTGTGTGTGTGTGTGTTTCTGTTCTCTTAACTACCACATTGTTTAGCAACGGTTCAAAGTTTCAGTGGAGCTGAAATAGTAACTTTGAAGACTGATCCTCACATTTATGACCATTGCAACATCTCCGTGGTCAGGTTATTGACATTCAGGTGCTTTACAATCATTGCTTGCAATAGGTTCACAGTTGGGACACTTGCAGAGTTTTGTGGCCATCATGTGATCATCATTTGCAACTTTCCCTGCTTGCTTTCCACAAAGTTGATGGGGAAGCCGGCAGGAGGTCACAAGTTGTTCCTGTCACTCCCCCTCCACACACACACACACACACACACACACACACACACACACAGAGAGAGAGAGAGAGAGAGAGAGACAGAGAGAGAGAGCAACTGCAGCCCTGAGGCATCTACCCAACTGCCCAATTTGTGTAACATTCACCTGCAAATCCTTCAGATATTTTGTCAGTTATATGGCATAATCTATGTACAAAAGTAACCTACATCATATCCAGAGGTGGTGTTCAGCAGGTTCTGACCAGTTCTGGAGAACCGGTAGCAGAAATTTTGAGTAGTTCGGAGAACTGGCAAATACCACCTCTGACTGGCCCCGCCCCCATCTATTGTCTGCTTCCCGAGTCACAGCTGATTGGCTGGGTCTTCTTTGGTTCCCCTGCACAGGAGAACAGAGCTGGAAAGCAGGTTAGTGGGGTGGGAAGGGAATGGAGATTTTACAGTATCCTTCCCCTGCCATGCCCACCAAGCCACCCCCACCAAGCCACACCACACCACACCCACAGAACCGGTAGTAAAAAAATAATAATCTCACAACTGATCATGTCCCCAACCAATACATAATATTACCATAAGCATTCCTTATACATTTTCCCATTAAAAAGGCTTAAGTTTACAAAGACACCTAATGTCTTACTCCATGTGAAATGTTACATACTCCATTTATCCTCACGTATGCTTTAGGTCCATTCTATTCTGCTCTTAATGCAATCAGCAATCCATCTTCATATTATTACAAAACATTTGAAAATTCAAGCCTGTTCTTCAGTTTATGATACATTTTTTGTAAATCAAAAAGTGTATAATAAACTTTTCCCTACACTTTGTTGCTGAAGAGCAAAACTCTTGTCTAAGCCCTATCCCTCACAGAATCATGTTGCGCCTTCAAAGTTTGCCCATTCTCTTTTTGCCAAACATTTTCCTGGACATACTTAACAAACTTACCCCTTACAGTTTTCTACATTTAATCTTTCTACATTTTAGATACATAATAACACAATTCTTTCAATAGGCACCCCTTAAATTATTTTTCAATTCACTTTCCTGGGGATTTCTTATTTAGCACTCTTCATCTACTTCCAAAACATTTTTTATTTCCATCAGAATCACTCTTCATAGCATTTCTTTTCAGCCTCTTAATCTCACTCATCCCTTAATGGTTTCCTTGCAATTATCTTTTTTTCTATATACACATTATATCTTTGATTGTTATTTTCAGCAGTAGTCATTCTCCTTTGTGCATTTTTTCTCACCTGTAGCATCTTTCACTTCATTCTATCAAGCTTCCCATGTCATGGTTCCCATTACTGTAATTCCAGTAATTTTGTTTTTATTTATTTACAAGACTTATATGATGCCTATCTCATACCAAATGACTCTAGGCAGCTCACTACATCCATAAAACATAGTTAAAAGCAAAAGTCCCCTCTCCAGACACCAGACCAAACATCCATACAGCTCAACACCCATCCTAGCCCAGTGCTTCTTCACAGTTCAAAGCCCACAGAAGTCTAAACTATATTCAGCATTAATATTCTTGTCACAACACTTGAATTTTATATCGCACTTCTTTCTTCATCACTTTCCAGATATATCAGATCTAAAAAGTCCATTAAACTATATGTGTAAAACATGCTAATGGAAATCGATGAAAAGGTATTAAGAATCTACTCACAGAAAAAAAGACTTGTACAAATAAATACACACTGATCATTACAAAGGCCATCCCAATATTTTGAAATCCATTAACAAAGTATTATACAAGCGCAAATAATGAAAGTCTTAGAATAGGTTTCCGAATAAACAAGACAGGGTTAATTGGGATGTCATATTATTTGTCTTGGTATAATAAAATATTCTGTTTGAATATACACATGTTAAGGTCTTTTCTAGTTTGGGTGATTCCTAATGAATCTCCATATTATTTCTAGTCATTTTGGACTGGCATTAAAATTTACCAAAGTAATGTCAAAATTATTTAGTAATTTATATTTGCAGATATGTCTGCAAAGTCACTATTCCAACCTGGTTTTATTTACCCAGGGGTGCAATGGAGTACGTTAGATTCCAAAAGGGAAAAATAGGTGACCTACATATTGATTGATTCTGGACATCTGGTGGCTACTATGGGGGGGAGGGGGAATCTTATTAAAATATTCACTTGTTGGCAGAAGGATTGGTTCAAATTCGTGTCTGATGTGCTAGTGAAGCACTTCAGCAGAGAGATTTTAAAATATTCTTGTTTTTGTTCAAAAGAAAATTTAATATTATTAAAAATAATATTTCCAAGTGTTTGACTGCCATTTTTAAATGTACCGCTGGAGGGCAATCTAATCCCATCTACTCCAATATTTTTATACAGTTCTGTACTTCTATTATTCATTTGCATTCTACAATAGATAGCTTTTGGATGTTGGTATCATCGGCTGCCGCCTGCTGGGCTCAAATTTTAATCTGTGCTCTCAGGGTCCCCATAATGACAATACCAGAGGCTGACACATTTTCAAAGTTGAAATCCAGAATACTACAGACATTACTTGCATGCTTGTATTTACTCTTTTTGTTTCAAGGATAAACTGGCCCTATGTTTCTAGAAGAGAAGCAACCAAGATGGCCCCTAAATAGCATGGCAGGCCCAGTAATAAGTTTTGATGATATAAAAGCCAGTGTCAGTGACAAGTTGTTTGTCAGGTTATGACTCACTTGCTATCTTTGCTCAAATAAGGATGGGATTTGTCATAATAATGTCAAGTTGATGCTAAAACTATCATGCTATGTCTCATAATAAATACTATGTGTAAATAATAAACATGGCTTAATGGATTTACTTTAACAACTAAGTGCTTTAGCATTTAATTTTTCTTGCTCCTTGCAATAGCAAAACTTGACTACTATATTTTGACTTGTAATACAGGTAGTCCTTGACTTACAACAGTTCATTTAGTGACATTCAAAGTTACAACGGCACTTTTAGAAAGTTACTTATGACCATTTTTCATACTTATGATGTGTGTGGCATCCCCATGATCACGTGATTTATATTCAGATGCTTGACAACTGGTTGACATTTATGACGATTGTAGTGTCCCAGGGTCATGTGATCACCTTTTGAAATCTGACAAGCACAGTCAATGGGGAAGCCAGATTCACTTAACAACCATGTGACTAACTTAACACCTGCAGTGATTCACTTAAGTGTGGCAAGAAAGGTCGTAAAATGAGCAAAACTCAGTGAACAAGTTTCTCACTTAGCAACATAAATTCTGGGTTCAGTTGTGGTCTACTTGTACTACCTCCCCATTCAACGACAGATGGGACCAATACAGGGTGAGTACATGTAGTATTTCATGGTACGTGATCTATACATAGAGCTGCTAGATGGACAAACAATGCTGCAGGAGAAAGATTGGGCAGAAAAACTAGGATTGGGAAAAAAGAGGAAGTATTCACCAAGACCAGGAGTCTCCAACTTTGGCAACTTTAAGACTTGTGGACTTCAACTCCCAGAATTCTTCAGCCAGTTGGCTGAGGAATTCTGGGAGTTGAAGTTCACAAGTCTTAAAGCTGCCTATGTTGGAGACCTCTGAGCTAGACCATGGGTGTCAAACTTGATCACGTCACAGGCTAGATCGTGCCATATTGTGACATTTTTTGCCTTTGGGGAGCAGGGGTAGGCACAGCCTGCAAGTGAGGTATCCGGCCCATGGGCCGCCAGTTTGACAGGCCTGAAAGAAAGAAATTTCATTTAGATGAATGTAGCCTGCAAATGATGAACCTTCTTGTTCCCATACTCAACCATACCAAATTGTTATTGATGTGTACTAGACATCTGCCCAATGAAAGAATCTGTGGCTTGGACTTATGGAAAGCATGGAGAATATGTTTCTACAATAAACACTTGTCTAAATACAGAATCCAGGAATAGGCTACAGTGGCCTCTTGTTATTTATGCCTGGTTAATTCATCAAAAGAAACTGACACTCCACATTTAGGAAACAGGAGAATACCTACTGACTTCTTATTTGCTTTATAAAAAGTCTGGCTTCAATCATTTCACAAATTGGAAGAACACCTGAGTCTGGAAAAACAAATCTCACAAAAATGTGAACTTGAATTCTGAGCCTCTCAAGATGATAGATGGTTGCCAGTCTGCCAAAAAAGAGTGACTACTGCAATCAACCTAGCTAAACTGAAGCCTTTTTTTCTTGTCTGTCAATTTTATGCTGATCACCCTGTTCTAAGGCTTTGTTTTCAATCAGTAGAGACTAATTTTATGCACTGTATGGGCCTGTAAATAGCATTTTGGACTTTTTCTGTAAAATTAGGAGGTTAAACCAAATGTATTTAATCTTTTAGGGGATATTTGAAAATTAAAATAATTTAATTTCATATCTGCAATTGCTTTTAAGCTTGTAGTTTAGGATTCTACATAGCTGTATTTAGTTACTGTTATGTTGGCTTTATTTCAGATTTCAGAAGTAAAAAGTTTTCTTGTAATGGAATTTGGATGTCACAAACAGGAAAATTTACTGTTATAAAAATAAGACACCTATTTGTTTAAATGAGGCAGAAAGAAGACAAATTTATTTGCTTATAGCCAGCTTATTCTCCAAGGGAGAATAAAATTATTCTCCAAAGTTATTTTCCAAATTTCAGTTCACACTGTGCTGAGGAAATGAATATTTTTGTAGGATATGAATTAGGATCCAAATGTCACATGCATTAACCAGAAATATCTCATTAAATTCGTTCTGTTCAACAAATTGTTCTCACAGTTTAGTTTTGATGAAAGCTAACTTATCTTAAACTATGTAATGTTAGGTTCTATTCCAGATTCTGTTGCCACATATATTTTTTTATAATTTATGGCTATAATCTGAGACCTTATTGAAAACTTTCATGTAAAACAGATCCCCGAAGCACTTTTGTGTATGAATGTGTGTGCAGCCTTTCTACAAATACACAGCATTTTATGGAACTGTGATATTCTATGTTGTGACAGACACATACAGTGTTCATCTTTTTTGGAAAACTGCAACTTTTGAAAAACAGGGTACTGGGTGGATATGTTAAGTACTGCTTGAGTGCTTAAAAAGAGTAGACCCTTCACAAATAAACTGTGCAGAGAATTCCATCTCCAAAGCACCCATAATTAAGCATTTGAACACAAATAAAAAACCGAAAAGAGTTTCTGTAGATACAAGAATCCTCAACAACGCTAGAAGCATGTAATATGTGTATATCAATAACAACCCACAAAACAGAATGCAGTGAAAATCTTTGTGGGGCAGGGAGCAATAGAGCAAAATGCTGTGGCTTGTGCAGCAGAAAGATGTCATTTCCCAGCAGAAGAAAATTACAGATGTATGGGAGCCCTCTATCTTAAGGAACTAAAAATCTTTTTTGTAAAAAAGAAGGTAAATCTAATTGCACAAAACCTTCAGTGGGGTTTTGCAGCATGACACTTTCCCTATGGGTTGGCCTACCTTTCCAGCCAAACTGTCCCAGGACCATCTTAGATATGGGTGATGGGAGCTACATTTAATGAATACATCAGGGTGGCAGCAGAACAGCTGGCAAATTAAAGCAAATGATTAGCTGTACATCACAATTCAGATGGCTTTCATTAGAAAGCGCTATCATAAGTTTTTCACTGCCATGTATACACAGCGTGGTCTCTGAAGGAGCTGCAGATGATCTGAAGTTTTTTTTCTTCAGTAGTTGTTTTTCCTGGGAAGAACAGGATAAACCCAAAATGGATGCTTGGATCGAGGCAGAACAGGAAGTTCCAAAGAGTTTGGCTGTCTGCAGGCAACGGTCAGAACAGACACTGGCAGGTTTCCTGATAAAAGGCACGCTCAAGTAAAATGATTTCCAGATACCATAAAATGGCACCGAAAAGAGCTACAACCTGCAAGCAAAACATATCCAACCAATAGCCTAGCTTAACATGAGAGGTGAAAAAAAGCAACAACCAAAATTTGCAAAGGGGCTGAGAGAGTTTTAAGGGTACATTCATTTTCAGAAAACTTTTGACTTTTAAAATAACCTATTGGCTAATCAAGTACAGCCATTCCTGTAATTGGAACAAATAGAGCATAGCAAAATGATGAATCTTGAATTTGGATGGCCATAGAAAGTACTGGCTTGGCAAACCATCCCTTTCCTGACAGAAAGAAGCCAAAATACTGTTTTTAAAAGCAGAATCTTTAATCTTCTTTATCAAGTCAATAGAACCTGTATTTGCCCCATCGGACCCCTCACCCCCCATCCACAGCAGTCCAATCTGTTCAGATTACTGGAATTTGGCTGCAAAAATGGCCAGTTTTTAATAGCACTTTTTTTCTTTGTTTGCAAAAATAAAGGTAGGACCTTCTGTCCTTCAAACATCAATCCAGAGGCTCCAAGTGATCCTTCTAAATATCAGACCATACTGGGAGGGTTGTTTCTTTTTAAAATAATATACAGTAGAACCTATGTTCATGACTATAATTCGTTCCATAACTTTGGGTGCAACCTGATTTGGTCATGACCCAAACCTAGTTTTGGAAATTTGGCGCATACAAAAAAAAAAAAAATGACACGGAAAGGGAAATAGGCCGTGGGGAAAAAAAATGTGCATTTTTTGGTTGGAACTCGATTTAGTCATGGTCAGAAGTGTTCATGACCAGAAGTTTTTCTGTAAATGAAAGAGGTTTGTCTCACCTCTTGATTTTTTCCCCCTACCCTTAACTCACCCTCCATCGGCCAACATTGTTTCTCGCATGCCCCTTCTGATTAAATTACCACATGGCCAATTGGCCACCTGCAGCTCTGATCCATCAGAAGTTGTCCATCTCTGCCAGTCCAAATTCAAGACGAAGTGGTTGCCCACACTTACACTTGCCATTCATTCCCAGTATAGATACTACCTCAGTTGATGAAACAGAATGGCCAGGAGGTAAATAATAAGATGGATTAGGAAAGGTAGTAAAAAGTCATCCACAAGAGAGAAACTAGATTACTTATCTGTTGGGCTCTATCCAATGCCTTGAAGCTACAGTCATGGAAACCACTGTGTGGTTTTATACATACAGTATATTAAGCAACCATTTCCTATTTGTCATTTGGCCTCTTATAATGAGCTGTGAGCAGTGACAGATGACTGCCTAAAATCAGCAGAACTCAGCAGCCTGGAGTAAGAAGAATTTGTGTTGTCATTCTGTAAAACACAGGAAGGAAATAATTTTTTATTTACTTATCTAAGAATCACTGCTCATTTTCACAAAACTTCCCATATAATTCTTTGGACACGGAAAAGTTATTCTAGTTATTCATAAACCCCATCCTAGCAATTTATAATTAGTGTCTAGAATCTGTTTTCAATTGTAAATGCATTGAGCACGAACTATTTAGCCTCAAAGGCTGCATAACACGTATCTTCTCCAGTAGCAGAAGGTAATAATAATGTATACATTTTCTGGAGAATGGCTTTAAGGCTTTCAAAAACTATTTTAAAATGTTCAATATTCAGTAAATTGTATTCAATTTGCTTGATGTGAAAAAAAAAGACTGCTAGTCTTCCTTCAGGCACAGAAGCTGGGCGACTGACCGTGGACCTGAGTTGTTGTTGTATATCGGGGTCCCCAAACTTGGCAACTTTAAGACTTGTGGACTTCAATTTCTGGAAACTGAAGCCCACAAGTCTTAAAGTTGCCAAGTTTGGAGACCTCTGTTGTAGATAGTATGAAGGAATATTATGTATGTCTTGAGTTGTACAAGTAAAGGTGGAATATAAATCTCATCAATAAAATTTAAAAATATTTCTTGGTGGTTCTAATTGTATAGAATTACACCAAAGAAAAATTAAGCACCATGTGTTAGTTAAAGCAGGCAATTTGGCGTAGTGCTTAAGGCAACACATTAGAAACCAGGAGACTTGTGAGCTCTAATCCTGCTTTAGGCATGAAGCCATCTGGGTGACCTTGAGCCAGTCATTCTCTCAGCCCCAGGTAGGAGGCAACAGCAAGCCACTTCCAAAAAACTTTGCCAAGAAAACTGCAGGGACTCATCCGGGCAATTGCTAAGAGTCACTGCTGACTCAAAGGCACAACTAAAAGTAAAAAAGGAAAAAAATAATAATTTAAGGAATGAATTTTCTGGATCAGTTCTGAGCTGCAGCAAAGGATACTATTCGTTACAAATATCCCTCATAATTTGAAGATGATTCCAAAAACTTAGGTGTTACATATAAGGAGTGGGCACCACAATGCAAATTGCTGAGGTTCTATGTATATAACTGGAATGTAAAAGCTATAAAATATTTTCCAGAGGTAACGAATAAATATTTTTAATTTCAGTACATCTTTCTGCTTATGTAGCATATTCCTACACTTTCATTATATCTAAACTTCAGAAGCATAAAACTGGAAAGCAATGGATCTAAGTTGCTCAAATGTAGTTCTAAAAGCAAGTCATTTAAATTAAAAGTTAAAACCCCACACCTCATTCTCATTTGTTTAGATATTTTACAATGAAGCCAAAATAAAAGCCTAGTGTTGATTACATGGAACTACAGGTTGCAACGTCAAAATTGTCTTCTTTTTAAAGTGTATGACTCAAAATTTTATAGATATTTGATTCCCAGAGTATTAAAAATATGCTTTTTTCACAACAGTAAAATTAAAAAGACAAACAAGTATTGGGCTCTGTTTTATTGTTGGCAAAGGGGCTTTTGCATATTGTAGCGTATATTGGACATTAATATGAAAAAAGGCTATTTTCAGCTGCCCAATTAATATTCAAAATAATGATTTTGGTAAAGCTTGTGCTAATCAATATTATTGTAGCAAAAATTAAATGGAATTCCAGTCCTTAGGAAAGTACATTAATCTAATTTAATAACAGAGATTTTGTTACATAATTTTACAAAAATGTATACCAATAGCATATTTAGCATCCATAAAATATAAACAGTGAAATGAAAAGGAGCACATTGGGTGTCTTAAAACTCCCAATTTTGTAATTTCTGGGTAAAAAACTCCCAGTTTTCTCTGAAATATTTTCTTAAAAAAAAACCAAGCACAACTCTCTGTAAAATCACATAATTAGTGATGTTTCATTAACATATACAAACAAGCTTAGTCCCACCATCTTGTGAATGCCTTATCTTGGAATGAGTTGAACACAATACGTATTTGCAACACCATGCTGGATGAAAAACTAACAAATGGAGCAAATGAGTAAAAGGTTGCTTCATTTTTAAGGCTTTGTTATCATCTGCCCAAGTCAATATGCTAGGCTGTTTAAAAAGACCAAAGGCACTTTTTCTCTGTGTGACAAAACTGTGTCTACAAAACGGTATATGAATATAAAGCTAAAATATTTAGGAGGTTTGCAGAATACACTTTACAATATAAATATAAAACAGATCAGCATGAGTCTATTATAACAATTCTTGGCAATATCTGCATATTTTCATGTACATTTACATTACATTAGCAGCAACTGCAAAATACTTAGATACAATAAAGAAAGCAGCCTGGGTTTAATTTCTAATTAGAATGCCCTCTGAGTTATGTATATAACAGTAAAACACAACCCACTTAAAAATGTAAATTGCCAGGTTGCATCCAATGATCCTCCCCTTTCATGTTCCCACCAAACTGGGGTTGAGCCAGCTACTGCTTCCCCTGTTCTTCCGCCCCTCTTCACTTTTCCATAATTGGTTATTCCGCTTCCCCCATTCTTAGTGCAACGACCAAGAAGATCCTGTGGGAAAGTTCACATATTGCAATAACCCATAACATGATTGGGTTTGATCTATTGCAGTGGGTGAACCATTGTGATTTGTTAAATAATAGTTTATAGCTTAATGTTCTGTAAAATCAGCCACCTATGGTTTATTAAAGAATCTATGATTTAATGTGAGTAGTGAAATATGTATTCCACAACACAAAAAGTATATATACAATAGGCCCTGAGGAGGGAAAAAAAAGAAGTTGGAAAAGCTTTTAGCTGACTTTTCCTCTAGCTGAGCTCAGTAGGCTCAAAAATAAAGGAGGAGTCACAGGTTTGTAGCTTGGCAAGACTAATTTTGCTCCATTTTAATCCAGGCCCAATAGTTCTTATTCATTGTTTAATAAAATCGATTGTTTCCCCTCTAATTGCAAATAGCTCAATTACATTATTTACAAAATATTTTCAACAAATATTATTTTACAAATTAAACTTGACACCACACTCTGCTTTCCATCCAATACTCCACTCATTTACATTCACACCTAAAATTGGCAAAGGAAACTTCCAGGGAACTGAGCTTCATAACTAAAGGTGCTTTAAATACTTTTCAGATGAAGACTTTTGGTATGTTGTATGTTAAGACCAGTATTTCCTTTCAAAAAGGCTTAGTTGTCCTAATTGCTAAGAGCAAGCTCACTCTCAGGTCCAGATCAATAACTACTTTCAGTGAATTATGGATTCTAAAAATTAATGTTCATGAAGATGGATCTAAGTGGACCCAAACAAACAGTTACATGGATTAGGCATCCAATCTGATGTCTTTCTACACAGTAAAACCCAGTCTGGCTGGAAGAGATATGCTACTTAACATATCACAAGATTAACAATCACTTTTGAAGGGTTAAAATATTCAAAACAATTTCTCTAGAATAGTGACATACTACACACAGCCATTAACCAATGGAAAACCAATATAAGAAAGTTAACCTTTGACACTGCACTGTGGCTAGACCCGAACAAGAGTTACTTGCTCCTTAAATTTTAATAAAGCCAATCAGTTACATTTACATAGATGTATTGTATTTAGAATATAAAGGTAGGGTTCATACTTATGGGGCTAAGTCATAATATGATTTGATTTCTGGCCTAGCATAAACCTAGCAACTGTAGTTTATTCAGTCACAGTTAAGCAAACAATGGCTTTAAAAAATGAAGATTCAAAGCATGTCAGTTTGCTAGCCATCCCCAGTTTGATATCATTTGTAACTCTCTGGCAACATGGCCAATGATTCCAGATTAGGAGGGCTCTTGAAAGCCAAAATTACAATTAACAGTTTGCATGGTATCATTTCAAATTAGCTTGTTAAAATTAGAACCAATATCAGCACAGATTCATGATTTGGTAAACTGTATCTTTTTTCCAACAGAAATTAATTGAATTGTGAAGTCCTTTGTGCTCTCTGAGCATGATTGTTTACTTGTAGATGTTTCATTATCAGACTAGATAATATTATCAGTGCTAGTTTAAGTGTGGGGTTTGCTTTCTGTTTATATACAATAGCTTGCCCTGCCAATGTTGGTGGGAATGTGGTTTTCTCCTTGGTAATGAATCGTCTCCAAACAAACAACCAAGCTCACAGTGTAGTTTTTTATGTGATTAATTTGAGACCTACCTGTGTCAAAAAAGAAATGGACAATATCATAGCCCAGAGTACTATTGAAATCAGATATTTTAGCAAAAATTCTGGATCAGAGAGATAAATAATTTAAAGTAATGAAAATGTGACAATTATTTCTTGGTAAGGTATTTCTGACTTCACTCAATTCTTCAACAACTCCAGTTGTGCAGTTTTGATAATTTATGTGAATTTGGTGGGGTGTTTCCCCATTAACATGTTAATCAAGAAAGCAGAATATTTAATTTTCCTGATTAACATAATTTACAATAAGCAAGCAAAATAAAAATATTCAATATTCTAGCCATAAATATTATAGTACTCTGTTCACATCAGTAGCATTAGTTATTTTTTTCATAGCTTAAAGTATCCAATTCACCACTGAATACAGTACAATTTTTTCAGCAAGCAGGTTAATATTACCAATAGCTGTTTACTTTGCTTTTAAAACATAAACTATTCATTCAAATTTTGTGCAGTGCATGTGCAGTGCATTTTAGACAAGAGAAACCTGGCAATGGTAAATCAAAGCATGTAATGTTAAGAATTAAAGGATATCTTTTTATAAGTGCTAGACAAAAGGTTAAAAGCAATTATAAAACAAATTAGTGGATGCAAATCTCTCAGCAACTATGTATTTGTATGTGTGCACACATGCACGTACAAGCTTTATCTGCAACCAAGCTAGAAATGGAATCTTAGAATTACAAGAAGCTGGCTTTATTACCTTCCCACCCAATTTGAGTTACTAAGGATTGTTTTTTTTAAAAAAAGTATATTACTATGATTTAAAATTAGTACGGAATATTGTGATTTTTGAGCTGAGTACTCTAGATTCATTATTATGGATTATTTTTGTGCTAGACACACAGGCAATGCACCCAAATAACTCTGACCTCCCCAAAGTATTCAGGTAGGATATTTTTGCATACAAATAATTCAATTTTTTATCTCCCATATTAAACTTGAAAAGTAAAATGGCATGGCATGACTACAAAATACAAGCTTCTTGAGAAATCAAAATTCTCCTGTACTCAAAGATCCTAACTGCACGTCCTCAGAATTAAACCACCATATCCAAACAATTAGAAATAGACTGATGGGAACATATTCAAAATAACAGAGATCAACCTCCATCTTATTAATAAGCTTGGAAAAAGTGGCCAGGGATTGGAGGAGTCTCACCTCACACTTGGCCAGAAATACTTGCTAAAATCCAGCTGTAAATGTAAAAAAACAGCATTTTTTATCTTTGTCAATGATTCTATGACTGTTAAAAGCTGGCTGCACCTGCTGTTATACAGCTGTTAAAACATACTGTAATTTTGGCTTTCCCCTTTCTTTCCAATGTATTTTATTATTTGTTCACATCACAGTCTCCTAATCCTACAAGCTTTCAAACATTCTGTGTGAAGCAATCAAACCAAAGGACAAGCACAGTCAGCAATGCAAGATGTATTGCTCATTTTCTTCTTCCTGACCCGTGATGAAAAGCACCTTTCTTTCTGGGTTTTGTTCTAAATAAAATAATGTTTTACTGAATTCTATCTGATTATGCGGATCCTTATTCCTGAGCTCTCTCTCTCTCTCATATTATATATAGGAAGTTAGAGAGGGTAAAATTTGTATTCTTACCCAGCGGAAAATGGGGTGGCAGTGTATGTTGTGTTTTAAAATGAGAAAACCAGGGGCTTCGGTAGACGCCTATTCAAGAAATATCCAAATGCATCAATTTGGAGATTGCACATAGTTTTGCTATTCAGTGAACTCTTTATAAACTGTTTTTAATTTTTATAGATTTTTATTTTCATAAATTTTTACCAGATGTGAGAGAAAAAGAAACTTTGAAGGATTTCATTTTTCTAAACTATTTTAATCTTTCAGAAAGTCAAATTCATTCTTTTTTTCCACTTTTCATTTCTATCATGAGCACCACCTCCTTTCTTCCCTTCTCACCTCCAAATCTCCTGAGCTGTATTGGAGGCCTTTAGAGGAAGAGAAAACATGAATTTGACAGACTCATAATAGAAATGTGATGCATCTAATAGGAGTGAATGAAAATTTTAATTTGGGGAGAAGTCGTTCATGATGAATAATGTAATAAATCTAACATGTATTCTAGATGTTCACTTTTTTAATTCACTGACTCTTTTGAAAGGTGAATGATGGAATAAAATAAAATAAAGCATATGAAGCCCATTTTTGTGGTTAAGTACCTAGGATCAAGTATTAATCCATACACACAGACACACATACACAGATACACAAGAATTTCCCTTGTGGTGTGTATTTCATCATCATTCATTCATACATACTACTTCTTGCCTTTTATATTACTTAAAATAACTCAGCACATTCCCCCTTTATTGAACCAAAAGATGATTTCAAAATGTTCCAAGCATATTATTTTCTGCTTTTCACCTCCTTTGGAGGCCAATTTAAATGTTGCAACTTCAATGCAAAGGCAAATTATGGCACAAAAGAATGGATTATTAAATTAAAAAAGATCAACATAAATATCACTTTGCTGTACAATTTTCACAGCCCAGGCCCATTCGTTTTTATTCACATTTTTATAAGTTCCCACCCCATTTTAGATCATAAAATATATATTTAAAATCTTTGTTCATATTTAAAAAACATATTTACAGAAAAAGACAAGTCCCTTCTGTTAAAATCATGAAGAGTCTGTACAAGGAGATGGAGGAGGGGGGTAGAGGTGGAAGTAGCTCCGCTCGGTAGCTGGAGACGGTGGGCAGCTTTCCTCTGCTGACATGTACTGGCTGCGAGGAGTAGGGGGAGGTGGATAGGGATCTGAGTCTGAGTTTAAGTCGATGTAGTATTTGTTGGCTTTCCACCGGCTTGTGGTGTAGTCACTGTCACATACATCTGTGCTGCAGGGGGTAGTTGGTGGAGCAATCCCTCTGATAAGATAAGGCCTAAAATACAAAATACACATTAGTAGCATTGTAGAAAAATTCTGCTGGCTGGGAAAGGGCAGAAGTTGGAAAACTTTCCACTTCTTTTTATCTGCAGCAATTAGCCATCAATAGACAATAGACAACCTCTACATAGGGTGCAAGATCATCAGCGTGCCAAAAAGGGAACAAAATGACCCCCAAATACCTCCCTAACAGCAATCAACACCCAAATGAGCATAGATTAACACCACATTAATATCAGACTAACAATCAAGAAGTAAACAATATTTCCCATTCAAGAAACTGCCAAAGAAGCTAACAGTAAACAGCCCAACCAAAGAACCTCCAAGACCTCCATCCACACTGGCAGGGCAAGCCACTAGAACAGTAGAGGCTAACCTTTTTGGGCTCCTGTGCCAAAAATTGTGCGCACACTTGCATGCTCACATGCCAGCAACCAAAAGGTGCCCCCCCCCACGCCCCCTACGCATGTGTGTGTAATCCCCCCCCACCTTACCTGCATTGTGCCTCACAGCTGATTTTTGGTCTCCAAAAGGCTTGAGGAAGGCTTCTGCAAGCTTTGAAGGCTGAAAACTAGTTCTGTTTCATCACTTCCTGTTTTTCCGAAAATACTGGAAGTGACTAAATAGGGCTAGTTTTCAGCCTACAAAGCTTGCAGAGGCCTGCAGAAGCCTTCCCCAAGCCTTTGAGAGGCCGAAAAAGGCCTCAAACTGGCCAAAAATCAGCTATGAGGCACGCACATGCGCAGTGAGGTAAGTTTGCTTGCAGCTCGTGTGCTGGCACAAATGGCTCTGCGTGCCACCTATGGCATCACAGCACTAGAATATAAAATGACAGTAAACTCCACGCCTTACTAGAACTGATGACCTAGCTTAAGTAATGAAACAACCAAGTAGAGAGAGCACCAAGGACCCCTCATACTGGGGTCTTTGGTGCTCGTGTTTTTCTGAGCAGTCTAAAAATGCATGTCCATGTTAAGCCCAATCACGAAACCTTACTTTCCAGTTCAAAGATTCCACCACTCCAGCTGTACAAAGCTGACAACTGGAGCAGTTTTATCAGAAAAAGAAAGTATTCTTTATCCAAAGCTGCTATATAAGCAGAATAAGAAACAGATATTTAAAAACTAAGTGTTAAAGAATCTGCCAAATGATTTTGAAAGCCATTACCTGTAAGATCTTGTTGTTGATGGAATGTTTGAAGAATAAAACATTTCTGTGTTATAGAGGGAGCGATCTGTAGCTGGTGAAGGTGGTGGATTCAAAATCTGTGTGAACGTAAAATGAAATAGTTTAATAATCTCCAATGGGAGCTATGAAATCATTTGAGATGCCTGAGAAGAAGAGGACCTTCTGTACTTTCTTTGGGTAATAATCTATTCTAAAAGACCATTCTATGAGAATCTGTTTCAAATCAAGATGTTTTCCTAAAACAACAGGACCATTCTATTAATGTGCCACCATTCAGAGTTATATAAATAAATAAATGTTCTGCTAATTATTACATTAAGGAATCAGCATACATTTTATAGCAATTTATTTCAATGGAATAACTTGGAACTCCAGGATAAGCAGGGATAGCAGTTCTCCACAATGTTACCGTAGTCCTTTCCAGGAGTGCCATCAAAGGTGCATTTTCTTAGATGTAAATGTTCAAGTTGGGTACGTGTGAGAAATAGAGAACTGTTCTCCAGCTCCCATCAGCTATTGACATGTCATGGCCAACTGAGAGGAAACTGGGGGTCTTTGAGCCCAATCTAACTTCCTTAAGTTTGATTCAAATTTCATGTTTGCATGATAGCAGCCCCTCCCTCCTCAACAATTATCTAGCTAAGCGTGCTCTGCAAGCAGAGCTAATAGGAACTGAAAACATAATTGCAACATGGCTTATACAATTTTCAACACTTACCTGTGGATAAAATGTGGCTTTTGTACTAGACGAACTACTAGAGGAAGCTCCAGTGACGTGGTTTCTGTCATAAAGAGGGGCACCACTGCTTCCACCCATTAAGCTCATGGAGCTAATCATGGATTTTCCACAAGAGATGCCTATATGGATAAAAGAAATAAGAATAGCCTGGGATTCAATTATATACTCACTGAAATTTACCAAAGCAATTACTGTGGTAAAAGACATCTAGGTGGACTGCAGAATCTTTCTTGGTTTTATCACTTTAAAAAAATGCAATCCTTTTAAATTCTGAAATGCAGGAATTCCTTCCTATACACAAACTTGAATATTTTCTTAAATATTAGAATTTAAAAGATCTTTGCACAAGCAATACATATCTATAATACGTACAGTTCTTCATCAGATCTACAAACAATCCTATTCAAAGCACACTATTCATGCAGAGGATATGGCTAAAAGAATAATAAAAGATCTCAAATTCTGAGCGCTAGTATTCCAAAAAAGCAAGAATCCACTTCAAAATATTGCCCTTCATTCTATTTTCGAAGATTCTAAAATAGGAGTTTGGCTGGAGATTCAACAGCAGGAGCAATATAATGAAGATCATCATATAACCACAGCCAGTTGTTATTTAGCATGTGGCAAAGCAAAAAACAAAACAAAATCTGAAGAACACTATAGCAATACATAGAGGCACTGTTACTATTACCTGTAAAGGTCCCATGCTGAGAACTCCCTGGAGCAATGAAATTTAACGGGACGTGTGGGGTCCCGCTGACATATTCATGTGGAAAAGGTCCATTAGGCCCAGCGTAACGTTGGCAAACCACACGCTGGCAAACAAAATACATGCCTCCCATGACAAAAAGGGTAAGAATAATTCCAATCACAGGCCCAATAGCATTACTGTGGGGTCCAGAATCATCAGAAGATTTAATTTTTTCTGAAAAAATAAATAAATAAAAGAAATTAGAACTCCACCTCCTTCTTTTTAACAACCCTACAAATGTTGGTATAAAAATAGTAGAGGGCCTTTTTGGCACAGATTTTCAATTACTAACAACATAACCCAGACATGGCCGGTGGGATTTATATTCTAAGTAATTTTTCACATATGAGATACCAGTCAGGGAGAGTTCAGTTGTCATCTTTGATGTCGTAGATTCTGGCTGAAAAGGTTCTCCCCTAAAGAATGCAACACTGTTGGAACAATTCCAAGGTTTCCAGTTTGTCTCCAAAGTTTATATCTATCAATAGTCCACTACTGCAAATTGTGTGCAGATTGGTACTTCCAATCCTAGATGACCATGCAATCACACAATTTTTCTGTACAAATGGCTAAAGCAACTAATTTTAAATTAACATCAAAAAGAAGTTTTAACAATGTGTGCAGTGTCAAAGGGTAGCATTTGTTGAGAAGGATCAGCAAATAATGAGAGTATGAAGGACAGGAGCCTACTAGAAATAATGTTTGTATTAAAGTTTGTAGAAATAAATATTAAGTTTACTTCCATCTCCTTCTGCATAAAATTTCTTTTTTTCTGTCATCTCGTATCAGCTCTCTAGTGTAACAAACCAGATGTTGCCTTCCTTTTATCATCTTTTTACAATTCACAGTAAATGAAGCTTTCAGTAAGCTTACTAGCAAGACACATACACATACCTTTGCACTGAAACACTGTGCAAAGGAAGAAAGATGTGGAATACTCAACTGTATCACCTTTCCTGGTTTGAGAGCACACTTTCCACTCTCACAATGTCTGCTTTTAGCAACCTTTGTCAACTAACAGAGTCCATGTGTCACCTTTGATTACAACCCAACTATAACACATTGATAAAGGTCTTCTCAAACCTGGAACCAATCTAAGATTACTTAGGAGCCCCCAAGCTTTAATGTATTGAAAGGAGCATTCAAATAGAATCAATATTCCATGCATGTTCTCTTAATAACTTCAATAGTCCTTTTCAGTGTTCAAAAGACTGTTCAGTGTTTACTTCATTTTATTCCCATGCAAATTCCATTAGACAGATTTGATGGTAGCTGGCTCATGGTAACTTGTGGTTTTCCCATATTAAATTGACCTAAGGAATACATAGTCCAAATTATTTTCGGTCTTTTTTCTTGACTATAGGATGATTGGACTTGTAATCCAGTGCATCTAGAAGGCACCAAATTGGGGAAGGCTAGACTAGTTTGCAATCTGTAGCACTTTATTACAAGGACCCTTGTGGCTCTTTTCTGTATAAAATGATCTCTATTGCAACATATTTATCAATGGCAATCACTCTAATGGAAAATAGCTAATTCAATTTCTTTTGCAACATTCTGCAGGTCATCAGAGGGCTGCTATTTTTCCCCTCAACCCCAACACATTCAGAGGTCCTAGGGCTGAAAATACAGAATTATTATCAAATCATCTTCAGTCAGAAAATGGCATTTATGGTTAGCATAAATGATGCAGGGATTAAAGCCAATCTGAACAGCCACTGAAGGCCCAGGGGGACAAGATGGAATTGCATCTGCTTTGACCTTTTGATAATAGCTTTATTTTACACAGTTGTTTTTTTCACAGGATGTGGATTTGGCTACATCTGAAGAAAGAAAAATGACAGCTTTCTGAAAACTGCAAAGAACATTGAAGAGTACTGCATTTCAAGGACAGAAGTATTAAGCGTTGGCAATAGTAAATAATTATATTTGCTTTTCTAGACTCAGAGAATAAACAGTGATCCTTGGATCCAAACTTGCCTTTATGAACGTGATAGCTTCCAGTTGTATTGGGCTGAAAAGCTTCAGAATTTCCTAGTTGTTGGGTAAGTTGGCTGGGAATTCTGGGAATGTTCGCCCAAGACAAATTGTGTAAAGATAATTAACAAGAGGAGGCCTTTTATAATACCAACTTACCGGTAAAAAGTGACTTGTCACAGAAAAGTTCATCAGAACCATCAATGCAGTCCGGAAAGGAGTCACACTGCTGTTTTTTGAGAATACACTGGCCATTGGCACACTGAAAGTGATTCTGGAGACAAATAGCTGTGAGGGGGTGGATGAGATGGGAGACAAGCACCAAGCAATTTTTAATACTGCCAAAATAATTCAACCAAACCTAAACTAAATAATAAACACATCACTTTCTTCAAGACAGCAGTTGTTTTATAAGCTTCCAAGAACCACAAATAAACATTAAACTTGGTCCTCTTGAAATCAAGCATCTGGCAGAAAACATAAATGCAAACCACTCTCAGTCTTCCGTTAAGCACCAAAGATATGGGAGGATGAATTACCATAGTGTCAATGTAGAGTTTACTCTAATCCCTTTAAAACAGGGATGAACAACCCAATTTGGACACAATTTTAAAAATGATGGGGCAGGGGAGAAAGAATAGTAGGTTATGAGGAATGTGACAACGATGGCCTGGCACCAAGTGAAAGTGCATAAGCAGAATGTTTTATTCTACTTTTGGAATGGGTGTTTTATTTACCAAGAATAAAAATAAAACTCAATAATGAATTATTGCTATAGGCAGTTACTTTTGATTAATTAATTTGCTACATTTGCTTTATTTATATGCTGCTTTTTCTGGAAGGCTCTGGGTGGCTAATAATAACTCCAAACTGAGTTAAGAAACATCCTTAACAACAGCATCAAAAACCCATTTGATTTATGAACCATTCACCATAAAGCAAATGATCAAAATTATATATTGAAGAAAATGTACAAGACAATTCAAATTCTCTCCGTGCACTTGTGGGGGAAAGAAAAGAGTCATTATTGCTCTCCTGAAAATCAGGAGTGAAAGAGAATATCTCCATAGGGAAGGCATGCCAAAGTCTGGAAGATTTGATATAAAATGGTGGCTACTGAGGTCTGATCCAGTAGCATTCCAAGACAGGACAGGATCTGGAGGACCAACCCTTATTTGATCTTAATGGACAGCAGATCAATGTGGGAAAAGACAGGCCCTCAGATAATCTGGTCTTGAATCATGTAGGGCCTTGAAAATGAGAACCAGAATCTTGGAATTGCATCCAGATGCCAACCAACAACCAACACAAGTCCTAAAACAATCGAGCCATCCAAGAATATTGGGATGTACCCATCGCTGCCTAGGATTCTGCATTTTGTATCCTTTATAGCTTCCAAATGCTTTCCAAAGACAGCCCTATGTAAAGTGGCTGTAAGCAGGGCCCCACAATAAAGACTGCAACTGGAGGGAGCATGAGATACAATTAAACAAAAGCTTTCTTGGTCACACCTACCAGCCTCCAAGTTGCAAACCATCTCTGAATAGGGGAGTGCAACTCCATTCATAGTGAACATCATTTGACCTTGAAATTCAAAGCTAATCTGTCTTGGAGGGGGTCATTTTAAGATTGTCCCTTCTCATACAGGTGTTGACAGCTTCCAGGCACTGGGTCAGTCCTTCTATCACCTCTCCTGTTTGACCAGGCTGAGATCTATAGTCGTATATGTATAAGCATAGTTCCATTTGCTTCCCTCGTTGCTGAATCTAACAATGTGTATGTGTCTAACATAAGATAAAGTATACAGCTCTTACTTTCACAATAAGATTCATCAGATTTATCTTGGCAGTCAACTTCTCCATTACATCTCAAATGTGCATCGATGCATTGCCCCTTCTCACATTGGAACTGGGTTGTTGAGCAGATGGGGCAGTTTTCTTCATCACTCTGATCATCACATTCTGAAAAGCCATCACAACGCCATGCCATGGGAATGCAATCAATCTCACCAGTTGCACATGTAAACTGATCCGGGGAACAGGTTGGTGGCTCTGAAAGAAGTTTTTAAAGAACTACATGAAACTCTTCAAAATATTACATAATTTACAACAAAGAAAGCACTGTTTTATCTTTGCAAGGCCCTTATACTAGATATTTATTTCAATTAGTCTGAACAATCACTCTGCCCAGTCAAGGCAACTCCCCCACTTTTACAGTAAGACATAAAATATGCAGAACCCCCTGAATGTATTGAAAATCTGTAATCTATTATTTGGAGGCTATGTTTGGAAATGTTGTCAGTCTCAAAGAGACAACAAATTTCATTCTGCGATTTAGTCTAGAAAACTAGTTCCAAAAGAAGCAAATTCAATGCTTAAAAAATAAGTGTCATATGTACCATACATCCAGTCTAAATTACAATTAAGTAATTAATATAAACACTATAAATCGATAACTGCAATAAATGAAATGCAAACTAAGAACTGTATTTACATAATTAAAAAGTAAACTAGCTTTTCCTTCATGTCCCTATATTGAAATCTGCCTTTCATGAAGAAGCTTGCCATTTCAAGTTAAAATGCATGTTGACAGCTACTTACAAAAAATGTGAAGTCAATTGATAACAATAATCAAATGTTTTTTTGATAGATCAAAGTTCTTATGAAATAAATTACAATTAACTGAAATTATTTGTAATTTCAGCTGCAATTAATCTGTCTAGTTAATTGATTTCTAATATGAGTAAGAAGATCTTATATATACACAAAGTTTCCTTAAAACAATCATCACAGAACATCATTTTGCACCTTTTTTCTGAGGATTTATCAGCTAATAAGTAAAAAAAAATTTTTTTCTATATGACATCTAGAAGGATTTAATTTAATCACTTTCAAAGAGGGGTGATATTAATTCAGAGTACCTTGAATGCTACAATGGACAACTGAGTGAAACATGTGATGCTGCTTTGAACTATATTCTCCACACAGAGATCTTGAAAGAGTTTACTCTATTTCCCTTCTACACCTCTTGAAAAAAGGTCTCACAATGGTAAAAATTTCTGCGCTTGTACTTCTGCATGCCTAAATCCAGGACATTGTTTGATCTTTTATAAGGCCTTCTTAGATCCCTCGATTTTTAAGGGTTGAGTTGAAAATCCACAATAGGTAAAGCAGATCTGAGACAATGTATTTCCCCCCTCCCCCAAAGAATTAAACTTGTACACAAGGATTAACTGGTTTATTGAATGCAGTGAGTCACATGGATCATTATTCTTTTTGAAAAATCCACAATGGATTCCCCACTACACATTTTTTTGCGTCTTTATAGGTACAATTTGTCCACTATAAAGTATCAGATTCAATATTTTGGACCTGAATAGAGTGACTGCAGAAAGACTATATAAGTATATTAGTGATGGCTGACAAATTCGAGATACTGAAGATTACAAACTAGGATGCTAGGAGAAAAGACAAGGATAAAGATAAAATTACTGTATTAGGAATGGTATGTAAATGTGAGATTCAGCATACAATAAGAAGAGTGCATTTGTCATGAGGAATCTCTCACAAACGGAGAAACACGAGCCAGTAAACTGACCTTCTTTCTCCATAGAATAGATGTAAAACTCCAATACCACAGAACATGTTGTGGTTGCGAGACCGCAACTATTTATAAGAGATCCCTGGAGAGCTCATAGTACAGCAAATGTGTCATTTAAGAGAAAGAAGTATTTTCAAAATAAACTTGAGAAGGGAAGCTTTAAGCTGCAAAGATGGGAGAAAAAAGCCTTCCTGATGAGAAGGGATGTTTATTTTCACAGAAAATATAGCTATAAATATTTTGAAAAATGTTTTGTTCCATAAAAGAAAAGATATATTGAAATAAAATGGACAAATTTGAACAGTATATATACACTGAAATAAGGGAAACTCTTAGCTAAAAACATAGCACCATAGTTCTTAATGCTGAGTTTCAAGATATCTATTCTACTTAATGCCATTTATATGTAATTATAACAGCACAATTATGCTATTTCCTACTGCCTTTTATTTATCCACCCAAAGTAACCATTTTCAGGATTTTTGTAAAATATATGGAAGCCACACTTTTGGAATGTTAAATATAAATTCAGAACTAAACTCCAAGCAGAGACTTATAGCTTAATGTTATATGGAATTAGCTTTTGTAAGGAAATGATAAACTATTAAGGCCTTCATCATATGGATGCGATCAGTTTCTAAAGTCAATCTTCTTGTTTTTTTAGAAGCTGTCTACAACTTTAGAAGACAGAACAAGTTAATTAAAACACAATGTATCCAAGAGTGGCCTGTTATTAGTAGAAAATGTTTCCATGCAATTTATACTTCACAGTTAAATCATTAAATACAATTCAAAGACAGGTATGTATGTATGTATGTATGTATGTATGTATGTGTATATTTGTATTGGATTTATGTGACACCCATCTTGTCTAGAAGCCTCTGGGAGGCTTACAAGCAAGTTCTCTTATTTACTTGTGATTCCTTTATTGACAGTTAGGAAATACAGACTAGATCACATTATCTTCAGTAAAGCAGTTCATATATCCCCAAATTTGGAGAATGTCTTTATGTGGATCTTTTTGTGCATATTATGCATGTTTTAAATGATGATTGGGGCAATGCATACTTTTATAAAGTCTTCTTTGCTATGATTTTATTATCCCCAGTTTTGAATGAAACTGAGAAATTACAAGGATAGCCTTGTGTAGATTACTTTATTTAAATCCTCAAAGGAAAGTGAGAAAGGAAGGAGAACGGGAAAAGAAACACTGAGTAGATGTCATTTACAAACAGGGCTGCTCTCAATGGTATTTAGTACTCCAATCACAGCATTTCCTGGAGTGTTTGACTAGTTGCATCACTTTGAAGAAGTTCAAAGGAACTACTGCACAGAGAATCTCTCAGTTTGAAACTCTGTTTCCAAACATCTACATGATGTATTGATGAGATCACTCAAGGGTTCATGGTTTGAATTTGATCACTTGGTTAATAAAACTAACTCATAGTCATGTCTAGTTGACAACTCATGGAGTGATTTTGAGCAGTTCCTCAATATGGAGTAAAAAACTGGGGTTTAGTCCAGACAAAATAGAGGTTCTAATCCCCAGCAGACAATCTAATATGAGGTCCGGATGCAGTCTGTTTTGGATGGAATAGTTTTAGATTGTACTTGTTCTAAGGGGAAACAAATAAAAATGCCCCTTGCTGTTATCTTTTTCCATTGACTTTCTATTCTATTTCATAGAAATACAGAGCCTAAGAAACAGTTTTGAATTAGACATCACTACAGTGACATTTTCTTACAGCATTTCCTTGTGATAATGAATAAAGAATCACAACATAGTTTTTGGTGGTAACAACTAACATAGTTGTGAAACCAGTAAAATGCACTGCAGTCTTGTGCTTTAGTTAGTGTACATTAGATTCACTATGATTTTTATAAAACTCCCTCCCCACTACAGTACAAATATTATACAGGTGTTGTTACTATACTGTCACAGTTACAGAAAGTAAAATGTACATACTAAAATGTATGTACCATGTATGTAAAAATGGTAGTCAAATTTACCTGCTGAATTTAAGTTGCTCTCAAAATCTCATTTGGGTGCAAATACTGCCTGCCAAGGGCAAGGGATTGAGTTCATGAACCGGTGAAGCAATGTGAAGGTTTCCCACAAAACAGGGTCCTGCAGATCTCTCTGAGTTTAACTCAAATAATTCTCACATTGTCTGCTGCCTCTAGGGAGCAGTAGCTGAAGAAAACTGTTCTAGAACCATGAAGTACAAATACATCTGTCTTGCGAAGCTTAAAATGTTTGCCAATCTTCCTGAATGGAAAGCTATTGCTTAAGACTACTTACCTCCACACGTTAAGAGGTCCTGTAGAAGTACCAAATGAACAGGGCAGGAACACCTTGGAGTTCCATCTCCTTTTGCTATGCAGAGGTGTGAACACTTCCCATTATCTCGGGAACATGGGTGGCTTGCTTCATGCAGAAGAAAAGGAGGACAGCAGTTGTTTATAGAATAGAGGAAAAATTCCTAAATCTATTACTACTTAAGTACAGGTAGTGCTCGACTTACAGCAGTTCATTTAATGACCATTCAAAGTTGCAATAGCACTGAAAAAAGTGACTTAGGACTGTTTTTCACAGTTGCCACCTTTGCAGCATCCCCATAATCATGTGGTCAAAATTCAGACACTTGGCAACTGATTCATATTTATGACCGTTGCTTGTCCCAAAGTCAGGTGATCTCCTTTTGCAACCTTCTGACAAGCAAAGTCAATGGGGAAACCAGATTCACTTAACAACTGGTTACTAACTAATCAACTGCAGTGATTCACTTAACAACTGTGGAGAGAAAGGTTGTAGCTTAGATGAGGCATTCGCTTAAAATTAGCTTTACACCCTCCCTTCTCTAAACTACCTGTTTCCATTCAAACCGGTAATTAGTATTAACTTTAAAAACTATTTCTTTCCTCTGTCCTCCTTTTCCTTTTGAATTGTGACATTTAGACATGGGGAATGGGGAGGGATACTGTTTTCTCCCTGAATATAATATAGTCTATACAATTTACAAATGGCAATAAGTAAATGTTTCCCATATGCATGAAAGAGTAGCTCTTTGAGACCTATTTAAATTTATTTAATTAATATTAAATAATTTAATTGACATATAGGCTACCTGCCTTCTTTGATGAAGAATGAGTTTAATCAACAATGGAAAAGATGAATTCCTTTTCTATGTTCTCTGAAGACTGTATGACTTCTACATAACTATGCATAAAATTCAAGCTGCACAGTATACAAGCTGAACTAGTAACCTTTCTAGTACTCGGCTCAATATTACTTGAGACCCCCAAAAAAGGTGCATTCTTGTAGCAAGGATGCGAAATTTTATAAGGAAAAATGTAACAATTTTTGCCTAGTTGTTCATTCTGATGAAAAACTTAGAAAACCATCAGAGTTTACTATAAAAACTCATCGTGGCATTTGAACAATCACTGCCTTGTAATACACAAGAAAAGGTTGGCATTTTTCAACACATATCCCTTCCCTTTCAAATTTTTTGTGGGTATCCTCAACAGCCTTTTTTTTTTAATTTCTGGGAAAATGTGCACAGCCTCCTATAAAAAGGTACCTGCTTAACCATTAAAAGACAAAGGATTAACTTTCTTATTGTATGTTCTGACTCCTAGGACTTTGTTGTAACATAATGATTGTGGGCAATATACAAGGAAGGAAGGAATGAGAAATCAATTTTACCATATAACAGCCAATTTCTTTCAGAAACAGTAGCCCACATATCATGAAAAGTGACTACCTAATACCAAAAGTAAACAAAAAACAAGACTGTCCAATGAAACCAGAAGATATAATCTCCCATATCACAGAATCTCCCATATCACAGAACTGGTTGTTAAACTGGCTACAGCCACCACTGATGAGGTCTATTTGTTTTTTCCAATGGACAGGGCTATTTCTTGATTTCTATTCACTTTTGAAAAACAGTGAATCAGAATGCCTCAGCTAGATGAAATATATTGTTAGATTCACAGGGTGAATATGGGTTTCTTTTATTGCAAGGTCCATGAAGTCCATGTAGTCTAATGATAAGGATCTGAATTTGGATTAAGCTTTTCAAAGTTCAAATGTCCACTTGATCCTAGACCTCAAGCGTATTCAATGCCAAACTTTTTGTTAGAGTAGACTCAAATAAAAATTGTCCTTCAGAGTTTTAAATTCCTGTTAGAACTGACTCATGAATCTGAGCAGCAAGCTGAGAATAAAAAAGGGTAATATAACATAATGCTGGAGAAAATTAAGATTTTAATATTATAGTAAACTTACAGAATTCCTCCATGTCAATATCTTCAATGGCATGTATACCAGTTAGGTGAGCAATTCGACCTTGTATTCTGGTCCTCTTGTATCCATTGGTTTTCTCCACTCTTTCTATCATCTGTTGCTGCCGATCAATCCAGTAGAGATGATTTCCCAGAACCGTCAAACCCATTGGCTGGAGAATGTTGGAATCTTGTAATGTGACCCGGTTAGCCCCTGAGAGTATAATATAACTTTTGTCAATACCGATTTTTCTTTTCTTTCTTTTTTTAAAGGAAAGTTTTTTAAAAAAAGTATTTTTAAATGATTTTTAAAAATTACTATAGCTCTAGATGGTTGCTTGGCAAAAATTAGCATCTTGAATTTTATAAATGTTCCATACTCAACAGCCCTTACATGAGTAAACTGAATATCAAAACAGATTACAATACCTCATTAGAAGACCAATGAGAAAATAAGTACAACCAGTTTCGTCAAATCCAGAAAGAGAAGAATATATTTAAGTTATGTAGTTTCTTCTGTAGAAGTGATTTTCAGGTGAAATTATATTTAATGTCTCATAAGAGAAATATTTTATGAGCAACTTTTTTTCTTAATAATCAATTTTTTTTTCTTAAAAATAAAACAATGTTTGATATCAAGTCCTATTTTTCTCATATGTTAAAAATCCTCACAGCCCACCCACTCCTGATGGAGTTTATATTGGTGGTAGCTAAAATTAATCTGACAGTTTTTATCGATCTGTTCAGGGATAAACTGAAAACAGACCTCCTCCATAGTAGTTAGTTTTCCTTGGGGAGACAGAGGAAGTTTACAACTAACTCAAGGTAAAACAACATCAACAATGTTCTTTTTCCTCATATCAGAAAAAAAAGTTTGCATTTCATGACAGAAGATTGCTGTCATTAAGGACCAATCCACAGCAAATGGGCATTTGTTCTCCAACTCCCTTCACATGATTTGAAGAAGAGATGAAGTATTCTAATCTGAGAAAGAGGGGAGGGGACTTTCAGACCAAATCTTTTGTCCTTTTATATGATCCACTTCTTCATATTAAATTGCAGTAGAAGGTAAGTAAGCAAAGAAAGCAAAAGAGCCAAGGTGAGGCAACTGCTAAACCAGAAGAGTTCTATTCAACCACTACTTTCACCGGATGACTTTCAGCCAGAAACTTTTTCTCAATCTGCTTCAAATGATAAATTAGCTGGGGGAGGGGTTGGGGGGCAGGAATGAAGGAGAAACTGCTTTGTACAATACCCCGAAATCTTAAAGGGAAGATGGGATATAAATATTAACTACACTACTGTCAGTTATTAAAAGTGCCCTGGAAAAATAGGACATAACCTACTACTTTAAAAGTATAACCAATTTTGTATTCCACACAGAAACAGTAATGGACAATCTATGTGCAGCACAAGAATTGTAATGTTAATTAATGAACAAACAAAATGTAGCACTCTGAAGAGTCATAATATGTGATGCATATTGCCTACTTAATAATGCTAATATTCTCTTTTATCCTAGTTATCTTTCTTCTTTTCATTATACCAAAAGGGCCTTACATGTGAGGGGTCTGGTTTTGTTTTCTTTTTATCCTTGCTTTTTTCTGTTTTAAAAAAATCCTTTTGGCAGAATTATTAAAATCTATATTGACATAAAAATACAAATGTGTTCATCTGTTTCTAGTACAACTATACTCCAAATTTTTATTATATTAATAAATTAAACCTTCCTTTTCTGAGCATAGATTCATATTCTTGGCTTCTAAAGTCTTTCTGGCCCTATTAATGTATAATATTGTGTGTGTGTGTGTGTGTGTGTTTATCTAATTCAGGGGTCTTCAAACTTGACAGCTTTAAGACTTGTGGACTTCAACTCCCAGAATTCCTCCTCCAGTCATGTTACCTCAGGAATTCTGGGAGTTGAAGTCCACAAGTCTTAAACTTGCCAAGTTTGAAGACCCTTGATCTAATTTATAGACTGGCTGCCTCCACCAGGATTCTGGGTACTACACAGAATAAAACAATTAAAACATTGCAATCAGAGGCAATTTCAAAAGGAAGTGTCCAATACACACACATACACATACACATACACACACACACACACACTTTATATCCAAAACGGGGGCGGGGGAGGAGACACAGAGAGACAGACACATCCTGTTTTGGATATAAAGTAGGAGTATGATGATGATAACAGTATTTATTCTGGAATCAGAAAAGATTGTAATTATCACTATCTAACATTCATATTCTGTAATGATACTTGAAGCAGAGAGTTAAAAATGTAATGAACTAATTATAACCAAGAAGAAGAGTAAAAGCTGGAAAGTTACAAAGAAAATAAGTCAGGAGAATAGGTCTACCCCCAGAAACTCTATTTTAGAGAAAAATCCATTCAGCATTCAGTTACAGAGTCATTCTAGAACACTGAACTGGTTACTAGCTTGTGCAATTCACCAAAAGGCCCAATGTTTGGCATGGGTAACAAGGGACACTGATGACATTTAGGCAAAAAAGAGAGTGCAACACACCTGACAGGTCACAACTTTCAATCCGTTTGAGATCAGCATCCACCCAAAAGAGCTTCCCAAGCTTATTGTCAATCACTAGTGCAACAGGTCTAAGCAAACCAGTGGTGAAGAGCACTTCTCGTTCTGTTCCATCCAAGGCTGCACGCTCAATCTTTGGAGCTCGCTCTTGTATATTAGTGAAATACATGTACCTGACAACATATAAGAACAACTGACTTCTTAATATCTGGCAGACAAACATCATGTATATAATTATATTCTCTGCCATTTTCTGAAGTTATTTTCTGAGGTTGAACTTCCTTTCTCAGCTTCTAGAGCAGATTAACTACGATCTTGTTTTGAAGGGAGATTCCAGGAAATTTTATGAAATCTTTCTTGCTTGTAAATAAATTTATAGCTAGAAAAGGGATATTTGAAATATACCATCCACGCGCTCCCAAGCCAAACTCCCCCGAAGGACATGGTACAGTTGGTGAAATAAAGCCAAAAGGATTGGGACTAGAAGCCTGTACGCATGAGATCTCATCCCTCCCCTTCCCATCATAGCCCCAATATCCTCACAACAACTGCTCTGGAAGGTTAGGACCACCCTCTGAGGCAGATGTGTGGGGAGAGATGAAATTGCTGTCCTGATTTATCTATATTTATTTAGTTTTATGATTTCTCCAGGAACTCAAGATTTAAAAAATCCTTTCTGTGGATGGATATGTTATCAAGATTTTTCCCTATTATACATTCTAAAGTTTCCACAATAAAAATAAGTGCATTATTTCCAGAGACAAGAGCTTAATTAATCCCAGAGAACTGTTAGGTAGCTTTTGGTTTATTAAGTTAAAGGAGGTTAGAACAGTCTTGGTGGTCTAGCAATAAGAAACTGTCAGGCAGCCCTATGAAATTGGTTTGAAGTATCCCAAGAAGATAACAAGCAAAATAAATGTTTATATCCTATAATGTAGCATGGGCAACCTCCATGGAACACTTTGCAACATTCAATGCAATACGATTTCTTAGAACTTGAGAGTATTCTTACCCTCGTTCTGCATTTACGACTATGGCCCTGGGCTTGTCATGATCTCCCCGTAAGACAACTCCAATCTGCTCCCCATTAATTCTGTGGACATTGATTGTATTTGTAGCTTCACAGGTCCAATACAAAGTATGGCTGAAAATATCAATGCTCAGGTCATGTGGCTGTTTTTCTGGATTTTGGCTTTGATTGCGAATATTCATGACTGTGAAAGGCTACAAGGAAAAGAAAAACAAGAACAAATTAGATAAGATTATTTGATGTCACAGTATATGAAAACTTTGTTTAAAACCAAATAATAATTAAAATTCTAGAGAAAAAAAAAATCTAAGAATGTGATTTTATGCAATTCCATGTAACAATACCACTGAGCTCAATTACTTTTAACCCTAAGTAAGCAGTTACTGGATTGCAACTTCGGTTAACCAATTCAGTAAAGACAATAATTCACAAAGACATAGACAAAAAATCATAGCTTGTTTTTTCTCCGCTCAATATTTTACCAGACTTTGAGATGAATTATTCCTTCTGAACAACAAATCCTCCACTTTCTAAAATAAGTAGCTGTTTTTGTGTGCATATGTATTAAAAATTCCTACCTACTGAGGGAATGAAACAATCAAATTGTTAAAAGAAAGAACTGAAACATTTAAGGCAAGAGCTAATACATTCACAATTTATTTTTAAAACTTCCTGTACTTTTAACTTTAAAAATACTAAAACTACTTTAAACTACTTTTAAAATGGATTTAAAGGAGGTGATAGAAAAGAACTGACAGCTATTTTGAATGTGTATTTGAATGTAGAATTAAAAATGACATGTCACAAGACTGATATGGAAAATATGTAATACAAATGTTTACATATGAAACCAGCTGATATCTTAATAATTAAATAATAATAATCAAAAGGGACATACTGATAACAAATCAGAAGAATGATTTGGATAACTGCCTTATCTTGGATTTACAAAAAAATAACATTTTAAACTTATTAAAGAAGTTTCTGAGAACAAAGGGGAAATAAAAAAAATATTTTGGGCACTATTTAAATGGATTACAGGTCAAGAGTCTTAAAAGCAAAGCAAAGGAATATAAAGTTGGCTTATTTGATCAATGTTACAATATATGTATTGTTGTTCCTGGTAAGTTGTTAAAATTGTTTGTACTTGTCTTTATGAAGGGGAAAGTAATTCCCCTACACATTCTTTTCTTTTTTACCATTTTTTCTCTTTTCTCCTTTTACCTTTTTTATGGTACTTAGCTATTTATGTATTACTGTAAAGAAAGCTAGAAGTTCATGCAGTTACCAAGCCACAAGCTTGCTTTTTTCTACATGATTTCAGGAAAAACAACAACTGAGAAGTATCTGATTATTAATATTCAAAACCACTAATTAACAAAGACTGAATATGAAGTACCCCAATCATCAATATCACTACAAATCTGCAAGTCTGGATACTAAAAATGTAGCAAGGAGATATTCTTCAAACAGTGAAACTCTTTTGCTTCTACAGAACAACAGACTGCATTGCAACAATAAGTCACCATCGTAATTTGCACCTAAGAAGAGTACTAATGGGAAACAATTCAGCAATTAACACCTAGCAAATATTCTTCAAAGAGCAGGCCTGACACTAGAGGGCCCCTCTTTGGAACAAACAAGATTTCATTCTCTTGTAGAAAATACTACATAAAAATTTATCAGATTAGCCCAGTTGGTCCTTTCCTATTTCCTCCCTACCTTCTCATTTTCACAGAACATAAACTAGTGAAAATGCATTCTTGGATGTATAAGAAAGAAATTGCACATTGAAAATTCAAGTATTTTCCATAGAAAAAGAACTTTACTGCAGCTTGCCAAGAAAGAAATAATAAAGGGGCTCCAACAGCAACAGCCTAAAATATGACAGTATAAATAGAAGGTGCTTTGATTGAAGAGGGTCCTTTTTTTCCTTTTTACTTCTTCAGAAATGTCCTAGTTTGGAATTAGCAGCCTTCTAATTACAGCAAGAAAACTTTTAGGGTAGAAGAGGAAAAACATTTAAGTGTTTACTTCTCAACCCCCCCTAAGATAGCAAGGTGTTTTTTGGGGGTTTTTTTTGGCTTCTTTTCAGTTTAAATCCTGTAAAGTCAGTCTTCTTTTGGGAGGACACTGCAGGACCAGGTTGCAGAAACCATCCAGCATCCAGCATACTGTTACCAGTTTAGGCACGTTTACAAGATAAAAATACTTGCCTGACTGCCATCATCTTTTGCTCTTTTAATTATGTTTTGGCGTCCATCTACCCAGTAGATAAATGCATCAAGTGGATCATAATCAATGGCTTTAACATTTCTTAGGCCGTGGATGGGAAGAATGAGGTCTGGACTCTGCTGATCATCTGGTATCATCCGACTTATTGCAGACCTCTGACTGAATAGTAAGAAGCTACTGGGTGCTAAAGGTAGAGAACACAATCCAAGTAACAATATTGGTAAAATTCTTTTGGAAAGTAAATACACATTTGCAAAAATATCAAAGTATAATCCTTCCATGTCTATATTTTTGCTATTACTGTTATTGATCACAGAGGGACATGATTTCAATCCCATTTTCAAAGAACACAGCAGAATTATTTGCCAAAAAGTCCGATACATTTCACATGACCAGACTTGGGATAAAATGATATCTATGATCTTCAGTCCAGTCCAGGAAGGGATGCATGGAAGCCTAACCCATGCAAGTTTAATTTAGAAGACTGGTCTGCCTCACTTTCCCTGGGATCTTCTTTTGATTTATGCAATGCCAGATCCAGGTTTTTTTAGAGGCCCTCTTGGGTAGGATGTTCTACTAATCTGAACTTCTACCAACCGCATTTGTTGAATCTGAATCATTAAAGGAAGATCCAAACTAGAACTAAGGAGAAATTTCCTAACAGTGAAAACAATTTATCAGTAGAATGTCCTGCCTCCAGAAACGGTGGATACTCCCTCATTGGAGGTTTTCAAGAAGAAATTGGACAACCATCACTCTAGAATGGTATACAGTTTCCTGCTCACGCAGGGGATTGGACTAGAAGACCTCCAAGGTCCCTTCCAACTTTGTTATTCTATGTCTTACGTTCTTCATTGCTGCTGCCATATGCATGTCGGTGAATCCAGCTATTCCCAAATTATAAGAGAGGCTCCCACCTCTCTCAATGCTTACTTGCATAGAAGGGACAGATGCATAAAGAATGACAGCAAGAAGCAGCAGTCCACCCAAGGAATGCTGGGCTCAGCACTGCGTTCCGTTAAAAGAAAGGGCTCAGCAAATGTCAACTTGCCATTCGAGCCAACTACATAGGAAGTAAATGCTGCTGATGTTTTCTGCAAAACGCTCAGCTTATTTTCACTGTTGAATAATAACATTAAATAATACTTCTCTTACTGACAAGCACTATCCCAAGCAATACTGAATCCTACCATTATTAGTTGTATCAACACCACTTTTAAAATCATTTCTTTCTATCAATTTAGATCAGGGGTGGGCAACTATGGCCCTTTTATGAATTATGGACTTCAGCTCCCAGAATTCGTGAGCAAGCCATGCTAGCTCAGGAATTTTGGGAGTTGAAGTCCACAAGTCATAAAGGGGCCATAGTTGCCCACCTCTGATTTAGATCCTTTAAAAATGAATTTAGAATTCCTTTCATTTAATATTTTTAACCGCATTTTCCCTCTCCCTTCCTCCTTCCCGAAGCAAAGCTGGTGTTACTTTAAATCACAAAGGCAGGTTTTTGGAAAACTCTGAAATGGACAAATGTTGGCAATTGCTCTTTATGCTTATTTTCCAATACTGTTTTGAATCCAGAATTGTGCTGAGCTTTATCCAGTTGCTTTAATAATAGATTTATTGTTAATTTTAGTTTTTGTGTTGTTTGTTAACCGATATCTGAATTTCTCTTCTGGTAGAAAACAAGATAATGATTTTTGTATAAATGAAAATTAAGGCATTTATCGGGAGAGATGCAGACATCTATATATTTACAGCCATAAGTAACTAGTGTGCTAGGACATGTGGATTTAGTAAAAAAAAAATTCAAGTTTCGTTTTTAACACTACTCATTTTTACTCCTTTTCATTGCCACCCACTAGGCTCAACCCTGGACTCAGCAACATGACAAAATTGCTTCAATGCCAGGAGAAAAGAATTAGCCCTTTCTTTTCATCTGGAGGGTTGCAGGATGAAAAAAACCCACTCACCAGGTTTCAGGTATCAGAAACAAATGGGCTGGCAAGATGCCCTGGAACAGGAACTATGCGGTTCCTTTGTGAAACCTCTCATCTTTAAAGTTCTGTTGCAGAATCCTTTACATTCCTCCCATTCTACCCTGGGCTTACTGGAACCAGAACTCTATTTTGATGGAGGAGGGCCTAAAACCTAACAGAAGAAGAGCGAGTGCACACTCCCAAGAACACTATGTTCTTTAGCTGCTACTTGACTTCTGGCAAGAATAGCTGTGAATCACTCCTAGTCTGTTCCAGCTGTCTGTCCTTCCCACACAGATAGGCTACAGATGCAAAAATGTTATCTTCCTGGAAATGTTGACTACAACCAGCACGTCCATGATGAGAATTGTAATCTAACCTATTCAGAGAATACCAAGTTGGGATTGGTGGAGAACTGAAAATATTTAGAGAGTTGCAAAAAAATACATACAACTGCAGTTGCGGGTCTTGGGATCCAGGGTGTAGTGAGATGCACAGCCACATCTATAGCCATTGGGTATGGCCAGGCACAACTGCCCACAGTGCCCATTATTTTGCGCACACTCGTTGAAACCATCCTGTCGTGATGAATGGAAAACTAATATATCCATCACAAAGTCCAGACGATTCTGAATAATTGTTCGATTCCTCCCATTTGTTTTGTCAGCTCTTTCTATACTGTGGAGGTTCCAATCTGTCCAGTAGATGAAATCACTGTACTGAGTTAGCCCAAAGGGGTGAGGTAGATCATCTGCTATTATTTGCCTCTCTTGTCCTGAAAGAAACAACCCATATGCTGTTATTCAACACAGAGATTCAAACCATGGTAGCCAAAAGATTAAAGGTTGGGCAAATTAACTCAAAATTTTACTAGGAATGTTTAATTATCCATAATTAATTTATTATAATCTATCTCTGCCATTTGCTATTCCTTTCCCATTTTTGAAAGAAGCATTTAAAGCAGAACTGCCTATCACAGTACATTGAAAAAAATTGCCCTGGACAATTATGAGACCCCATGGTCAAAGACAATACTTTCATTAATTTTATTTATAGTCTCAGACCATTTTAAAAAATGGAATATGGGATGTTCTCATGATCATTCATTCATTTTCTATAATTATTCATCTTAGACTAATGAATGGCTGACAATCATTAAAAACAGTTAAGAACAATTACAATTTAGTTCAAACTTTAATATATATGGCAGCTAAGAAACAAAGCTATCATTGATAATAGCTTTAATTCTATAAAGAACCAGAAACGAAACGATACAGTTTGGGAAATACCTTTAGTTCACTTAAAGAAAGTCCTATCATAGGAGCAAACTCTCAGTTAAATACTATTTTCTGCTGCAAAGCTTTATCAAGGAAAGTATATGATGGTACATTAAAGATAAAAAAATAAGAGCTGTGCACTGCTTCAGATTTGATTCTTATCCGTGCTTTGGGGCATGCAATTCCTTAAAAGCGTGTATTTTCCTATGCCTGCATAGCAAATTTCCAAACAGATCATTAGCATGATATATGTGATTGCTGCCATTATTGTCACCAATGTTTGAACTAAATCTTATCTCCACTTCTAGAAAACATGATCTGTTGGTGAAAGACTTTCTCGTGATACTTTTTAGTAAAAGAAAAAAGAAAAAAAAAGAAAAAAAAGGAACGCTAGACAAGCTCACGACATATAAGTACAGTCAGGCTATATCCATTCCCTGCTGACTGTAAGGGCATAATGTCTAAAACAATAGTGTGATAGGTATGTACTGGTGCATGGTACATATATATCCACATATGCATTAGGTCTGTGCAGAAATCCAAATTTGAAGGACAATAAATGGGCATACACTGGGCACCTTTTAGGAGCATCTTTAACTAAGCAATCAGTATCTCGTGTCAGCTGCAGAAAAGCAACTGCACAAACCTAAGAGAAGATACGAACTATTTTAAGATGCTCCTTAGCACCATAGATGCTACATCTGTAACCACGTGTGACCCAACTAATATATCTGTACATGTTTATTTGTTTTGGTGTTTGTTTCTCCCTCCCTACACAAGTTGGTAATTATAGGAGGATTCAGAGTATTAATTCATACTGGAAGAGACCTCAGGCTCCTAATACAATCAGCTCTTCTGAAGCAAGGGATGGGAAACATGCCAAAGAGATGTTTTGGTCCATTTTATTGTTCACATTCATAATTTGGACACCGGGACTATAAAACTTTTCAACTATTTTTGGTAATACACTCTGGTTTGTTGTTGCTTCCAAATGACTCTTCCAAAGTTTTGGAACAAATTACAAGGAATGAGAAATTCTATTCAGAACTTTGCATAAGACCATGTTTTGGAGGCTACTTAAACAAAAAGGCTGCTATACTGTGCTCCCATGTGATCAGTGGATCTGTTTAAGTTCCTTTGTCTTAAAGATCAAAATAAATAAATTCAGGATCTTTCTTCAGCATGACGTACCACCCATAGCCTTCTTTACTTATTTGTATACCACATCTACTATTTTCCAGATATTGGCAAATTACCTAGCATATTGGATGACTCAATCATGCTTGTGTCCAGATCAGTCCAATAAAGTCTTTGATCCTTGTAATCAATGGTAAGGTCGTTGGCACGTCCCACCCTATTCACCAGCATGATGCTATTTGTTCCATCCATGTATGCTCGAACAATTTTGGGCTTTCCTCCCCACTCTGTCCAGTACATATACCTGTAATGAGCGAAACAAAAATTGGAATGATTCAATATTTAATTTATATCAGAGCAATTGTTTGGCTTGCAGGTTGCCTTATGATTTCTCAGAAATGGAAAAAAAATATTCTTCTATATTTTAAAACAATGTCTTACAGATGTTGGCATTTTATTTGGGGGGGAGGCATGGGTCTCCCAGGGATTCTGAGTGGCATGAGTCTTTGGGGGGACAGTCACCCATTTGGATACTAGGACATTTAAGGTGAGAAAATGGTGTCTCTAAGCTAAGGTTTATTGTATCTACTGCAACCCTTAAAATAATCCAAAGCTCAAAGATGCAAAAAGGACCAAATATAAAAAACTGCTTTTTGGAATATATGCACATTGTAGAGTGCACTTGCCCACCCCTACTTTACAGCCGTGCAAGAGAAGCAGAAGCATGATCTCCCCATTGGCTACATAACTCACCATGAATGTTCTCCATTAAGAACAGCTCACCCACAGGAGCTGTTATTTGTCCTTTCTATGCAGCTGGTTCTCACTTACTATCTTATTTAGTGGCTGTTCAAAGTTATGACAATGTAAAGAAAACAGCTTTGCAACCAATCCTTACATTTACAACCTTGGGTGTTTTGGCTAAGAGAAAATCAAATTAAAATGTTTGCGCTGCTGAATACACATACCACAGTAATAGATTAAGTCTTCCCTTCTGCACCAAAATTGGGCCCTAAGTTCAAAATCAGGTGCAAGGCAGAACCCCAGCCCCATACTCCACCGCAATAGAAATGGAAATCAGAGCAGGACAGAAAAGTTGCAATTTTATAAACTCTGAGACTGTATTTTAAGTGCATAATTTGGGGAACACATTTGCAATCAAACTAATAAGCAATAATAAACACTTGATTTTAGGTTTGAGATTTTTTTTCCTTACCCTTTTGATGGATCAAGAGCCAATGACCTTGGATTGTCCAAATCTTTCCACACAAGAACTTGCCGGAATAGCCCATCCAACCGGGCCACTTCAATCCTATTGGTTCCAGTATCTGCCCAATACAGATTCTTTCCCATCCAATCTACAGCCATGCCTTCAGGGTAATCTAACCCAAACTCAATCACATGTTCGAGTCCACTTCCATTCATAAAGGCTCGGCTTATTGTCTGCAAAACCATTTTAAAAAATGACAGGAATTTGAGAATACAAAAGAATTTAAACAATTTATGGCTGAGTGCAAAGTATTATAGAAGACAGGACTCCCTCAAGGATTTTATTTTTTAAGATTTAAACAACAAAATATTTAGAACCAAAATTGTTCTGGAAGGAATCCATTACAACAGATTGGTTAACAAAGCAAAGTTTTCAGTTAAGATACCATGAATACCTTTAAGCTAATATCTGTCCAGTAGATTCTGTTGTCAGATACATCAAAATCTAGAGCAGAAGCTTCTTTCACACCCGTAAGAGGAATGGCAACATCGTTGTTGCTGGCTCCGAGAGAAATCCTATGAACAGCTGCCCTGCTGGTGAAGACAAGGAAAGCTTCTGGGATGATGCAGGTCCTCATATCACTAAGTAACTCCAGTCCAATTGGACAGGCACACCTGCACTCCTGGGGTGTGAAGAAGCACAGGTGGCTGCAGCCGCCATTATTCTCAGCACATGGATTTGTCCCTAAAAAGAAAAACAGTTCTCTGAAGGAAAAGAAAAGCTTGGCTAGGATAGGCTTTAGGTCTTAAAAGTATAGGCCCTTCTATGTTTAAAACGACTCAAGATAAACTCTGCCCCATGTCTTCTAGAATTGTCTAACTGAAGGAAACTGGGTTAAAAACTTTCCTCCATTTATTATTTATGTCAATCTTCAAGAAGATTTGGAAGTCCTGGGCTGAAAATTCACTATAATGAAATTAAAAGTTCACCAGATATCCCTTACAGTATCAGTGCATTATAGTCTCAGTTCCTTATCTCCAATATTGACAACATTAACAGTTTGTTGAATTAATATGCATTTTTAATATGGAAAAATATGTCCATAACTACTGGTATCAGTTAAGGGTCAACACAATATCCAAACCCAACCAACATCACTAAGAAGCAGTGGGGATATACTATATATCACATGCAACCATTTTCAGTTTTCCGTTAGATAGTAAGTATATTTCTGTTTCTAGCTGGACCTATTCATTGCAGTCTAACTAGATGACCAAATAGACCCTCCTATAACTTTCCCAACAGCCCAACATATTTTTTGCATCAAAAGTATAATTACCGTATTTTTCGGACCATAAGATGCTCCAGACTATAAGACACACATTAGCTTTAGAGGAGGAAAACAAGGGGGAAAAAATCTGCCTCTGCCTCACAGCAATTTGCTTTCTTGCAGCAAACAGCCTGTTCAGCTTCAGCACAGCCTGATTTAGCACGAGCAGCTGACTGGCGGTTGGATCAGCCTCCTGGAATACCGACAATCAGCTGTTCCAGGCTGCAAGGATTGCTGCTGCCTATCGCTGCATCTGTGCATGGAACAGGACAAAAATGGGACGTGCAGAGGCTGAAAATGGGACATATGGAGGCTTAAAACGTGGTGCATGGAGGCCAAAAATTGGGGCACAAGGAGGCAGTGATAGGCAGCGGCGATGGGCAGCAGTGATCCCTGCAGCCTGGAACAGCAAATGGGTAGTATTCTGGGAGGCTGATCCAACTGCCAATCAGCTGTTTGTGCTAAATCAGGCTATGCTAAAGCTGACCAGGCTGTTTGCTGCAAGGAGGCAAATTGCTGGGAAGCAGAGGCTGAAGGGTGGGGGCCGGTGGGTGGGCAGGGTTTCGGCAACATTCGCTCTATAAGACACACAGACATTTCCACCCCACTTTTTTGGGGGGGGAGTGCATCTTATAGCCTGAAAAATGCAGTAATAATTATTGCCCCAGTTTGTGAACATGGTCATTCCAAATACGACAAAGGTAGTAAACCAATTTCTGAAATTAAATCTATATAGATTTCCAATAAGCAGCAAATATGACTCAGTAAGATATGACAAGCAGTGGTAATAACCATTCAGCATCTGGATGATGAACAGATGCTAGCTGCTTGTGTAACTCTCTACACATACTTTGGAGTGTAAAAATGTGTGAAACTCAAAAGATTTCATGGGATTGAGTGAAAATGTATCTTTATATAGCTAATAATTTGGCATTATGATAATGGCTGTTATTGTTGCAGTTTCAAAGCAAAGGTTATTTACAATAATCACAAAATTTCAATTAAAAGTAACTGATTTTTATGGCAAAATTCCACATTAATGAAAGAATAAAACATTCCTTCTTTTCACAGTAAACTTTTGGAATATCATGAATTTCTTTGTGCACTTAGGTGTTAAAACCTGTGTAGAGTTCTAAGTGTTCTCCATGTCCGAGTAATAAATTTTGTCTTGTAGCTTATATCACAAACTTCAGCTCATCCCAGATGCTTGTTGTCTGGGAATAGAAGCTAATAAACATTTCTAGAAAATGTTCCCTGAGTCAGTATGGTTAAATGTTGCTATGAGGAAATTTTAAAAAGCTTGAGTGAATCTTAGAGAACACTGTGAGATGAATTAAGGTATAGAAATATATTTAAAGCCACAATTAGGGAAACGTAATGGATGCACAGACCCATAAATCAGCAGCCAAGCTTTCATGTTTATATATTCATACACACACACACACACACAAACTGTGTGTAAATATATGTGTAAAAGATACAGTTATTTTCAGTGTGATCCTTCTATCTGCAGACATAAAGAATATTAATGGCTGCTCTCTTTATATCTAAAAGCTAAAAGCTTCTCTGGATATAAACATAGGTCAAAACAACATTAATGGGATTGATAGCTAATAATGTGTGTCTTTTATAACAGAAGGTATTGTGTAGAGGATATTTTGTAGCCCAACTGATGCATCCCTATAATCATACTTATTTCTCATTTGTAAGAATACATGATAAATTATTCATGTTTACCTCATAAAATGACCTAGGTAGCATGAAAAAGAAACAAAATAGAAATACATCAGCACTATTCAAAGACCTTAACAAACCAGGTGGCTGCATTCCCCTTACAACATTTCTCCAACTATTTTGGAGTTCCCCAGTCCCTTAGAGAATGGATACACTGCAAAGATGAAAGAGGATGATCATGCCAATAATTGAGCCCCTTCAAAAAAATATCCAAATCTCACACAGAAGGCCCTGAGTCCATTGGTTATTCCTTTCCCCACATCACTGTCAAGAAATACTCTTGGCAGGTGAAATAACATTCAGGTGCAACCCAGGTTCAACAGGAGCACGTAACTAACTGAAGAGGAGGCCGCTCTCCTACTCACCAACCAATGGGTTCAAAGTTATTTCACCAAATAAGAAAGTGACCACCGAGAACAACTGGCATGCAAGTTCACATACCCCTTTACCTATCAGAGAGTGATTCTGCAAGAAGGATCCCAATTTTTATAGTTAATCTTAATACTGGTTACACTTCCTATTAAGCAACTCCTCCAAGAAACTTGTTATTGTTTTCACTGCAAACATGAGCAGTGGAGCATGGTCCAAACCATTGGGCAATGCCCTCACTTACCCTCTGCTCTGGTGACACTTGTTGCTTTGAGACCCATCAAGTCCGGCAACTGATCAATGATAATGTCCCGACTTGCTGTCTTCTTGTGAACCCTTTCAATACTTCGCCTCTGCCAATCTGTCCAGTAGATATATTCACCAAGTAAAGTAAATCCAAATATATGAGGAAGTTTATCTTCTATGAGTGTTTTTCTCATGGTTCCATCAAGGCTTATTACCTGTAAAAGATAAATATATGTACATATAGTTCATATATATATATATGTGTGTATGTATGGGTGTGTGTGTGTGTGTGTGTGTGTGTATGTATAGACGCGCACACACACACACACACACACACACACACAAGCAAAAAGGTAAAATTCTGTATGAAAAATTTATCTTGATGGAGGTGATTATGAGATTAATGTAACTATCATTTAAGTTAGATATCTAGCTCAGTGGTAAATTATGAGTGCTGTTTTGTTTTTTGTATGAAGTTCATGGTTGATTGGCACATCAGACTCAGCAATACCTATCCCTGCAAAACTGCTTCTTTTTAACATGTGATCCTTCCTGCAATCTGTTTCAAACACAGGAACCAAACTCCTAATTTCTTGAAACAAAAACATTTCTCGTTTTCCTTAATTCTAATAGTCAGCTATTATTATTATTAAGCACACAGGAATGAGAAACTTCTAAATCATCCAGAAACTTATCGATAGATTCTGACCTACCATTTGCTAGCATTTAGGCAATTATTATAAATTGTAACAAAGCACTAGCCAATTTTAATTCTCAACTATTGATCTTAAAGTGCAGAAGGCTATAGGACTTAGCCAACTTTCACTGATCTTGAAAATCATAAGCCTGGGTCCTACTTAGAAGATCATCAGGGATCTTCCCCTACACACACACACACAGAGTTTACACCCTTCTTTTTACCCTATAAATTCTCACACAGTCGGGTCTCCAATGTGTATAGGATGCATTGAGAACAGAATATTTACCAGCTGCGGAGGCAACTGTCAACCACAACATTTATAAAACAAGAAACTTCAATCTCTGCTTCTTTGTAATTATGTTAATAAACCACAAACCTAACCAAAACAAATATGTACTACGTACATTTCCTTTTGCATGGGGTTGAAGAAAAATCTTAACAGGAGCTTTTAAAAATTTTTGACAAGTGAGACTTGGTCTGGTGCAATTTAAAAATACAGTCTGAAATTAAGCTTCAATTATTTTAGCACTAGCTTCTCAGATATTCCAAACAGATTTCAACCCTGGGGACTTCTCCAAATCAAGCTCTAATTCGTTATGAAAGTTTTCCTTCTGTCAAAGCATGTTAATATCTACCGCATGTGCACTAATGCGTGGCTTGGCTTTTTTCCACATCACCCAAGGGTCAGGCTTATAAGCATGAAGCAGCCTTAAGGCTGACAGGCAGCAGTAGGGTAGAAAGCTGCTTTGTTACACTGATTTTTACAATCCCTGACAAATCATATATCGAGGCAAGTTTTCCTTTATCAAAAGGCTTGATAACTTTCCCAAGAAAATAACATGTGGAGAACTGGTCAATATTATGCAACTCTTCAAAAAGTGTGGTACGAATTAAAATCACAAACAGCCCAAAATTTCCATTGCTAAGCAAGACGGCTGTTAAATGAGTTTCGCCCTATTTTAATACCTTTCTTGCCACAGTTCAGTGCAATTGTTAAATTAGTAACACAGTGGTTAAGTGAATTTTGCTTGTCAGAAGGTTGCAAAAAGTGATCACTGTAACTGTCATAAATACATGCCAGTTGCCAAGCATCCGACTTTTGATCAGATGGCCATGAGGATGCTGTAATGGTCATGAAAAACAGTTGTAAGTTAATTATTTTCAATGTAGTTGTAACTTCAAATGGTCACTAAATGAATGGCTGTAAGTCAAGGACTAGGTGTGTGTGTAATGCATCTTATTAATTATATTTTATTCACACATTAATGTGATTTAAATTTTAAACCCTGGTTGTAATATGGGTTATATTCATACATTGTTCTACAGAAATGGAGAAGAACATATTTATCAACTGAGATTTCAAATTATATTCCACAAAAATCAAAAGTAGGAAATACTCCCAATTAAAGAAAGTGTATAATCAATTTATTTACTAAGACTGTATTACTATTATTCCTCTACTACTAGATTATAATAACACTTCTTAGTACCTAGCTCTTCCCACTTATGACTATAAGCGTGTTGCTTGTATCTTTACAATGTTTATTGTTTTATTTGTTTCCTATTATGATTTCATTGCTTATTAGTAACCTATGACTATTACTGTCTTGGATTCTTGATGAATGTATTTTTTCCTTTATGCTCACTGAGAGCAGATGCACCAAAGACAAATTCCTTGTGTGTCCAATCATACTTGGCCAATAAAGAATTCTATTCTATTCTATTCTATTCTATTCTATTCTATTCTATTCTATTCTATTCTATTCTATTCTATTCTATTCCATTCCATTCCATTCCATTCCATTCCATTCCATCTGTTTACATTACAATTTAGTATACACATCTACTCTGGTCACATCTTTAGAAATCAGAGAGAAGTATTTTAGGATTACTCATACAATTCCCCTATGTTCAACTGTAGGAGTTTGAGGAAAAGTAATAAATTGCTTGACTATCTTTTTCTTTATGCTTATTCAGAATTTTAGGATATAATTGGATAAAAACATGTCTTCTGAATAACCTCATATGAAGAACGTTTTTGAGACAATCATTTAAGTTTTATCTACAGCATGTTTAAAGACAAAAACAAAACATCATCAAATCATTGTTTTGTTGCTGTTGTTGTTTCCGCAATACCACATGATGTTGCTTGCTTAATTTTTGAAAACTCTATTAGGAGGAAAACACTACAATCCCTCTTTCCTTCAAAAGGAAAATTGAGCATACTCAAACCATTCCAAGGTCAATACATTTTGAGGTAGAAATACTAGGACAAAACTCTATATTGTTTCAAAAATATTCTGAAGAGTGCATTAGACATTAAAAAAAGCCTCTTCTACCAATGGGCAGAAATAACTGAAAGGAAGTAAGGATAGCAGGGAAGGTAAGTCGTGTAAGCATAAACAGTTTTAGAAGTAAGAAAAAAAAAACCTTGTTTGTCCAGGTCTACATTTCATTTTACATTTTTAAATATTTAGCACAGAATTAATGGATTTATAATAGAAAATGTTCCTTATTTGCTATGTGTGTCTAAGTGTGTTGTATTTTGTTTTCAGATGTTGCTAAATTTTAAAAAGCACATTTAAAATTCTTTGTCTTTAATACTTGTAATAAAATCCTATTACATATTGTAATACTGCTGGGTTTTTGGTTGCAAAATACAAAAATCATCTTGCTTTCTTTGACCTTTGCAAAGAGAGAATTAATCTTTTTTGTTCATGGGCCGAGTTAAAATACATTCACTGCTATTGCATTTTTGGGCATAAACTTGTGGTTATTTCTGCAGGAAGAAGTTCCAAAAGGATATTGCTTCCATTTTTTCCTGTTGGATTTAAAAAAAAATACTGGGGGGTTTGACATGGACTGACACCTAGGCAACAACTTTTGTGATCCTAGGATGAAAAACAATAGAGCCAAATACTCATTTAACGTTTTCACTGCATTCTATGGTCCTGTCCCATGCAAATATAGGGCAGTAGAGAAATGTTTTGTTCCGTATAACACCCAGAAAAGTATACTAGAATGTTCTGAACGTATCAATTTTTATTAAGATTGCATTTTCCTCTTTTGTGTACACCCCCTAAAGGAAATACCATATTAAGAACAATGGTTCATATGCTCTAAAGAAAAACAATTGGCTAGACTGATTGTTCTTCCACTCTTGATAATTTGGAAAAGCTGTTATCTAAACGTTACCAGCATAATATGTTTTTTTTTAAAGTAGAAGTTGATGGACATGTATGTATGTATGCATGTATACGTATGGCAGGAGTAAGAAGGATGGGGAGGTAATGAGAGAGAAAGAAACTAATTTAACAAGCTGCTTTCTTTCACTGGGTTTTCTGTCCTTTTGTGAAGTTCAATATTATAGAATGTAAGGATAATACAGAGGTGACATGTCTCTCAAATTGCATCAAAACTTTATTGTCAACACGGTTCAACTGAATTCCACAATCTTGCCATTGCATTATTAATTTCCAGCAATCATATTTCAAAGTACTCTTTTCAGCTCGTTCACTCTAACTTAAATACTTTACAGGGAATAAACTCTCTATATTTATAATGAAAAAGGAAAGTTTTACCAAAAATGTATAGCTTGAATAGCCTGTATGTAGAACCAAGCTACTGGCAAAACAACAAATGTCCTATATTAAAAAAAACTATTCTGCCAAGTTCAGAACATCTGTAACCTATCCGAAATATGGCCTCATTTTGTCTCTGTTGTTAGCCTTCCTCCTCTGTCTCATTAATAAAGACTCAAAAGCTTTCTGAAAACAAAGTCACAAATATCAATCATACCTCACATCCGATTGTGTTGCTGTTGTTGTTAATTGTTGTTCTTGTTTCTTATATGCAGGTGAAAAAGATCAGCAAGTGAGATGCAGCATGCCGGAATTATGTGATAAAATGAATTATCAGAGGCAAGCTCAATTACACATCCATTTTTCTCTTCTCTTACCCATATCCCCTAACACACACTTCAATTAATACCTAACAAGAATCTGCAAACTATGCTCCATTGACTAATTAAAGATCAATTCATGTAATTCTCCCCATTTTTAATTAATACAGATCAGGGACTTTCACTGCCTTGGGCTACACAAGTAAATTATACTTGCCAAATATCTGGAGACGTATTAAGTAATAGCCTCATTTAAACCCAAGACACATTGTTCATAAATATTGAAGTATCAGTGGCAGCCATGGCTAGGAGAATTTCTGCATAATTTTACTTTGCATACTAATTATGCTCATTGCTGGACTGGAGATACTGCTTATGTTTATTTATGCCAGTCACCTCCCAAGGTGGATTACTGCAATGTGCTCCAAGACACCATTGATTCCTATCCTGCTAGTCTTTCATAAGCTCCAGGGCCTGAGGTTCTGGAGGTTAGATGGCCCGTTAAAGGACTTTTATTGGTTGTTCTCTTTGGGCTTAACTACTGTTGGTTTTTCCTTCATAATAATATAGGTGTAATCCTAAAAACAACTGGAACACTATTGAAGTACTGTTGGGTATATGGATACACCAACTGGTTTGGGTGAATGAATATATAAAACCTAGGTTTAAGCGTTTGCAACTTTAAGCTCAAAACTGCAATGTCATTGCATAATTATGGGTGTGGTTGCAGGCTGCAATAAGAGGCAATGAGAGAGACGTAACACTTCCTGGTTTCGAGCTCCTGGTCTGATTCCTGTTCCTGGTGTTACTGGTCTCTGGTCTGTCTGCCTAATACTGTTTCCTCCTGTATGAGATGTCTACTGTGCAAGATACTTCTCTCAACTGAACACAAGAACTGTTTGTTTGGTGAGCTGTGGATTCAGCATTGTTTTTGAGAGAAAGGTATCAGAAGAAGAAGATTAACAAGCAGATAAAGACATTGTATTTACTGTTTAAAAGACTAGGTAACTGGATTGATAAACTGGATACTGACATATGGACTGAATGACTATTCTTAATCTCTGTGTGAATTAAATATCTATTTAAAAACCACAAACAGTGTTTTTGTCTCAAGTGTGTGTATACTCTTGGGCCCAGCCTCTCTCTCATTTGGCTGCCTGGCTTGACTGCTGCTGTGCACTCAGCTCGGGGGTTTATCCCCAAACACTAACAAGTACCATTGGCATTGACAAAACCACCTTCAATCAATTGCAAAAGGCAGCTTTAGCTTACATCTTGCAATGATACCTCAGCATCTGCCTAACTCAGGTCCTTGAGAAGAACTTGATAGGTGGATATAAATATGAAATCCTGTCCGAACATCTGACTGATTGTATGACAAGCCATAATAATAGTTTTAAAGCTTTTACCTTTTGTTAGCCACTGACTGTTACATCTGTCTGATAGGTGGCCATAAAAATTAAATAAATAAATTTAGACACCCTATATGCGGTGTTGAGAGGAAGTGTAAGAAAAAGAGAAAGAGGAAATGGCTGCAGAATGCATCTCTTAAATGTAAGAGAGTTCTTCAAACTGGCATTCTCTTTATGTTATTGAACTATAAAGTCATGCTTTCCCATATAGCATAGCCCTTAGAGCATTCCCCATCTTGGCACCCTCAGGATGCAGCTATAAGTACCGTGTTGCCTCATTTGGACAGATATCCAAGTATGCATTCCATTGTAGCAATGAAAAATGGACAGACCACCCACACTGGAATGTGCATTTGGAGACATACACCTACATAACCCAAGGAATTCTCATATGTCTGCCAGGTCAGAAAAATGATCTCATCTAGGTCAACCTCTGGTCTTTTAACAAGAGCCTGCCAAATGGCCCTGATTCACTCACAGGCAAAGAATGGAAACAAGTATATTTATTCCCGACAGGAGATGCATTCTCTGAGAGCATGATATGCTGATATTACCTTTGCCATTTGGAATTTTTAATGTCAGGATTAGCTATCCAAAACAGCAATATTGGATGGAAGATAAAATCAACCTCCCCTAAGCGCTCCAGACTTGCTTCTATACTACATCATGGCATTGTTAAAATTAACTTTGCAGTGGTTTAAAGGTTCAATATTACCTTACAGAATAATATTATACAACCTTAACTGTATTTAGATATCCTGAACTTTATTCACGTGTTCTTTACGTTGGGTGGATACATTTAATTTTATTCTTGTCCTGCAAACTTTTTTCCTCCCTCCTCCTGGTTTTAGCATACAAACCATATGCTAGAGTGCCTCTTTCTCTTTATTATTCTGCCACACTTCTTATCCTTAAATGCTTGTATGTTTAATGACTCTACCATTTGTCCAGTTCTGTTTTTATTTCTTTGGAATTTTTATAGGCTGTCTTCAGAGATGGGTTTTGTTATGTCAGGTGGCTTACAAAACATCAAATAAGCAGGAGGCTCCATGATTCCCTCAAGTAGCAGGTGACTTATCCCTTTAGCTAAAATCAGGTCTATGATGCATGTCATAAAATTATGCCCATTTCGGCAAGTTTAGTGCTTACAGACTAGAACGTGATTAAAAGTAGTAGTTTTGATTTGGGGGGAAAAAACCCAAAGAACATTTCTTAGGACAGAAGAATGCACCAACTATTCCCCACTGGATAATTTTATCTGAAATTTAGAAGAGCAATTTAATTTATAGCATGAACTAGGACAGAGGCCTGCAATCAGCTTTCTCCCTCCCAAACAATTTGTCCAAAGCTCTTTTGCACAAGGTGGGATGAGGTTGTTTTCAGGTTGTTTCCTAACCTGAAAACTGTTAAAGAGAAAAACAGTTGTAAAAAGGTTATTGCATGGATCAACAAGCAAAACAACTCCATAAAAAACCTGCCCATTCTGAATTTGAATTTTTTGCCTTCTACATCAGACTAACCTGGCTGAAAATTAGAACAAAATATTTTATTATTTTCATCCTCAATTTGTTTTATATTGAAGAGAAAATGTACAGACTTAGCTTTCATTTAATGATCTGAGCAATATTTGGCTTTAGATGAAATGCAATATTTCAAATGCAGATAGTATTAACTTATTTGATTTTTATCCCACCTTTGTTTTTATATACAACTCAAGATAGGAAACATACTAATACCCCTTTCTACTATTTGCCCCACAACAACAACCCAGTGAGGTGGGCTAGACTAAGGGAGAAGTGAATGGTCCAAAGTCACCCAGCTGGCTTTCATGATTAAGCTATGAAAGGCATTATCAGAATCCCTCATGCTATCTCTGGATAGTAGAATTGTAGTATAAATCATCTATATGGAGAACAAATTCTAAAAGACAGATTTAAATGAATGTAGAATAAGATTATGAATCCATTCGTTTACATCTAGACATTCCATATAAATGTAGTGTAGGAGTGTTAAGTATAAATAAACTAATAGGGAGCATTCTGTTATTAGCAAAAATCAATACTGTAATATTTTCTATTTCTAACTTGTACATGATTGATCTGCACGTAAATTATACTTAAAGGACAACATTTTTATGGGAAACTGTTGCAGGAAATATGCAAAGTTAGTTAGACAATTCTGTAAAGTAAAATAAGAATTGTATCATTTGCTAAAAAGTTATGTTTTACAATTACCTGCTGGAAATGAATACCAGTAAATATTAATTTTCTATCAGCTAGTACTGAATAGCAAATAATACAATAACAATATAATACAAAAGTGCAGCTACTTATAGCTAAGAAAGCAAATATACTTTAGCAAAATATACGTTGATGATCTTTGGTAAACAAAAATATCAATGTGTCCAGAGGATAATTTGCCAAGACCAAATACGTATGCCGATATAACCATGAATAGAATTTAACTAAGAGGAAATTTTAAGAAAAATATCTAGTCATCGTAACAGAACAAAGCTGTGAGTAATGGAAGACAAATTTTACATCTATGGATGGGTGGATGGACAATGTTTACAACACCCTTGTAAAATTGGGAGTATTGGACAAAAGCACCCAAGATTAAAGCAAGATGAAAACTGACAAAAGATTCAATGTGTTCAATAGTTCACAACAGGCTCCCAGGGGAATGTTAGTTAGAAAGGGAAAAGAGCAGGGCTACCTCTAGGCACAGCCAATGCAAAAGGGCAGCAGGGTGCTCTTAGGTAAAGGAAGCCTCACCATAAACAGTGACAAGCAAAACATATGGACCATCACAATTAAATCAGCATGCAGACATAACAACGAGTCATCATAAAAACTGAGAAGTAGCCCCGATTAAAAAGTTGGTGGCATCAATTGAAAATGAACGTTGCCCCTTGCGCTGTTTTCTCATGCAAATGTTCAAGCAACAAAGGAACTGGAGGGAGGGGAGAGAGAAATATAAGACTTGGGATAACAAAATTTAGGTTAAAATGTTTCCCACTCTTTCCTTTAGCAACCTGAGTGCAAAACTTAGAATCGTATTTAAAAATTGCCCCTATTTTTTTAAAGGAAAGGGTAGGCAGAATCAAATTTTAAAAATTATGATCGGCAGCAACAAATATGAGTCATAGAAACAATGACGTCTAGAGTAGAGTACAAACTATGCCTCCGTAATAAGCAACCAAAAAAAAAAAACCCAACAAAAACTGTTCAGGCTGCAATTAATCCCACAGAAAACTTCAAAGTGGGTTTCAATTCTTGCTTTCACAACTCAGAAACAATAGTGACGTGGGACAGTTTTAAAAAGTGCCTGCTCAGACAGATGATTTATTGACCACTTCTGCTCATGTATGCCCATCCAAACTATTGGAAGTATGGCAGAAACTCCCTTTGTCTCTTCCTCCTCCCCATTTCTTTAGAAAGGACTAGAAGGGGAGGAGAAAGACGGCTGACAGCGCTTTGCATAAAAGGACAACACAGCATTTTTAGGCATTCATAATGGCCAAATCAACCAAACAACTTGCCTGAAGAACTGCAACAGTAAGCTATTGGATTTTTACGTTGGCAACTTCAGAAGTCTGTTGGAAGAATAAAATCTTCTATCATTCTTTCAAAAAACGAAACAAAAAAACAATGACAATTCTTGTTCTGTCCCTCAGAATTTTTTTGGGTGGTGGTGGTGGGGAATCACCCCTCTGCACCACTAATTTAGCCTTCTTGTAGAGGAATGAATACAAGTTAAAAAGGAGCCGACAGTTGGAGGAAAGCCAAATAAATCTTTCAGGACGCAGAAAGAATGGTGTTTGTTCTGCATTCAAATTTCACATGCAATTCTACAGATGAGAAGGTATATCTTGCTATAGGTCCAAGAATACACCTTTGTTAGAGAAAACGCTGCCTTGCCTAGAAGTGCAAGGATAAGAATTCCTTGCCAAGTTTTCTTTCAAAAATCACCCTTCATCAGGAAAGAGAGCTTCTTTGCAAGAACCTCAAAGTGGAGAATTAGGCAGCTACTGGCTTTCTATTTATAGTCATCCAGGCAGTGAATAGTTTCATTCCAAATGCCACAAGGCAGACATGCAACTTTTCATTCTGGGGACCTGATTTGTGTTTCATTTCATGAAGTCAAGGACTAGAAAAGACAAAAAGAATTTCTAACAAGTGTGCAACAAAAAGTTTGGCAGGGAACAGCAGCCGGCTTCTTTCTTAGCACTACTAGATTCTCAGACATTGGCATAAGGGGTTGAGTAGGAGAACTTTAAAAAACCCTTTCCCACAGACTTTTTTTTTAAAAAAAAAGGCAAATCTGCATGGTCTGTTCCTTTCCCCCACCCACGACCCTCATTAACTGTGAATGCTACTTGCCCTGAAGTTTAAGCAAATCTGGGGCCATGTGCCTGGCGGGAAAGACTTGGAAAAGGAATGAAGGGGCGCAAGCATTTCAATTAGTTGCTTTTGAAGGATCCTTCTGAATGAGACAGAACACGCTTGTCAAATGCAAGTTCAAGTGAAAGCCACTTCTACCAATGAAGGACGCAGATAGCTATGGGGGTTCTGCTAAACCCCCTTTGCCCCCCCTTATATCTTTATTGCTCACAAAAAAAGGAGGCAAGGGTCACCCATAGTTTAAAATAAGTTAGCATGCTTTCCCACAGGATGACTCTAGTCAATCAATGATAGGAGTAACCCTTCCCTTTTTTGAGTGACAGATGTCTCCTCACGACACTAATATAAAAAGCTGAACACACCCTTTAATATAGCTGCTAGTTGCTGAATATCAATTGAACAAGACTTAAATATTTCTCTTTAAGTTAATGCTGAGTGAGCACACCTACGTTCTAATCAGCTCTTTTTCCCCAAATGGGGTCACACATTGTGACACTGAAGCTATCAAGGCCACCTAAAATCCAGAGAGTATCCACTATATAACTGCTTACATGCAATGGCTAAGAGCATATCCTGAAGATACCATTTTTCCTGGCAGTTCAACCACATGCAGACTGAGCATGTAAGAAATGAAATTAAACAAAACCACTGAGGTGAGTTTTCCCAGTTATTTAAAATGAAAGGGAAAAATTATTCACTGGTAACCACGGTGAGGAAAACGTTTCTTACAACATTTTTACTTGATGTTGCTCTAGGTATGGGTTTGGAGAAAAGAAAAACAATTCAGTATCATTTAATCTCACATGAAATACCTAAATTGTATAAAAGCAGGACAGCAATAGCATTTAGGCTTACACACTGCCCCATAGCACTTTACAGCATTCTCTGTATTACAATCTCTACATTACAATTTCTAAGCATTATTTGGATATTGCCCCCAACAATTTGGGTCCTTGTTTTATCAACCTTGGAAGAACAGAAGGCTGAGTCAATCTTGAGCTGGTGAGAATCAAACTCCAGATATTGCCTGCAATACTGTATTTTAATCACTGTGCCACCAGGGCTCTTAAAAAACTAAATGGATCACTGTTATATATTCTAAACTAGAAGAAATGAAAGTGGAAGTGGACAACACTCTGTTAAAAATAAATCTGAGTAGTAAGACAAACAGAATTCTATCAGATTTCAGAACCTAAATATACCTAAAGAACACAGGTAATGTGGGCAGTTATACCTGTAGTAAATTTTCAAATTAAGGCCAAGTAACCAACAGAGTGGAATTAATCAGAAAATAGTGCTTTGCATAAACATACATTACTCCTGAAGAGATTCAAATCAATTTTTTCACATGCTGCTTCAACTTTCAAACATTCAATTTCTTATATAGTACATTTGTATGTATTCTTCAAAACATCCATGATGAAGAAAACAATGCTTAGGTCTTTTTTCTAAAATAGTGGAAAATGCACCCCAACTCCAAGACTGACCAAGCTATAATGATATCAAAATAAGATGTGTGCATCAACATCACTGCACAAATGAGATGATGTATTGGGGACCTAACACCTGGCACAAGAATATAAACTGCATGCTTTGCACGGTGCATCGGCTTTTATTTGTCTCTTCCTCATCCCTGACAATATATAGAATTGTGCCTTTGAAAGGGGCAATTTAGAGTTCAGTTCCCTGATTGGTATAGCAATTCACATTATAGCATTCTAAACAGGCACCTGACTGAATACATTGAACCTGCCACCTCTCTGGATAATTGGTTCCATCATCAAGTTCTTTCAGTTATCAACCAATTGCTAAAATTCAATTGAAATCTGCCTTCCCATAACTCAAACCCACTATTCCATGTCCTGCACTCTACAACCAAGAAGAGCAGATCTTGACATTAGGACATTCATAGAATTCCTTTCTCTTCATAGGATCTTCATTTCTGGTCTCCTGGTTGACCTCACCATCTTATTCTGAACCTCTTCTTATTTTTTGAAATTGATGCCCAAAAATCAACAGAACATTTGAGATAGGATTGAATAAAGCAGGATGGGATGGAACAATTATTTACTTTAAGTTTGCAGTCAACAACTAAGAATTCTTTCAGAAGTCTCATTACCAAACCACTTCGTCCACCAAACCTATAACTAAACACCTGAGTTTTTAACTTTTTAACTTTTAAAAAGTTGCATTTATCTATTAAACTGTCTTATGTTCAATTTATGATCTAACAAAATACCCAGTAGTTACTTCTACTACTGTCAAGTCAAGTCAAGTCTCACTATACTATACTGAGCCTTTCATTTTTTTTTCCTTTTAAGATGTAGGATCTTACATTTGTTCCTGCTGACTTTCATGGCTAAAGCAAGACTAGAACTCATGATCTCCCTCTTTCTAGCCTGGTGCTTTAAATTCGAGACTAAACTGGCTCTTAAAGCAAGATCATAATTTGTTTCTCTCAAAGGATGAATGGCAACTTTAGAAATGATGATAAAAGGGAGAATAAAAAGCTTCCTTCGAGCCAGAATTGAACCAGCGACCTAAGGATTTCAGTACAAGCAATTCTACAGTCCTCCGCTCTACCAGCTGAGCTATCAAAGGGATGGCTTTTTTTTTTTCCTCCTCCCAATTCTCTTTCTTTTCTAAAGAATTAGCCACTCCTCCTAGTTTCGTATTATTCACAAATCTGGTAATTACCTCCTCAATCTTTCCATCCAGGTCATTAATAAGAATCTTAAACAGCATAAGGCCAAGACAGAACTCCCTGTGGCAGTCCGCTTAGCACTATTCTCCAAACTGATATTGAGGCATTCAGAAGTACTGTCTTATATTGTATAATCTAGCTCATATTTTACCAATTTATTAAGCTACATATGATCAGAGACTTTATCAAATGCATTGCTGAGATTATGTCTGCAGCATCCCCTGATCTATTAAGCTGGTGATTCTGTCAAAAATAGAGGTAAGGTTAATCTAGCATCACTTATTCGTAATAAAAGCCATTCTGGCTCTTGTAACTATGACATTCTTAACCAACTGATCACAAATACATTGTTCAATAGTCTTCCACAAGATGCTCAAAATTTCCCAGAACTCTCTTCCCTTTTTCTGGATTAGAACATTTGTCTTCCTGTAGTCTACTGAGGCACCCAGAATAAACAGATCATAGTTAGTCATGCTGATAATTTTTTCAGTACTCTGATTGTAAGTCTTGAATTCATGTCAATGGTCTTTGTGCAGTGGTCTCTCTGTAATTCCTACATTTTTAATAAATTTCCTCTTAATAAGCTTACTTTTCAAGATGATAAGACAAGATGTGTTCTAGTTGCACCCGTCCCCATCTTTATGCACAAAAAAAACATTTTTTTACTCCCATGGGCACAGGATTGTTGCCCCCAACAATCAGGGTTCTTCTCCAGTTCCATGCCACTGCTCTTCCTCCCCCCCAGACTGTTCAATCCAAAGCATGTTGAAAGATCAAAAGATTCAGCAGGATAATCACTAAGGAAAGGATTTTGGTGAGATATATGTATGCATCACCAAAGCTTCAGTCACATTAAGTGGAAGGTTGGTTCTAAATATTTCTGTGGTAATGTTTCTATGTAATATGATCCAAATGTGTAAGAAATGACAAAAAGCCAACATTCTATTTCAATCAGAAGAAGAAAATCAGAAGAATTTCAAACTTGTGTAGAAACTGTATTGTTGCAAGCCACAGCGGTCCTTTAATTGGTTCCCTGAAAGTCAGGCTACTCAATACTATTCAGGATGATCAACGTCCATTTGTCCTTTGACTGTGGGAAGGCAACGGCTTTACTTCTGACATAGCCTCCTGATGGGTCAAAGGTCAGTTACTCTATTCAAGGCTCCCAACCGTCTCTTCTTCCCTGCCCCATTTTTTTAAAATAGAAAGTTTATTTTGATGCGGAATAAAGAATTCACCATTAATTTTAAGTATAAACAGCACTTTTTCAGCAATTCTTTTTAAAAGCTCAGGGACGTATGAGTTGGTTTACTTATGTAAGAAAGCTAGTTATTTATAGATCCTAAAGAAATATTTCAACAAATTAAAAATACCATATAATATGTATTTAGAATATCAAATAAAGGAAGCCGCTCACATAGTCACTTTCCTTGTTAGTACTCTTTCAGCCTCAAAGAAATTTAGTTTGGGGAATTAAAGACAAGAGATGGGAGAGTGAATTTGTCCTGCAACTCAATTTTTGAGTAAGATTTTGTCAGGATTTTTTCCCCAAAAAATGTAAAACAAAATTAAGACACCAAAAATACAATTAAATTTTGAGAAATAATATTAACGTGTTCTAAAATTCTGGACAGTTTTGTATTTTACCTATGTAAAAGTAACCATGCCAGAAGATCCTTTTATTCTTTATAAGGTTGAAAGAAATTCTTCAAACCTGAGCTGGAGATTAAAAGCGCCATTTTAAATATCATATGTAGAAATTACCTAGAATAAAAAATATTTCCCTATAAAAGTCATTACTTTGAAAGCCTGTCCTGAAATACAGCAAAGGCTTTGTTTCTTCAATATCCATCAAATAACTATAGGGAGAGAAAAAATAGGAAGAATCAGGTTGTCAGGAGGATCAATGAATTTGTTGGGTTTGCAGATAGAGGTGAAGAGCCTGACATTAGTGACCCTTGTTATGCCTCACAGACACTGTTTATCACAGCACAATATTTTAGAGAATGTCTGGGTGCAAATTCTGAATTTATTCTGAAGAAAATAATCACAAAGCTTCTCTCTCTCTCTCTCTCTCTCTCTCTGTGTGTGTGTATGTGTGTGTATGTTGGGGGAGTAGTGGTTCTATAGGTTACATTTTATCTTTTAACTATGTTGTTTTACAGCAATTTAAATCAGGAAAACACTTCTAAAAATAGACAAATAGGTCAACATTTTTTAATTATGCAATTACACGGAGTCATTAAGCAAATGTTGACAAGACAACCCACAAAACTGGTTTTGAAAGAGAACTAGGCAATTTTGCAGGCAGATGTCAGCGGCTCTTTGCTTCTCCTTCAGCTGGAACCTTGTAATCCACGTTAATTTGTTCCTGAAATGTACTATTTTCTGACAGAATCTCAAGTTTTCTTTCAATTTACTTTTGCGCCATTCACTTCAAATCAGCTGCACCTCCCGAATCCAAGATACTTCCCCATATACCTCTCTATAAAACCTGCTACAATTTTTTGTTCCCTCTCGTCTCTCTCCCACCTTTCAAACATGCTGCCAAACCAAGTTAGGAGAAAAAAAACTTTTAAGAGCTGGGAACAATGTTACCACAGGGTGCCAAATTTGCAGTGAAAGCCCCAAAGGCTGTTGTCACGCAACGTTTGACAAGGCTCACCAAATGGTTTCTTTAGGATATAAACGGCTTGTGAAGTGACTGAGGCCTTTGTATCTACAGCTGAATGCTGCAGATGGGAACGTTTCTGCCAAGAATGAATAACTGCTGTTTCTGCCATGTGAAGTTTTACACACATAATTAAGGAACGCACTTCTATGTATCTAGCAGTATTTTCCTGCCTGGGAGAGGGGCTGGGTAGGTTTCTCCCCCTCGAGGGAACAAAAAAGTTGGTTTTCTGGAACAATGGACAGCTAAAAATGCAACATACAATTAATTGAAGTACATTATTATACAAGCTATTATACGTTCTCCTACATTTTTGCCAAGGAAATAACACAGTGCTTAAGAAGTATAGTTGGTAAGTCAGAGCACAGAGCAAATGGCCAACCTGAGCATCCACGCCAAAGATCTTGCCTGGTCTCTTTGAATTCTGATTTTTATTCTGTCAACACGTCCTAAAGTTTCTGACATTTAAAAAAGTAGTCTGTCTTAGAAAACACACTGTGGTAACTGCACAAAGAAATATGTCCTTTCAGTATCTCAGGATCAAGATTAATACTCCCAACCTGAAAATTTACATCATATATTTTCTGGATTTCGTTATTTTTATTGTATAAAGTCAGCAAGCCTTGAACGTAACACAATTTCCAGCATGATGCATAAATTACCCAGACAGAATTAAACTGCAATACAATTCTCTTCTGGGAATTCTGAAGGAGAATATTATTTGTTTTAAATAGTTTTCTCCATGTTTGTCATTTGATAATGAATTCCAGACCTAACTTTCAATAAATTAATTTATTTTAATAGCCCAGCTCTAATATTTCTCTACTTCTTGGCCTTCTGACAGTGCAGCTCTGTATTTGCCTGGACAAAAGGCACCCCTCGTTCTCAGTTGAGTCAGGAAAGGCTGGATCCTTTTAAAGTGAAATACAAACTCTTATGCTGGGGTTGGGGATTTTTTTCTCCCAAACTTTTCTTCAGAAACTATCTCTGGTAATGCAATGTTTCCCCAAAAAAACAGGAAAACAAATCAATATATTTTCTCCGGAACAGAACTGCAGTTATCGGAAAAAATCTCACTTACCTCAATTTTGTCAGTCTTTGCATCTCCCCAATAAAGTTTGTTTTCCTCAAGATCCAATGCCAAACCATTAGGCCATCCCAGAGAAGTATTCACCAGCACTTTCCTTTCAGTCCCATCCAGATAAGCAGACTCAATCTTTGGGTTTTCACCCCAGTCTGTCCAATACATATAACTTTTGTGGAAGGAGAACAACAGCAGTGTTAATTCTGATACGCAAGTATTCTATCAAATATATTATTGCATTTTTAAGGCGTGCTTTTCAGCAAGATGCTTTTCCATGAACTGGCACTAAAGAGAAAGATTCATTCAAAGATTTCAAGTTTGTGAGATATACAAAAGGATAATAATATTATAAGGAATAACACTTTAAATGAGAAAGGAAATTTTTTACTTAAAAATCATGGACTTTGTTACCTAGAATAAATAGGCTGATGGTTGTATATTCCAAATTTACTAAATACTAATAATGAATATGCAGTTGAGAAAACATACTCTATTACACTGCCTTTTCGTCGTATGATGAAAAAGGTAATATTTTTAAAGTACAAGTGATCCTCGACTTATGACTGTTCATTTAACAAAGGTTCAAAATCACAATAGCCTTACAAAAAGTGACTTATTACCTACACTTACTCTTACAACCATCACACCACCCCTATGGTTACATGGTTGCAATTTGGGATCTTGGCAACTGGGTTCTGGATCATGTGATCATTTTTAGCTGATTTACAGTGGGTGGGGGGGAGAATGCTCATTAGGGATGCTGGATTTGCTTAATGATCAAATGATTTGCTTAACAACCATTGTGAAAAAAATTGCTATAAAATTGGATCTGACTTATGACTGCAACAATTTACAATGGAAATTCCAGTCCCAATTATGGTTGTTAAGTCAATCAATAGCAATAGTAATAAAGCTTATATACCGCTTCATAGTGCTTTACTGATTTCTCTAAGCGGTTTACAGAGTCAGCATATTGCCCCCAACAATCAGGGTCCTCATTTTTCCAATGTCAGAAAGACAGAAGGCTGAGTAAATCTTGAGCCAGTGACAATATTGCATTCAAACCACTGCACCACCACGGCTCTACAAGGACTACCTGTAAATGTTCCATAGTATAGAAATGCAAAGGCAGACCAACCATCATAGTTTTAATGTTTTAAAGTTTTAACAAATACTTGCAAGACTTACCCCATCACAGGATTAAGCACTATTGCTCTAGGTTCATCTAAGTTTTCTGAAATGAGGATCTTTCTTGAGGTCCCATTCAAACGTGTAACTTCAATCCGATCTGTACCAGTATCAGTCCAATACAAATTCCTACCCACCCAATCTACTGCAATGCCGTCAGGATGATTTATCTCTGTTGTTACTAGAGTCTGGGCTCCAGATCCATCAAGAAATGCCCGGCGAATAGCTCTGACATCATCATCTGTCCAATATATGTAGCCCTCAACAGGGTCATAATCAATTGCAATAGCATGCCTAATATTGTCTATTTGCAGAATAACATCTGTGAAGTCCGGCATGTCCAGGGAAATTCTTCGTAAATCTGTTCTTCTAGCGAGCAAGAGAACTTCCTCAGCACCTAGGAAAAAAGTATCAATCAGTAAACTACCAGTAAACAGTTCTTTCCTTGAGCTACACGGTTAAATTATTGCTTATGAAATTCAATTTCTAGTTTTCCGATTAACTTTACATTATGTAATGTATTGCGTAGAAAAAAGGCAATCTGATTGTGAAAGAACATCACAATTTTTTCCTCCAATGGCAATAATGTTTTAGGAAGAACGTGGACAACAGAAATTTCTGCTTCTACTGATACAACTAAAAATATACATTTCCTAAGTACAACTCCTTGTGTGAAGATACGCTCCCTGGGACTTTTCTCCATCTGAGAGATCATCATGACAGCAGGTTGTGTGATTCCTGATCTTACAGTTCACAGGAATAGTCATCTCAATCCCCATCGCCAATTGCAATGCATCTCCAATTATGGAAGATGCACCAGGCAAATGCAGCACTCATTTTTATATGTCCAAAAAGCAAGAGAGGACTGTGTAAGATAATGGAAAAGATGAAATGGAAAACAGAGGTGCACATACAGGGCTGCTTGAGGAGCCAGTCTGTTTTTGGAATTGGAATGTAAGAGGCAACAGATACTTCTGACAGAGTCATCCAGGGTATGAATTCAAATGCCCCTTTTCTGTCCTTGCTTCTGAGGAATTAACACACAGTAGATATGCCTCTATTGAGGTTATAAGCTATGAGGATGAAAAGCCATTAATTCACATTTTGCAGTCCACCTATAGTCAAGCACCAAAATAACACTGAATAATCAAATTCTTTAAAATATTATATGCATTGTTCTAAAGGCTGTGTTCTCTGAACACGATGCAAACTTCTAATGCTTTCAGTGCCTGTTTCTTGTATTATATTTCTTCTAAATCCTAAATAGTAGCCATAAAGACAGAAACTTCTAATATGTTTATGAGAGTGAACAGAACTCTGGATATTTCATTGTAGATTTGTATAAAAGCATCGATAGTTGCCATTGTAATCCTAATATTGTCTTTAAAATTGAAGTTCTAATATCATGTGTCAAAATGACATCTTTCTGAACTACTAACCATGGTCAAGTTCTCAGAGGATAGGAAATAGCTATTAAACAAAACTAAGCTTAAAATGTTGAACAAAGTTGCATACTATTGCTAAAACTAGGATCAAAGCCCAATTTCAGTATAGATCCCTACTTGTACTTGATTATTCAGGCTAATTGGCTGTGTATCCGAAATTCCTTCCCATCCCACTTTTTTTTTTCATTTCTGACAACTAGAATATTGGAGGACTCATATGTTTAATGACGTCTGAATTGTACTAGATATTTTACTACTGAGATAAATTAAACAATACCATTTTAAACAGCAAGAGTGGGATCTGTAGCTATTATATAGTGTAGCTGAATATGTAAAGATTCTTATTAAAATAAAAAGAAGCATGGAAAAAATGTTTCAAAAAATAGTTTTAAAATGTTTGCCTTTTTTTTTTTTTGGCTAATACTGAGCACGAATATTCACAGTGAAGGGATTTTTATGAACCTGAGGGAAAATATTACTGCTATATGAGAAAAACACCTTCATAAATCATTTTCAGAATCTGCTCTTCAAGGTATCAGAGCCCTCTCAAAAGCTTGTTAGTTATAATCTTTGACATTTTTAACATTTCTTTTCAATAGGGAATCATACTGCTAGGAACACTTATATTTCCATAATTGTTTCATGTTTCTTTCATATTTCTTTTCACTTAAATTTTTATAACACATTTATAATAATTAAAATGTTCCCCTCCTTTCCTAATTTCATTCTCTCAGTCTTTATTTCATTTATTTATTAAAAATTCCATTACATTATAATCAGTATTTTATCTATCATTTTAATCACACTTGTTTCATATTTTCAAAGTTCATTTCTATTTCTAATATAACAATACTATCTTATGTACTCTTGCAGAATCCCCCTTTCAATTAAGTTTTCACCCATTATCTCTGTGTCTTCTAAATAGGCTTATACCCTTAATCCTTGTACGTTTTCCCTGTTTCTCTATGTCCTGTTTCTGTCCTTTATAATTTCTTTTCTTTTCCCTCTTCCCCCTTCCCTTTTTGACACCTTCTCTCTCTAATTCTGATTCTTTCTTCTATAATTCTCTCTTCTGTTTCTTCCTAATGTTGTAATTACTTTTCAAACTATTGTTTTTTGGGGTTGTTTTTTCAAATCTTAAATTTTCCATTCTCTTTCCCCCTTTTCCTTTCTTTTCCCCACATAGAAATACTTGGGCATTCTTCTTTATCCCGCCCTTCTTGTTCTACAGGCATTTCTTGTTGTTTCTCATAGTTCAGGATCTCCATTTCTAACTATTGAAATACGAAGCCAAAAGAACCTCTTCCTTCTTGTGCATCTTCTTTCTGTTTTTTTAAGTTCCATTCTCAATTCTTCCAAGAGTGATACCATTTTAAAAACTTTTAAACAACCACCCGATTAATTTTAGTCTTTTAGATCCGATAGCCAAAAATCCAAAAATCACCAAGTAATCCAAATAATCCAAAGCTGTTTCTTCTTGCTTCTTTTTTTCACTTTCTCTTCCTGGGGTTCTCTTTATCTTGTTACAAAGTTTCAGTTAAAATGTACCTTTTAGGAATCTTATTAAAGTTTCACTGTTAATTCCTTTCACTTCCAGGTGGTCTCCTCCATTTTTCCAGATCCCACCCTTTTGTTTTTTTCCTCCTTTTAAAAGTTTTTGAGAATCCAGAAATCTTTATTATCCCTTTGACATTTTATTTTCAGCTTAAATACCTCTTAATGTCAAAGTGGATTTTTGCCGGTTTCTTGCTTAAATCTCTTAGTTGTCAGTATAGGAAAGAAAAGAAAAAAAAAACCCAAATCCTTTCCCTTCCCTCTCCCATTCACTGCTTCAGTCTTCTTTGGGAACAATGCTGTTTTTTTTATAGTTTAAATTCCAGGATACCTTACGTTGTTGCTTTTGCAGTTTAACCCAGTCAACCAAAACTTTCTCTTCTTATCTTCCTCCTGCACATTCTTTTCCAGTCGAGTTCTTCTTTGAGGTGGCCATTTCTGACCACTGCTGCAACCGCCTTCGGGAAAGGGAGTAATGGCCAGCTGGGGAGGAGAGATGCGACTCTCCTCGACCCTGCTGGCAGTCTCCCCACTCTTCAACACCTCTACGGGGTGGCTTAGCCCCGAAACCAGCTGGCTTGGGGCGCTCCAGCGGCAAGCACAGATTGAAACTGCGCATGATCGCAGATTTCAGTCTGTCGCTGAAGAAGCATAAACCTGTTTCTTAACATATTTGCTTTTTCTTGCATTAGTATGCATACTTATTATTTCATTATTTTGTTATGCTTTGTTAAATTATTAGTATTAATCTAGACCAGTGGTTCTCAACCTGTGGTCCACGAACCACTGGGGGTAGGGTTGGTAATGTCATCCATCATATAGGGATTCTGTAAATAATTGAAGAAATGTTGATTTAAATCTTGAGTTAAGTTAGGTCTCCGTGGCTATGGTCCATAGCCACAAAATATATTTATTTATTTTCAAAATTACACATCTCTATTTACATTGTTAACAGTATTGTGTCATCAATATTACATATATTTACATTTATTTCTATACATTAATCCTTATTCCTATGTTCTATAAACTTGTACTATTTATCCCATACCGCATAATACTCTGATTCCTGCTTACCTTTTAGTTCTATTGCAAGTTTATCCATCTCAGCACATTCTAATATTTTTTTATTAACACCTCTTTGGATGGTATATTTTCTAATTTCCAACCCTGCATGAAAACTATCCTTGCTGCTGTTATTATATGCAATATGATGTACTGGATTTGTTTGCTAAATTTCCCTTTAATTATTCCCAGTAGGAATAGTTCAGGTTTAAATTCTATGTGGTATTCTGTTATCTCCAACCACAAAAGATATTTACAGATGGCCCGTGGTGAAGAAAAAGTTGGGGACTGCTGGTCTAGACTCTAAACCATGGGAAAGAACTGGCCTGAATTAATTCTTCAAGGTGCAACTTATTTAGTCAGTATTCCTGTAGTTAATATTAGATTAATATTTAAGCAGCAACAACTGGCATCTTAGCTGCTCTTTTTCCTATCCTCGTGCCTCTTAACTGGTTGCCAGAAAGCTGCTTTGTTGGGTTATGGCTGTCCTTATTATGACAGATAATACATTTCAGAGCACATGGACAAATTCCACATCTGAATGTTTCTGAAGGAGATATGAATTGCAAGCAAGAACTGCCTCTCTCTCTCTTCCTACCTCTCTCTCTTCCTACCTCTCTCACTTCCTGCCTAGTTCAAACTTTCCTGGTCCCTGTTAGTCATTTTTCTACTCAAGAGGTGAGCATTAAAGTTGCAATTTATCTATCTGCTGGATTTGGATTGGTGTAGTTAACTCTCTTCAAATTATATCATTTGTTTTGCATGGGTAGATCAAACCTCAGCCCATAACTCCATATTCATAAATGAAATTAAGAATGGAGGGTGGAGCTGGGGTTGCGACGATACAGCGTGCGATCTTGGTGGTCTGAGATCGCTGCTGATATCTTTGCTCCTGGCCAGTCCTATCGGATCTAAACCGTCCCAAAGAGACAGTGAAAGTGAAGAGCGCATCCTGTCGATCCCAGGGATACCGCAAAGTCCCTGGTAGATCCAGGAGAAGCTCTTCTTGCCAGCGGCAAAGAGGCAGCCATTAAAGCTGCTGAAATTGGGACAGCTCCGAAACGAAAGAGAACGGAAAGAGAAAGTGTGCCGGTTTGGTGAGAACTTTTTTTTATTCTAAGACCTGAAAGGACACCCTAAGGAAAAGAAAGAATCTGTAAAAGTTTGGACAGAAGTGATTAAGCAGCAATTTTAAACAGGAATGTCAAAGTAATGTTGTTTTTTTCTCATTGCTGGATTTTCTATATATGATCTTGTATTTCGAAACTGGATTGGTTTTTTCGTTTATATCTATTATTTTTCTTCTCCTTTTTGATTTTGTAATATTTTAGACTAGAGGCTCCCTTTAGTTATTTCATTTTTTAAAATATCTTTTTCTTTTTTTATTAATTTTTATTATATCCTGCTCGGAAAAGGAGGGGGAAAGTGAGAGCAAAGAAACTTTGTAACACTGCCAACTAGAGGCTTGAAAATATTCTATTTCCCTGTGACCAGACAAAGCTGAGAAAGAAAGAACTGTGACTCTTTTCCAAGGACATTGCTATTTGATAAGATAGAGGGAAGAGCATGGGAGAGTATTACTGCAGGTGCTCTTCTGGGTTTCTATCAACAGCTGGAGTCTGGTGTGGAAACGAAAGGGGGAAAAAGGTGATACGTTTTTGGAGAAGAGAGTTATAATAAGAGCCTTGGATAATCAAACAAAAGTGTGCCCTTTTTACTTTTCCTAAGTTGTGCTATCCCTCCCCACTAGCTTTATTGTATTTTTTAATCTTTTTTTTGTAATAACTATTTAGGTTTTTGGCTTTGTTGGAGCTTGTCTTTTCTTTTCTTTTCTTTTTTCTTTTGAAGTCCAATCTCTATGTTTGCTTTTTATTTTAAAGGGAAAGCCTTAAAAGCCTTCCCCCTCGTTCCTGGTATTTTTGTTCTTTCATCTACCTCTCTGGTTTATTTTTATGCACTTTTTTCCTATTTGAGACCTTTCAATTGGATTAAGGTGTTGAAGAACCTGAAGAATTTTTTCCTTTTCCTTTTTTTTCTTAAGTCTTTTTATTTATTTAAAAATTGATTGGATTAAGGTATACAAGAACCTGAAGAAATTTTGTCCTCCTTTTTTTCTTTTTTTAAAAATTATTATTATTGGGCTGCTTTTTCCTACTATTTTTATTTTGAACTATAATTGGTTACTTCACAATTGGATTAAGGTTTAGAAGAACCTGAAGATTTTGAATTGCTTAAAATGAGTAAGAAATTTACAGCTCCTGGTTCTTCAACTTCTACTTCTTCCTCTCCACCATCTGGAGGAAAACGTTCAGTACAGACAATGTTAAAGCAAGAAAAAGTGACTCTGCAGATGATTATGCAAGGAATTCAAAATATTCAAGCAAGATGACAGAATGTTGAAAAGAGAACAGAGAACATCGAACAAAGAACAGAGAACATTGAACAAAGAACAGGGAAAACTGATGAAAAAGTGGAGAACATCCAACAAATGATGTTGAAGTATGATGAGAGATTCCAAAAAATTGAAGAAGAAGATAAACAAAGAGACAAGAAGATTGGAGATATTGATAATAGATTAACGCTGGTTGAACAAGATAAAAGTGGTATGTTGAGATGGGAGATGGATAGATCAGAATTCTATCTTAGATTCCAAAACGTAGAGGAAGAAAAAGGACAAAACTTAGCTGAGATAATGATAGAAATACTGGCTGAAGCTTGGAAATAACTCAAGAGAAGATGATGGATGGAATAGATGAGGTTTATCGAGTTTTCACAAGATATGTGATGAGAAATAGCTTACCAAGAGAAGTTCACATTAGATTTACAAAGAAAGCCATTAAAATGCAAATATTGCAAGTGGCAAAAGAGAAAACATTGAAATACAAAGACAAGGAGATTGTGGTCTTGAAACAAATACCCAGAAGAGTGAGAGAGATGAGAAGAGAATACCAATTCCTGACTAAAATGCTACTTTAAAAAGAGGTGAATTATAGATGGCTGATTCCAGAAGGTTTAATGTTCACATGGCAAGAACAGAGACAGAGAATTGACTCAATTGAGAAAGCGGAATTATTTTATACAGAATTTTTTGGAGGGAAAGAGGAAGAGGCAGAAAAAGAGATCTTACTAATTGAATTCCAAGAGGACTGCCAAATGGCGACTGAAAAAGAAGAAGTCGCAGTAGGTGGAAAGGCGGAAGCCAAAGAACAACGTGAACTAAGATCTACGAGAGTTGCTAAACTTAACTATAAAATATAACCATGGAAGAGAAAAAATTGATTACAATTAATATAAATGGACTTAACTCAGCCGCTAAAAGAAGGAAAACCTTTCATAAATTAGACAAATTAAAATTTGATATCATTTGTCTATAAGTAGTACATATTAAAAAACATGAACAATTGTTGGTACAGCCAAAATTAGGGAAAATATTTACTTCCTTGGCACAATGTAAGAAAAGAGGAGTGGTTTTATATATTAAAGAGACCATCCCAGCAAAATTGATCTATACCGATGATGATGGAAGAATACTAATGGTGGAAATAATGGAAAATAATATGAAAACACTCCTGATTGCAATTTATGCTCCAAATGACAAACAAGAAGAATTCTACAAAAAATTACATATGAAAATAATTGAACTGGACTATGCTAATATGGTTATGATGGGAGATTTTAATGGAATTGTAGACAATAAATTGGACTATACAGCACAGAAAACAATAAAGCAAAACAGAAAGACTCTCCCTAAATCTTTTTTTAAAATGGTAGATGAAATAAACTTAAAAGATACATGAAGAGAAAGAAATGCTAAAACTAAACAATACAGCTTCTATTCAAATAGACACTTATCATGGTCCAGAATAGATATGATATGGATGTCAACAGAATTAATATCTAACATTCAAGAAATAAATATTGAAACAAGTACTTGGGCAGATCACAATCCAATGACAATTAAATGGAAAGGACAAAAAAGAAGATCTAGATGGACGTTAAATAATACTATTTTAAAGGAAAAAGACTTCACACAGTGGATGGAGAAAGAATTGGCTTTTTTCTTTAGAGAAAACAAAAAAGAAGATACATCAATTCAGAATGTATGGGATACAATGAAGGCATATGTCAGAGGCTTCTTAATAGACTATACAAGGAAAAGGAATACTATGAAAAGGCTAGCCGCTAAGGCCCTAGAAGATAAGCATAAAAGACTTGAAAAAGAGCTACAGAAAATGCCACAGAAAAAGGACATCAAGCTAAAAATGGATATAATTAAACACAAAATGGGTCAAATAGAAAAAGAAGAATTAGCACAGAAAATTAGAGGTGCTAAACAGAACTACTTTGAAGACGCAAACAAATCAGGTAGATGGTTAGCATACAAATTGAGAAAGGAGAAAAAATCAAGGAAAATATTGCAATTAATAGATGACCAAGGCCAGGGTTGCCATGGTAGCAAAGAGAAGAAGGAAATCATTCAAGACTTCTATGGGAAATTATATATGCAAGAGAATACTGATGAGGAAAGAGTTAAGCAGTACTTACAGAATGCTAATTTACTTCAGATACCTAAAGAGGCTGAAAAAAATGTTAGAAAGCAATATAACAATGATGGAGTTAACTGAAGCACTCAAGAAGCAAAATAATGGAAAGGCACCAGGCCCAGACGGACTTCCGGCAGAATTTTATAAAACATTACAAGAATTGTTGAATCTTCCATTGCTAGAAGTTATGAATGAAGTTATGTTAAAGAAGAAGATACCTAAATCATGGTCAGAAGCCTATATTACACTTATTCCAAAAGAGGAGGCCAACCTATTACAAATTAAGAACTATAGACCCATTTCTCTACTAAACGCAGATTATAAAATCTTTGCTTCAATATTGGCAGAAAGACTTAAAAAATATTTAAATAATTTTATCCATCCTGATCAAAATGGATTTCTGCCAAAGACACAAATTAAAGACAATATGAGAGTAATCTTGGATACTTTGGAATATTACGAGGCACATCTTGAAAAACAAATGGCTCTGATATTTCTAGACGCACAGAAGGCATTTGATAATGTGAATTGGCGATTCATGTTATTACTGTTGGAACAGATAGGTTTTGCTAGAAAATTTATTCAAGCAATAGAAGCTATATACTATAAGCAAACGGCAAAGGTAATGATAGAGGGAGAACTGACAGACTCTATTAATATAAGAAAAGGAACAAGACAAGGGTGCCCACTATCACCTTTGTTGTTTGTGTTAACTTTGGAAGTGCTAAACAGAAATATTAGAGATGAAAAGAATATAAAAGGAATGAAAATCAAAAAGGAAGAATTTAAGCTGCAAGATGATCTGGTTTTCATCTTAGAAGACCCTTTAGAAACAGCATCAAAATTGATAGAAAAGATAAGAGACATATGGAAAGGTGGCTGGTTTGAAAATAAATAAAGACGAAGATTTTGACAAAGAATATGCTGTTAAGACAAAAGGAAGAAATGGCAGATCTACTGAAAATTCAGGTCACAAATAAGATTAAGTACTTGGGGATATATTTGACAGCAAGATGTAGTACATTAAAAGAGAATAATTATATTAAACTTAAACAGCAGATAACACTAGATTTGGCGAAATGGGAAAACTTACAACTGTCACTAATAGGGAGAATTTCAACAATCAAGATGAATATATTACCCAGAATTTTATATTTGCTTCAAACAATTCCAATTAGGCTTGGAAAAGACTACTTTGAAGATTTAAATAAAATTGTGTTGAAATATATATGGCAAGGTAAGAAAGCGAGAATAAAGTTAAAACTTTTGCAAGATGCTAGAATTAGAGGAGGATTTGGTTTGCCTAATTGGGAGTTGTACTACCAAGCTACAAATCTGATGTGGGTTAAGAAATGGATAACACTAAGAAATACTAGATTGTTGACATTAGAAGGACATGATCTGTTGTTGGGGTGGCATGCTTTTTTATGGTACAAAGGAACTAAAACACAGGGGTAGTTTAGAAGACATTATATATGGGAGTCTCTGTGGTTAAACTGGGAGAAGATTAAAAGACAATATTATTTGAAAATTCCAGTCTGGTTATCGACTATTGAAGCATTTTCGTATCCTATAATATATAAAAAGGAACAGTTAGATATGGTGAAATATAGAATGAAAAGGGTGAACTTAAATCTATGCAAAAACTAGAGGAACAAGGTATAAAGATGAATTGGTTTTCATATGCGCAAATACATTCAAGGTATGATAAAGATTCTAAAATAGAAGGTTTCTATGATAAATTGACTGATTTAGATAAGATTTTGACAGGTACTGATGAAAAGGTGATTAAAAAATTATATGAATATTTATTAGAAATTAAATTAGAAGAAGAACAAGTTAAAGAAACTATGATTGCTTGGGGGAAGAATTTTGGATATGAGATTGATTTAGAGAAATGGCAAAAATGGTGGTCTCAAAATTATAAAATGACAATGTCAACAGCATATAAAGAAAATTTGTATAAGATGTTTTACAGGTGGCATTTCCCCCCAACAAGAATAGCAAGAATGTTCAAGAATAAATCCGAAAAATGTTGGAAATGTCATCAGACACCTGCCTCATATTACCATATGTGGTGGACTTGTGCGGATGCTAAAAAATACTGGACTAAAATCCACATGTGGTTGAAAAAAATGACGATAAAAACATATAGACTTAAAACCAGAGATATTTTTTATTGGGAATTTTACCTGAAACATATAGTAAAGACTTGAAATACCTGATTGTAAATGTATTAAAAGAGGCTAGGATTGTATTTGCTAAAAACTGGAAAAATGAGAAAATACCATCACAGGAGGAAATCATTAAAAAAATATTGGAATGTGCTGAAATGAGTAGATTGACATTTGAAATTAGAGAACAAGAGGATAAACAATTTTATAAAATTTGGGATCTTTTCTATCAATGGTTAGACAATAAAGTACAGTAATGAAATATGTAGACTTTTAGAAAATAATAAATATATAAAGATGTACTTCTTTCTTATTCTATCTACAAAATGATTTTAGGATAGATTTGGGATGATAATATGAACTGTTATAAAATAAACTAAGTAAATTATGGTTATCTTGTAAAACATGAATGAATAAAAGTATAGTCAAATGATTGATTAATAATGATACTAAGGTATTTAATTTTTGATTGACAATATGAGAGTACATGTAATGTAATTGTAATTGAAGACTACGAAATGGAAGTACAAAACAATTTGTAATCCAACCGGCACACTGTATGTACACCTATGGAAGATAGCTTGATGTTTTTATGTTTTGTTTGTTTATGTTTGTTTTTAAAAAATCAATAACATTTATAAAAAAAATAAATGAAATGAAATGAAGAATGAATCTTGGTCTGATATCCAATGTTCTGCTTTATACTGCACCATGTAGCTTTTTAGCAAGCCACTATCTTCTGCAATAGCTTCATGAGCTCTTCAAATGAAGCACTCTTAAAGTTAATAGTTTATTAAGGATAGTTGCATGTAGCGTTTAAGTTTCAGTTTCCACTGATAGTTGGAAAGGTTCAAGATTGTAAACAGGATTATCAACATCGTACTTGTCTGTAGCATCTTGAAGGCATATCTTTTCCTGGGATTACCTGCCAGATTGTTTCTAGGAAAGAGTGCAGCTTCATTACAACATTTTTTATAGTAATTTTACTAAAAACTCCTGTCAGCCTTGGAAGCCAAGTTTTACTTGGAAGCTTTGAGGCTGCCACATTTAGTGCCTGACAACGACAATTAAAAGAAAAAACTAATACAAAGTGAAAAAAATAAAAATAACTTACCCCTTCATAACAATGAATATAAATATTTTAGTAATTTACCACCTTCTCCTAAAATACAACATATTATCTCTTCTTCCTATATCTCATCTCTTATCCATAAACAAATCTTGTCATTGGGTGAGGGTTGGCAAAAGTCCATTAAGGATATCTATAAAATCTATTTTACCCTTGGTCAAATAACACTTTATACTCCTTCCTTTTTAACATTTTTTTATTTTTATTCCCTAGAATTAGATTTCTTTTCATTTTCATTGTCCCTTCCCACAAAATCCTTCAAAATTTTAGCAAGACTCACTCTTTTGTAAATCTAGTATCAGAAAGTTGCCCAGATAACTCTTTTACTTTATTATTTCTTAAGACATCAGGACATTTTATTTCTACCTCTAGTATAGCATTTTTACCATGTCATTTTTGTAGTCTGTTATTTTTAAATCCACTTTCAAATCAGTTTGGTTTCTCTTCAATAAAATCTTTCAGATATAGTCTATTTATAATTGCAGTCATTTTAAAACTTAACTTCTGGGTCCACTGTTTTACAAATATCCTCAATACATCTGATATTAAAAGTATTTTGCTCCATTCCGTATCAGTAAGTCAAGTTTAAGTATTCTTTAATTGAATCTTTAGTTCCTTCTGGTTCCCTCTAGTGTCCAATTTTTAATGTCCCATCCTATCATGTTTTTGTTATGATTTCTAGTAGCTAAAAAGTAGTTAAAAATCAATCGGGTGACCAGGTCTCTCCTTGGTAAGAAGAAGTCAGGACAGCCCTTACAGGGTCACTGAGAGGAATACTCTTGGCATCTGTCTGATACAGTTGCTCAACTTTGTTTGGAGCTGAATTCTGGCTGAGCAGATTCTTTGGAGGTGATGAAAACATGTCTGAACCTTGTTAACTGAGAGGAGTTTGAACCAGTTGCTCTTGAGGAAGTAGGCAGGGTCCTTGGGGCCGTGAGCTTGGCCACCTGGGTTTTGGCCCCATTCTCCTGCTGTTTGGTTAAGGCCCCTCAAGAGGTGAAATATGATTGGGCACAATAATGATTAATGACTCTTTGCAGGAGAGGATGATACCGCTCTCCCTGAAGGAGGCAGTGGTGAGTCCCCTTCTCAAGGGGCCATCTTTGTATCCAACAGTATTAGGCAACTTTTGCTCAGTCTCCAATCTTCTCCTTTTTAGAGAAGGCTGCTGAAAGGATTGCAGATGCACAGCTACAAAGGCCCCTGGATGAAGCAGATTATGTGGCTCCCTTTCAGCCTAGGTTCAGGCTGGGGCGTAACACTGAAACAAGCATTGGCCACACTTGTTGATGAAACTTTGGAAGGCTCACAGTGGGGATGGTCTTCCTGGACATCTCAGCAGCTTTCAATAGCATTGACCATGCTACTTTTCGACCAGCTTCAGTGCTTGGGAATAGGAAGTTCTCTGTTATGGTGGTTCTTCTCCTTTGCACCCCCACCCACAATATTGCCTTTTGATTCTCTGAGATCACTATGGCAGCTTGACAATAATTAAAAACTGGTTAGGAAACAAAAATAAAATCACATGAATAAATCTGCCCAGGAATTTAAAAATCAAAAGATAATCAGCAAAATTCCATAGAAAATGATCTTATCCATCTTCAGCTTGACAATCCCATGGGCTATCAAACAAAACTGTAAAGAACTTTCCCATGCATAAACCCTACAAATGTGCAAAATTTACTTCGTTTTCCTTAATTTACAACCAGCATGGCTATGGGTTGCTCAAGAGCAAGGAGGTGAGGACTGGCAGGAGGGGGAGCAGATTTTAAAAGTATCAAATAGACCTGCTGAACTTGCTCCAACCATCAACAAATTGAAATGCCCAACCTGTGGCCATACATTTGCCCCAGGATTACCCAGGAGTGGATTTTGAATTAAGAAAACATGGGTCAGAATACAGCTTAATTGCTAGTTAAGAAATGCGTATAATACTCTCTAAAATGCAATGGAGGAATGTGCAATTTATAGCCCACATACCAGATAACGGCTGCCAAGTTCCTTTTACAGACCCTGGGCTGTCTGCACTGCCTAAAATATCCCCCGGCTGTGCCATGGCCACCTAAGCTCTCTAAAGTTGAGTATAATCTTATGACTTTGTGAAGTCCAGGTGGCTCAACCAAACCAACAACAGCACCACTGTTGCTATGACAGAGAGACATCGAGACCTCACAAGGAGAAACACAACTGTCCTGAGCAGCTAATGAAGTACTGAAAAAATTGTTTCACCATAAAAACAAGTTTTGCGGAAAGAGTATCACTCCTTCCTCCCTCTCTCCCACCAAAAGCCAAAAGTCTAGTTTGGAGGAAAAATACTTTTCAACTACCAGCACTGAATCCAAGAATATATGGATATCTGTGTGCAATTTTCAGTGGACCAGATGGACAATGCTTTATTTAACTATGGGTACCAGAATGGCTCAACTAAATACATATCCAACATTAGGGGACTGCTGAGTTAAAAAAAAATATTTAAATAAAAAAGGAGAAAACAAGTAGCATGTCAACTCTTCAGATAGGTTTTTTTCTTCTTTTAACTCCATGATTCTATATTTATGCCCATTGGTATTTAAATGATGACCTTGCCTTGTTAAGAGCCAGCAGGTATTGTTACTCTATTTGCAAGTGATTAAGCGCTGGCATAGCTGCTATTCATACATTTGGTTTTATTTGAATTGGGTGTGGGGCACAATCTTATTTCACTTAATTCATCCATCATACTAAGCTGTAACTTGCTAAATTATGGTTTGCTGAATATAACACAATTGACTAGATTCACACAGTATTAGATAATAATCTCAATTCCTGGATATTTGTCTGTGTAGACTTTATGGCCACTTAATTCCCATTCATTGTTTCATTTCTTCCCTTCTGATGCTTTGGAAATGAGGTTGATCCCCCTCTTCTTTGTGGCAGCCCCTCAAATACTGAAACACTGTTATCATGTCACCTCTAGCGCTTCTTTTCACTAGACCAGTCATACCCAAATCCTGCAACCATTCTTCATGTTTTAGCCTCCATTCCACTAATCATTTTTGTTGGTCTTCTCTGCACTCTTTTCAGAGTCTCAACATCTATTTATGTTGTGGTGACCAAAACTGGATGCAGTAATTCAAGTGTGTATATGATGTGGAATAATATTTATGGGCAATTTTGTAGGCAGTGAATTTGACTGTGCCATTGAGCTTTGAATAGTTAACCTTAGTTCTAGCATCTCAGTTGCATAGAGTAGGTGTGGGCAACTATGACCTCTTTAAGGCCTGTGGACTATAACTTCCAGAATTCTGGAGTTGTTGGCTCATGGTCAGAATACAATCCCCCCCAATGCCTGTGAATAGGGCAGACTCCAGATGTTTGATGGCATTACAGATCCTAGAGTTCCCGCTCAGCTAGAAATATCCCCTGCTATAAAGAATGAAGTTTTGAAATTTATTAACAGGTTTGGTTAAATAGGATGAGTCCACTAATACTCACTCTGGTAACTAATGAAGGCTATAGTATAACCATACTACTGTTTTGAAAACACTTGTTTGATATGTATGGTGTAAAATACATATAGCCAGTGGTGAATTTTGATATTCTTATAGTAAGCACAAAAAGCATGGCATTTTAGGAACGTTTCCCCACGTGTTTTGGTTCAGTTCTCTCCCCCCACCCAATCTTTTGTGGGGAGTACGAGAAACTTTGCAATTCTACCAGAGTCCTGGTGGATAATCACTTAAATATGAGCCAGCAGTGTGTGGCAACAGCCAAAAAAGCCAATGCAACCCTAGGTTGCATTAATAAAGGGATAGAATCAAGATCATGTGAAGTATCAGTACTGATTTATAAGACCTTGGTAAGACACATTTGAAATACTGCATCCAGTTTTGGATCATATTCTACAAGCAGTACAAGCAGCCATTCCTCAGATGGCATTCAAAAGGAAAAAATAATAAATCTCCTGAAGTTGAGATTCATCAGCCAATCTTACTTGGTCCTGGAAAATTCCTTTCTTGGCCAGCAATGGAATCCAAAGCACTATTTGAGGCAGCACATATATTCTTACTGGCTTTTAAAAAATATGTCTACATCAGCCAGGAGCTATTTGTCCAAAAAGAGGGGAGGGAAAGGAATAAATATGACGAGTCATTCAACAAGCAAGAAAAATTGCATAATTTAATTACTTTTAAAAAGGGAAAGAGTAACAAACCCAATTTCTTTTAATCATAAAATAATTTTAGTAGTACAATCCTTTATTCTCTTTAACTAATATTATTAAATTGCCTTGTTTTCTTTTTCTATTCCCCAAAGCTTTACATATCTTTTGACAATACTAATATCCATAGAAGCACATGCCTTTTAATTAGCATTTAGAAACACCTGCCAAGGCTAACTGGATTTGAAAGGAAATCTAGCCACAATGCATAAATGTTGGTCTATTTATCCTCAGCCACTGAATGTTATATTCTGTTTTTGTAGTTAATGAAAAACTAGGCAGAAAGCAGAATGAGATAGTGAGGGAGGATGGTACTATGTGCATGTCTCTCTGTGTCAAGGTTTATAACCAAGGTAGGATTTGCTTTCATCTGTGAGTTTTAAATTGCTATACTAGAATACTGCCTTTCAAGATCATTGCTTTGCACTCCTGTGATTAAAAAACCATCTTTCTGCTCTGGAAATGGCAGCTGCAGTCTATTGGCAAAATTATCTCCAATCAGCAGCAAAGCAGACCAGCTCCACAGCAGCAAAGCAGACCAGCTCCACAAGAGCTGTTTGTCATTTTCCCTTTGGCTTTCTCTAAGTTTGATTTGTGACAAGGCACCTATAATATAGTAACAAATGATCCGGTTTATTCATCCAACCTAAACAAATGTAGACAGCATTTTGCTTTTGCTAATGCAGAAAATGCAGCATTATTCCTTTCTCAGTAGTACTTCTATTAACCAGACTATAACAATGGTCTATTGTCGATATTCCTCCCTTTTTCTCTTCCCCTTCCCACTCCCAACAAAGGACTAACTTCTTACAAGCACCATTTTACTGGAAGAGCCTTGGGAAGGGGAATAGGTTTAGCAAAGCCTAAAACTAGCAAACAACATTGCTACCTTTAGAAAGCAATGAATGTAAAGCTATCTATTCGCCTCTTCAATACTGAATCATACCCAGTGTATCAACACCAAATCATTTTTAAAGCCAATAAATACATTAGCCTGATTTACCTGAATGATTGCCTACCACTAATAGTAGACATTTTTATTGATCATGAGAATGTGAGGGGGATTAAAACGTCAGTTATTCTAACCAACTATGCAAAACAATGAACAGTCTAGCACTTACAAATTATTTGATATTACACCAATTGTTCATCCACAGCACTGCACAGAAAAAAAAGATAGGAACTTATAAAAAGAAGGTCACTGGAGAAAATTTTATTTCACTAGAATCAACTACATTATATATGCCACTATAGTGTTTATCAGAAAAAACGAATGCCAAGGAATATTGCCATTAAAAAAATATTTTTAATGTTGAAATAATTTTGTTCCACACTTTGAAAAATCCAAATATTATGATCCCATCATGAAACTCTTGCAGAAAAGTTTCATATGCATATTTATAATAGACAACCTAGATAGCTGTTACCAGAGTTAAAAACCTTATAATAACTGAGAGATATTTTTAAAAATTGTGAAGATTTTAAATAGGATTTTAAAACTATTCTCTAATGTTAAATAGTTCCATCTAGTTGAACAAACAAGCAGGCATTTTATAAACGAACTACTCAATATTCATTTATAGACAAGCAAATTCAACCTAACTGACAGTTTATGTGGAATGAATATTTGTGTCTGTAAGAGTCCCTTACCACTTAATGCATATTTTTATTTCTATTACATTCTGGGGTAGAAAACAAATCATCTGGACAGTCTGGTTAATTCACAATGTAACTCTCAGTTAAAATGGTACCTTTTTTCTTTAGGAAAAGTTATATTACACCTCATAACTGCATATATTGTATTTTACAATTAACAGATGACTAATATATACGTAGCTTTTTTTCTCTGTTATCACTAAAGGAATTGTATGTTCTCAAAAATTATATGTTATTATGTAATTGGCATTTATAAATTTATAATATTTATAAATTTATAATATGTTACACATTCATATTAGTGAAGTTAAAAATGGAAGAATAGCAGTATATCAATTTAACAGGAGAAAATATCAATAGATTCTATTCTATACAACAGGCATAATAAAATACACTACATTTTTTAAAAAAAAACTTTGATGGAGAATTTAAAATCAGGAGAAATGGGTTTAAAGAGAAAATAATACTCTCAAAATCAGCTCTGCATTTTAAATTTTTTTAAAGGCACATTATGGTCACTAATGAGCTTGTTTCTGTCTAAATGCACCCCAAATTATTTAAGGAACAAGTTAGACATTCTCTATAGCATGCAAAGTATTTAATCTGAAGAACACAATTCCTGAGGAAATCACAAAAAGTGGATATACTATTGCAAGTTAAATTCCTCCTGAGTAATATATTAAAAGTCCTTGGCCACCAATGAGTTAATTAATAGGACTGGGAGTCAAAGCACATGGATGTTGGCATAAGGCAGAGAACCCACAAAAGATGCAGAGCTTGGGAAAGAAATAATCCATAAAAGTGAACCAAAAAGCTACATATTCTTATGCAAAACCAGACTTCCTGTTCCCATCCCACTTTCTACCCTTTTGATGAAAAGGGCTGAAAGAATGTCTAGCTCAACAATAGAAAGGTGCAAATACCACATAAACAGTCACTCATTTCTGTGCCCTTAGCCAAAGTACTAAATGCCCACTGGGGCTATTTCCCATTGCCAGAAACACAAGGTCAATATGAGTCTTCTGAAAGGCTTGTTCTGAGCATTCATTCATCAAGGGTTTCTAAAGCTGTGAAAAGAGGGGTTTTTTAAAAGGGGAGGGGAAAAAAACCCTGTTCTTTCAATACCTTAAAAAGCACATCAATAACACAACTGCAGCAGACAGAAGACAGAATAATGGGGAAAAAACTGGCCTTGCTTTCTTCCAGATACAAATTCAATTTCCAGCATTGTCCACATACACATGAAACAAGAGCAACAAGTGGTGATGAAGAGGCAAAAAAAAAAAGGGGGGGGGGGGAAGAAATGTGGTGGCCACCATCATTTGTTGCCCAAAGACTTCTAGACTAAGTGCATCTATATGATTCATTGTTATTAAACGTTTCATGGCTGGATTCCACAGCATAATGATATTGAACAAACAAATTACTAGCAATTTACTTAAAATTTATTTTATATAATCAAATGGCCTTCAATAAAAGTACATATTTTATTTTAGTAATTATATATTTTCTGCCACGATTTTCCATCTTTCTTTTCAGAAGACAAAGTAACATATCTGAAATGGATTAATTGAAAAAAAATCTAATACAAATGTCTTGCTTCAGAATTTTCTGAAGTATTAGAGTTCTCTCTTATGGATATAGATATATACATCTGAACACACACACACACACACACACACACACACCTGAATATATATATATCTGAATGAATGAATGCATACATACATGCATACATACATGCATACATACATACATACATACATATAGATATATCAGTCCTGATATGATGATGAGCTAATATTATGAATATGTAACTTCCATTTCAGACTATTTTGGGCAGAGGTCATTCATATTGTTATCCCAGAATACACTTTAGCCATAATTTGTTATATATACCAGTGTTGCAGATGAGCAAAATAATCATGATTTATATGATGTTTCCCATTCTACAATCACTCAAAAGATATCAGGACATGTCAGGTTCTAGGTCAGGGGTAGCCAACCTTTTTATACCTACTGCCCACTTTTGTATCTCTGTTAGTAGTAAAAAAATTTCTAACCACCCACCGGTTCCACAGTAATGGTGATTTATAAAGTAGGGGACAAAACCCCTACCTCCCACCATGAAAGCTGGAACGCCCACTAGTGGGCAGTAGGGACCATGTTGACTACCACTGTTCTAGGTTCAGACATGCCATGATTATAAGAAATCTAGGTTTATGAAAGAGCCGTAGTGGTGTAATAGTTAGAATGAAGAGTCATAAATTAATATTTTAAGATAGGTATCTGAAATGGTTACCCATCCACTGGCAAATTACAGGAGCAGCCATTACAAAGCTAAAAATATCTTCCCAGAAGATACAAGTTCTGTTATCCCTTGCATGTTTATGTATGCATTAGTGTGGAGCTTTGTACTTTAAACTGAACCTGACTTAATTGACATTGAGGCATCTTCTTACAGTCTTGAGTGCCTCTAAAGGAAATGAATTTATAATAAATACACAAATAACCTATAAAATAAGAAGCGTGGAGGGGACTGGTTGGGGGATTCAGGAGAAGAGAAGAAAAAACTAGAGAACAGACACCACAGATGGTTCTCGTTTAACAACTATTTATTTATTTTATTGATCTATAAAATGTATTGGCTGCCCATCTTACCTCAGGGTAACCGAAACTGTTGCATTTTTGAAAGTGATGTAAAAATAGTTTTATGATCAATTCTCAGATTTACAACTTTTGTGGATTTGAGAAACAAAGCCGAAAGCTGAAGTAAGATCACAAGGACAGTTAACGATCGAGTTGTGGCTCATTAAAGCAAGCAGTGGTACGGTGAAGTCTTCCTTACCTGCTTTGCAGGTTTTTTCGTCTTCTTGTAGTTGGACTCCAGTAGGACAGGTACAACTATAAAAGGGTTCCTTTGGGGACAACAGGCACAAATGTGAACAACCACCGTTATTTTCCTCACAGGGTGTGTGAACTTGAAAAATAAGAGAAGAAAAGGAAATCAGCACATTTTTAAACACATTCTGATACCATCAAAAGGAAACCTAGATCCCTAAAGATGATAATTACACTTTATGTTTCCTCATAAATTCAGTCAGGCACTAAAAGATAATTGACTACAAGACAGACATTTAATGTGACTCTGTATGACTTTAGGGAAGTATCAATAAACATAAAACTGTCCTGAAAAAAGTACCTTTTCACACTACAGTATCTCAAACTGCTACAAAGCTGTTGGGGGTTCAATAGGGTTTGGTAGTTTCATAAAAAACTGTTAAGAGACAACTGGATGCTGTGTGTTTATTTCTATTTGGACTGCTGTTATAGTTACAGCGCAGGTTGAACCTGAACAATTGTTATTTGTTTCATCAGTTCATACTTTTCTGTATATCTCATCCTGCAACAATTGTAACAACTTCTTAGTATTTTCTACATTCAGCTGTGTCCCAGTCAATTATGTTGGCTATACATAGCCTAAATATTTCTAGTTATTATTTATGTTTATTATAGCTAGTGTACTTTGGAAAGCATACAAAATCACGTATCTATCTCACAGTCAAACCTAAAAATTTAAGATCTGGGTGTTCTGTTTGATTTGTTCTTCCTCATCCCAATATGTAATCTGTTTTGATTATGGCATCAAAAGTGATGACAATTTAAAGTGGTGTGTGTGTGTGTGTGTGTGTGTGTGTGTGTGTGTAAAATCATTCAAAAGCACCAGTGTTAAGATGATATCCCTGTGTATGATCCACAATCAGTTAATATGGTACAAACACTTGGAGCTATGGCATTCAAATCCAGTCGAATCAAGAGACAGTATTATCTGAACTATTTCTAGCACATAGTATTTCCCAGTGTACCAGGCTTTCCTCACTACTGTCCAGAAATATTGTGACCCAGGGGTGGGACGTGCTCTCAGCTGAGAGAAATGTTAGGAATTCCGAGAGCATCGCATTGCCTCATCTGGAACGCAAGGACAAACTCTATCAGGGCACATACCCAATGACATCTACTGAAGCTTTGCACCTGTTTCTCAGCTAAAGCAGCTCTTAACTGCCTCTCTCTTCTCCATGAATATTTACAAAACATCTATCCTTTTTCTTAGTATAGCTACAGCTCGTCAGAATAAGCTGAATCTCCTCCGAGGTTTTCAATAGTAGACTTAGGCCTCAATGCTCTCTTAAATGAGATAGTATTCGACTTTAGGATAGAACTATGTGTTACGTTACATTATGTTTCTAATATTTAGTATGCACAAGACACTATTTCTTTGGGAATCTTATAGCTAAAGAATTCAATCAAAGCATACTATCTTGGTTTTCAATTTTTTTCCACAGGTTTTCCCTGTTGATTAAAGGCTTCATCCATGAGAAATAATGAGGTTTCTTCCCCTCTGCCACTCTTCCCTCCAAGTCACTCACAGTAAAGTTTTTTTTTTTACTGCAAAATATCGTTAACATTTTTCTAACAGCATTACAAAATATTATGACAAAATATATACTATTAACAAGATACTAGTGAAAAATAAGTCCTTAAAACCACTGATTTAAAATATTTAACATATATACATGCGCCTGAGAAATTCTGAATTTTAACATTTCTAAATGAAATCCTGTTTCAATAAGTAGGGGAAAAAGGTATATCAGCAAAGAATTTGCATTGCTATGGCCTGCTTTTTTAACCAAATTTGCATTGCGCTATATGTACAACCAATTAATGATGATCTCATTTAAGTCTTGGAAAGTGTTCAACTGTTCAGTCTGATACATTGTTCAGAGATCTGTGGCATCAAAGTGGGAATTAGCTGTTATATTAATGAGAGTAACTTATAGAGTCCACAGAATGTGAATCCCAAGTCTCCTTTCTTGCCACTTTTATTCAGTTATTATGCTCTAGCTGGTTGAGTTTCTTTAATATTACAGCAACAGCCACATCATTGACAATCAGATAAATTCTGTCTTGCAAACTTCCACTGAAACACTGGTGAAAAATCTACAGGATGAGACCCTGAGATTTTCTTTCTTTTGAAACAGTTTGAGATTCTTTTCTGCAATCAACTTCTTATATAAATATGATAAACTTTATTAAACAGCAATCAAGTTAAGAACCTAAGCCATGGCATTCAGGACTAAACCTTCTATCACAATCAAATAACAACCTAGCATACCAGGCTTGTTAATAATTATAGTAGTGCAGAGGCCTACGTTGCATAAATAATAATTTGTATTTTCTTCATGGGTGTTAGATTTAAAATCCCACTTATCCCCAATGTGAGAGAAAAAGAAACAAACAGCAAACATACAATATGGCTGTCTTTCAGGGCTCAAAACTTGGATGTCCATTGGTGAATAAAGAGAATTTATTATTTCTCTCTTATTCTCTCCAGCTTTCTTGTTGCAGGCATGAATGGAACGCGTCTGCCAATCTGTCCAGTACAGAGTGTCCCCAGCCAACGTCAGGGCAAATGGATGAGTCAGACTACCTTCCACCACTTTTTGCCTAGTTTGTAGAAGAAAGAATATTTTCCAAAGTGATTACAAAAACTACTTCACAAATTAATATGGAAAGACAAGATGTCAAAATTTAAATAAATTTAAATAAATTTATTTTTAAATAAATTTATGTGGAATGGGCCTTGCACATAACTGGTCAAAACACTTTCTTTTGAATCATTTCAAAAAATACCATGGCTGCAAACTGGAACCACAATTACCATAACATACATTGTTCTGAAAAATTATTTAAATTACTATGTTGTTCTGACTTTTCAAAATGGAGGTTCATCACACAGGAGTCTAAAATTCCAGCAATTTTAATTTACCATTCACAATAGCAATATTTGTAGTGTACATAATTTCTTTGAAGTTTAATTTATTTAGCACTATTAAAACTAAAGGTATTTTGGGCATTAAAATATCATATTCATATTTTCCATTACCACTCCAAAATAATTTTAAACATCTATAATAAGATACAAAAATCTACGGAATTATGTTGTGCACAAAACACAAATATGTATCGCACAATGTCCAACCATGAATTGTGAGTGAAGAGGAGAGAAAAAATGAGATTGCTGGAATATTTTATCTTAAATGATAACAATACACATAAGGAACATTGATTAACATTCTGAAAACTAACTTTGCTAGAACAACTTTGTCATAGCAGGAGATATGTATGTTCCAACAGTACTTATTTGTATTTCTTGAATCTGGGCTGTAATGTAACCTTTCAAAGACAGCAGTTATGGGGAGTAAAACTGAGTTCGTTTTTTAATCATTCAGAATCTAATATAATTCTGCAGGCAAAGAAAGGACAAGCAGATAGTACTTTCTCTCCCTCATCTTGTATATACCAGCTATGCAAAGTATGTATTTATGTGACTCCATTTCTTCTATGTATGGAAGGTCACAACCATTGACATACATACTTGATTCATAGGTGCTTTTGAACAACACAGAAAATTCAATGTTACCATGTACATGGAGAATGAGTTATCACCATGGGGTGAAAAGGGAGGCATGATAAAGCATGAATTAGCAGCAAAGAACAATAAAGGAGAGATGGAAACATGTAAAAAGAAAAAGGAACAAATAATGATCTGCCAGACAGTTATCAAAATATTCAAGGGCAACTGGTGATGCAAGGTTGATAACCTTTGTTGTCATAGTTTCCAGAAAATACATTAGCACCAGATAAGTTTAAACAGAAAACAGCTAAGCAATATTCAATGTATTTGCAGAAGGTTACATGCATTCATATATGCACATACGCACCACCCCTACCTGAAAGAGCCGTCCAGATTTGCTCTGTGAATGAAGCTCAGCTTTGCATCAGCCCAATAAAGCTTTTGTTCACTGAGATCTATGGTGAGTCCATTAGGCCAATAAATGTCAGAATCCACGATTATTTTTCGAAAACTGCTGTCCATTCCAGCACGCTCTATTCTAGGTGTTTCGCCCCAATCTGTCCAATACATGTATCTAGAAATAATTTTAAAAAATCCAAATACAATTACAATAACAGAATAGAAACATTCCTGAAATCAAGGAAATTTTGTGAATTTCCTTGAAATCAAGTTTGTGTGTCTGATTCCACAGATATCAAACATTTGTTTAAAAGCAAAACATAACTTTTGTTATTATTATTTTTTTGAAGTTTTCTCACCTTAGTTAACTATCTCTAAAAATATAGTCTGTTGTTTCCTATACAGTTCAAATTAATATAAGTCTTTTCATTACTTACTGAACAAGGACTCTTTATCTCAACTGGTACGAGCCCCTTGGGCTCTATTACAATCTGCCAATAAAAACTTTACAGCTACATATACCCTGTACAACTTTTTAGCTACAGTAACTGTTTTCAGCAAACTAAAATAAGAAGTGCCATTTTAAAAAAAGAATGATTCTACTATTGCATCTGAGTAGAAGTAATTTATCAACTTTTGAATTAATGACTTACTCAAGTTTTTGCCAACAATAAAGAGATAAATAAAATGAAACACAACAATGATAAAAACGGCATATAACAAAATAAATAATTGGCTGAAAACACTGACACAATACAGCTAAAAGAAAAATTTAGTAACACAAAGATTTAGAAAAGACTAAAATCAATTAACCGCAACCACCACCCTGTCTTTGTAGTCATGCACTTCTTTTCTTTGGCAGTGATAAATTGAGAAGGGCTTCAGAAGTTGGCCCTGGTATTTGGAGAAATGGAAATGGAAGGACATGCTCTTTTAAGATAAACTATTTAGGGCACGGGAGGCTTAAAGGTTAACGGAGTACTCTCAGAAGGTTAGAAAATGACTGGCAACCAAACCATATGACAAAACTGCTGTTATTGTATTCATATTGACCATGAATGTGTGGCTATTAATCAGAAAATCAAGGAAACCGAATATTACTTAGATAATTTCTTGGTGTCAGGGCTTGAAGGTGTGAGGGCAGGACTTCTAAGAAGCAATGGATGGAAACTAGTTAAGGAGATAAGCCACCTAGAACTAAGGAGACATTTCCTGACAGTTAAAACAATTAATCAATGGAACAACTTGCCTCCAGAGGTTATGAATGCTCCAACACTGGAAGTTTTGAAGAAGAAATTGGACAACCATTGTTTGAAACGGTATATAGGGTTTCCTGCCTGAGCAGGGGTTGGATTAGAAGACCTCCAAGGTCCCTTCCAATTCTGCTATTCTAATTCTAATTTTCTAAAGTGGATTTAAATCCATTTTATATCATAAAGAATTTCAATTTAACTCACTGCCTCAGCTTCCATTTCCTCTTCCCATATTACTTTATTCCTTCTTCTGGGACATTTTTCACCTTCCTTTCAATGCCAATGCTACCAAGTACAGAAGTGTATTACAGAACTAAAGAGAATTCCCTGAATTTAAACAATGTGCCTATACCATTCTTCAAATACTGCTGAAGTAGGGGTGCAAACTCAAGGGTGCTTAAATCTGGCCCATAGGGTCAGCCTGGAAATAGGAAAGGACTGGTCAGCAGTGCCTCTGGCAGCCTAAATGGGGCACAGCGAGCCACACACGCCCCTCCCATGGCCTGTGTTCTGTCTGTGCAGCCTCCTGCAGCACTCTGCTGGCCAAAATGGGACACGGGGGGTCACACGCACCCCCATGCCCCATTTTGGCTGGCAGGGTACTGCAGGAGGTGTCCGTCCCATCTCCCCGCAAGCCGGCCCACGGAGGAGAAATGCAATGCTGATTTGGCCCCCACAGAAATCCAGTTTGTCACCCCATGCTAAAGGGTTTGATTGCTGAAATTTAACAAAATTAAGAAGGGACGATGAAACTTGATTCAGCTGAAATTTGGAACCAATTCTTCAAAAAATATATTCAGCAGAGATGGATTCCCTATTAAGTGTTTAACCAGATAATGTCCTGACTTTTCTAATATCCCATTTCATATATTCATTGTATATATATTATATATATATTTGTAACTAAATATAAATTTTACAACATCCGGGAAGAATGTTATTGCTCTAATGGCTTTAGATTTTAGTACTCTCTGCCAATTCAGCATAATTTGTGGTTATTATGCTATGAATAGAGTTACTTGAAAAGTATCATAATAATCTTTTAAAGATGTATACCTAAATTCCCAGCATGATTTTGTTTGTGGAATAGGATTTGCCTAATCCTACTTCTTTTATACAAATGAAAAAAAAAAAGAAAAGGTTATCTTTTACCATGAACTAAATTAAGGAACAAAAAAGTTTGAAACAAAAATAAGATTTTAGAAAACCAAGAGCAGATGTTTTACTAAAGATAAAGAAAGCTGTATTAATTTGCAATTTTTCAAAGATGGTCTTTAGCACATTTCTTATACTGATGTCAACTATAGCAATTGCTCCTAAATATTTAAATACATACATACCAATGGGAATTGTAATCAAGCATATTGAGAGGCCAAATTGTTTATTTCTATAGTTGATGTACTTTAGATTAAGCAGACAAAAGAATAGCAGGATTAGTATATCTTCTTGCCATAATTCAAGAGCTTCGTCAGATAATGTATTAAGTCATTGTGTGGTTTAATTTGGTTCTGATTTACTGTAGTTTACTCTGCAAATCCAATCAATGTGGTGTTCAAACTGGAATGTGTGGCTAATTCACTGATTGTGGTTGATTAAATTTACAGTACAGTACAAAGAATCCAGAGGTAACTTTTTGAGTGGAATATATGGCCATACAAGCTACAAATTTCCTCAACTGCAATATCTCTAAGCGTAGGTCCAATCATTCCCTATTACCGCATATTTAATAATGTTTTAATTATGTATGCCATGTTCAGCTTTATAATTACAGTACTGAAATACAGCATTAACAATTTTCTTGTGCAAACCACTTCTGAAAAACCTTGCCAAGAAAACTGCAGAGTATTATCCAGGCAGTTTCTGAGAATTAGACACAATTGACCAAGAATAAAAAAAAACATTCCAAAAGCCCAACTTTATCAGAAGTATGTAATTTTCAAATAAAATTACTTATAAAATAAATGCCTAATTTATTAAATATAATTATGACCAAAGTAGACTAAGATGCCATCAATTTAAAAAAATAGGATGTTGGATAAACATACTGAAATATTCATAGTTAGGATGAAACTTTGCCCCGGGGAAAAAAAACTGTAATACAAAATAACCTATACAAACTTTGCAGCCAGTATAATTCAAGTTTTCCAGGAAAATTGAAAGTTTCCAAATGAAAACAGTATTGTTTTATAATGGAAATACCATCACAAGGGACACAAGGAGGTAATGCTAGCAAACGCTAAAGAAACTATATACCAAACTTGCCAAAGTAACCTTTTATTTTATTAAAAATGAGTCAGAAAGCCTCTGGAGCAAGTTCAGAAAAGTAACCTACTTAAAAAGACTTGCATATCCTCAATTTCAAATTGTGCAGAAAAAACACTAAGGAGCCTTTTACAACCAAGGTAGGAATGAACTGTGAAAAGAAAAAAAAAGGGGTGGGATGGATGCCACAAAGACAGACAAGGAATGCAGCTGTTAAAGAGTTAATTCCACAAGGACAGACCTCAAGCCACTATTATTCCTCTTCTCCTTCCCCCACCAAGAAAAGCAACAAACAAGTTCCACAACAGGATTGGAGAGTAAATACACAACCAATTACCATTATAAATGGATTTTCTTAAAAGAAATACATTCAAATATTGCCTGAAAGGAACACAAAATGATCTACTTTTCAAATGTGATTAGGGCTTCCCATACATTGTACATCCACTGGAACTTTTGCTAAATTTTGCCCCATTAAACACTTAAATACAGAACATGTATGCAAAGCAAAAGATAGTAAGCTAAATGACAATAGATCCATGCAAAGATGAAAAAAAATTAGAAAGTAAGGTAAAGAACTAGCTTTTACTATTATCAAAGACACATGTAAATACTCTGCATACCTCATTAATCTACTTCCATAAAACAGCTTGGTACAGAGAAATTTGTTAGATTAAGGGAGCAGGGAAAGTAGGACAAGGTGGCATTCTTGCTTCGTAATATCTCAAACAACAAAAGCCTTAATATTCAATAAAACCAATTGTTAGAATAAAAGCATGCCACTGCTTTTTATTAGTATAAATATTTAGATGAACTGCTCAAAATTTAATAACAGGATATAGGATACACATAAAAAAACCAGAATATCTCCCACAGTACCATATCCCCAAACACACAAATACTAGAATTTTATTTTTTATTTTTTAAAAGGTATATCCCACTTTATACTTTTTTTACAAATAACCCAAGGCAGCATACCTATGGAACACACCTTCTTTCTCTTATTTTCCTCACAACAATCCTGTGAGGTAAGTTAGGCTGAGAGAAAATGACTGGCCCAAACTTTCATAGCTAAAGCAAGACTAAAAACTCAAGATCTCCTGCTTTCTAATCTAGTGCCTTAACTGCTAGACCAGGGGTGTCAAACTCACATCATAATGGCGGTGTCACGTGACATATTGGGACTTTTTTTCTCCTTCAATAAACAGGGTGGGGCATCGCCAGCCCGTGATGCATCCCTGAATTAGACCAAGCTGGATCTTTATCTCAGATTAACCCATCACCACTTAATGTTAACTTTTTTGTTGAACTTGCTCCTTTTTGTGACTGCACTTTTCAGTCAGGATGTTTAGAATTAGATCTGAGTATTTCAAGTAGGAATTGACCAATGCAGGCTAGATTAGATTTATTATTCTCTGTGTTCTAGAATCTTTAATCCTGCTAATACATTCAAAAATAACACATTCTTACATCACAGTGCTGGTTCATATTTAATTTGGGATCAACAAAGATTCCCAAATTCCTTTCACATGCACTGCTACTAAGACAAGTCTCTTGTCTCCCACATCATGTACTTTCCCATCTTATACTGCCCCATTTTCCTATCCAATTACTGGTTTTATATTTCTGCCACTTAAATTCCACTTTATTCATTTCAGCCTAGCACATAAATTGTCTAGATCTTTTTAAGTAACAAATTTAAGCTGTATAGGTCTTTTTAAATAGCAAAAAAATAGAAAGACACTGTTTTACCATACATTATAAACCTAGAATCAGGGCCTTCTTTTTTGTGAATGGTCTAGCATTTTGCAGAACTATTAAGTTTTTTAAGTTCTAAAGTTTGTCAACTAAACCAATCAACTTCCATGTAACTTAATGTCTTACACATGTCTTTGCAAAGACTCCAAAATTCTGTTTTCCATATAGCAGCTCACACCTATCCTTTCTAGACCTATGAAACATTTAAAAAATAGCATTAAAGATGCCTAATGAAAACCTGTCAATTACCTTGGCCCAAGATTATATTTTGAGTCTCAGAATCTTGGGACAATTAGGGCTATACAAGTCAGCATTGTTACTACATACCAGAGCTAAGTAACTGTGTTCTTTGTGGGTTCAAAGCTTATTTGCATTTAAATTGAGGATTCTGGGAAGGACAAGTATATCAGAGAAAATATAATATATTTAATATGCATGCATGCATGGGGGGGGGAATCATTAAGCCCTGCTTGCAGGTTTAGAATCTAAAACAAAACATCATGTGATAACTGAGGTGAAAAAAGAAGGGAAAGTACCGAATACATATTTTACCTAAGACAGGAACCAGAGTGAAAGAATGAAATTATAAAGCAAAGCACTAATTAGCTAGAAATATGAAAGAAACAACACCAAGTAATGTATCAAAGAGGGAATCAGAGGTAAGAAGTCATTCATTTTAAATAATTTCTTAATTTAAGATTAAGAAAAGGCCAACTGAATATTTAAGGAAAATTAATTAAGAAGTCATGTCAGGAAAACTTAAACTTAGGGATGAATAATGGGCCCAAGCAAAAGGAGGAGCAGCAACAAACATGAAATACTTTACCCATCACCAAATAGTGAAAATACTGAAATCAATAAATAAAATAACTAAAACTTGCGAACAATAATAATGAATTGAGAATAGAAAAACAGACCAACAAATGAACATTACCACAGTCAATATGAATCAGAATGAATTTCTAAATAACTCTTAAACTCTTCAACAGAGAGAATAAGAGTTAGGAAGGCAAGATCCTGACAATGAATTTGTAAAATGTTGGTAGCCATATTAATAAATGGATCTGAATCTGATCATTACAGCTTCATTTGGACAAATTGGCAGGCAAGTGCAAATAAAATGTTTAGATTGTTTATTTTATGGTTAAAGACATCTCATAAGAAGATCCTGGATATAAACATCTCCCTCATGATCAATATTATATATAAATTACATGATTTATATAATGATCAATCTTACATATAAATTAGATGATCAATATTATATATAAATTATATGCATCCCAAAAAGTGGATAACTTCTTCTCAAGGAACAATAAGAGATATAATATTGGTCTTCCTATTTGTATTATTTTTGCAATGCTAGCATACTCAACCACAAATCACCACTATATTAATTGTGTGTACAAGGCAGGTTGTGGGTGGGAAGGATATTATCAAATTCTCTCATTAGGATGAATACTCTCTTGTACCCTGTCAGCTTCACCATTACTCAACCCTGCCCTCAATCTCTTGCTTCCCAGTATTCTGCTTATACAAGACAATTTCCATCTCATAAGAGCTTGGGCCTTACAGGCAGGATAATTTTATTAAGATGATTCATTATGACTATTATGCTGTTATGACCAACATGCTTATAATATGTATTTCAAGAGTAATTTTCACAAATTACAAATAGTTTTGACCCTATATTTATAATGAATAGTTTAATATAATTGTTTTTACAATGAGAAACAAGGCTAATAATAAAATACATGCAGGTAGTCCTTGACTTACCACAAATTTATTCAGTGACCATTCGAAATTATGATGGGTGATGCCGAATGAAGGGAGGTATGACTCTTACCCAAAGTTAGTGCCTCAGAACAAAATTTTGAGTGCTAGGCAACCTGCCTGCTGTTACAACCGACTGCAATGATGCTGCGGCAGCCTCCCACCTAACTTCCCCCATCCCACTTCCGACCTTGCAAGATGCAGCCATATTTATACATTAAAGCTTCAGTCTACAGCCTCTGGAAGGGAATCCCCTGGGCAATTAAATAATTCAGAATTCCTAAAGCAGGATAATTAAGAAAAGGGGGCATGGATCTATTTTTTTTCCCAACATCTACAATATCTCTTCCCCAATGACAAAATGAGAAGATTCTTTTCCTGCTCTCTAATATTAGAACCCACTAACTTGGATGCCAGAACTGCTGTTAGGTGTGGTTAACCAGAATATTTGGATAATTGGGAATTCAAGTAATTGAAAGCATTATTTCTGAACTACACAGTGGATCTAACTGAAGCAAGTTATTATTAATAAATATACAGTTTTATGAACTGAATGATTTAATTCTCAACTATTTAAGCTCTACATTTTGCTCTCAAAAAGATCTGTGGTCAGTCTTAACCTTGATGAAAAGTACAGAAATTTCATTTCCATCCTCCCTTATTTTATAAAGAAATGCTTTTCTAGAAAATCTCCTAAATTCTAGTGTTAGACCAAGAGTCTAAACCAACTTAATGGCACACCATTTTTTCTTGCATCAAACTTTTGATTGATTGCTCCTCTGTACTGCAGAAGCAAATTTTATATGTCAATAAACCCACTCTTTATATCTCAAACTATTGGATCCCTTCTTACCTCAAACACGGTATTTGAAAACTTATTAAGATTCAGTGAAAAGCCAATGTTGCAGATTTGCAAAACTGAATCTATCATGTATTTTAGCAGGCAATCTCCCTAATTTTTTTTTCACCAGCCACATTAATTATAGATAAATCACAACATTGTAAAGTTTTATAATGTTAAAAGCTATAAAGTTTAAAGTTTATAAAGTTTTAAAGAATTCTAAGCTGGAAAAATAATATTTTTTAAATGTTTTATTTGGCGCATTAGTCAGGATGTTCTTCTATGACTTCCCATTCCTCATCCTATGTTTTATTTAAATGTAAGCATACATTCGGAGAAAAATACCTTGAGTAAACAACATTTGTGAGAAGAGATTGTATTTTGTTTGGCAAGTCGAAAACAACTATGATCCTGCAAATGAATGTGAAAGTTTAAAAATACGGGGTGCTTACCCATGAGCTGGATCCAGGGCAATTGCTCTTGGCTGGTCAAGATCTTGCCAGAAAAGAACCTTCCTAGATGTTCCATTGAGATTAGCAACTTCAATCCTATTTGTTTCTGAGTCAGTCCAGTACAATTTTTTCCCAATCCAGTCACATGCCAAGCCATCTGGAGAAAGCAGCCCTGAAACAATGACACTCTGTACAAGATTCCCACTTTGGTTAAAATAAGTCTGTTTGATAGCTTCTTCGCTCACATCTGTCCAGTAAATAACATTCTGTGAATAAAGGAAGTCCACTGCAGCAGCATCTTCTAAACCACTGACTACAACCGTTGCTTCCATCTTCACTCCACCGGCATCCACCAGTCTGACATCTCGACGGTTTGCAAAAAGCAAGAGAGGAGAAGCTTTAAAAAAAAGAGAAAAATAACACTCAGTAAAGAGATTGAAAATCTGCAATGTCTCATTTACTTCATTAAATGTATCAAATATATATATAAATGATAACTAAACAAACACCATTCTTTTATTATATATTAATATCTACCCTCATGAGAATACTTCCAATTCTAGGTTCCCAAACTACTTCATATTTGAAACACACTGTTCTCAGTTATTCTCAAGCATTTTATAATTTCACTATAGAATACCAGAACTAACTAGACCCCATGTTCATTTATGGCACTAAAACCCCTTACAACTTGCAAGTAAAGTCATTTACCGCTAAAAGAAGATTTTAAAAGATAGGATCAATCCTACTATGGGTCACTGTGAGTCAGTTACCTGGCAAATTGCACTTTCATACTTCGCTACACTAGATTATCCATCCATCAGTTGTTTTGCTACCACTACAGCAACCACTCTTAAACATTATTTGTCGCCATAAATAACAATAGGCAGTGATCTCCTCCAAATAATACAAAACTGTAGTTTGCTACAAGTGGTAGCAAAGATTATTTAAAATGTAATAGGACTTCTTGGGGCCAACTTTCAATCCTAGGACAAAATTGTCTAGGATGTAATGCAACAACTTCAAAGGGTGCAGAAGTCCTTTAGGACTTTGGGCAGTGGTCATTTCCAATCTCAGCCTTTCTTGGAGATAGTAGATACTTTCTGCACACAAGCAATTCCTTCTTCACTGACTGGAATAACGTAATTTTTTTTATCCTTTGTAAAATATGCTCAGTAAAAGCTGTAAACCTCATGCTAACCATTACTTTAATACTAATAATAAAGATCAAAAAATATTTCCATTTGTAAAATTGTAATGACCATTTCCAAAGGAATAGCATGTTATGCAATGATCCAATTAATACAAAAAAAAAATTTATATTTACAGTTAATCTCTTTCAAATATGTCTACAGTTCCCATATTTAAGGTATCAGACCACTAGTGGTGATTTCAGTTTTTAAAATATATAATCAAGGACTTAGGCAAAGGAGTACCAACATTAGCAATGTAAAGAATATCATTTTTTTATCATTATGAAAATAGTAGTAGGAAAGATTAAATCATCTAGCTCTATTATAGATTTAAAAGTTAGAAAAGTTTAAGATTACTGCCACCACACATATTGTGCTTTAAATCAAGTTTCTGCATAGCACTTGAATAAAAACTTCATATTACATATCAATATAACAGGAAATATGGCTGTTCTCAAAGGGGAAACCCACTCAAAAATAGAAAAAGATTGGCTTAAGTACCCATCTTCAGTAACAGGACAGTTTTTAGTCACCCTTTTATCAAATTGCTTTTGGGGAAAGTACCTGGGCTTCCAATTATTGGCGCAGATTCCTAGGAAGGTATATAAATAAATACAATTTCATAAAACTGGTAAGGATTCCTTTACATTGAGCTTGAGCAAGCACTTAAGAATACCCCATCTAGGTAGGTCCGAGACCCATCTTAGTCCAGCATTTTGCTTCCGAGAATGGCCAAGCACACATTTCTGGGGTTCTTGAAAAGCATGCATTATTCCTCTGCAAATGGAATGGAAAAACAGTCTAATTCCAATCTACAAACTACATTGAGTTTTCAAGACAAATAGGCTTTTATAGAACTGTCCTCCATGAATGAATCCAAAGGCAAACAAATTACTATTGCCTTTTTTCAAAGGCAAACAAATTACTAGACATAATCATGTCTTGTAATAATGAACTCTACAAAATTAATTAAGTACCATATGAACTGTTTTCTTTTATCTGATCTATATCTTCCTTCCAATTAAATGCCCGTTGGTCCTATTTCTTAAGACAGGGAGAAAATCTCCATGCCAACTTTCTCTCTACAGTTGTAAATTAATGTCTCCATAATATTTTCTCTATCTTAAAAATTCCTCAATATTTTACCCTTTTCCCATAGGAAAGGTAATAATTTTGGCTGCCTTCTCTGGCAATTTTTCTAGTTCTGTTATATCCCTTTTCATATGCAGTGTCCAGAACCTTACACAATGCAAATGTAAACATACTATAGAACATTACAATGTTAACAGACTTGTTTTTATTTCTGATTGATGACCTCTTCCATGTATTTATTTGACATATATTCTGCCTTTAATTAGAACCATAAGGTAGCATGCATACAGCTCCCTCCTCCTATTTTCTTTCGCAACAACCCTGTGACGCAGGTGGTGCTGAGAGAATGAGCGACTGGCTCAAAGTTACACAATGATATTTTGTGACTGATCAGAATTTTCTGTGTCTGGTCCAACAATTTAACCAGTATACCACACCAGCTCTCATTTCTCTTTTCACAGTAGTGTCCTCTCCTCTTATCCACATCATTACTAGAGAAAAAAAATTGTTTGGAAAACCTAAAAGATACTTAAATGTGTCAATTCTGGGGAGACAGTACAATTCCTACAGCTGAAAAACAGTTTTAGGAATAATATCTAAAACTTGTCAACAACTGTACAGCCAAACAAACATCCCCAACAGACAAATACTGTTTGGAGGGAATACGGCAGGTGTGCAGTCTCCATCCAGAAAAGCCACACACACCCTTTTTTAAGGAAATGTAACTAAGACTTAGAACAGTTAGGAAGATTATTTGATACTCAAATGAAAAAAAAAAGGCAGGATGTGGTCTGCTGCAAACAAGACCAGGAATTATGCCTTGGGGAAAATTGTAGATACATGTCTTTATGAACAAACTGCCTATTCAAGCACCATCTCCAGTTACACAGATAGCCAGATCTAACAACTGCACTGAAAACTGCTTTTTTAAAAGATGAAACTGTGGTAACATTGTTATCAGGATGCCTGTTATCATTTTTTTATTCAATTATCTGAGTTTCGTTCAATTATGTCCCTAAAAGTACTCAGTTATCAATGAAATAGGATATCAGTACTTGACTCCAAAGGGATTAGGTGGTTAACAATACTAGTTTTGATAATGGAATAAAGACAGATGTGTTTTTAAAACTGGATAAACCAAATATATCTCAATGGCTTCAGATACAATTGAGTCAGTTTTTCACCTTAACCCTTTAGACATTCTAAAAATGCTCAAACTCAGATCAGCAAGACTGATCTGCCAGGTGAAGGTAGAATGATACATTCTAGTCTGGAACCACTGATATGGACAGGAGTACCCAACTTTCATTGTTCTAAAGGCCACCTACCCACAGACCAAGACTAGGTATTTCTACTCAGTTATCTTAGAAAAACATAGATCAAATAGAGTTAATATTTGGCTAATATGTAGACTGGGATACACAGCCACCCAATAATATTCCATAAAAGTGTGCATAGAAGAGAGGCAATCTTAATCAGTCAAAAGATCAGGAAAGAAAGCCTTTTTTAAAAACTACAATAGTTGGGATTACTGCTCAAAACAACCAAGCTTTGTGTTTTGCACCCACCCCTATTCATTGGCAGCTACTACTGTAGAACACCTGAAATCCATTGATCACCAACTTCAAAAGCAGATTAAACGTTGATTTTTATGCAGTGAGCCTTCATATTTAACCTGAGTTTAAACTTGTCAAGTACTGCCTTGTGAAGAATGGAAAATTATTCCTTTTATGTTGGAGAAGTGTGTGCAAATAGAGAGGGAATTCACCTTGCAAAAGTATACAGTGGCTTATTGGGTACTTTTGTCTCTCTGAAGTAAACAAAAATTGTAAAGTGGGAAATTAATCCAGGAAACAGTTTAGGAAGACTGATTTCTTATTCTGGGTTTTTGTTTTTTGGTAACTTACCTATCATTAGCAAGTTATAATTCTGTTATTTAAGCAATGATTAACAAAACATAGAACATAAAAATGGAATAAAAATACCAAGGTTATAACCAAAAGAACCCCACACACAGCTACCATAGAATAAATTTTTAAAATGATTGAGAAGCAAAAATAAAAGTTTTTTTTAAAGAAGAAATGTTAAAATTTGTGGAGGAACATAGCTGGAATGTAGACTGCATTGACACATAATTATGATCATAGAAGCCCAGACCAGCACAATACCACTGAGAAAGAAAAACAAGAAATCCAAGAAGAAACCAGCATGGCTGCACAAAGATGCACAAAGAAAAAAAGGACAAGTACAAAAATGGAAAGAAGGACATACAACTAAGGCAAAATATCAGCAGATAGCCAGAATCTGCAAAGACAAGTCAGTATAGCAAAGGCTCAGAACGAACAAAGACTTGCAACAAAAGTCAAAGATAATAAAAAAAAGTTTCTTCCAACATATAAATAACAAGAAAAGAATCAAGGAAACAGTTGGTCCACTAAAGAGAGAAGACGGCAAGGAAGTAACAGGCAACAGAGAGAAAGCAGAACTGCTTAACTCATTCTTTGCATCTGTCTTCATGCAAAAAGAAACTATAGCTCAACCCACCAAAAATATAACTGTAAAAGACAGACCAGAAATAAAAGTTAAAATAAGCAAAAAAAAATAGTAAGAGAACACCTTCTGATCTTGATGAAAATGAATCACCGGGGCCTGATGGATTACATCCCAGTTTTAAAGAAGCTGGCAGAGGTCATTTCAGAACCACTGCACCATATTTTTCAAAAATCCTGGAGCACCAGGGAACTACCAGAGGACTGGAAAAGAGCTGATGTGGTTCCCAACTTCAAAAAAGGGAAAAAAAACAGACACAGGAAACTATAGACCAATCAGCCTAACATCAATACCCGGGAAGATACTGGAAAAGATAATAAAAAAACAGATCTGCCAACATCTAGAAACAAGTAATAACTAGCAGTCAGCATGGGTTTGTTAAGAACAGATCATGCAAAACCAATCTTATTTCATTCTTCAACACAGTGACTAAATTAGTAGACCAGCAAAATACTCTGAACGTAATATATTTAGATTTCAGCAAGGCATTCGACCAAGTAGATCACAACCTACTTCTTAGAAAGTGAGAAAAAGGTGGAATAGATAGCACCACCACTAGATGGACTCGCAACTGGCTGGCAAACTGTATTCAATGAGTAGTCCTTAATGGGTCTAAGTCTACATGGAGGGAAGTAAGCAGTGGGGTGCCACAAGGTTCTGTCTTAGGCCCAGTATTCTTCAATATCTTCATTAACGACTTAGATGAGGGAATAGAAGGGGAACTTACCAAATTTGCAGATGATACTAAGCTGGCAGGAATAGCTAACACCCAAGAAGATAGGCTCAAGATCCAGATGGATCTTGACAGACTAGAACAGTGGCCGTATCTAACAAAATGAAATTCAATGTAGAGAAAAGTAAAGTCCTATACTTTACTAAGTAAGAAAAACCAAAAGTACACATATAGACTGGGTGAAACCAGGCTCAATAGCAGTAACTGTGAGAGGGATCTTGGAGTCTTAGTGGACAACCAGCTAAATATGAGCCAGCAGTGTGCAGCAGTAGCCAAAAAAGCTAATGCAATCCTAAGTTGTATTAACAGAGGGATAAAGTCAAGATCAAGGGAAGTACTAATACCACTCTATAAAGCCTAAGTAAGACCACACCTAGAGTACTGCATCCAGTTTTGTTCACCACATTATAAAAAAGATGTTAAGACTCTAGAAAAAGTACAGAGAAGAACAACCAGGATGATTAGGGGACTGGAGGCTAAAACATACAACGAACGGTTGCAGGAACTGAGCTTGGCTAGTCTAGTAAAGAGAAGGACCAGGGGAGACATGATAGCGCTCTTCCAATATTTGAGGGGCTGCCACTGGGAGGAAGGAGTCAAGCTATTTTCTAAAGCGCCTGTAGGCCAGACAAGGAATAATGGATGGAAACTGAACTAGGAGAGATTTAACCTGGAAATAAGGAGAAACTTTCTGACAGGGAGAACAATCAACCAATGGAACAGCTTGCCCTCAGAAGTTGTGGGAGCGCCATTACTTGAGGCTTTCAAGAAGATTGGACTGCCATTTGTCAGAAATGGTGTAGGGTCTCCTGCTTGGGCAGAGGGTTGGACTAGATGACCTACAAGGTCCCTTCCAACTCTGATTATGTTATAATAAAAAGCTGTCCCAAAGGTGCTTTTCAAAAGGCAACTGGATTTCTTGTTTGTTTTTTCCCTTGAAAATGTTTTGCTTCTCATTGAAATAGCTTCTACAGGGAACCATGATCTGAATGATTGAGAATCTCCATCGGCATAAAACACAAAGCTATTTTGAACCCTGTTTTGGCAGCTGTGGTGGTCTAACCTGCAAGTAACTATGACAAAATGGGTACCTTGCCTATCATGCCATGCCAAATGCAAACATTGCTTCATAGCACAACATGGTCCAATCCTGCTAAATACTTCGGGGATTTCTTCTTCATGAGAGCTTCTTATAGTATTAAAACACTACTAGGAATCCTAAAAATAGTAGCCTTTTCTTAATATTACCCACCATATTTTCTTTTCTTCTAGATTCACAGCATTAATTGCACTAAGGCAGAGATTATGCAATACATAGTATAACACAGTGGTGGCTAACCTTTTTGGGCTCCTGTGCTCATATGCCAGTACCCAGAAGGCAATGCGCCCCCACCCCCACCCCGTCGCTGCCCTCTTACCTGCACTGCACCTCACAGCTGATTTTCAGCCGGTTTGAGACCTTTTTCAGCCTCCCAGAGGCTTGAAAAAAAGCCTCTGCAGGCTTTGCAGGACAAATAATAGTCCCGTTTTTGTCACTTCCAGTATTACAGGAAGTGATGAAACGGGCCTATTCAGCCTATAGAGGCTTTTTTCAAGCCTCTGGGAGGCCAAAAAAGGCCTCAAACCAGCCGAAAATCAGCTGTGAGATGCACGCATGCACAGTGAGGTAAGTTTGCCTGCTGCTTGCGTGCCGGCACAAATAGCTCTGCGTGCCACCTGTGGCATGCGTACCATAGGTTTGCCATCATGGGTATAACAAGTACAATCATTTGACATACTTCAGCGGTGCCAGCAAAGTGCAAAAGCTAAAATTAATACAAAGTGATGTGTGAACAACAACAAAAATGGAATGGGACAATTCATTGCAGCCAACTCGCCTCTGCCAAGTCACTCGGTCAACTCGTTGCAGGCCAATTCGCTGTGGAAGAATTCAATTTAATTCTTTTTAAATTAGAAAAATATTTTAATTTTTGTCATTCACATTTCATTTTGTCCATCTTTTTGCATCCTTTCTTTAATGATTTTATTCTACCATTTCTTCAATATTAGTGAATCTCTTGCCGCACAGTGAGTTGTCCCACAGCAAGTTGGGCGCAGCAAGTTATTCTGCAGTGAGTTGGCCATGGTGAGTTGGCCATGGTGGGTGGGCTACAGCAAGCTGTCCTAGACCCAAAAAGAACATATATTTATACATAGTGAAGCAGGAAGGTACAGTATATTGATAAATACAAGCAGAGATGTGAACTCCTACTTCCCTTGCCAAGTAGTGTACAAGTTGGAATTGATGGAAGTTTGAAGACATAAACCACTCAGCCCTTCTGAAATCCTGCGAGCATCAGCAATTTAACAAACACATATATGCACAGACACACACAAATCCTTACCTTAACAGTATACAAAAGGCAGTATTTATTCACATTAAAAACCAGTTTTGAAGAGCTTATCTTCATTTTACATCTTTTTCCATTTGGGCACAATAAAGGCAAACAGTAGATGAAGCTTCACTTTATTCTACTTCGTTTAAAATTTGGAGAAAGAGAAGACTAAAATATATTTTCAGCCCGAGAATAATTTATGTATAGAATTTTCAACAGATGTCAGCAGCTGGCTCTTCAACCTTGCTTTAAATTTCAATAGGCTATGATTTGAAAATTGTTGTTATGCACAGCCAATTCCTGTGAACCAATCCTATCCAAGGAAGTGTATCAAAGTACAAATTACATTTAGTATAAGTTCTAGTTAGGTTAAACATTTTGTTGGGCAACTATATTGTTGAAGATGAGATACAATCTGAACTCTAAATATATCTAAAGAATTTTACTACAGAACAATCTCCTAGTGCCCTCAAAAATATTGAAGAATACAACTTCCGCTGTCAGCTAGAAGCAAACTACTTAATAAAGAATTCAATCATCATATATTTAAAGCCAAAACTCTCACAGACATATATCCTCCTTAAATTTCAGAGTGCAAATGTATACAAATTGAATCAAATAGTATTTTTGAACTAAGCCAGTTAATTAGCTTATTGCTTTACATAGTTTTTGAGATAAAAATAAGAATAATATTTGAGGAAGGTACATGACATAAATCCTTCTGCTTAATATTTTTTTCTTTAGTCACTTATAACTTGATTGTGACAAAATGAAAAAGTCCATCCATTGTGTTTATTTATTAGGATTTGTTCTAGATTAAACTATTGTGCAAATATAGCTATGGGATTTTATAAACTCAAGAGCAGGGGTGGGATTCAAATTTTTTAACAATCGGTTCTGTAGGCGTGGCTTAATTTGTGGGTATGGTTTGGTGGTTATGTGACCAGGGTGGTTTCGTGGTCACATGAGTGGGTAGGTGTGGCTTGGTGCTCATGTGACTGGCAAACCAAATACAAGTGGTCCTCGCTTAATGGCTGGTTGCTTAGCAAGTGTTCTAATTTATGACAGACCTCCCCAGAGCTACTTGACCTGTTTTTGGAGTTTTAACGGCTATGCATGCGCATGCGCACACACACCTTCTAACCCTGCTATTCTATAATTCTGTAAGGATCCCTGTTAGGAATGTAAATCACCTAACAATTGGGTTGGAAATATATAAACCAGGATAGACATTTTAATACTGTCTCTTTAAGGGAATGCTAAAATTGTAATTGGGTGTGGTTCCTCAAACGGCCATAAGATGGAGCCAGAAACCTGGTTTCCGAGAGTGTTGCCGTTCCTGCATTTCCCTATTGACTGTTACTGATCATCATTATTCTTGGATTTGATGTGAGTCTTCTACTAAACTGTTTTTGATACTGGACTTTGTTATTGGATTATCCCTGGACTGAAAACTGACTGCTATATTCATGTATGACTTGGGCTGTTTGTTGGACTTTGCTTAACCGTTTGCTGGAAGTAAAACCTACATTTTACTATACAGCGTAGCTGTGTGCTGTGTGTGTGTTATTCAACATTACTCTCACTAGGTCTCCCTGTGTGCACTCATTCTCCTAACGGGGAATTACCTCAACAATCCCCTGCTGGAGCAGGGGGTTGGACTAGAAGATGATCTCAGAGATCCCTTCCATGCAAGCTATTTCAAAGAGTCTTCTAAAGCCAGGTTTTGTGTCCTTCCTTCCTCTCCTGTTTGATTCTCTCTCTCTCCGTCCCTCCTTCCATATATCTATCTATCCATCCATATATATCATTCACTTTCTCCTCTCTCCCTCTTTCTTTCTGTCTGTTCCTTCCATTCCCCCTTTCTTTGTCTCTCCCCTTTCTTCCTTTCTCTTCCTTTCTTTCCCTTTTTTCTTTTCTTTCTTGCCTCTTCCTTCTCTTTCCCCCCCCTCTCTCTCTTTCCCTCTCTCTTTCTTCTCTCTCTCTCTTCCCCCCTCTCTCTATCTCTTCCCTTCCTCCTTCCCTCTCTCCTTCTAAAGCTAGGAGATCCACCTGAAACACAGACACACACATGCTTCTGTCACTCGTTAACTTACTTCCCAGCAACGCACTTTCCCTGCCGTCACTCTGGCCACTTGGCACCGCCCGTTGGCAGGAAGAGCAGGCCATGCCAAAGCCGCTACAGGTAGGGCAGGGTGTGGGGTTATGGATGAAAGAGAAGCAGACTGAGCCCCAGACATGGCCTCCAGCTGCCATGCCGCTCTGCAGCACCCGCCACCAGGAAGAGCAGGCTGCGCCAAGGCTGCCACAGGTCAGGCAGGGTGCGAGGTGGTGGGCAAGGGTCCCACTGCCATAGGGGCATGACTGAGGAAAAGGCCCCTGCAGATGTGGCGGGGGGGCCGTGCATGGCCCAGCACTGCCACCCCAGCAACCTCCCTGTCCACAAAAGCAGATGCCCCCCCCAGCTGGCCAAGGGAGAACCCAGATGATGAACTCAAAAGGAATCCCAAAGACCCAGACCCCCCCCCCCCTCCTTCTCCTCCTCACCAGTTCCCAACCATCACAGCCCCCAGGAAGAACCTGACTTGTCTGAGGCCACTGACTTGCCCCGGACAGCCCCTCATGTGAGGCACCCTCCTTGCCTGATCTGGACAATGCTGTGGGAGAACAGAGAGCCTCCCTGCCGCCTGGGGAAAGCCTGCCAACAGCCCACCCATTGCCTCCACAGGCTGCTGGGGTGTGTGTGTGGGAGGCAACTAGGAAGCATGAGGCTAAGCCGCCCGCATCGCCCCTCCCTCAACGGACTGAGTGTTTTAGCCAAGTGCAGGCCACCGCTGTGTGAGCTCCATGGGCTGGAAGATAAGGCTGATGGCGGAGAAGGAAGATTCGCTCTAGCGAGACTTGACTCGCATATTTCTCACAGCGGCAGCCCGCATTCAGCCAAAGCATGCAGGCTAACAGGTGGCAGAGGGAAGGGGTAGCAGGCAAGGGACGATATGGGCAGCATAGCATCGTGCTCCTTGGTCGCTCCCACCCCACCCCCATACTGAGCAGCCAAGGCCCACCAGCTGCGGAGAATCCAGACAGGGGCAAGATGCAGGATGGTGGGGACGGATCAGCCCTGGTTCGGCTTCCTCTTGACCACCAGCAAACCAGGCAAGTGGGGGGGGGGGGGAGTTTGCTAGGCCAAGAGTGCCACATGGAGCCGCAGCACTAGTGGCTAAGCAAGACAGACAGGGATGGTTGAGGGGAAAGCTAACTAGGCCATGAGCGCTGAGGGTGGCAGCATGGCAGTGGCAGCTTAGGCCGGCCCAGGATGCAGGACTCAACCAGGGCTTGTGGCGGCAAAGGCGAGGGCGGCAGTGGTGGCCTAGGCCAGCCCAGGAATCAGGACTCAATTGGGACTGGTGGCAGCAGCGGCATGTAGGCGACCGGGGCTTGCAGAGCCTCACTCACTTAGGGAGATCAAGTGGTGGAAGGCAGGCAGTGATGGCTGGCTGGCTGGCGACTGCTGCTGGAAGTGATGGCAGTGGGTGGGAAAATGTGGGAAGCAATGTAGCACACATGCGCTATAAGGAGTGACTGGGCAGGTTGGGCGGGGGAGTGATTGTTGTGCATGTGCACGATGTTGCGCAATAAAGACTGACAGGGCAGGGAACAGAGGAGTGGGTGGAGAGGGGCAGGGCCAGCCAGGGGCCCGTTTTACCAGTTCTCCGAACTACCAGGAATCTTAACAACCAGTTCTATAGAACCAGGCCAAACTGGTAGCATCCCACCCCTGCTCAAGAATAATCAATTAGTACTATATTTGCACACAAATGCAACAACTGTAGATTTAACACAGGAATGACTAAAATCAGGTATAATAATAACCTATCTATTGTGTCTCTTTCCCATAAGATTTTTTTTGTTGGAAAACTAAGCTATCTTACCTACCACATACAATTTATGAACTTATTTGAAACCAGTAATTTTATTTTAGATCTTTTTGTGGTTCAAGAGATTTTGGCAACTTCTGTTTAGAAGTTACCTAAGATCACCATAACAAATCAATTACAAAATCAACTACCAATATTCATCCAGATCCAAGGACAACATTGGCCAGGTTTAAACACCTAACACATAGTCCATATGGTTTAGGTGTGTGACTGCATTGTCATTTGTACATTCCAATTTATGACTTAGCATATGCAAATCCAGTTAATTTTGGTGTATTCTTAAACCACAGTTAAATCAAACACAGCTTAGTTCAATGCATGTAACTCAGTCATGATTCAAACAGTCAAAATCCTTTGTTAGAAAGACAAAAAGATTTATAAACCACAATTAGCTAAATGGAGTACATGAGAAAATAACAGCTCCCTCCTCTTAATGGGAAGTAGCTATACAATTTTTTATCTGCCCTGCTACTCCAGTTTTATAAAACAAATATCAGGGATAGAATGAAGCAGGTTGCTGTAGAAATAATTGTCAGCTGATATGAAAAGGGCATGTTTTAGAAATGTGCTTTTCCTATCCCAGTGTTTTTATAGGATATAAAATTATCCCAAAGCCATACTAAAACAACACATTTTTTTTTTTTAAAAAAAACCATTTTAAATTTTTGTTGGCATTCCATACTCCCACTTCAAAGAATTAACACCTTCTCAAAGACCAAGCAATTTGGGCAGCTAGCCTTGGTTATATATCTTTCATAGGCAAGTGCTGCATATTTTCTGGAATCTTGTAAAAGATGCATATTTGGCACCGTGTAGGTTAAATCTTTTGCACTAATTATAGGCTTCAGAAACCAGACAGATTTATTTCAGAATCCTGGTTTTACTTGGCAGTCTACAGTTTGTTACTTCTAACGTTATTATTTACAACGAAATATAGCTCGCTGATTATATACTATTTCATTTGGACAAACTTTCTTTCTTTCCCAGGGGATACTTGCATCTAAAAGACATTGTTGCAAAGCAAAAAGTTGATGTTTTCTATTTTCTGGCAAAGCTGATAAAGGCGGATAATAAAAAAGTGTATTATTTCTTAGAAGTCTCTCAAGTTGTTATCAATTCCTGTACTATATAAAACCTCATTCATCCAGTGTTCTAATGGGGTCTCTTAATTATAGCCTCTGCTATAGCACTAGGAAGCATAGATTTTGGCAAGGCAGCCCAGTGGTTGCAGTACCACGGAGAGCTCCAAAGAAACAACTTCCTGATCCAATGAGGAGGAGATTAAATTCAAACAGGTTATACCTTGGCTGATTCAGCACTTTTTTTTACTCCACCCCCTTTTCAAAGAGATGTGTCCTGGAAACAGCACTCCATCTCTCACACCCCTAATGACAGATGCACAAGTAAATAGACTGCACATTGAAAGCATAGCTGGAATACAGGTAGTCCTTGAGTTACAATCACTCATTTTGTGACCATTTGAAGTTGCAATGCCACTGAAAAAAAGTGATTTATGACTATTTTTCACTTAATAATCATGTGATCAAAATTCAGCTGCTTGGCAACTGGCATGTATGCAATGATGGTTGCAAGTGTCCTGGGGACATGTGATCACCTTTTGCAGCCTTCTGACAAGCAAAGTCAACGGGAAGCAAGATTCACTTAACTGTGTTACTAACTTAACTGCAATAGTTCACTTAACAACAGTGGCAAGAACTGTGGCAAAAAGGTAAAATGGGGCAAAGCTCACTTAAAAAGCTTAGCATCAATTACGTACCATATATTTATCCAAGGAACCTTTACATGATATAGCAAACTGCAATGGCTGAAGCATATCTCCTTCTTCTGCCAATCTCAAGCATGGCTGGTCAGAACTCTCATTCCTTTTTTTTTTAAAAAAAAAGCAAAAAACACAAAGGGCTGTTTTGAGATCTGAGTGGCCTGAAATTAGTAAGGGAAGCCTGAAACTTACCCTCGTATATGTAGAATAATTTATGCCTAGAAGATTAGAAAGGAGAAGCTAATCATTGGTTAACCATCTAGGCAACCCCTCTTTTTTTGTGGCAGCTTTACTGGATAAAGACTAAGATAATTCTGTAGTGATAAAGTGGTTTGAGAGACTGGTTCTTCAACACCTCAGGTCATGCCTTTCACAAAATTTTGACCAATACCAGTTTGCCTACAGGGGGAATAGGCCGACAGGCGATGCCATAGCTACTGCTTTACACTCTGTAGTGAATCATCTAGAGCAGGGGTCCCCAACCACCGGTCCCCGGATCATTTTTACCGGGCCGCAAAGCTTGGGCGCCGCCATCTTGTTTTGATGGCACTTCCAGGTTTTCGGTTGCTTCCGGGTTTTCGGTTGGAAAGTGCTTCCAGGTTTTCAGTTGGAAAGCAGCGTTTGGGTGCTCGAGCCTTAGTTTCGTCGAGGGGGGGGCGGCTTCGAACAAAGAGCTGTCCCGATGGTGGTGGAGTCTCGCGTTACTCAGGTACCGGTCCGTGGAAGAATAAATAATCGTGAAACTGGTCCCTGGTTCAAAAAAGGTTGGGGGCCACTGATCTAAAGAAACCTGGAAACTATGTCAGAATGCTTTCCATAGATTATAGCTCGGCCTTCAATACCATTCAACTGAGCATCCATCGAAAAGCTGACTGACCTGAATTCTCCCTCTCTCACCTGTGACTGGATCAAAGACTTTCTGAGGGACCGACCACAAACAGTGAGGGCTGGGTCTGTCACATCCACCTCCCTGAAGCTTAGCACTGGCTCTCCTCAGGGCTGTGTGCTGTCCTTACCTGTACTCATTGTACACATATGATTGTGTATCTTCTGACCCATCCAATGTGATTATCAATTTTGCAGATGATACCACCATAGTGGGTCTTATTACAGGCAGGGATGAATCAGCATACAGGAGAAAGGTTCAAAAGTTATCCACAAGGTGCTCAGAAAAAAACTTGCACCTAAATATCAGCAAGACAAAGGAGATGGTGCTAGACTTCTGGAAGAAGAGAGTGGAACCTGCCCCATTTTACATACATTACCCCACTTTCAAATTCCTGGGAGTCCATCTTAGTGAAGATGTCACCTGGAAAAATAATATGAACCAGGTGGCCAGGAAGACCCAAAAGAGACTCTATTTCAAGGTAGAACAACAACTGATGACCTCTTTTTGCTGGTCCATGATAGAAAGCGTCCTCACTTATTGCATTACAGTATGGCATGCTGGCTTGACAGCCGTGGATACAAAGACATTACAGAGGGTGATGATCACAGCACAAAACATCAAGGGCTGTCTACCACTGGACAAAATCTCCAGGACTAGCAGAGTGAGGAAAATCTTCGGGGATGAGTCACACCCTGATTAGCACTTCTTTACTCTCCTACCATTGGGCTGAAGAACAGCTTTTATCCGTGGGCTAAAATCAGGCTCCTGAATGCAACGTAACATCATAACTATGTAGTATGATAGATTCACAGGGCCGGTGCAATGTGCAACCTGCTCACATTGGTGCAATATAATATAGTGTAATGTTATGCACACATATGTATAGAGGGTTATGTTTGTTAGTATGATTTACTGGGTTAGGGATTTTCTTTCACAGTGAGTTACTTAGTTGTATTTATGTTGAGAGGGTGCACTAAGGGAGGCTCAGCCAATCTCATTGTACACATGTTGTGCATTGACAATAAAGGTCTGAAATTCAGAAACTTTATTTGAGCCATCATCTAGCCTTTCATTTTACAATTGCAATCCATGTATTTCTGCATAGTGTCTCTGTGCTCAATTTTTTTTCCTGCAGGTGCCTCATTTCGCTTCCTTTCTCTTATACTTTCTTGTTCCTTCAACTACCTGGAAATTGTCTTTAAGCTTCCTTACTTGCCTCCATAGCTTTGTCCACCAAGCTGATTTCCTCATTTCCTTTCCAGTTAGTGGTTTTCCATCCTCCTACAATTTTGCTCCTCTATCAGGAACACTGAAATAGTAAGTTTCTTATTATAAAAAGTATGCACATATTCAGCTTGCAAAGCATTCTTCTCCCCTCCCCCCAAATTGATACAAAATTGATACAACTGATGAATAGTAGAATTTTGCTTTCTTCCCTTTTCAGAAAGAAGACATACAGGTAATGGAGAGATGAAAAGGTTCTGATTTGGTATTTCTACAGAAGATAAAGTGGCCCTAATGAATTTAAATGCGCATGTATAAATCAACCAGCCTGGCTTCAATACCAAGCCTCCCCCGCCCAATCTAACCACAAGTCTGCAAGTTTGTTTAACACATTTCTATTCTTTTTTTTTTTAGTTCAAAAATGCAGACACTGGCTTTAACTTCACACTTTATTGTACACCAATTTAGAAAAAAGGGGCTAGAAATGGTAAAGCACTGTTTCCTAGCCATGAATTTACTTCAAATATAAAGGAAGTGACTTCATTTAATCAATCAATCAATCAATTTTTATGCCATCCACCTCCCCTGTAGGGTAACTCTGGGAAGCCTACAGATTTTTAAAAGTAGGAAAAAAAATATTAAAACTTTGCAAATTAAAAAGTTAAAACTAAAAAAAACACCTCATGACTAAGAGACAGAAAGCAAAAGCATGAAAACTTTTTACCCTGCCAACTGCCATCAGCAGTGAGTGCCCCACTTGGAGCCCCAAGCCAGCAAAACCAAGTTTAAATACACTTCCAGTAGACCAATGGGTGGAGGGAGCCAATTCTCCTTTCCAGACAGTAGACTATGGCTATAAATTAGGCCATTGTCAATGTCTCCTCTGGTTCATTCAAATTCAAGAGTTTAGTTTACACAAAACAAAACTAGGTTAAATGGGTTTTCTGCTGCCAGGATTTTAAGGTCATCTTAAATAGGTCCAACATCAAGTGTGAGACCCAGAAAGAGTGTCTTGCCTAAGGCCACCTAATCTCTTAAAGTGCAGGACTGGAATTTCATTTAATGAAACTATCAATTAACATGTAAACCAGTTTGTATCTTTAATTGTTGTAACTAATTTACCTGTATTTCACAAAAATGTGATAAACAATATGCCTAAAGTCAGGGGTTAATAAACACCATCATTTTGTGTTGCCATATGTGCCACTCCCAATTTAAGACCCACAACAGCTATTTGACATTCTCAAAGTGGCACAGCAACCCCACCCCTCCACCCACTTATCAAATCCTTGAATAAGAGGCAGGGTACTACATAGTCCCTTAAAGCAAAATATTCACATGCCAATCACAGTTTCTTCACTGAAGCAACAAGCCTCCCCACATATATGTCTGAACTCCTCTCCCATTTTAAAGGAACAATTCCTCGCCTGGCTGGAATGTTCTAATTTTCAAAATAATGACCAGGCATCTCAACAAAAGCGGCTGAGAAAGCAGGTGACCTGAAATAAAATTTGTAGTATCTATAGCTCCAAAGCACATGGACATATTTTTCAGGCTTTCTATTATTAAGATATAAAGACTTTTATTTTAATAAAAAGCAGAGCTTCTCTGGTCACAATGCAAGCCTGCAATGCAACACACATATCACTGTTGTTCGATTTAACTCCTTTCCCACCAAATTTGCCATACAAAGCCAAGAAAGAACCTGAATGGCTTTTAATTTTTTTTTAAAAAAAACAAAACTTACTGTTAATTGCAACCACACAATTTTTCCACTCTTCTTAAGACTGCAGCTCCCAAGTCTACAGAGAGGGGGTTCCTTAGGATCATAGCATTCTTTGGAGTATAGCCCTTTGTGGGAATATTTGACCTGAGACTCTCTGCCCCCCCGCAAGGCAAGTCTGACATTAGAAAGGATCAAAAGGAGACATGAGGAGAGGGAGAAATCTTATTTTAAATGAAGAAACCTTCCCCATTTGGCTATAAATCCCCAGCTTATGTTATACACTTGTCCAGTTCAACAATTGCAGTAATAAACAAAGTAGGGGCAGCATGCAGATTATAGCAGTGGCCATAGGAAGCATCTCTATTTCCTACAGTGTGGCAATAATATATCATGTATCTATGTATGGTTTTATTCCCCTATAGGACTAATCACATCAGCTTATGCGTCTGCTTGCCTGTGTTTATGTGAGGGTCAAATCAGGGAGAATACTTGTCAGTTGCATTTGTGTATGGCTATTTTTCTGCCCTGGTTAGAATTCTTGTGTGAATATATGCATGAGAAGCTCAGGCTGGACCATACATATTTTAATCTGGGTCACATAATTAGATGGCAGTCTTGAGAATGGAGCAGATAGCAACCGTTCGAGCTGTTGCCCAACCAGAGTTTTCTTTCTGAATAGTTCTGATCGGTGCAACCCTCAGCTTGATCCAGCTCTCTCTCTTTTTAATTAGATCTTTCCTTTTCTGGTTTCTTTTGCCATACCAAATTTGGTCCAGTTCTGCTTCTTTTTTTTCCAGAGAATAATCCTGTTGACAATGTCCTGAGCATTTTTTCACTAATTCCTTTGCAGCATTCCATTGCATTAGAGGTAATAGAATAACCATCCTCTCTGCCTGTCATCAGCAGGGTTTGGAATTTTTGAGGTTCCAGTATCAGAATTATGATCTTCCTGCCCAACATCCATACTACTCCAACCAGTTCTTCCATATGTAATGTATCATACATAGTTACAATAACACAACAATGCAGAACTCTTCTGTCCCTGTCTTCTGTCCTCCTTAAAATATTTTCTGCAAATATTTTCAAAGGAGAAATTGGAATTTATATCTTAAGACATGAGGGCTGGATTTTTTTTAATATACCCTTATTTGCAAAAAGGAATACGCTTTTTAGAAGAATATTATGCCAAAGAAGGTAAACCTCACACCATGAATATAATAGTTAGTAATATTGAAAAAAAACCCAACATTTTCAGTAGTTACTCAGTATTTCATTATTTATTACAATATTTCTTTTGCAGTTTTTAGGTACACTAGGTACCTAATTATTAAAACCCCAAAACAGATTCAGAACTTAGCAAAAGACCTCTCAAAAAAGTAAAATTTGGAGTTGCCTCCAGATGAGTCGAGCAGCACATAAATCCAATAAATAAATAATAAAATTGTCTCTTTTAAGTTGAAATTCAAATATATTTGACAATCTTGTAGCCCTGAAGAACAAAAAAAAAAATCTTCCATCAAAATTCAGCTATTTTACCAGCAGAACATTGCTGGGAAGAGGACTCAAATAGCACAGTAGTCCTTGACTTACAATCGCCACTGATTCCAGAACTTCTGTTGCTAAGCAAGACAGTTATTAAGTGACTTTTACCCTGTTTATAACCTTTCTTGTCACAGTTGTTAAGTGAATCACTGCAGTTGTTAAGTTAGTAACATGGTTGTTAAGTGAATCTGGCTTTCCCAATGACTTTGCTTGTCAAGAAGGTTGCCAAAGGTGATCACATGACCCCGGGATCACTGCAACTGTCATAAACACATACCAGTTGACAAGCGCCTGAATTTTGATCATGAGGCCATGGAGATGCGGAAATGGTCATAAGTGTGAAAAATGGTCATAAATCTTTTTTTTTTTCCAGTGCCATTGTAACTTTGAATGGTTACTAAACAAATGGCCTTAAAAACTACCTGTATAACCTACATGCAAATGTCAGCACTCTAATAAATTAACATCCTGACCCCAATCCCTGGGGTGAGCCAGGCCTTCGCATCCTTCCCAAATACTTTAGAATAGGTGCTATCTGTATCTCTGGGGTGTTCCATTGGAACAGAAAAAGATATAAAATAGTCTTTGATTTCTCACTGCAATTGAGTCCAAAATTTCAGTTGCTAAAGTGACATAGTTGTTAAGTGAATTTTGCCCCATTTTATGACCTTTCTTATTATAGTTAAGTGAATTACTGCAGTTGTTAAGCAATTAACATGGTTGTTTAGTGAATATGACTTTCCCATTGACTTTGTCAGAAGGTCGCAATAGCAGATCATATTACCCTGGGACACTGCAACTGTCATAAATATGAGTCAGTTGCCAATTGAATTTTAATTACATGACGATGGGGATACTGCAAACATGTGAAAAATGGTCATAAACCACTCTTTTCAGTGTCATTGTAACTTTGAACAGTTCCTAAATGAACTATTGTAAGTCGAGGACTACCTATATTTATAAGGCCACCAGATTACACTGCTTCCCCAAAAGGACTTGAAACATGCCCAATATGCCAGGTGAGAGGACAGCCATGATGAATAATAAGTCCTGCAACTAACCTGAGCCCATGACAGGTAGGGCCTTAAATATGGCAACCAGCACTCCATTTAGGTATCATCCAATGTAAGGCTGCCAACATCTTACTCAGTCCAAACAGTGACTAAATGTCAGCCCCAGTAGGTTTGCTGACCAGAAAATCAACTCTACAGGATGACAAGAATTACTTTTGTTGAGATTGACTAGAATAACAGAATCTTGCAAGAATGATTGTGTGATATACCCCAGTGAATCAGGGAAGTGTTTGCCTCAACTGCTTCTGAATATTATCTGGTTTGCCAGGATTTAAAGAACTTTTCAGGCCTCTTACTCAGGTAACAGTTCTTGCATATTTCTGTCAAGCTTTCCTCCCTTACTCTCTACACCAAGCTTTACTTGAACCATGCAGAACTTCAAGAACCCCCAAATTTCCTCTGGAATTCAGCTGGGTGGATCAAATAGGTCGGGGAAAATATTTCTAATGGGGAAGGGGAGGCGGGTAACAGCAAACTCTATGGCTACCAGGGAGTTATAGAAAATTATTTGCTAAATTTGATTCACAATTATTTTACAATTTAGAACTGATAAAAACAGTTTGCGTACTTCATTTCCCTCAAAATATCTTTAAAAAAAAAAAACTTCCCAGCGTAAACATGTCCTTAAAATGTTATGTCTGTAAACAAAAGATACATCCTGTTATATCTATGTACTGATTATGTATCATCAAGTTGGTAGTGAATGACCACGAAGACCCACCTTCTCTAGGCTGATTTGTCCCCATTATGTTAGCACTGTACAACGTCCATGTAATGATTCCAAGTCTCTTAAGTATACTCTTCGTATACAATGTGGACTGTTTGAGTGTATAGAATCAAATCAGTACAAAATAAAAGCTCAAAAAGGTTAAAAATACAGCATTTTTAACCTTTATAAGAAAATACAAAAATACACCAATAGAATATGTAAGTTTCACCATACAGGGTTTCCCCCTCACTAACTTAAGTATTTTTCTGAGCAACATTTTATATATGAGACTAGCTCTATACCCACCCTTCGCTACGAAACTATGTGATCAGGCTTAGTTTTGGGGGGAAAAAATAAGGAGAAAATATTGTGCCTCTGCCTAACAGCATCCATTGGTATCCATCTGGCTAGCATCCTGTCAGTGTGTGAAACAGTTGAGGGCTGTATGGAAACTGGAACAGTATTTGCTTTGTGAGCAAGGAGACAGCAAGGAGCCTGGGTGTGGCTTAGCTGAACTGTTCTGTACTAAAGCTGGTTGCTGCTGTGAAACTGAAACTCATCTCCTCTGCTTTTGTTTTGCATCTGGAACAGATTTCTTTTCAGGTGGGGAAGGGGAGTAGAACTCTTAGCATCAGAGCATGCTTATATGAAATACTAATGCTCTGATGATCATTTTGAAAAATCCTTCCACATACGTGCCAAATTTCAAGTTTTTGGTTTATGGTTCTGGAGAATTTGTGATGATGCGTGAGTGGTATTTTGCTTTTGTATATTTAGATTAATTAATTTCAGGTTTGCATTCTAACAGCAATATACTGTAAAATATACTGTATCCTAAAACCCAGTCAAGCTCTTTGGGTGAGCAAAGCAAACATCTGGAATTAGAAACAAGATCACATCTGAAACAAGCATACCTTTGTAAAGTCTTTTATCTCCTGACATCTTATACTGCTTTTGAAATTCAAATTTTCCATGGTAACTAAGCCATCATTTAATACAGTTATTAAAAGCCCTCCAATCGTAAAGTCTATTAACTACACTACTGTCCAAACCAAACTTCACACACACACACACACACACACACACACACGTCCAGGAAATACCATTCCTTACATATTTATGGCACCTGGAACCTTTTAAAAATATGGCAGGAATTAAACTATTCCAAAACAAAGTAAGCTTATTTAAAAATAATAATTCCTTTAGCTTATTAGCTAGCATATTATTGACACAGACACCAAAATATGGCAAATATAAATTCAGACCAAGCTAATGCAATAAAAATATTAACACCCCCCCCCAACTGAGCACCAATTCCTATGAATTTATGTACCAAATACATGCACACGTACTCTATCTTGTGCTTTACTTTTATTAATAACACATTTTTCTTCTCTCATCTGCAGGTTTTGGCCAAAGCTAGCAGTATTGTTATTTTCAATCTTGAAAGACATGCTGCTATTTAGTGACATTTCTAGACCCAAGTTATATTACCACAGGGTTTGAAGAGATTTCTAAGTCGGCTAGAATATGTAATTGGCAAATAAGGGGAAAATCACACAAAAGGATTGAAGTCTTAGCAGTGGGAATTCGGAATATGTAATGTTCAGTTCTGGTTTTATCATTTGTATTTAGGTCATAAAATTGTATGGTTCTGCAGTGCAGAAATCCCAATTCAAGGATCTTTCACAGGTATATGCCCAGACGTGGTGCATCTGACAAAGGGGAGCCCACCATTTCTCTCAGTAATTTCACAAATGAACTGCTCTTAATATTGGGGGGCGGGGGGGTTCACCTACATTCAACTACAACAACTTGTCTTCATGTAACTTAAACTCATTATTCTATGTTAAATCTAAGGTTTTATTTTCTTTATTTGATTGATTTATATGACTACCTATTTTAACAAATGATTCAGAGACTCCCCTTAAAAAATTATTTTATTGCTTGTCCTGCCTTCTTTTTTCAAACCTAAAGCTATTCAGATCCCTCAATTTCTATAAGATTTGGTTTTCAGTCCCCAATCCTCTTCAATGCTGTTCTTTTTATTGATTTCAATTCCTCTGAGTCCTTAAAATGCAATGTCCAAAGCTGGGCACCATATACAACAGTGGTTGCCAACCAGCAGGCCGGGGACCATAGGTGGTCCGCAGAGAAATGTTACCCCCAAAGCACCCTCCAAAGCAATTAATCCAGGCTGCGCGGGAACACAAGGCTGTGCCACCCACATAGCCCATGGGAACACAAGACTTAAATTGCTTGCATTGCAAACAACATGAGGTAGTGAGGGGAGGGGGGAAAGGCGGAGGGTGGAACTTGCCCCACATGCCTGGCCTGGCCACCGGGCTGCTTCTTTCCGCTTCTTTCTTCTTCTGCTTTTGGCTGAACGCAAGGAAAGCACCCAAAGTCTTTCTTTCTTCCAAACTACGGCAAAAATGAATCTTTGAGACCCTGCAAGGCATCCCGCTCCAAGAGGCTGCACTGGCACGACAAGTTTCACAAAGACTCATTTCTGGTGGAATTTGGGAGAAAGAAAGAAAGACTTCTGCTGCTTCTGTTGCTTTCCTTGCATGAAGCCAAAAGACTCTCTTCCCGCCACCCCCCCACCCCCCGAGAACAGAGCTGGTGACAATATCTTACAATCCCAAATAAAGAATGATCGATTGGTAGGGGAATTTTCCTGCACCTTTGGGGGGGATTTTCCCAGGGTCTCTTTAAGATTATTAGTTTAAGATTATTAGTTTGGTGGTCCCTGAGGTCCAAAAGGTTGGCAACCCCTGATACACAAGACCAGGTCTCACAAATGCTGAATTTTGAACATGTTACCATGATGATGTTGCAATGTTCATAAGTGTGAAAAATGTTCAGAAGTCACCTTTTTTTCACTGCCACTGTAACCTCGAACAATCCCTAAAGGAATGGTTGTAAATCAAGGACTATCAGCACTACATAGTTAGAGGAAATATTTGTTAAAAATACCTCCCCCTGAAGTCTCTTGCCAAACTTATTTGCCTACTCCTGTTTACCCAAAGGACTCATGATTTGGAAATAGCTACTGTGATATGGAAATTACCAATTTCTGATACATAAATTAACATTTTTAATGGTACAATGTAAACTGCCAAGTTCAGAAGTAACAGAAGCTGTATTCAGCAAAAATTAAGCAGAAAAAAAGAAGAGGAAGTCTTCTACTTAAAACAGTTCACTTAGTGACTATTTAAAGTTACAATGGCATTGAAAAAAGTGACTTATGACCGTTTTTCACACTTAGGATAGTTGTAGCATCCCAGTTGGCACATGATAAGAATTCAGATGCTTGGCAACTGGTTCATATTTATGACAGTTGCAGTGTCCTAGGGTCATGTGATCAACTTTTCCGACCTTCTAATAAGCAGAGTCAATGGAAAATCCAGATTCACTTAACAACCATGTTACTAACTTAAGAAATTCAATGATTCACTTAACAAGTGTGGCAAGGAAAGTTGCAAAATGGGGCAAACTCACTTAACAAATGTTTCACTAAGCTACATAAATTTTGACCTCAATTGTGGTCGTAACTCGAGGACTACCTGTAAGATTTCTTGTCTTAGGAAGAAAAATCATTGCTGTTCCATGCATGACAGAATTTGAAAAGAAAAAGGCTGAGCAGATTATGTGTAACTATCTAAATCGACAGAGGCAGTCTGGTATGATTAATGAAACACAGAATACTTTTACAAAGCAATCGGGGTGGCGGTGGGTGGGGGGAGATCCCAGACAATTCAGGTATGAAAAAATATAGTCAAGTCCAAAAAGTTGTAATAGTCAAAAGAAAAATTCTGAAATCTATATTAAGATAATAATTCTGAAATAAATTTAAATATTGTGAAAATACTGTGAAAGATTTTTAAAGATGTTATAAGGTACTTAAAAAATGAGGAGAGGATAATGCCTTGGTCACAGAATCCACATTTAGGATGAAATGTGGGAGATTACAAGTATTCAATTTATTCTAAATCAATTGCTATAATAGTTTCTGAATTTCTAGCTTTCCTGAAATAAAAGATAAAGAGTCAAACTACAGCTGGCCTCATATTTACTATTAGTTAAACATATCTCCAATTTAAATCAAACAAACTCCATCATACTGGAAACAAATTGAAAATGTATAAAGCAAAAAAAAAAAAGCTGATGTATTAGGTTAAAACAAAACATAGTAAAAGCTAATTGAGTAGTTCTACTTATTTCTTGTATTAACTTAGCTCTTATTTACTAGACAATAAAATTGGGAATTAAATGGTGCATTGGAATAGATACTCAACATACAGAAGATATGGCATATTCAGGAAGGAGAACAATATTGTTACCATTCATCTGGCTTTAGAAAAGCAAAATTACATATATGCATACATCCAAATTCAGAAATACTTATGGCTCCTGCTGACTGCTATATTCAAGATAAGCACTTGTTACACCAGAGAACAATATACTACAGAACTGAAGTGCCAGCTGAATAATTACCTCCAAAGGTCTGTCTGCCAGATTGTCTTAACAATAAGTGAATTTGGAGGACAAAGCAAAGATCTAGACTACCAGCACATTCCTTCGATTGGTTTTCTTTTTAATTCAAAGGTGCCAGATAGGAAAAAGGAGATGTGAAAAAAAAATCGAAACTCACTGGAATCCACTTTTCTCTGTAAAAATACTAGTGGAAAATAAACAACCAATGGACATTTTTGTAGCCTCAATCCCCCCTATGCTCCTAGAAATATTCACCTTGTTATAACAGATTCATCAGCAACTGTTTCATCACTATAAAGAAATTGTCTCTTGACAAACCAGATTGTACACCTTCAAGCATTTTCATACTATACACATAAATTCATATTGCATTGTATTTTGGCCTTCAGTATTTGCACAAAGCATTGAATGAAGTACGGATTTTCCTTGCTTACTTACTCCCATACCTGCAAACAATTACAATCGTTGTTATGGGGATCAAAATAGCCATCACCCTTTTGTCCAACCCCCTTACTCAGAATGAAGAGAAAAAGAACCTCTAACACTTGAAACAAATGTGAATGAAGTACATTGTGCTGAAGCCGGTAAAGATCCTCAGCTCTAAAATGACTCTTTTACCCAAGCAAATCTACTGTGTGTAACATAATGAAAATGCTAATAAAATCTGAAGTGTCATGATGCATTTTGCCTCTTTGACACTTGCATTAGAAATCCAGCTGGAGAAAAGATGGAGAAAATTGAGAAAAATAGTCCCTCTTTGAGGGAGATTGAAGGTTCAGAAACGTGGGGAAAAAAATAAAAAAAATGATTTAATTGTACAGTACATAAAATATGACATGAGGAAGAAAGCATGTCTGAATAACACAGTGCTTAAGAAGGCGGCTCTAAAAATTTATGAGCACATTTGTCAATGCATCTGGCTTACGTTTCACAGTATATTCTGCAATCTTGTTTTTCTGTAACTTTATGTAAATTTATGAGATTTGGGGAGAACAGAACCCTAGCATAAAGTTTCCCTTGCTTTATGCTAGGGTTACATTCTCCCCAAACCTCTTACAAACCTTATATGCAAATTATATATTATGCATTAACAACAGCAATTATATATTATTAGTTTTTCAGCAGAGCTGAAAGAATGGTGAGGGGAAAATCCAAGGCTGCCCTTTCAAAATATTCTCAAGACACAGGCTGCATTCTTAAGTCATGATTGAAGCCAATGGTGAATAAACTGATATTATTGAAGCCAATAATAGTGCAAAGTAGTAAATATTCATGATTGACCAACTCCTGATTTGTTGTTTTCTTCTTTTTTAGCACTCTTCCCTTTAACTACTGTAAATTGATTATAGACTTGATTGTGGATAAGAATAAGCCAGGAACCCACAATAATCTACGCTTTTCTATTTGAAAACATGCTAAATTGCAGTTGAAATTACTAGGCCAATAGCAAATCATAGTTTAGAATTACTTATTTCCTTAAAATAAGCCTTTGTTTATTTACATTATGGTTTTGCATAAACTGCCAATGAAACCAGGTTGAAAACCTCTATTTTTAAACCACAACCAAATGATTTGTTTGCTGAAATGTCCAAGCTCCCCCATCCCAGCTTCAAAACAGGCTGTTCAGGTGTGTGTCATTTAAGGAAACAGAAGATAGTCCCAGGACTGTTTAAGTTGTCTGCAGCCTTCTCATATCTACTAATGCTGCTTAACAGGTTTGCCTATGTGGTTATTTTAATTAAAAGAATTATAACCACTCCCCAGCACCATAACCACCATCAGGCTCATAGCAGACTGAAAGACATTATTTTAAAAACTATGGGATAGACCAAGACTTCCTCATGCACAAGTTTGACACATGCAGGTGAACCTGAGTGTTTATTTATGCACCAACCCATTCATATCTGCATCATGCTTTAATCTCAAAATTGTGTTGTCCAAATGGTGTTGTCCTACTCAACTGGAGATTAGTAAACACTCCAGCGGAGGAAGGCTGCTGTAGAGCCACTATAACAGGGGTCTTCGACAGCTTTAAGACTTTTGGACTGCAACTCCTTCAATTCCTCATCATGTTAGCTCAGGAATTCTGGGAGTTGAAGTCCACAAGTCTTAAACTTGCCAAGTTTGAAGACCCTTGCACTATAAGGTAGAATAAAAGAATCAAATGTGACTTTGCACCGGAATCAGTTCTTCTTCCTCTTTTATATGTATTTGAGCTTTGATTAAGGAAATGCTGCACTTATGAACAGGAGCTTTGGGATTCTCGTGGGAGTGGCAGGATAGGTGAAATAAGACAATGCTTTTATCCGGTTCTAATTTCATACACAGCCCACAGAATATCTTTCAAGCTCCTCCTTCTAACTTCTCTATGACTGCACTGTCAAAATTCAGAAGTCACATTTGCAGCTATACAAAAAGTATGACAAGCATGCTGTCATTATTAGCAGATAGGAGATGAGAATACTTGTTCTAACTCTGAAGAAACAGATAAAAGATCATGTGAGACTACATATGGCTAACCATGGTTATAATACTCTATGGGACTGGAAATAATGCTGTGAAATAATGTGACTAGCTAACTAAACTTTTTATTTTATGTTTTAGAGTTATATTTTAGAATTATATTTAGAATTATATTTATATAAATTATATTTATAATTATATATAATTCTATTTATAATTACATGTTATATTTTTATTTTTTTACGAACTAAATATTGTTTTATTTCAGGTTATTTCCTCTACCAATATAAAGGAGAAAGTGAGTGAATGGAGCTCAGCAGACTTCCCCAACAGCTTTCATACAATTCATGCAATTATTGACTTCTTGAAATGAGTTTATGTATGAACACCAGCATTCTATCTAATTTTACAGGCCCAGAAAAACATGGGGTGGGGGGGAGAGAAAAGGAGTCATGGCTTGTCCCGCACTACATGGCCATATGATCATTCCAGAAAAGCAACCTCTAGATCAAGGGGTGTCAAACTCGCACTGTCACAATGGCATCACATGACGTATCGGGAGTTTTCCCCATTCGGTAAACTGGGCAGGGCCAGCACGTGCCTCAGGCCGCAAGTTTGACACCCCTGCTTTAGATGAAGGATTGTGAGATTGATCAGCATATGGCAATCACCCCTTCCAGACTGAAATAACTTGCTCAGCAGCAACAGTGAGAGATATATAAAAATAGCATTCTTCCAAATATTATGAGCTTTGGAAAGGACTGCAAGCTACAGAGTGGCCTTCCTTCAATACTTTCAATTGTTATGGAGTTTGCACATTCTTGTTACTAAACTGTGGCATATATCAGGCCATACAGTAGGCTTTTTTTCTTTTCCTTGTTAAGTGACACAAGAGTTGCAGTCCCACCACTAACAAGCTCCTTGCTTTAAGCATTCAATCTAAATGCACCATCTTATTAACTTATACGCTGGTGCATTAATCACTGAAATCTTAAATTAAAAATGTTTAAATCAATCATTGGGCAATATTCAAATTTGTCATGTATGCAAGTTTTAAGATATCAAAATCCTAAATATGCATCAACAACTGGAGTGTTACCGCTCCTATGAGATCAACCAATTCAGGCAACTCCTGGGCTGATTGTCAAAGGAGGAAAAGACAGAGGAGAGAGAAAGAGAAATCTTACAACTTCAATGTGTTAAGTCACACAGAGCAGCTTCCAGTGACTGAAGCATGAATAACTTCTGCAGTACTATCCACTAAAAGACCAATTTCCTCTACTTTTCTTATACCTCACTAAATGCAGCTTAAATAATAACACCCAGATATGCCATAATGAATGTTTATTACAGTGCAAGCTTTCATTGGTAACATCCTTCTTCATTCATGGCATGGGGTTGCCTGGAAATATGTTTTTCCTTCAGTCTATTTTAACCCACACAAGAATGTGTATGTTGTACATTTGATGACACAACTTTTGCTGTTGTTCAATATAACACATGCCATAACTTTTGCTGTTGTTCAATATAACTCATGCCATTTAAGCGCAGCAAACATTTAAATACTGACTTGTATTCACAAAAAATACTGAGAAAAGAACCACAAATCATATATGGGAAAATGGGTCTCAATTCCCTAAATCTCAACATGTGTTTAGATGCTAGACCCTATATTTTTCCTATTCATCATATCTCTCATTTTTCAATATCCATGCAATCAGTGGTGGAATTCAACATTTTTTACTACTGGTTCTGTGGGCATGGCTTATTTGGTGGGCGTGGCTTGATGGTCATGTGATTGGGTGGGTGTGGCTTAGTGGTCATGTGATTGGGTGGATGTGCTTGGTGGTCATGTGACTGGGTGGGCGTGGCTTAGTCATGTGACTGGTTGGGTGTGGACAATGTCACTCACATCAAGGGGTGCCTCACCTGGCCCCTCCCCTCCTAGCCATTTCTTGTCACTCAGCCTCAACTTATCTATAGTTCTGTAAAATGTTGTTCACCTTTTTTGACTTTATTATCTGCATACTATAGATGTACTTTCATGGACCACTGAAAGGAGAAAATGGCTCACATGCTTTACTCAAGAATGTGATATAGGCAACAGGCTTTCAAAGCGCTGCCACAAAGAAGGGGGGGGGATGTATTTTCCAAAGCACCAGGAGGCAAACAAGAAGCAATGGATGGAAACTGAACAAAGAGAGAAGCAACCTAAAACTAAAGAGAAACTTTCTGACAGTGAGAACAATTAACCAGTGGACCTGCTTGTCCCCAGAAGTTCCGAGTGATCAATCACTGGAAATTTTTAAAAGACTGGACAGCCATTTCTCTGAAATGGTATAGGGTTCCCCCAAAAGTCCCTTCTAAGTGTTATTCTGACATCTTTCTCACGATCTCTACTCAGAGTTTGGCATCCTCAGTTTTTCTGCCTGAGCAGGGGCTTGGACTAGAAGACCTCCAAACTCCCTTTCAACTCTGTTAAACACACATTTATCTATGCTCTGTACTATAGATATTGAATGCATGTAAACCCTGAAAACTATGTGGTAGCCCTGGGCAAAAGAAAGGCAGTAGAATCACTCTAGGTGTAGGGACAGTGCAAAATATTAACACATGATAAATAACGGAACAATTAAAAATAATAGCAGAGTTTTCTCTGTCTCTCTCCCTTCCTATTTCTTTTTTTTCTTTCTCTTTCTTTGTCTCTGTCTTTCTCTCCCTTCCTTTCTTTTTCTCTCTCTCTCTCACACACACACCACTCTCTCCCTATTTTTTTCTTTTTCTTTCTCTCCCTTCCTTCCTTTCCTTTCTTTTCTTCTCTCTCTCTCTCTTTCACACACACACACACACACACACACACACACACCTGTCAGCCTTCATTCCCTCTACTCCAGGCACTTTACTCACAAGGGGAAATGAATCCAGCATTAGAGAAGTTCTGCAGATAAACAGACTTGCATGTGAAACTCCTGCAAAGTTCCCCATGGCTGGATTTCCCCCCCTCCCCCAGCGTTCTTTCCCTCTCGCTCCAGGCACTTTACTCACAAGGGGAATACTTCTATTGTCCATGAAGAATCCAGACTTGGAACAGTTTTGCAGGTAAATGGACCACTGCTCCGCCCAGTCATGTGTTTTCAAGTGGCTGCTTAAAAATGCATGGCTAGGGCAGGGGAGCAGTCCTCTTTTAAACTGGGGCAACGAGCATCGGGTGGGCGGGGCAAGCGAGTGAGCAGAAACCGTGCAACCAGATTGGGGGCGTGGCCAGCTAGATGTTGCTACCGGTTCAGTGACCCACGCCAAATTCTTGCTACCAGTTCACCCAAGTGCAAACCAGCTGAATAGCACCTCTGCATGCAATGTGGCATAGCATTGCAAAACTCCCTTAAATTTATTTGTTCAAATACTATATTTATTCAAATCACATTTAATTAGATCTAAAGTTAAGACTGATACAACAAAATTCACTGTACACTGGAACTATGAGAGATTCACCCAGGGTGGATAAAAATTGATTTTTTTTAAAAAAAATTAATTTAATTTTTTTAAAATTTAAATTGTTTTTTTTTATTTTCAAATTTATTTTAATAAAATGGAATAAAAATTTGGAATAAAAATTATTTAAAGATCATTTTCTATTTAAGATACATTAATAATTTAGTTTATTCAGCATGAAATGCAGCTTAGTTACGTAGCATGAGGCTGTATATTCTGCAATATTTATATTTTTGGTAAACTCAATGAATCCAAGCTCTGCAAGCTGAGATAATATGCACCGCATTGATACATTCACAGACTTTCACAGTAATCATTAGATAAATTATAAAACAAAGTTCAGGAATATTCCTTTATCCCATTGTTTTGCAAATCTATGTACACTACAAACTGTATAATTGTTTGAATAGAAATGTATCTGTACCACCAGGCTCTAAGTGTGCACAGGAAGAGAAGCAGTAAAACTGAAAGTGAAATCTTCTAAGCAGCTTATAAATGTAATATTAAAGAGCACCTGTCATTTCAGATCCATCATGGCAGCGCCTGTTAGCAGGCATCCACTCATCTGCTGCCTGCCACGTCCCTCACCTTGTGTCACTTACCGCCCCATTAAAGTGAAAGGGACTGTCAGTGAGTCAACAGCAAGTCAGAGGGGGAGCCGCTGCGGGATAGACATGACAGGTGCTCTTTTAAAATGTTGATTTAAATCAAGTTGGTTTAAATCAAGCCTTTTTACTAGTGATTTAAATCATGGTTTAAATCGTGATTTAAATCGACTTGATTTAAATCAAATCCACCCTGGATTCACCTAATACAGAAGTACTGATACATTTGTTTTCTTCTCTCCTTTTAATGTCAGGTGAAGTGACTTAAATGTAAACAAGACTGCATACACCGATAGAAACCCAGGTATGTAAAGCTAGTTGAAACTGAAGCTGAATGAGCAATTAATTTTAACATGCCTTTTATTTTTACAAACCAAAATAAAAAAATGTACATTTTGAGAGAACAATATAGTTATTTTATGCTGAACCTGTGCAATTCTTTCAAACACCATAAATGAACAGCACATTGGGCATTTTACTCCAAAAAGTGAGTTGGGCCAGGACAAAAACAGTTGGTTAGGGAACCAAACAGAATATATAGTCACCATGATTATTCTGCATGTATTCAATTTATTTTGGTTTCTGCTGCATTTCAGATAACAATTCAACAGCAATGTTTAGATGAGATTTAGGAACTACACCGAAGACATTGGAAGACTACAGGTAACACCTGAATCAAATCTGCTTGTGAAAGCCCAGAGATTTCCAATTGTGATAATCAAAAGTTTTCAATTATTCACAGCTATATACTATATGTAGCAGTTGAAGGACTTTTCCAAGTCTTATAAGTAGACAGGAACAAGTATTTGTAACCCTAAAGGAATTAGTTACCATCTTTTAGGGAGAATGCCAGTCTATGTGTAGGGTATCCTCCAGATTTTTTTATTACAATTTCTTCAATGCCTTGCTGTTGGCTATGCTGACTGATGTTAATAGGAGCTAAAGTCCACACTATATGAAGGCCATAAAGTTGCCTACCTTAATAAAAACCTTAGTTGAGTATACCGTATATGCATACATTGCTCAAATTTATATAGGAACTCACTACAAATTACCTTTTAATATTTGTATGAGTATATGAAATGGTGATTGCACTGAAAGTAACCTCTAAACCAGCTGAAAACTATTTTTTATGCAAATTCTATATTAACATCAGTTGCATTGGTGAGTATAAACCAAATTTAAGCAATAAAGGTGCTTGCTTTCACTAATTACTTCAGATAGTTTGCCCAAGTATAAGAACTATGTGGGCTCAAGTAAAGTTTTGACTCATATTCATAATTCTGAGCTATTATAAAAGTTATGTATTAGCCAGCCCAGCTGATTTATTATGTCTACTTCTGAACTTTAAATTTTCCAATGTACTGTACCATGCTACTTTTTCAAAGCCAAAGAAACAGCCAAGAATTAATAACATTCAAGCTCCTTGTCTTCATAAGCTTAGGTATCAATAATCTTCCAATACAAATACATCTCTGAACTTGTGATTCACATATAGTAAATATACCTTTAGAAAGCAGGAGCTGAGTGTTTTATTTTATACCTAGATAGCCAGATACAAGATGGAAAGAGGAGAAAAAGGAAGCAAATTAAAATGCATATGCACATAATACAAGCATAGCACTGACTTAAGCACCCACATTAACACAAGCCATATTTAAAAACTGAAATCAGTTTGTGCATATGTATTTTCTTTAGACTGAGTGTTGCATTTTACTAACATGTCAGACAAAACTGAAATTTTATATCTGTATGAGTGTCTCCTTGCCCTCCATCGTAATAATGATTCATATGCAGCATATGCGTTGCTACAAAGTAACACTCGTAAAAGAACAAAGTTCAGGAAATTGTCAGATAATTTACAAGTTAATTGGTTAGTACTCAAGCCAGTTTAGAGCATAAGGCTAGAAAGGATGAGACTAGGAGTTTAGTCCTGCCTTGGGCACGAAGCCAGCTGGGTAACCTTGGGTAACCAGCTAGTCTGTCTCAGCCCTAGGAAGGAGATAATGGAAAACCACACTTTTGAAAAACCTTGCCGAGAAAATGGCAGCGACTTGTCCTTGCAGTTTCAAGAATCACATAGCAATAGCACTTAGACTTATATACCACTTCACAGGGCTTTCCAGCCCTCTCTAAGCAGTTTTATAGAGTCAGCATATGGCCCCCAACAATTTGAGTCCTCATTTGACCCCACCTTGGAAGGATGGAAGGCTGAGTCAACCTTGAACATACAATTGAATGGGGGAAAATGGTAAGTAAGCAGCATAGCATTTGGTTTTTCTTCTCTGAACCAGACTAGAAAAACAAAAATTGATTTTTGCTACAGATTCACATATAGATTTCAACAACAAATCATCATTTGTTTTATACAATAAGGGATCACAATTAAAAATGCCCATATTGAAATTATTATTAGCCACTATCTATTATCCAGAAAGGGATCATATTCCCTGTGATCTCACATTTAGCTTTGTTCACAGAACATGCTAGAAATAGTTCATACAACATGCTAAAACAAAAAGCATGATGATGGCTTTAAACAACAAGATAAAGTGATTTGTTTGCTTCCCGCTTAGCCACTGTGGGTCATGATTCATTGTTTATGTTTTCTGTGTTATGCAAACATAGCCAATTAAATCTAGAACAGGCAAGCAAATTAAATTCACCTCCCAAATGTGACATCGGTGTACATCAAACCATGAGTTCTGACTTTCAGATGAATTTCCATTTTTTTAAATAGACAATATAAATATTTTATTACCAGGAGTTCCCTACTACCACTATGGCTGACAACATCCTGTTTCTTGTAATGGGAATGAAATCCAAGAAAGCCCAAGGGCACAATCAGTCTTCAAGGTATTTTTCAGAATCAGATTGGAGGTTTATGTCTTAAATGAAGCCAGTCCAAAAATGCTTCCCTTTAAAAAATATAGAGAATTTTTCATGACCAGTTTTTTTAGCAGCAATCTGTTTGTCTAGGAGCTACAGATCTTTTACTGGGTGGACATCGTAATCTCTACTTCTGTCAGACTATCTGGGCAGCTATCAACAGATAAATGACAGAGTTTGGAGGCTGGCAGTGTCCAAAATCAAATATGTTAAAATTAAATTAAAGAACGATACAAAATATTAAAAACTCTCTCTTACCACCGAATACAATAGAGTCCCATCACAAAATCACAAATGCCAAGCTCTTGATCCCTCCCATCCTTAAGTGTTTGTGGGGAGGGCCAGGTCTTATTTATTCTGGCAAACCACTGCTGTTTCCACCACATCCAAAGGCTGATTCCAGCATTCTCTTCAGTTCTTCCAATTCCTAATTTCTCTTTTTAAAGGCATAAATTCTCTCTTTTGAGAAACTCAATTACACTCTTACAACTTTCTCAGTCCACCTTTTCCAGGCTCTAGAGGCAAGGTAATTAGTACTTACACTAATTATTAACAATCAACATATTCAGAAATGCAGTTTTTTTTTCTTCTGGGACAAACTAAGTTCAGGTAATCCTTATTTAAATACTGTAACCAGGACCAAAATTTCCATCACTAAGTAATGCAGTCACATAAAGTGGGACATCCCATGATCACATTTCTTGGGAATGGCTATTCTCATTGTAAATACTATAGATGGGGTACACCATTGAAAAGCCACTTGGTCTTCTTGCTAGTGCTGTTTCTAAGCTTATTTTTCCTCATCACTTTCAAATCACAGCTTCAATTACCCAAGAAAAGGGGCTCCATGGCATTATCAGAGATTGAGATATAAAACTGAGCATTATCCATGCATTGATTTGCCTTACATGAGCTGCATTTAAATATCCATTTTAAAATATGCATGAATTAAATGGATTAAATTGAGTGACATTTGAGTCACATTCAATTACCCACAGATACCTGTTTAAACTTTAACTGATTCATAATATATAAATCTGCTCAACACTATTTTACAAAGCATCTTCAGATTATGGTTTAGTGTCAGGGATCCAGCTGTAAGACTTGCATACTCTTTTTTTATTTTGTTCAAACTACCCCCCCCCACATCTTCAAAACATCACTGGAGGCTTTCAAGAAGAGACCGGCCAGCCACTTGTCAGAAATGATATAGGTCTCCTGCTTGAGCAGGGATTAGACTAGATGACCTCCAAGGTTTCTTCCAACTCTGTTATTCTGTATAAGATTAGCAGATTTGGTTAAGAATATGTGAGACCCATTAGTTCCGATCAAAAGCCCATTTAGTTTGGCATTCCTTTCCCACACAAATCAATACATGCCTGCAGGAAACTTACAAGTACTGCATTAAGTACAGCAGCAGCAGCCTTCTGCTTATAATCTCCAACAACTGGTATTGTGATGCATACCACCTCCAATAATGGAAGCAATACATAGCTGTTAAGACCAGCAGACCCTTATTCTCATGATTATTTTTTTTTAAACTAAGCAGTCATATGGCATTTGAGTCCTGAAATAGCACACATTATTTAGTATCATCAACTATACCAATATGCATCATTTTACTGATATATTCAGCAGAGGTTCCAAACAGTGGAACCCCAGATTTTTCTCACAATCTCCTCCTGAAGTTCCAAATCTCTATCTAGGTGGTGAGAATTCCATCAGAATACTATGGAAGACCACAAGAGGTGAAAAGTCATTTCTGAGAGAAACGCAGTTTCAAATCAATTATTCTGATGGTTGAGTGGTGGTGAGGTGTTCTTCATTGAACACATTCAATCAGAGGCTAAACAACCATCTCTTTGGGATATTTTCACTTGGATTTCCCCACTGGATAAGGAGCTGAACTTAACGTTTTAAACCATAATAATCACTTTTTAAAAAATACTAGAAAAAACTGGTGGATCAATTAACTTAAAACACTACTGGAAAACTGAGCCTTTTTCTCCCCTAATTATCAGGTGTGTGAAGGATTTCTTTTATTTACAATTAAAGCTGCATACAGATGTTATTGTATATCTAAAACAAGCCAAATCTCCAAACAAAACACAATGGCCTTTGGGAAAACTGGTTAGAGCTCCCCTCTTAAATAGCAATAAGTAAAGATGGTTTCAAGAAAAGGGGGAATCCCAGTAATAACTACTTTAAGAGAATGCACTATTAGCCACAAGTATATTTCTCCAACTAATTGACAAATTACAACAATTAAAACATTCATTAGCATGTCAAAACTTCAGTTTGCTGAGGACTGCTAAATTGAAGACAAATACTAGGCCGTTTGAGAGGTTCTTATGTATAAAAATATTTTTTTTTCCCTGCAAGTAATAGTACAAGTGGGAAACAAAAAAGACAGTTAACTCCCTTTTTGGTAGCAGCCTCTGAATTACTGTATAATTGTCAGAATCTACTGGAGTTGGCTGACTTACACACAGACACAGTCACAATCTATTTCTACGGAAGAGCAAGGGGAAAGAGGATAAAGATAAAACCATGGCTCACAACTGAAACATTAAAAAAAAGAAACCGAAGGGTTGATTTTGGTTGCTTGAGAGCAACGTATTTGAACTGATGCAATCAAGTCCAGAATTGGGAGGGGGGAAAGCGAATTATTTAAAGTGCAGGTTATGCAAAGAATAGTAGATCATATACTCAAGCTCATGCAAGAAGATTGCACAAACTGAATATAAACAATGTAACACAGTCACTTTAACTATTCACTAGAAGAACATCTGTAAAAAAAAAATATGTACCAGTAATAAAGCATTGGTGCTCAAGAATGAACATGTTAAAATATTGTGGGATTTCTGAATACAAACTGAGAAAGTCTTCAGTCATAACTACACCAGATTTAACTGTGGTCGAAAAGAAAATGTGGACAACTGATGTGGCAATAATAAGAGGAGATAGCAGAATAGAAGACAAAGAATAGGGAGAATATCACAAAGCACCAAGATCAAAAAATCAAAATTGGAAAATTATGGCACAAAGTAGCTGTGATGACTGTAGTGGTTATTGGCACACAGGCTGCCATACCAAAAAATCTTAGATAGTACTTAAAGAGTATCTGCACATTATAAAAAATTCCATCCACGAATTGTAAAAGGTCACACTGCTTGATTTGTTGATACATTACAACACCCTAGGTTCTTGAGAAGGATTTGATGCTTATAAAAGCTAACATTAGATAAAGAACTGGCAGCAAGTTGTTTGTGAACAAATAACTTTTTAGACAGTGGAACATCTCCCTATTCCAGGTCTTGGGTACAATTTGAAAGATGGATTAAAAATGCCAAATCCAGTCTAAACATCTGGCTGACTATGTGACAAACTATAACAATCCTTTTGTGATAGTGCTAGGGATTGCTGCAAGAACACAAGAGACTTTATAGACAAAATGGAATGCAAAACAAAATGTATGATTCCTCAGCACATGAAATACCAACTACAAAATGAAGAAAACTACCCTATATCCCTATTGATATTCCTTATCCTCAAATCTTCCTGTACTTCTTGCATCAGTGCAAGCGTTCACAATAAGAACACACACAGAGTAAGTGTATTAACAAAGAGGGAGACTGTCTCTTTATTTATATCCAAGATCTAACAGATCGGGCCACATACTACCGGAGCACATTTCAGCAAAATCAAGCCAGAAACTCCTTCTTCAAAAGTCGAATAAAATGACTACGACTGCATATGGAAATGTACGTGATTGCCTGATCACTCCCTCTAGTCAAGGAAGGGAACAAATGTTCCCTGTAGTTTCGTCTGGGTAAACCCCCAGACAGTCCAACTCTTCCCAGAAGTCCGTTTTGCCAAAGTGTTACGTTTCACAAGTCAGGCAAGTCTCTCTTCCTTCCTCCCGCTTCTTCTCCCCGCCCCCCCGCCCAACTCCCCTAGGTTACAAGTATTAAAATAAAAGGAAATTAGATCTGCTCTTGTCCCAACACCCCTCCGCCAAAGCCGAAAAAGTTTTGATTCAGCCCGGGATCGACACCCGCGCCTCCGAGCGCCTGGGAAATCTCCGCGGCCCAGGGCCGCAAAGCGCTAGGAAAGTAAAACTTTTGTCTCGCTCTCGAGGCACAGGCTGAACTCGAGAGCCCCGTCACGCAAAAAGGCCGAAGGAATGCTTTTTTTTTCCTTGGCGGGGGAGGGAGGCAGGCTCCCCGAAATACTACGTTGACCGAGGCACGGAAACGCCCTCCGCTTTTAGTTCAGAACTTGCGCTTTGGAGGAGAAGCAACCAAGGGGCTTCCTGCCTGTTTTTTTGTTTCCCCCCCTGCCCGATCGGGTCTCCCTTTCTCCTAGCCTGACATGCAGTACGGCCGTCCTTCCCCTCTCCTAGAGGAGGCGGCCGAAGCTTTCCTCGCCAGGGCTAAAGCCATTCCACCCGCAGCCTTGCGCCCCTCTTCCCGCCGCCACGCACGCTCCCTCCCTCCCAGGCACAGCGCTTCCCCGCCGCCCACTCGGCTCGCCCTGGCGCCCCCACCGCCCGCCCGCTCGCACGCCTCCTCCGCTCCCCTTCCCGAGTTGCAAAGAACTTTTCCATCCCCACAACAAAAGGGGTCCCTCTTCCCGAAGCGCGGGATCGGAACAGCCGGCGAGGGGGTGGGAGGGGGGTGGTGGAGAGGCGGCTCCAGAAACGTACCCGCCACAGACCCCAAGTTGCACCGAAGTAGCGAGGCGGCGAGCAGGAACAGGACCAAAAGCAGCGGCGGCGGCGGTGGCGGCGCTGCCGCCTCCATGTTGTGCTGCAGCAGCAGCTGCCCCGCGGACTGGCTCAGGCAGGCTCCATGCCCCGTGTGCACCGCGCTCGGCAGCGAAGGAGGCGGGCGCTCCCCGGAGCCGCCTCCTCCTCCTCGTCGTCGTCGTCCTCGTCGGTGCTGTTGCTCTGGGAATGAGAGAGAGAGAGAGAGAGAAGGGGAGCCTCCCGCTGCAAATCCAAGGCGAGGAGGAGCGGAACGGAAGCCAACGAGGGGGCGCTCCGCCTCTTTCCCGGCGTGGGACACCCGCGCGGCTCCAGATGCCGCGGTCTCCCCGCCTGTGCCGGCGCGCCTGCTTGAGGAAAGAGCGCCAGGTGTGAAGTTCGCCCTTCAGGTTTTAAATTCAACAAGTCACCTCCCCTAGAAAGGAGGAGCAGCCGGGGCGGGCGGGGGGTGGGAGCCAAGGTGCCCACGAACCGCTTCCCTCTTCAAGGGAAGGGGGGCAGTCTTAAGCAGGCCAGGTTTCTCGCACGCGTTTGCTAGCAGAAGTTTTTTTTTCTGAATCCCGTTCCTTTCGATAGAGTCAACAACCCCCATGGAAACCCCTTTTCCGAGGAGCCCCGTTTAAGGAGACTGCGGCGGGGGGCGGAAAGTTAGGGCTCCTTGGTGCTCTCTGAGTTTGCGTGTCTTCTTGCACACACGTTTCGTTACCCAAACTAGGTATCGTCCACAGGGCTAGCCGGGCTAGTAAGGTGACCGACTGCTTCCCGAGCGGGCTCGACAGCCTCAGTGGGTCACCGGTAAGGCCGACGCTCAACTATCCACCAACCACGTTATTTAGGCGTGGGTTGAGGAACTTGAGGGACAAAAGGCTGTCGTGATGGCCACCTTTCTGCTGGCAGGAGTTTTGAATCTTGGGAAGCTGCCAGGCAGGAAGATGGTGATTGGGGCCATCGCTCCATTTTGTTCCTGGGAAGCCTGCACCTGTCTAACCCTTGGCAGGCCCAAGGTGGCTCTAGCCCAGCACATATGGCACAGGGCTCACTGACAAAAATGCTTTGCATTTTAAACACCTTTGCCACTGTAGGGGTAGGCAGTATGCCACAGACACCACCCTTGGTGCCACAAAGCCCTCTGCTGCATCTGACTTATTTTTAGGTTCTTCTAATTAGGAATAAAATCATAGGAAGCAGGTATGCTGCAAAGTGCCAGCTGTGTGCGGGTGTGTGTGTGGTTTCTTTAAAAAATAAGGCAAACTTCTGAAGGGGAACATACAAAAGATCCTATATTTTAAACAAGGGGAGAGTTAGAAACAACCCAGGCCTTTGTTTTAAATTCGTTTGCTTCCTAAAAATTAGATCAATTGCAGAGAATGGTGGGTACCAATCTCATCCATTTGCCTTGGGTGCAAGTATATTCCTAATGCAACTGTCTGGGTCCATAATGGCACAGTATGATGGCATTCTCAAAGCCCTAAATATGCTCACTGGTCCACTATATTGTGACACTCCACCTAGGTATTTGTGGAGTGATACTGTACTGCTATTGACTGATTTTCAGAGTTATTTATGCATTGACAGTTTTGGAACAAAAATAATCCACACCACTATATTTCAAATAAAAGCATTTTCCTAGTACCCTGAACCAATCCAATAACCCACTCTCTGTTTCCAAAGGATGTCGAAGCAGACACATTCTTTAAGAGGGCCCAGGTTCTGTCAATCTACTCCTGTCAAAACCTGAAAGTAGGCTACACTAGGCCATAGATTTAATGGCTAGACACATGGCCTAAAGCCAGACTGGCATTTGCATAATCTATTTAAACAAGAATGCTTATTTCAGCTTTGGTCCAATTGAAAACGATTACATGTGAGCTGGCTTATTGTGTTATAAATATTTTAGATCTGTTGTTTATGGCCCTACTGAAATGTATCAACTTCATACTTCTCTACAGTTTGTAACTTTTATAGTGAGCTAAATGCATAAGTCCTTAGGATTCCATGTGGGACATAAAAGTCCCAGGGGGCCAGGGAATGACATTGTCCATTTGTGACCTGAGAAGTTGTGCATCTTCCTTAGTCAAATAGAACAAAAGGGTATTTCTTATTTCTCTCTTAAGAATTAAATATATTGGGTGGAAAATGATACAGCAAACTGGTTCCCAGGCAAAGTACTTGGGAAAGAATGACTCTGTGGCCCTAAACCTTCTGTTTTTAACTGTTGTGATAAAATGTATTTTGCATTAATTTGGGAGTTTTACAAGTTTTAAAGTTTGCAGGATTTTTTTAGTATTACATCTCTCAGTAGTATAAGTGTATATTTTATACAGACTCATAAGAAGTAGAAAGTAGGGTCAAATGTTTGTAAAAGGTATAAAGTTGGGAAGGGGGGCTTGGAGCATGTACCCATTATCAATGTATGTAAACACGCCTGCCTTGCTATAAAATAAAGAGAAAATCTTGAATTGTTTGCTTGTTTCACAATATTTGTAATCATTTTACAAGTTGAGCCGATCACCAAACTTTAGCCTACTTCTAGGATTTAGCATCCAGTAAACAGAATGAATTGGGTGCCAGTAAAGGGTCTGAGTTTGATCTGAGTCCCAATAAGCATAGGTATAACAGGGACTACCGGTAGTAGCATTTACATCCTTAAGAGCCACAGACTCTTTAGCTTCTGGGTTGTTCTTTAACAGAGGTAGTACCCAGCATGGCTGTTGGGACATTCATCTCGCCATAGCATTCATAAATTAATCCCAACCTTGAGGTTTCTGTTTATCAGCATGTGCTCAGTGTTACAAGGCCCCTTTCGCCAAGTCTAAAATTTTAAGCATTAGGAATAGTTACCCTTTTGAATAAAAAGCTGCTACAGACATCCCATGCTAAAATGTCCTGTTGCTATTTCATTTTTGTTAATGAAAGTGCAGCATTCCTGTAATGTGTCCACAATTTACTGTACTACAAGACGAAGGGATCAAATTATTTTCCAAAGCACCAGTAAGGCAAGACAAGAAACAATGGATGGAAACTAACCAAGGAGAGAAGCAACCTGGTACCAAGGAGAAAATTCCTAATGGTTACAGCAATAGCTTGCCTTCAAGAGTTATTGGTGCTCCATAATTAGAGTTTTTTTTAAGAGACTGGACAACCATTTATTTGAAATGGTATAGGCAGTCCAGCTTGAGTGGGGAGTTGGACAAGAAGTTCCAACTCTGTAGTTATTTTATTATCCTATCTTAGGACATCATGTATTGTTTTGTCTATGGAGATGGCTGTGGTCAAGGATCTTCTGGCAGAAAAATGAGATTCAGCCTATTCTTTTCAAATTTGTTTTGTCAGATTAGCCTTAGAAATTTCTGCAGCACCGAATTGTAGAGCCTAATCTTGTCCTCACACAAATCAGCTCTCTGAATTATTTCATCATCCAATTGGTCAGCGGCCTTAGTTCCTGTAGTAGATGCCCTGCCCTGCAGTTGCACCATCTGATGGTGCAACACCAGATAACATTTTCTCAGTATAGTTCGTGTTTTATCTAGTAGTCTATAATCAACAGCAGAATATCAGCCCCTAATAACAACCTGGTAAACCTTCCTGATGAATAATCTGCTGCTTCTTTTTGAGTGAGACCTTTCTATAACTCCATTTTTAAATGAAAGCTTTCTCCTTAAAGTCTACAATTGTGAAGATTTCAGAAGAGGGTTTCCTTTTAACATCTATGGGACTATTTCTACTATAGCACCCACCAAGTCATTATTAGCACTACCCAAGATGATATTTTTCTTTTTGGTCTGGCCTTTACTAAGATTTTTTTTTTTTACATTCTTCAGTTTCTATACATACTCTATATAATATCCTAGATAAAGTAAGGCGGAGCTAGTGCTTTTTAAATCTTCTTTTTCATAGTATAAACAAACAGCAGGGTAAGACAAAAGATACCTGCTAGATGCTTCTTATTCAGGATGAAACTGAATCACGTATTGAAAGCAATACGATGTCCATGAAAAAAACAATGAACAAGAGTTTCTACTATATTCTGATGACATGTTCCTAACATCAAGCAAATTACTTTGTGAACCTTTATATTCAGATTCATCTTTACAGTCCATGATTTGTACTGAAAAATGGCTAGCAGATACCATTTCAACCAAATTCCCTTTGAATACTTGGGAACATTTATTTTTGTGAGCAGCAAATTGAAAACGTCATACTAACTACATTCAATAGCCAAGAAATCAATGATTAAATACTTTTGGAAGAGTGTTGACAAACCTTATCTATTTATAATTTTTAATAATAACCTCATAATATTTTTGGCATTTTAAGTTCTACTGAACTTTTAAGTTCAGTAGAAAATGTGCAGAACAAAAATGGAAAAGAATTAGACAAACAAAATAGAGCCAGTTCAATTTCTTTAGACTGGAGAACCGAACGTCCTCCAATTATTATCACAATGAATTATCCAGTGCAGGACCAGGATAGAAATCGATCTGTTTGTATTACATGATATGGTAAGTCATACTTGATTTAACTTGGCGTACTATCCAAACTGACACTGTTGGTCATATTTTGATAAAGACGTTCCATTTTAACCACAATCCATGACCATGGCTTGATTTTGGTTAGTTTATTTAACTCAATCTGGTCATGACTTGGAAAATGGGAAAATAATATACTTATAAGATGAACTGTAAAACAGCCCTACATCTTCCAGCATCTCTGCTGCTTTTAGATCAATTTCATCCTGTGGGAGGACATAATTGGTGAAAGAGAGGCATAAAAGGCAAAGTGAGACTCAGTTTTCACCTGCCATACCAACACAACCAGTGCTCCTAGGGTCAGTTGGAGCATCTTGCTGTCTATTTATTAACAAGTTCCTGGAATACTGCAGAACAGAATTACCATATTGTCTGGTGTACCATTAACCCTTATTTAATGCAATGTCATTCTTGGAGTCATGTGATCAGTCTTAGAGTATCATGCAAATACAAACAATGGCTCCAAACAATTTCAGTATATGTTTTGTTTTTAATTATAATGCAAATTATAATTATGTGAATATTATTGTTGCTGGGATATTGTTGCTAGTATAAAGCACGCTATGTTTCTAAAGTATATAAATTATATAACATACTCTCAATTATCTTCATGGAAATGGCTTCTAAAATGCATTAAAAGAGGGATTTCTTTTATGTTTATTGTTTAACAGAGCTGGATTATATTTACAGGCATAGTTGCCACTTCAGAGTAAGCATTGCCTGCCAAATTTCAGATAGATGAATGCAAGAGATTTGATGTTTTTGTACAAAGAAGTTTCAAGACTGGGTTTTCAGAAAAGGATTTACTTATCCCTGTGGTTGTTTGAGCAATTTGTATAAAGATTACTTAAATCATCATATGTAATTTTCATACATATTGCCAACAAAATCATAGGTACCGTGTTTCTCCAACAATACGGCCTCCACCAATAGGAAGGCCCAGCATGATTTCTAGGCATGAGGTGAAATTAAGCCCCGCCCCCAAAATTTAGGCCTATTCAAACCATGCTTTTCCCCGCCATTTCTCATATCGTTCATTAGAACTACACGAGGTGAAGAGAAATGGGCGGGGGAAGGGCAGGGGGGATGGGGAGAAAACTTGCCTTTAGGAGTGCCCTGCAGGTAGCTTAGGCTAGAATACCCCGATAGCCGATAGAAGCTCCCTGAAGGCAAAGTCCCCAGCCGCTTCAGGGTGTGGCGTGGCTACCCGTGTTCCCTCGCCTTTAGGGCAGTCTCTTTCAGGCAATGGAAGCTCCCCAAATGCAGTCACCAGCTACTTCAATCGGCCGGTAGAAGCGGCCTCGCAGCGAGGGGAGTGTGTGTGTGCCACACCTCGCCCCAAAGCGGCTGGGGACTCTGCCTTCAAGGGAGCTTCAATCGGCCGGTAGAAGCGGCCTCAGGGCGAGCGCACACACACACTCCCCTCGCCGCGAGGCTGCTTCAATCGGCAGACGAAAGCTCCCTTGAAGGCAGAGTCCCCAGCTGCTTTAGGGCATGGCGTGGCTAATTGTGTCCCCTCGCCTTTAGGGCAGTTTCTTTCGGGCGATGGAAGCTCCCCAACTGCAGTAACCAGCCACTTCGACCGGCCGGTAGAAGCAGCCTCGGAGCGAGCGCACACACACACACACTCCCCTCGCCACGAGGCCGCTTCTATCGGCAGACGAAAGCTCCCTTGAAGGCAGAGGCCCCAGCCGCTTCGGGGTGAGGCATGGCACATACACACTCCCCTCGCTGCGAGGCTGCTTCTATCGGCCGATTGAAGTAGCTGGTGACTGGATTTGGGGAGCTTCCATCACTCAAAAGAGACTGCCTAAAGGCAAGGGGACACAGGCAGCCATGCCACGTCCTGAAGCAACTGGGAACTCTGCCTTCAGGGAGCTTTCGTCGGCCGATAGAAGCGGCCTCGCGGCGAGGTACGTGTGTATGGGCCACTCTAGGTGAGGGAGGAATTTAAGTCACCCCCGAAAAGACGGCCTACCTGTTTTTTCAGGGGTCAAAAAAAAATAAGGCCCAGCCTTATTTTGTGAGAAACACGGTAGGTATATCTCTACATAAAGTACCTTAGAGCAGGAATCAGTACATTTTTAAGTGATAAAGGCTGTTTTATTAACTATTTAAATTTTTGAAGCAAAGATACTCTTTCCCTCGTTTGCAACTATTTTGAAATAATTTTATTTTAATTATTTAGTTAACATAACATACATTTTAGAAATGTTATTAGGCAGGAATTTTGATAAATTTTGTAATAGGTACAGAACTGTGAATTGTGGTTCCCCCCCGCCGCCCCACCGTTGATATAGAAGTAATAGAAACTTAACTTAGTGGGTAAATTGATGAATGATACGGTCCTCAATTCATAGCCATTTGCTCAGCAACCATTCAAAGTTATTGAGCGGTATTGAAAAAATCATTTGCAACTGATTCTCTCCATTGTAACCACTGCAGCTTCCCCACAGTCACATGATCAAAACTTGACAACTTGTATGTTATTAACAACAGTTGCAGCATCCTAGGGTCATATGACCACCATTTGCAAGTTTCCAATCTGGTTTCTGACAAGCAAAGTCAATAGGGAAGCAGGATCACTTAACAACTGCATGATTCATTTAACAACTGCAGTGATTTGCTTAAGAGCTGTAGCAAAAAAGATGATAAAATCAGGCATGACTTACTTGCTTAACAACAGAAATTCTGGTCTCAACTGTGGCCATAAGTCAAAGACTACCTATTTTCTGATCTACTTCTGCCTGTAATAGAATGCAAATATATGCTGCGTAGCACAATCATACTGTACTTTAGCACACTTTATATAAAAACCAGCTTGATTTTACAGCCTACCCTCCTTCCTCTTTAACTATTATTTGTCTCAGTCTTTGTTTCAGAATGAAAAAGTTAGCTTGTAACCACAATTTATGCTAAAAGAGGGGGAGTATGATCATTGTCCCTTCAATCTATTCCTGACTCCCTGGATCAACCAGAAAGAAAGAGCTGGAGAAAATTGAACCATTCTGTGGCACATCAACAACAAGAATTCAGACCCAGTCCTTTGATATTAAAACCTTTACTACGATTATAATGAACAGCAAATGAGAATTAATTTTTTTTTTAAAGAGCAAATAATTTAAACAGAACTTTTTAGTTGATTTTTGAACAAGAGCATTCTGTTCCATTTTGTCTACGAGGGTGGTTTGCTCTTAATTTATTTTCTTTCTCTAACTATTGTTAAAACAATATCAATATAAGTTGCAATATTGATCACGTGTCTCAAAAGTTGCTTCTGGCAAAGGAAAGATCAATAACACTATCAGCATCAGTAATATTTTTAAATATTGTATATACACACACACACACACATAGGGAAATGTACAAATAATTGGGATGTGAATTGTGAAATCAATTACATATATAAATAACTTGCAATTCATACAGATTAATATAGTCCTCTGTCTGTGAACTGAGATTGGCCAGTTGACCAACACCTTTTTTTTTTACTATAGCAGAAGCAGACATTTGATGTTTAAGAAAGAGATTGGATTAGAGGGGAATCTGTGTTTAATTTTTAAGCTGTTTCTATAGTTAGGATGAACAGAATCTATAATTTATTTTAGCCAAAAGTTTGAAAAGTCAGGCCTCTGGTTTCAAATTCAGACATACTTAAATTTACCACTCTACTGAAAAATGGTAAAGTGGTGGCAAGGAAATTAATTCCCCCAGAATTGTTGAAAACGAACCCTCACTAAAGGGCCTGTCTCCTACCAGCCCACTTGCCATTTACTAGTACTCCTTATGATCCCCCAAAATAGGAATTATTCTATTACCTATCAATATAAAAAAAGAAGAAACTGCCCAATTATGACTCAGTTAGCCTTTTAGGTAAAATTTGTTGTTATAATCTTGCTGATTTGGTGAGTCAAGGGAAAAAATGTGTAAATTTACATCACTTGACAGAGGAGTTTTCTAGTTTTCCAAGGAACTCTTCATTGATTGAATTACCTGAAACAGGTTATGGGATAATCTCTTTCGATCAACTATTGTCTGCTCAAACTGATAATAGCATGACATGTAAAGTCCTTTATGCAAATTAGATGTAAGAACAATGGCAAACAGGGGACCTGTGTTGGCTTTTGCAAGTATCTCCCTGTGATGGCACATTTTTGTCTTGTGGCATAAAGATAAATACTTCAAAACAAAGGTGCTACTTTTTACTTAATGATACCTTTATTAAGCAAATTAAATAACTTTCTGCCTCTTAGACCTACCAAATGAAGAAGTAATATGAGTCTCCAAAGCTCATGTTTTTACAATCATCAGATTCCCCAAGTAATAAGGACAATAAAGAAATGCCCAGTTCAATGAAACTATTTAAAGCCAGGGTTTTAAGAATGAGTATGTAATGACCCAATTCTATGCATATAAGGACATAGGTATCTTAGAAACTATTTACTCTAAAATTTTGAGGGTCATCATCCACATCTCTTGCTTGTAAATGCAACCCTTCAGTTGAACTTTGGTTAGATTTCTGTTGAGGCCTGTTTGAAGCTTGCCAACTTAAATTTATATCAATTAAAACAAATATTTGAAAGTGAATCTTTAACCTACCATGTTCTTTTCAAAAGCAAACAGACCTCAGTTGGATCCACTGCAGATCACCCCACCACCACCTTAGCTATATTTTTACAAGGCCCAGGGATATCCATGGCAGACCTCAGATGAAGAGATTTAAATCTACATGTCTAAGTTGTTCACTTTAAAATGACAATTTTGCTATTGCAACTTTTATCTGTGCTTCCTTTTACATAGATATTTCTATAAAATCTTCCTTGCACAGAAGGGCAAATTAGCACAAATTAAGGCTTTTCTTTCAGAGCTGATGCTGGGAAGATATGCTATCTTTTACCATAATCACTTCTGCTTCTGTTCAGAGATTGCTGTTGTGTCATATCCTACAGAACTGGCTTTTATATCATACCTGGTCTTACAAGAGTATTAAGGAACTTTTAGCACGTTTGCAGACCAATTTCAATCAGCAGTTATACCAATCAACTACTTGCAAGATCAATGTGTCAAAATCTCCAGCAGAATTGCAAAATGTCTAGTGTTGCTATTACCATTAAAAGTCACTGGTATATTCCACAATGAATTAAGTCTGGATTAAGTGTGTACTTTATGATGCTTGAACATTTTATATCCACTTTTTATTAAACTCTATATACTGTGAAATTTGCCTTGTTCTGTCCTAAGAAGTCAGATCTAAGCCATGTATGGCAACATCTATTTCTTGTGTATTTATTTTTTATTTATTTGATTTGTCAATCGCTTACAATATAATAGGTATAAGTATAAACATAGTTATGAATACATGAAATGGATACATATAAGAAAAATAAAAAGAAACAATAGGACAGGAACAGTAGGCACGGTGATGCGCTTATGCACGCTCCCTACAGACCTCTTATATAATTATATAATGGTTTGTGATTTTTCCATCTATGACCATTTACCAAATAAATAAAAAGAGCACAAAGATAAATGTACTAATTCAGTTGCACAAAGTAGAAGGAAATTTTGCTCAATTTTGAACTGCGACCAAAAAGACATTTTGAAACTCTGGACAATTTGCTTCTAGAACACATGGTTTGAACTTTATGTGTCATGATTACAAAATATATTTAAATATTCAATAGCTATAATTTGGTTGCTGATCAAAGTCTCAAATTTTGTTAACAGATTATCCCAATAGACCGTGGATTAGAAAAATAAATATGATTGGCCCTATTTCTGTAATTGTGAGTTTTTAAATATCAGCGCTGAATTTTTAATATCTATCAAACTGTGGTTCTGCAACCCCTCAAAATTACAATTGTTGTAGTAACTCTTCTGAATAAAGCAAATAGGTTAATTGAGGTTAGAGTTGGACTAGTTATTAAATTTTAATTAGTTTATCACAGCTGCACTTAAACTTGGGGGACCTAAAACTGGACTTTCACAGGCAAAGGACAAGCAAAACGTGAGTAGCTTTGATAGGGTTCTCCTTTGGCCTATATGAGCATGATCAAGGTTGTTATTTTTTTAAAAAAAAACATGATCTCCCTCTTTAAGATACTGTACTTGCGAGTCCTTCAGGGGATCCCAACTTAGTTTAAGAATTCCTGCTATTCTTGATAAGCTGAAATGTGAAACAATGCCCAAGGCATCTGGATCAGTAGAGCAGTTTGCACAGGGAACAGTGTTTAAACACAATTTATAACACTGGGGTAAGTGTGGTATTGGTGCTTTCTGAACTTGCTTGGTTTGAAGATGTTTCATTACCAAACTAGGTAACATCATCAGTGTTTGGCAGTGAAATGTCTGCAAGAAAACAATCAGGCTCAGAAAGGACTCCACAATTCAACGTGGAGTTAGTAATATTCTCTTCCATCAATACTGTTGTAACTGGCTGAGTTACCAATTTTATCAGGCAATTCTCCACTGGAGAAAGGAAGAACTTATATGAGCCAGATAAACGTCACTGTCCTACTACTCAGTTGAATCATAGTGGATAAAGAACACAATAGATTGGTTGCTGCGAAACTACTTTAAGTGGGCAGAGGCCCAGTTTTGATTTAGACTTCTGCATGCAGGTGGAGAAGTTTTAAACCTTCCATTAACAGGAATTAAAGACACAATTTCCTGTCTAATTGTTCCAGTACTTGCCTTATTGTTTTGCTAGTCTTTCAGATGGAAACAATTGTGCAGTTACCCATCTGGAATACATGATTTCTTGTTAATCTTTTTGAAAGAAACTATCATGGAGAGAATGTTTTATGTTTTTATTTCAAAAAAATAAATTGCTCAATTAATTGGGGGTGCTTTTCTGATTGTTTAATTTTTAAAAGGTGATTAATCTAACCAACCACATGGTTACATGTTGCAATCCCAGTTGGCAGAATTTTAGATTTTAGTAAGAATACATTTTAGTAAGAATATGGTTGCAGCTATGTATTGTCCTGCAGGAGGCAGTATTGGTGAGTTTTGCTCCCTTCCCTTAAAAATACTGTAGGAGAATTACTGGAAATTAAGATGAGAACTGGGAGAATAATTAACCTTTCTTGATAAACATTACAAAGTGAACAGTTATTTAGCATGTTTATTTGAAAAGCCTTTATGGATTTCCAGTACTGGGAACACTGAAGAAGGGAAACCAATTGGATGTTCATAATTAATTTTTAATAATTTATTTCCAATTACCTGTAATTGGCAGGTGCTAAAGAAAAACTCCCAAGTCCCTTTGGTAAAGATGTGCATGGTTGCTATAAGAGGGACTGCACATACAATACATGGTCATTCATCCATAAATATGGTGATGCATAACATGCATACACATACACTACTGAACATGGTGATTTTAAGCAAGGTTGCAGGCTTCTTCTGTTTCCTGATTATTTGTCTCTAGGCAGCTGAGCACTTCGATAAGTTGGTTGGTTTGAAGGATAGATCAGGCATTCTGCATCTCTGAGGGCTGCAGGCTATCTATCCCTGCCCTCTCGTAACATTATGCATGTGTTCCTGGCATACCCATTCTAATTATTGATTTGAGTTTTGAAATTCTTTTAGCATTTTAAAAGATTGTCATTTGGGAGGGAAGAATCATTTACAAATGGCAGAAATATAATGTTGCTATCTGAAAACAAAGAGAAAGAAAGAAAAGAAAGAAAGAAAGAGAAAGAAAAGAAAGAAAGGAAGGAAGGAAAGAAAGAAAGAAAGAAAGAAAGAAAGAAAGAAAGAAAGAAAGAAAGAAAGAAAGAAAGAAAGAAAGAAAGAAAGAAAGATTAACTGGGTACACATGAAGCCTTGAGGGGTTAATTAAGTAGCTCTTTTAATCCCATCCATTGTTTTATATGACAATATACAAGGACTTCAAGAAAAACTAAGGGCCTTATTACGTAACATATTGTACCAAGAGTACAAGAAGAAACTTGCTTGGTTTAAGTTGCACAGTTAAGATGTGAAATCTGATTAATTGCCTGGCATGTTTAAAACTAATTCTTTTGTGGAGAAGCAGTATAATAAGCATCCCCAGACTGAAACACCCGGAGATCATCTGTTTTTGGCACGGACTTCCAGTTAGGGCTCTATATACCCCTAATTTTTCAAATCCAAGCAAAACTTAAATTTGACAGTACAGTATTTCATTTAATACTACAATAAAAATGTCTGATATTATCAGTGATACTGGTATTTTCTGGTGGACTAAGAATAAATCCAGGAAATGAAGAGTCATTTTTGAATCAGTATGCATAAGATTAAGCATGCATAAGACTACTTTTTCAAATTGATTTTTTTACTATTTAAAACACAAACTTTTTACCTAACTCAATTATTTGTAAGAGATATAATTGTTTTATGTCTAAATATAATTTGATATCTTGCTTTAGCATAGGCAGCTTTGTTTCATTGCAAAAGGAAATAGAGTTACAATTGCTAAAATTAAAACAAAACAGTAAGAAGAGGGGCAGGACTAGCACCTAATTCCAGCAAAATGAAGTTAAAGATCTGTTTACACAAGGGTGTGTTAAGACTATATGATTGCTTTAGAAGGGAGAAGAGGATGGTGAACTGATTCCAGGAAGATTTGCTCCAACAAGCATGTGTTAAGATCATTGTGTGTTTGCTTTAGAAGGAATGGAGAGGATCATGGTTTGAAAATTTTCACACACTTCCTTATATTATATGAAACTGGAGAGGCCCTTCTCTCTGTCCCACTACCATTAACTAGAAACTGGAGAGGGGCACTAGATCCTCTCCGATAAGCAAAAGTGTTCCTATTCTGATACGCTTTTGACATTTCAACTTACTTTGTTTCCATATTTGCTCTGGAATGACATAGTCACAAAGGCTTGTATTAGAGCAGATCTGCACAACCTGAAGCTCCATGGCCACTTCTGGTTTGCAGCAACTGTGGATCTGGGTCTTGAAAGGGAAATATGCCATACAATCAGTTAGCAGTTATGTACATTGCACTGCAGCCAATACAGGAATTACCATTAGTCAATTTGTTACAATAGTTCTAAATCCTTTTTCAGGTTAGTTTTAGGTATGATACCCATGTGACGTAGTTTTGATTTATGAATTATAAATTAAGCTTGCCTTTTGCTAAAAAGCAAGTGTCAGTATTTAGAGAACAGCTCTAAATGAATTTGATTGAAACAAGACACCCTCCCCCCATTTTTAATGTTATATTTTCAGCATAGGTGATCATCACTCTCGGTTTCTACACAATTGCTTAGATAAATTTTCAGCTTTTCCTTTAATGCTCAAAATCAATGCTGAAAAACTTTATGAGTATTCCACCTTTCATTTTAGCAAAGTAATAGCCTCTACTCCAAACAATATACTTACAAAATGAAAATCACCTTTCCCAGAATGTCAGGTTATGTTTCAACATTGCAGGTAGTGATTTCAGCTGTGCAATGATTTTTGGCATTAGAATTGAAAACGTTGAAAGATAGCCCAAACTTCTTATAGTGAAGACAACCAATATATTCTGATGAACCATGGTGGATAATTGGAGGACAATTTATTGCTCATTCCTGTTCAAGAGGAACTCAACTATTGCTTTTAATAAATTCCCAACTTTTTTGAAATGTTATGTTCTTGGTCTTCTGTTTGGGATATACCTTCTGACCTGAGAGCCATACAATTTAAAATGGCTATTCGGTGGATAATTAGAGGTGAATGTATTCTGCATTGTGTATCATTTTATGAAATTGTGCCCTAAATTAATTACTATCTGCACCAATCTCTAGATTTTTGGTGAAGACTTTATCAAGCCAAAGTCTGAAATAAAGTCTTTGTTTAGCCCAAGCCCTAGATAAGCAAAAGTGTGTTATTGAAAGCAAAATGCAGTGGGCAAGCAGAAACTATTACAAATCCAGGGTGTAATCAACAGAAAAATGAACTTTGATTTAAAGATAAAACAGTACAATGAAACTATAGCAAATATTCCACTGCTATACAGTGTTTGTGGTTTTGAATGTCATAAATTGCCTGTGCAGACAATTGACAAGCTGAGCCTCTCTTCTGCCCTTGGTTTCCACTGGTATGGACTCTGGGGTCCCTGGGGTGGTGGTTGGGACTTTGATTTAGGCATCAATGATCAGGATTAGAGTTGTAGTGGTGGTAGATTTGCTTTCTCTAATCTTAGGGCACGTCTTTGGAGCATCATATAGAACTGATGTCTCATCCAAACAGGATTCTTGTACTAGGTTTTCAAGCAGAGATTTACTTGCATTACTTGAATGACTGAAAGTGCAATATGGGATTTTCATGCCCTGTATTTTTTCATGTGTGGTTAAGTAGGGGAGGCTTATCAAGCAGGAATGCTTTCTATTAGTATCTGTGTGGTAAGGTGGTTGGCTGGATTCACACCATTTTTTACATACCAACAAGCTAAAACTTGACACTGAAAATAGATCTCAGAAGGAGCTAAAAGCATAGCTTTAGCATGGGCTAAAATGGTGGTGGGTACCCCCTTTTAACCTACTAACAGTAATTTAGTGCATTATGTTGGCGCAACTGTTTATTAAATTTTAAAAAATGTTACTCCAAGTCATTGCAAACTCCAAAATCAAATCATCACTATCATTACTTCATATGATTTATGAACTTACTCATAAGCTATATGTGCAATACATTTAGCCACAAACAAGAGTCAGCAGATCATGAATGTATCCACGTGACAACATGGTAAGTCAAAGCAACTTTTGTTATATGATGGCCTAGTTCACACAATGTCTTGAAATATAGTCTCTTTTTTATTTTAGCTTAGTTGTTTTTTGTAAACCATGATGCACAGTATAGCAAGTTATGGAAACAAAACCCTGGTCAGTCTAAAAACTATTGGCAATGTGTTGGACACATAACTTTTTTGATGAAGCTCTTATAAAAAAGAAAAACTGTCTCTATGCAGACACAGAATAATATTTCGTGCTTTTTTTTAAAGGTGATGAAGGTTGTATCCTTTCCTTTCTTATCAGGGCTTATCTCTTAAATTATAAGTAGAAATCAACAAGAAATAAGATTCTTGTCAACAACAGCTGGACTTGCACAACATATTAGCTTGAATTGGCTCATTTGTGGCTCAGCCTATATGACGTGAAAGCAGCCAGTGTAGATAGTTGCATGGTTCAGAAAGATTGCAAACCGAGAAAATTCAATTAATTGAGTACATCTTGCAGTGATGCCTTAATGTCATTATCATCACTCAGCTGGGTTACTGCAATGCAGTACGCAGGTCTCTGCGTTTTAACATCATTTGGAAGAAGCAGCTGATCCAGAATGCAGTGACCTGGTTGTGGTTGGAACTTTTAATGAGGACATAACCCAGACTGTCTGGACTGGGTGCTGGCTGCTGGCAACCCCACTAGGTAGAGCAGACCAGGAAATCAACACTACAGGGAAACCAGAAGCACACTTTACTGAGATTAGCTACAATAACAGAATCTTGCAAATCTGATTGTGGTTATATATTCCCCCCTTCTCATATCCCTATAAAACTGGGAGGCATTTGCCTGAGATGTTTCTGGAATGATTCTATTTTCCAGGGCTTAAAAATGCTCCAGCCTCTTTGCCTAGATAATGGGTTTGCATATATCTGTCAAGATCACCTTCCTTAGTCTTTTCAGTTTCCAGTTGAATTTTTCTCTTGGGTTCTGGAGGCAATTCAAAAAATGTTTACTCCAGAGTCTGTTTTATAGGAAATGGAGTACAGTCACACATGATTTTCTGGCTATATTTCTTGTTGGAGATAATAGAAATCATGATGACAATAATAGCAGCAGTAACTGGTATCTAATTACTGCATGCAGTATGACTTTTAGGATTTTATTTACTTGATGTCTTTTATTAACATCAGATCTTCCAAGAACAAGTTGTGCTGGAAGTTCTCAGGATTTCAAAAGAGGTTTGTTTATACTGCATGTGAAGCTGCTTTTTGAGAAATACAAGCCCAAAAGCCATGTGGCAATTCAGAATTAGTTATAAGTGATCCTCGCTTAATAGGGTTCAGTGCCCATTCCAAGTGGTGTTTAAGATCAGTCCTTGAAGTTCCAGCTGTTGCAGCATGACCATGGTCTTATGATCATGATCCAGGTGTTAAGGAATTCACCTGGATTTTTGACTGTTGCAGCATCCTGTGGTCATGAGATCATGATTTGCAACCTTGCCTGCCAGCTTCCCACAAGCAAAATCAATCCAAAGATTGTCTAGAAGCTGGAAATAATGTTAACATGAGGGCCTCGCTTAATATTTTGCACTGTGGTGGCCAGCAGAGAGCCAGAGGATAAAGATCATCAGCTGGAAGAATTGCAGGCCAAAAAAGCAGTATTGGCTAACAACCAGGAAAGGCATCTATTGCTGGTCTCGGAAGACAAAGAGGTTAACACCTGCTCCCAGTGCAAGGGCTTGCCACAAGGAGAGCAGGGCTGAAACAAAGGTGCTCAGCAAGATTGTTGGTCAGAAAGAATCCTGCCCTGTCGAAGGAGCAAATTAGAAAGGGAACTGCACACTTCACAGATCCATTGGCAACAATTCTCCATTTACCTCACCATCGTGTTCCTCAACTCTTTAGCTGTCTTTTAGTTTATTCAAACTTTTTGCCATTGAATTCTGTTTGAAAACCTTTTAGTAAAGATATAAGACTTACTTACATGTCTGTGATTTCCATGGGCTCGGATAAGACATGCATGGTCCTTAGTTGATGATGGTAATTGTAGGAGAAGACCAGGTGGGGCTGGAAGGTAGAGTCAAATGCATCAACAGCTTGGAATCCTTATGCAACCACAAGAGACCTAAGTCCAGCCGCCTGTGAATTCCATTGATTCTTATCTAGTGCCAATTTGCCTTGACCATTAGTAGATCAGATTCTTGTGTATAGGGTAGCATGTAATATACCTTTAGTGCTTTATCTCCTATTCCTAGTTATTTGTTCCTGACAGTAATCAGGTCCGCTAAGTAAAATGGTCAAATGATGTCACACTTTAAGGCTGAATTGCTTAGGGACATAAATTCTGTTCCATTTACCACTGTGAAACAAGGGCTATCTCTCTACTATTACGTAATTTATTATTACTTCTGAGTGTCATTGAGAGTTGGGTGGCATGCAGATTTAATACATGATGATGAGGAGCTTTATTTTGCTTAGTGGTTTAAGCATTAAGATATTTTTAAAAGCAAGCAGCACTATTGGTGCATGAAAGTTCATAATTCCAGAACATGCTTCATTGGATGAAATAAAATAATGAACTAGAATGCAAATCTGTGGGTTCTTCAGAATTCTTTAGAAGGTAAGATGAAACAAAAATGAAGGAATTAAAACAAAACAATACAAAATATGTATGCTCACCAAGTAAAATTATTGCCGTGGATGTTAATACAGCCAAGAAACAGGATTGTTAATGCACTTGGACCCCAGGTACACAACCTGATCTTCACGACTTTATGAAACTAGGCCAGGGTCTCCTAACCTCTGAAAGGAGAATGTTCCAGAGGATAGGGGTTATGGCACAGAAAGCACTTTACTAATCCTACTAGTATCCTGGGACAAAGAAAATAATGTCTGAACCTTCCCATTGTGAAGAACATTCAGTCAAGGCTACAGCTGTCGAAACATGATGTGTGCTTTACTAGGTAACAATGAAAGCCATGTAGAAGGGGGCTCCATTTCCAGGAGAATCATAGGAGTATGTGCAGGGTGGGCGGGCTGTTGCTGCTGTGCTTGCATAGATACCACTAAATCAAAACGGTCATCACAGAACCACCCCTCCCATTGCTAGTTCCAACTACATTAGTCTTCTTTGCATATAGCATCAACAGCTGCTTAACAGAATTTTGCAAGAATGCACAGCTCCTGTTTAAGCACCATCAGAAAGGTCAGATTGACCAAAGTGCTGAGCATGCAACAGCTTCTTTAATGCCAGCGATCCATTTGCAGTGCCACTTCTCACATCCCCCTCCCTCTCAAGCATCACATGCAGCACTTTGTACAATGGGGCTCAACAGGCATCTCTACAATTCTAACATCTGCCTAGAACCACAACATGCCTTTCTGCAAAGACTCTTGCTTGCTTACCTGCTCTAGTCCTCTGCCAACAAAAGCCACTTCTTCTCATTTTGTATATCTGCCTTTTATCACCTGCTTTTTGGCATCTGATTCCAAAAGTCTGTCACCAGCTCAGGGAGCGGCCATATTTTTGTGCTGGTGCACATGCCATCTGTAGATAAGGTCCCAGATTCGATCCTTGGCATTTCTCCGGTTTCAGATTCAAGCTTTGAAAGAAAGGGCACTCCCAGCTGCCTGGAAGAAGGCAGCTGTGAGACTGAATTTGAATAAATCTTCCACTGACTAAATTATTTGCCCAACAATCTGTTAGTTGCTAAGCTACCTTTCTCTCAAGATACTCAAGTAACATGCAAGTTAGCTCTGTTTACTCTTGGATAACACAAGTAATTCCAGTCTACAGCAGGCAATCTGGTTTCTTGCAGATGTTTCCATCTATAAATGCCATAGGTCATCATCAGTGGCTATATTGACTGGGGCATATGAGGATTGTCCAAAACATCTGGATAGTTCAACTCTGTACCTGTTTCAAGGTGTCATTTCAGCTTCAGGCTTAGATTGTCTAGATATCACTAGTTGATACTTTGAGATGAAGCTGTGATTGTATTTATTTTCCCCACTTTCCAGTGGCTTTTAATTCCATTGGCATTATTATTCTATCTATCTGGATCAAAAATACAGACAGAAATCTCCCTTCTGACCTAGCGCTTTTTTGATGTTTCCCCAAGACTCCAAAATATAAAGCTTTATGTCAGTTTTCTTCAACCTCAAGATTAATTAGATTATCACTCCCATTATCCAAAGAAAGGACAATGGGAATTGTAATCTGGCACATTTGACAAATGCTAAAATAGGGAAGGCTGCCTTATACAGTGCTGATGAAAATACTTCCTTACCACCAAAACTCTTGACATTTCTATTTACTATAAAACACTGAAATCATAGCCACTATCCTTCATCAACTCTGTAATTTTCCTCCCAGGCAGTCCTGTTAAATTTAAGATTGCCTGCAGTACTATTCTTAACTGCACTTAGTCCTTCTGTAGTGACCCACACAGATCCTTGTGGCTAACAACATCTAGCACATGTCCTAGAGTAAGTAGTATATACAGTAGGGAGCCAGCATGATTGGTTTTCAAAAAGAAAAAAAACGAAGAAAAAAGTGAGCCAAAATAAAGCAAAAAAAAAAATGTGGAAAATTACAGGACTGAATTTGGTTCTACCACAATTTGTGATCAGGCAAGTATACTAAAAAAAATTTCAGGTAAAAAGTGAGGTATGTCCCTTAAGAAAGTAGGTCTGTACAATCTACCAACCCATGTGCAATATTTTAACTGTAATTGATGGTTCAGAAGGATCACCTAAAACTTTCAGATTGTGATGACTACCTAGAAGGCTTTGCACACAAAAAAAATTGTCAAGCATCTGGTCCGTCAGGTTCAAATCTCAGACCATTCATAGTCAGTCTTCACATCCATAGTGTACACGCTAGCTTATCTTTAAAATTTATGGCAAGAATTACCTTGATTTTAAACATTACTTCCAGCTACTAAAAGTGGTGCTTCATCGACATGAACCAGTATTGTAAGATGGATCAGCTGTCTAATCTACAACAATTTCTGCTACCAGAGTAACTTTCCATGACAATTACCAGAAAACTAAGCTCTAATTCAGAAGGTTAGTTATTATCCTAATTGCTGTGGTAACATTACTCTTCCACTGCTTTTGCCTTGGGCTATTTAGTGGGTGGCCTTCTGAACATGTGGGTCAAGTCCAGCATCTGACCACCAGTTACCAATTAGAAAAAAATCCACATCAAATCTGCAAAAGATCCAGGGGTAGTTTCTCTCCTGCTTTGTTCTTCCTATGTATATATCCAGTCCCTTGCGGGAAGGGTAGGTGGGATTGTTTTCTTTTTATAAAAAGTTTTTATTTTTTTAAAAAACAAACATACACATACAAAACATAAAAACATAAAACCATCTTCCATTTTATATACATACAGTGTGTCAGTTGGTTACAGATCTTTTGTGCTATCCTTTTATAGTCATTTACTCACAGTTTATATCAATTTTCACATTGTCAAACTAACATATGCTTATATATTTATCAGTTATTAATCATCCATGACTAAACTATTTTTTCCATCATTTTATATGAGATATTCCAAAATTAATCTCAAAATTTATGTTATACTTTCAACCAATGGTTATATATGTCTCTATTATGTTTTATATCAATCTATTAAATTTCTATCACAGAATTATCTAGTCTATTACATTACCATGTCTTTTTATCCAACCATTGTTAAAACAAATCCCATATCATATAAAATTGTTTATCTTCTTGTTCTCTAATTTCAAATGTCAATTTACTCATTTCAGCACAATCCATAATTTTCTTAATAACTTCCTCCTGCATAGGTATTTTATCATTTTCCCAATTCTTAGCAAATACAATCCTAGCCGCTGTTAATACATTTAAAATCAAATATTTCAACTCTTTGTTGTATATTTCCAGTATAATTCCCAATAAAAAGATCTCTGGTTTAAAGTCTATATGTTGTTTTATCACTTTTCCCAACCATGTGTGGATTTTAGTCCAATATTTCTTTGCATCCGAGCATGTCCACCACATATGGTAATATGAACCAGGTATCTGATGACATTTCCAACATTTATCTGATTTATTCTTAAATATTCTTGCAAGTCTCATCGGGGGTAGATGCACCTGTAAAACATCTTATACAAATTTTCTTTATATGCAGTTGACATTGTCATTTTATAATTTTGAGACCACAATTTTTGCCATTTTTCTAAATCAATCCCATATCCAAACTTTTTCCCCCAAGCAATCATCGTTTCTTTAACTTGTTCCTCCTCCAATTTAAATTCTAATAAGTGTTCATAAAGTTTTTTAATTACCTTTTCATCAGTACCCATCAAAATTTTATCTAAATCAGTCAACTTATCATAAATACCTTCTGTTTTAACATCTTTATCAAATCTAGATTGTATTTGCAAATATGAAAACCAGTTCATTTTTACACCTTGTTCTTTCAACACTTGCATAGATTTAAGTTCACCCTTTTCATTCAATATCTCACCATATCTAACTGTTTGTTCCCAGCTTCAATGGTAGATATCCATAATGGAATTTTTAAATAATATTGTATTTTTATCTTCTCCCAATTCAAAAACAATGCCTCTCGAACATAATGTCTTCTAAAATACCCCTGTGTTTTATTTCCCTTATACCAAAGGAAGGCATGCCATCCCAACAGCAAGTCATGCCCTTCTAAGGTCAATAGTCTATTGTTCCTTAATGTTATCCACTCCTTTACCCACATCAAATTTGTCGCCTGGTGATACAATTCCCGGTTAGGCAAGGCAAACCCTCCTCTTATTCTTGCATCTTGTAACAATTTTAATTTTATTCTTGCTTTTTTGCCCTGCCAAATATATTTCAGCACAATTCTATTTAAGTCTTCAAAAAAACTCTTTCCCTAGTTGGATTGGAATTGTCTGGAATAAATATAAAATTCTAGGCAATACATTCATCTTAATTGTAGATATTCTCCCAATCAATGATAATTGTAAGTTTCCCCATTTTGTCAAATCTGTCGCAGTCTGCTGCTTGAGTTTAAGATAATTATCCCCCTTCAGTGTGCTACATCTTGGTGTGATGTATATCCCTAAATACTTAACCTTGTTTGTGACCTGTATGTCTAAAACTTCTTCCAACTCTTTCTTTCATCTTACTAACATATTCTTTGTTAATATCTTTGTTTTATCTTTGTTTATTTTCAAACCTGCTACTTTTCCATATTCTTCTATTTTTTCTCTTAATTTAGGTGCTGTTTCCAATGGATCTTCTAATATAAATACCAGGTCATCTGAAAAGGCTTGCAATTTATACTCTTCCTTTTTGATTTTCATTCCTTTTATTTCTTTGTCTTCTCTAATATTCCTATTCAACACTTCCAATGTTAACACAAACACCAGGGGCGATAGTGGACAACCTTGCCTTGTCCCTTTTCTTATATCTATAGATTCTGTTAGTTCTCCATTTACCATAACCTTTGTAGTTTGTTCATATCATTTCAATGGCTTGAATTTCTTACCAAAGCCCATTTGTTCCAATTGCAATCATAAATCGCCAACTCACATTGTCAAAAGCTTTTTGTGCGTCTAAAAACATCAAAGCCATTTGCTTCTCAGGATGTGCCTCATAGTATTCCAGAGTATCCAAAATAATTCTCACATTGTCTTTGATTTGTCTCTTTAGCAGGAATCCATTTTGATCAATATAGATAAAGTTATTTAAATATATTTTTAGCTTTCTGCCAAAATTGAAGCAAAAATTTTATATGAATTTAAAAGGGATATAGGTATGTAATTTTTAAGTCGCTGCAGGTCTATATCCTCCTTTGGTATAAGTGTAAGATATGCTTATGTCCATGTTTTGGGTATTCTTTTCTTTAACATAACTTCGTTCATAACTTCTAATAGGTGATGATTCAATATTTCCTGGAAAGTCTGGTAAAATTCCGCTGGTAAGCCATCTGGACCTGGTGCTTTCCCAACATTCTGTTTTTTTAAGGCTTCTGTTAGTTCCATCATTGTTATATTTCCTTCTAGCATTGTTTCAGTATCTTTAGGTATCTGGGGTAAATTCGCTTTCTGCAAACATTGCTTAACTTTTTCTTCTTGAATATTCTCTTGAAAATACAATTTCTCATAGTAATCTTGTATAATTTTTTTCTTTTCTTCATTTTCATAGCAAGCATGTCCTTCTTCATTTATTAGTTGGCTAATCTTTCTTGATTCTCTCTCCTTTCTCAGTTTATAGGCTAGCCATCTACCTGGTTTATTTGCATCTTCAAAGTAATTCTGTTTAGCATTTTTTAATTTTTTGTGCTAGTTCCTCTTTTTCCATTAGTCCCATTTTATGTTTAATTATATCCATTTTATTTTTAGTGTCTTTTTTTGTGGGGATTTCTGTAAATCTTTTTCTAATTTTTTATAATCCTCCTCCAATATTTTGAAAGTCTTTTTCTGTTTTATATTTCTTTTCCTTGTATAGTCTATTATCAAGCCTCTTGTATAGGCCTTCATCGTGTCCCAGAGGTTCTGTAGAGATCTATCCTCTTTTCTATTTTCTTTAAAAAAGAAAGCAAGTTCTTTCTCTATTTTCTGTTTAAAGTCTTTTTCTTTTAATATCGTATTATTTAAGGTCCATCTGGATTTCCTCTTATATCCTTTCCAAGTAACTGTCACTGGATTATGGTCTGCCCAAGTGCTTCTTTCTATTTCAGTCTCTTGTATGTTAGCTAGTAATTCTGCTGACATCCATATCATGTCCATTCTAGACCATGTCTGTTTGAGTAAACAGTGTATTGCTTACTCTCCACATTTCTCTCTCTCTCCATGCATCTTTTAAGTTGAATTCTTCTGTTATTCGAAAGAAAGATTTTGGTAATATCTTTCTAGTTTTCTTTGTTGATTTCTGTATTTTGTAGTCCAACCAATCATTAATTATTCCATTAAGATCTCCCATCATACAAATATTAGCATAGTCCAGTTCAATTATTTTCATATGTAATTTCCTGTAGAATTCTTCTTGGTTATCATTCGGAGCATAAATTGTAATTAAAAGTGTTTTAACATTATTGTCCATTATTTCCACCATCAAAATCCTTCCATCGTCATCTGTGTAAATTAATTCCACCAAAATTGTGTCTTTAATATATAAAACCACACCTCTTTTTTTAGATTGTGCCAGCGATGCAAATAATTTCCCTAATTGTTTTTGTTTCAGTATATGTTCATGTTGTTTTTTTAATATGTACTTCTTGTAAGCAAATTATATCAAATTTTAATTTCTCTAGTTTATAAAATACTTTCCTTCTTTTAGTAGCCAAATTAAGTCCATTTATGTTAATCGTAATCAATTTTCTTTCATCCATGTTAGGCTTTGTGAGGGGTTTTTATTGCTCTAGTAAGTCTTAATTCTCGCTGCTCTCTGGGTACACCACCTACTGCACCTTCGTCTTTCTCTTTTTCAATTACTGCTATACACTCCTCTTGGAATTCAATTTGTGACTCTTCCTTTCTAGCTTCTTCCTCCTTTCCTTTGAAATATTCTAAATAGAATAGCTCAGCTTTTTCAACTGTATCAATTCTGTGTCTTTGTTCCTGCCAGGTGAACAAGAGGCCTTTCTGGCATCAGCCATCTGTAATTTATTCCTCTTTTAAGTAACTCTTTGGTCAAAAATAAATATTCCCTTCTCATCTCTCTTCCTCTTCTTGGTATCTGTTTCAGCACCACAATTACTTTATCTTTGTACTTTAAAGTTTTCTCTCTTGCCACCTGCAGTATCTGTGTCTTAATAATCTTTTTAGTGAATCTGATATGAACTTCTCTTGGTAGTCTGGTTCTCATTGTGTATCTTGTATAGACACGGAACACTTAATCCATCCCATCCATCATCTTCTCTTTAGTTATCTCTAATGCTTCTGCCAGTATTTCTGTCATTATTTCAGCAAGATTTTCACCTTTTCCTTCTTCTACATTTTGAAATCTTAAGTAGAATTCTGATCTGTTAATTTCCCATCCTAATGGTTTGCATCTGCCCTTCTCAACATCACTTAATCAAGTATCAATATCTCCTATTTTCTTTTCCCTTTATGTATCTTCTTCAATTTTTAAAAATCTATCTTCATATTGCATCATCATCTGTTGAATATTTTCTACTTTCTCATCTGTCTTTTCAATTCTTTGCTCAATATTCTCCATTCTCTTTTCAATCTTCTGAATTCCTTGCATAATCATCTGTAATGTAACTTCCTTCTCTTTCTCCTGTTGTAAGATTGTCTGTATTGACCGTTGTCCTCCAGATGGTGAAGAGGCTATTGGTATTGAGGAAGCTGATGCTGTTGTCTTTCTGCTCATCTTGTAGTGCTTACCTGTAGAGAGGGAGAAAGAAAAAAGAGAAGGGAAAAAGAAGGGGAAAAAAAGAGTACAGGCAGGCAATTGCCACTCCAAAAAAGAAAAAGTGAAAGGCACTTATGTACCTTAATCCAATTATTTCTCTTAATAAAAGAGAGAAAAGGAAGAGGATAAAAAAAAGAAGTAAAAATTTTACGTTCTAGTTTCTGGAATAGAAGGTTAAAATCCAAATATAAAAATCCAATGGTGGGGGGGGGGGGCGGGGGGGGGATAAAAAAAGGAGATGGAAAATAACCTAAAGTTAAGCCAGCCACTGCCACTGAGTATCCAAGGCTCTTTAATAAATCAACTCAATGTTTCTGGTTCCAGTATTTGCAAGGTCACTTCAATCTTCTTTCTTTCAGCTCAAAGCTCTAATTATTTAGTTTCACAGATGGGCACCTGTATAAACAATCTGCTATGCTCATCCCACTATCTTTTCCAGTGCAAAGCTCAGAGTTCTTGAGTATAGCACAAGTACATAAACAAACTGAGGAAAGAAAGAAAAAAAATATGTCCAAGCCTCTAGATGGCAGTGCTACTTTTTCCCCCTTTACTTTCACTCCACCCTCATGTATCCAATACCAAGAACAAAAAGAGAAAATGGAATCCTTCCTTTTTTTGAAAAAAGAAATTCAAATCCAAAAGAAGAGTCTTAATCAAAACAGACTTTCAAAAAAATGTTAAAAAAATAAAAATAAAAACAAAGATGGAAAATTTAAAAGAAACCAGTTTAAAATTCAGTAACTTTACCAAATTCAAAGTTCCAATAAAAAGGGAAAAGGAAAAAAACTTTCACTTTAACTAGCTTAATTTCAGTGCTTAAACACTTTCCTCTTCACTTTTAATTTCGCTTTAAATCTTTCAGAGTGTTCTCTTCAAGCAATAATAGGTAAAAGGTCATCTCACCAAGTTGATACACTTTCCTTCAATCTCTTCCATTCCGGAGCTGTTCCAGCTTCAGCAGCTTGAATGGCTGCCTCTCTGCCGCCAACAAAAGGGCTTTTCCTGAATCAACCAGGGACTTTGCGATGGCCCTGGGATCGACAGGATGTGCCCTCCTCAGTCACCGTCTCTCCGGGATGGTTTAGGTCCAGTGGGACCGTCCTGCTACAGAGATATCAGCAGTGATCTTGGAGCTTCAAGATCGCACATTGTACCGCTGAGACACCAGCTCCGCCTCCCCGGGATTGTTTTTTTAATATATGTCAGGGCTCTCCAACCTTGGCAACTTTAAGACTTGTGGACTTCAACTCCTAGAATTCCTCAGCCAGCAAAGCTGCCTGAGGAATTCTGGGTATTGAAGTCCACAAGTCTTAAAGTTGCCAAGGTTGGAGACCCCTGGTATTTTACATGCAACTTGCCTCCAGTCATTGTGAATGCTCAAACACAGGAAGTTAAGAAGAGATTGGACAACCATTTGTCTGAAATGATGTAAGGTTTCCTGCCTGAGCAGGGGATTGGACTAGAAGACCTCCAAGGTCCCTTCCAACTGTTATTCTATTATATTCCCTGCATTCCAAATATCCTTCATTCCCTTCAATTCCCATTTTAACGTAATTTTTTTACCCTTCCCTTTGTCTGAAACCCCACAGAACAAACAGAGGAAGTAAACCCTATCTGTTTCCTTCTAATTTTCTTTGTTTAGGACAGAGATGGGCAACACCTGTCCACTCATAGCAATCTCGATGGTGCCATAGAAATTCAGCGACATTTTCAACAGGTTTATTTTTCTTTTAAAGGGGGTGAATGAGTAGGAATGGGAGAAGAAAGCCTCTGCACCCTCTGAATCCCATTTTCCTTACTTTCTCAGTAGCCTGAAATTGCATTGTCAGAATTTGGCCAGATTGTCACCAAATTTCAATACTGTAGTGCAATTTAGCAGGTATGCATTTGCAAAGCTTCATGGCCAGGTGAAGGTTTTTCAGGCCAAACTGGGGTTATTATGGGCTGAATTTACATGTTGCATGTGGCTTAATTGTGGGAGTGCTCTTCCTTGTATCTGTGATCCCTATCATTGTGATTTTTAGAATGTAACATAGTTAAACAAGCCATAGCTTAATGCCCAGGAGTTCATTTAAGTCTAATAGTATTAATTAACCATGTAGTTGAGGGATTATGGAAGTCTCATCTGGAGTCTAGAGTTTGAGACAATTGTTAGTCACCTGAAAGGCGGGGGTGCACTTCCTCTTAGATCCCTGAGGTGAAACTCACAACCCTGCAATCAGATGCTTCCAACAACTGTGTCAGTGACACACACACACACACCCAATGATCATTCAGATAACGGTGGCAGCAGGAAGCTGGCTTAGTATGAAATCCTCAGCAGGGCTGAGTTTGATGGGACTCAATGGCATGGATGGCTTTTCTGCTCATTGTTGCAAGATGTGACAGATGCTCATTCAACTACTTTTACTTTGTTAAAAAATGTTTAAAAACCTGTTCATTGCATAACTCAGTTGGCTGTCCAGTGTTTAAAATTATGCAAATGTCCTTCAGTGGGGAGGAAATGTGGGAGATAGCGTTCTTTGTGGGCTTCTCTGTTTATGTTACAAGACTTCATTATGAATCAGTGAAACAAAAAAGAAACTATAGGTGGTTTTCTGAAAGCAAATGATGAAAATCCCTCTGGGGAATTGCGCACTACAGATAGTCCTTGCCTTACAATAGCAACCAGAGCCAGAATTTTCAGTGCTAAGCAAGGCAGTTGTTAAGTGAGTTGCACCTGATTTTATGACCTTTTTTTGCCATCATTGTTAAGCGAATCACTGCAGTTGTTAAGGAAATCATGTGGTTAAATGAATCTAGCTTTCCCCATTGACTTTGTTTGTTGGAAGCCGGCCAGGAAGGTTGCAAATAGTCATCACATGACCCCAGGACACTACAACCAGAAGTGGTGTCCAACTGGTTCGCACCTACTCAGGCGAACCGGTAGCGGTTATTTGGCATGGGTCGCTGAACCGGTGGTGACCCCTGGCTGGCCATGCCCCCAACCCGGTGGCCCGGTCACTCACTTGCGATCGCTCTCCTAGCTTTCCGTTCCCCACATCCTCTTTCTCTCTGGGGGAAAAGGAAGAAAGGCATGGACACTGCAAGTATCGCTTTCCCCCTGTGAATTAAAAGTGCCTGGAATGAGAAGTAGTGCGGTCTGACAGACGGGGTGGAGGAATCCACTCCAGCCTTGGAGAAATTTAAAGGAGCTGCTTCCAAAATGCTTGTCTGTTAAGTTGTGTGTGTTTTGTGTGTGTGTGTATGAGAGAGAGAGAGAGAGAGAGAAAGAGGGAGGAAGGGAGAGAAAGAAAGAAAAAAAATAGGAAGAGAGAGAGAGATAAAACTCTGTGCTATTATTTTTAATTGTTCCACTATTTATCATGTGTTAATATTTTATACTGTCCCTACACCTAGAGTGATTTTTCTGCCTTTCTTTTGCTCAGGGCTACCACATATTTTTCAGGGTTTACATGCATTCAATGTCAATAGTCCAGAGCATAAAATACACATGTGTTTAATAAGAGTTGAAAGGGACCTTGGAGGTCTTCTAGTCCAACCCCCACCTCAGGCAAGAAAACTGAGGATGCTAAACTCTGAGTAGAAATCCTGGGAAAGGTGTCAGAATAATACTTAGAAGGGACCTTGGGGTGAACCCTATACCATTTCAGAGAAATGGCTGTCCAGTCTTTTCTCAAAAACTTCACGTGATTAAGCACCCAGAACTTCTGGAGGCAGGCAGTTCCACTGGTTAATTGTTCTCACTGTCAGGAAGTTTCTCCTTAGTTCTAGGTTGCTTCTCTCTGTTCAGTTTCCATCCATTGCTTCTTGTTTGCATTCTGCTTCTTTGGAAAATACATTGTCCCACTTTCTTTGTGGCAGCCCCTTAAAAGCCTGTTGCCTATCACCCTCTTGGGCAAAGCATGTGAGTCATTTCCTCCTTTCAGTGGTCCATGAAAGTACATCTATAGTATGCAAATAATAAAGTCAAAAAAGGTGAACAACATTTTTACAGAACTATAGATAAGTTGAGGCTGGGTGACAAGGAATGGCTGGGAGGGGAGAGGCCAGGTGAGGCACCCCTTGATGTGAGTGACATTGAGTTGGCCACGTCCACCCAGTCACATGACCACCAAGCACGCCCACCCAGTCACATGACCACCAAGCACGCCCACCCACCACTAAACCACACCTACCCTAACCCTAACCCAAGCCACGCCCACCAAATAAGGCATGCCCACAGAACTGGTAGTAAACAAATTTGAATTCCACCACTGACTACAACCAACCTAAACACATGCTGGTTGCCAAGAACCTGAATTTTGATCATGTGACCAGGAGGATGCTGTGACATTGGGAGGACTGTGACATTGGGATGCTGTGACATTAGGAGCAACTCGCTTTTTCCCCAGTGCTGTTGTAACTTCAACGAGTCACTGTACAAATGGTGATAAGCAGGGGTGGGATTCAACTAGTGTTACTACCAGTTTGGTGACTATGTTTGCTGCGTGCACGTGTAAAAAACCTTAAGCTATGCTGCCCAGACAGCTGAAAAGCGCTGCGCGTGGGTGTGCAGCATTTGAAAAGCCCCCCCTTTTCCTGCTTTTTCAACCTCAACTGTTCCGCGCAAAGCAGCTGAGGTTGAAAAAGCAGGCAATAAAGGACAGATAAGAGCCCAGGCGGGCAGGTGGGCCAAACAACAGAAAACACAGAACTGGTTTGGTGTCTGCTGCTCTTCAGAGCTACCAGTTCTATAGAGCTGGGAAGAACCAGTAGCATCCCATCCCTGATGATAAGTTGAGAACTACTGTTCATGTACAAATGCATGTGGGCATTTGATGAAAATCAGGCACAAATAGGTACAGTTTGAGCAAAGGAACCATTGAAGGGGAAGGTCTTGCTAGCTCTCAGTGTGTTCAGCCTATTCCCAGAGGTCCATATATGCTCAAAGCACTAATCAAGTTTGTGCTCCAACCTAGCACCTTCAGATACAACTCTCAAAATTCTCAACCAGCACACCCTTAGGGACTTCTCCGAGTTGTAGTTCACCACCTCCGGAGGGCACAAGGTTAGGAAAAGTTAGAGTAATGATGCAGAGGACTGGTTCAAACTAATCTATGTTTTAATTATGGGCTATTAAATAAATTTCAATTAGTTGAAATCATACAGCACTTTAAGCCACATAGTGTAGAAATTAGAGTTGTCATGTTATATAGTATATCAAACAAGCCACCGTGTGAATTAATAGTGTATGTGAAGCTGGTCACTTGATGCCCATGTGGAATTCTAGTGGGATGGTGAAGGCAGGTGGTCCATTTCTAACAGTAGAGCTAATTATCTGAGTCTACAGAAATTGTCAATCATCCAGGTCATGGCTGTCCCAAAGGTGCTTTTTCCAAAAGGCAAGTAGACTGACTTGCTTTGGTTTTTTCTTGGAAAATGTTTCACTTCTCATCCAAGATATTTCTCCAGTTCCCCACCCATCAGTTAAACTGAAGAAGTTTCTTGGGTGAGAAGCAAAATATTTTCAATGAAAAAAAACAAGAAACTCCTCTTGCCTTTTGGGGAAAAAAAAAAAACACCTTTGGGACAATTGTCTAAGAGCTGATTTATTTTGTAGTCCTTTCCTTTATCAACATGTAAAACTCTGACACTTTTGTTTTATTTCTCATCCCTAGCTAGATAAATTTAAAAGATAATATCCTTCAAGGCAGCAATCATATTAATGGTGCAGCATTCTGGTTATCCGGTTACAAAATATTTATATAGAAGAATCCTCAGATTCACCGGGGTGGCATTTTGTTTGATATGTTAAAATATTCAATACATTTACATAACTCCATTTCCTCTTGCAGTAAGAAAATACTAATTAAAACAACAATACAAAGACCTCCACCCCCTTTGACAATGACGGTAACAAATTAACTACTGTGCTAAATGAATTACTTCAATTAAAGAGCAGCTGCTGGAGGGGTATTCTGTAAGTCCAGTGTATTCATCTTCCTCTGATAAAAATGTAGCCCAAGAAAATACACTTAAGGATCATATTGAAGGCAGCTGCAAGCTAGGCTGAGCCCTCTAAGAGAGGGCCTGTATTCCTCTCTGAAGTTTGTCAGGTTTCTTTCATCCATTTCTTTGAACTCTATTCATCTTAGTGACTTGTGGTTATTATTATTTTGCATTTTCACATTGTACAAGAGATCCAGGGTCCAGGCAGGCTGCTAAGCATTTGTTTATATCCCCTATTTTCACTGTTCACTTAGTACTGAAATGAAAAGAGTGGAAATAGCAAAGCAATAGACTGATATGCTGCTTCATAATGCTTTATAGCCCTGTCTAAACAGTTTAGAGAGTCAGCATATTGCCCCCAACAATCTGGGTCCTCATTTTACTGACCTCGGAAGCTCCTCATTTTATTGATCTTGGAAGGATGAATCAACCTTGAGCCAGCGAGGACTGAACTCCTGGCTGTCAGCAGAATTATCTTGTAATACTGCATTCTAACTTTTGTGCCACGAAAGCTCACGGGAACAGGGAAGACAGTTTGAGGAAATTTTATTAGGCAATCTTGGATCAGTTCCCCCGCCCCTCCCCCAAAAATGTATAGCTGGCTTGTCTCCCTTCTGGAATCGCTATAGCCCCAGTTTGGATGTTTGTATACCTGGTCTCCCAGACACACCTGAGACATAACCAAAGAATACCATTTATTCCATCTTCATCTCAAACCAAAGATTACAGCCATAGATCCACACCCCACATTCCAAAGAGATCTAATTTCCCCTCACAATCTAAACGGTACAACTGAAAGGGTAATTCTGCACATCCTTTTGGCCAGATCACATTGGCTCCCAACAAGACTGGCCTGCAATTGACTCATTGTTCTGCATTGTTTCTTATTCTTCCCATCAATGGAGGGAAGGCAAGACTTGCTGGCTGGGTCCTGGATGGACCGGTCTATCCGGTGTCTGCCTTTAGCTTGTGGGAATTGTTCCCTCCTCTCTAGTCCCAGTGCCTTTCCTTTGCTTTCCCAGATATTTCCACACGTGGATAACTTTGCACCCTTTTGCCATATTATTTCCTTTGACCCTAATGTGGATCTTTTCTATTCTCCCCACTTCACAATAGCATCATTGTTCTGAGGCTACAGTAATTAAAACCAATAGGGGAGGGTACGTAGTTCTTTGTGGCAAGAAAGAACTGATGGCCCACCTTCATTGAAACAAAACAATTATGCTTCTTGGTTGCAAGTTAAAGTTTTTTTTAAATGCAGCAAAGAAGCTGTGGGCAGGAGCTGGCAAAGGAAGGGGGCATGTTTCCCCCAACCTGGAGCAGAAACCGAAAGGGAGATGTAGGTGTTGAATGCAGTGTGAACTTCTAGGGTTGAAGGGCCTTCATTGGATCGACTCCAGCATTATTTAAAAAATAAATAAATTGCAGGCCAGCAAACAACAGAGCAGCCCCCAAATAGGCGAGAGAGAAAAATCTAGGCAGGACAATGACCAGTTGCTAGATAGGAGGGGATGTGCCAGTCACAGCAGCCAGAACTGGGACTACTACTGGAAATGAATTAAGTACTGGCACCTGTCTGCTTTGAAGGGAAACAGGCAGTAGTCTGGATCCTAGCTGGGAGTGGAAGAAACTGAGGCTGGGAGTGTGTGGAAGATGACACAATCTGTTCCTGTGAAGAGGGCGCTATGCTACCAATGGGCCAAACAGGAAGTACGGCTTTGCCCTTAATGTCCTTTCTTTAGTCTGCTAAGATGTAAACCACTGGGTTCTTGCCATATACCAAGCCAGTAGATGGTAGCAAGAGTCTCTACCAATAAGTCAAGCAATCAGTTGCTTGCAAGTCTAGAAGGGAAAGGCTGTCTTGGAGTCTTAGATTTCAGAGCATGAACAGAATTCCTTGTAAAAATAATGCTTAAGAGAAAAAATTTCTATAGCATATTTTAAAAGAGCATCAGTGTTCACTGAATTTGTTTGGTCCCAAAGGAAATAAATACCAGAATTATGTATAAATCAAATCACCCTCGTCAGCTACCCTGCACGAACTTTTCTTGGTAGCTTTATTTAAGTATTATGTTGCTGTTTTATTCTGGGATGTTTCTCAATGTTCCAGATAGTTATCAAAATCTGCTGACTAGGGAAATAGCTGAAATGCTGAAGTCACTTAGATGAGATAGGAGGTATAGAAGTATTATGAATAGATAAGTCTATACATAATTCAATCTAACGACGAAAATAAGCTCAAGTGCCCCCTGTAGCCACGTGATTCTGTCCTTCTAATGATTACAAACTAATTACAGAAAAAAGTAGCAAGTTCAGATCAGTTGTCGGCTGTTGTAATACAAATATAAAATCAAGATGATTTGTGTATGCACAATAGAAGTCCAAAATGCTTGAATTCCAGTTAGTGATGTTATTGACATAGTGCAGCCATCACAGAAGTGATCCTGAAGATGAACACAAAAGGCTGTATTGTTGTGCCATAGAACAACATAGTCCATCAAAGTCCATCAAACTTAACTACTGTCTGCCCCAAAAGGAACTCTTTAGATTTTCAGGTCCGAGAGATGCTCAAGGTTGAACCTGAGCATTTCTGCATGCAAAAAGTTCACCCAACTTTTCCTGCGATGCATCAAAACTAATATTTTCTGATTGGGCTGGCACAGGTAGCACTATCCAAGGTTTACCTGCTGCATTTCATTTCACTGTAGACAAAGCACTCCAACGGGCTTCAGGACCTCCCACCTGTATAGATGGATGTGGATGGATACAAAGGGGCAAGGCTTCTAACTTTGATCTGATCCCCCCTTCCTGCCCCCATGCTACCCCCTCATGGATGTTATTGAATTGAAATCAGAAACGGGATTTCTTAGGTTGGCTTCATTTCCAGGCAGTTTATGCCAGGGAGACAAAAAAAAAAGTAACCCTGACATGGGGAAGAGCCCATAAATTACTTTAAAATCTTTCAAAACCAGTGTGCATTTATGGATTTAAATAGTTTCATGCACTGCTTCCCAAACCTAGGTACACTACCCAAAATTGGGTAAAAGTGGTTTTTCTTTGGATAATGACACATGAACTCATTACCCAACCACAAAGAGCCACATCCTGTCAGCCTTGTCAAATTTGAGCCAAATTCTGTTCCACCCCATTCAAATCTGAACAGCTTCCAGACATAGACAGTAAGGCTTATAGATGCTGGCTCAGTATGTCCATAGCAAGGCAGCTATAATAAATAAACAATAAACAAACAGATAAACAATAGCAGCAAAGACAAAGAATTTAAGATTTTTTCCTATAAAAGGAAGTTTAAAGAGAAAGGAAAGGTTAGAAACGCACAGAAAATTCCTGTACATGTCCAGTTTCCCAGCACAATAGGAGATGCCATCTCCTATTGAAGCCTGTCAATAGCTCTGCTTATATGACATCCTTTGATATATTTGTTCATATTTGTCTCTGTTTGTTTACGTATTGGTTAAAAACCTTACTTCCAAATTGGTACGAGGGCATGACAAAAACATACATACATATTAAGAGAATTAAATGAACAATTATGGTAATATTTATAGACACGTGCAAATTATTATCCCATACAGACTCCTCTGTGCACACATATGTTCCAATGTGCAGAACTGTTGAAATTATGGATATTGATGTATATTTACATCTGGAGACTATCAGGTTGGAGAAGGCTTAGTCAAAATTCTCTTTTCCGTACCATCAGGGTTTTTTTTTCTTTTTAAGAAAATTGACTTTCTGTTTCTCCTTTATTCTGTCTGCTGATTGACTTTCTTGTTGATCTTAATCTGTCACTCCCTTTGAGTTCCTTCCCATTTTCCCCTTAGCAATTAAATTCTGGCTATGAATTTTCCCACTTCCATCTAAAACTCTATCAGCACATTAAAAATCTGGCTGTTTGGTGGCACAGCATTAGCCTGTAAACCTCCCATCATCCAAAGGAAGGATGTCCAGAAGTTTTTAGCTACCAGCTGCAATTCAAGCTTCTTTTTCCTACTCTCCATGCTTCCTATCCCACATACTCCAGCTGCTTGTGGTGACTTTGGGAAGGATGTGGTTCACCAAGAATCATACTGTGACTTTGCCCCCAACCAAATGCTCAGTTGATTTCCCTTTAACTTAAACTCAATTAATCAGTTGCCATACATTTTCTACTCAGCACCTATGTTTAGCAATCGTTTTCTTTCTGCTTAGTATCTCATTTCCTTCTTGTGGCAAATTGGAAATTGTCCCCAAGTAGCAGTCAAATGTTCTAATTAACCCAAAAGGAGATGGTAGGGAAAACATCTGAAAATCTTAAGAGTTGATATTAAGAAAAGAAGGGGGCGAAGCAAAAAAAATTTTTAAAGTTGGAATCATCATTTTCTAGTCCAGATATAGAACATCAGGCTATCAGTATATCCACAGAGGAGAAAAAGATTTAAACAATAGCAAGGAAGAGGTCAAAACAGCCAAAAGAAACAAGGTTTTGTTTTGTAGGTCATGGAATCTGTGACTGAAGACCTGCCCTTTGGGGCATGTTTAGATGTTTGCAGCAGTCACTTAAATGTGTACAATAAACTGCAAGAATGTTTTTGCAGATGTTCATTCATCTAGGAGACAAGAGTCACAAATGTTCATATCTAAAAGAATATCCACTATTTTGTGGACAACTAGTTGGGCAAAGAACAAAATGATTGAAATAGTACTATTATGTCCTGGCTAGGAGTGGATGGAAAGTTTTAAACAATTGTAAAAAAAAAAAAGTAAACCCTTGTTTACTACTATACCTTGTTTTTCCTAGTCCCTTGCATTTCTTTAAAGTACATAAGGCTGCTGATTGAAATACATTGTGAATAGATTTTTAGATATGCATTGCAGTTTTAGGATTTAAATACATTAGGACATAGATAGCCATCTCCACTGAAATAGTCCCCACTCTCTCACTTCTGCACCTATACAAAGTTTATCATGGTGATCGCTATTCTTCTTACCGTTATTATCAAATTGTTATTTCTTAGTCCGTTTCCTCAAATAATTATACTATCTGAGTTCCTAGAGCACACTGAACCATGAGTGGATCACATGGGCTGTTTTTGCATAACACACCAGGCATCCCAAAGAGAATGGCTTTCTGTTGTCCTTCTCCTTCTAAAAAATCTGAGGCAGTACTCAGGGAAAAGGAAAGATCCCTTTCATCATGCTGGCCACAGCAATGGCCTGATATTCTCTCTGAATCTCACTAACCATGCCCCACTAAATGGTGGGTTCCCCTCAGAGGTGGTATTCAGCAGGTTCTGACCAGTTCTGGAGAATCGGTAGCGGAAATTTTGAGTAGTTCAGAGAACTGACATATCCCACCACTGACTGGCCCTGCCCACATCTATTCTCTGCCTCCTGAGTCCCAGCTGATTGGCTGGGTCTTCTTTGGTTGCCCTGCACAGGAGAATGGAGCTGGAAAGCAGGCTAGTGGGGTGGGGCGGGGATTTTACAGTATCCTTGCCTTGCCACGCTCACCAAGCCACCCCACGCCCACCAAGCCACACTCACAGAACCGACAGCAAAATATTTTGAATCCCATCACTGGTTCCCCTACTTTTTGAACTAGCTGAAAAGAAAAGAAAGGAAAAAGAAAACACCACAGTTTTAGTGGCAGAACTAAATATCCTCAGATTAAAGAAATAAAAAGATGGTTCTTTTACTGTTCCATCAGTAAAGTAGCAATACCACTTAGATTTATATACCGCTTCACAGTGCTTTATATTACTCTCTGAGCGGTTTGCCCCCAAGAATTTGGGTCCTCGTTTTACCCACCTTGGAAGGAAGGAAGGCTGAGTCAATCTTGAGCTGGAATGTTGAGTGTAATGGTCACATTTCCTTGTTTTTCCCTTTCCCCCATAAATTCTTGTTTCCTATTATTGGAAGAAATAGCCTTCTGGGTTCAGTTCCAAGTGGGGAAGAAAGACACTGGAAACATAGTGAGTGCTTGGAAAGATGGTTTAATGGTGGACAGGATCACATGCCTTGGGTGAAGAAAGAAGGGCTGATATGCTGAATGCAATTGTTTTATACCCTTTGTTGGGATTTTAATTTGAGCTTGTATTCGGATTGGTTGTCAGACTCCCATAGGGTCATGCAGGGGCAACTCTGCAGGTTGTCCTGAGTCCCAGGCTTGGTTGAGCTTGGTGGATGATGATGTAATGAAAGGGCAATTCCTGGAGTAGATCTTTGTTATGTAAAATAGACTGGCCTAGGCCAGGGTAATGGTCCATTACCAAAGGTCGGGGGGGGGTGGATTTCTGCCTCTCTAGTTTCTACATTTTCATTTTCCAAGGAGATGGGTGTTTTATGTTTATTAAGTCTGTCGTGTCTAAACTTTTGGCTAGAATGATCTGAAATGCCTTCCTCCCTGGTTTTTAATATTGCCAAGCTAAAGGGAAAAGCTGTTGTTTTGTAAAAAAAAATTAAATTAAGAATGGCCCCTTTGGTTAGGCCAAGATGTGACAGGATAAGCTCATGGCACCCACTCATTATGACCTTTAGTTGGGAACCTTTGAAAAGGCCTGGACTAGCAACTATTAAAATTATCCATCTCCTGGGTTTTAACACTTGCCTGGTAGGTGGGGGAATATTCTCTGATCGAATTTTAAGAAAAAAAAAATCTACAGTAGTGTGAAAAGGCAATTAAAATAAATGCATAAATATAAGCTTGAAAATAAACATGTGAAATATGCACTGGAGACAAATTGTGTTATATTATTTTTGTTGGTTTTAGTTAGGGTGAAAAAGTAAAAATAGTGAAAACACCAGTGTAAGACCTGAAGGACCAGGTCAGGGAGAGATTGTCATGGAGAAAATCTATCTATTTGGTCACTAAAAGCATCAACAATGATTTGATGGCACATCATCATCAACAATCTGCAAGAGATGAATATTGGGTGGAGGTAACAAAAGCAATGAAAAGTTCCCCAAGGTTCTCAAGAATTCTCAAGAATCACATTCCAGTTAAATGATTCGATCAGGGGTGGGATTCTACCAGTTCGCACCTATTCGCTAGAACTGGTTGTTAACATTCTAAGCAGTTCGGAGAACCGGTTGTTAGAAGAAATTACTGGCTTAATCCTGTAAGGAAGGCAGGAAGGAAACATTCTGGTGTTGCTTATAGAAACTGCCTCTCTGTTAAACCCTATTATGTTCTTGGCAGGACTAGATTTCCTGTCTCAGGAATGTCTCTGGAGTTTTTCCCCCTCCTTTGCTGGTACTTTGCTTGTGTGGAGTGACCATTCAAAGTTACAGTGGCACTGAAAAAAGTGACTTATGACCATTTTTCACACTTACGACTGTTGCAGCATCCCCACAGTCATGAGAGGCCAGTTGAGGAGGTGTGTGCCTCGATGTGAGTGATGTTGAGTTGACCACACCCAGTCAGTCACATGAACACCAGCCATGCCCACCAACTAAGCCACGCCCACAGAACCGGTTGTTAAAAAATTTGAATCCCACCCCTGGATTTGATGCCCCAAATCCAATGACGTGGTTTCTCCCAATACATCCAGAACAGAGGCATGGATTGTCTTGTTTTCATCGAAAGCAACAGTGAAGTATTCATTGGATTCCCCCAAGCAGAAGGGCGATTAGCATTTATTTCAACCCCAGCCTTCCAGAGAGCAGGTTAAAAAAATGATCCTGAGACTGCAGGCCTTCTTTATATCCATTGCAAGTCATGTAAAACCATTTCCTAGGAGTCAAGACGGTAATCATTATCCAACTGGGCAGAATTTCTCCAATCCTGAGCACCATCAGAAGGAAATTATTCTCAACAGAGTCAAATTATAAGGGCTGGACTGGAGAGAGAGATAATAAATGTAGAAAAAAATTGTTGCATCTGTCAGGTTTTCTTCTCCTGACTACCTAGCTGGAAGGCAAGAAAAATACAGATGCCTCTTTTATTATACAACCTAGTGTTCTTTGCAATATTCATGTGGCTGAGGAACAGAGATATCTTTTCCTAAGTATGATGAATGATGCCAAAATGATGAAACACCTCATTATTTTGCAATAGAAGTTCTGCCCTTTCATACTGACATTGTCATATTCAAGTATATCAGGGTGGAGTATATCAATGGGAGGTATGTTTCATCACTTGCCCTGACCTGCAGGTGCCTACACACAGGAACCTAACCAAAATAGCTGAACAGAGACTCTTCCAACAGATGCTGTTCGTTCTATTCAATCTACACACTACTAAAATCCTCGTTGTCTCTAACAGTTAAAATGGGTGAACTGGTGCATCATAGGGCAACAATTTTCAAACCACAGTACCTCAAATGGGCTAACTTTCAGAATGTACCCAAAATCCAGGATCCATGGCTCCCAAGGGAATGAGATTTGGGCAAGTGGCAACTGCTTCAGTGCTACTGGCTGTTCTGTATTAGAATACTCCAAACCCTGAAACCTGATTGATCTTCACAAGCCGGACCCCGATTGGATAGCTAAACGGGTGTGATTGCCGTGCTTAGAATCAACTGTGATTGGCCGAGCCAATCGTGGGAGATTCAAAGCGCTGTCATTGGCCGCCACGCCGCGGACAGCTCCTATATGAAGGGGACCGATCTACCTGATCCAACACTACTGGCCATTGCTGCACTGCTGTAACAGTCACATGATTGTTATCAACATTCCATTCTGTGACAGTTTCCTAGCCAGTTGTGCAATCTCTCTCTTCCCCTCCCAACAGCGGCCACTTTCCTGCCTGCTGCCCTGCAATCTGCAACTTCCTGCTGGCTTCTCCATTGACTTTGTCCTTGCAAGCTTCCAACAAGCAAAGTAAATGGGGAAGCCCGCAGGCAGGAATTTGGAAATTGCTAACATTCCCACTGCTTTGTTGCCCACCCCTGCTCATTCTTTTTCACAGTTTTAGTAAGGAAATATTTCTAAAAACTCGACCTAAAAGGAACACATGTTGTCTAGTTTGTTCTTAAGAACTACTGTTGTTATGTTGTTTTGAAACCTGGATGTACAAAGCCAGAAGTGGAGAAGAATAACAACAGTTTGAGAGCATGAGAAATTACTTGGGGGCAATTATTTCTCATGTTGGTTTCTGACAATTTTTTTCATGGATGGACAAATGATACTGTAGTGCTTGACTCAAAGTTTCAGCTTGTGAATATGCTTTTGCAATCCAGAATGGTCAATCACTTGACACTCATTTAAAGCCACCAGCTGCTATATTTGGAAGTATATTTGGAGAAAAGACTGTTTTAGACTCTGTTATGTTTCTTTTTTTAATAGACTTCGCCAATGTCCTTTTGTTGCTAGTTTGGATTGTATGATCTATTTTGACTGAAACATCATAGGAGAAATCTTTAATTTGAAAACAATATTTTAATTCTTAATTCCTGAAACAGAAAAAAAAAAAGAAAACAAAAGAAAAAGAGAGAGAAAGAAGGAAAAGGACAAAATTTGCATTCTGTTACATATAAAAAACAGCATAGTTTTTATACATGTTACAACTTAATCACATATGTCAATATGAAGCCAGTTCATAACCAGAAAGTAAATATGTTTCATCAATGCAAAATTATGAAGCCAGGTGACACTATATTTCCTTTATAAAAGAGAAATCTTATTTGCTAAGCCCCATTTGGTAGCATCATTGTTCCTCGTGTATTGGTAGATTTCCGATTTTGAGCATGTAATACAGAATCACTTCTTTAAGCAAAATTACTCATCCAACCCTTTTAAATCAGTCTCTATGATGTGGCATAAAAATAAAAATATCTTTTGTTGAATTAATCTCATAGTCAGATTATACATATTTATTAAATAAACATTAAAATATGTTTTAAGTTTTATGGTACAAATACTTAAAATGAAGCAACTAAATAACAACTTTAAGATTACCCATTGATTATTTAATATGGATATTCCATTTTTTTATTCAATATCTTTGGAAATCACCAATAATTCATCTTAACAATACTTCTTAATTGCTTACCATAAATACCGTAAACTTGAAATCATTCACTGTATGTTTCAGCATTGATAGACATTTTAGATCTGCTAAAGTATCTGAATTAAATTATGTAATCAAAAGATGTTTCAGCTGAATACACAGACATTTTTTAGGCAATTTAGATGGCTCATGGAATGATTAAAATGAATGGCAATTATGTGATCCAGAACATTAATATCCCTATTAGCCTACAAGTTGAAAACAAATAAAACAACAAAACAAATAAAACTCTTTGAGACATACTTCCATTTCAAATCTTTAAGTCTTTAATGCTGGAAATATAGAAGACTCTTGACTGAAGAAAGAAACCAAGGTCCTACTATAATGTCTGGGTCTGGGAGGTAGGATGTCTGTGTGTGGGTGTGTGAGACATAAAATAAGTAATTAATTGTACTTAATGATGTACTTCATCATTCGGATTCCATAAAAAAATAGAATCCAAAAAGCATGCCCAAAGTCAAGAGTTAAAATCCACTATATCAGCTATAATTTAAATGAAGAAAAACACATTTTGTCATTTCCATAAAAACCCCTACTCAATAAGAGTCTTTTTGAAATACCTTTATTGCCACAAATATCTATAACAATCTAGATTTAATATTTATTTTTACAACATTTATTTTTCTCATGAATTAATTTTCCTGTAAATTCTCATAACAATCAGTATCAATGTTAATCTGAGATGAACAGATTGAAATGTTTATGTCTACAAATGAAGAAATATTTTTGGGGATTAGTATTCCTAAAAAAATCCTAAATTCCTAAATAGAAGTCTAAACATACATATATTTTGATATAGACAATGAATGCTGAGAAATACTCTATAACAGCTTTTTAAGCAATAATATCATTTTTATTGCGCCTATTTACATGTCACTTGGGGGATTCTATGGTATGTGTAAACCTCTGTCTGGTTGTTCAATTTAGTTGTGCTGTATTATAACTGAGTGTTAGATCCTCCACATTTTGTAAAAGGCAGAATAGTACTCAAGAAAGGAAGGAAGGCAAAGTAGAACAACATGTTGGTGTGATGGAAAAACCAAATTTGCAAAATTTCCCTCTTCCTCCCCGCCACTCCTCAGCTTCTTTTCCCATTTCCCTCAGCTCCTCCACCATTTGTAGACAGACTGGACCAGCCCTTTCTTGATCACTGTACTATAACTCAATCATGGTGTGTTTCTGTTACCGAAACAGTTTTTCAATCCTATCACAAGGAGAACAGTTGAAAACACCTGACCTAAAAGTTCATCAAGGAAGCAGAAGGTGAAAAACTGCAGACATTCCACCCTTTTAACAATGGAATTCTTAGCAGCTTTGGTTTACAATAGAAAAAGAACCCCAAACATTTCCTTTGTTTAAACATTTGTCCCAATTGCTCAAAATGTGTCCATGAATCAGTTCCTTCAGATTTCCCACCACTCAACCCTAAAGTGTATAAAAATCTCTCTCTCTATTGTTCCGGGTCCTTCTTTCTTGCAAAGCAGGCACCCAATGAAGAAACTTTGGCAATTTCTCCTCAGGGTTGTGCTTCTTTCTTTGGCAAAAATGCGACACCACAGGTTAACCAATTCATGCATCACCCTCAAAATGTAACTGGTTTGTGGCTCAGCATGCCGATTCCATCTACTTTAGGTAGTTTATGATTCTGAGTATTGTGTAGCCAATGAAGGTGGCAGGGTTAAATGAGCACTAGTGCAAATAAACCAACGCATCTGTTGGGAATCAGTGAACAAAAAGTCAACACATTCTGGGTTCACTGATTCCTTTTGCAGTTCATTTTCCTGTCCACTTTGCCTCATGCTGGATTTGTTTTTCTTTGAATATTCTGGGAGAAATTGTGGGGCAAGGGGCTGATTAAACCCAATTCCTTGCCTCTTGTTTGCCTCTTGTTTGCCCCAATAATTAGCAGCATCCTTGATGAAACATGTGGTCATCTGGGAAACTTATGTTCTTTTTCTAACTTTTACTTTTGCCATTTGAAGCCCTAAGAACTGGCTAGTCCAAATATTTAATGCTAAGATTTGAAATGAAAAAGAAACAGGGTAAATTGCTGAATATGGTTGTGAGGAATCTGCTTACTGGAGGGAAGACCATGGGCAAAGAAATCAGTGGGCTGAAGAGATTTGAAAACTTCTGTAACCTTTCCTTAAGATAAAAATAACAGAATAAGAGCCCAGATCAGGATAAGATTCGTCTGTGATGTGATTGAAACAAAGGCTGTATAAGTTGTCCATGACTTACAACCACAATTGAGCCCAAAATTTATGTTGATCACATGACCATAATGATGCTGCAAAATTGTATCGGGGAAAAATGGTCATAAGTGACTTTATTCCGTGCTAACTTTGAATGGTCACTAAATGAACTGTTGTAAGTTGAGGATTACCTGTATTTTACTATGCCTTAGGGCTACTATTTGCTGGGCAGCAGCTAGATGACAGCAAAGAGACACCTGAGCCTCTAAGCTATAGTGGTCATCCTGACTTTTGCATTCTAGTCTTACCTGCATCACGATCTAATCCATTATATTTTAACCTAGTTTGTTTTCACAGTGTGGTATGAAAAAACATGGAATTATGCTAGAAACCACTGATAAGTGTGGCATGAATCTTATCCGTGCAATTGATGTTTCAGTGTATGGAATAAACCCATGTAATTGACTCAATTCAGTAAGCCATTATTAAATGAATCATGGCTGGCAGTATAGACACCACAGTTTTAAAGACTGCTTTTGACTTGCTGGTATAGAAGAACTTGAAATTATCATATAGTTTACCTCTTTATTTATTTATTTGGGTTCGTGGTGTTTTTAACTTACCATTTGTTTTGGTTTCTTTGAACAATTTTTTGATATTGTTTCAGCCACAGAGATTTTAAGGGTGGGATTTTTTGAAAATATACCTGAGACTGCCATAGAAAAGTCACATATGCTGTTTTCCTGTGCTGTCTTATACAGTGTATGGATTTGCATTTAATAGCTCTGCTAATGCATCTCAGTGGAACTGAACCTCTAAACTTCAGCAGTGCATCTACAACATCTACATCAGTGTATTTACAGCATGCTCAGCCCACCATCATTTTAGGAGGAAGAGGGTAGCTTGAAGGAAACCTAGCATTTGTGCTCTGGTTCAAATATCCCATCCTATCCTTTTAGTGAGATGCTGGAAATCAAGCACTGGCAGAAGCTAATACATTGCTGTTGCTGCTATTGGATTTTTAATTAAGAATTTAATATGAGCAACTTAATTACCCCTCGATCTGGCTGAGGGCCTGCAGCCATCCTCTCCCTCCAGCTGCAGTCCTGTCAGATTTCAAGTTTCAGAAATGGCAACAACAGGCAGAGCCACGATTTGAATCAAAGCCACTGAAGAAAGGCATTAATGCTTCAAGAGGAGGCTCAATTGGTGGCAAGCTGCCCAGCTGTGCTTATATAAATAATGCTGTGAAGTGGCCTTGCAGGGCGCTAGGCTCTGCTTGGCAAGAGCAAGAGCCAACTGGGGAGGATGAGATGGAAACTGAGATCTCAACCACTTGTGGCACTTCTCACAGGAGTTAAGGGTTGACGTCGGCGGGCAAGGCCAAATTCCACTGTAACCAACTCCAGGTCTTGTTGCCAAATTAACATTCTGTTTGCATTCCATCTGGATTTGGTTAGCATTCTCTCCTTCCCAATGTTATTGGGCAACACAAAGCCAAGGTCTGTTTACACTTCAGAACTTGGCACTCAAGCCATGTCTCAAATACCTGGAATCCGTAAAAAAGGCCTGAGTGTCAGCAACATCCTAAAGTTGTGTAAACCTTTTCCAATAATATTAGCATTATTCTTCTGTGGATGGAATTAATAAAGACCGTATCTCGAATAGGGAACGGGGTTCATACAACACATTGAACTAGAAATAAGCTAATTATATGTTAGACAAGTATGTTGGGAAAACTGAGTCCATGGAATTAGTTCGTAGCTCAATACTTCACCTGTTTTTAAGACTGACCTATGGTGTAAGATTTGGACTTCAGAATTCAAGATGATGAGTAGATGGCAACAAAAAGATGCAGAAAATTTTGGTTCAAGCACTTGTGCAGAGTTTTGCAATCCAGGCCTAATAGGCCTGACTACTAGCAGAACTGAATTCAACTACTAGCAGAAGTAAATTTGGGAACATTCAAGACTCTCAGGATATTTTTAAAACTATCCTGCCTGCCATAATGGTCCATAAGTATAAAATAAGCATATTTAAAATGAGTTATGAATACAGGAAAATGCTGATCAAGCACAAAAATGGATCACTGAGTCAAACAAGATAGCCAAGAATCAGATGTTAATTTTTCTAAATCCTGTCAATTCAAGATGGTTTTTCCTAATTTTCAAAAAACAAAGACAGGTATGGGTGATTGCTGAGGAAAAATTTTGAAGTTTGGGTGGTTCATACAAGGAGATTTTGTCTTACTGCTCCGTCTAGCATAAAAGAACCTATTTGCATTTGCTTAGGCGTGCATGATATCTGTATTTATAGTTGCTTAGTTATAGAAGTAATCAAGTAGTCTGGCTCAATTGAACCTTAAGCCACCTCATAGGCTGACAGTATTATATGAACACAGACACTACACCAAGAAAGAAAAACTTCCTTTCTAGAGCTTTGATATTGGTGAAAGCCAGGTGACCTGATATGCAAGACAGTTCTGATACAACTTTCTCACCAATAGGAGGTGGGAAGCAACATTTACCGACTCTCTCCAGAACAATAGGAGGAAATATGCCTCAGAAGAACACATTTATTGACATTACATCCCATGTCCACAAGGGAGAGACTCCGCAGAGAGAGAGTCCTTCCATTTGCCTAGGTACAGGTGTCCCTAGGAAAAGATGGGAAGGAGGAATTGGAAATGACATATGTGTCATGATGTAAATGGTACAACTTATGTTTTTGCACCAGCCAGCGTAATAACTGCCAGGTTTCCTCCAGGAGCTGACCATGTTACAGTACTTTCCCCAGGCAAAGTTGCACTGCACCAGCAATGACAAAATCATAAGAAACAGGTTATGTCAATTGGGCTTTGAAACAGTGGGAAAGAATCAAAGAAGGAGGTATGTAACTAAAAAACAAGGTACTGTAGGTGGGGAATGCAGTCAAGTCCTTTCCAACAGTCTCACCTTGCTGCTGGCTGCCTTTTCTGCAGGAGAAAAATGCAAACGTTTACAGAGCAAACTATTGCATATTTTAGTCTATTCCGTTCCAGTCATTGTTCCTACATATTTTATTTTTATTTATTTATTTATTTATTTGATTTGTCAATCACTTACCAGAAAGTGAATGAGATATAGGGATGGATAGATAAATACATAGAAGGAGGAAGGGAGGCAGAGAGAAAAAAAGGAGAGAAAGAAAGGACACAAACCCTGGCTTCAGAAGACTATTTGAAGCAGCACAGCAATCTAGGGCTGGCCTGCAAGGGATCTCGGAGGTCACCTAGTCCAACCCCCATTCCAGCAGGAGAAGAATAGCAGGGTTAGAAGGGTGTTTGTGTGTGTGTGTGTGTGGCTGTCAAAACTCCAAAAACAGGTCAAGTAGCTCTGGAGAGATCAGTCATAAATGAGAACACTTACTAAGCAACCGTCCATTAAGTGAGGACCACTTGTATTTAGTGTGCCAGTCACATAGTCACCTGGCCATGCCCACCCAGTCACATGGCCACCACGCCACACCCACCCAGTCATGTGACCATCAAGCCATGCCCACAAATTAAGCCACGCCCACAAAATTGGTTGTTGCAAAATTTGAATCCCACTCCTGGCTTAGATGTTCTGCTATGGCAGTGGAGAGCTTTTTAAAGAAGTGTGCACATAAGCCATCGGGGCATGCAAATATATTCCTTTCCTCAGAAAGTTCTAATTATGATCACGGAGGTCCTGGGCATCTGGAGACTTTGCAAAGCATCATCTGATTTTGGGGTGAAGATCTACCTGTGGAATCATCACACAAAAGTACTTACCCATATAAGTTTAGTTGAACAAAAATAGGGTTCGAAAGAAATCAAGAATGTCATAGATTTAGCCAGGATTTGGCAGGAAATGAAAGCAACGAAACTTAATAATGAATAAATGCTACTGGGTCCTTTTCTCTCTCTCTGACTAGTGGAGTGAACACTGAAACTATGATTACTGTGATGTAGTAAAAATGTATTTTATATTTTTTCTAATGTTATCCAGTAACTAGTAGCACTGAATCTGGAGATTGTACATCAAGCCCTCTACTAAGCTAGTTTCTAGTTGCTGAAATGAAATGGACATTGGAAACAGTTGAAAAATCAGTTCCTGTTCCAATTTCACATTAGAGAAGCTTAGGTTGTAATTGTTCTTCAATACCAGTGAGCACATTTCAGTATGATTCATTAGATCACTTGCCACACATTTCTACTCTCTGAAATACTATGGTTTTGCTTTGTTTCATATTTATTAGCTTTATAACCCAATGCTCCTCCTGGTGTATGTGATATATGGTCTCTTCTCTTCCCAATTTTCCACAACAATAACCCTATGAGATAGGTTACGTTGAAAAAGGAAGGCAGGAATTGGCTCCAAGTCATTTCTGGGCTTTTGTGACTGAGGGTAAGCTTCCAATTCCATTCCAAATATACTATTGGCAGTTTAAGAGAGAGAGAGAACAGAGATGTAACACCCTTCATCGAATCTCAAAAAACACCCTACAGGAGCTTCTCCGTAGCAGATAATGAAGAGAACAATAAACGAAGTAATGTTGTCATTCTGTACATTGCAGGCATATCGGAAAAACTCAGGAGGATCTTCAGCCAACATAACATATGTGCGCACTTCAAACCCAAGAGTACACTAAGGCAGAAGCTTGTCCACCCCAAAGATAAAACACCCAGTTAAAAACTGAGCAATGTGGTATATATGCAATACAATGCAGCAAGCCATGTGCAGATCTGTACATTGGGGAAACAAAACAACTTCATAAGCGCATGGCACAACATAGGAGATCAAACACAGCAGGACTAGATTCAGCAGTCCACCTGCATTTAAAAGACAAAGGCCATCCTTTTGAAGAAAGCAAAGTCCACATTTTGGACAGAGAGGACCGCTAGTTTGAAAGAGAGGTCAAAGAGGCCATTTATGTCAAAATTGAACAGCCCTTTCTCTACAGAGGGGGATGGATATGACATCATCTATCTCCACTCTATAACACAGTATTTTCAACAGTTCCAAGAAAGCTCCACACCCATTTGTACCATTTAGGTGACCCTGATGACACAGATAAACCTCCAGGTGACCTTCACCATTCACTAAAAGAATGCAAATGACAAGCTGCCTGCAAGGAGTATAAATCCTCCCATTCCCCACCATCCAATCAGAGCTAAAGAAGCTTCTTGGATGAGAAATGAAACGGCTTCAAAGAAAAACCAGTCCAGTTGCTTCTTGAAAAAGCACTTTTGGGACAACCATGACCTGGATGACTGAGAATCTCCATAGACGTTCAGAGATGTTACATCAAAACTCTAGAAGTGCATCTAGTATACGGGCATTCATAAGAAGACAGAGGTGGTCTCAGGAATGAGAGTAGTTTGGGGAAGTTTCAGCTTTGAAGTCTGTATATATGCGCTCATACTCCATCATTGTGAGAAAGGACTTTGGAAGGATATATACAAGGTAGTAATAAAAGTCAAGAACCATAATGAAGAAGTGGGACCAAAAGACCAAATTAATGATAAAAGGTAGAACAACCAGACCTAGAATTGACAATGTAGGTAAAGGAACAAGCAATCAAGAAATAAGCCACATACCAGCTCTTGGTAGAGCAGCCATGAAGAGCTTAGAAAAGATATTCAAATGCTGTGATGTGTCTAGATTGATATATGTCAGAATCGTGCAAGCCATTGTATTCCCAGTGACACTATGGAAGTGAAAGACTTTAGGAAAGAGCCTTTGAACTTTATGCTGGAGGAAACTCCTAAGGTTACTATGGAAAACCAAGGAAACATTCAAATGGATCATTGAAGAAATCAAAATTCTCACTCAAAGTACAAATGACCAGTCTCAAATTTGGACACATGATTTTGCAAAGCAAAAGATGTCATTTGAAACCTTTGGTGTCTCCCTGCAAATGGCCCTTTGAATGGTTCTGTTTGTACCTTGTTATGAAAATGGTGAGCTACCAACATTAACAAGAGCATGTAAAACAAAACAAAATAATTTACGGCAGCTTTTGGACACCTTTGTGTTATGTCCCACCTTCCAAAAATAAACAGATAAGGCTGAAAGCAGCAGTCCTCGCAAACAAAGGCAGCAACCAGGAGTCTCCACCGATCACAGCTGTGGCCAGCCTCCACAAAACAATCCAAAATAATAGTTCCAACAAATCCAATTCAAACAAAAATACTTCAGACCCAAATCCTCCAAGTCAAAGTCTTCAGCTCTCCTTGCAGACAATTTGTTCCCGACAAGAGTGCAGAGTCATCCCTCTTCCTTTTATAGAGCAGCAGCTAATTAGTCTAATTACTGATCTGCCCTCCTCCTGTGCTCCCGTTGGTTTCTCTCGTCAGGAGACGCCTGCTTCTGATATCCACCCAGCGATTATCTAAATTATTACTTTCACCTGAAGACTTCCCGGCTGATAACCTGATTGAGAAGCCGAGGAGGTTGAAGGTTCAGGCCGGTCCTGCAAATCAAATGTCCTCCCTTGTAACATTCTCATTCAAAACTGCAGGCAAAACTGTTAGGATTCCCTTTTGAAATTCAAACAGTCATTTCACGATCAAATCAAACTACAGGGAGTAACGTTCTCATTCAAAACTGCAAGCAAAACTGTTAAGATTCCCTTTTGAAATTCAACAGTCATTTCACAATCAAATCAAACTAAAGGGAGTAACGTTCCCTGGTTCTGACGTCAATCCATGATCTAACAGTCATCAGATTCAAAGTTCCTAACAGGATTGGACCTTCCAATCACAACACCTTTGTATATGTTGATAGAAGGATATGCCTAGAAAGGACCAATTTACATATTAATGTGGTAGAGCTCTAAATCATTATTTTTTAAAAAAGGGTAGAATTCCAACATTCATAACTGAGAGAAATTGATGGCCTCAATGGTGCTTCCAGATAGGTAAGAGAGGACGATGAGTTCTTTCTGTGCACTTGTTAGAAAAATGCCCTAAAGAGCCAAAAACTCGATCTTCTTTTTCAGACCAACATTGTGAACAGAGATGGACAATAGTGCTCTCTTTTTTAGATATGTACAATCATAACTGAGACTCCAGCTGATTGCAGAAAGACAATGCATCATTATTACTAATGGGACTTTCTGGTGTAAAGATACCAGTTTTTTGCTCTTTCTTTTGAAGGAGGTATATACTCTAAGGAGTGATCCATTGGGGTTGAATATATTCAGAACATTTTGTCAACCGATTCAAACTCATGTCTTGTATCTGGTATTTAGTGTAATCTCCTTACAGTTGTTTTAACTTTCATAGATTTTTATTCAGTAAAGGTTTACTTTTATTCTTGTGTCAGGTCTTTCATCAGAGCTTAGCACAGTATTGCTCCAGTGGCTTAACACCATGTTTAACATAATAACAGATGTTGGCAGAAGCTTGAATTTGGATAGGTTACAGATGTTAACCCTTTGGCTGCTAGCTGCGGCCCCAGCACCTCAGAGAAGTAACATAGCTACAACCTTGCATACAATTACCCTTTCTTCCACTTGGGGGTTTTCCCAAAGTGTAGTTAAAAATAATCAAGATGGCAGCTACAGTGCCAAAAAAAAAAAAACCCCAACAGGAAGAGGTTTGATTTTACTGATATGGCTGCCATCTTGACTTTTTTGACCATAATTGGTAGGGGCACCTCTGCATACAGGAAGACATGCTTACTGACACTCAAGCAGCTTATTCAATAGTGTATGATAGTCAATACAGTAAAAAAAAATTGCCCCTGTCCGGTTTTTATTTTGTGTTCTTAAATTTTAGAGGAATCTTACAGTTTGTAGAAAAATTTCAAAACTTGGAGCAATGTTGAACTTTTCCCCTTTGTTCTTTTTCTAAGCAACTGGTTTGGTTAACAGGGTGGAGACTTGTAGAAAAGAACCATTTGTAACAGGAATGAACTTTTGGCCAGCATACATTTTGAATTTGCATTACTAGCCATCTCATGCTTTCCATATTGAAAGAAGATGTCTTGAGAAGCCGAGCCCTGTCTCTGGGCATGAGAAGAGTTACAAGGGCTTTTGACAAGGCACAGATTTCTTGAATGGATACAGAACACATAAGTCATGTTACATAAATAATGCAACTGTAAGCTGTTGCTTTTCTTGTCATTAGTCTGCCTACATAAAATGCAAAGAAAGCTTCAAAGGATGAATGATGTTTTTCAACACCCCATGGTTAGTTTCTAAGAGGAAACTGTCAGCTCAGCTTCACAAGCCATTGTGCTTGTAAACTCAGGTCACAAATCCATTTGAACCTGGTTTGTATGCTGGAGGCACCCAAAATAACTAGCTATGGTTTGCTGCTAAAATAGAAACACAAGTATTCAAAAGAAGAAAGAGGGAAGAGGAATAGCAGGTGCCAAAGGTTCACATTCATAATGTTAAACCATTGGCATCCATTGATCTCTGTTGGAAAATTGTTGAACTATAAGGGAGTCTGTCTTTCTTACTCTTTGATTTAAACTATGTAGCACTCTGTGCTATGTTGCACACTCTTCAGAAATTAGATACTAGGTCCTGTATTGAGATGAGTGATGAGACAGGGAGCTGGTGACAGCCAAAGAAAAGAACACTGTGTGAGACTGGAAACAGGCAATTGCTTGATTAGAGAATTAACAATGGTCTGGTCAAGCCATAATTGCTTCCTTATTCCAGAGCTGAGACAAGTTCCGGATTTTTTTGCACCCCCTCTCAAATGCATTTCCCTGTTGTGTGACAAAGTTTGCAAGAAAGCAGGTATCTTGAAAACTTGGGAATGTGTCCTCACTCTGGAGACAAGATTTTTGGGAACCAATTTTTGGTGCATGGAGAATTGCTCTTAGATGTACTGTACCCCTCAATTCATTCAATCTCTTAAAATAGGAACAGAAATTAGAATGCAAACAAAAGAGAAGACATTCCAAGAAGAGCAGATTTTATATTACTTTGGAAGTAGAATGAAGACAGGGCTAAAACTACATATGGATGTAAACTGGCCTAGCATGGAAAAAGCTAATGGAATTAGAGCATTCAGGCCATTTCTATGTGACTCCAGTAAAAAAAAAGGCTCTGGTTGACTACAATTATATATTTATATGACAAAGATGGCCAAATCATCCTCTACCATTTCAGTTTTGCAGTTTGCTAGATATGCATCTTTTTCTCCTTTCCTTAGTTAAGATGTTTCATACAAAAATTAAGTAGAGCCAGGAATTTTGTAGTCCCTTGAAAACTACCTTTTTTACGGGACAAAAATTATGCCCCAGTAACTTTACTTATTTTTAAAGTGCCATGTGACTGTGTGCTACTAGACTACTTCCCCTGGAAGGTTTTATTAATTAGGTTGCATCCATTGAGCCATATTTGCATATAACATATATAGAGAAATACAGGGAGATAGATCCTTCCTTCCTTCCTTGGTATTCCATGGCCTTCTTTTTATGGTGCCAGGCATGGCTGGGATTGCTATTGAAAAATAATGAGTCTTCCTCCATCTGATTTCCTTACATCAGGGCCTCTGGCTTGCAGATGTAAACAGCTTCCTTTCTCTGTGTTCTGATCATGATTGCTTCAGGCAACCAGGCATGATGTGGTGACACACTTTGGGGTATAAGATGGAAGCAAAGTGTCCTCAAATTCTGGCATTCAATTTATCTTTGAGACTGAAGACAGGCTGTAGGGTGCAAATAGAAGACTAGAACAGACACTAATAGATACTCTAGTGAGATGGGTGACATACAAGTCAAATGAATGAATGAATAGATGGATGGGCAAATAAATAAATAAAGGAATGAAGGAATGAAGGAATGAAAGAATGAAGGAATGAATCTAATAAAGAACGATACTTGGAATTGATGAGTGTTTGTGTATATGTATGAGTGTGTGAAAAGAACAGATGCCATTAGCCTTTTTTCAAAAGAATGATACAGATGTTCTCCCTAATTGTCTGGAAAGGATTGCATTTATAAACTAGGGCATAATTTAGATCAGAAAATTGGTTTCTTTGTATGGGACTTTTGCCCAAATAAAAGTTCTTCCTGAGCGCAGACATTTACAGCAGGAAGAATGACATATGACATCGTGAGGCAAACTCTACCTTTTAAGTTCAGTTCTTGCTTGTGAACTTACTTTGTGATTTCACAATCCATGTTTTCTCCTTTCTGTGTCATCATGGCTAGAAATAAGCACCTGTGCTTCTCAGGTTCTCAAATGCCCTTAGTACTCGAGAATGTTTAAGTAATGTATTTATACAAAAATTGTCAGAAACCAGTATACATGTAAGACATATGACCACAATTGAGATCAAAATTTCTGTTGCTAAGTGAGATTTTTTTTGGGGGGGGGATGGGGGACTTTACCACCTTTGTTGTCAGAGTTGTTAAGGAAATCGCTGCAGTTGTTATGATAGTAACATGCTTGCTAAGCAAATCTCACTTCCCCATTGCAAAATCTCATGACCACAGGATATGGCAACCATCATAAATATTAGTCAGTTGCCAAGCATCCAAATTTTGATCACATAATCATGGTTGTTAAGAGCGAAAAACTGTCACAAGTCACTTTTGTCAGTACTGTTGTCATTTTGAATATTTCACTAAGTGAGCTATTGGAAGTCAAGGACTACTTGTATGCTGTAGAGCAAAGGTGACAAACTCACATCGTCCTGGCGGTATCAGCTTTGGAAGCCATATTCCATGCTGCCACATAGCCTGAGAGAATGGGAGGGGGGTGATTCAACTGATTAGTTCTAAGTAGACAAAATAAAATTCTGTTTTTAGTTCAAGGTTATTAAGTGTGGTACAGCAGAGAAAAAGAATCTTACACTGGGACAGATTGTGATTGGTCCATGTGATATGATGATGGGAGAAAGGGGGATGGATTGTAGTTTGGGACATTGTAGGAAGTCCGGGAAACTTTTAGTTTTGAGATTCCACAGATGTGCCAGGTGCTATTCTAATAAAGGTACTTTTGAGATTATGTCTTAGAGTTACTGATTGGAATGGAGGTTTGCTGGAACGCTGACAGGCGGTGTCACGTAATGTATTGGGACTTTTTCCCCCTTCACTAAATTGGCCATGGGCATGGCCAGCGTGTGACACATCTGGCAACCATGCGGTAGAGCAAGGCAATAGGTCTAAAGGAGACTCATAGCAGTTATTGAAAAATGAAAAAGATTTCTGGCTACAATCCAATATTTTGTTGGGACAGCTCCATTTGCCTTAAAAAAAAACATGATAAGGATCAGGCAACATTCTGGAAAAGGAGAAAGGAGAGAGGAGAGAAAGCAGGAAATTGGCAATGTAGTGTGACTGCCACCTGCCCTGCCCAAGGGAGTTCTTTTGTGAATGATGAAACTTCTTCTCAACAGCGGATTTGCAGGAGTGCTAGTAACAAACAGTAACAGGTAGCCCTCGACTTACAATAGTTCATTTCGTGACTGTTCAATGTTACAACGGCACTGCAAAAAGTGACTGATGACCATTTTTCACGCTTACAACAACAATCAAAATTCAGATGCTTGGCAACTGGTTCATATTTATGACAGCTGCAGTTTTGCAACCTTTGTACAAGCAAAGTCAACGGGGAAGCCAGATTCACTCAACAATCGTGCTGCTAACTTAATAACTGCAGTGATTCACTTAACAACTGTGGCAAGAAAAGTGGTAAAATGGGGCAAAATTAACAAATGTTTCACTTAGCAACAGAAATTTTGGGCTCAGTTGTGCTTGTAAGTCGAGGACTAGCTGTACTCTCAAATTTTCAGTATGTTCCCTAATCAAAAGAACTGGGGGCTCCTGGGAGAATAAGAACCTTTTAATCAGAACTTTTTATGATAACAATCTTACCTTCCCGGTTAGTAGGAACCTCTGCAAATTTGTTAATTCCAACATCATTTTAATGTTTATGAGTGGGAAATTAGAAATACATTCTAGAATGAAAGGAGAAGTTCAATAATTTTATTGTAGTAGGGAAGACTGAGCAAGTGAATTGTGGGGCTACTTAGTTATTATCCTGGGAGCTAGTAGTGAGCAGCTTCATCTGCTCCCTTTCCCTGGCCTTTTGAGCTTTAATCTGGATTAGACTCCATCCCTTCACCAAAAGAGGACTGCCTATGATAGATTAGCCTCTAAAAGCCCTGCAGGTGGAGGACTGCCTTGTGCCAAACAGGAGACATGGCTGATACACATGGTATACTATAGCAATGCATTACATTTCAGTATGCCAAAATACAAAGGTTCCATGGAGGAGTTGCATATAAAAATTGGGGGAAAAAACAATACATTATTTTTATTGCAGAGAAATGTTGTTTTTTTTTTTTTACACTGATGCATGCTAGGTTATACTCACTATTATATTCCACAAGGTTTGACTGCAGGTAAGTTAACTAAGACGGAGAGGGGCCTATTCATAATTGAACAAGCATGATTATGTTTGATTAGGATATCACTGTTCATTTATTTACTAAACTACACCCCACATTTTTCCCTGCTGGTGAACAATCCCCTAACTGACCTTTCTGAGTCATTTGGAGCATATTTTATGTTCGCTGACATTAATGGTAGTGAACTCAATCAATCGGGTCACTAAGTAGATTCTCCTGTCTGTGCAAAATGTTCTTCTGCAGCTGTCATATTTTATTTGTTTTCATAGACGCGGAGAGTTGGCCCACCTACCCTGAGAGTCAGCAGTTCCTGATGCTTTCCAGAAGCTCCCACGAGGCCTAGTTTTCTCTCAGCGATAAGCATCTGAGCAGCCCTTCTCTCCACTCGATCCCTCCCAAGTCGAGAGAAGGGTCTGGCTCATGTCTCATGGGAGACATCCACTTTCCCAGGGGGTTGCCATGTTTCCCAGGTACTCCCCCACCCTTTTTTTTAGCTTGCGTGTGTCATTTTGGGCTACAAAGAGAGATTCTGGCTAACCGTGTTTGGAGGTAAACGTGAACCAAATATAAATTGACCTTGCTTACAGTAAACAGAGCTTGCTTTATTGTGTCACAAAACAAGAAGATCTTTCCGTTCCACCTATTAAAGTGATATTTTTATGTATGCATGTATTTATTTGTTTATTTATTTATTTATTTTGTCAAGCGATTATTAGATAACAGGTATAAGTATAAACATGGTTATGAATACATGAAATAGATAGGAATAAGAAAAAAAAAAAGAAACAATAGGACAGGGAAGCTAGGCACGTTGGTGCGCTTATGGACACCCCCTACAGACCTCTTAGGAAAGGGGTGAGGTAAATTGTTTGCCGTCCATCTCAACGTGACTCTGGGTGGCTTACAACTTTTTTTTTTAATATAAATTTTATTTGGTTTTTCACAAAAACATAATACAAATAAAACATCTTTTTTTGAGAATAGCATGATCCCAGGTTATCACTTCTTCATACAGACACAAATTCAATTTCATATTCATCTTTGTGTTCTATTCCATATCTTATTACTATTTTAATATTTTCTCCATAATTTTTCCCGTCCCTTGGTTTTTTCAACTTTATTTTTAATTATCTCATCTCTAAATTCAATTATATATCTTTTTCTAAGTTTCAATGTCTTTCCAATCATTATATTTATACTTTTGTCTGTCCTGTTTCAATTTCATATTATCTTTTCTCATTAAACAAATTCTCCCCTGTAGTTACTAATTGGAGTATGACACCTTTATATCTTAATTTTATCCATTCAACTCTTATTTAAATCTCAGTTTATGCCTTTAAAATTATAACATTCAATATAGTACATAACTTCCAATTGAATTCTGCTTGGTACATTCTTAAAATACACACTGTAAGTTCCTTTTAGTTCCAGGCAGTCTCCTCCATTTTTCTAGATCCCGCCCTTTTATTCTTTCCTTTTCTCTCCTTTCCTGCTTTTAAAGGTTTTTGAGTATCCAAAAGTCTTTCCTATCCCTTTGACATTTTATTTTCAGCTTAAATGCCTATTGATGTCAAAATGGATTTTTTTTTCCAATTTCTTGCTTAAGTCCCTTAGCTGTCAGTATGGGGAAGGGAAGAAAAAAACAACCAAATCCTTTCCCTTCCCTCTCTCCTTCGCTGCTTCAAAATCTTCTTTGGGAACAAGGTTATTTTTTTATAGTTCAAATTCCAGGGTACCTTATGTTGTTGCTTTTTCAGTTTAACCCGGTCAACCAAAACTTTCTCTTCTTATCTTCCTCCTGCATATTCTTTTCCAGTCGAGTTCTTCTTTGAGGTGGCCATTTCTGACCACTGCTGCAACCACCTTTGGGAAAGGGAGCAATGGCCAGCTGAGGAGGAGAGATGCGGCTCTCCTCGATCCTGCTGGCAGTCTCCCCCCTCTTCACCACCTCTACGGGAGGGCTTAGCCCTGGATCCAGCTGGCTCAGGGCGCTCCAGCGGTGAGCACGGATCAAAACCACGCACAATCGCGGATTTCGGTCCGTCGCTGAAGAAGCTCAAACTGGAAGTCAGCAGCTTACAACTTATGACTGTTATATAGAAGACCTAAATCACAGGTGTTTATTGTGATGTGGGTCTTCTATATAACAGTCATAAGTTGTAAGCCGCCAACTTCCAGTATGAGCTTCTTTGGTGACGGACCGAAATCTGCGATCAAGGTGTTTAGGGGAGGTGGGAGTCAGCAAAAGGACGGCAAATTAAGATGTGTGCATGATGATGTCTTTGTGCAAAGGCCACAAGTAAGTTATTTATGTCAGGCAAGAGTTGACAAATAACCAAAGGCAGCATTCTGTTGTTGCAGGCATGTTCCTATTTGCCATGGACGTCATTGTTTTTGATGCAAAATAGTAACCAGTGCCTTTTCTTTGGCTTCCTTGGAAGCCGTGTAACTCCTCCCATTAAAAGGAAGAGCAGGAAGAAGCAAACTGCCTCCACCTACTGCACTGTTCTCCCCAAGGAGATTAACTGTGTAGCAGGAGCATCACCTACCTACAGAGGTCCTTGCTAAGATTGAGGCTCCTAATTTCCCCAGGATTCCAATTCATGGAAGAGCCTTCACGGATAGAGAAGCCTTTTCACTGAAGGTAGTTGCTCTGCCCTCTGAAGAGGTGTGAAAGGGAGAGCCAGGGGACAGAAGTTGGTACTGTACTATATGCTTTTTCCCAACCTTCCTCTTTTTTTTTTTTTTTGTAGACCCCTTAATGCTTTGCATAGGTCTGAAAACAGCTTTACTCTTTCATGTTCTTTCCCCCTTCTTCTTTCAGTTATTTTATTACTATTTCTCCCCCTGCTGAAGGCTCTTGGTGTTTTCCAAACAGAGCGTAACACTAATGTTGAAGCATTTACCATGTTGTATCCTCAAGCCTTAATTGATCCCACCCACCTAAGAAGTCCTGGTAGAAAATCAGACTAACTCTAGGTTTATAGGCATCCTGTACACAGATTCTATGAGAGAAGCTAACAGTTCCCCTTCTTAGGGGGACTTGCCAGGCAAAAGGGTCACAATGATAGCTGCAAGAAGGGACCCATCATTCTATTCCTAAAACTTCACTCATCAATGTCCCTACTTCCAAATCACTAGGGAAGTATTACACTTTTCTTCTAAGATTTCGTCAGAGCCAGTCAGCAAGGGACTACATTTGTAAAGAAGCCTGAGTTGGTTTGTAGCAGACTTTCCCCAGGCTGTGTTGGGCCTTGTACCAAGTTCTCCTTCTTGGCAGTAATAACCTTTGTTCTTTCGGGCATTATGAAGATCTTCATTTGTTGCACCTCCTAACTGGTTGCAGCCAATTTATTCTGAACTGGGAAGCTACAGGAAGACGAGGCATTCTTTTAATCCTTGCCAAATAATGGATTGCTTCAACCGGCTCTGATCCTTGTGGCAATCATCCTGCATGATTTTTCTGGAGGCTATAGCAACAAAACCAGACAAAACTGACAGGCAGATGTTACAGTAGTCCTGGTGGGCTTCCTGAGGTCAGTTAATTATATTAAGCACTGACAGTGGGTGTAACAACAAAAATGACAAGATGGGGCCGATCTCAGTTAAAGCTTGCTTAAGTATCAAATCTTTCTCGAGTTTCCTGAGTCTTTTAGTCCTTGGTTCCAGCCTTCTTTTGTGCCTCCCTCCTCGTTTGACCTCTTTAGTTCTGTGTTTGTCTTTGGTCTTGACTGCTTTTAGTTCTCAAAAATCTCCTCAGGATTCTGCTCACAGCCCAGATATAACATGTAGAAGCAGTTGAGACTTTGGGCATGAAACAGGCACAGCTGATGTTACACACTGGACAGGGTGGTAATTTAAAACATCCATGGCAGATACAGATAATCAGATTTGGAAGGGAACTTGTAGGTCATCTAGTCCAACCCTCTGCCCAAGCGGGAGACCCTACACCATTTCTGACAAATGGCAGTCCAATCTCTTCTTGACAGTCTCAACTGATGGCGCTCCCACAACTTCTGAGGGCAAGCTGTTCCATTGGTTGATTGTTCTCACTGTCAGAAAGTTTATCCTTGTTTCCAGGTTAAATCTCTCCTTGTTCAGTTTCCATCCATTATTCCTTGTCTGGCCTACAGGAGCTTTAGAAAATAGATTGACCCCTTCCTCCCTGTGGCAGCCCCTGAAATATTGAAAGACCACTATCATGTCTCCCCTGGTCCTTCTCTTTACTAGACTAGCCAAGCCCAGTTCCTGCAACTGTTCATTGTATGTTTTAGCCTCCAGTCCCCTAATCATCCTGGTTGCTCTTCTCTGTACTTTTTCTAGAATCTCAACATTTTTTTTATAATGTGGTGACTAAAACTGGATGCAGTACTCTAGGTGTGGTCTTATTAAGGCTTTATAGAGTGGTATTAGTACTTCCCTTGATCGTGACTGTATCCCTCTGTTAATACAATTTAGGATTGCATTAGCTTTTTTGGTGGCTGCTGCACACTACTGGCTTATATTTAGCTGGTTGTCCCCTAAGATTCCAGGATCCCTCTCACAGTTACTGCTATTGAGCCTGGTTTCACCCAGTCTATATGTGTACTTTTGGTTTTTCTTGCCTAAGTGTAGGACTTTACTTTTCTCCATATTGAATTTCATTTTATTAGATATGGCCCAGTGTTCTAGTCTGTCAAGATCCATCTGGATCTTGAGCCTATCTTCTTGGGTGTTAGCTATTCCTACCAGCTTAGTATCATCTGCAAAGCTCTTCTTCCAAGAATTCCTTATTACAGTAAGAAAAATACTGCATACGAAGGCTACCCCTATTCCTCTAAACAAGTGTTTCTCAACCTTAGCAACTTTAAGGTACGTGAACTCCAGCTCCCAGAATTCCCTGGCCAACATGGCTGCCTGGAGAATGCTAGGAGTTGGAGTCCACGTATCTTAAAGTCGCCAAGGTTGAGAAACTGTCTAATCTGTCCACCTGGGGATGTTTGACTTCCCTCATGAAATCATCTTTTCACTTAATAGCTCTGTAAAAATGGAAAGAAAGGTGCTCAGTGGTTCTTTTTGCCCCAAACTCAGAAATGCAGATTGGATGCTGATGGGAAGCCATCTGTATATCTATTGGTTCACATGCATAATAATAATTCTTTGCACTAATTTGTTAAAGACAAATCCATCCCACAAATTTCAGAGTAGTTTAAAATCAAACAAGTTAGTTAAAATGGTAATCAATACCAACATTTTCTTCTTTGTCTCTTAATTTTTTTTAAGTATTACCTTCAATTTTATAGGCCATGGAAGATACCTGAAATCTGCCAATTTGGGGAAATCAGCTATTCACCCACCTAGGTCTAGTTATCATAGTAGTCAGTAATGAAAAATAGTTAAGGCCATATTTCCAAAAACTTTGAGAGAATAATAAAAGCACAGTGTAGTTTTTATTATTTTGGAGAGAAGAGGATGATACTTTTTGGGGAAACACAAATTGAATTCCATTTATTTAGTGCTTTCAGGATTTTCAGAGACCCTTCATAGCTTTTCTGCTTTTACTCCACTTCTCCACATACAGGGGAATTTACTTAATTCCTTTGTTAACACGGGTTCAATTTATTTCAATTCTAAAATGGTAAAGTGGCACCTGTGTATTCATCAGATATTCTTTCTTAGAGCCCAAGAGAAAAGATCAGAACAAAAACATGGGCAAACACATTTTACAACAAAAAAGTCTTTTTGAAATTTGGAAATAAAATAAAACTGGGAATGCCACATACCTATGAAATGCAGTTTGAAACCAGAATTATCTTAATAAATAGAGTCTGACCTTCTCATCTGAAGGTTATGGTTTAGAGATCCTTGGGTCAAATTTGCTAAACCATAAATGTATCATGAAGAATTTACTTTAATTGTTTCATGTTGGCATCAGTCTATTCTCCTCCAATCTGCAAACCCATAAGTGGGTCCCAGAATGTATATATGGATTACCTAGGAATTGTGTAAATAAAATATGCCATCACTTTTAAATTTTATAGGAGAAAAAAAAAACTACAAGATGCTCAAATATACAATTTCCAATTTTGGAATTGAATATTGTCCGTCCCCCGCTTTCTACAAAAAAGAAATACAGCAACCCAACAACATCTCACTAGGACTAGCTTTCAGCAACATGACTTACTAAATCAATTTCATCCAACATCAAACAAAATGCTGAATCTCTAATAGCTCATATTCTTTTCAGTTGCATGAATTTACATTGTATTGATTCAACTTTGTAACTGAGTTTTGAAACTGCTAGTGAATTATACATTGGTTCGTGGACTGTTAATGGAGGCAGAGCTATAGATTCATGCCAAAATTGCTGCTCTCTGGCTATTAGTGTATGAATAGCTATTACAGTTCCTTGGTTGAGAGTGGGTGATGATTATTTTTAAAATGTCTGAAAGAAATGCACCATTATGCAAAGATCATTAAAATGTCTGTGATTACACAAAAAGCAAGTATACCTAAGTGGCTTGTGTGGTTTTTCATTATTATAGCATCAATGTAGGAGGAAGAAGACAAGCAGATAAAATAATATGCGAAAAGACATATGGAAGATTGGCATATGGAAACAATGAAGGTGCAATTAATGTGTGTGTGTGTGTGTGTGTTTGTGTGTATATATAATTTGTCCTTTTCAAGGGGTGAAATTTAATCACAGCAATTGCATACATTGATATCACCTTGTTACATTCTGCATTGGTGCTGTATTTATTTCAGTCAACCAATACACATATAAGCAAATCAGGCAACTGCTAACATAAACAAGTAAGGTAATTGAGCTGAACAATCTACACTGCAGCATTTTGCTTCATGGCTTGGCTTGTTCTGTTGAAGTCAGGCTCCTCCAGCAGTGGTGATGTGGGAAAATTGGGAAACTAGGCATGCATGATCATAAGCCCCCTGAGGCATGTACCCAAGAACCAGCTGTCTGCATCTATAACTATAAATACATACTGAGAGATTACACACACACACACTCACACACACACACACACACAGAGCAAAGAATGGCAGTACAGAACATAATATTCAATTTATCATGATCAACTGACAATCAAAGAAATGATTTTGAAACATGCAGAACATTGTTAAATTGCTGGAGGGTGGCAGGACACATCTAGATTCTTATCCTTGATGCATCATTACCTTTACTCAATGATTGATTATGTGCCATCAAGTCACTTTCAATTCCGAGAGACAACATAGATGGACTACATTCTCCATGATGTTCCATCTCTAAGCTGGCCTTTCAGGTCTTCCAATGGTGCCCTTATCATCACTGGACTGTAGAAAGTTAGCACCCACCCCTCTCCTAGAAGAAAGGGCTCCTACAAAGACAAGGGGGTCAAATTGTTTTCCAAAGTACCCAAAGGCAAGATGAGAAACAATGGATGGAAACTAACCAAGGAGAGAAGCAACCTAGAACTAAGGAGACATTTCCTAACAGTGAAAGCAATCACCCAATGGAACCACTTGTCTTTAGAAGTTGTGGGTGCTCCATCACTGGAGGATTTCAAAAAAAGACTGGACAATCATTTATGTAAAATGGTATAGGGTCTCCTACTCAAGCAGGGGATTGGACTAAAAGACTTCCAACTCTACTATTCTATGTTCTTTTCTAACCTCCCTGACAGATCCAGTCAAAGATTATTGTAGGATAATAGAGTTCTATATTAACTGAGGTTTTCAGTGAAAACCTCAGTTAATATAGATCTACACATACATAACTACTGTACAATCTGCTCTTTATACTAGTAGAATAGATTTTTTTAATCGTTGAAATAAAATTTGTGTAACTTAAATAATGCTATAATGGCTTTCGTGTAAAGAACAAGCTTCTCCATATCTTCAAGGAAACTGAAAGAAAAGAGTTTTGCTAGGGTGATGAAGGCATATTCTAAAATCTGTGGCAGGGAACTAAAGTTCTTCTTTTAACACTTCTGCAACAAGAGACACAAACCCTGGATGCAGACAAAAACCTGCTGCTATTGAAGGAGAGAGATTGCATAATAAAAGACAGACTGTCCAGTTCCAGCAGTTTTCATTTCCCACTAGAGACAGGCCCTTTGTGAAGCTAATGGGTCTTAATTGCCTATTCAAGACCAACTCACCCAAAATACTTTGCATTACAAGAGGTGGATAGCAACAATCTATTGTTACTGAGAAAAGCCAGCCACTCTCCCTCCCTCCCTCCCCTGTATATTTAGAGGGAGCAGGGAAATCTGGGGAAGGGGAGTTAATGACATCATTGCCCCTTCTCATTAAAAATAATAAAAAAAACTCCCATTCCCAGCATTTCCCCCCTGCGAGCCTCCACTTAATTAGAACAACATGTTTTCTCAAGTACCTTTTTCTTAATCCGAATGGTCACCATGTCTCGGAAATTAATGAGCCTATGAAACTACACAGACAGGTTAATTATTGTCCTTTGTAATTAAGTTATTCTTTTTTTTTTTACTAAAAGATGCCTATCCTGGAATAGATTCTAGGATTTATTTTGGGAGGCAGAGGGATGTCAAAGAAATAAAAATACAGTTGAAAATAAACTCACAAAATTAAAATTAATCTCTATAAATCTTCTTGTACTCAATGTTCTTTTCCAATACTTTTATATTTTGACTTGTTGGAAGAATTATCCTTCTACGTTCAGTTCCAAGTGGGGAAGAAAGACACTGGAAACATGGTAACTGCTTGGAAAGATGGTTTAATGGTGGACAGGATCACATACCTTGGGTGAAGAAAGAAGGAAGGGCTGAGATGCTGAAAGTGCCTGGGTTTTATACCCTCTGTTGGGATTTGAATTTGAACTTGTATTCTGATTGGTTGTTAAAACCCATTTCTCTCCTAGGAAAATGAAATGTTTTAGGATATACTAAAAAGACAGAATATTTCTCCTTAAAAGAGTAGAAACTCAGAAGCAGAAACTCACCTCAGAAGCAGAAACTCAGCCCACCCACCTTTGCTAATGGACTATTACTCTCGCTTAGGCCAGCCTATTTTACATAACAAAGATCTCCAGGTAGAGCTATAGGAATTGTCCAAAGCCCTTTCATTACATCATCATCCAGCAAGGCTCAACCAAGCCTGGGACTCAGGACAACCTACAGAGTTGCGCCTGCATGGCCCTGTGGGCATCTGACAACCAATCAAAATACAAGCTCAAATTCAAATCCCAACAGAGGGTACAAAACAATTGCACTCTCAGCATATCAGCCCTTCTTTCTTCTCCCAAGGCATATGATCCTGTCCACCATTAAACCATCTTTCCAAACAGTCACCATGTTTTTCTTCATCGTGTCTTTCTTCCCCACTTGGAACGGAACCCAGAAGGATAATTCTTCCAACAGACTTATAGCCATTCACCATGGAAACTGCCTTTCTGGATGGGCAGGGTGATTCACTAAAAGAGCTGCTTGCCACCAAAGGTTTCTGATCTGCCTTAACATGATGTTTGTAAATGCAGGGTGGGTAAAGGGAGAAGCTGCCCGTCAGGATTGAACAACTGGATGGAGAATGGAAGGGATGCTTAATTCAACCCTTGCATGGTCTTGGAGGAGGGAGGGAGTTGGGAGTCACTGTGTTCTCTTGCCTAATCATTTCTCTCCTCCCTAAATCTGAAAGGTGTGGAAGATTTGAACGAAACCCGCATTTTAGCAGGATTACATCTTCCTTTCTCACCTGAGGCATCACATTACAGGTAGTCTTCGATTTATAACAATTCATTTAGTGACTAGAGGTACAACGGCACTGAAAAAGAGTGGCTTATGACCTTTTTTCATGCTTACGACCACTGCAGCATCCCCCCATGGGCATTTGATCATAATTTGGATGCTGGGCAACGGGTTCCTATTTATGACACCTGCAGTGTCCTGGGGTCATTTGATCATCTTTTGCGACCTTCTGACAAGCAAAGTCAATGGGGAAGCCAGGCTCACTTAACAACTCTGTTACTAACTTAACCCCTGCAGTGATTCACTTAACAACTGCGACAAGAAAGATCGTAAAAGGAGACAAAATTAACTTAACAACTGTCTCACTTAGCAACATAAATTTTGGGCTCAATTGTGGTCGTAAGTTGAAGACTATCTGAATCCTACTTGGGACACATCATGTGAAGACCTGGGTGTCTGGAGAAAGTTATACTGCCAAGAAAGAGGGATGGAAAAAAGAGGATGACCATCAGCAAGGTGGATGGACTCGGTTACAGGATTGATGAGCGTATCATTGGAAGAGCTGAAGGACTGGATGAGAGACAGATAGCACATAATCAATCAATTTCTCCCTTAGAGCTATTACAAAATGTTTATTCTGCATTCATTCTCAGCAACCTGTTTACCTCTAACGTTTAGTAGTTCATTTAGCACAGTGGTGGGATTCAAATTTTTTTACTACCGATTCTGTGGGCATGGCTTGATAGGCGTGGCAGGGGAAGGTTACTGCAAAATCCGCATTCCCTCCCCACTCCTGGGGGAAGGTTACTGCAAAATCCCATTCCCTCCCCACCTCCCTAACCTGCTTTCCAGCTCCGTTCTCCTGTGCAGGGCAACAAAAGAAGACCCAGCTGATCCAGCTGGGACTTGGGAGGCAGAGAATAATAACTAATAACACTAATAACTAGAGCATACAAAACATTTGCTAGACCAATACTCAAAAACAGCTCATCAGTCTGGAACCCAGATTACGTATCTGATATTAACACAGTTGAGAAAGTCCAGAAATATTTCACAAGAAGAGTTCTCCACTCCTCTACTCGCTGCAGAATACCTTATGCCACCAGACTCAAAATTCTAGACTTAGAAAACCTAGAACTACGCTGCCTTTGGTCCGATCTAAGTATAGCATATAAAATCATACATTGCAGTGTCCTACCTGTCAATGGATACTTCAGCTTCAACCATAACAACACAAGAGCAAACAATAGAGACAAACTCAAGGTTAATCGCACCAAACTTGATTGCAGGAAATACGACTTCAGCAACAGAGTGGTCAATGTCTGGAATACTCTACCTGACTCTGTGGTTTTTTCCCCCCAACCCCAAAAACTTTAACCTTAGACTGTCTACTATTGACCTCTCCCCTCAGCGGGGCCAGTCGGAGATGGTATTTGCCGGTTCTCTGGACTACTCAAAATTTCTGCTACTGGTTCTCCAGGACTGGTCAGAACCTGCTGAATACCACCTCTGATTTAGCACAAGATTCTTCAGACAGAAGAATACTCAGTGGAAATGATTTCCCTATCCTATCTTTGCTGACTTGTTTTATCCATGCTGTGTGTTTCCCTGCACCTTCCTGCCCTCTATTTGTCTGGAGAATGTCATGGTTCTCTTGATAAATCACCGGCCTGATGCAAAATTTATCTAGTTTATGTCTGGAAAATGATTGTGACTCCGCAGATGTGTTAGGTTTTTATTTACAACTTGCTTGGATTGTTAAGAGAACTACCAGGGGGTAGTTCTAGTAGTAAAGCTGCTACTAGATAAAGAAATCTAGACAATCACTAGATGGCAGCAAAAACAGGAAAAACCAACTCTTCTTTTTGCTGCCTTCTAATGATCTATGTTTTGATAGTCTGGATCAGGTTGCCCAAGCTTATGCAAACTGACTTAGAGATGCAGACTGCCTTTTTGCAGGGTTTCTATGATGCCCTATTAAAACTCAGATCTCTGAAATATAGAACTATCAAAGGCTTGATACAAGGTCCACATAAGCTATCCCTCTCTGCCTATCAAAAGCATACTTGGCTGCCTGGTGCAATAAAAGATGAGTGCAAGGACAGCTAGAATCTGAGTGGGTAGGGGAAAGAAGGCTCAGGAGGGAAGCTACCCAGCAGGCATTTTTAAGTCCTATTTTTCGGTGGTGGAAGCAAAGGAAATGGATTTTTCTATGGATTTAAGGGTATCTGGGTAGCCATCTGTTAGAGCAGTTCTAAGTAGGGAGAGGCTGATTAACTGTATAAGGAAATGGGTTATGGGTTAAAGTATGGGTTCAGTCGAAGCCAGTTTGAGCGAAATTCATGTTAAAGACAGTGCTCCTGCTATTCCTATTATTTTTTGTTAAATTTATTTTTGTTTCAAAGTAGTTTTTGGACATAAAATGGGTAAAGAGCTGTTGGGTTGGAGGAGGCAAGAAATGGAGGTTGTGACAAGCTTCTTTGAGAGCAAAAACTTTGTTTACACTTCTTAGCTTTCTTGGCAGATGGTTGAATTGCTGCATCTGAAGGAGAGCTATTCCCAGGTCCTTGTGTTAGCTGATGTTTAGTCTTGCTTCCCAAGGTGTTTTAAATCTATGGTACATGAAAACACTGGGTAAAGTCACGTAAGGACTTGAAGTGCCATGCTAGAAGTATGATGATAATACTCAGTTTTATTTTGTTTTCTTCCTTGGGTTCAGGTGTGGCCCAGAGGTTTTGGGCAGGTGCCTGGAATCAGATGGGCTAGATGACAGTGGAGTTCTGGGTGAGATCAGATTTTCCTTGATAGCACTTCTGAGTGTTGACACGCCAAATACAGCATCCCACCTGTAGGAAAAATCTAGCTATATAGTACACACATCTGATATGATCATTTGTACACTGTTAAGCATTTTGTAAAGGTCATCCACATAGTTTCCTTTACAGCAGTGTGGAAATATTTTGCCATTGTGTGTGTGTTGCATATTGCATATTTTACTTCCCATTCCTGCTTACAGCCCCAAATTACCAACCAGGCCCAACTTTACTCCAACAAGGTCAGTCAGGTACTGTTTCTCCTGCCTAGACATCTAAACTGGGTTTCTTTGAAAAGCATTCCAAAGTAGAAGTGATTTCGAAAACTGCAAACAAGTTTTATTTCTCTGGTATTTTATTTTTTGCTAAACCCAGTTTGACGTGCAGCGCCCCCTACTTTAGTCCCCCGGAATCTTCCGCAGATTACATTTGTAGGATTCTGTAATTCTCTCCTTAACTGCGAACTCCCCTCCTCCCCCCATGATAATTAAATGCCACAAATCCTCTACTGGAACGAATGGATATCTTATTAATCCTATTTCTTACATTGGGTGGGGAAGAAGTCAAGCATGCAAGATGGGTAGTTCTTCCTTTCCCAGCAGTAAACCATAAGACTGTGACTCCACAGAGCAAGGGGGGGGGGGGCTTTATTTAACAAGTATATTGAGAGATGAAAGCTGAGGGAAAGCTCTATAGGCCTATACCTTTTATCTAAATAGTCTGCAGTCCTTTTTTAAAGTGTAAAAAAGATTTTAAAAATCCATTTGGTTCCCAGTGATTACACATCCACATCCATACCGTTTTGTGGATTTGATTTGTGATTCAAGATTACCTTCTACCAGAATTTTTTTTCTAACTTCCACTCAGAATATTTGGGTATGTGTGTGTCTGTGTGTCCTGCCTTTATTATTTTTTATGAATAACTCAAGGTGTCGGACATACCAAATTCTCTTTCCTCATCCTATTTTTCCCATAAGAACAACTTTGTGAGATGAGTTGAGCTTAGAGAGAGTGACCGGCTCAAACATGGTTTTCAGGCTAAGGTGGGACTAGAAATCATGATCTACTTTTTTGTTTAAAGAATAAATCAATTTTTATTATAAATAAAAATATAGAAGTGTATTTTCTCCTGCCTCCTTTTTAAATAGATCCATTATCAGGGGGATGCACTATACTGGGGGTCCTAAGTACAAGTCTATAGGGGTATGTGCTCATATAAAAGGTCTATTAATGGAAACTGCATCTCCTGAGAGATGCCTCCCCCCCCCACCCCCGGGTTAAAAGGAAAGCAAGTTGGTGCTGAGGAGGAGGCATAAAGAAAACAGAGCAATGTCCTTCTTGGGAGTCATGGAAAGTGTAGTCCATTACTAGGTCCAAAGTATGGAAAGATTCCAAGGAAAGGAATTTCATTTCAAGGGTTTAATTTCCAGCGGGTTCATTCACTGAAATGATGACTGCAGTACAGAGAAGCCCTTAGGTCACAGAAATTTTGTGAAGTTATTTCCCACTAACTTACACACTGAATTCTTCCTTCTTGGGCACAGCTGACAACGCTTTTTTTTTTTAAACCAGACCTATGCATTTTATGGCCCATGGGCCACATCTGGCCTCGGGGCTGTCCTTATCCTGCCTGCAGCAGCATCAGTGTGTGGGGGCAGGGGCTCTCCACAACATTCCCATGTTCATGTGTGGCCCATTGAGAAAGCTGACTACCATTTCCAAAGAAATGTGGTCTTATCAAATACCCGAAGAGTGGTGTTTGTTTTTTTAACTTCAGCACTGATTTTAATCACACCAGTTTCTCTAGGACTGCAATCCTGGCCATGTTTCCAAAGAATAAGTTTTGTCAGGCAATGGATGAACTTATTTACAAGAAAAAGTTAAAAAAAATTCTGTTTAAAATAAAATATACGGAGTTCCTCTCTTATAAACACCATTGAGAATAACATTGACGTGTAAGTGGCTTGCAAATATAGACAGTAGCACATACCTGACCTTGACTATCTTGAAAAAAACTAAGCAGGGTCAGACTAGGATAGGAGACCGCCAGGAAATTCCAAGAATGTGAGGTAGAACTGGAAATCAAAAATTCATTTCTGAAAAACAGTGTCAAACAACTTCTATATCTTACCAAGAAAACAATCTGACATGTCCCTGTAAAGGGCAGGACCATCAATTTGACCCAAATGTTATTATTTTTGAACACAAAAAGCAAAAATGACATATTTTGTTGAGGATGTAGTAGACAGAAAGTATATTTCTCTTTAATTTCATAGCTGTAGCTGTGAACAACATTCTTAGCCTTGGCTATCTCTTTTTCTAGAAAAAGGTCATTCTAAGAAGCTTCTCATCTTCTGCAATAGTTTGAATTTAATTTACGGAATACAAATTAAAGAACCCTTTTCCAACAGTGACCACGATATGATTGACTTTTGTCTCAACATACGCCCACACAAAAATCATCACAATGACGTAATCCCCAATTATAACTTAAAAAAAGGCAACTATGATCTTATAGACAACGATCTCTCATCCCTTGATTGGCAATTTCTATTCACTGGATGCAATACTGTTGAAGGCCATTACAACATATTTTTACTTTAAGTCAAAAGAGTCATCAAACTATATGTACCAATAACAACTCCCAAAACAACAACAACAAAAAAAAAAAACAGATTACCCATAACAATAAGGAAACTTCAATCCAAAAAGAGATCACTCTGGCGGAAAACCAAATCTGGTCATGTTGCCAACTTCAAAAGCCGATACAAAAATTTATGCCACCAGATAAAAACTGAATGGACCAATTATCACATTAAACAAGAGGAAAACCTTCTACGCATCAATTCCACCCGTGCTTTTTACAATTTTGTAAACAACAAACTAGAAGACTCAAGGTCCATCCCACCCCTGAAAGGACCTAATGCTAAAGACTGCAACAACGACACCATTAAAGCCAACATCTTTAACACATTCTTTGGCTCGGTATTTGTAAATAGCAATGGATCATGCCCAGTATTTCCTAGCCGAACCACAGAAAACTACAGTGATCTAATAAATATCGATTTTACAGAAGTCAATGTTGAAAAAGCACTATGCAATCTAAAACCATCTCTATCTATTGGACCGGATGGAATATGTGCCTACTTCTTAAAAAGGCTATCCACTGCCATAGCAGAACCTCTAAGCATAATCTTTGAAAAATCTTTCAGGACCAGCTCCTTGCCAAAACTATGGTCACAAGCCACGGTCATCCCCATCTTCAAAAAGGGAGACCCCAGCCTAGTTGAAAATTACAGACCAATCTCCTTATGCTGCGTCACCTGTAAAGTCATGGAATCAATCATTAACCAATCCATTATCCTCCACTTAGAGACAAACAACCTACTATCTAATAAACAATTTGGTTTCAGAAAAAAACTATCCTGTAATCTGCAACTCTTACACTGCAAAAACCTATGGACTACACAACTCGATCAGGGCAAAGCAATAGATGCAATCTACATAGACTTCTGTAAAGTCTTTGATTCAGTGGTACACGACAAACTACTCCTAAAACTAAAATCTTATGGTATCTCTGGACACCTGCATAACTGGATAGAACCATTCCTGTCAAACAGACAACAAATGGTCAAAATTGGGAGCGTCCTATCAAATTCTGTACCTGTCAATAGTGGTGTCCTCCAAGGCAGTGTTCTAGGACCAACTCTCTTCATACTCTACATAAATGACCTCTGTGATCATATTAAGAGCAACTGAGTTCTCTTCGCTGATGATGTAAAGTTGTTCAATACCACAGACAATATTGCTACCCTTCAAAAAGATCTTGACTATATATCAGAATGGTCAAACAAATGGCAACTTCAAATCTCAACAAATAAATGCTCTGTCTTACATATTGGCAAAAAAAAAGTCAGAAAATAAAATATAAGCTGAATAGTCAAGATCTTGTTGATGATCCAAGCTCTGTAAAGTACCTTGGAATACTCATCTCTAATGATCTAAGTGCTAGAGCCCACTGTAACTACATAGCCAAAAAGGCATTAAGAGTTGTTAACCTAATCCTACGTAGCTTTTTCTCTGGTAATATCACACTACTAACTAGACATACGAAACATTTGCTAGACCAATACTTGAATACAGCTCATCAGTCTGGAACCCACATTATGTATCTGATATTAGGACAGTTGAGAAGGTCCAGAAATATTTCACAAGAGTTCTCCACTCCTCTACTCGTTGTAGAATACCTTATGCCACCAGACTTGAAATTCTAGACCTAGAAAACCTTGAATTGCACCATCTTTGGTCTGATTTAAGTATGGTATATAAAATCATACATTGCAATGACTTACCTGTCAATAAATACTTCAGTTTCAACCATAGCAACACAAGAGCACACAATAGATACAAACTCAAGGTTAACCGCACCAAACTTGATTGCGGGAAATACAACTTCAGCAACAGAGTAGTCAATGTCTGGAATACTCTGACTCTGTGGTTTCTTCCCCAAACCCCCAAAACTTTAACCTTAGACTGTCTACTATTGACCTCACCCCTTTCCTAAGAGGTCTGTAGGGGGCGTGCATAAGCGCATCAATGTGTCCCAGTCCTATTGTTTCTTTTATTTTTCTTATATGTACCCATTTCATGTATTAATGTATATGTATGTATATACTTATACCTATTATCCTGTAAACAAATCAAAATAAATAAAAATAAAATAAAAAGAGCAAAATAGTCCCCTTGTGGCTAAGTCAAACATGAACACAATAGTGTTTCCTTGTCGCCTCTAGCTTCCAGCCTGAGCTTGATCAGTTCTGGCCTTGAACTATGCCTTTGACTATCTCTGAACAATCATATAGTCCTAAAGGCATATATTCTGAATCAGAAACCCTCGTCTTGACTTTTCCCCATGGCTCAAAGTGCTATCTTTCTGTTCTGGAGAAAATTATGCAGGCATTAAATTCACTCTACCCATTGCCCAATCCCTATCTGGCTTCTACAGCCTCTGTTCTGGCTTGCCATTACATGATGCCATCCTGATTTGAGCTGTGCATTATGCACTAAGCCAATGCATTGGTTCAATAGTTTGGCTTTTGCTAGAAGAGCATGATTTGAAAGGGTTGGACTTTAAGCTTCACGTAGAAGACTGCCAGTAAAAGGGAATGGCCAGACTTCCAGGACAGCCTCTGCCCACACTAGCCTGAAATGCCAAGAGTTGCCAGGTTGATCCCATCTGTTTCATTGCTGAGATGTGGCAGGAAAGGATGCGGAGGCCTTGAGACTGACACAGGTTGCTATCAGCTTAAGAGAGGAAACACCACTGTAATACCAGGACAGTTAAGGCTGGTGGGAGGATGAAGGAAACATCACAGGGGCACCAAAGGAAAAGGTCTGTCTTGCACGTTAATCCAATACCCTCTTCCCTTTGAGAGGGCTGCCAGGCAACCGTGTTTTCTGATACAGGCAAAATATTATTTTCTATTTATTGATATCTGCTCCACTATGTATGTTTTAGCTTTATTGATTTAATGTTTCTCTCCTTAACAAGGGACGGGTGAGGAATTCTGACAGCTAGTCAGTTTATTATTTTACAGACATCCCAAAAGTGACCCTGAAAAACATTTCCAAAATATGCTGGGCTTAAATGATTTGGCGCCTGGATTTCTCCTTTTTCCTGACACTTGGGATTTCTCTCTTTCCTTGATTCCCTGTGGTGCCTGCTGTCCTCTTTTTATTCTGTATTTTAATTGGCATTTTAATTTTATTGTGAAACATTTAGCCTACTTCATTTTATCAGAATTTTGTTATTGGCTGGCCTATATATAACTGAACAAGCCTTGGCACATGTGAGCCAAACAGCTGCATGTTCTTCTCATGTTTATTCCTGCCTCCAGTTCTTTCTGCATGTTGAAGTTCAGATTGCAAGTTTCTTGGAACCCAGGATTATCCTTCTACAGACTCTGAGTTGTTAACACAAATTTGAAATGTCAAGTTAGTTGTTAATTTATATGGCACCTTTCCTCCAGAAGCTCAAAGGGGTCTCATATTTTGATCTGCCTTTATTTTACCAGGTATAGGCTGGACTGAAAGGGAATGATTAGCTCAAAGTCACTGGGGAGTTTCTGTGGATGAAGGTCAACTTGAACCAGAGTCTCCCTGATTCTTAAGCATTCTATCTAGGCTTGGGACGATGGGAGGCAGTTTAAAAACATGTAATTGTATTTTAATCATTCTGCCTGCCCCAGCTTAGTAGATTTGTTTTTGATACTGAGCAAAGCATGTATGTAAACACTTGCTATTTATGTCTTTTTAAAATAGTTGTACTCTCTTATCTAAATAGTTTACTTCACTTTAATTGGGGTCAGCAGGATGTTGGACCCACTCACTGCAACTGTAGGGTATGTCTAATTCAAACGTAATTTATAAAGATTGATGGTGGCAGAAGAGAAATCATGGCTAGATAATAAGAGCAGCAGCACAAGAGAAATGGGAGGTGGTGGTGGTGTGGGGAGTTCAGATTTGGAAGTCCTCTGACAACCCAAAGATGAAATTGTGTTTCATGAACAGCTCAACAGCACACCCTATTGGCTCATTTCTAGAGACGCAAGAAACATTTGAAAATACAAGTTAAACAGAGATGGGAGGTCTCCCCTAAGTTGGTGCACAGAGGGGTGTCACCTGCAAAGAAACTTCAAAAGGTGGCAGTGGCTGTTTTCAGCTTTCCTCTTCCTGTCTTTTTCTTAAGCTTATTGAGAATGTAGTATCTAGCACCCTTCATTCTGTCCTGTTGGGGATAAACAAATGTACGCTACAAGGTTTTCAGCTGCCTCTCCTTTCTTGTGGAATTAAGTGTAACTTATGTTTTCAAAACTCTAATGCTTTTAGATCACTCTACACATATCCACCTTTGGAATTTTACAAACAAGTTTTAGGATTTTGGAAAATTCAAATCACATGAGAACTGACTTCAAGCAAATCAGTAAATTCTAAGCTCTCCTAAATAGCAATATCGCTTAGACTTATATACCATCTTACAATGCTTTACAGCCCTCTCTAAGCAGTTTACAGAGTCAGCCTATTGCCCCCAACAATCTGGATCCTCATTTTACCCACCTCGGAAGGATGAAAAGCTGAGTCAAACTTGAGCCTAGTGAGATTTGCACTGCCAAATTACAGGTAGCTGGCAGCCAGTAAAAGTAGCCTGCAGTACTGAACAACTATTGGATTTATGCAATTTAGATAATTTTAACTTGCTTCTTTAGCGATTCCTGGTAGATGTTTTAAGCAATCTCTGTCTTAACTATTTCCCTCACTAAGGTAAATTTTTAAGGCTTGATTATTCCATTATCTTTGGCAATCGAAGATGTAAATGTAGACAGCAAAATATAAAAGATCATCCAAAGATCTCATACAAGGGCAATGTTTTCTTTCTGAATGGATCTAGAGACGGACCAGGGTTTAAAAGAAGTATTAAGCCTCCTTGCATGTCCATCTTTACAAATATTATTAAAATACAAACTAATACACTGTCATATATGAAGTCATATGTAAAAGACTGGAACCAAGAGATCTTGAATTTGGAAAAAATACTGAAAGGAAAATGGCTGTGAATGCTTTGATCAAGCTGAAAAAGATATTGAGAACTTTGGAGAAAAATAACAGAATTGCCATGTGAATTGATGTTATAAAAATGCTTGTGAGAAACAGACATCGAGGAGGGAAGAAACAAAGCCGACAAAGCTTGACATTGACTCCAGGCCTCAATTTTTAAGTGAATGGATACAAAAATAAAATCATATAAAAGGTGCAGAATCAACATGACTTGAAATAGTATAGCATTAAACAGACTATGGTAAATACATTTTTAACAATTAGATTTTCTAACCTTACAACAAATGCTTCCCCCCAGGATAAAGCAATGAGAGTGCTTAGCAATTCTGGGAAGGTTTTAAAATGTACCTAAATGAAGCATATCATACCTAAGGAAAGGGTCCCAAAAGATTTTGGCACTCTTTTGTGCTGCTCCACTGATGCTAATGCTGCTAATCCTTGGCTATTTCTTTGCATTAACAGCTAACAGTCTTCATGCCAGCTGGAATTTTCAGGAAAATTGGCATGTTAAGAAAAACACCTTTTCTCCATTTGTTGTATAGGGGTAAACAGGGGATGAATAGAACCTCGGGAATCAGAAAGAAACCCTCTGGGAAGACTTGCAACACCAACACCCCTTGGCATTAGCAGACGAAACCAGCACTATAGAAGCAATACTATGGCTTGAGAAACAATACATTAATGGTACCCTTTAACTATGAGGTTTTTTTTTTAAAGTACTTTAAAAGCATGATACATGGCATTTCTCCTTCATTGCACAGAAAGGAATTTGGAAGCATTTTCAGGTGGTCTTATAGGCAAAACAGGGAACTGAATGACAAGCCACCTTAAGCTTTCTATTTGTCCCTATAAAACCGTATTCATTCATATAGATTCAGATTTCTATTTGTGTGCATGGATATGATATTTCTTTTCATTTATATTGCTTTCACATCCGAATCTACATATATTTCATCACATCTCTGAGTCTGCATACATCCCATTGATCAGGTAGTCCACTTGAGTGTAGTCTTTCTTTTTGTAGCTGTCATAGGCTTGTATGGCAAATAAGATGACAATTGTTACAAAAAACAGAACACCAAAGAGAAGCACTGCTAAGAGCAAATTGACATCTACTTGCCAAAAGCTATTTTCTTTATCTGTATCTTCCTGGGTTTTGCTTTGTATTGTACTTGTTGTTTTGGATAACATTTTTGGAGTTGTACTTGGGAGCACTGACAAAGGTTGTACAGAGGTTGTCCCCTTCACTGGTTGACTGGTAGACAATATTTGCTGTGAAGTGGTGATGTTGGCAGCTTTAGTAAACACAGGAGGAATTACCTTATCAGAAGTGGGCTTTATCCTGTCTGTTGTAACTGTTGGGAATTCAGCTGACTTTATTGTTGCTGCAGAAGTCGCTGCCATGGTTGTACTTGCAATTGTATGAATCCTGCTTTTGGCTGTTGATGCTGACGGCTGGAGGGTGGATGCAACTGTAGATGAGTTTACCACTGACTGAGAACCATTTCCAATGTTAACCGGTGCAGGAATGCTAGTTCTATGCAGCTTTTTTAAAGTTGTGGAAAGTGCTGGATAAGTTGCTATTGTAGTCAAAGCAGCGGTTGTCATAGTCCTGGGAAGCGGTTCTGTTGATATTGTTTTCTCAGGTATGCCTGATATTAATTTACTCTCTTGTGTCCCTTTTGCTTTTGTAGTACTTGCAATGCCAGTAGTACTGTCTGCTCCTTTTGTGGGAGTTAACCAAGGATGGCTGCTTGGAATACTTAGGGTGTTATTTAGGATGCTACCAGTTGAATTATTCTGGATTTTTGTCATGCTATTACTAATATTGATTATGGCTGTTGATCCTGCAACATCTTGGGAAACTCTAGCATTCACAAGGCTGGCAGTGGTTGTTCTCAAACTGGAAGTATTTTGTTTTGCCAAACTGGCATTGTTTGTGGAGTTGACTGTAGAAGCTCCCATTGTAGTCCTTGATATTAATAAAGGAGGCACTTCTGTGGCTTTCTGAACTGATTCGGAACTCTTCAGCACCTCCAACTCTTTATTCATATTTCCTGTATCATTTATCTCGTGGCCTGCTTCGTGTTCTCTTCTTTTACGAGTCACAAATTCTTAAAAAGCAAAAACCAGACCCATAATCAGAACTTCGACAAAAATGTTCATGGACAAGTTTCAACAGACAAAATTCAAGAATGGTACATAAAAGATAATGGATTTATCCCCAATTTGCTTACTGTGAATGAAAATCCCAGCCACCACTTCATATCTACCTATCTGTCTGGATGTATGAACTTGTGCACAGCACTTTTGAATTGATTGCATTCTATGCCTATAGGTTCAGATCCCTTTCTATCTTTTGTATTATTTCTTATATCAATTTTGGTTTTTTTAATGTATTTTAGAAATCTTAACATTAGAATCTGCTCTGGAGCAATAAGAAGTATATATTTGAATATATATTACATATAATACTACGTATTAAGGAAAACACCAGGGATATTTTTAAATAACTGGCCATGTAAATAATCTTTTTTACCTAAACAGGTGGCAAGGGCTATTCTGCATTTACAAAAGCAGATACCTTTGATGAAAAAATCAGGTGTATGCAAGCAGCTGCTATTCCAAAATTTGTTGTTTTCATCCACATCAGGCTGGCAGAACATTCAGCAGGTCATTAATTTGAAGGTGAACAATGAACAAGAACAATCAGCTGATTCTTGCCCTAGGCACAGCACAGGGCAATAGAACTTTAAAAGTCCTCACGTTGAGTTGTTGAGAATTGGATGGCATAGGAGTTTAATAATAACAGTATTTTGGGAGTTCTCCCCACAAATAGGTTGTGCCCTCCCTGTTTGTAAAACGCTTCTCAAACATACCAGAGATTCCTTTAGAGTCAGTGCCTCAGCAGTTCCTAGTGTATTTTTCTTCCAAATACCTTAACTGAGGGTTTGGAAAAAAGGGATAATATCTTAGATACTTCATGGGGAATAATTCTGGGGATATCAGTTGCTTTTCTTTCTCTGCTCTTAAAGCACATATGATGTCTTTAAGCACATTTGATGTGGAAATCATAATACAGTTCATTTAAATATTTGAGAGAAAGACATTTTAAAAGAACAAACTGGGGGAGGAATGTGCTTAAAGGGAAGAAAAAAAGATCCATACTTCTGACTGTTGGCTTCAGGAATTCATTCCATCTAACATGGTTGCTAAAATGCAGGAAATCTTTTAAGGATCAACAAAACCTACGCAGTCCTGATCATTAGAAACATATGGGCACCCAGTTACAGGGTTATTTCCCTAGCTCAATGGTTTCACACTTAGAACAGAGAACGTGGTGTAGAGCAGTGGTCCCCAACCTTTCCATCTTGGTGGCCCAGCCCAGGGTGTGTGTGAGAGAGTGGCAGGTGCACGCTCTGCTGGAGCTACTTTTAAACTCCAAAAATATATGAATGGTAAATATATGAGAGTCTTGTGAAATAGTCATTTACTTGTTATAAATTATTTTTAAAACCCAAAATATTCTGCTAAATTCACATTACCTCTCATTAGCTCTTTAAGATCTTGTCTGCTGGTATTCTGACATGCACTCAGCTGAGGACAGCGGAGAAGGACACAGTGGCTCTGATACAGCACCGACCAGCAGTAAGGATTATCTGGTGAATCGTAAAGAAATAACATCATTTGGAATAAGTCAAACAATGTATAGAAAAACAAATAACAGCCAACTTAGGGGTCCTCCCAGATGCTTTGAGATACAGTTCCAATTACTCAGTCAACCCGAAGCTGTAAGGCCAAAAGTAAGGCCAGTGTAAGAAGAGCTGAATTCCTTGAAGCAAGGATTTATTTATACTTTAGCAAAGTTAAATGACCACCATCCATTTCTGTTTCAGTTTTTCATTTGTTTCCTCCCCACAAATCTTTTGTGACCTTTTTGTTTCAGCAATCACTTGGAATGGCAATTAAAATGGAGCTCCCAGAAATATTTTATATCACATTAATTTTATCAACTAAACATCTTCCTTATGATTAAGATTCTGTATTCTTGTTTATAAGCAAATGCTATTCAGGAAAATGTCCACTGCAATGTTAGTTAAAACATTTAAGTAAACCTTCCATGTTAAACAATGCAAGGAATTTGGCACTGAATAGCTATTTAATGTTCCCCCTAATTATGTAACTAAAGAGAGGAAAATAGACAGATAATATAGCCAAAAGGACATGTCTGTTCTGTACTTCAGCCAGAGATAAAATGAAACAGGTAACATTGGACTAACTAGATTGAACAGCTGTCTGCAGAAGGACACATCTTGGGATGGGAAAAACAAATAGTTACGGGCAACTGAACTTGAAAAGGAGCAGAATTAAAGGTATGAAGAGTGACTAGAGAAATTGCTATAAGATTGTGAGAAGACAATTGCCTATCTGTGGGCTACTGGACTGAATTACATCAGGGAACATGGAATTAACAATGTGTCAACATCTTCTCAAAGACTTTATAGAGAGAGGAAAAAGAAGCTAGATCTCTGTCAGGCTTGATTAAACTCTAGAAGTCCTTACTTTACATAGCATTGGATGGAATGATTTCTGAACCCAAGATCAATTTTGATTTTAAGGGCTTTGCAAGCCCCAAAGCATGACATAAATATGGTAAAAGGGAGACAAAAAGATATGAACTTTTATCGAAGTGTGAAACACCTGGTTAGAGAGCAGGCTAAGCAATATAACACAACTGTGTAAACTAGTGGAATGCATACATGCTGCTCTAGAGCCCTTGTAGAATCGTCATTCGCTGGGGAAATAATGGCTTGTTTCCTATCTAACTAATGCAGTAAAATAATTTAGCTATCATTTACAGAAACCATAATTACAACAATGGAAAATGGTGAGGACATTATATTTCCCAAGAAAAACATTTAAGATGAATATTGGTAGACTGACCTTCATCTGTTGAGCCTTTACAAGCTTGTTCACAATGCTTTTCATTACTGAGCGGATATATGTGTGCTATTTCAGCGCCACTCTCTTTTAAAATGGAATTCCCATGATCAGACAAACATAAAGAAAGCAACAGGGAAAATACAACCCTGCTCCACATCTTCAAGGCCGGACTTGGAAAGGAACTTGGAAATTGGACACTGAGTGACGCAATCTGCCAAATGAAAAAATACATATTGCATTTTCCAAACACTGAATGTGGCATATTTAGGCTTCTTTAACAGTTTTGCTATTTCCTTTCTAGTTTTTAAAAAAAAGTTTTTACAACTGTTAAAAATCTGCAAGTGCTGTAAGTAAAATGATGCAACAATTCAACAGCAGCAGGCAGCTCAAATTTAGAGTGCAGTAGTCCTTGTCTTACGACCAGTCACTTAGCAAACATTTGAAGTTTCAACAGACCTTCAAAAAGATATTACGACCCAGATTCACAACAATCCCACTCCATGATCACATGATTACTCAGCAACCGGCCCACATTTTATGGCTGTATGCAGTGTCTCACAATCACAATTTATATTGCTTGCCAAAAAACATCTGCTTGTGGACAATGGGTTTGCTTAACAACTGCAGTGTTCGCTTATAACTGCCACAACCCCCCCCCCGCCCCCCCGAAAATTGAATCAGTCATGCAGGTATCTCGACTTAAACTATCATGACATATGACAAGAATTCCAGGCTAGGTAATTAGAAATTGAGAACGACTTGTATTCTTTATATTTCCAACCAATGACACGGGTGAATAGTCTGCAGCTTGCATGTGGCCCTGAATTCCTCCCTCTCTGCTGTTCAATGGTATAAAAGCTGGGGAGTGAGGAAGATTGAACGGGGTAGAACAAATTACTTTGTTTGGAGAATAAAGTCAAATGAAAATCCTTAGGCACTTTCCTACTCTCTCTCATTAAGTTGCATATCTAGATAGTTAGGAACAGCGATGAATTAGTTGGACAACTATGAACTGTGGAAATTCCAAAATTGCAAGGGAGAGATCTCATCTCATACGATGGGACACAGTTCATGACCCACAGGCACTGGCTATGTTGAACAGCACATTTATTTATTTATTTTTGAGAAGGGTGGGGAACCTGCCTTCTTGCCACCAGCAGGGAATCCTTACAACTGTACATCAGTGTACAGTTGTACAGGTAATGATTTGCTTGTTTCCAGCACTTTACTTATTATCCAAAATATAATCCTATATTGAAGAAGCCCAGTCATTTCTCTATCATTTTTACTGTACACCATCAAGATAGTTTCTTTCCCTCCATGAGAGAAATGGGCAGTTCTTAAAGATGGCAAACAAACAAACAAAAATATTCTCAACCAATCGAAGATGATTTTAAGGGTAAATTGTTTCCGTTCAGATAAAACAATCAGCAATTTGAACGGTCACTAAATGAACTGCTTTAAGGCGAGGGTTACCTGTACTATCAGGAACAGTCATAGAGAATACTTTGTAATGCTTTTCGGATTGCCTATTACCCTAATTTAACTGGTTGGCTTGAATTCTTCAATTGGAATATGTAATCACCTGGATAAAACAGCAAGAAAACATAAAATTCAAATGTTTTTAAGAATTTTCATTCCACTGTTTTGAAAATTCATACTTACCAACACAGGGCTAGGAGGCATTTGAATCGCTACTTAATTATGTTGGCTGTAATATTGCAAGAAGAATTTTGGTGCTAGCCATGCAGGACAGAATGATCTCACAACGTAAAAGCAGCTCCAAAGTCCCCCCTTAGCACCTAGAAAATATAAGCAGAACGAAGAAGCAATAATATATTCTCTGAAATTTTAATGACTCTTTTTGAGATAGTCCATTAAAAAAAACTTTATACAAGGCAAAAGCAAACATGCTCCATTTGTAAGATATTTTTAGTCTTGACAGGTTTCATTCTTTTTTGAAATATAAAAAAGGAAGGTAATCTTTCCAAATATTTTATTCTGTTCCTTGACACCTGGTGGACTGGAATAGCACAATATGCCTGGAAGAAAAAATATGTTTGAAATAGCAACTATTGGCATTTGCATCTATAGATGGTAAATGCAGTAAAATTCCAATGACTGTTTTGTGTATTATCATCTGCCTCTTGCACCAGAATGAGGCTTTTAAAAAAGAATTGACACAATACATCATGAAAGTGATTGTTTTAGGTTTCCCAGTAGATCTGCCATTAGGCCAAAGTTTCTAAAGCAGCAATCACAATAGAAATCATTATGCATTTCAATGACAGAAATATTCCCATAGAACATGTAAAATAATTTTGCCTTTGGGCTGAGGAACAGGCAGAATTTCTCTCTCCCCAAGGAAGAAAAGGGATCCTTTGGGATGCCAAGTAGTACTGAAAAAGAAACCAGAATTTGGCTCCTTGCTTAAAATCTCATTGCAATACAAAACATTTCAAGTCTGAATGTTGAGTATAAAAATTGTGATAGAGATGAGCCTGGTATGCAATATATGAATGTGGAAGATTTCATTCTTAAGTACTATATTTCTGAATATCTTTCCAAAATGTTTCAACCTTAGCAGCAATCTTCTAATTCACAGTAACAACCACTCATTCAGCAACCATTTGAATTTGCAACGCTGCCAAAGGCTTGGTAGTTGTAACTGGACCTCATATGTACAGCATTCATGGCTTCCCTGCAATCAGATGGTTGTGATTTCTGATCTTTCCTGCAGGCTTCCCACAATCAAAGTCAATGGAGAAGCCAGTAGGAAGTCAGAAGTTTTGATCGCATGACATCCTCACTTTTCAACTTGCACAGGCTTCTTTTAATGATGGCAACTGGGACTGCTGGAACTGTTGTTGCTATCTGGACAGGTAAATTTGATTTTTTGACTTATGATTGCATTGCTTAAATACTGAGTTTCCACTTTCTATTAGCATCGTTAAACCAAGACTGTATGTATCTAGTGACAGAAGCCCATAAACCATCCTCATAAAATGTAGTCTATGCATGCTAACAAAAAGAGCTCACAAACATTGCATCTTAAAATAGCTTTCCCCTAACTGGTGCCCTTTAAAGCCGCAACTTCCAAAATTTCTAATCACTACCTAAGATGGCTAGGAATCAAAATAATTCCAGTTTGTTTAAGCACATCTGAGAAACTATTTTTTATGAAATAATGTTCAAGAGACAGAACATCTGAGAAAAACTCCCTAAGGAAGATTATCTCAGAAAAAAAGAGTAATAAACACACTCGTAGCAGAATGGTAGATGGCTGATATCTATGAGGCGAGAGCACAAATCAAGCTCAAAATAAAGCAGCGTAATACCATCTGTATACAAAAACTATGGTCCACTGGATCATTCCTCTTAGTAGAGAGATTTTTATTTACCCATCACATTTCAAAACTCTTGTTCACCAAAACATTATAGAAGCTTCTAGGCTCCATTGCTCTTTGAAAATTTCAAGCAAAAAGTGCCCTGAGGTACAGTTCAGTTTGTGATGCGACTTGATTTGGAATATCTGAAATAGACAAGTTTAATATAAAGGAAAATGAACTGGTAAGCACAATCACACTAATAAGCAGAATTAGACAATAAATCTATCAATATAAATACCAGCAAGGAATAAATATCTACTTTGAAACCAGACTGTTGTTCTGCAGGGCCTAAACAAGACTAAAAAGCACAAGTTAAATTAAAATGCACAGTATCCATCTGGGAACAAATTCTTTGCTTTTCATACTCTGTTGGGGAACTTGAAAGAGCTACAATGCAAAGCTCAGCTCATGAGGGACTCCAGTTGGACATCTGCATTCAGGCAGAAAGTGATCTCCTAATTACAGGTGTGTTTCCTTCCTTCCTTCCTTCCTTCCTTCCTTCCTTCCTCCCTCCCTCCCTTCCTTCCTTCCTTCCTCTGGCATGCTTTACAGGCTTGCGTTGCTTCTGCTGAAATGCTCTAAATCAGGGGTGTCCAACCTTGGCAACTTTAAGACCTGTGGACTTCAACTCCCAGAATTCCTCAGCCAGACTTTCCACAAGTCTTAAAGTTGCCAAGGTTGGACACCCTTGCTCTAAATGTCTTGCGGTTTTCTTGTGGTTCTAACTTATTCCAGGGGTACAAATTGGTTGAAAAATGAAGGTTATTAAGGTATTGCCATTAAACTATGATGTCTACATTCAGTAGCAACCATAAGTTAATAACAAGTAAAGATCCCATGATGGACAAAATCATAACCATAGATTAGAAGAACTGCCAGAGGTTTTCAAATGCTCTTCAGATAAATGATAAAACAGGGTTTTGTTGATGTTTTATGTAGGTCTGGATTCATTGAAATGTATTCTTCACAGCAACTGAAATCTACTGTTGGAGGAAGATCTTAAAATTTAGCTGTTGTTTCAACAGTAAAGGCTAGCCAGAACTTAAACAATACAATTTCTGAAAGCACTTTAAGGCAAAATACTTTTTGCACACCTAAAAAAACTCTTCCTGTACCTATAACACTAAACATTTTAGGGAGCCTTTTTCACAACTGCTTCCAATTTTGTACACAGGGTATTTTGTTTTGTTATTAAACAATTAGACATTACCACCTGCTTGCAGTAATCCAATTGGAGTCTATTAGAAGGCATTAGAAAAATCTCAATTTAAAATAGTAAACTTTACCACATTTTTTCTCAGGTGGTTAAGTATAATGTACAAAATAACTTTAGTAGGTAAAAAACACAATACTAATTTATTTAAGAAAATTTATATGGCTGCCCAACTCATTCTCAATGACTCTGGGAGATTCACAAAGATAAATATCCAATATACAAACAATAAAAAACAATAACTCCCCACAATATTCTGTTGTTTATTCTGTATGCATTTTGCTGTCTATTGAACAAAAGACCTATGTTCAAAATGGCATCTTAGTTTCTGTTCATTGAAATAATGTTCGATATTCCTAAACTTTAATGTTTAAACAGATGTTTTCTATATGTTCTGTGTATAAAGTCTCTAATATAAATATGGGAGCAGTTTATATTGCACTTTAATAATTACAGAATGCTGATATAGTTGTTGGGACAGTTGTATGTTGTACAGAATACAAGAATATGAACAGGAGGAAACTGAACAACTGCAGAAATCTGGACAACAGTTTATATTGCGGGGGGGAAAGAGCTAATATGTTAGTAAAATACAATTGCTAGCCCCAAACCAAGCCATATAGTTAGCAATGAGAGAAGCTAGGTGTTTATCAATAGCAGGTTGAAAGAATTAAACCAATGACCATACACATCGCTGTTGAAATCTAGGGTGCAACAATCAAGCCATTGGGTCACCTTTCCCAACTCGAAGCCTCCAGATGTGTTGGATTGACAATCCTACTGTCATCAGTCATCATAGTTCAAATATGTCTTGAATGTACCAAGTTAAGTAGCCTTCTTTACAGCATTTTTCTGACTATTATTAAAAACACAAGATTGGTCACAATCAAATTTATTCAGACAGTTTTTCTCTACTTCAAATTTCTGACATTAACCCTGGAGAGAAAGAACATCTCTACTCAGGTATGAATTTCTTGCAGAGTCATAAGCAAGCTGTTATTTTAGCATCAACTTTCTCACTGTACTGCTAAAAAGTAAATGCAAATATATTTCGAGAACCACATTAGGACAAATCAACATTTCCAAGATGTAGCTTTTGGTTTTCAATTATTTATTCTTCACTTTTTTGAATGCATTTAATTATTAGTATATTGGGCATATTAAGAAGCAAATTTTATTTAAAAAATTAAAATATGCCACAGGAAGACAACAGACTTCACCTGGCAGAAATTGTGTGATTGATGCCTTGACAAATAGAGAAAGGACAACTTCTTTAGCAAGACTGAAAGGTGGTAATGATGGACTGATGATTTGTCATTCCAACCCTTTGGACTGTGAAACTATCTCTGAGTAACATGGAGTAACAGGGTTATGACAGTACTACTATGAACACTCATATGCTTTGATAACAGCTTTTACTGCTGTCCACATGGAAAAAAATGATGCAACCAAGCACAGCTGCAACTGGATCCTATTATGAAACTTTTTAAAGGAAATGATAAGTTTTGAAACAAAGAACTTAATGGAAAAAGATATAAAGTACTCTGAGATAGACATAATTGTTCTGTTGCTGTGCTGACTAAATCAGAAATAAAGAACAGGAACTGATGAACCAATTTATGTTTTTGAGAAGGGCACTGCTCACAAAGACTGGAAAATATATCAAACAGATGTCAAGCTTCACAATCAAGAGGATTTCAAAATTAAATTTTGGTGGACTGAGAAATTAAGAGAGGACCGATGTTAAGAACCATAACACTACTTCCTCTAACAGGAAAAGAATGTTACTGGAACATTAGCTGACAATTTTCAGCATCTTTAAAGTAATATACAGAGCAATCAAAAGGATGAGCTCAAGTTTCTAAAGAACTTGACATCATTTTAGAGGCAGACTTGTTAGGATGATACCCATGAACAGAATATAATAATTTAAATTATAGTAATTTAAATTTAATTTGTTTAAACAAAAAATAAAAAGGTTTGCTCCATATGTTAAACGGGCCCACACCTGTATATAAATAAAAAAAATTACAATCTTCTAGAAAACATTTAGATGAAAGAAATGGAAAAAGAAATTTAAAACAGTACCATGGCTGGAATGTATTACTGACCACTTAGCACAGAGAAGATAAATAGGATGTGTTCCATGAGTGAATTGTGACATTCCATGAAATTAGCAATAGCAGTAGCGCTTAAACTTATATACCGCTCCATAGTGCTTTACAGCCCTAAGCGGTTTACAGAGTTAGGATATTGCCCCCAACAATGTGGATCTTCATTTTACCAAAATTGGAAGGCTAGAAGGCTGAGTCAACCCTCAGCCAGTCAGAACTGACTGCTTGCTGTGGGCAGAGTTACCCTGCAATACTACATTCTAACCACTGTGCCAACAGGGCTTAAATGATGGTTACTGGGAATTTTAATTTCCTCAATGCTTACTAATCAAATGTATAGGCCACCTCAACCACAATTTATAGCTTAAACAGTTTAAATCAAATGAAAATAAACAAAACTCCCAAAACTCTAAATCCAAGAATCAGCTTAAGGTGGCAAGATAACTAAAATAAAAATAAAAATAGCTGTTTAATGAAAGCACTAGGTGACAATGAGGTCAGTGGATCTGCTTAATTTCTAATTTGGATCATCTTCTTTCAGGAGAACAGATGAAAAACCGTGAGCACCTTGAAGTGGTAGAATTGCAGGTGCTAAAGCGCTTAATAATAGATGCTGACTTCCTGTTACATTTTAAAATCCTGGGAACAGGAGCCGGGGAATTGAAAGGCTACCTATATAAGGCAAATGAAAGGAACCAGAGGATTACAGGCCAGATAAACATAAATATCTAGGAGATTCTAGAACATGATATACGGTAACTAATTTAGTCTGTAAGTTCATTGAAAGTGATATAATTACTACAGGTCAATGAGATTTTCTCAAGAACAAGATCAGCCATATCACACTGTATTAAATAAACCTCAAATCTGTGGGTTGGGTTTGCTAAGGTCAAAAGCAAAGATTACAGCATTGTGTGATATGTAAGCCCATCTTATCTCCCATGGTGGGAGGAGATGGGAGGAAGTATCTAGGATAAATATTTGTCTGTGGCGGAAGGGAAAATACCAGCCTGCTAGTGGTAAAGCCACAGCAGCAAAACATGAGTACCTGCAGATTCAATGCTTGCTGAGCATAAAGGCTGCTCTGAAGAAGAGGGAGGTGGAGGTTAGAAAAGGTTGAGGGAAATGCCAGAGGATGACAAAGAACATCTGCTGGATTACCCTTATCAAACCTTTTAAACAAATTCTCCACTTCATTGTGCTGCCCAGCCAGGACTCGGTTCATTTTCAGGGGTGTCCAACCGTGGCAACTTTAAGACTTGTAGACTTCAACTCCCAGAATTCCTCAGCCAGCTTTGCTTTGAATTCTGGGAGTTGAAGTCCACAAGTCTTAAAGTTGCCACAGTTGGACACCCCTGGCTTAGACAGAGAAGAGAGCTGTTTCCTCACACTAGAGAGCTTTTACTCAGAAAAAAAGAAGCCAAAGACTACTCAAGAAGTTACTTATATGCTCAAAGACTGTGATTGGAGAATTTATTGGTGTGTTGATGTGACAGCAGGACAACAAGTCTCAAATACTTGCTTCCAGATTCACCTACTTCCTTACTACTTTGACTTCTTGAGTCCCAAAGACTCAAAGCTGTTTTCAACCGGTCCCTCAAGGATTAGGAAGAATATGCTTCAGCGGGTCCTCTACTTCTTGGGGAGTCTGGTGTTTCCTTTCTATTACAGGTAATTCTTATTTAGCAATTGCAACTGGGACCTGGCAACTTGGTCACTAAATGAAACCATGACTGTTCTTATGGTCTTATTTCAACTTTTCTTTTCTTTATGGATCTGCTAAGTTCACAAACATGAGGACTGGTCACAAAGATACTTTATCATCACTGTTGTAACTGAGTGGTTGTTATACAAGTTGGTTACTACTTCTACTTGCTAGTCAGCCCCCCCAAATCTTTTTTATCTTTAAAATCCTTTTAGTAAGGATTTTCGCTACAGGAGGTTTTACCAGAGAAAAGGCAGTCAAGAATTTCCTTTTTCTGATTGAACACCACCTGACTCCAGTTGACTAGTACAGCTCACAAAGCAAGGATGTCACACAGGCATATAAAACATGTCAATCATACTGGTACATTCTGGACAGTCGTCAAGGGCATCCCCATGCAGAGTGTACTGCAATAATCAAGCCATAAGGTGACTAGGGCTACTTACAATTGGATGTTTCTCAATAAAAAAAGACCTCTTATATTAAGCCTTCGTCATATATTAATAAAATATCAATGGCTTTATTATGCTAATCTCATGTATATATCATCGTTCCAACATACTTTACACCCAAGCTATAATTGTTCATAAAACAAAACAAAAACAAAACCTAACATGAATACATGTTTATTTTTCATGGTTATGCATAAACAGAGTATGATGCAGGAAGGTCCAAAAATGCACTTTTTAGTGACACATCAATAGTCTCAACTCGTGTGTCAAGAACAGGAAGGAACTGGATGAGATCTTCATCTACAAATAATACTTGTTAACACAAAGGCTGGACTTGAGTTATGATATTGGAGTGGAGATGCAAGTTGACTCTTGCTTAAACATAAGATAATTCAATTCACAACCGTGACTACGCCTCAAGTTTTAGACATGTGGGAATCTAGGTAAGTCTCCCAGTGTTACATATAAGCATCATATTATAATGCTTGAAATTACTGCAAGAGGTCACAAAAAACAAGTAGTGTAGCAAAATATTGGAACTGAAAGGTCCAAAATCCCAATAAGAGATACACATTTAATTAACTATTCAAGGGAATTGGCAAATGGAGCCACTCCTTTACAGTTAAAGGTTTACATATGAATAGAAAGTACATTTGAAAGTTTAGCCATTTGCAAAAAAATAGAATTGGCTTGACAGCACAAGGAACATTTCTTATCAAACCAAACTGGAATCAAGCACGTGTGAATTAATATCACAAAAAAGATACTTCTCTAGACTGCATTTATACTGATATTAAGCAGAGGTTCAGAAACATTACCTTGTGGTTTCTAACAAAACATATTGGATAGTTGATCTTATTCATCGCAATTAAGATTTACACACACTTCGAAGTTTCAGAAGAACAGCCTCCAGATAAGGACTTTGAACTCTTTGCTTGTAGGTTGTTTACACAAGATCAAGTGTCATGTATTTATGGTGGACTTTTCCCAGCTATAATTACTAAAGTAAACAGCCTATCCTTCCATTCCTTTATAGCAGAATTCTGTTGTTTGGCAGCTTAACATAATCAGTATGAGGATCCCACTAATTTCCCTTTAGTCTAATGACATTAACATAATTATTCAAGACATGCAACATGTATGAGTCTTCTCTACCAGGTGCCTGAGATGCATTGGGCAGCATGTCTTGTAAATTCTTGTCAGTAGTAATCCATAGCCTGCTGACAGTGCTGGCTGGGAATTATGCAAGTTATAGTCCAACATGCAACATTATACTTGGATAGGGAAGTATCTAAGTTCTCAACTCTAACAGTAAGGCCCAATGACATTACATCTGGAGTTCCTATAAAGAGCAGTCTAATCACAGGAAACTCCTGCTTGGAGAAAATGCTACAGTCTTCTGAGATGTGCACTGAGCTATGCTTTCCGGAATAGTATGCAAGAAGTTGCCAAGAAATATTGCAAACTATGCAAGAATGTTCTCATCTCTTACATGAAATAAAGGATTCCATTGACGTGTGGGTAAAATCCAATACACCAGCTTTTATTTAAACACATGCAATTCATTGCGGCATACCAAGAACTATTGCTGTCAGTGGTGCCCTACTGAATATGCAGGATGCGAAGCAAATTATTTTCTTCACTGCAATCTTTCTTCTCTCTGGACAAACTTAATAATGGTCCTAGAAATCACATGCTTGATTTCAAACTTTTCCAGCTTTAAACTCCCTGCTAAATTTAAGTTTCAACATTTGATCTACCTCTTTTTCACAAACAACCGCTACTGAAGAAACTCACAATGAAACAACAACAAAAAACTTACTGTAGCATTTCCAGTTGCCAGTGGAGCTATTGATCCTGTATCAGAACAAAAAACAAAAACCAGAAACCAGGCAAATTTATCTTTACTGAGGGTTTTCAGTCTCTGGTAATCTATGTAAAAAAAAAAGAGCAAGGGAGATGGAAGGGAAATCTAACACTGATAAATTCCAGAGCTGTATTATAATAGATGATGATACCAATAAAGGATAATATTTATAGCTCGTGGTTTGAAATGAGGGTCCTTGGTGCTCTCTGAGCTTGCTTGTTTTCTTGCAAACATTTCATTACCCTAACTAGATAACATCATCAGTGCTAATAAAGAGTGCTGTTTGCTGTCAATTTATAGACATAGGAATATAAATTGACAGCAAACACCACTCCTTACTAGCACTGATGATGTTACCTAGTTAGGGTAATGAAACATTTGCAAGAAAACAAGCACGCTCAGAGACTGCCAAGGACACCTCAATAGAGGAGTTCTATCAGATTTGTAACAGAATATGTATAATTTCACATTAACTTAAATATAAGAAATACAAATTGCACCCCCCCCTCCCCTGGTAATTTTCCTCAACAAAAAAGACAACCATGTGGGGATGGTAAGTAACATTCCCTAACCAGGCAGAGAACAGAGCTGGCATGCCTAGATATCCAATCACTTAAGCTCCACCAAGATCAGAGTTGCATCATTAATGTGAGTCACAGCTGAATGACTGGACAGTTACCAAAACAATACTTTACTTGGTGAGAGTATTGGAGAAGCAATTATTAATTATGGATCTTATACTCACTCACAGAATTGCTATGTTGTGTGGCCCAGACACTCCAATATGGCAACCGCTGGATATACTATCACTACGATTCCCACCTTATAAAGTAGTTTGGCCCAATATCCTCTAAAGTTATGTGGCATAAAGAGAACCGTCTCAGCTGTATCCCAGATGCTCTTAAACATGGTTGAATATTTCCAGAAGAAATACACATACAGTACATGCATAGATAAATGGTTGTCTTGAAGCACATTTCACACTGATTAATCAAAGTTTTTGAAGTCTCACAAGGTTCAGATATAAATGGCTAGATGATGCAAGAATTAACACTAATGAAAGGAATGGACCCAATAAACTTAGGCAATGCAAAGTAAGCGTTTACTTCGGAGCATTCAAGCACTGCACTTTTTTTTCATTCCAGTGAAGTACTTTGCATGCAAACATGGCCTCATGAAAAATAATGTCTTGCTCATAATTTATCCTTTATTGCTTCTTCTTTGTACCAGATAGAAGCCCAATTTGTTTAAGGCAAGTGATATAGTGGTTCAGTCTAACCAGATGAGGTAAGAATTGGATAAAGGGCTCAGATCAATCAGAGTTTCTGCATAAGAAAAGCTAAGAACAACACTGAAGCAACACTGAAGGAAAGCACTAAGATAGAGAACCTAAGACAGATAAAAGTCTTAAAGTTTTAAAGTTTTAAAACTGTTTCTCACAGTATTTTATAAGAGGCATATTCCTAACCTGAAGTCATCAGAAAATAAAGATATTACATTTTGTGAATAGTATGTCTGGTCCTCTGAAGAGGAACTACCTCCGCATTTCTCTAGTGTTGAAAACCAAAATGCAAACAAACTAGAGGAAGTATTGTCACAGACATTGACGTCTTAACAAAAATGTTTTATGATGTTTATACATTTGAAAAAAAGGTGTGTTAGCTTTTGGAAGCCACAACTTTTTCCTTATTCTTATGACAGTGCGCCAAATGTTTTAATACGATGTTGGAAAAAATGCTCTGAAAGAACATTTGATGCTACCTAGCAGAATGAAATCAATGCCATATACAGGAGAACCTCTGGTCACGAATGCTTCTGACCACGACCAAATCAGGTGACAACCAAAAATTGGGCAAATTTTTTGCATCTGGTCGCAAACAAATACTCAGGTGGTGATCAAACACAGCCACAGTGATTTCCCCTTCCACGCCATTTTTCTTTGTATGTGCATATGCAGTCAGTCTCGTTTCTGGTCACGACCAAATCAAGTTGTGACCGAAGTCATGGAATGGATTACGGTCGTGACTAGAGGTTCTACTGTAAATCTAAAACTACCTTTATTGGGACGGTAATAGTAGCAGAATATTGAATGTGCTTTCTGCTTCCCTCACTTTATCTTCACATGAATTAAGAAAGGGCCTGACTGATATATTTTCTCAAATTAATTAGTTAGAATGGACTTAAGCCACTCTTGTCAGTTTGTTGTCTGGGTGGCTGCTCTTTGGTTCTCCAAGACCATTCCTTATATCCTCTACAAATTGCAACAAGCAGCTCCTCTAGCTATGTTTTGTCATACTTTATCATGGAGTACCTTAATTTTTCTATCAGCATTTACTCCCTCTGGCCAATGATAGAACACAATCCACCATAGTTTTCTCCTAAATTACAAATTTTATATACAAAAAATGAAAGAAAATATTGTATTTTGCAAAACTGTTGTAAACTGAATTTTTCTTCACTGTTGAACTGTAAATTATGCAACAAAAATATACATCTTTCAACATGTTCTCCCTGCTCCCCTAATGTTTAAAACCACTTTAAATAATCCGATAAAGGGTCATTTTCTTAGCACTGATTTGCAGCAAGGATTCTCAAGTATCTTAAAACAAAAAATAAACTGGCTTCTGAAAAACAGGCCTCATAGTTACAAACACCAGATGTGTGTGGGAGGAGAGAAACTGTTTTGAATGGAAGTACAGAGAAAAACCAAATTTCTCTAGGATAATAATATTAACAATGAAAAAAGCCTGCTGTTAGTCACACTATCACTGTACTCTCTTTATTTCTGATTCTGTTCCATGGAGAAAATTACCACATGAAATGGTACAGTTTAACCCTGTAACTGTATGAGTTAGGCATAACGGAGTTCTTCATGCAAGGAAGGCTTGTTGGCTTTTCAACTAGCTTTCAAATACTCACCATTAAACTACTATAATAGAGCTAGAAAGGGGCCCCACAGGTAATCCTCAACTTACAGCTCATAGTTATAAGGGCACTGAAAAAAGTTTTTCATACTTAGAACAGTTGCAGCATCCCCATGATTAAGTAATCAAAATTTGGGCACTTGGCAACTGGCATGTATCTATGACAGTTGCACTGTCCCAGGGTCATGTGATCAATCTTTGCAACTTTTACAGACAGCTTCTGACCAGCAAAGTTAATGGGGGAAGCCAGATTTCCTTAACAACTGCACAGTTTCCCTTAATAAGTGTAGTGATCTCCTTAACAACTGCCAAAAAAGGTCATATATGAGATGCAACTCAATCAACAACTGCCTTGCTTAGCAATGGAAATTTTGGGCTCAACTGTGGCCATACATTGAGGACTACCTATATATTAAAAGGGTTTTATTTATTCTCAGAAAACTCCCAGAGAATCCCTGGAACATTTTAAATAGTGCATAAAAAGAAGAATTACACACACAACCACCTTGTTCTTAGAATAGTTTGAATAGCCTTTAACCTGACCTTATTTTAAGTTAGCCTTGAAGACCAAGCACATTCCCCCAAGCCCTGGATTAGGGAACGTGACTGGTCTTTTGGGGGAACATGGAAGTTGGGAATTGTGTTTTTAATTGCTTTTTCAAGATAACTTGGTTTTTATTGGTTATAGTATCATTTTTAACATTACATGTTGCCTGGAGTAGGTACAGATTTAACAGTTTTGGAAATCTGACTGATGTATACATAAACAATAAGAGACATGCATTTATTATTATTTTCAAGAAGCAACTATGACATGCATTTATTAATCACAAGGAACAACTATTATAGAGGTGACCAAAAACAAGGGAGATGGTTGTTTAATAATTGTGATTATTAAGCTAATATTGATGTGGATGCCAACAGAACAATAGCCAATATAGGACCATTAAGGGAAATAATATCAACACATTCAGAACATTCTCAAGTTTGCAAAAATTCAAGTCATCCCCTTAGAAGTGGAATTTCATTTTGAGAAATGGGAGAGACAGATGTAATGTTGACTCATTACAAGGACTCATTACATTTGGAGTTTTAACTTCAGTCATGTTTTAGAAATTTCAGAAGATTCTTAACAATTTGGATGCATATCTCTGCGTAAAAGATTTCCATTTAGGGAGAAAAAAAAGAATCCTTTTTACTAAACACTATAGTTCCATAGTCACATTCAGTGAAATGTCACGGCCATTATTCAACATTTATAGAAGTTCCATCTGCAGATTATTATTGCATTTGTTCTGGGCTTCACAGACGGGTTGAAATTTAAATATTTTAAATAGTTAAATATTTGAATGTGAAAGGGGAAGCTCTCCCTTCTTCCTTACCTTGTAACACATATTCTCAGCATAAGAGAAGGTAATGGGGACAGCGTGTCTTCAAAAGTTATACAATCAGCTGCTCAGTTCTTGTGAGATCAAGACTGGATAAAAAGAAGCAGAAAGTAAAGAATTAATCACAAGCAACACCACAATGTTTTGGATGCCTGATAGAATTCCTGAATACTTTAAAAGCCTGAAATAAAAAGTAGAAAGAAAACATTAAGACCATTTATCAGTTTTTAAGAAAAGGACTTTAACTATATTGCTATACAGAATGGTTATCTCCAAAAAATAGATTTTGTGCCTTTCAGATAGAACAAAAAAGAGCAGAAATCCTCAACTTTGGAAGCTGATGGGCACCTTTAGAATATTAAGAATCTATAGTAATTCCTTTACAAAATGGCAGCTTAGAAATGCAGGATGACTAAACATATTAACATTGCATACTACTGATCCAACACATGGAACCTGGCCTCAAGCATGTCACAATCAAATAGTAAATACTATATATACTTGATTCCATGAAAAAATAATTCAGACAAACCCATGTATTCTTAAGAAAATCACAGCTGATCCAATACTCAGAAGAATGGAGGCAATCAACATGCCTTGTCCTTGGGTTGTAAAACTGAAACAGCCAGGATTTAGTTAAGAACTGGTCCAAACTATAAAACAGGCAGATCATAACAGCCCGTCCTAAAGATACAATTGTATGCTCTTTGTGCTCAGTTAACACAGGAACACTTGCTATGCTACATACAGATTTGCCATGAGCCCAAGGGTCATTCTCTATATAGATTCAATCTGTACTGCAATTTAGATAGCTGAATGGATAGCTTATGTCAGCAGTTACTAGCAGTTCAAACATTTTCTAAGTAGATAAGCAATCTGAGGTAGTTATCAGCACAATGCATAAAATATACATCAAACAAATATAAGTATCTTGCAGGAATTTCCAGTCCCAACAGCCTTTTCCAACTGCAACTATCAAAACAAGCATTGGGGAAGGGGTCTATTCAGATTATACTTCAGCATGTACAAATATTATAAGATATTTTGTACTGTTATAAAAGATGACCAGGATAAGCATTCTGCCCCAATGAAGAATTTAATGCTACATTTAGATGACCAATACAGACTGAAAGTTGTTGATTGGATTTGTATCACTCACACCTTTATTTTTCAGAACTTTAATATACATTGCAAAGAGGCTTTGGTGCAGCATCAGAAGGCTATAGAAACATCTTCAAAGCTCATGCTCTTGGTAGCAAAATAACCATCGGTACATGAAAAATAACTACATGGACCTTAGCTAAAAGTGCCACAGCTTCAAGGAAATGATGCAACAGACAAAGCATGGACAAAAAGTGGATGAATTTAATTCAAACAGACCATAATGTACAGAAGAGGATAAGCTTATGTTAATAAGCTCTGAACTAATATAGAAATTTTAAGTCTGTATGCCTATCTATACATTACTCATGGTTATATAAATATCAATAAATTTCTGCATAGTTTGCTAGGTATACTGTTTTTTTAAATATAACATTTAAAGCAAAATGCACCACGAAAAGAAGCCAAAGCATCCAATATCAAATTATTAAACAGCATATTATAGCTCATTCATTTCTCAATGTCAGGATGTTTTCTCAACAGTATTTTGTGAATGATTTCTCGTGCATAATTATGACTTAAACAACTCCAGAATTGTAAGGGGAAAAGCTTCTGAATTGGGTAAGAGCACGGGGATTATCCAGGGATGCTTTTTTTTTTATGTCTGCCTCGCTCTGCTGTTTCATCCTGGATCACACTGGATGCAAGTCATTTTCTTTTTTTTTTTTCAAATTTCTTTTTGCAAATTAACAACACTTCCCCCATGTACTATTATTGGCACTGTATATAATAGTATCAAAGCGGTTTTGATAAAACAGCATCCCCTCAGGAACAGGCAGAGCCGCGATTGAAAACGCTACTTTTAGAATTGCAATGACACACATGAGGCAGAAATGTGAGAAGAGCTAAGCAGCTCCAGGCAAATCACGCCAATCGTTAGGATTGTGTCTTCCCAGGCTCGCAAGTCCTGCCTTCAGAGCCGGGTGCCCTGGAGAACATGGGAGATGTAGTCCAATTCAGCCGGGGCACATCAGGCTGGGAAAAGACGCCTTAAGATTTACTTTTGTCTCTCGATACTTTAAGAGGGAGGATGGGAGAGGGAAAAAGTAGAAACGGCCGGTCTATCTGCTAGGGCTAGAGAACGCGAACAAAGCGGCGAAGCCCCTTGCCAAAACCAAACTTAGATCCCGCCCTTTGCCAGTGCTGGCACGACGAAACTGTGCAAACTCCAGGCACAACTCATCCCTCGCCGACGGGGAGTGGTAAGAATTGGCCAGCGCGGCGCCTGCGGTATTTCGCCAGCGGAGAAGGCATTCATTCAAGAGTCAGGCAAGGCTCCCTGCAAAATGGTTAGAAACCTCGGGCATTGGCTTTTTTCCCTTAAAGAAGCCCAAAACGGACTCCAGGTTAGAGGAGCTGCAAGAACCCCTCTCCCGCCCGCTTCCTGCACCTCCGCTCCTCCAGAGCAGTCCCAACAGGTGGCAAGGCCAGGGACTCCCACCGCGTCCCCCGAAGGGAAGCCTGAGAAAGTACCGAGCACATTAGTCCGCCCTCCCCAGATTAGTTTGCCGCATCCCACCTCCGTCCGACGGGCCCGCTGGGAAGGAACGCGCGTTATGAAAGCAAATAGCAAGAAACACAGCCGCCCCCCACCCGCCCGCCACCACAGCACATGCCTTCACAAAGTCCCGCCCCTCCACTCCTTAAGCTCCGCCCAGAATTCCATTCAGCATCGGCCCCAACTGGCAACAAGACCCGCCTTTCCTCCGCAGCCTCTCCCTCTGACTCCCCGCCCCTCGTTCCACGCTTCTCAAACAAAACGTCATCGATGGGTACCCGGAAGTTATGGCTTTTCCTTGGCTTTCCCCGATGGGGGAAAAGGAAGAACCTCGCCTCAGCGGTCGCAGTGTGTGACGTAAGAACACACATACAGATATACACATATACACATCTCTGTCTGTCTGTCTGTCTATCTATCTAAACATGAGAGAGAGCGATGTAATATACAACTGACTAGAAGAGCGAATGGTTCAAAACAAGGCTAAAACTAAAACAAAACTAGTCAGACAAAAGAACAAAAGGAGGCTGCTCCCCAAGACCTGGGAGAACAACCAGGTCTTCAAATGTTTTAGTCTTACATAAAGGTGGAGCCATAAAAACCTCTTGGGAGGAGATTATCCCAGAGGGCAGGAATTGCAACAGAGTAAGTATGCTTCGTGGATCTCACGTGATAACATTTTGTAATTGATGGGACCTGGCACACCAGATGAGCGGAAATAACAATAGCAGAGTTGGAAGAGACCATAGAATCCAACCTCTGCTCAAGTAGGAGGAGACCCTATACCATTTCAGACAAATGATTGTTCAGTCTCTTCTTAAAAACATCCAGTGTTAGAGCACTGATAACTTTTGGAGGCAAGCCGTTCCACTGATTCATTGTACTGTAAGGAAATTTCTTAGTTCTTGGTTGGATCTTTCCTTGATTGGTTTTCATCCATTGCTTCTTCTGCCTTCAGGTGCTTTGGAGAACGGTTTATCCTTCTTTGTTACAGCCCCTGAGATATTGGAACACTGCTATCATGTCACCGCTATTTCCTGTTTTCATTAAACTAGACCTACCCAATCCCTGCAACTGTTCTTTATATATTTTAGCTTTCAGTCTTCTGATTATTTTTGTGGCTTTTCTTTGCACTCATTCTGGAGTCTCAACATCTCCAGTCCCTCAGATATTTAGGGTAAGTAATTTTTCAAATGTCAGGAAGAAAATAAGTAAAAGCAACCCTCCCTGAAGTTTTAATAAAGACCCCAATTCATTATTTTAGGATCAAATCATCCCATCTAATCTTAGAACACAACCCACAAGTGTTCTAGCAGTCAGCATGGGTTTGTTAAAAACAGATCATGCCAAACCAATCTTATTTCATTCTTCAACACAGTGACTAAATTAGCAGATCAGCAAAATACTGTGGACATAATATACTTAGATTTCAGCAAGGTATTTGACAAAGTAGATCACAACTTACTTCTTGGTAAGCTAGAAAAATGTGGGATAGACACCATCACCTCTAGATGGATTTGTAACTGATTAACAAATTGCACTGAACGTATAGTCATTCATGGAACTACAGGGAGGGAAGTAAGCTGTTTTAGCCCCAGTATTCTTCGATATCTTCATAATTTAGATGAGGGAATAGGAGAGGAACTCATCAAATTTGCAGATGACACCAAGCTGGCAGTTAGCCAGAAGATAGACACAAGATGGATTTCAAGACTTGAATACTGGGCCCCATCTTAAAAAATAAAATTCAGTGGAGAAAAAAGTAAGGTAAGAAAAGGCACTTAGGCAAGAAAAACCACATGTAGAGGTACAAATTAGGTGAAACTTGGCTCAAAAGCTGTAACTGCAAGAGGGATCTTGGGATCCTAGTGGATGATCATTTAAATATGAGCCAGCAGTGTGCTGCAACCACCAAAAAACCCAACGCAATCCTAGTCTGCATTATTAGAGGGATATTATCAAGATCATGTGAAGTGTTAATACTGCTGTATAATGACTTGGTAAGACAAACTTGGAATACTGCAAGAGAAGCAATCTAGAACTAAAGAGAAATTTCCTGACATGAGAACAATTAACCATTGAAACGGCTTCAGAAGTTGTGGGCACTCCAACACTGTAGGCTTTGAAGAGGAGATTGGACAACCATTTGTCTGAAATGGTTCAGGGTCTCTTGCTTGAGCAAAAGGTTGGACTAGAAGACCTCCTAGGTCCCCTGTTTGTTCTGTTTTGTTTGGTTCAGTTCATCGTTTCCCTTTCAGAATCAGAACCAAATCCAGTGTCAGTTGAAACCTGGAAGCTGGAAGACAGTGATGCAAGTGTTTCTTGCATTAGGGAACAACATCCACAACTTTTGCTAAATTACACCCAGAAAAATTGCTTTTTCCTTCCATTTTGCATTGTAGCTGAACCAAGAAATGAGCTCAGCTATTAAACAGATGATAGCAAGTGAATCCAGAGATGCATTGCTAGTGCTGGAATGTTCCAAGAGCTCCTGCTCAAGTGTTTTCAATTAAATCTTTACTATAGTAATGCTTCCAAGTATATCTTTTAAATTAATTTGTAACTTTTATATCCCATTCTTCCACTAGGGAACTGTACTGTACGTTGGGTCATCTCATATTCTCCTCACAACTACCATATTTTTCGGAGTATACGACACACTCCCCCCCACAAAAAGTGGGTGGAAATGCCTGTGTGTCTTATACAGCTAATATTGCGGGAAGGGGGGGGAGGGAGGTTGGTGCGGCGTTGACCAGCTGTTCTAGAACAAGCCGCAGTGGCAGCAAATGGGCCACAGTGAATGGGCCACAATGGCGGCAGTGAGGTGAATGGGCAGCAGTAAAAGGGCGGCAGCGCACGGACCAGATGAATACCAGATAGATGCTGGGAGGCAGAAGCAGAGTTTTTTTTTCTTCTTTTCCTCCCCAAAGGGTAGGTGCATCTTATACTCTGGAGCATCTTATCTTCTGAAAAGTACAGTATATTGTATGGGAAACAAAACGAAGAGATCAAGTCTTGCTCAAGGCATTTCAGTGGATATCATATTTAACTTCCTAACTTAATTTCAGTTAAGAAGTTAATTTACTTAGCAACAAAATGCCACCAAGTTGATCCTTGTGTCAGCAGCAATAAAATAAGGCAAATGCTGCAAATCCTTGTAACTGGTATTATTTATAGCTAAGCTCTACATTGTATCAACTACATTTTCAAGAAGGCAAGAACGTGACAGGTAGTTCTTAAGGTAGAGGTGTTGTGATTTGATTTATGTTGCCTTATGAATATTCTAGTAGATTTGGTATGTCACATGTTATTCAATTGGCATTCTCAGAATCTTTCCAGGCAAGTGGAGAAGCTATTACTACTTTCTGCAAACTCTTATGGAGAGACAAACTGTCTGAAGGAATTAGCATTATAGGGGGCTTCTGAATTCAAAAGAACAAGCACAGTGTGTGCTTGTTAACTTCACAATGGAGCATTTAGAATCTGTGGTTTGGATTTTCCAGATGAGAACAGCTCTGGTGGAGCCAATTTTATTCAGGTTTATTTTTCAGAATTATCTGCCTGGTACTTGCAAAGTTAAGAAGAGCATATGCTGAAGTAGTTTTTCACTCCAAGATAGAGAGAAAAGCAGCAAGAAAGAAAAGACAGTTACATGGAAACACTCCCCCACCTTCTTGCACATGCTGAGCCAGCGGTGGTTAATTAGTAATACCTCTTGTCTGTATATCTTTTACTTGAATTTCAAAAGTGTACCTCCACCTTCACTCCCCAAATAGGCTTAAATTGACCTCTACACTCTTGCATCCTTTCTCTATTGTTTTTAATTGCTTGCTCAGATTTCTTACCTAAAATGTGAAGTCTGTGTAGATTGTGATCTCCATTCAGCTTGGACAGTAATGTTATAGTTTTCCTGTCTTTTGAATAGTTGCTATGCTGCATTTCTGCCAATTTTTAAAGCTGCTCATTCTCTATATTTGGCATTAGAATGATGAAGAGACTGAGGTAAATTGCTATGTAAAAATACTTGACTCGAGTGGATTTTTTTTCACAGAATAAGAAAAATTTGTTGTTAGATTGATCTGGTGCCAATTCAAAAACAGTTCCAGTCCTCTGTGATTCCACAGTTCTGCTTGGGATCGAGAGCTGAGCTGATTTATTTCTGGATTAACTGCAGTGTATTTGAAACTGCAACAACATGAGCCCTTAAAAAAGACCAGGAGACTGTGGAGCTTGTAAATGGACTATTTCTTCATTTGCCGGAACTTTTTCCTCACAATCCTCACAGCTCCAGGGCTTCAGACCATTTTGATCCTTTTCATAGGAACTCCTGGGCTTTATTCTCTTCTTGTAAATGATGGAACAAACAAATGATATGATTCTTGAAGGAGGGCTAAAAGCAATTAATTTTATTTCTCTTTTAAGTAGATTAATTAGGCAATGATTCTTTGCTCCTTTCCGCAGAACATTATCTTCAGATTGCCTTTTAAAGGATTTGTGGATGAAAATAATGATAGTGTAGAAAACCTTAAATTTGCCAGCTATTAAGCTGGGATCTAAATACCTCTAGACATAGCAGATCAAAGGATTTTAGAGACAAGAGGAGGTATGCTATATATTAAATGCAATAATAATCCAAACTATTATAGGGTCGTTTGCCATTGTTGAAGTGAAGTGTTTTCCACTCCTCCTTGAGTCAGCAGAAACCTATACTAGCATGAAATTTGCTGTTTTCATTGATATTCCTTTTTCACCTCTCTTGCCTTTCTTTCATGTTACTGCAGAGTCCTCTTCCAAGACAAAGGAAGATGAAACCTAACAGATTTGACACGCTTTGAAACTGCTGTTAGACGGTGTCAAAAATGCCACTTTAAACCTGTGTAGCTATGGATAATATATATTACTCATAGATTGGGGGTGAGATGAAAGCAACCTCAGGAAGACATAGGAAAAAGAAGATAATAACAAGACAGGTTTGTTCCCCGGCAAATGGGATAGGCCTATGTTTTAGTTGCTTTGTTTACCAGCTGCTATTATCAAAGTAGATACAGTGTCAAATGCATCTTTGAATAGGTACTTTAGATTATTCTGTCCTCTTCCACTAATATAAATTTATATATTTGACAATTCTAATTAGTCTGGATCTTGATGGTGGAATTTAAGAGGGTTTTGTTTCTTTTGTGTGCCAACCCCATGGACAAGTCTATGCAGTTTTCTTGCCATTGTCTTCTTCCTAGGACTGCCCCCCTCACTTCACACCTAAGTGGGGCTCAGATTCAGAGTGTCCTGGTGTCTAGGCCTGTGTTTTTAATCACCACACCAAACAGCCTCTCAAGAGAGCTATGATTTCTTCCAATCCACTTCCTGTCTAGAAATTGTCCTCCGCTCCCTCAAAAGCTTTACAGCTGTTATTTGCTGGTAGTCAGCAAGAGAATTGGTGATCTGAAGGATTACGCTATTTATGTAGTAATTGGACATTATAATGCTAATGCTGATAGTGATCAATTTTGGGAAGACCCAAAACAACCTGCATTACTTAGAATACAATTTGGCATCCTATAAAGGTCATTTTTGTTCCTAGCAAATTTCTAGTTTTTATCACCACAAAAACAGATTGAACAAACTATTCAGATGAACATTTAGGAACCAGAGATTATTTCAGTAAGATTTCTAAGAGCTGGACATAGATGAAGAAATACATTTTTCCTTCAGTGCTCTCAGAAAAAACAAACTAAATATACAAAATAAGTATGGTTTTAAGCATATTAATACTGCTAATCTTCCTCCCTCCCCCTTCCTTCCTTCCTTCCTTCCTTCCTTCCTTCCTTCCTTCCTTCCTTCCTTCCTTCCGCATTTGGCTTAATTTAAAACAGAACTGGGATGCTTATATTTCCTTAAAGCATACGCAAAACATCAAATGTGTAGATGCCCAGTTCACATGGTTATAAATTGGAGGAAGATAACAGCATCTGATTGATAATGCTCAAGACAACACATGTATAAGTTTTTCTGCTTTGCATGTGTATGTGTGTGCAGTGGCCATTTTAGATTTTGAACAATCTTCCATTCTCCTTGAATGCCACCTGTTTCAGAGTTGCACCAGGAAAGCCATGGAGGGACCTGGTCAAACTGTTCACAAGAATGGCTTGAGCAAAAGAGGCACCATGGGGAAGAGGCAAGGTGGAGTGGTCTTTCAATGGCAGCAGCGGCAGCATTTTTCTTTCAGAGAGTGTCATGCCACCCTTGATGATTGTATAAAGCATTGCCAGCACTCCCTGTCTCCACTTGGGGGCAGGGAAGCAAGCACAGAGGCATGTGGTGCTCTGTAAAATAGCCAACAGAGGACTTTTGTTTTCCTAGGACTCAGCCTTTGTTTTCTGTTGGAGTGGGAAGCTTCTAGCTTGTAAATGTCAGCATGAGGTTTTAATATAAAAGTCAGTCAGTGTAAGAGATGCTTTGGCAGATGTAATTCTGGATGATTTTGAAACATTTAATGTATGGCTATGTCAAACCAATAAATGAAAGCTATATGCTATATTCAAAAAATAAATAAATGAAAGCTATATGCTATATTCAAAAATATACTATGATTCAGTAAGGATACAGAAATTAATCCACGCACTAGGCATTCCAGCTTCATTTTCTCAAAAAAATAAAAAAGGATGTATACATGTTCATGCCTAGATAAAAAACAGCAATTCACTGTATGTGTGCATATAAAATATTGTAACATTTTTGAATGGCTTCATGGCTTATTATACCATGTACATTTTATTGATTTGCCTATTTACAGGGGCGGAATGGCTCAGTGGTTAAAGATGCTCAACTTGTCAACTGGAACTGACAGCCCAGGTTCCAGACCTGAGCTCTGTACAATGGGGTGAGTGCCCATTACTTGTACCTGCTTCTGCCCCTCTCGCAGTTCAAAAGCATGGCAAATTGAAGTAGATTAATAGGGACCACTTTGGTGGGAAGGAAACAGTGTTCCATGCCCCTTTGGCTACAGCCATGCTGGCCACATGACCAGGGAACTGTCTTCGGACAATGCTGGCTCCCTCGGCCAAGAAATGAAAATGAGTACTGTGCCCTGGAGTCAGACATGAGTGGACAAAGAAACCTTTTATCTTCACTATGCTTCTATTCTGATTATATCAGATAATTTGTTCCTTTCCTGATACTTTTTCCATAGCTTTATCTAATAAATTGGCTGCATTCTTATTTTACCTCTTTTCACTATACACCATTCTGGCATCTGAAAGTGATAGAGAGTTCTGAACAAGCAATTCGTTAATGGCAACTGCACATAGTGTACAATTTGACACATATGTCTTTTTCAAAACACATATGGACAAGTAAATTAGAAAGAATGACTTGAAGTAAACAGAATCTGAAATCTGTAATGTGCCAATTAGTCAACTTTATTTGTTTTAAAGCTTTTGAAAGTGCTGTGCTTTGCTCCTCTAGGATCATCCCTCTTCTCCCCATCACTTCTCCCTTCCCTCCATGCTGTTACACAAGCAATAGAAAATCTTCACCTTCCCTTCCATTCATTTCCCTTATTCTAGGGCTATAATACTTGACATCTTTAACTCTCAGAGTGAGCTGATAATTTTTTGTGTATAAATTCTCTCCTTAACACAGTGGTTAGTGAAACTCATCCACGTGTAATTTTTTCAAAACAAATCAATAATTCAGTGTATGTTAATTAAGATTTTAAAAAAACCCATAAAATGAATTGATATCTGATATCAAAGGAAAAGAATAAGATGTTTAAAATTGTGGTATATATGCATTTTGATGAAACTCTGGTTTCTTGGCAGCAAACCATCCCAAATCCTTTCAGCTTATTGAGTACTTAAGAAAAACAAATTGGATTAGAACCCATAATAATGCTATGGGGCTTCTTTCATTTAAATATATAAAACATAGTTTCTGTCAGCTTATTAACAACTGCTTAACTGTTAATGACAGCAAAATCTAGGGAAACAATATTTAAGGGATGGAATTGTATTTTATCCTGATGAAATATTTCTTTGGTTAACCCTACTCCTAAAATATATAGAAAAGAAAAGAAACTATACACATCTAATAGAGGTACCAGAGGATACCATGTTATATATTTCTATGTCTAAAATGTGGCTTCTATATAATGACATTGAATCAGGGCCACCCCAAGATGTCCGTTGGTGTCAAAGAAATCACTGGACTAAATGTAATTGAATTCCATAATAGCAGTGACGTTTACCGAGATATGTGAGTGTAGATTATGAAGGGATGCAAACATAGCTTTGAGATTTTTGTTTTAAACTCTTTCCCCCCTCATAAGAACTAGGTGGCCATTTCCAGCACTGTTGACAATTTATTATACTGGGAGTTGGAGTCTAAAACGTTCACAGCCATAAAAGAGAGAAGTATGTTACAATATATAAATTGAGCATACATCCTATTGAACTGGATTGGGTTTGTTTCATAATTCTTACTTGATGGGCTAGCATTGTAAGTGTTCAGTTTAAATATTTGAACATTTACTTTTCTTTCCAGACTGGTAACCTAATTGCTACAACAACCTATTGCATTTTTAGCTCACTCTGCTTCCTGTCACAGCACCATCAAAGACCTATTTTATTCCAAGCATGCCAACATTATTCTATGCAAACGACACTTTCTGATCTAGAAATTAGAACAGTGTATTATATTGAATGTTCCAGGGCAACGCATGAAATGTACTATTTTGGCATTTATTAACTTCTCCTTCTTCCTCACTTTGGACACACTTCTTAGCAATGCTGAGAAATGTAATTCTGTAACTTCTGGAAGGCCTCAATAATCCTTGTCAAGTACAAATCTCATCAGCTGTTTCCAAACATGTTTTTCCTGTTTCTCGCTTATGAAGAGTATTGTAGTTACCTTGTGTCTCACTTCCTGCACACCTTCAAAGATCATGAAAAAGGACAACGTTTTGAGCTGAGACATTAAACTAGCTCAGCGGAATTCACCTCTTAGTAGGTATCTGTAAGAATCTGTTGCACAGATAGTTTGGAAAGGGTTAGGGTTAGGGAAATGTAACAATCAACATAGACATTTATGTACATTTAAGTAAAAACTAAAATGTTTTTGAAGCTATGGGGGCTACCAACCCACAGAAAAAGACACACACATGAAAGCTTTTCCTCAGCTTGATCTCAGAAAGAATTCTGGCCAACAGCAAACATTGATGAACCTAAATGAACCTGAAACAATCTAAGTAGCCTAAACAAAACTTGCGCCTGAATTCTATGGGATTTATTCCAAGGTGCTTGTATACAATCTATGCTGCAGTTATATATTAAGGTTACTGTTGTATAAAACTGAATGCTGATGACATCTAGTGCTTGAAGTCTAGAAATGTCTAGAATATTTAAATAGAGATGTAGATGGTAGCGTAGTATAAGAATAGGTGACAACAAAGAAAGGAAGAGTGTTTATGGCAAGAACCTTAACCATCAATCTTGTTCTTTTTTGTCTCTAGAAAGATGCCATTTGTTAGTTTTATGGTGCTATAAATTGTAACCTAGCTATCTGTCTGTCACAATATTCTGTACAGCTGTATTACAAAGTGACTTTTCAGCATAAAAGCAATAAACAAAACAGCAATAAATAAAACAATAACAATCAACAACACTCATAGCCACTTAACCTCAGTATTGACAATTACAACTCCAAGGTTCTTTGTACTATTCATTTTCTTACACTTTTTTTTTCTTTAGGGTGAAAAACTGTTCAGTTTGGATAGACCAAGTGTTGGCAACCTGCAGCTCCGGAGCCTCATGTGGTTCTTTCATCCCTCTGCTGCAGCTCTCTGTCGTGTGATCCCACCACTGGCTGGCCCCGCCTCTTATCCTCCCCTCCCACTCACTGCTCACCTGGCCTGAGAAGGTAAGGGCAACAGTGGGGGATGGAGACTCACTCTATATTCCAGAGTGGGAGCAAAGGCACAGATTTCCTCCACCTTCTGCATTCCCATCCCATGCTGAAGCAAACCAAACAGGCTGAGGTCTCCATCCCTGCTAAGTGGCCCCGCCAAACCCGCTTGCAAACTCAGCCGGGTGCAGCTCCAAATGTTTGGTTTGTGTGTCCCTCTCGGCTCCATCCCACTTGCCATGGCACCTCTGTGTATAGAGGTCGGCCAGCGCCAGCGCAGCTGCGGTGGCATCAGGGCAAGTGCATGCCCTTCCTGCTCTGCTCTCTCTGGCCAGAGGTGGGGCTCCACGCCACCAACTCCCAGCCAGAGTGCCAAATTTGTTTGTTTGCTGGCCGCCATTGAGGAGGGAGCTGCCCTTGGGCCGCCTGGGCCCCTGCTTGTTGGGGGGGGGGAGGGAGAGGGATCCCTGACAAGATCTGGGTTGGAGTTGCCTTATTTTGCATAGATCTCCAATGCTTGGTTTTGCCTGCTAGCCTCCATTCCTCCACAGCCCAAGTGGTTGGATTCACACAACTTGTGAAGCTGGGCAGGAGAGCACAGATAAATGGATGGAGAGATAGATGGATGGAGAGAGGCAGAGAGAGAGAGAGAAAGAGAAAGAAAGAGAGAGACAGAGAGATAAAGAGAGAAAGAGACAGAGAGGTATACCTGTTTCCCATAGAAAAGAAAACACCAGGAGCCACAAAACCTGGGTAGGCATGACTGGCGGAGGTGTCATGTGACTGGCTGGGAGTGAGTGACATCGAGTTGGCCATACCCACCCAGGTTTTGTGGCTCCTGGTGTTTTGTTTTATGTGGGAAATGGGTCCAAATGACTCTTCGAGTGTTTAAAGTTGCAGACCTCTGGGATGGACAGACAAGGTGATGTCTGAAGGCAGACCAATTAGCCTTGGCCTCATTGAACATCTATCTGGAAATCCAGAATTACTTTCTGTTCTATGCTAGGGAACATAGAAGTGGATGGAAAGTAAGTGAAAGCCTAGAATGACTTCATCTGAAGTGATAGATTCGAAAAGGGGAACTAAAGGGGGGTTGGAAGAGCCATATCACTGCGATTAGTGTGCAGCTACTTCTCCTTTGTAGCATCATCATTGTTCATTTGCCTCAATTCAGCTTCCCCTCCTCATTTAGGAACCTATAATGTGCCTTCTATAATATAAACAGCCTCCTTGCCTCTGCCTGTAACGTACATGTAGCTGAAGCAACCCAAGGCTGACTTTAAATGCTCTATTTTTTTCTCTCTCTTATCTTACCGCCCAAGACTTTCCATGCAGGTAATATGGAACATGTGAGGGTGGTTTCAAAAGATGTATTGATGTTGGCAACTTTCTACTTTTGATTGGTTCTCCCATTTTCTTGTTAGGGATACACCCTAGCAGAATCTGCACGGCAGTCAGGCAGGCAGGCAAAATATGTGAGATAAATGTTTTTGTAGCTTACACTCAGTAAAACAGATACACCGTGCTAGTTAAATAGTTTATTCCAGTAAGAGTTATAGCATAGTCAAACAGTCCATATATCATTCACTAGTTCAGTCCATCCAGGGATTATTCAGTTGCAAATTCCAGTGTCAAAAAGAGAGGTCAGTAAACTTACAAATATCAATCCAGTAATATATCTTCTCGCAGTAGAGATATGAAGAAGTCACACCTCCTTTCTTCCTTCAGCAACTCAGCAGTAGGGAAACACACAGTTAACAAACCATCAATCCAGTATAGTCAGCAATCAATCAGGTTCTCTTGCTCCCTCTTATGGCGGTTCACAACAGCACCCAAAATTACATGCTTTGCAGTTTAAAGTGACACACACTTAAACTTACTATCATAGTTTATATATATTATTTTACCCAAACTACATTAGGTAACCTATGTTATTCCTAACAGGACCACCCATCCATGCAGCCCCTAAACTGTTGCCTTACCGCTCAATCTTCTTTTGGCTCTGAGAGGACTGGAATCTTGGCTGTTACATCCTTATTTTAATGGATCGGTCAGCTGATCCATCAGTAAACCTAGATTGTTAAAGTCTTGAAATTGGTTTAATGCATGTAATTGCAAGTGTAATTGAAAGGATTCATTCCTTGCGTTTCTGTAACCTGCCTGGAAGATCACTGCTCCCTGGTTCATCACTTCCTCTCTTTTGTAATGCTCTAGAAGTAGTTTATAACTTCCGTACCAATTCCCTCAGCCAAATCCCTTTCTCAAACGTATCCAGCAACTGCCTCTAGATGGCAGCTGAAAGATACAAGAGCTCTATTTTAACTACTCTTTAGCGGTCAGTCCATCCACCAATTGAGTTTCAAAAAATAACAAAGAGTTCAGTTGGACAACTGCATGACAGGGAGGAATATGAAGGGGGGAGAATTCCACGGAGTACCTAAAGATTTGTGCATGCCAATTAGAGGAATTTCAGCTGAGTAAATAACAGATCCCAGCCCTTAGAATTTTGCATGTTGAAGCTGTATGAACAGCACAGACTTAAATTTTATTTCAATCACACCCCACAAATCTCCTCCATATGGTATTTTTGTATTCCCCATCAGTCTAATCTCATTTTGAGCTTTCCCATAGTCACTCCCTATATCAGTTTAGTTTTTGAAAATCATTAAAAGGCAATGCAAAGTAGAATGCATTACAACATTATACTCCAAATGCAATTTAGGGCATCTCTACATAGCCACTGATTTTATTTCTCAAACTCTTAGAAACATTTCTGGGTGCATGTCCTCACTACTGCCAGGTTTGCAGATTTAATTATCTCTGTCAGCTGATTTATACTCTGGTTAACTGATGGGAAAGAGGACAGGATAATAGGCATCCAATTGGCACCTCGCCCTCTGTCCTCATTGGCACACTCTGCCTCTTTTTCACTGGGTGCATGAAAATGTTCCTTCAGTTTAGAAAGCACAGAAAAATGTGGACAATTTGCTACAACGCTTGGGAGACAGGATGAAGGAAGAGCTATTCTCGAAGCTCCAATGTTTTTGTCGCAGAATGTTCTCCTGCCTTGCAGCTGAATCAAAAGCTCTGCTGCCAAAAACCTGCTGAAATCCTCTGATTTTTTTTTTCAGAAGGTTGGGGAGTCTTGCTGACCCTGAGTCTGCCCACAAGCCTCACCCAAAGTAGTCTCAAGGCATGCACAGCTACAGGGAGACCAACTGAATCTTAGGAACAGTATTTCTAGCCACATCCACTCCCTTGAGTACCTGGATGGAATTCTGGATCCAGGAGATTCCCTCAGTTTGCTCCCTCAGAAGCAACATCCTTGTTCTGATACTTTCTCTCCTCACTCGCAGCCCCCGGAGTGGGATTCAGCTGGTTCGGGCCAGTCCAGGCGAACCGGATGTTAATTTTACATCCAGTTCAATGAACCAGTAGTTCCGAAGACCAGCTGGCCCCGCCCCACCTGTCCCAGGAGTCCCCATGTACCTGGTTCTGGCTCCCAGTAAGTAGGGAGGCTTACTAGGCCCCAAATGGGGTGTGGGGGTGCGAAGGAAGAAAGAAAAGGAGGGAGGCAGGGGAGAAAGGAAGGAAGAAAGGGAGGGAGGGAAGGGAGAAAGAGGGAGGGAAGGGAGAAAGAAAGAAAGAAGGAGGGAGGGGAGAAAGAAAGGGAAGGGAAGGGAAAGTGAATGAGATATGGATGGATGGGAAGATGGATGGATGGATTGATGGATGGATAAAGGGAGGGAGGGAGAAAAAATGGAGAGGAAGGAAGGACCCCAAATCTGGCACTGGCACAGCTTCAGAGAATGCTTTGAAACAGCCCAGCAATCCAGGGCTGGAAGGGACCTCAGAGGTCATCTGGTCTAACCCCCTGCTCCAAGAGCATTGTTAAATTTAGTTTATCTCTTTTGACCCACCCAGTCACATGACCACCATGCCTACCAACACCCACCCACAGAAGCAGTTGTTAAAAAAATTGAATCCCACCCCTGCTCACAAAATGCAGTTGTGTGGTTTATGCTCATGTTCGTAGCAAAGTAGGTATTTTAGCATAATTGTTCTTAATGTGTTTCCAAAAGGCAATTTCGTGGAGAAAAAAAAAATCACCTGACTTTGGTAACAGAGAGGACATCCATTGTAATTTCTGTCCTAGTTTCACAAATGACATGGCAGCCTTCACAGCAATGAACTTAACCATGGCTATATGATCGGTTTGTCCCTACACAGTCAGCATACTTTTCAAAAGTTTTCAAGGCACAGAATATTTATTTCTTAATTATGCCATATGAGATTTTATGGCTAGCCTGTAGATTTCCCATCTGGTTGATTTGTTTTAAAGGAGGATTCTGTAAAGGATATAATTCGTCAAGTGAAGGGAGATCAGTTGGTGAACTTCAGAAAAGCCAGTTAATTGGGACTCTGCACTGACCATATCTTCTGCTTCAAACCAGCGGAGCTTTGCTTAAAGAGATTATCCCCAGCTTTTAGGGAATGGAGTAGCAAGTCTTCCAGTCTCAGTTCGTTGCTCTGGAAATGTTTTCTTTGACTTAATTCTTCTGAATCTGCTCTGGAAATAGATACAGTTGATGTTTATTAAAAGGCTGCTCATAGAGAATAGAGCACATAAAAGAGACCATCCTTACCAGAGGTGGTGTATTCAGCAGGTTCTGACCAGTTCTGGAGAACCGGTAGCGGAAATTTTGAGTAGTTCGGAGAACCAGCAAATCCCATCTCTGGCTGGAGGTTTTACAGTATCCTTCCCCTGCCATGCCCATCAAGCCACGCCCACAGAACTGGTAGTAAAAAAAATTGAATCCCACCACTGATCCTTACCACCGTATTAATATATTTTCCATCCATCCAACAGTTAGGAAGAAAGTATTATTGATATTAACTGTGTTGTTGCTGTAGTCTATCTTTATTGCTCTTCAGGAAGGCTAAGCAGGGTGTTGCTCTCACATGGTTTAATAGTTTTAAGCAGTGGTGGGATTCAATTTTTTTTTACTACCGGTTCTGTGGGCAAGGCTTGGTGAACATGGCAGGGGAAGGACACTGTAAAATCTCCAGTCAGAGGTGGGATTTGCCGGTTCTCCGAACTACTCAAAATTTCTGCTACCGGTTCTCCAGAATTGTAATTGTAGGAGCTAGCTTCTTTACCTTTTGGCTAAGTGGTACAAGGAGGGGCAGGTAACAGGACACATAGTTTCAGCAAACTTAAAAAGTGACAATCAATATATTAAATGTATAACTTTGCATACTTTTTGTGATCCATTTCCAGAAGTTAGGAAGGATAAGTACACTGATTTGGAATGTTTGATCATATAATTAAATTTCTGGTTTTTATGTATTTTCTTAACACTTAATTAAAATTTTACTTAAAATCCACCTGATATAGCATAATACGATTTCTTGGTGGAATAACCAAGCAACGGGGGTGTCCTAGCAACAGTGGGTCTAATAAGCACTGTGCTAACCGCCAGATTCTCAATGAGAAAAAACTCATATTCCCAATGAATTCGGGGGGACTTAGACCACTATGGTGGTATTGTTGTTTTTAAGTGGGCTGTCACACTGAACACTATGGAAAGTCAAATTTATTCAGCATGCATCATTTTACTGACATTTGTGAACGGACAAAATTTCCATCTGTCAATTACAAAAGGCCATACTGCTTGGATATGCACATATACTATGACAATGCCTTACACATCCTAGGCAGAGGTGGTATTCAGCAGGTTCTGACCAGTTCTGGAGAACTGGTAGCAGACATTTTGAGTAGTTTGGAATACCACCTCTGACTGGCCACACCCCCATCTATTCTCTGCCTCCTGAGTCCCAGCTGATCGGCTGGATCTTCTTTTGTTGCCATGCATAAGGGAACGGAGCTGGAAAGCAGGTTAGTGGGGTGGGGAGGGAATGGAGATTTTACAGTATCCTTCCCCTGCTATGCCCACCAAGCCATGCCCACAGAACCGGTAGTAAAAAAAATTGAGTCCCACCACTGATCCTAGGACTAGGTTCTTCGGAGTAGATGAAAAAAAAAAAACATTATTTGAGAAGAAGCAAATGCTGATGACAAATTCAAAAAGAGGTTGGAGGAAAGGAGTCTGTGAAATAGAGTGGCCTATGAATCTGATTAGGAAGAGAACCACAAGCTAAAGAAGAAAAGACACAGTGTAGGAATATTGGGTCTAATTATATTCTAATTACGGCCAACTCCGTCATTAACTAGAATGAGATAACTGCCAAGTGGAAAATGATGGGATGGACAAGGAGAGGTTACTGCTTGCACATTTGCCTACTCTTCTTTTTCTTAGTCATATCATACCATTAAGGATATAAACAGGTGGGCTGCTGGGGGTTTGCACGGGTTCAGGAGAACCCCTAGCTAAAAATGTGCACAGTTCAGAGAACCTCCAAATCCCGCTCCTGGCTGGCACCACCCCACCCACCCCATCCTACCCATCCCAGGAATCCCCATGCAACCCATTTTGGATGCAGGTAAGTGCAGGGCATGCGTGGAGGCTTGGGAAGGGCGAAAAACGGGCCTCACAGAAGTTCGGGAGGGCCAGAAATGGCCCCATTTCTGGCTTCCAGAGTGCCCCCGGAGCCCTGGGAGGCCATTTTTGCCCTCTTGGAGGCTCAAGGAAAGCCTCTGGAGCCCTAGAAGGGCAAAAACGCCACCCACCCACCCCGCTGTGATGCAGGAGACTGACTAGGCTACGCCTGCCATGGCCACACCCACCCAGCAACCCAGCAGAGAACCCCTTGCTAAAATTTTTGAAGCCCACCCCTGGATATAAAGGAGTAGTCTTGACAGAGCACCTGTTGTATTCTACTTCTGGGATGTGCAGTGGAATTGGCTGCTCCCATTGGAAAGGATTGGAAGCATTTAGAAGCAAAGGAAAGCTTGAAATCTAATCAAATGTGTTTTGTAATAGCAAAATGATATTTAGTCAACTTCCAAATTATCTACCTCAATTTTTTTTCATTATTTCTAGTGTGGAAAAAAAACCAAGCAATTGTAACATCTCAGAAGATATGGATTAAAATTGTGTTTAAGGGTTTCTACAAAAAAAATTATAATGCTGTAAGGATCAAGAAACAGTTGATATAAACTACATTGAGATCCTCTCTTGCTCAGCTCTTTTACTCCGTTCACACCTAAAATCCTTCTTTAAAACTATGTGGTGTTTTTCGAGACAATTTTACAAAAGCTAAACAGAAAATCATCACATCATAGTTCAGACTTGGCTAAAGCATAATTGGACAAAGCTGGTTCAGTGAAAAAGCAATATTTCATATCCCGCTCTGAATGTCACAATTACGTTACATCATTAATCTGATAATGATATCACAAAGCAAAACCAAGAATAAATAACACTACCTATGCTTTGAATTTAATGTAATTAATTTAATAATAAAACACATTTATCAAAATTGAGACAGGTGGGAAAGTTTAGAAAAAATACTTTTTAAGATGGAGAAGTTATTTTCTAGGTAGAATGTGCTTTGTGGAAGTAAGTTTTATCTCAGCATTTAAACTAGAGTATTTTACTGATACTCTATCAATGTGATATTTTACCAGCTAGTGATTTTTAGCAGGAATTATCCTTCACCAGTTACTTAAGAATTGGGCTTCAGAGGCAGGTTGTGCAAATATGAGCTATTCTTACTGAAGATCTTTAAACTGTCAAAATATTTTGAAAGGATTAAAATTCAAAGGATTCTGCAAAGGATTTTAATTTTGTTAGTAATTTTAAAGCATGATTAAAATATTCAAAGTTCAGATTCATTCTTGGACTGACTCTTAAAACTATCATTTTTTAAAAAGAAATCGCACTCATGAACATTTGCTATTAAAGAAATATGGAATTATGAGCAATGTGAAAAGATAATAGCTGGAGAAACTCGTTCATCTTGTCATTTGAGATTTCCAAACTTGCTTGGTTTTTAACATGCTAGTAGTTGAGAAGACTGTTTCTCTTATCCTGCCCTTCCGATGAATAACCTTTTTGTTAAAGTTTCAAATACAATTCCTAATTGCCTGCAAAACATACCAACACATTCCAGAGGTTTGGTTACTTTCATTCAGTGTGCAATTTGCTTTAAAAAGGGACAGGAAAGAAGTCTGACACTGACTTAAAACAGTAAATTATATATAAACACTAAAACTAGCTCTAAAACTTGGCAGCAAGAAAATACTCATTTAAGGAGATACTGAAAGGCTTGGCTCACACTATGTGTTTCTTCCATGCAAGGAAATTTCCTTAAACATAGTTCTGACAAGTAAATCACACAATTAAATCAAAAGCCATTATCTTGAAAATGCAGACTCGTCATTGGATTATTCTTTGTGATCTGATTCTAACATGGACTTTTTCCTATTCTGTAATTTGGCTTGAGATGTGTTTTCAACGGAGGAATAGAAGATAAATTTCTGGATCGTTTTCAGAGTTTTATGGCTTAAATAGGTGGTGTCAAATGAGAAGACTCTCTGGAAACACCCAACATTCCAAAGTGGGTGATGAAGGTAACTGTTGATCTCAGGAACAAGGAAAATATGGTATTTTGCTCCAAGATACATTCTCATGACTTGGTTTGTCCCAGGGCTAGATGTTTGGACCAAAAATGACAATGAATTTACTGTCATCCTCGTTCTATGGAGAAAAAGACCCAAGTTTATAAAAAACAAGATATTTGTGTTTCTAAATTTTATATCATGAGATAAATCCCTCTCTCCCTACCCTAACGTTTAATGATATAAATAACTTCCCACAATATAATTTATTTCCTTAACCTCTTGAAAGATCCCAATAGTGAGTTTTGCAACGATTTGAGATAAGGAGATGTTCTCATATAATGGGAAGTGCCACTGAGGGTGTTAACCCTGCAGGATGATCCACCCAGGAAGCACAACCTAGCTCTATTTTTATTGTAAGGCAATATTAACAGAATCTTGCTAGACTAAAAATATTTATTCCGTCAAGTCCTTTTCTCTCTAGAAAACTAATATTTATTCCGTCAAGTCCTTTTCTCTCTAGAAAACTATGGAGGGTCTTTTTTAGAACATTTCTCATGCCCTTCATCCTTGGGCTGAAATATCTTTTACACAATACTTGTCCAGGCTGTGGCTTTCTCTCCCTCCTGTCTCCCAAGATCATTCCCAAATACTGTATAGTTACAGAGACAAAGTAATAAAAGTTGGCCTTGTTCTGCTGCTTCCAAAGATTTCCATTTTTCCAAACAGTTAAGCAGGGCCTTAATTAATTACTAAGTAGGTGAATTACGACTCCACTGGGCTGTGGTCAGTGTATTTAGGCCCATTTGATATTAATTGTTTATTTTTATATTCTGCTTTACTACTTTGGATATTCTGAAACTTACACTGAAATACAAAATACAAGTATTCAAATCTGAATTGGCCACACTTGTTTTTCAATTGCTACTTCCTTTTTCCAAGTGCAAATTAGATTTCAGGGAAAGAAATCTCACCTGCAAATGAGTATGTTGAATTTAAAAAAAGCAGAAGAGTATCTCTAGCTAATGCTTTTTTTTATTATTCTAATCAGTTCTTTTCACTTCTCCAGTCAGGACATCCAGACCTTGGGGCTTTCAGAGAAGAACATTTGCATGCTGTTACTTGAACTGAAATGAGAACTGCAGGATTCATAGTGGAATTATGGCAAATACTATTTGGCCTGTTTTGCCTTGGAGCTGAGCCTCTTTGCTGACCTGCTTTCCCTTGGATGGCTGAAAGCTGCTGTTCTCAAGTACTGGTGAATCTTAGGCCACAAGGCTCAGAACAAACAATGTCATCTGAGAAATACAATTGCCCTGCACTGGCTGCCATTGAATCTGTGATGCTCCTTGAATGCTTTACCTTACACGACATAGACAAAGAGTGCAGGCTATGGGCACATACTCCAACTCTGTCAGCAACTATGTATATAAATGAGAGAGAGAGAGTATAAACACCAGTGGTGAGATTCATTTTTTTTTTACTACTGGTTCTGTGGGCATGGCTTGGTAGGTGTGGCAGGGGAAAGGATACTGTAAAACAGGGGTCCCCAGCTGGCTGAGGAATTCTAGGAGTTGAAGTCTACAAACCTTAAAATTGCCAAGTTTGGAGATCTCTGCTGTAAACTCTCCAGTCAGAGGTGGTATTTGCTGATTCTCGAAACTACTCAAAATTTCCACTACCGGTTCTCCAGAACTGGTTAGAACCTGCTGAATACCACCTCTGCGCCACGTCCTCCTCTGAGCTGAGCCCCACCGAGTCAGCGCCTCTGCCTGATGCCCGTTCCGCTGCAGCGTTTGGAGCTGCCGGCGCATTTGGAGATGTGTGGGGACGGGGACGGGCTGGGCAAGGGGTGGAAAGGACGGGAAGCTTTGGGGTCTCTCTGCCGGCCAGGGAAGCAGCACTGCCATCACCTCGCCTCCCTGTCCGCGGATGGGTGGGCGCTATCACTGCCTCGGGCAGCCTCTCCCAGTGGCCCCTTAAAGTTCGGGCTGGAGGGACTTGGGAAGAAAGCCAAGCTCAGGTCGGCCCATCTCTTTTGCTTGGCAGGCGGGCGCGCACCCGCAGCTCACTTTCCTGGCTCGGCCCACCCCGCACGGCTCTGGCGTGGCCCTGGTGGGATGAGCAGAGGGTCTGGCGGGGAGGCACTCGCTGCCTTGGTGAGAGTTCTGCTGCCGGGAAGGAGGGCCCGCCTGTCAGCTGCGCTGGGCGCCCCAGGCGAAGCTCTTCGCGCTCTGCCCGGCGCCAGGCAGGGATGGCGGCTGGGCACTTCTCCCGAGGTGGGCCGATCCTGCGCTGCAGCCCCGGGAGATTCGCCTCCCCACGTGCGGTTAGGCTGCCCTCTCGGGCAGGGGAGGCTTTGTTGTAGTAGGCTGTCGTTTTTAAAAGAAGTGGCTTCACCTTCAACGGCAAAGGGAAGGCGGCGACAGGAGCTCCTGAAGCCAAGTGTCTTCGCCAGGCTCTGGTTGCAGGGAGGAGCCCTGGCTGGCCGCACGTGGCTACGCCAAATGCCGCGGCATTGCTCTAAATGCTGTGGCAGCAAGGGAGAAGGGAAAGGAACGGTAGCAGAAAGTCTCCCGATACGAAGTGCCCCACCAATGCCGAGGTCAACATCCCAGCTGTCTCCGCCTGCCCACCTGAGGATGCAAGGGGGGGGGAATTAAGTCACCCCCAAAAAGACGGCCTAGCCATTTTTTCGGGGGTCAAAAAAAAATAAGGTCCGGCCTTATTTTGTGAGAAACACGGTAGGATTCTGTCTGACTAAATGGGTGTATAAATGGAGCCTTTATATTCCCCCTGTATTAAGCTATGAAGTCAATGGATTCATCACTTTCTGTTTGTTGCCCTGTTGGCCCAATTTTAGCTGATGCTGTGGTAGCACAGTGCAATTTTTGTCTTTGCCATCCAGGAAGTATCTGTTTAACTTAAGCATGTAATACCTATTAAAAACTTGCCCTTTGAACAAACAGGCTGTCCCCTTGAAGCTGATATGCAAGGCATTTATCATGCACCTGGTAAGGAAAAGATTCTGTCTTTCATTTGAAGTTTTTCTCCCCATCATTTCCCATATGTTTTTGTTAAATCATTTCCTTATCATTAAACAAAATCTATTCAGGAAATAAAGACCAGATTAGAAGAGCCAGTTTGATCTAGTAGTTAAGGCACCAGGCTAGAAAGTCAGCTTGGTGACTTTAGGGCATTCACTTTCTCCTGCCCAAAAGCGTTGTTGTGGGGAAAATAAAAAGAGGAAAATGTGTTGGATATATTCGCCACCTTGAGTTATTTGTAAAAATAATAAAGGTGGTACACACACACACACACACACACACACACACACACACACACACAAACTTCACAGGGGCTTTCAGGTGGTAGCAATAACAGTCATCTTCTTAAGATTCTTCACCAAATTATTTCTGCTTCATTATGAAGTCCAGATCTGAGGTATGGTTATGGATATAGACATGTGCTTTGAATCTTACTAATAAATTGGATCATTTTTCACTCAGAATGTTTTGACCATTAAACTTACAGTTTCATGAAGGCAAATGTTCTTCGGCCTCTCCATCCTAGCCCAATAATTTTAAGCACTATATCACACGGGCTGTCATGAAAGCTACTCCACTAGTTTTAGGGAGAAGATCACGTCATTCTTTATTCAGGCATTTGAAAAAAAATGTCAACCATGATTCCTACCGTAGATGTGGTGACACTCCCCCAAAATATTCCTTACTTTCGGCTGCTATTTGTGAATGCTTTATGTTGCATTGTTTATATATTCCTGTATAGTGTAATAATGATATTTTCATTTCTAAGCTATTTTCTCAAATCATTACTCAAAAAAATATTGCTTGTTAATTCAGTTCTACAAGCATACCCCATATTTTCACAAATAACACTTTTTGTTATTGCAAACTTGAGTAATACAGGTAAGTATTGTAAATACTTATTAATACCAGGTTAGCTGGTATACCCACAAAAACCTCAGTGTTCCCCTTTTCAACATCAACATTGATTTGAGCATGAAAGCTCACAAGACTGGCATTTTTGAATCAGAATTGAATTGGATTGTGAAACTGTCTAAGAATTTCAATATAGTGTAGCATAAGCTTTCTGGATGAAGACGATGTGAGATTTATCATAGATCCCAAAATTTTGAAGGATTTTTATGAGTTTTAGGGACAGATAAGAGGCAGAACAAATTATTAAATCTTGGTCTGAGATCCTACTTCTGAGTTAATAAACATGATCTGAGTACCTTTATGCTAATCTTCCTTTACTCCCCCCTGAGCTAGGTGGAAATAGCAATGTATAAAATCACCTTGCCATATTGTCTTCTTTACTTGCATACAATAGAGAGATCCCCATGGATGGATCAGCATTGAAATTATTCATAATTTTCTTTTAGGCCAACTGATCTTTTCAGCCAGTACTAAACAACCACCAGTATCAGCCCCCCAAATATCTACCTCTCAGTCAAAAGTATTTTTTGCAGGACTTTGGGTTCTATTGCATGACGGCACAAACCCGTCAGTAGGTCAAATGAATTTTCTCCCCATTTTAGCCCATAATGTCAGTACCGAGGGCTTGCAATTAAGGATAACTTGAAGATAACCTTGTGCCCGTAGTCTGGGAAGAGAAATTACTACATGGAGGCAAAAAATATAGCTTTGGGAAGGGCAACACATGCCTTCTGCTTGAACAGGAACTCTATTCTCTCACAGGAGGAGCTTTGGAGATTGACTCACCTGCCAGCTCCTGGGATACCATTCCAGCAGAATGGTTGTCAGAATGAACTCAATGGGTGCCAAACAGCTTTGTCAACTTTAGAAGTTTGGAAGACAACAAAGCTCCCAACCATGATGGGCACAGAAGCTTAGACAGAGAAAATATCTATTTATTCTGGTTTACTATTTTGTGACAAGAAGAGACATGTGCTTAGGCCTGGACATGATAGGATATGACAAGGCATATGTGTCCAAAAAGTGAACATTGATTAAACTGATAGTTCTCTGGGCTCAGCTGGTAATCAGAAAGGGCAAGTGCTGATTGACTGATGATACTATAGTCTAGAAGCTTTAGATTCACAAACATATAAACATGCCCATGCTTATAGACATAAAACAAACAACTCTGAAAATATTCAACAGATTGGACCAGTCATGGGGACATTTTAAATGGAATTCAAATGGGCTGGGAGATATAAGTGCCATCTGTTTGGAAGAAGCCTTGACTTGGCAGGCTGCCTTTCTGCAAGCAATTTCTGACCACAACCACATTTCTATTGACTTGTATCTTGTGGTACACATCTCTGTACTATTAAAATTCTTGAGTCTGTAACCTTTAATTGGGTGAAACAGTGCATCCCAGGGCAATACGTTTTGAACCAAATTACCTCAAGTGAATTAACTTACAGAAGGCATCCATACTCCAGGACCCATGACTCCCATGGGATTAAAATTTGGCAAATTTGTGGTCACTTCAGTGCTGCTGGGCTGCCAGACTGCTGCTTGGAGATTCAGTAGACCAGTCCTGCTCTAGCCTGTTGGAGGTCGGGTAGATGAGTCTTACCATTGGCTGCTGAAGGACAGTCAGATGCAATCAACCAGCTGGAAGTTGGGTGTTGCTCTTATTCCCATTGCTTTTTTACCCTTGGTCAATGCATTTTTCTGTTTAAATAAGGAAATATCTCTGAAGTTATAACCCAACAGATCATGGATTGTCTAGTTATAATGAATATAAAGCAATTACATTTGAATACTTTGATATATTTTGCAAAAGAACAAACATGCAAAGACTTAACAAAAGAATAACAATCTTCCTTGATAGCTGGAAACCTCTCCCTGATGTTTGAATCTTTAGATTTCTGAAAGAATCAATCTCTATATAGTGGAGGAAGGCATGGAAATTTTGATGGAACCCATGTTGCAGTTTAATGGGAACAGGAAGGAGAAAGGACACTTTGTTGGAGGTTGCTAGTATAGGCATGTGCCTGGTCACCCTGCAGGCTGCTGCCTGGTTTGGCAGATCTGTTTGCTTCTGATAAATTTTGCTTGATTATTTTCCAAATGAAACAAATGTTGCAAACACACCAAAAGTCTCCAGTGCATCCAGAGGATAATCAGCAGAATGAAGGATGCTTGAAGCTTTCATTCAGCACATATTTTGAAAGTACATTTCAAAGACTAAACATGTCGACTGGAAGGTAGTCAGCTTTCAGATTTCATACATTCTCTAACTTTTCCAGTGGAATTCTTAGTCAGAAAACAGGAATTCATACTAATACTAAAATGAGATATGGAGCATAGCAGAATATCAGAAATGTATACTTCGAAGAAAAATTCTTGCATAATTTGTTTTTAGAAAAATTAGATGTGTTTTTTTGTGAAGATTTTAAATATTAATGTAGAAATGGGAGACGGGGTGAATACCGACAGGAAGGGGATTGGTCTTGCTAACTCTAATTGTACTCCCTGACTATTCATTGTTCAATGAAGTCAGGAGCCCAGAAAAGTATCGGCATTAGGGCTGGTTGGACCAGCACTCAGAGGATGAGGCATTCCTCACCACTCTGCTTTCTGGTGGTTAGCTTCAAAGTAACTTGAAGAGCATATTGTAATATTATATTATATTATATTATATTATATTATATTATATTATATTATATTATATTATATTATATTATATTATATTATATTATATTATTACTATTCTATATTATTCTATTCTATTCTTCAGGCTTATATTACATTTTTATCACACTGTCAAATTATTTTTGATTTTTTTTTTTTTTGTCTTGAGCTATTTCTATTCCTTGCACCAAAGTTTTTTTTGGATATTCACTGGAGGTTGAACTACATTAGTGGTGGCTAACCTTTTTGGGCTCCCGTGCTGAAAATTGCGTGCACGCTTGTGCATGCACACTCACATGCCAGCACCTAGAAGGCAATGCGTGTGGGCCCCCTACGCCCCCTGCGCATGCATGCATGACCCCCCCATGCCCTGTGCATCTCTGCGCATGCATGCACATCTCCTGCTCACTCCCACTCCCCATGCATGTCTGCCAGATACCGATAGTCAGCTGCCGGCCAGGCGGCACACATGCATGTGCAGTGGGGCTCTTCCGGCCGACCTCTCGCGTGCTGGCAGAAGTGGCTCTGCGTGCCACTTTCGGCATGTATGCCCTAGGTTCGCCATCATGAAACTACATCATTCCTAATTCAAAGAAGTAAACTACAACACGAATACAGGACTCCCAAAATATTAGGTTTTATATAGAAATAGAATGAAGTCATGGAAAATGCTCCTGTTGAAAGGGAACTAGTGCTTTGCAGAAGAAGAATTAATGATGAGGAAATGCAAGTTTTCTTTCACCTAATTGGCGGTTTCCTGTTCATAGTCTAGTCATCATGAGCAATACAAAAATGAATAGTGTAGCTTTCCACATTGAACCACCATGTGATTTGTTTCGTTTAGACTCGGGGTATTAAATGAGTGCTATCAATTAACAAACATTGCTGTACTGCAACTAGAAGTTACTTAAATCCTGTAACATGTGCATCTCCCAATCCGTATTTATTCTAGGCCACCATTTAATGGCAGCCATGCAAATTTTCACATTTAAAAGGAGAATAAATCCCAAGTCCTACATCAGTAGGGCACTAGGTTGAGAAACAATGTTGCTGGGACTAGTTGGATCTTAGATACACCTAAACCTAGCTAGATGCAGATACTTGTAACAGATAAGCCCCAGGGTTGGAAACAGAAAAATTGCAAAGATTTCTAGTCTTTCCTAGTTAATATCAGAATAATATCCATGAGAAACAAAGTACAGTGTTAACCTGTTTCTTGTTTTAGTTTGAATTCAGTTAATGTATGCCTAAACATGGGCTCCAGGAGATTATTAATTGCATTATTTGTCCAACTGCATTTAACTGCTCAGAGTTGTGAGTTATTTGTCGTGTGCATTTCATTTTGTATTCCTAAGATTAGACGGGACCAAATATTTCAGAGAGTATCCCAAGTTTCAACTGGACATATCTAGTTCTCTATGGCCTAGCCTGAGGCACTGGACCTTCAAGGACAAACACTCAATTTCTCTTGAATTGAGAAATAGTTGTGACCTATCCAGTGTATAAGGAAAGGCAAAGCGAAGAACCACTGAGGTTCATAAGGAGAGCATTGCCACAGTGGCATTTGTTGTATCTACAAATAAATCCTGGTACACTTTAAAAAGCACCTTGCATTGATCACTGATTATTCTCACTATATTCAAAATGTGTTTTGCACAAAGTTTTCCATATATTTGCAACTTGCTGCCAATCGGTGCTTACTATCTCTGCATTTAACTTGCCCCATGGAGAATTGCCAGTGCTTCATGAATTAACAAATAACTCCTCCCTTCACAGAAAGAAAAGCATACTATACTACCCTTGCATTTTATCACAATTTTATGTTATATTTTGTGTGCATTTGCCTGATAGCTTTGTGCAACTTTCCTCCTGACAAGGGCTGTGCAAGAAAATCATTAACAAATGGATTGAGAGGCCTTCCTCTCTCTATGGTGCCCAGCCAGTGATATTGAGAGAATGTGTTTCATTAGACCAAATGCAGGGCTTCGGGCTGCCCTCAGAACTTCAGGGGAAAGAATCAGCCCTCAGGGAAGTTCAAAATACCAACCAATCAGCAATTATTTCCTGAAAATGCCCCTAACGTTAGGATGCACAGATGGGTTGGAGGCCTATATTTGTCTTGTACAGCATAGTTTCTCCCCCCTCCCCCAATGCATCATGCCAATTGAGGGATATAATAAGCCTGTTATGACTGGAAATTCTGCTGATTGCTTAGGAAAAGAATAATCTCCTTCTGTGGGCCTTTGCCCTAAGTTCACTGGAATCATTCATTCCTGAGGTGGACAACTTACAGTACATAAATGGGTCTCCCACAGCCTTTGGCATTTTAAGCTACAGCTCCTGGGAGCTTCATCTATTTTCAGCTGATAAGTCTATTGCTGGGCTGCAGGCAGATACGTATCACAGTATGTAAGCAGCAGTGCAGAAACAAATGATTTGGAGCAGATTCTCTAGGTGGAAGAAAATGCTGACTCCCTTTCCATCAGTGCTGGGCAAACTGTTCTGGTCCTAGGCTACCAATGATGGTAGCGAAGCACTGTTTGCAAGAGAATTGCTTCAGGGAGATTTTGGGAGGTGATGATAACCTCTAAGCCTCTAAGAGAGGGATGTCAAACTCGATTTCATTGAGGGCTGCATCAGGGTTTTGTTTGACCTTGGGGGGGGGGCGGAGTGGATGTGGCGGAGGGGGCAGCTCAATGTCACTCATGTGGTGGCGCAAACACTCTGTCAGTGAAAACGGGCTCCCGAGCTCTGTTTTCAGCTGCAACCACCTCCTGCAACCCTCTGCCAGGGAAAATGGAGCTCGGGGGAGCCACCCATGGCCTCCTGAGCTCCATTTTCACTGGCAGAGGTACCCGTGAGCTGGTCCTTTACTGTTACCAGGGTGGCCCCATGGGCCAGATTTAAACACCTTGTGGGCCAGATTTAGGCCCCGGGCCTTGAGTTTGACATCCCTGCTCTAAGACATGGGTGATGTGCCGACTCCTTCAGTAAGACGCATTTATTGTACATTTGGTTGAGAATTTTCAGTTTTTACTGAATAATCAATTATTTTAAAGCACTGATCAGTTCAATTTTTACAGCATAGAGTAACTAATCCTAGAAGGTAATGCTTGCCAAACTTTTTCCTTCGTTACCCCAAAGGAAGCCAAAACCAGGAGGTCCTTTTTACCACTTATTGGAAAGGTTTTGTGTAAATGTCTCTTTGGCGATTGTGTGTTGCATTTTGTTACCCAAAGAACAGCCACTTTCACCCAATGTTGGCTAATTTATCTAGGTTTCGGAAGCACTGCCGTAAGACTTGAAACAAACTGTCTCACATGTGTCTCCATTATCAAGTTTGTGGTTTGATGTCACCTGACCTTCAGTAGAAATGAAATAGCGTGAATTTCATGGGTAGATATGACACTGAATGTCTTACCAAAAGTGGCAAGTGTTAAAATTAAAAATTATGATGTTGGAAAGCCTGTGTCTTCATTTGCCACAAGGGTTTCTGGCTAGTCTGCTTTTAACTAGATTTATACTTTTTTTTAAAAAAAAAAGATGCTTAAGGCAAAATATCATTTACACAACAAGCCTGTGCAGATCTCCTACTGGTAGGGTGAAGTTCTCTCTCTTTTTCCCTCTCTCTCTCTCTCTCTCTCTCTCTCTCTCTCACACACACACACACACACACACACACACAACACACACAGAGAATCTATTATGAAAGGAAAGACAAAAGGCTTATTTGCTCATTCAGCAGTTGAAATTCCAGCAAGGATCTTTCTGAAGCTTATAAGGGACAAGGTGGCAAAGGAGTTTGTAGACCTTTACAGTCGGTGGAACATTGTAGATGACTAGGCTTCAAATATTTTGCCCAATAATTAACAGCAGATGGTTATCATGCAGAAGATCTCAAGTTTTGTTCATTGGTATGCAGGAGCACGGTGAGAAAATTCACCTTGCTTAAGACTTGGAAGAATCACTGCCAGCCAAGCTTGAGATTATACTATTAGATTGTCTAACATATAAGGCAGCTGAACTTTCATAATGAGGCATATTTGACACACACATAACCTGACAGATAAAGCAAGCATCTGGCATATGACATGCTTTTTTTTATCATCCAGTTTTTTTTAAAAAAAATAATTACATACATTTTGTTTTATTTTTTAATGTGGGAGCTCCAAGATATTAAAGCAGCTCATATTAAAGGGAAATGATAGAAAGCATATTTTAAATTTTAAAAATGTAAAAACTACCAATAGAAGCACAAAGAAAGCAAACAATACACCCCCACCCACATCCTTCCTTGAACTGGATTATTGACCCAAGTCAGAGAAGAGGTATCAATCCAGCCAGACCTTAGTATCTTTAGAAGCTATCCTCTCCCTTCCCAAAGGGAGAAAGGTCTCCCCAGGAACAGGATATACTCTCCACTCTAGCTTTGACTTGCCAGGAAAAAGAAAATATCACTGGATTGAATTGTAGCATTTACTTATTTGTCCCAGGGGGGCACGAGGGGCGGGTGGGGGGGAGGAGAAAACTGCTTCAGTGTATGGGTCCATTCAAGGAGAATGTAGGGTAGAAGGTGCATTCAGCCACCTCTGTACAGAAATGAGACTTCCTGAGTAGGTTATCCAAACATTTTTATTTCTCTATATCCACCAGATTCATTCCAGGAATCCTCTTTTCTGTCCTAAATATTACATGAGAGCTGGCCTACAAACTTCCTTTGAGAGCTTTGAACAGAAGGCTCACAGCAATATTTCTAGGGCAAATCATTTGGGACAACTATTTTACTAGAGCCTCCTTGGAGAAATTTCTTGATCAGGATCCCATCTTCCCAGGATTGCTTCCCTGTGATGTTTTATTGTTCTCCCCTGTCTGCCTTCCATGGAAGAATCTCTTATAGGAAAATGATCCAGGAGGGCAGAAAGTTTTCTCCAGTGTCCCTTTGGGGAGGTTTTATGATGCTGCCTCCGGAAAAGAAGGGAAAAAAGAGCCAATAGAAGAAATTAATGCGTTTTATTTCAGACCATATCCTAGTTATGCAACACTTTCCCAGGGAAGTAGGATGACACTATGCTATCTTGTTGAAACAACAATTGAACCTACATTTGTTCTCTGATGCATGTATATGACAATAATCTGTCCCAGGAACAAATTATGATCTATTCTAGATTAACTATTACGCTTTTTTTTAAATGAGCCTGGTTTATTATTTGTATTTATTGCTTGAGATTAAGAGAAACACATTCAGGAACTATCTCTTTACTTTTCATTAATATAGACCTCCATGATGAGATAAATTATAGAGTGGGGCACCAAAGGAAGCAGCTGATCATGCGGCTTTATATGTTAGAATTCAGAAATCCTAAAGAAACCACAAAGTGCCAGATGACTGAAAGGAAACAAATTACCCTACCTTGAAAAAGGACTTCTGGTTTGAGTTCCTTCGGTGACAGACCAAAACCGCGATCATGCGCAGTTTCGATCTGTGCTCGCTGCCGGAGCGCCCCGAGCCAGCTGGTTTTGGGGCTAAGCCACCCCGTAGAGGTGGTGAAGAGTGGGGAGACTGCCAGCAGGGTTGAGGAGAGCTGCATCTCTCCTCCTCAGCTGGCCATTACTCCCTTTCCCAAAGGCGGTTGCAGCGGTGGTCAGAAATGGCCACCTCAAAGAAGAACTAGACCGGAAAAGAATGTGCAGGAGGAAGATAAGAAGAGAAAGTTTTGGTTGACCGGGTTAAACTGCAAAAGCAACAACATAAGGTACCCTGGAATTTAAACTATTAAAAAAATAGTATTGTTCCCAAAGAAGATTTTGAAGCAGTGAAGGAGAGAGGGAAGGGAAAGGATTTTTTTTTCTTCCCTTCCCTATACTGACAGCCAAGAGACTTAAGCAAGAAATTGAAAAAAAAATCCACTTTGACATCAATAGGCATTTAAGCTGAAAATAAAATGTCAAAGGGATAATAAAGATTTCTGGATACTTAAAAGCTTTTAAAAGCAGGAAAGGAGAGAAAAAGAATAAAAGGGCAGAGTCTGGAAAAATGGAGGAGACTACCTGGAACTAAAAGAAACTTACAGTGAAATCTCAACAAGATTCCTAAAAGATACATTTTGACTGAAACTTGGCAACAAAAGAATAGAACCCCAGGAAGAGAAAGTGGAAAAAAGAAGCAAGAAGAAACAGCTTTGGATTATTTGGATTACTTGATGATTTTTGGATTTTTGGTTATTGCATTTAAATGACTAAAATAAATTGGATGGTTGTTTAAAAGTGTTTAAAATGGCACCACTTTTAGAAGAACTGAAAATGGAACTTAAAAAGTACAAAGAAAATGCACAAGAAGGGAGAGGTTCTTTTGGCTTCGTATTTCAATTCTTAGAAATGGAGATCTGAAACTATGAGAAACAACAAGAAACGCTTTCAGAGCAAGAAGATTGGGACAAGGAAGAAGCCATCTTTAATGATCAAGTAATTTTATGTGGGGGGGGAGGAAAGGGGGGAAAGAGAATGAAAAGTTTAAGATTTGAAAAAACAACCAAAAAAAAAGAATAGTTTGAAAAATAAGTATAATATTATAAAGTAACAGAAGAGGGGATTACAGAAGAAAGAATTAGAAGTAGAGAGACAAGGGGATAAAAAGGGGAGGGAAAAGAACAGGGGGAAGAAGAAAAGGAAAAGAAGTTATAAAGGACAGAAACAAGATATAGAGAAACAGGGAAAAGGTATAAGAATTGAAAGTATAAGCCTGTTTAGAGATAATGGGTGAAAACTTAATTGTAAAAGGGATTCTGCAAAGGTACATAAGATAGTATGTACAAATTGTTATATTACAAATAGAAATAATTTTAGAAAATATGATTAAAATGATGGATAAAATATTTATCATAATCTAGTGGAAAGTTTGTTAATAAACAAATGAAATAAAGTGAATGAGAGAATTAAATTAGGTAAGGATGGGAACATTTTAATTATTATTAATGATTTATAAAATATAAGTGAAGAGAAATATGGGGGGGAAATTAATTATGGAAAGTTTATAAGTGTTCCAAAGGAAGTATGATATTTAATTGAAAAGAAATATTAAAGATGTTAAGATTTTAATGCATATTAATGATAGAATTGAATTGGAATGGAATTAGTGCTTTCCTTACATATATGTATATAAAATCTTTTTTTTAAGAATATGGTGTGTATTTTAAGAATGTACCAAGCAGAATTTGATTGGAAGTTATGTATTATATTGAATGTTATAATCTTAAAGGTATACATTGAAGCTTAAATAAGAGTTGAATGGATAAAATTAAAAGATATAAAGGTGTCATACTCTAATTAGTAACTACAAGGGAAAATTTGTTTAATGGGAAAAGATAATATGAAATTGAAACAGGACAGACAAAAGTATAAATATAATGATTTGAATTGAGATGCGATAATCAAAATAAAGTTGAGAAAATTAGAAGATGGGAAAAACTATGTAGAAAATGTAAAACAGTAATAAGATATGGAATAGAACAGAAAAATGAGCATGAAATTGAGTTTGTGTCTGTATGAAGAAGTAATAACCCAGGACCCTGCTATTTTCAAAAAAATATGTTTTATTTGTATTATGTTTTTTTTGTGAAAACCCAAATAATTTTTTTTAAAAAGAAGAAAGAAAGAATGGTGGAAAGAACACCTGGGCAAGCAAATTGTTTAATCGGACATCAACATCTGGCAAGATTGTTTGGTTTGTCATAAAGAGAACAATCTAAAGGTACATAGAAAGCAAGATGGTAATTACTGGGCACTAATATGGATTTGTCAAGAACAAATCTTGCCAGACTAACCATATTTCATTTTTTAATTGGATAACTTTCTAAACAAATCTCAATTTCAGTGAAGCATTAGACAAAATACCTCATAGCATGCTAGTTGGCAGGGTAATTGAATGTGGGATACATAATTATATGTTGATACATTAATGACTGAACAATGTACTCCAAGATCACTCATCAATAGCTCCAATGGAAGAGACGTGCCCTCTATTCTTAAATATTAATAATCTGGGTGAAGAGATGGAAGAAATACTTCTTCAATCTGCAGACATCAAACCTGAATAGAATAATTAGTACCTTAGCTGGCAGGAAAAAAATCAAACTGATCTTCATAAGTACACATATAGACTGGGTGAAACCAGGCTTAATAGCAGTAACTGTGAGAGGGATCTTGGAGTCTTAGTGGACAACCAGCTAACTATGAGCCAGCAGTGTGCAGCAGCAGCCAAAAAAGCTAATGCAATCCTAAGTTGCATTAACAGAGGGATACAATCAAGATCAAGGGAGGTACTAATACCACTCTATAAAGCCTAAGTAAGACCACACCTAGAGTATTGCATCCAGTTTTGTTCACCACATTATAAAAAAGATGTTGAGACTCTAGAAAAAGTACAGAGAAGAGCAACCAGGATGATTAGGGGACTGGAGGCTAAAACATACAATGAATGGTTGCAGGAACTGGGCTTGGCTGGTCTAGTAAAGAGAAGGACCAGGGGAGACATGATAGCAGTCTTCCAATATTTGAGGGGCTGCCACAGGGAGGAAGGGGTCAAGCTATTTTCTAAAGCACCCAAAGGCCAGACAAGGAATAATGGTTGGAGACTGAACAAGGAGAGATTTAACCTGAAAATAAGGAGAAACTTTCTGACGGTGAGAACAATCAACCAATGGAATAGCTTGCCCTCGGAAGTTGTCGGGAGTGCCATCACTTGAGACTTTCAAGAAGAGATTGGACGGCCATCTGTCAGAAATGGTAGGATCTCCTGCTTGGGCAAGGGGGTTGGACTAGATAACCTATAAGGTCCCTTCCAACTCTGATTATCTGTTAGAGTTTTGGGTAAAAGTAATAAAATTAATATTATCCTTCATTTTATTTTTTGCCTTCATTCATGAATATTATCCTTTCATCCTATTCCCCACAATTTCTTGGTATTTGAGCGAAGTGAACCAGTCTGGCTCAGAAAAACTAAACTCGACTTACAAGAAGTTGATTTTTAAGAAATATTTTAGGCTATGCCAACCTAAATATACTAAACCAACCAAAGAAAGTAAATAAAACTTCATTTTATTCTGCTTTAACCAGCCTCACTGTGTTATGCTCTGGATATCATACTTTAAAAAGGTTTTAGACAAATTGGTAAATTTTCAGAGAAACCAGATTTTATGAAAAAGAGATATAATTATAATTATCAGTATATGTTTCGTATTGAGAAAAGACAGCTAAAGCCCTCTTTAGCTGTCTTTTCTCAATACGAAACATATATTGATAAGAGAGCATTTCAAATACTATGTTTGAATGAAGGAGGTCGAGATCCATTCTCTCTCTTTCTAGGGTAAAGCATGGGTAAAGTTTCAAACAGGTAAATTCCCATTGGATTTAGAAAAAGATTGGAATCATTTACCCAGAAATGTGGCGAACACTCATTCAGGTATGTACACTGAATTGAAACCATTGATCTTGAGTGCTGTTATTTTAATCCCTGCACTGACCAGAAGACTATATTCAATTACCTAAATTCTCTCTCTCAACTTTATGATTCTGTAATATTCTAATTTTTTTGAGGACTTTGTTGTTCAGAAATTTTGACACTTCTGATTCTTCACAAAACAGATGCTCCCAGGATTGTCACTAATGGCCCTTTTGAATTCTTTTAAGCTTGTGTTATCAGTCACAGTATCCAGCCACCTGTATCCTTTATTAACCTTTTTTTTAATGCCTTCATTTTTTTCCAGACATTGAGGTTCTCCAATGTTGCCTTCACCTTATGAATCCAAAATATTTAAGTTTCAGCTTTATTTCATCACATGAGCAATCTAGTTTTATCTTATCCCATATGAAATGATATGTTCTCGTAGAAGAACATTCTCAACCATTTCTCCAGCACCCACAATTCAAAGGCTTCCATTTTGCTTAAGCATACTCTCTGCTGATCCAGCTATTACAGCCAATTGTTACAATGGGAGGAAAACCATTGATATTTGGATCATGCCTCTTCATGTTAATATTTCCCCCAGATTCAGATGGAATAGATATTTCTAATTCTTAATTACCAAAATGAATAATTGTAGGGAGCTGGCAAGTTATCCACCCATCTGATTAAGCAACATTTGAAAGTAATGCTCTCAGTTGCCCTTTCTTTAAAATAATAACCAAATAACTCTCATACTTGGGCTAATAAATGGACCTTGATTGTCAGCACTACTCCCTCAAGCATACCATAGAAGAAATGCTAAACCAGAAGGCTTATGAGGGAGTCAAGGAAAGCTGAAGGGAGAAAACCATCAACATATTACTTGAAATGGTATTGATGGCAGCCCAGAAAAAGGAATAGCTTGTGGATTTGACAGCTGACAAGTTGCAGTGCCTTGGGACTATAGTTCCTGTTGGAATAAAGGCAGTGAGGAAAAAGGAAAAAAATCTATTTTTAAAAAATTACAATATGCTGATAGCAAAGCTGAGTAGAACTGAATCTTGTAACTCTCTTCCTGACCTCAAGATTTCCCTGCATGTTAATCTTCATTCAAAAGGCAATGTTTACAAATTTGGATCTGCAAATGCAAAAACAATTATCAAAAAAATAGGGGTCTGGGGAAAAGAAGACATAATACCAGCTATATCAGATTGAGAACTGAAACCTGGAAAATATACAGCAAATAATTTGGTGAAGTTGGGTGACTATGAAATGGAATAGATGATAGATAGATAGATAGATAGATAGATAGATAGATAGATAGATAGATAGATAGATAGACAGACTGACTATATATATATATATATATATATATATATATATATATATATATATAGATATAGATATAGATATAGATATAGATATAGTTATATATAGTTATATATAGTTATATATATATAGTTATATATAGTTATATAGTTATATAGTTATATAGTTATATAGTTATAGTTATATATATAGTTATATAGTTATATATATAGTTATATAGTTTGTTTTCTGAGGTTCTCGGGTATTTATATGTGGATCTTTGGTTGTTCGGGTTTTCTCCGCGTAAGATTCGAAGTATCTAGGCAACGTTTCGATGAAGTCTCATTCATCATCTTCAGGCTTCTGTCTCCGGCTCTGTGCTTTTCAGAGTCATGTGAGATTGCAGCTGCTTCCTCCTTTTAATTATATATAGTTATATATATATAGTTATATATAGTTATATATATATAGTTATATATATATATAGTTATATAGTTATATATATAGTTATATAGTTATATATAGTTATATATATATATATAGTTATATATAGTTATATATAGTTATATATATATACACACAGAGAAGTTTAATTAATTAAAGTTTAATTAAATTTAAGCAAGAGTGGCTTCCATGTATATATTATATAATATGCAGCAAGGTAAATACAAATATTTAAAGTACGGCTTCTAAAGCTTATACCAACAGGTACTGCAAATTGGTTAGAACAAAAAGCAAGGAGATGTTAAATATTTACTAGACCTATATTAGTTTTAGGTGTTTTTTATTTTATACTCTCCTTTTTCTTTTTTTAACGTGTACAAACAATAATATAGTGGAGATTTTGGAATTGTTCAAAAAAGTATATCAAAGTAACCATTTAATATACTCTGCTTGACATCTTTTACTAATGTTTTATTGAACAATAATTGTATAAACCCTGTTTATTCACAGATATTGTAGTGTCTTTTTTAAAAAATAACTTGTTTTGAATAAAATAAATGAATTATAATGAGACTAAAAAATTATAATAAAGCAAGCATGCTATTGATGTGCCCTTTATATATATATATGGCATTCAGCTTTGTTTGGGTATTTTCCCACGTCATTATAGTTGTGCTTTTAAAGCTGTAGCAACATTTCGGCAGGATCTCATCTGCCATCGTCAGGCATCATCAGACGAACACTATACAGAAGCCTGAGTCAATCAGGGTGAAGAAAAAACCATTCTGGCACAGCAATAGGCTGCCCCAAATTTAAATCTGAAACCACTATAAAAGCCTGACTCACAGAGGAACACTATACAGAAGCCTGATGATGGCAGATGAGATTCTGCTGAAACGTCGCTACAACTTTAAAAGCACAACTACAATGACGTGGGAAAATACCCAAACAAAGCTGAATGCCATATATATATATATATATATATATATATATATATATATATATATATATATATATATATATATATAGCATATGGATCTTTGGTTATTCGGGTTTTCTCCCGCGTAAGATTGGAAGTATCTAGGCAACGTTTCGATGAAGTCTCATTCATCATCTTCAGGCTTGTGTCTTTGGCTCTGTGCTTCTCAGAGTGATGTGAGCTTGCAGCTGCTTCTTCCTTTTAACTGCTAGTGGGGGTGTGACTTGATTGGGTGGGGGCTTGACTGTGTTCTGATTGGGTGGGGGTGTGTTCTCATTGGTTGGGGGTTTGGAGAACCGGCAGTAACCTTCCCCCAGGAGTGGGGAAGGAATGGAGATTTTGCAGTATCCTTCAGAGGTGGTGTTCAGCAGGTTCTGACCAGTTCTGGAGAACCGGTAGTGGAATTTTGAGTAGTTTGGAGAACCGGCAAATACCACCTCTGACTGGAGATTTTACACTATCCTTTCCCTGCCATGCTGACCAAGCCACGCCCACAGAACTGGTAGTAAAAAAAATTGAATCCCACCACTGCTCTGATCCTTTTCTATAAATAGTGGGTCTTCTCTGTTTTCAAAAGTCACCAAATCCTAAAGAAAAAAACCCCCAGCTTTCCCTCACTCAAGGAAGGGTCATGGAGAATGCAGCCCATTCTTGACTCCTGATGGGAGGGTGAAAAGGCACTGCAAAGTATGGTGTTGCATGGGCTCTGGACAATCCATAAACAAGCCCACACATCTGCTGCTGCATCTCTATGGGATGGAGCGGGTGGTGGAAAGCAGCTGCCTGCAGTTGGTGGGAGACATTTTTTTCCATCATGGCTGGAGTGGAGGTAGAGCAGCTCTTGGCTGAGAGGCATGGCCATTATTCAAACACCTAAACTCATTGCCGCTTCCAAGTTGATACCAAAACAGGAGAGCAATAACGGGACAGGGAGGATTGAAGGGGCCGGTTTTGGGGAAGAGAAAGCTGCAAGGAGAAAGGATGGAAGAGGAGGGGACTAAATGTGTTTGAGTGATGTATGTGTTTGCACAACAAGGGAGCAAGCAAATCATAAACCTCTTCCTGGCAAGTATAAAAAAGAAGGGGAAACAGAATCCTACCGTAGTTGAAAATCTGGAATGGATTTCTGAAACCAGCTTCATTTCCAGCTGGTTTATGTAGGAGTTGAGCAGCTGAAGGCTACTTGGATTGAATGATGGTTGGCTAAAGGTGCTCACTGCACTTTGCAAATATGTGCTATATGCTGGAACTATTTGAGATCTGCAGATGGTGAAGGCAATGTAGAAAAATCATTGGGGAAGAGTTTAAATCGCTGTTTAGCAAACAGAAAGAAGGGTAATGTGGCAGACCTCAAAGAGGAAATAGAAAGACAGATGTTAATCTTTCAGGTTTTCAGGTTTTGATAAAGGCTGCATTCTACTTGGCAGATGGACCACTACATAGACAACGGGATTAGTTTTATTGCCCATTTTAAATAATTTTCTAAACGAAAACATTTTTTTTCTCCAAACAGTTAAAAAAAGTTAGATATTGATATTATAAGGCGATATCTTATAAAAGCAACATGCTCATTACATAATGATGGCTATGAAGATATAAAGGAGCAATGCATCTTGAAAAGGAATAGGGGATATTTTGATTCTTTTTGCAACTTCTTGATATGCTGGATCTGCAGCTTCTGATCAAAGAAATTTATTCTGACCAGTGGTGGGATTCAATTTCTTTTTACTTCCGGTTCTGTGGGTGTGGCTTGGTGGGCATGGCAGGGGAAAGATACTGTAAAATCTCTAGTCAGAGGTGGGATTTGCTGGTTCTCTGGACTACTCAAAATTTCAGAACTGGTCAGAACCTACTGAATACCACCTCCGATTCTGACCTTTTGGCAGCAGGATGTTGTTTTATATCAAAATAACACTCTTGAATTAGCCATAGTATATCTGCCCCACAAAGCCCTGACTGACCATTAGATGGCATGATAGAATTGATTTTTCTGAATCTCCATCTAGTGGTTATCTGATTGTTGCCTCCCAAATAAAGTCCATCCTATTTAAAATTCCCACAGCACAACCAGAAAAGAGGGAATTTCAAGAATGAGTACAAGGAAATTAGAGACTATTTCTTAAACAGAGGGTCCCAAGATAACTTTGTCATGACAAGGAGCAGTAAATAATCCCACTTTTATGTATGTCAAAATTGCAACTTAATGAACACCATTTACTTTAAAGTGGGAAAGAAGGTTTCAAATAAGCAAATTCTTAAAATGTTGACTCCATTTTATTTTGGGGGGAGATTTTGAAGGCCTATTCTTAGCATCCTGAGCCATGGTAGTGCAGTGGTTAGAGTGCAATATTGCAGACTACTTCTGCTGACTGCTGGCTGCCTGCAATTTGGCAGTTTGAATCTCATCAGGCTCAAGGTTGACTCAGCCTTCCATCCTTCCGAGGTGGGTAAAATGAGGACCCAAATTGTTGGGTGCAATATGCTGACTCTGTAAACCACTTAGAGAGGGCTGTAAAGCACTGTAAAGTGGTATATAAATCTAAGTGCTACTGCTATTGGTATCCTCCCTGCCAATATTTGATCTTCTTTCTTGCAAAGGAAAAAGCTTGAATTCATGAGGATGGAGAACCACAAAAACGAACTTCCCTGCAAGTTCTATTTGGAAAAAAATTCTTCACAGTTAGAAACATTGTTCACTCTCTACCTCTTCAGCAAATCTCCAGTTTTTCTCTAACAAACCCCACAGCCATTCAATACTGTACTTCTTTCCCTTAGCAGTTCACTAATAATCCAAAAGTAAATTACTGAATGTCTTACTTCGTAGAGTTGTCTAAGGACTCTTCAGTGTGATGGCATTCTTTCATGTTTTACAAAGGACAGTTGGATTTCATATTGAAGCATAACCTCTTGACAAAGGAAGTGGATTGAAGTAATGTGAAGATGAGATGTTAAACAGCTGTTTGTTTCTTTTAAGTTACAGTGTTTTTGTTCTGACTGTTTTGCTTTAAAAGCAGTATTGTCCCGCGATCACAGATTAAAATGTTATTATTGAGTCTATCAAAGAAAATGAACATACACAGTTAACTTCAGCATCACATTATTTAGCTGTGTGGCTTCATTGTCTATGTCTGGATGCATCTTCTAATTTTGAGAGAACCCTGTTTGGAGGGGTTGTTTTTGACACTAGTTGTAATTTAACTGAAGAAATATCTACTAACATACAGAAGTTAGAACAATGATTAAAAATGGAAGTGACTTGTATCTTAGAGCTGGAATTGACAGTCTTGCAGCACTTGTTTTGGGGTCTTACAAAGACTTTTGGATTAAATCACTCAAATTTATCAGCATGAGTACTGATGTGAGGAAGATAGAATTTTTTCACGGCTTTGTGTTAAAATAAGAGCAAAAACTGTATCACATTTCTGAAATACTTATTATTCCAATTGCCCCTTAAACACTTGCCTTATTCCAACCTTCCCATTCCACCCCAAATAGGCAAAAATGTCATTGCATCATGTCACCAGCTACTTTCCCACTTCCCACAGCTCTCAGAAGTTTAAAAAAAGAAAGAAAGAAAGAAAATGAGTGCCTCTCATCTGCAAAAAGTTTGTCCCAATTTACAGCTATTATTCCTGCTGAATTTTGAGCTTATTCATGTAAGCTGTGGCCTAAAGAAGTTTATGATTTGTTTTTTTCCTTAGGGACTTCAGTGTTGATGTCTCCATCTCATTCCCAGCCTGCTGCTAAGGTACTCCAGAACGGGGGTTGCCAACCTTTTGGATCCCAGGGCCCACCAAATTCATACTTTTAAATCCCGAGGACCACTAATACATTTTTTTTTTAAAAAGCTAATATATTTAATATAAAATTTTATATAGAGTTAGAGATGATTTATATTTAATATAAAACTTATACACACACACAGTTATTTAATTATAACAAAAACGTAAACGCTTAATGATAACAATATAAAACGTTCCAGGCTGGAAGCCTCCCCCCACCTGCACCTTCCAAAGAGGCAGAAGAGCCTTTCAGATGCCAGGTGGAGGATTGAGAGGCTCAGATCTGCAGCCGAGGAAAAGCTGGAGGGGGGAGGTGGCTCTTCCAGCGTCACCTGGAGACAGGCAAGGAAAGGTGTCCCTGGGGGCACTTCGCTCGCTTTAGCACTTCGCTGCCAAACCCAGCCACAGCCAGTGATTATTTGGGGGCGGGGGAGAGAGAGAGAGAGAGAAAGCATCTCTCACATTACCAGGGGAGGAAAGGAGGTGAAACAAACCTCACTCTTTCACTGAGACCTACAAAACACCAATCTACCACGTTCCAGGATGTCTTTAAAACCACCAAATGCTCCCACCTGCAGTTCCCGCGCCTCCCGATTCAGGTCCCTAAGATGCACGCTCCCACACACGGCGGCAACAGCAACAACAGTCCCCTCCCCCAGCACCCACTGTCAGCTCTCCCCATTAGTTCTCTGGCTTTGAATTGCTCCTGGCTCTCTTTCTTTCCTCCCCCCGTGCCCACATGCAGTCAGAAAAGGAAAGGGAGATGGAGCCATGTGCAGCTTTCTGCTTTTCCAGCCCTCGCTGCCTCTCCCAACATCGAAGCCTCGGAAACGCAGGCAAAGCCGCTACAGCGGTAGCGCCCTGAGTTGCTTGCTTCTCCATTACTGCCGCCTCCTCCTCCTCCAGCACCACTTCCTTCTCTGGGTAGGTCGATTCTTAACTAACTGAGCATGCTAAGGCAACTCAGGATGCTACCGCTGTGGCGGCTTTGCCTGCATCTCCGAAGCTTCGATGTTGGGAGAGGCAGCAAGGGCTAGAAGAGTTGAGAGCTGCGCACAGCTCCACGTGGGCGTGGGGGGAAGAAAGAGAGGCGGGAGCAATTCAAAGCTAGAGAACTAATGGGGAGAGCTAAAAGTGGGCGCTGGCAGTTGGGACTGCTGTTGCCACCGCTGTGTGTGGGAGCTGGTTGTCGCGTGCATTGCAGGGATCTGACTCCAGGGTCCCTCGAAGAGTCGGGAGGCGAGAGAACTGCATGGCCCAGATTAATTGCTTTTGGGAGCCATTTCTTCTGCAGCCCACCAAAAATTTTCCACAGCCCACCAGTGGGCTGCGGCCCACCGGTTGGCGACCACTGCTCCAGAATATCTTTAGTTGTTCCAATTTTACCTTCTCTAACATATGGGCATTGAAGATTAGAGAGATGCTAGATTAGCCTAACACTATTGGAGTCTTCCTAGCTATTTCCTAGCTGTATATATAGTGCATATAGTATGTTGCCAAAGGATTGAGTCAATAAACCAATATATTTTGATAGCAATAGCATTTAGACTTATATATCATTCATACTGTTTTACAGCCCACTCTAAAAAAATTTCAGAGTCATCATATTGCCCCCAACAGTCTGGGTTCCTTATTTTATCAACCTCAGAAGGATGAAAAGCTGGGTCAACTCTGAGCCGGTGAGGATCAAACTCCTGGCAGTAGGTAGAGTTAGCCTGCAATATTGCTTTTTAACCACTGGGCCACAAAGCTCCTATTTCCATGTTAAGTTTTAACACAACCTGTTAATAATCCAAAACTCGGATATTTTGAGTGTAAAATAACCATCCTGGCTAATAACTTACTGGCTAAGGTCAGAAAGTTAAAGTATGATCTGCTGGTTCATACAACATAGTAAAAAATAGCTTGCTTATTTATGAGTAATGGTAAAGTGCATCTGAAGTCATTGTGGTATATTAACTATAATTTATGACAATAGATTGTCCAATAACGCTAGGTTTTCTGCCTTCTGCACAGAGGTGGATTTGAAGCCATACAGATGCAGATAGATAACTCAACAAGACGTCCATAACAAATTACATTTATTGGTTCATCAGGTATCCTCATAACTCACATTTGTGATGAAGTTCTTCTTTAATGACCAATCCTTTGTATATCTGCTTTGTATTAAAAGATGGTTATCTCCTAACCCATCTCGTAGTGATAGAAAGAAGCTGCCATGAGTTAGTGAGTTCAGGCAAGAGTGAGGAAAACCTCCCCCAACCCTTTGAGGGTCAATTTAGTGGCCAATCAGGATTACAGATGTGGCTACGTGACATGAACAACATTTCCCAGGATACCTTCAACTACATTTACCATGATGCATTCCCTTAAGGGGACAGCTCATAATTCCCAAGTAACTATCTAATTCCCATAGACTGGCTGGGACAGCACACTAGGAATGTAATGAATAAATCATTAGCCTTGACCCAGATGATGGTTTATTGTAATTATAATAAAGATATTTGTTTTAATGTACTATAAGATTTTGTCATTTCAGCATGAACTAATCCCAACTCTTGTAACTGTTTTTCCTCCTAGTTTTCTAATGAAGATCTATTAAGATGCCCTTGATTCTGATTAGTTGCAGTTCCATCTGAGTCCCTTTGAATGCCATTTTGAGATGCATCTCTGTCCTGTATTGCCTTGTGACCTCCTTTTTCTGTCTCCCCTGCCTGCAGTCCCTGTTCATCTTTGTTGGTTTGAGTCAAGGATTGTTTGTCCGTATTGGGACTCCTGCCGGGTCTATCATAACAAAATCCTCATGAATTCTGACAGAATGGGTCGCCTCGACCCATTTCCAATACTGCCCTGCGTGAGCTCATGAAAGCTTGACAAAATGATTGCTCAGCCCTTCATTCAATAAGCAAATGAGTACCTGTGTTACAAGTTTAACTTTCTGCTGTGTTTCAACAACTCCAACTTGTCCTGCTGAGTTTTAGTATGTGGAAGAGATTGGATTTAAATGATGAGGACAAACCTTGTGTTGTGCCCACTTGTGTTTCACTCTTGCTGACTAAGGAGTTGTTGGCTGTATTCTGTACAGGGAATTGGCCAGGGTGTGGTCCCTAGTAAACAGGATATAAAGCTGAACTTGTGCTTAGTGGAGACCTATTTCTGGAAACATGTAAAACCAGCCATTGACTAAGCAAATAAGGGTTCCCTAGTCAAAGAATATGCAACTGTAACCTAGACTTTCTATCTATGTTTTACTCTTTTCTTTTACCATCGGTCCTGTATTATAACTGCAGAACTTATAAATGAAGGAAATCTGCAAATTTGTTGGAAAAAAATCCTCATCATTCTTCCTTGCCAGAAGTAGCACATGTAAAACATTAAGAACATTTCGGATCTAAAAAGCAACCCCCACCCATCCTGAGGACTAATTTTATTCCTGTTCCTTCCCCAGAAAATCCCTTTACACTGATAAAAATATGCACTTACCATTCATTATTTCACTTATTTGGTATATTGTTATTTCCCTTCATGATTTCCTCTGCATTTTATTTCTGGAAAAGGATGGTTTTGCTTTTAAATATGCATTGATACTGGAATGTAATATGAAATGAATTCTGGAAATAGCCAATATATTTTTGGATTTTGTCTATGATGTGCATAGATTGCCTGCCTAACCCAGGATTCATTTAACAATCTATCTTTTAAAAAGTTTCGGTTTTGGTAGAATAGGGTTTGTCTAGTACAAGCATACTTGAGTAAAAGCAAGCAGGCAGAAAACTATCTCTCTTGCATTTTTAAATCTTTTAAATCAGTGTTTCTCAATCTTGGCAACTTTTAAGATGTGTGTGTATATCCAGAATTCCCTGGCCAGTCTTCCCCTTGCAAGCTGGGGAATTCTGGGATTTGAAGTCCACCCATCTTAATGTTGTTAAAGTTCAGAACTACCACTTTGAGTATTACAAGACTTCTTACTGCCCTAGACCCTTCTGAGACCTTTTTGCTTTCCTGTAAAATTGTCTATTTCCTTCTCACTGTACTGAAAAATAACCCATTCTTTTAAAGAGAAAACACAGTGATGTGGCCTTCCAGATCTGATGTTACAATATGGTCTTGATAAGTTGATGACATGGAATTTAATCTAGAGAAATTCCAAATATGCTCAAAGGAAACGTGTTACATATTCAAAGAGGCAAAGGAAACATTAAGAATCCCACTAAGGCAGTGTTTCTCAACCTCAGCAAATTTAACATGTATGGATCTCAACTCTGCAAATTACTCACCCAGAAATTTGGGAGTTGAAATCCACACATCTTAAAGTTGCCGAGAATGACAAACACTGCTCCAAGGAATACAGCAGTGTTCTGTGTAATCTGATTTGCAGCTATTAAAGGGCCCCTTCCCAAGGCTGAGTTAAACTCCACCCATCTTTGAGGAGCTGAAAAGCTGTAAATGAAAAGAGGGAGGATCAGAGTTGTACTTTCAAACTTGCAAGATTCTGTCCACGTAACCTTACAATAAAGTGGAATTAGCTCACCTAGTTGTGATTCCTATCTAGTTTACCCCGTGAGGCTGGCACCAATCTTGCAAGACTGACAGTACAATTCTCTCTTTACAATCTGAGAAATTAGGGACGCTCTCCTCTCACCTATCAAGCTGCAGGCTATGCTGTATCTTATCTGACCTTCCCGTTCCCTTGGCAGCATCTCTGGGCTCAGAGTCTCCCAAGGTCTTTCCCACATAGCATTACAAGTTCAGACTGTGCACTTATCATGTATGATAAGCAAAGTAATACAATCTGTGTCTATAGCCTGTGGAAAAGTCATTTGCCAATCACAGCATTGTAATAAGACCTCAGCGGGGCAAGGTAGGTCTAGAATTCAGGAATCAGTCTTTTAGACTCCTTCTTGTGACTCCCCCCACCCCCAACACCCCATTCTGGTACAAGACAAATAAAGAGATTATATAATCATGAAGGGAGTTGAGCTGCAAGCAGCATTTTTACTTAGAATTTCTCTCACCCCTCCTTTCTTTATATGGCTCATAAATGCTGCCTTTCAGGTTCCTCCATGCTCTACTGGGGTGGCAAAGGGTGGAGCTGCTCCTGTTATTCCACACTTACACTACTTCAACTTTGCACTAACCCCATAAAAGCTGTACAATTTAAGCACTTACAAGATTGCTCAGAGTAGTCTACTTCTGTTGCACAGTTCCAAGAAGAGACTATTTAAATTTACCAGCTGTCAATTGCTTCTTTCATTCTGCAGAGGACATAAAATGACAATATCCACTTGTCTTATGATACTATACAAAAGAAGTGTGCTGGTGGCAGCGAAGTGCTTTCACACAGCTAGAGCATCATTGCCAGGGGAAAGCAAAACAAGTTATGTGGTTAAAAATGTAGTTTTGCTTCTTGGAAGTCAAAAAGGCCACTGACAGAGAGACAACAGGGGCGGGGGGAATGAGGTTGACTAGAGACTGGAGGGAGAAGGCTTGCTCACATAGCCTGTAATGGGTAGTAAATTCTGTTTTAAACTCACTGGTGGCAAAGCATAACAAATTTCACATGTCTTATGACTCAATACTATCAACTTAAGCTTAAGGAGAAAGCACTGCCTTAACAGAAGCCTGCCTTAATACTTAAGGACAGTCCAAGCCTGCATAATTTATGGACCAGGGATGAAATCAAGGCAACCTCTTGGGGACAAGGCACAAAAAGGAAAGAATATCCTGTAGTTAGCTACAAGTGAGGTCTCAGAGAATTCCATGGAGAGGAATAAATGGAGAATTATGAAAGGAGATCATCGTGAATCTTTGGCATGTGTTTCTTTATTTTCCAGTAACTTTTATTAAAAATTGCAATTAAAATGATAAAAATGAAGAAAGACTAGAAATAAAGGAATAAAAAGAAAAAAGAAAAATTTCAGAAAAGGAAAAATAGAAAGGAAACTAGAAAAGAGAAAAAGTAAGAGTATAGTGAAGAAAAAGGAAGAAATATATTAAAAATGACTTCCTCATTGTAAACAGTTGTAGTATTTTATCACCTCTTAAAATAAAATAAATGATCTCTTTTCCCCGTATCCTGTATCTATAAATAGATCTCAACATTCAGTCCATTAAGGATTACCAGGGATAATACTATAACTACTTTATCCTTAATCAAATAAACTAACTTGATATTCTTTCCTTGTACTTTTAACAATCTTGATGTTTAATCCCTCCAAATAATTGATTTATTTTCATTTTTTCTGTATCTTTCTTCTCACAAAATTTTTCAAGACTTTAACAAGTCTCTTCTGTAAATCTAATATGGGAAAGTTATCTAGGTCACTCTTCTGATTTGTTATTTCTATATTTTTACACTATTTAGACATCAGCTGGTCTCATTTAAATATTCAGTGTAGCATTTTCTTCCATATCATTCTTATCACCTGTCATTTTAAAATCCACCTTCAGATCATTGTATCTTGCCTAGTAAAACCTGTTCCTTTTCCATAACATTTTAAAACATAACCTATTTACAGGTATTCCTTAACTTACAAGTTCATTTAGTGACCATTCAAAGTTACAATTGCCCTGAAAAAGGGACTTATAATAATTTTTCACATTTATGACCATTGCAGCATCCCCATGATCATGTGATTAAAATTCAGACACTTGACAAATAACTCACATTTATGACAGTTGCAGTGTCCAAAGAGTCATGCAATCCCCTTTTGTGACCTTCTGACAAGCAGTCAATGGGGAAGCCAAACTCACTTAACAAACATGTTACTAACTTAAGAACTGCAATGATTCACTTAACAACTGTGGCAAGAAAAATCACAACATAGGGTACAATTCACTTAAATATCTCACTTAGCAATGGAAATTTTGGGCTTAATTGTGGTCATAAGTCATTATACTACCTGTATAATGGCAGATACCCTTAAAATTAACTTCTGGGTCCATTGTTCAAAAACATCCTTCATTTTTTTTAAAAAATTAAACCTTTATTGAAATTTGAAACAATAAAATACAAATAAATCTAAAAAATAAGTTTGTACAATTCTCCATCTTTCTTTGGCAGTACTAAAAATTCTTCATTATGCCCAATGTTAAAATATTTGTTCCATTCTGTGTTAGCAAATTAAATCCAAGCATTCTTCTCCTTTAATTGTAATCTTTAGTTCCTTCTGTTTCCTTCTACTGTCCAACCTTCAAGGCTCCATCCAGAGATGATATTCAGCAGGTTCTGACTAGTTCTGGAGAACCAGTAGTGGAAATTTTGAGTAGGTCAGAGAACCGGCAAATACCACCTCTGACTGGAGATTTTACAGTATCCTTCCCCTGCCACGACAAGTCACGCCCACAGAACTGGTAGTAAAAAATAATTGAATCCCACCATTGGCTCCATCCCATCATTTTTTTAAAAAAGAATTCAAAACAAAAGCATTTTTCCATGGGTAAGATTGTTATAATTAGTTCCAAAATCTTGTTATAAATCTATATGGACACTTACTTTGTTTGTAACTTCCCAAAATCAAAGCCTAATCACCCTTTTGCTGTTTATTTCAAAAGATTTTTAAAGACTCTAAACTTTTACTAACAATTGAAGGAAACTGACCCAGTGCTTTCAAACTTGTCTATCCTAAGATTCCTAATAGATGAAAAGCAGTTAACAAGCAATTTCCAAAAGTGATTAGGAAAGGAAGTATGTAATGTGAGTGTCCTTTGAAAATGTGGCAACCATGGTGTGAGCGAAGGTTTTCCCTTGTCTCTCAGAGCTCTAAACCCACCAGAGACCACTGTTTTGCATTCTCTTCATGAGGAGTAACTGTCTTGGAGCACTTGGAGGCAATTTTGTCCTTTTCTTGTCTGGTAAGGAACTACCAACCACTCTCCATTCCACTGCATCTCCAATTTTAGCAGACTGCCTTCAGTTTCCCATTTCTTCCCCAGAAATTTCTGGTACTTATTTATTGAAAGGGTTTTTATTTCATCTTCAGCCAAAATGGCTCCAACTATAGCTTTCATTAGATCGATGAAAATAAGAAAATGTCTAAAAGAAATGTTGCGTTTCTACTCTGTCAAACATTCAAAAGCAGTTATCAATATCGTACTGAAGACATTCCTTGAAATATTTAGAGTAGTTAGTGTGATGGTGGTTGTGGTCTGAAACTGTGTCATGTAAGTTATTTACAGCACAGCTTTTTTATCCTTCACATAGACACAACGGTATGCTTGTTGATTTAGAAAAAGTATATTATAAAGCAGGTTTGAATATTGTGGGAATATATTTTTATTTTATTTTATTTCATTTGGTTTGTCAATTGCTTACAAGATAATAGGTATAAGTAAAAACACAGTTATGAGTACATGGATACATATAAGAAAAATAAAAGAAACAATAGGACAGGGACGGTAGGCACGTTGGTGCGCTTATGCACGCCCCCTACAGACCTCTCAGGAAAGGGGTGAGGTCAATATTAGAAAGTCTAAGGTTAAAGTTTTGGGGGTTTGGGGAAGAAACTACAGAGTCAGGTAGAGTATTCCAGACATTGATGACTCTGTTGCTGAAGTCGTATTTCCTGCAATCAAGTTTGGTGCGATTAACCTTAAGTTTGTATCTATTGTTTGCTCTTGTATTGTTATGGTTGAAGCTGAAGTATTCATTGACAAGTAGACATTGCAATGTATGATTTTATGTACTATACTTAGATTGGACTGAAGGCAGCATAGCTGTAGGTTTTCTAGGTCTAGAATTTCAAGTCTGGTGACATAAGGTATTCCACAACGAGTAGAGGGATGGAGAACTCTTCTTGTGAAATATTTCTGGACTTTCTCAACTGTGTTAATATCAGATACATAATGTGGGTTCCAGACTGATGAGCTGAATTCGAGTATTGGTCTAGCAGATGTTTTGTATGCTCTAGTTATTAGTGTAATATTACCAGAGCAAAAGCTACGTAAGATTAGGTTAACAACTCTTAATGCCTTTTGGGGTGTGTAATTACAGTGTGCTCTAGCACTTAGATCATTAGAGATAAGTACCCCAAGGTCCTTGACAGAGTTTGGATCATCAATAAGGTCTTGACTATTCAGCCTGTATTTTATTTTCTGATATATATTTTTTGCCAATATGTAGAACAGAGCATTTATTTGGTGAGATTTGAAGTTGCAATTTGTTTGACCATCCTGATACATAGTCGAGGTCTTTTTAAAGGGTAGCAGTGTTGTCTGTGGTGTTGAATAGCTTTACATCATCAGCGAAGAGGACACAATTGCTCTTAATATGATCACAGAGGTCCTAGAACACTGCCTTGGGGGACACCACTGTTGACAGGTACAGAATTTAATAGGATGCTCCCAATTTTGACCATTTGTTTGACAGGAATGATTCTATCCAGTTATGCAGGTGTCCAGAGATACCATAAGATTTTAGTTTTAGGAGTCGTTTGTCATGTACCACTGAATCAAAGGCTTTACAGAAGTCTATGTAGATTGCGTCTATTGCTTTGCCCTGATCGAGTTGTGTAGTCCATGTTTTTGCAGTGTAAGAGTTGCAGATTGCAGGATAGTTTTTTTCTGAAGCCAAATTGTTTATTAGAGAGTAGGTTGTTTGTCTCTAAGTGGAGGATGATGGATTGGCTAATAATTGATTCAATGACTTTACAGGTGACGCAGCATAAAGAGATTGGTCTGTAATTTTCAACTAGGCTGGGGTCTCCCTTTTTGAAGATGGGGATGACCATGGCTTGAGACCATAGTTTTGGCAAGAAGCTGGTCCTGAAAGATTTTTCAAAGATTATGCTTAGAGGTTCTGCTATGGCAGTGGATAGCTTTTTTAAGAAGTGGACACATATTCTGTCCGGTCCAATAGATAGATATGGTTTTAGATTGCATAGTGCTTTTTCAACATTGTCTACTGTAAAATTGATATGTATTAGATCACTGTAGTTGTCTGTGGTTCAACTAGGAAATACTGGGCATGATCCATTGCTGTTTACAAATACTGAGCCAAAGAATGTGTTAAAGAGGTTGGCTTTAATGGTGTCATCATTGCAGTCTTTAGCATTAGGTCCTTTCAGGGGTGGGATGGACCTTGAGTCTTTTAGTTTGTTGTTTACAAAATTGTAGAAAGGGCGGGTAGAATTGGTGCGTAGAAGGTTTTCTTCTTGTTTAATGCAATAATTGGTGCATTCAGTCTTTATCTGGTGGCATAAATTTTTGTATAGACTTTTGAAGTTGGCAATGTGACCAGATTTGTTTTTCCACCAAAGTGATCTCTTTTTGGATTGAAGTTTCCTTATTGTTATGGGTAATCTGTTTTTTCTAGTTTTTGGAATTGTTGTTGGTACATATAGTTTGATGACTCTTTTGACTACAAGTAAAAATATGTTGTAATGGTCTTCAACAGTATTGCATCCAGTGAATAGAAATTGCCAATCAAGGGATGAGAGATCGTTGTCTATAAGATCATAGTTGCCTTTTTTGAAGTTATATTTGGGGATCACATCACTGTGTTGATTTTTGTGTGGACGTATGTTGAGACAAAAGTCAATCATGCTATGGTCACTGTTGGGAAAGGGTTCTTTAATTTGTATTCCATAAATTGAATTCAAACTATTGCAGAAGATGAGGTCAAGGCAGTTGTTAAGTCTAGTATTGTTGGTTACTAGTTGTTCCAGTCCCAGGTTTGTTACAGCATTGTAGGAGGTTGCATGTATGGGTTCAGTTTTACATTCGTTTAGGGTCCAGTTAATGTGAGCTAGATTGAAGTCACCAAGAAAGATAAAAGTGTGTGGGCAGGAAGTTGCCCATGTTAGTAGTGAATTTAGCTTGTTTACATATTCGATGTCATAATCAGGGGCTCTGTAACTTAGTAAGAATCGAAATGCGATATTTAAGGACAGTTCACAGACGATGGTCTCAGGAAGAGCAAGCTCTTGGGTAACTCGGATGTTTTTTTAGATGTAAGGACTTTTTATAGAAGATAGCAACACCACCTCCTCTACGGATTTCATGATCTGATCGGTAAACATGATAGTCTCTTACTGTGGTAATGGAATCAGGGAGAGATGCATTGAGCCATGTTTCACAGACAAATATGATGTGGAATTTAGCCATATTTAGTAAGAGGAGAAATTCAGGTATTTTATTCACAAGGCTTCTTGCATTGAGTAGCTTGCATTTAAGGCCAATTGTAGTTGGAACTGAGGTATTTAGGGGCATGCGTGCCTAATTTTGAGTGATGGTGAATTGGATGACGTAGGGTTGGATGAGGTAGGGTTGTGTGACTTACTTTTGATACAATCTGTGTGGTAGTCAATGTAGAGATCCTTCTCTCCATTGTCTAGACATCTTTTGAGGTCATTGCAGAGTTCACAGGAGCAGATTCTTTGCAGTATGGATAGGTCTGGTCTTGAGCAAAGTTTTTTGTGGTTGGGATTGGTTTTTGCAATGGTGTTTATTGTATGAATGGATATGTGTTTGCTGGGCTCATTTTTGCAAACAATTCTACAAAATTTTGGGGCCACAGAGCTGTCATTGTATTTGTACCCAGGGCCATCTCTGATTATTTCAATGATATCTTCAGGAGAGATGTTTGTCGTATTTGAGTTGCTTATGATATTATGAACTTTGGTGATGTCATCTGTTGGTGTCTTCAAGACCGAATAAGATGGCATTTGGACGTTTCTGATCACATTCCATGATGTCTCTGATGAGTAAGGGGATATCATTTGTGGAATTATTTGATGGAATAGTAATTGTTTGTGGCTGTGGTTTGGTGATTATTTTTGGTTGTAGATGTGATTGTAGTTAAGGTAGTAGTTGTGGTAGTGGTTCTTGGGTTGGGATTTGATTTTGAGCTGATAGGTAGTTGATAGGTAGTATATAGATAGAAAAGTAGTTTGCTGAATGTGATATAATGTCCAAGTAATCCTCGCTTAATGACCACAATTGGAACTGGAAACTCCATCACTAAGTGATATGATCATGTGATCTTGAGAGACATAGGACCTCACTTCTGACACTCTCATTAAGTGAATTGCCCACAGTTGTTAAGTCAGATATTACTCATTCACCCCTCATTCAGCCCTACCTCGACCTCTTGTCCTTGCCTTGCTGCTCACAACCATTAAGAAATTTCAGTTTTAGGCCCCAATCACAAAACAGCCAATCATCACTTCCTCATCAAACCTTGCTGCAAGCTGATTGGGTGCGGGGGCCAAAGGAAGGTGGGAAAGAGGGTGGGGATATGTCCCTCCTATCTTACCTTACACCACACAACTTACAGGTTTGTGGGAAGTTTTGTTGGAAATATGTTCACATGACTATAGCCAACTGTGGCAATGTTGCAGTGGCCGCAATTTTATGGATTTAATAGATGTGAAAATCCTTGAAATTTCAATTATACGGGAGTAATGGGTCCCAGATTTTGTATACATTTTTAAAGCAAATTTGGGCTACCTTGATTAAAAAATGTTTACACCATATGGATTGTTTGGGCTAATTGATGGTTACAAAGAGACAAACAGATAGGAGAGTTTTGCAAAACAGAACCCTACAAAGGTTTATTAATTTGATAGTTACAAGTTTTATTTATGGTATCTAGAGAACACTAGTTGGACACCTATTTGCCTCCTTTTTTTAAAATGTATTACAAAAGACTCTCTCAGATCATCCTTTTTCCTAAAATTATGACATTTTAACAAAAAGACCATCAGCGAAACAATATTTAAGTCCAGAAAATTATACTTTCATTTTAAGAATTTGGGGCTACCACTGTGTTTTTATTATAGCAACTTTGCAAAGACCAAACCTTTAAACAAATTCAAGAATTGTATTCATATAACTGAGTGGGGGGAAAGTGAATAAATACTGGAGCAGCTGGTGAAAATCAAGAACATCCCCCGGCCTGCTGCCTCATACATGTTTCAACCACTCCAACAGTGTGGTATTATGCAATGATTTTGTGCCATATTGACCAATAAAAACACTCAGCAGGCATTAAAAATGCTGTTGGAAGTATTTCCCCCCAAATCTTTTATCCTTAAAACAAACAGGGAACAAATATGCTGTATTTTCTTCTATTTTTATATCTGAAGAAAAATGACAGTGATCAGCAAGACTGTTTTAAATGGACACCTCAACATACAGCATTTAACACTTCATTCTGGGTCTTATTTATTTCACCAACTATTTCTCACTTTTTCTATGGTGTGCCTAATGTTGTTTTCCCCAAAAGAACAGTGTGATATGAATATGTGGGGGGGAGGGAGGGGGTTTGTTTGTGCATTTGTACGTATATGGGTTAGTAGTTCCATGTTCTTGTGCTCCTGCACCATTGTCTCCACTGGGCTCTGAGCCAATGAGCCTCTAGCTTAGCTATGGTGAGCAAGGACCTGCTCAGAGCACTGATTTCAAATAGAAATAGAAATCCGGGGGGTGGGGGCAGCACTCTATGGTCAATGTGGTCGTCAGGAGAAAGGCATAGTTTTCAAAAAGACCTTGACTATGTATCAGAATGGTCAAACAAATGGCAACTTCAAATCTCAACAAATAAATGCTCTGTCTTACATATTGGCAAAAAAATAATAATCAGAAAATAAAATACAAGCTGAATAGTCAAGACCTTGTTGATGATCCAAACTCTGTCAAGGATCTTGGAGTACTCATCTCTAATGATCTAAGTGCTAGAGCCCACTGTAACTACATAGCCAAAAAGGCATTAAGAGTTGTTAACCTAATCTTACGTAGCTTTTGCTCTGGTAATATTACACTAATAACTAGAGCATACAAAATATTTGCTAGACCAATACTCAAATACAGCTCATCAGTCTGGAAACCACATTACATATCTGATATTAACACAGTTGAGAAAGTCCAGAAATATTTCACAAGAGTTCTCCACTCCTCTACTCCTTGCAGAATACCTTATGCCACCAGACCTGAAATTCTAGACCTAGAAAACTATACCGCCTTCGGTCCAATCTAAGTATTGTATATAAAATCGTACATTGCAATGCCTACTTGTCAATGAATCCTTCAGTTTCAACCATAACAACACAAGAGCAAACAATAGATACAAACTTAAGGTTAATCGCACCAAACTTGATTGCAGGAAATATGACTTCAGCAACAGAGTGGTCAATGTCTGGAATACTCTACATGACTCTGTGGTTTCTTGCCCAAACCTCATAAACTTTAACCTTAGACTGTCTATTATTGACCTCACCCCTTTCCTAAGAGGTCTGTAGGGGGCGTGCATAAGAGCAACAATGTGCCTACCATCCCTGTCCTATTGTTTCTTTTCTTTTTTTTAATTTTTCTTATATGTATCCATGTATTCATAACTATGTTTTTACTTATACCTTTCATCTCGAAAGCAATTGACAAAAATAAATAAATAAAAAATAAAAATAAAATAGTTTGGGTGTAAAAATGGCCTTACAGAAGGAGCCATCAGTGACTTAAGTGGGGATGTTAGCTTGTAATAAAAAAAAAAAAACAATTCCTGGGGCGGTGGGAAAGCAGTTGCCAGTCTTACCAGATTGACCAGACAGGATATATAACCCAATAAGTTAACACTATTTTATTGTAGGCTACATTAAGAGAATCTTGCAAGTCTGAAAGTGCAATTCTCCACATGTCTCATTTATAGTCCAAGAAATCAACAGGGTGTATATGTCGCTTCTGAGCCCTTTGCTCTGTCCACCATCGAGCTGCCAACTCTGCAGTGTCTCATCTGAAGGTTCCCCAGCATCTTTGGGCTCAGTCTCCCTCTCTCTCTCATTCTCCCAAACTATTATTATACCTTATTGATGCAATGCTGCCGGGGCTTCACCATAACCAAAGTTGGAATATTTGCTTCGGCCAGCTCTGACTAAAACATTGAACCTTTAGGAATGTGAATTTGGTTGGGCATAAGCAGAGGGCATTTGTCACACCCATTCCTGTGCTGGTTGAAAATCATACCAACATCAAAATACAGGTAGTCCTCAACTTATGATCACAATTGAGCCCAACATTTATGTTACTAAGTGAGACATTTGTTAAGCTAATTTTATTTTAATGACATTTTATGACCTTTCTGGCCACAGTTGTTAACAAGTTAGTAACACGGTTGTTAAGTGAATCCAGCTTCCCCATTGACTTTGCTTGTCAGAAGGTCGCAAAAGGTGATTACGTGACGCCAGGACGCTGTAACACTCAATATGAGTCAGTTATCAAGCATCTGGATTTTGATCACGTGAGCATGGGGGTGCTACAGCAGTCATACATGTGAAAAACAGTCATAAGTCACTTTTTTCCAGTGCCTTTGCAACTTTGAAAATTTTGGGCTCAATTGTGGTTGTAAGTCAAGGACTCTCTGTGCTATCTGCATTGCCTGCCTCTATTGTACTGCCTCCATTTCAAGTCATCTGACTCTCCTTCAAAGCCCGATTTCATATGCCTTGAAGCTGCTCTTGGATGGTGTTGGAATAAGGGAGGAATTATTTCTCTTGAACATCATTTTCTTTAACCACAGTTTTTAACATTTTAATATATATATTTTTGAGGAAATATTTTTTAGGTTTCTAACCATACCCACACGTTCCTTTTGGGATAAGCAACATTGTGCAAAGTGCAGGAAAACCAGTGAGAACTAATATAAGAGATTAATTAAAAGCGGGGGTGGGTGGGGGGGAGAGTTAAGGAAAATCAACTAAATCTAGTTTACACCAATATCATTTGTTATATCCTTTGTTATCTTTCTATCCTGGCCAATAATTTTTGGTTTTGTGACCTCAATGCAACTATTGTATCTGTTGCCTTTTATCCTTTTAACTTCTCACCCTAGTTTAAGAATAAAACATATACTTTAAACTTCTTATCCCAGTGTCACTGCAGTGGAGGGGATGGTCAATGATAGAAAATGTCAGACACAACTTGGTGACTGAAGCTGTACCTCACCCCTTTATATGCATGCGATGTTTGCAAAACACTTGTTAACAAAAGGCAGGGCTTCTATTGTCCAGTTATCACTGCCATTTTGACCCTGTTGACACACAACCTTGTGGGTGTCCTTTCTCACTTCACTCCTCTTGAGGATCTCATCAGCTCCGACCTAACTTTCTTGAACTTCCCCTTCTTCTTCATCCATTCGCTCTCCCTTCATATGTTTGTTTTAAATTCTGCCTTTACTGGTGATTCACTTATGCATTCAACCCACATCCGTTTATTACTCATTTATTGCTCTCCTTGTCTTACCACACTTAAATAATGCCAGCTACACTGAGCTTATTTTTTGTTTTTGTTGTAACATATATTCAGTTCTCACTTCCATGATTTGGAACCCTTCAGTTGGGATTCAGACATGTTTATAGCACAAGGAGCATGGATTGTGTTCATTGATAACCTCTGGTAAGCACAGGTTGGGGGCAGTCCATCCTTCCACATTCTCCTGATCTCTCAACAGCCTTTGATATCATCAATCATGGTATCCCTCTAGATTGGCTCAGGGTTAGAAGTGAGTGGCATGGTAGCTCCCCTTCTTTCTCCAGGCAAGGTCCTGTCAGTGTTAATAAGAGGAAAGGAGATGTCAAATCCAAGGGGCCTGCTTATAAGATTGTGGAGTTTCATACTTTCATCTTGCTCCAATTTAACAATTAGATGAAACCACAGGGTCAAATCATCTATTGACATGGCATAAGGTGAGGTATCATAAGGCCTTGTGTCTGCCATATGAAGTATTGAAAACTTTCAGACATGCATGAAAAAGGGGGCGGGGAAAGGAACAGAAAGTATTACTTGGGCATTAGATGGCATCTATTTTAAATTTTTCAATATTTTTAAATGCTTTTTTCCCTTTTCCTCATGAAGGATTTCACCAGCACCGGAAATAATAAAACACTATTTATCTGCACATATTTCAGTATTGAATATTTTGTTTTTTGCAAAGGTTTGCTTATTCTTAACTTTTAAGAAATTGGGTTTAAGGTAGGTAGCTTCCATTGTTCTGATTGAAACTGTAATTCAGAAGTTAGTTTTGAGATTTATGGGAGAGAGGGAATTGGAGGAACTGTATTTCAAATAAAGTGAAACATTGGGAAATTGTTTTTAAAATACAGACTTAAAACATTTTTGAAGTCTTTGATCAAGATAAGGAAATTGCACAGGATCTGATTTAGGATTGGCCTCATAACTTTTTTTTTCATTAAAATGTAATTTCAAACATAAGTTTTAATTTTATTTTACTAAATATGGTTTATAAGTTTTATTTTTAAAAACCACCAGAAAACATATCTATTCTAAAGACAATAGCAATGTTATGGAATAATAATGTTTCAAAAATCGATAATTTGAGTTTTCACATTGTAGGAGAATATCAAAGGCCTCTGTTAATAATTTCAAAATAATTTTCATGCAGTAAGACGATAATAGTCATACTAGATATTTTACCCTCTCAAAGGAAATACAGTCCACTTAAAATTAATATTAAACTTGGGGTCTTTTTTCTTTGTCAATTGTTTGGTGTACATTCCACACCTACTTCTTGGTAGAGACTGTCAAGATAGCTATGTAGATGAAGGGCATGGTTCATTGTCATTATTTTCTGGTCTTCCTATCCAGTTCTGCCGGCGTCCAGTCCACTATTTCAGCTGTGTATCTAATGGCTAGCATTATCCAAGATTTAATTGCTTGATGGTATTTCCTCCACTGAGTTTGGACTTTAAGATCTTCTTCACTCTCATGTCAGCTTGAAGAATGCCCAGGTATTTGTGGTGATCATCTTCATCCAAACTCTTGACGTTATTTCTAAAGGATATCTTGATTCCTTCAGTTTTCATTCGTTTTCCTCAATTGATGATGAGAGTGGAACATTTTCCCCATCCAATCTCCATTGCAATATCTTAGCTGTGTATATGGACAGCGTTGAGGAGCGATACTATTTCAGACAGTGTTTTTCCATACAGCTTCAGATTGATCGTGTAAAGGAGGTGGGATAGCCTAGAAGATATTTTTGATGTTTGATAGCCAGAGACTGAGTTATTCAGCATTGCTGACAAGAATCAGTGTAATGACAAACAAAGTAGTGATAGTGAGTCTCCTTGAAAGATTCCTCTCCTGGTGTTAACCTCTCCCTGTCCATCACCATTGACTAGCAAATGTGTCTTCCATTGTACCAAGTTCCTAATGTTTCTACCAACTCCTGTTATTTCTAGGCATTTGATTATCCAATCATGTGGCAGTGAGTCAAATGCCTTCTTGTAATCAATCCAAGTTACATTCAATTTGGCCTTCCTTCTCTTGTGGTTTTCTACAGTTATCTTGTCAGTTAGGAGCAGGTCTTTTGTTCCTCTGCTATTTGGGCAGTTTCCTTTCTGCTCAGAAGTAAAGAACCCTTGTATTCAACTAGAGGCTGTTGGACTGCATCAGTTACCCCACCAGTTAGCAATTTGAAAGTTATTGGTCAGTTGGTCACTGGACTATAGTTGCCTAGTACTGGCTATGTTGTTGGATTATCAGGTATGTTTTGCCAGATGTTAACCAATCTTCAATTTCACCTTCTTGCCTGTATCTTGTTAAACTGCTAGGCAATGAGTGGGTGTGAACTAGACATTTCAACCAAAAACCATGCAGGTCATTTTCACCTACTGCTGAGTAATTCTTGCCCTTTTCATCACAGTTTCTGTTATTATTAAAAGTGCTTTCAGTTCCTTCCTTTTTAAAAAATCTTATCTACCTCCTTTATTCAAGCTGCATTCTTGTTGTATTCAGCTTTGGGTTGTCCCATAGCTGCAATCCAAAACAGCACTGTTTCCTCTTTTCTAGGTGTTAACTGTTTCACTGCAGTTTCTCCATTGATGAATTGGTAGAAATGTATTACTAAAATTGGAGATTCTGACTTAATATGCAATTCGAGCTTTGTATCTGCTGATCTTTTTTGCTATTGCTATTTGCTGCTTTATTACTTCCATTGCTTCCTTAATCTTCCTTGTTTCTAAGTGATATCTCTTTATCAGGTATTCTTTGGTCTTCTTGTTTTTCAGGGTTTTTTTCTTTCTTTCATCTGTTCTAGGTTGCTTGCATCTGATTTTAGCTTGTGGTCTTTTTTCCCAGCCTGATTTTTCATTTTGATGATGCAATATTTGACTTTTTTTCTTCTTTGTTGATTTTGTATTCAAGGTAATCAATAATAACAGCAGCCATGCTATTCATTAATTGTTTCTTACAATGAGCTGATATTTGATATTACAATATTGATATATTTTAGTATTTGGACTAGCTATTTCTTTGGAACAAGCTTCAGTGTAGGTACCCTTATTCTGTTGTTCTGTGTTGTTCTAGATATCCAATTATTCATTGTTTTGATTAGCCTTCTTTTTTATTTAGAGGGCTTTGTGCTTTCTGAGAAGAAGGCAGCAGACAGTGTCCCTGGTTTGGGAATGAAAATGATTCAATAGTTATGCAGCTTCTTCTACTGTTGACTCCCTCTGGTTTGCATTTATCATCTGAGATTATTTTTAGTATTATTGGTGGTGTCAGCATCACCCTCTGGCATGTTTGGTGGCTGGCTGTACAAGTGCAATTAATTTTCGTTTCAAGTATTCAGAAGTGGTTTCCCATTTCTTTCTTTCTAGGGCTGGCCCAAAGCTACCTAGCTTGTTTCCCGCCTAGGGGATCAAAATTCACTGTCCCCTGTTTTTCTGGTGCCTTAACCACTACATCAACCACTGACTCTCTTTATTACCATTACCTGCTTCTGTTTTGAACAACTCAACATTCTGATTAGTGACTGTAATAAAAATACACTGTATATATTTGTATGTTGTGCAACCCATACATAATGCTCTTCTTTTCCCTGCAACAACAACCTTGTTGAGGAAGACTGGCCTGACAGAGAGTGACTAACCCAAATGTTACCCAATTGGTTCTTATGCCTAACCAAGGTTGACAATCAGAATAACCAGAACCAACGTATTTCCAGTTGTGAAAGAAATACCATTTGTCTGAGACAAATGGCTCCCTCACTCAGGAGAATTGTTGAAATTCATTCACAGTTGGTGTTGTCATCACTAAACTAAAAATTATGTAGTCGTTGGTCAAACAGATAATTTGTAGGAAGTATAGTGCAGGTATTACTCTTCCTTCACTGTACAAAGATTCTGAACCAACATTTTGATATAAAACTGTTAATGTTGTTTACTGCAATATATCACTGCAAACAAAATTTTGAACTAGGCTGAAGATTTTGTAAAAAAAAATTTCTTCACCTTTAGGATGCTGCTAAAATGCACACCGTCTTTCTGTAGGCTTGACAGGCTTCCAAATTATTCATATGCTCTGAGTAATTGATTTTTTTTGCCTACAGACACATCCAGTGAACTTGGAGGTATGTCTAGCAGTCATCCCACTCCCCAGCTTTTTTCAGGAGTGCAAAGTGCTGAAAATACGATAAAGAAACTAGCCTAGTGAAAATGAGATAAAATATCATTATGATGATGGTGTTATAAGTGACAAGGCCTAGCAAATTTTATATGAGGAGGACCTTATAAAAGTAGAAACATTTTCATTTGCACTATTTACCTGCAAGTAAGAAAAAGGGCCCCAGAGAAAAACAGAGCAAGACAATTTTAATATTCATTTCTATCAGAATCATGATAATAAACCTTAGGATGTCCCAATGGGAGCATAACTGAGCATCTATCAGGTTTATTACTTATATAAGCCAGAGTTCTTTTTTCTATAGCCCTCAGGGTTGTTCACTGGATTTGTTACAAAAAGAATTAATATGTTCTGCTTATGCAAAAACAAAATTTGCAATGATTGTAATTGATCAATGACTGTGATGTAAAATCAATAACATTGATACAAGGTGGATACAAGTTAATGAACAGCTGCATCAGGTTCTAGAAACCAAGGGAATTTAGGGGAGAACACAAAGATAAATAAGACAGGCCATACTAGCTAGCTTGAAATATACCTTGAAAAAAAACTTTCCTTGTCCTAAAGCCTAATTCTTAAAAACTATTTTGATTTCTGTTTTTACACAGGGATTACCAGGGGTGGGATTCTATTAGTTTGCACCTATTCACTAGAACCGGTTTTTAACATTCTAAGCAGTTGGGAGAACCGGTTGTTAGAAGAAATTACTCTCCTAATCCTGTAAGGAAGGCAGGAAGGAAACATTCTGGTGTTGCTGACAGAAACTGCCTCTCCGTTAACCCTTATTACATTCTTGGCAGGACTAGACTTCCTGTCTCAGGAACGTCTCTGGAGTTTTTTTTCCTCCTTTGCTGGTACTTTGCTTGTGTGGAGTGACCATTCAAAGTTACAATGGCACTGAAAAAAGTGACTTATGACCATTTTTCACACTTAAGACTGATGCAGCATCCCCACAGTCATGAGAGGCCAGGCAAGGAGATGCGTGCCTCGATGTGAGTGATATTGAGTTGGCCATGCCCAGCCAATAACATGACCACCAAGCCATGTCCACCCAGTCACATGACCACCAAGCCATGCCCACAGAACCGGTTGTTAAAAAATTTGAATCCCACCCCTGCACATTATGTAGTTTGTTTTGTACAATTTCATTTAAATCTCATCATCCCCAGAGCGGTTCTTCCAACCTTTGTCAAACTGTACCCAATTTTTCATTCCTTTGCTTTCATAACTTTGGAAACTTAGCCATTCTTTAAAAATCTCAAGCCTATTGTGTTGATATAAAAACCCTAAGTAATAGAAAAAAGGAGGGAAAGGGCTAACTTTGAACTTCGCTTGGGAACAAAACTTGCCACACTTTGAATACCTTTAGTCCTACTTCTAAAATGCAAACTAAAAATAGAATTAAAAGATTCCTATAATTCATACATCTTACCATACTGGGATGGTTAGAGTTGCCAGATATATGAACAGGCAAAGGAGGCCACGGACAATTAGAAAGGAAGATAAATGGGGGAAGGGGGAAGATGCTAACTCTCTCTTGGCATGTATGATGAAAATTCACCAAAAAACCTGCAAAAAATGTATTCAGACCTACATATATATGAACTTACTTTTCTCACTCTAAGAAAAACTGGTTCTTCAATTGCATTATTATCCAACAACTTTTATTTTCAAGAGCATGTTCTAGTGATAATATAGAATTGTGCCTTTCAGATTTGACACCCAGAAATGTATAATAAATCAAGTGATTTACAGACTACACATCATAGATTTGAAGATGCTGGCCTACAGATGACTGCTGGAATCAGGTAAGACATTGAATACAAGTACTGCTTGACTTACAAAAAATCATTTAAGAACTATTCAAAGTTACAACACCACTGAAAAAAGTAACTTTTGGCTGTTTTTCACACTTATAACCTCAGAGCATCCCCCAGAGTCATATGATCAAAATTCAGACACCTGGCAACTGACTCATATTTATGACAGTCTCAGTGTTCCCAGGGTCACGTGATCACCTTTTGCGAACTTCTGACAAGCAAAGTCAATGGGGAAGCCGGATTCACTAAACGATCGTGTTACTAATTTAACAACTGCAATGGTTTACTTAACAACCATGGCAAAAAAAGTTGTAAAAAAACTTAACAACTGTCTTGCTTAGCAACAGAAATGTTGGGCTCAGTTGTGGTCATAGGTCGAGGACCAGCTGTACAGCTACTCTGTTGAGGGGGCTGGCAGTGGCTCAGTGATTAGCTGGCCTTGTCAACTAGAAATCTGGCCTGCCAGATTTGAGACCTTGATGCTGTGCAATATTGTGAGCTCCATTCCTCACTTCAGCTCCTGGTCCATTTAGCAGTTCAAAAGCATGCAAGTGCAAGTAATAAATAAGTGCCACTTTGGTGGGAAGGTAACAGCGCTCCATGATGTCATGTTGGCTAAGAAACATCTTTGGACAGTGCTGGCTCAATGGCCCTTGAAACGGAGATGAACACTGCCCCGTATAGTAGGCAACGCCTAGCAGAGTAAAATCCACAGGGACTCCTTAACTTTATTAATGATGCTAATCCTTACAAATGACATTTTTTTTAGACTTAGGCACTCTTTGCTCTCTTAACTAGAAATCAATACTTCCTAAGCCTTGTGAAGAATCTCTCGCACATATATGCACTTAGAGAGATCACCTTGTTGCAACCTTTTGATTAACCTGTTTAAAATGTAAGACATCTTTCATAGAATCTTTTTGATAACTCACTACACATTTCAAAAAAGTCCAGTCCCTCATCCCTTGTTTTAATTTTGTTTCCTAAGTAAAAAGCTGACTGTTAAATGTCATGCTGCTAATTACAGTAAGCAAGAAATATGGACTGCCATTTGAAAAAAAATATATACCAAGATTTAACATGTTTTGTCATCTCAAAATATATTAGCAAGTGGAACAGTTTGATATTAGTTAGTTAGTATTGGCAGAACATATTTAATAAGTTCCAAGAGGACGTCTCATCTACAAATAAACATATGCTAAGAGAAATAAAATATTAATAGAATACTATCCTTTTCTTGATTTAAACATGATAACACTTGACAAGCCAATGAACCTGACTGCTGATATTTAAAAAAATATCCTGCCAATATTTCTTTTAAAGTTCAGGTAACAAAGATGTGCTTGACAAGCTGTCAGCAATTATGCCTTCCCTAGAATGGATTGCAAAGAGAACACTGCCTTGACAGGCATTTGGGGTTTCTATGGCAATGTAAAATGCGCCGTCTGATACACACATTGTGCTCTTGTCAGCAAAAGGTACACAGACCCACTTCTAGTACCAAAACTCTTTCATTGAAAGATCTCTTGGACCTTCCTGAGATCTCTTAGTAGAATAGGATGAAATGTTTATTTAATTTGAACACAATTTAGGGAGGGAGGGAAGCTGTTGTCCAGATAACTACGTATTTAACCATTACATAATGACATATACTTTATGGAGAGTTTGCATGGCTTGATTCACATACTGTTCTAAGCTGGTGAATTTCTAAGCAGCTATACAAATCTGACTATAGTGCTGAATAAAATAAAACCATTCCTTCATTGCTATATCTGGAGTTGGTCAGGTTTATGACCATAAGCCATAATTTTGAAACTGAGGAGCTGCGTTTGTTCAATATACTATGCCAAAATCTAACCAACCACATTATGCTTTCGCATATTGTCATAACCAGGCCACAATTTCTTTTCTGCTTTTTGAATTTAACTCAATCCCTTCATGGCTTTGTTGACTCCCTGATTCGTAGAAGGTTTCATGTCCGTTCACCAGCAAAGCAGCTCCTTGCCAAGCGCCCCTTTCATTGGCAGGGGCACAAATCACTAAGCAGGCATGAAAGAGAATTTGTGGCAGAACTATAGTGACCTCCAAAATCTGACATTGGAATAAGAAATGAAAATATGGTATGGATGAACCACAAAAATCCATACAAAGAAGGATTCTTACTTAAATGCCTATAATTGCCATAGTTTAGTCCCCAATAAGAGATGGTTGTTCTGTATATTATTTGTTCACACCAAAATATGTATTCTCAGAGCAAAAAGAAAAATCAGCCATTCTTCTTTTCCCTTTCTTGTGCGAATCCTCCTCACTTTACCACTCAGAATTATTATACCATTTTCCAAATCCCTTCAACAAGTTTTCTTTTAAAAAACCACGGACTCTTGCCTCTGCTACCTTGAGGGAACAAGGTGTCCAACAACTTCAACTTCTGTCTGGGAGGTCTCTGTCACAAATGACATTGCGCACTGTCATTGTAAGAAAGTCATGTTCAGAAATATAAGTTGCTAATCAATCCTATCTCTTTATTTGTACGTGCCATTTTTGCGACATCAGACAATGGGCAAAATCATAATGAAAGAGAGCATTAAAATATCCCTCCCTCAAAAAAAAAAGGAAAGAGAGGACAAGGGGAGAGCAAGATTTTTTAAAAAAACATTATTGTAGAAGCCAAAGACAATCTATCCATCAATCAAAGGCCAACAAGTTGTTCTGGCAATTGTTCAGCTTCATATACAAAGAGTTGCATTTTTCTTAAAACCTACCAAAGAAACAAAATTCTGTTTATATTTAGTCATTTTTGCCAGGTCTGCTGCTTCATGCATGACTCAAGAATTGATATCTGAGAAAATAAGGTGTTTTCACTCTCACTGATCCAGTTTCAGTTTGTGATCATGTCAGTTTGGCTCTGACTTTAGGGTGGATGGATGGGTTATCTAGTTCCAGTAAGTTAGTTCTACAAGACAATGAGAGAGCAATAGAGATTATTATAATATACTGTTTCTTTCAATAACTGTGCTAAAAGAAATGGGTATTCTAGTTTTCAGAATTTCCAATATTTTGAAAAGGCTCTGAAAATTGTAGCTATACTCATTCTTGTACTTATGCTGAGCAAATATTGCAAAATGTCTTGATTTAGTACTATGCTGCTCAGGGTCGAAATGTTACCTAAATTGATATCTAAATAAGGCACTGATTTATTAAATAAGACAGCGTAAACTAGCAAAAACTATCCTTTCCAAGTTACATTTATTTCCTGCTTTTCTACCATTCCTTATTTGATGAAATCTTACAGATGCCAAGCATTATGTCACTTCCCTCTTTTGTTTTGACAAGAATTTCTGAAAAGTCTTTTACAATGAAAGTTCTGAATTTGTTATGGGTAGATAAAACTATAGTAAAGTGAGTTAAGGCATCAGTTTTGCCTTTAAAATCCTTTATAGCCCCAAAATGGAAACATTGGTTGGAAGTGCTTGGCCCAATAGAGCACCATGGTTCCAACTTGAAGTTATCTTTAATTATTCTGGTTTTAAAGTGGCATTCCTTCTACCCAGCTCCCATTAAAGCAAAAAAAAAAAAAACAACTGAGGCAGTTTATGGAAGCAATCTGACACCTTTCATTGATGATTCTGTCTCTTCTGCTATCAAACGACAGCAAAAGGAGAGACTGGTGCAACAACATTTGTCCAATTTAAACAAACGTGGACGAGGCTTCTGCCCTCTAGTCTCTAGCTCAGCCCTCAAGGCTGTTCTGCTTTGGACTGTAGGAAACTCCAGTTCTTTTGAACCAAACTGTCCCCATCTCCACACCAATATTTAGCTCAGAGATTCAGATTGGTTCACACTGGTCAGAGGTGGTGGGAAGCCTACCAGGTGCAGCAGCAGAAGAGATAATTTATGGAAATCCGTCAGAATTCGATGATAATGGCTTGCCCTGATGTCATTTCCTACAGAAAATGGACTAATAATTGGGAACAGCATATCCCAACACTCAGCAAAACACCAGCTAACATAGCACATATCCACTGGAAAGGATGCCTCAGTTCTGGATGGTTTTATAACATCTGGCTGATTGAGAACTTAATCTAAAGGCATTTGTGTATTGCAGAGAGAAGATTCTAGATCACTGCCACCATTCAATTGTGCAGTTCCAGTTCAAGGGACTCAACCCTAAAGCAAAGTCACACAATAGAAAATGGTGTTGACTAGCTGCCTCTATTATTAAGCAACAATTCCAACAAGCCCTTTGCCATTACTTCATAATGTCTGCAGAATCAGAAAACATTCAAGAAGCTGCAAATTGTTTTGCTACAATTACAAGCAAGTGTTGTACTTTGTACTGCCCCTCCCAAAGCTACTGGGGTCCAGATATCTGATGAATGTTTAAACATGATTGATCAAAAGAAGAGATTCAGTTTAGTTGATGACTCATTACCAACACCATCTTTATCATATAAAATTGGAACAAAAACAGTATTGGGATAATATTGCTGCAAAAACTGCGAGAAGTTGCACGTTATTGAGAATGTTGCTGTGCCTTCAGAGTTGTGGTGGAGAGCCATAGAGATGAACCATAGAGATGAGAAAAATTCACTTGGAGAAAACATGCAGAAATGTTTTCAAAAACCAAAGCATGGTTCAATATGAGAAACAGAGAAAGTGCAAGAAATGAGCAAAGTCTGGCTCTGTCCTAATTCACTGAGCAATAAAAGACAGGAAAAGGAAAACAATCTGTTTTCCAGCTAAACCAAGTTGCTGTAATTAGATACACTGCAAGAATTCATAGAAAAATGAATGTTTCTGCAGTGAACGACTCATAGTATTCATTGACAATTCAGCTGACTTTGACAGTATAGCAACCACCTCGTTGGAAAGCAGTTGCTGCTGAGAGAATACCAAATAAGGTCATATGGATCAGCACTCTTAAGATGATTCAATCAGCAGGGTTTCCATCAAGGGTGAACTATCACGGGGCTTCTCAGTCTACTTGGGTGTATACAAGGTATGTGTCACCATAGGAGAAAAGTCATTCGAAATAGGATTTGGTCTGGGGCAATGCATCACTCACCTTCTGCATGTACAAGACATTGTAATTTTTGCTGGTGATGAAGTGGAAGCCACTGATACCCTCTGTGTTATCAGGAATGTAGCAGAGCCATTTGGACCAGTCAACAAGATGGAAAAGATAAAAGTACGGATCACGTCATCAAAAAAGCACAACAAAGAATGTTCTTTCTGTGCCAACTCAGAAAGCTCAAACTGCCCAAGGAGCTGCTGATAAAGTTCTACAGAGGAATTATTGAGTCTGTCATCTGCACCTGTATAACAGTCTGGTTTGGCTCTGCAACCAAACAGGACAGACACAGACTTCAGAGGATAATTAGGACTGCAGAAAAAAACGATTTTTACCAACCTCCCTTCCACTGAGGACCTGTATACTATACAAGTCAAAAAGAGGGCTGTGAAAATATTTACAGAACCCTGATATCCTGGACATCAACTGTTTCAACTCCTTCCCTGAAAATGACTCTATAGAGCACTGCCCACCAGAACAACTAGACACAAGAACAGTTTCTTCCCAAACGCCATCACTCTGCTAAACAAATAATTCCCTCAACACTATCCAACTATTTACAAAGTCTGCACTACTATTACTATTAATCTTCTCATCATTCCTTATCACCCATCCCCTCCCACTTGGGACTGTATGGCTGTAACTTTGTTGCTTGTATCCTTACAATTTTTATTGACTGTTTCCTTGTATGATATGATTGCTTATTGTACCCTATGACTATCATTAAATGTTGTGCCTTATGATTCTTGACGAATGTATCTTTTCTTTTTATGTACACTGAGAGCATATGCACCAAGACAAATTGCTTGTGTGTCTAATCACACTTGCCAATGAAGAATTCCTTCATTCATTCACTAATGAGTCACCAATGGTCAAACAGCTAAATGGATTATAATGAGAGTTGCAATATCTTAATTCCATAATTTTGCCAGAATAACTTCGAGAGACAGGAAGAAGAGACTTGGCAGGGTTGACAATATATTTTTTATTTATTTATTTTATTTTTAGTTGTCAATTGCTTACAAGATAATAGGTATAAGTAAAAACATAGTTATGAATACATGGATACATATACGAAAAATAAAAAAAATATAAAAGAAACAATAGGACAGGGACGGTAGGGACAGTTTATGAGGTTTGGGCAAGAAACCACAGAGTCAGGTAGAGTATTCCAGACATTGATGACTCTGTTGCTGAAGTCATATTTCCTGCAATCAAGCTTGGTGTGATTAGCCTTGAGTTTGTATCTATTATTTGCTCTTGTGTTGTTATGGTTGAAGCTGAAGTATTCATTGACAGGTAGGACATTGCAATGTATGATTTTATATACTGTACTATACTTAGATTGGACTGAAGGTGGCATAGTTCTAGGTTTTCTAGGTCTAGAATTTCGAGTCTGGTGGCATAAGGTATTCTGCAATGAGTAGAGGAGTGGAGAACTCTTCTTGTGAAATATTTCTAGACTTTCTCAACTGTGTTAATATCAGATACGTAATGTGGGTTCCAGACTGATGAGCTGTAGTCAAGTATTGGTCTAGCAAATGTTTTGTATGCCCTAGTTATTAGTGTAATATTACCAGATAAAAAGCTACCTAAGATTAGGTTAACAACACTTAATGCCTTTTTGGCTATGTAGTTACAGTGGGATTAGCACTTAGATCATTAGAGATGAGTACTCCAAGATCCTTGACAGAGTTTGGATCATCAACAAGGTCTTGACTATTCAGCCTGTATTTAATTTTCTGATTATTTTTTTTGCCAATATGTAAGACAGAGCATTTATTTGTTGAGATTTGAAGTTGCCATTTGTTTGACCATTCTGATACATAGTCGAGGTCTTTTTAAAGGGTAGCAGTATTGTCTGTGGTGTTGAATAGCTTTACATCATCAGTGAAGAGAATGCAGTTGCTCTTGATATGATCACAGAAGTCATTTATGTAGAGTATGAAGAGAGTTGGTCCTAGGGGGGCACCACTGTTAACAGGTAGAGAATTTGATAGGACGCTCCCAGTTTTGACCATTTGTTGTCTGTTTGACAGGAATGCTTCTATCTAGTTATGCGGGTGTCCAGAGATACCATAAGATTTTAGTTTTAGCAGTATATATAGAGTAATATAGAAAATAAGATTGTCACAACAGCTCAAATGCAAAAGTCATGTCATTGCCACTTGTCTAAGGTTTACAGAAGGCGCCCAAGATATACTACATTCCAAATGTTTAAGTCATGAATATTATTATCACTGCTACTACATTAAGCTGAATGATGAATGCTCCTATTGCAGAGTTCCAAAAATTAGAAATTCTCCAAATGCACAATTTTAGAGGACAGTTCTCATCACAGGAGTGGACTGCATCAGAAACTAAGCCATTCATCAAAGCTGCAACCAGTCAACAATAACAGATGACATTTTGGGGTAAAAGTGACTAAGGCACTCTGAATGTGTGAACAGAATATGGGTCCTTTTCACTTCCCATATAAGCCTGAAGAACATAACCTCTTGAAAGAAAATTTATGTGCAGGATATCAAGGAAAACCTGGATAAGGCAAACTGAAATAGATCTAGCCCACTGCAGAATGAATTTGAACCAAACTAAAATCCTAGCAATGGACTTTGGCAATGAATTGCATGTAGCACCCACAGCATCATATTGGTTGTGAAATCATATTCAGCCAATTGGGCATTAAGGAAACCAGGTTCAAGTTTATGGCATCAGCTCTAATAGCCTTGATAGGCATTGGGTATTATACAATAAAAGGGGAAGGGGGAGAGGGCGGGACTCCACACTCTTACCCATGCTCATTACTCTTGTTCTAGGCTGTCAACTATCTGGTGTGATCCAAGTCTCTGGGTTCAGGATCACCGGGAGACTTGATAAAAAGCCTTCTCTCCACCTTCACCTTCATCCCTCTGACTCCAAATAGCTGATTTCTTCATGGATAGAAAGCAAGTGATGGTGGTGTTGGGGAATTCTGACAAATGGCTAAATGTGTGGGACTATCTCTTAAAACCACTGCTGGGACTGGTAGAGAGTTTTCCTGCTAGGCAGTGAGACTGAGAAAGTATGAGGAAGGCAGCCTTCCTCACATGTGAAAAAAGAGGCCTATCATTCTTTAGCTGGAAACCTGAGCAGAAATCATTATGACTGGCAATGGAGACAGCAAAATCTACACCAAGAGCAGGTGGTAGCCATTGCTGGGGGGGCCTTTGCCCAATGTTACTTTGTGCCCTAATTTGCCCCTTCCTGAAAAGGGAGGTTCTCCAATCTCTCACACCTTGGTCAACACCTGACTGGACTATTGCAATGAGCCACCCTCAAAAAGTATCCAGAAGTTCAGTTGGTGCAGAGTGGGACTGCATAAGCCATATTGGGTGCCCCAAAAAGGGCACATCTAACATATATCTTGCTCCAAGAACTACACTGAGTGGTGCATCCAATTTAGGGTGGTGGTTGTGACCTATAAAGTCATACATGGCATGGGACCAACTTCGTCCCATCACATCAGCCTGTACCACTTGATCGGGCAGAGAAGGTATGCCCATCAGTCAAAAAATGTCAACTCGTGGGGTCTAGGAAGAGAGACTTCTCTGCCACCGCCCCCAAATTATGGAACATCCTTCCCCCAGAAGTGAGTAGCCCCCCACTCTCTTGGCCTTCCAGAAAGGAGTCAAAACTTGACTCTATGGCCTTGCATAGGGGACACAAAGGAATCCTGGAATTTTCTATTTCTTTGAAGTTTTATAATGTTGTAATCTCACAATTTAAAATGTTTTAGTCTTAATTTTAATATTCTAATGTTAACATGTTAAATTGTGCTGTTTTATATGTTAATTAGACTGTACACAACCCAGAGCTCCTCAAGGGAGACGGGCAGTCTAGAAACATGAAAAATAAATTAAAACTGTATCTGTTGAAAGAGTTCTTTAGGTTCTGTCACAAGTTCTTATGATCTAACCTGATTCTGAGGTCACTCCAGAGAAATAAGATTGGTTTCAAATCCAAAGTGAATCCCTTAAACAGCTAAATGTACATTGGATTTTGAAACTTGCTTGCCTTCCTGTTGTTCTGGTTCTTCAGAGGTCTGGCATAAAAAGGGAGGAACCCACAGTGTTTTTTTTATTTCAGAGCAAGCTCCAGGAAACAGCAGCTGAGATCAAAATAGGTTACAGCCAGTCTCTTTGAAGACTCAGAGAGAGGGAGAAAGATAGCTGAAAACAGATGCAGGTCCACTTTCATCAGTGACAATCACCATTTTTAAAGCTGCTATCATACACGGTGGCAGATTTATAAGAAAGTGCAAAAAGTAAAAGGATATTAGAAGGAGGTCAATTTCAATAAATGGATAACTTTCAAAATATCTTGGAAATATCTCTGTATACCTTTTAGCTGGTGAGATGTGTAGAACAATACACTTATTCCTTGAAATAAAAACATATAACCATAATTGGGACCAGAATTTCTGTTGTTAAGCAAAGCAGTTATTAAAGAGAATCATGCCACAGTTGTTAAATGAATCACTTGCAGTTGTTAGGTGATTCATGTGGTCATTAAGCAGATCTGGATTCCCCCATTGACTTTGCTGGGAAAGTTGCAAATGGCAATCAATGACCCCAGGATGCTGCAACCATTGTAAACACATGCTGGTTGCCAAGTGTCCAAATTCTGATTATGTGACCCGAGGGATGCTGCTACAATCATAAGTGTGAGGACAGGTTGTGGGTCACTTTTTTCAGTGGTATTGTAACTTCAAAAGTCACTAACAAATGATTGTAAAGTAAAAACTACCGATATATTGTTTGTAAGTTAGTCTCCAAATCAGAGATCTTTGCTTGTACAGAACAGTATGCATGAGTATGAACACACTTTGGTAAAATATGTTCTGGGTAAGCTTCTGGCATACTGATAAAAATATACTAAAACTGATCGTATTATCCTTATCCAAGGAATATTGCATATGGCATGGCAACAACTAAGAAAGTTAAGCTAGTCTATACTTCATTATGTGAAAGTTTCAACTGATAAACAATGATGTGTAATGGTGGCAAGTACCATATGGAAGATTTTATCATGATGCAAATACAACAGTTGTGTCATTTTGACATCACTGTGGTTTAGAACAGATGCTGATAGCTATGTGGTTCATTAAATGTCTGTATGGAGTACATCATTGTGTATATCCATTGATTAGAAGAATGCCATAACTATAGTGAGCAAGTTGACATTATACTAGCTCCCTCTGCATGAGGCTTTTGAACTGACACCTGCAATTTATTGGATCTTCCAGATCCAAAATGAATGTTTATCTTAAGATCTAAGATCTAATCTTAGTCCAGCTATAACAAACCTAAGTTACAAAGTTTGCTTCCCAGCTTCCAAGATGACTTCTCTTTTGGGCCCAGATAACACAGTAAATGGCAAATTTCCTTTGAAAAGCAAGGCATGTTGATGAGAAGTTAGCAGACAGGAGTTGTGTACTTGGGAACTAAATTTTATATCATGAGAACATTGATACAGCACTTGCATCAACCATGGGTAAAGTACATAAATATTCAGCAAATGAACTTGCCAATTGTATGACTGATGCAATAGTAAAAAAACCTGCAGCAATCAAAAGATGCAGGCACACCAAGAGTGAGTTTTCTCTCTAAGCCTTGGTTTCACATATTTGCTCCTCCCTAATGGGTAAAAACAGAATATAATGTTGACAGACAAGGGCAAGAACTGCATTGAAGCTGCCTCTGAGTACATAACGCTACAATGACATCTTTCCAAATGCAATGTCCCTCAGTAAACACAGCATCCACAGTTTTTACTATATGAGTATGTGACACACATTTGGTAATTGGGCAGAATCAGTATATATTAAGCAAACCTTGTTGTTATTTTTTTTTTTTTTGGATGATCTGCAAATTGTTTGTTGGGGTTTTAGGCCAATTTTCTACCTGGGATTGCACCAACCTAAAACTCAGGAGAAATTTCCTGATAGTTAGAACAATTAATCAGCAGAATGACTTGCCTCCAGAAAATGTGGGTGCTCCAACACTTGAGGTTTTTAAGAAAAGTTTAAACAACCATTTGTCTGAAATGGCACAGGTGGTCCTCAACTTACAACCACAACTCAGCCCAAAACTTCTGTTGCTAAGCAAGAAATGTGTTAAGTGAATTTTGCCCCATTTTTCAATCTTTCTTGCCCCCTTTTTAAGTGAATCACTACGGTTGGTAGTAACCCAGCTGTTAAGTGAAACTGCCTTCCCCATTGATTTTGTTTGTCAGAAATTACAACACAGGATCGCCAGACGCTGCAACTGTCATAAATATGAGTCACTTGCCAAGTATCTGAACTTTGATCACATGACCATGGGGATGCTGCAACGGTCATAAGCATGAAAAATGGTTATAAATCACTTTTTCAATGCTGTTGTAACTTTGAACAGTCACTAAATGAACTGTTGTAAGTTGAAGACTACCTATGTAGGGCTTCCTGCTTGAGTAGGGGGTTGGACTCCAAGGTCCCTTCCGACTCTTATTATTCTGTTAAATGCATTTCTGTGTATTTGATATAGTTGGAAGGAAGGAATCTTCTTTATGAATCCCATTGACGTTTTGATGCTTTGCACTACCCTGATCTTTCCAGAGATCCCAATCTAATCCATTTCATAAATCTCTACTATGTAAAAGTAAACAGTTGAGGTATTTCTTATCCTACTGCACCAAAGAGGAGTCGGAAGTCAATGCCTTTTCTTTCTTTTTCCTTTCTTCTCTACACTTTTCTCTTTCCTATTCTGTCCCCTATTTTTTCCTATTATTTGCTTTTGCATTTTGGCATTTTGTATTATAAACTAATAAAAAGGATTGACATGGGGAAATAATAAAAAATAAAGAGAATAAACCCCTTTTATAATTCCATAATGCCAGTAGATAGTCCTTGTGGTTTTCTCTATTGATAAAAGTAAAGTGTTCCTTCATCTAGCAGCACTTACTATTAAAATTGATTCTATTGCAAATTTTTGAAGTGCATTATACTTGGGAGCGTTTAGAAACAACCATTTGAAAGAATTGTCAAAAAAAGTGTGGAAGAAAATGACTTCAGGAAAAAAATGACATCAAGAAGAATGGGCATGTGGATGTGTACATCTGAGTTATGCAATGACTGCTATACCCTTCACAGACCTAGGGCAGAAGGTGAAAAAGTCAGGAGAGGTTTGTTTTGAAGGATATGGCAAATGGAATTTTTTCACAGAATTGTTTCTTGAAATTTCTCAGAATAACCAAAATAAAGATGGGTTGTTGGGTTTTTTTTGTTAATGCTAAAGAAGGCAATCAGAAATGAATGGAAGGAACTAGCTGTTCAAGTAACCTCTGGATTAAAATAGTTCCATTCTCTAATTCTGTCTTTGTCTTTAACCTGAATTTGTATTTAAGTTAGAATTTGAAGGACTGCCTATTATTAAAAAAAATGGTGATGGCATTGTATTTCCCTGAACCACACAATGCTTCTGGAATTCCTGAAAAACACTGTAAATAAGCTTTATATTAAAAATGTGCGGCTTCTGCAGTTCCTGAAAGCATTCTGTGGCGTCAGCACTTTGTCGACTGGAGGAAGGGGAGAATGATGCCCTCATGTTTAGTAACAGGCAGCCCATATTTTATTTATTTATTTATTTTATTTGGTTTGTCAATTGCTTACAACAGTGGTCACCAACCGGTGGGCTGCGGCCCACTGGTGGGCCTTGAGAAAATTTTGGTGGTCCGCAGAGAAATCTCACCCCCAGAGCACCCCCATAAAGCAATTAATCCAGGCTGCGCAGAAACACAAGACTGTGCTGCCCACATGGCCCGCAGGAACACTCCCCGCCCACTCACTCCTTACCTGGCAAACTTGCCTGACAAATGGCAGTCCAATCGCTTCTTGAAAGTCTCAAGTGATGGCACTCCCACAACTTCCGAGGGCAAGCTGTTCCATTGGTTAATTGTTCTCACTGTCAGAAAGTTTCTCCTTGTTTCCATGTTAAATCTCTCCTTGTTCAGTTTCCATCCATTATTCCTTGTCTGGCCTATAGGAGCTTTAGAAAATAGCTTCCCCTCAAATTTTGGAAGACCGCAATCATGTCTCCATGTGGCAGCCCCTCAAATTTTGGAAGACCGCAATCATGTCTCCCCTGGTCCTTCTCTTTACTAGACTAGCCAAGCCCAGTTCCTGCAATGGTTCATTGTTTGTTTTAGCCTCCAGTCCCCTAATCACCCTGGTTGCTCTTCTCTGTATTATTTCTAGAGTCTCAACATCTTTTTTATAATGTGGTGACCTAAACTGGATGCAGTACTCTAGGTGTGGTCCTACTAAGGATTTATAGAGTGGTATTAGTACTTCCCTTGATCTTGACTGTATCCCTCTGTTAATACAATTTAGGATTGCATTAGCTTTTTTGGCTGCTGCTGCACACTGCTGGCTCATATTTAGCTGGTTGTCCACGAAGACTCCAAGATCCCTCTCACAGTTACTGCTATTGAGCCTGGTTTCACCCAGTTTATATGTGTACTTTTGGTTTTTCTTGCCTAAGTGTAGGACTTTACTTTTCTCTATATTGAATTTCATTTTATTATATATGGCCCAGTGTTCTAGTCAATATCTTCTTGGGTGTTACCTATTCCTGCCAGCTTTGTATCATCTGCAAATTTGGTAAGTTCCCCTTCTACTTCCTCATCTAAGTTGTTAATGAAGATATTAAAGATGGAACCTTGTGGCACCCCACTGCTTACTTCCGTCCATGTAGACATTAAGGACTACTCGTTGAGTATGGTTTGCCAACCAGTTGCGAATCCATCTAGTGGTGGTGCTATCTATTCCACTTTTTTCTAGCTTACTAAGAAGTAGGTTTTGGTCTACTTTGTCGAATGCCTTGCTGAAATCTAAATATATTATGTCCACAGTATTTTGCTGTTCTACTAATTTAGTCACTGTGTTGAAGAATGAAATAAGATTGGTTTGGCATGATCTGTTCTTAACAAACCCGTGCTGACTGCTAGTTATTACTTTACTTGTTTCTAGATATTGGCAGAATTGTTTTTTTATTATCTTTTTCAGTATCTTCCCGGGTATTGATGTTAGGCTGATTGGTCTATAGTTTCCTGGGTCTATTTTTTTTCCTTTTTTGAAGATGGGAACCACATCAGCTCTTTTCCAGTCCTCTGGTAGTTCCCCGGTGCTCCGGGATTTTTGAAAGATATGGTGCAGTGGTTCTGAGATGATCTCTGCCAGCTCCTTTAAAACTCTGGGATGTAATCCATCAGGCCCCGGTGATTTGTTTTTATCAGGATCAGACAGGTGTTCTCTTACTATTTTTTTTGCTAATTTTAACTTTTATTTCTGGTCTGTCTTTTACAGTTATGTTTTTGGTGGGTTGAGCTATAGTTTCTTTTTGTGTGAAGACAGATGCAAAGAATGAGTTAAGCAGTTCTGCTTTCTCTCTGTTGCCTGTTACTTCCTTGCCATATTCTCTCTTTAGTGGACCGACTGTTTCCTTGATTTTTTTCTTGTTATTTATATGTTGGAAGAAACTTTTTTTATTATCTTTGACTTTTGTTGCAAGTCTTTGTTCGTTCTGAGCCTTTGCTATCCTGACTTGTCTTTGCAGATTCTGGCTATCTGCTGATATTTTGCCTTAGTTGTATGTCCTTCTTTCCATTTTTTGTACTTGTCCTTTTTTTCTTTCAATTTGCCAGAGAGATCTTTGTCAGCCATGCTGGTTTCTTCTTGGATTTTTTGTTTTTATTTCTCAGTGGTATTGTGCTGGTCTGGGCTTCTATGATCATACTTTTTAGAGTTTCCCAAGATTCTTCAGTTGTTTTCCCCTTTAGGATTTTCATCCATGGAATCTTTCCCAAGTTCTGAGTTTATTGAAATCAGCTCTTTTAAAATCCAAGACTCTGGTGTCATTATGTTCTGTTGCTTGTGTTTGTATTATGTTGAATTCTAGTATGACATGGTCACTCTCACCCAAGGTTCCTGCAGTTTCAACTCCCTCTAACGCTTCTTCTCTGTTTGTAAGAATTAAGTCCAGTATGGCTGTCCCTCTAGTTTCACCCTCTACCTTTTGGACAACAAAGTTGTCAGCTAGGTTGGTTAGGAACTTATTTGATTTCTCACTTGGTGCAGAATTAGTTTTCCAATTGATATCAGGATAATTGAAGTCTCCCATTACTATTGTTGTGTGTTTCCTGCATATGTTCGTTAGTTGGCTGGCAAAAAGGACATCTATTTTTTTCTGCTTGATTGGGTGGCCTATAATATACACCTATGGCCATGTCATTCTTTTTTTCTTTTATATTGACCCATATGCATTCTAGGTGGTTTTCATCTTTGGTTTCATGCATTTCTGTAGCAATATAGTGGTCCTTTACATACAGTGCAACGCCACCTCCTCTTTTATGGGGTCTGTTTTTTTTTAATAGTTTGTATCCTTCTACTAATATATTCCAGTCATGGGTTTCATCCCACCAAGTTTGTTATTCCAACTATATCATATTTACCTTCATGTATTCATAGTTCGAGTTCACCCTGCTTGTTCCCCAAACTTTGTGCATTTGTATATAGGCACTTGAGATCTTTATGTCTGACACTGTGTTTCCTGTCTACATAACCTGTGTTGTGCCTGCCTGTCCCTACTTTCTTGCCACCTGTTTGATTAGTGCACATGGTATGCCACTCACTATTAAATGCTTGGTTTTGGTTGGCATCAAGGTTGATAATCTTACCTGCACAAACATCTATTTTGCATGCACTGGTATCCTTATTAGTTTTAGGTTGCTGGGGACAGAGATGTTCTGAATCCATAAATTCTCTGTCCCTGCTGTTCAGTTTAAATGTTTATCCAGGAAATCTATGAATTTAATGCCAAGTAACTCAGTCCCTTTCTTTGATAGATGCAAACCATTTCTTTTCTACAGTTTTTCATTGGACCAGCTGCAGACATCATGACTAATAAAACCAAAGCCTTCCCTTTTACACCACTTCTTTAGCCACACATTAAACTCTGCTACACGCTGCCCTTTCCCTTTTTGTTCCTTGTATACAGGTAGAACCTCTGAAAAGATAAGCCGACAGTCCATATTACTAAGTTCATACCCCAAGCTCTGGAAGTCTTTCTGAACAGAAAATACATCTTTCTGGGAAAGATCATTTGTACCAAGATGTATAATAGCATCAACATCACAGCCCTTGCTGGCATTCTTTTTTTTTAAATAACATTTTATTTGGGTTTTCACACACACAAAATACAAGTAAAACATCTTTTTTGAAAATAGCATGGTCCCGGGCTGAATTTCTTTATACAGACACAAACTCAATTTCATGCTCATTTTTGTGTTCTATTCCATATCTTATACTATTCTACATTTTCTAGATAGTTTTTCCCCTCTTTTAATTTTCTCAATTTTATTTTGATTATCTCATCTCAATTCATATCATTATATTTATACTTTTGTCTGTTCTGTTTCAATTTCATATTATCTTTTCTCATTAAACAAATTTTCTCCTGTAGTTATTAATTGGAGTATGACACCTTTATATCTTTTAATTATATCCATTCAACTCTTATTTAAACTTCAATATATACCTTAAGGTTATGACCTTCAATATAATACATAATACATAACTTCCAATCTAATTCTGCTTGGTACATTCTTATAATACACACTATATTCTTTTTAAAAAAAGGATTATAAATATTTGTAATTATAAACCCTCATTCCATTCCAATTCAGTTCTATCATTAATAATCATTAAAGTTTTAACACCTTTAACATTTTTCAATTAAATATCATACTTCCTTAAAGACACATATAATCTCCATAATTAATTTTTTCCTTATTTCTCTTCACATGTTTTGTAAATCATTAAATATTCATTTTGTTACATTTATTTATTGACAAGCATTCCACTAAGTTATGATAACTATTTTATCAAACATTTTAATCATACATTGTTTCATATTTTCTGAAATTATTTCTATTTCTAATATAACAATAATATAAGATAGTAATCTTATATACCTTTATAGAATCCCTTTTTCCATTAGATTTTCATCCATTATCTCTAAATAGGCCCTGTTTCTCTATATTTTGTTTCTGTCCTTTATAACTTCTTTTCCTTTCTTTCCTCCCTCTCTTCTTCTCCCTCCCCTTTTTACCCCCTTGTCTCTCTACCTCTAATTCTTTCTTCTGCATTTCCCTTTTCTGTTGCTTTCTGATTTTATACTTATTTTTCACTCTTTTCTTTTTTGGGGTTGTTTTTCCCAATCTTAAACTTTCCATTCTCTTTCCCCCCTTTCCTTTTTTTCCCCCACCTGATTACTTGTTCATTAAAGATGGCTTCTTCTTTGTCGCAATCTACTTGTTCTGCAGGCATTTCTTGTTGTTTCTCATAGTTCCAAATCTCCATTTCTAAGAACTGAAATATGAAGCCAAAAGAACCTTTCCCTTCTTGTGCATCTTCTTTGTACTTTTTAAGTTCCATTTTCAGTTCTTCTAAAAGTGGAGCCATTTTAAACAGTTTTAAACAAGCACCCAATTGATTTTAGTCATTTAAATGCAATAACCAAGAATCCAGAGATCACTTAGTAATCCAAATAGTCCCAAACTGTTTCTTCTTATTTCTTTTTTCACTTTCTCTTCCTGGGGCTTTACTATTTTGTTGTGATGTTTCAGTTAAGATGTATCCTTTGGAAGTCTTGTGGAGATTTTGCTATAAGTTCTTTTTAATTCCAGGCAGTCTCATTTTTGTGTGGACATATGTTGAGACAAAAGTCAATCATGCTGTGGTCACTGTTGGAAAAGGGTTCTTTAATTTGTATTCCATAAATTGAATTCAAACTATTGCAGAAGATGAGATTGAGGCAGTTAAGTCTAGTATTGTTGGTTACTAGTTGTTCCAGTCCCAGGTTTGTTACAGTATTGTAGAAGGTTGCATGTATGGGTTCAGTTTTACATTCGTTTAGGGTCCAGTTAATGTGAGGTAGATTGAAGTCACCAAGAAAGATAAAAGTGTGTGGGCAGGATGTTGCCCATGTTAGTAGTGAATTTAGCTTGTTTACATATTCGATGTCATAATCAGGGGCTCTGTAACATAGTAAGAATCGAAATGTGATATTTAAGGACAGTTCACAGACAATGGTCTCAGGAAGAGCAAGCTCTTGGGTAACCTGGATGTTTTTTAGATGTAAGGACTTTTTATAGAAGATAGCAACACCACCTCCTCTACGAATTTCACATGATAAACATGATAGTCTCTTACTGTGGTAATGGAGTCAGGGAGAGATGCATTCAGCCATGTTTCACAGACAAATATGATGTCAAATTTAGCCATATTTAATAAGAGGAGAAATTCAGGTATTTTATTCACAAGGCTTCTTGCATTGAGTAGCTTGCATTTAAGTCCAGTTGTAGTTGAAATTGGGGTAGTTAGGGGCATGCGTGCCTAGTTTTGAGTGATGGTGGATTGGATGAGGTAGGGTTGGATGTGGAGTTGTGGGTTGTGTGACTTACTTTTGATACAATCTGTGTGGTAGTCAATGTAGAGATCCTTCTCTCCATTGTCTAGACATCTTTTGAGTTCCTTGCGGAGTTCATGGGAGCAGATTCTTTGCAACATGGATAAGTCTGGTCTTGAGCGAAGTTTTTTGTGGTTGGGAATGGTTTTTGCAATGGCGTTTATTGTATAAATGAATATGCGTTTGCTGGACTCATTTTTGCAAACAACTCTACAAAATTTTGGGGCCACCGAGCCATCATTGTATTTGGACTCAGGGCCATCTCTGGTTATTTCAATGACATCTTCAGGAGAGATCTACATGCATATCTAGGAGTTATTCTTAAAGCAGATGTTTTAATATGGGGACTACCTGTAATGGATAATTGCTATAATTGATACTACACTCAATATTTAGGTTTATCTAAATAGAGATAATGTGGGGAAAATGTTTACAGGGCTATCGTCACTCCTTACAAGCAGCACCATTGCCTGCACTGTCTTGATGGCAAACACCTATCTGGAACAGCAAAGCAGGGATTTCAGGATACAGTTGATATGGAGGAGGAGCAGGGGGAGGGGGAGAGGAGGACTGGGGGGGAGGAGGAAGAGGAGGAGGGAGGAGGAGGAGGAGGAGGAGGAGGACTAAAGGTAATTCCCTAATCCTAACTTTAAAATTTGCACTCAGTAAACCAATCCCAATATACCTGCAAAGCACCAGAGAAGTACCAAGGACAGGATTAAATAAAGGATGACAACTATGCTGTGTCAGAACAGGAAAAAAAACCTGAGCCACAATGGAATAAGTTAGAATAACAAGCACTCATCTGTAAACAATTAGTTCTTAATAATTGTAGTAGACTTTGAAAAGCCTATAAAACTTATTCTAAGAACATTGTAGTGTTTCAGTTTAAATTCAAAACAAACACTGCCTTACAAATGATACATTTTGTGTGAATATGTTTTATATTTTATTTCTCAAGTAGATGCCATGCACTGACAGATATTTTTAATTTATTTGTCAATGAGGGGAACACAAAGCAATTCTTGTCTACGGGAAAACAATTTGAAGATAATGTTCTTCAGCAGACAAATGAAAGCACCCTCTTCAAAGTTGGAAGAAACAGTGATGGACTGAAAGTACTATACTAGATGTGATCTTTCAAACAATTGTTTATGTTTTTCAAAATGTTTATACTTGAACATACTATTTTCTACAGTTTTTATCCTGAGAAAGAGTGCATGTTTTGTGTTTTAAATAATTCAGGGTATAAGGAAAGCTGATGCTTTTCCAGCCCCACAAACAAGAGCAGTAATTATGACTGCATATGCCAAACCTTTCATACAGTATAATTTGTTCTAATGGCATCCATAATACTTATCAATACTTACTGGTGTTGTAACAGTATTTTTAGCCTTTTCAGTACAGTATAAACAAGGATACAAAACCAGTACCCTTCATCAGAGCTTTGGCTGCAGTCCCCAAAAATCTTTGTAAACAACTCTGCAAATGTTGCTTTTGATTTGTACTTTTTATACAAATCCATCCAGATTTCTCACATGAGGGTACACATGTGCAGGCTCAGATTATCATAATTTGGACAAGTTTTACAAAGTCTCAGCTTCTTTGAGAAGTCTAAAATTCTGGGAAAGACAGGAAGAAAAATTTAAAAAGGGCAATCAACAGCAAGGTGGACAGATCTGATTATAGCAGCAATGGATGCACCTTTGAGAATCTTGATAGGCCATGATGGCAATAAATCATCCTGGAAAAGGTGGCCCATCCACGTGGTCACTAAGAATTGACAGGCTAGAAAACAAATGGATTGTTGATCAACCCAGAATACTCACTTCAGAGATGGTGTTCAGCAGGTTCTGGCCAGCTCTGTAGAACCGGTAGCGGAAATTTTGAGTAATTCAGAGAACCAGCAAATACCACCTCTAACTGGAGATTTCACAGTATCCTTCCCCTGCCACGCTCAAGTCACGCCCACAGAACCAGTAGTAAAAATTTTTGAATCCCACCACTGACTCACTTGCAGCATAAATGACCAGGCTCAATTATTCTACTTTATTTTACCACACATTACATAGAGTGAGCTCTCTAGAGAAGGCTCTAATGCTGGGAAAAGTGGAAGGAAGGACAAGAAAATAAACAATACCAAAGGGGATGGATTCATTTATAGTGCCAATGACTGTGTACGTTGGAAGACCAGATTTGAGACACATCATCATCTAGAAAATCTGTCTATGTGTTTGGTAATAGTTAAAAAACAAATTGATGGCACATATCAGTCAATTAAAAATCACAGCTTATATCCTCAGGTGTTAATGCTTCTTGCAAACATGTCCCATATTTCAGAAAAGCCTATTTTCAGCCCTACTACCCAAGGTTCTTTTAAGAGTTGCTGAAGAAATAAACTCTGGGAAGTGCTAGAAAATTATATTTCTGTGCCAGCGTTTTACATTGATGCACTATCATTCCTCTCAAAGCAAAATTGTTAGCTTTTTCAAATATACAAAGGAAAAGTAGAATACAGGTAGTCCTCAACTTACAACAGTTCATTTAGTGATTGAAATTACAATGGCACTGGAAAAAGTGATTTATGATCATTTTTCACATTTATGACCGTTGCAGCATCCACATGGTCACATGATCATAATTCAGATGCTTGGCAACTGGCTCATATTTATGATGGTTGTAGTTTTCTGAGGCAATGTGATCACTTTTAGTGCTGATACCAAAATCAATGGGGAAGCCAGATTCATTTAACCACCATGTTACTAACTTAACAACTGCAGTGATTCACTTAACAACTGTGTCAAGAAAGATTATAACATGGGGAAAATCTCATTTAACAACTATCTCACTTAGCAACAGAAATTTGGGGGCTCAATTGTACTTATAGGTTGAAGACTACTTGTACAAATTAATGTTTTGAGAAGAACTTACTGCTTAATAAAGGTAATTTGATCAAAACTTCCTGACTTTTTACACAAGAGTCAGCTTTTATTTATCCTTTCATCCACTTGTTCACTGAGTCATTTCAACATTTATATACTGTCTTCATAATTACCCTAGATTGATTACAGTACAATTTAAAATCCAAATCAATGGTAAAATAATTATTTATTTTTATGAGTTGCCCAGAATTATTGGGAGCCAGGCAGTATAAAAGTTTAATAAATGATTATTAAAATAAATAAAATTATATTAACATCAAGCAAACAATAACTCCATAGTGGAAAGATGACATACACTATAACAAGGACGCCACAGATGAAATAATAGTTTTCCTTTGTTGCTTTTCATTTCATCTCAAGTGCTGATGACAGACATGAATATCTGGGAGGCTGATATGCAATGATACAGTTATTAAGCTATTAGTATTGACTGCAACTATTTATAAATGGCTCTTCTATTCTCTAGGAACTTCAACACAATTTTTAATAAAAGCAAAAAAAAAGACAGAAAAAGAAGCTATTCACATACATCTGTTTCTGGAGATTTAAAATTTAACTATAATGGTACCAATATGCTCTCCCTGTCCAACAAATAATACTGGTACCCCAAATTAGAATTGAAAGTGAACTAATAAGCAATCAAATCTCCCAGGACTACCAACCTAAATATTCCCAGTCAGGACTGCATTTGAACCAGAAGCTTCTAAACACTTTTCAAGCACACTCCTATATACTGTGAATGACATAGGTACCAGAGCATGAATCACAATTGCAAGATTATTCCTAAACAAAAGAAATCCATGACTGCCATTACATGCTGTCGAGTACAACTGAACCTCAAGGGTCAATACAAAAATAAATAGCACTCACAAATTGTGTGCCTCATTATTTAGGAAACGTTTGAGTGTATTAAAATAGACTGTATTACCATACTTCTTCCTTACCCAGAAAACTCTATTCATGGTATTCTTGTCTTACTAGGATTGAATTGCAGTGTTGACCATTATGCAGATTTGTACATTGAGGCAAAAATTCAGCCCTCCTACTTATCTTTGCCCCTTAATTTAAGGGACAAGGAGGAGTATAGGTGGATAAAGGGCCATCCTTAGCCATTTTATTGCTTAAGCCTTAAGGCAAAGAACAAGAGGTCTTCTTATTCCATGAATTCCTTATTGGACTGGCAGCTGACTCCCTAAGTTTAACACTGGTAACAGGACAGTATCCTCTTTCCTTCCCAGAATGTAACAGGTTAATTGAAGGAGAATATGGAAAAAATTGAGAGTACACATTTAGAGCTGAATTCGCCAACACATTGCTTCTGTTCCTTCCGGGCTGCCATCAGATGAGAAGGTTGTCTTATTCTTCATCAAGGAGAGAATAATGTATAGAATAGAAGTGCGAATCAGAATTTAACATCATTGATTGCTATTTGTTTTAGAGTTTTAAAACAAATTTCACTATTTTTCTGAATACTTTTAGTCAAAAGATGACACTGTTTATCACATAGGATAAAGAAGGAATGGTGTTATTTTCACAATTAGGAAACATATAGTAAGAAAAGTACTTGGCTACCACACAATTAATGAGCAAATAATAGTAATTAGACTTCAAGGACTTTCCAATATGACAGTTGTCCAAGTTTATGCTCCAACCATTGATGCAGAACAGGAGGTTGATGAGTTTTATGATTAAGTTCAATCTGAAATCAACAGAATATGCAAGCAAGACGTGCTGCTTGTGTTTGGCAATGGTAATGCCAAAGGTGGAATTAATGAGGAGGAAAATAGAGTTGGACTGTACGGCCTTGGAAACCAAAATGTACAGAATGACTTATCAATTTCTGCCAGTTCAATGATTTCTGATTGCTAATACAATCTTTAAACAACCAAAATGACCAATATATGATACATGGATATCACCAGATGGAATACACCAAAATCAACTTATTATAATTATAATCAATTTCTTCTACATGAGAAGAGCTCACTTATAACATCAAAGATGTAGCTGACTGTGGATCAAATAAAGAAACTATTCATGTGCAAATTCCAAGTTAAGCTAAAGCAGAAGAAGGAGAATCAGTTTCCACAATGTAAACTTGAGCATATATTCATCATTTCCAAGGAGAACCACAGGACTCGCTTTTAAGTCCTGAACTTCATACATTAGCAATAGAGGAACTGTGGAATGACCTTAAACAGTTGTTATGGATGAATATGAAAACAGACTGCCAAAGATCAAAAAAGCAGGAAAAAAAGCAAACTAGATGTCACAACAAACATGAACATTGCAAAGAAGAGAAGTCAATGCCAAGAAAGACAAAGATCTCAGAAATAAAGAATTTCAGAGAATTGTTAGGAAAAAAGAATCAATATTGCAGCATCTGTAAAGACATTGAAGATGAAAATAAATATGGATAAACAAGGAAAATCTTCCAAAAGATCTCTGAATTCAGAAAGAAATTCCAATCTCAAATTGTATGCTGAAGGATGCCAATGACAGATAACAACTGATCCAAAGAAGACCAAAGAAACATTAAAGAAAGAGTATACTGAAAATCTGTACATTAGAGATACCAATACCCACCCACCCCCGCAAAATTAGAAATCTCTAGTGGTAGAAAATGATTTAGATCAGCACTCTAATCATTATCAGATTGAAATACTGGCATTGATTGAATATCTACAGAAATATAGCAAGCAACAGAAGAAGAATCTATAACCAATTTGGTTTTAACCAAGCTAGCAAATCTGGAGAAGGACAAAGTAGTCAGCAGATTGGAAGAGTTCTACACACCAATACCAAAGAAAGGAGTCAACAGATTGGGCAAACTATCTAAAATATTTTTAATTTCACATGCTACCAAAACAATGTTTAGGATCATCCAACAAAGACTAGACCCCTATATTGAATGAAAGTTGCCAGATGCTCAACTTTTTTTACTTTACTACTGATGTACAATGGATAATTGAGAAAGCCGAAGAACATCAAATTGAAATCAATATGTGCTTCATTGCTTATAGAAAGACCTTAGATTGTATTGATCATGTCCAGCTCTGGAATGCACTTAATAAAATGAGTATCCCCAAATATCTCATTATCCTCATGTGACCTATACATAGGCCAGGAAGCCACAATATGCATAGAACATGGCAACAGACTGACTCCAGGTCAGCAAAGGGGTGAGACAAGGCTGTACACTCTCTACAAATTGTCCTCAACTTACAACAGTTCATATAGTGACTGTTCAAAGTTACAACTGCACTGAAAAAAGTGACTTATGACCATTTTTCACACTTATGAATGTTGCAGTATCCCCATTGTCATGTCATTTACATTACAGTTGCTTAACTACTGGTTCATATTTATGATGGTTGTAGTGTCCTGGGAACACGTGATCTCTTTTTGCAACCTTCTTACAAGTAAAATTAATGAAGAAGCCAGATTCACTTAACAACCATGCTACTAATTTAACAACTGCAGCAAAACTTAAAAAAATGTGGCAAAAAAGTCATAAAATGGAGCAAAACTCACTTAACAAATTTCTCATGTAGCATCATAAATTTGGGGCTCAATTGTGGTCATAAGTTGAAGGCTCCCAATCTATATGCAGAATATATATTGAAGGAAGCTGAACTGGAATCAGATGAGTATAGTTTTAAAACTAATCAAAGACATATCAATAACCTCTGCTATTTTGATGATATAATTCTGATGCCTAAAAATACAAATGTTCCGCTAGGTCTTGTAGTGCAAGTCAAGGATATACAATGGTGAAAAATGGTAGTAAGATTATATATAAATAAAACCAAACAAATGACAACAGGTACAGTAGCTAATCTTAACATTTACAATGAAGATATTGGTGGACAGCTTCTGGCCTTACGGTTAACTATCAACATTAAAGGAACTAGCGATCAAGGATTATACTACAGACTAGCATTTGATAGAATAGCAGTGAGGACCTTGGAAAAGAAACCAAGTTTTGTCTATGTGCCTACAAAGATTGCAATTCTTTGAAATCATATTGCCAGACAAATTGTCATAGTCAAAGAGCTGACTTTGATATGAATATTCTACCAAAAAATCCAGCAATCTTACTTTTAGCTTCACCTTCAAATGTCTAGAGACAATTATGAGAAAAGTGTAATTATGTGTGCAGATATGGTACATCCAATTTCCAGCAATACACTAATTATATAACAAAAATTATTTGGCAAAGTTTGAAAGCATTTACAGATTGTTGGAAAAATAAAATATGACCTTAAGAAAGGAGGAGGGTTTTGGGATTTCTGGTCTGCAGCGCTTCGGAGCAGGCAGGAATCCGTGACTGTACGCGGTTTCTGCCTGTGTTCACTGCCCAAGTGCTCCGAGCCATCAGCTTTGGGGCTAAGCCACCCTTGTATAAGTGGTGAAGACAGGGGGGCTCTGGCAGGGACGAGAGACATCGCATCTCTCTTCCCTAGCCGGCTAAACCCCTTTTCCAAAGGCAGCTGAGCAGCGGTCAGCAATGGCCACCACATAGAAGAGCTCAGCCAGAAAAAAAAGGTGCAGGAGGAGCTGTCAAGTAATGAAAGTGATCTTTGCTGACCGGGACAAAGCAACAGTGAAAGTATCCTGGAACTCAAAATTTACTAAAGATACATTGTTCTCAAGATTGTGCTAAGTGGCGAATGGAAATTAAAAGGAAAACTTTTTTTCTTTTCACTCTCCTTCCAAATGTAACAGCAATAGAACTTTATGAGAAATCGGAAAACCCGCATTGGAGGTATGCTAAATGTTAAAGGCTATGCTAATGCTAAGGGGATATGGATTTCTGAATATTTAAAGAAAAATCTTTTTTGCTGTAAGTGGGAAGGGAGAGGAAAAAAATTGGAGTAGAATTTGAAAACAAGGAGGAGACTGCCTAGAATTTTAAAGAGCTATTTGAACATTAATAAGACTTCAAAAAGATATATCTTAATTGGAACTTTGTGACTTAACAGCAACCCCAGAAAAAGAAACGGAAGAAAGAAAAAAGTGCTAAAAGAAATAGTTTATTTGGATTGTTTGGTGACTTTGGAACTTTTGGGAATTATTTTTGATCCAAAGCACTTGGGTGGTTGTTCTGGGAAAATCTTTTTCTCTTTATAATGGCATTATCTGTGGATGAATTAAAAACTGAATATCAAAAATATAAAAAGGAAGAACAAGAATGGAAAGAGACTTTGGGCACTCTTTTTCAATTTCTAGAAATGGCGGTATATACTTATGGAGAATCGATTGCGCAGCAGGATGATTGGGATAAAGAAGAAGCCATCTTTGATGAACAAGTGATTCTATTTGGGGAGGAGGAGAAAGAGGAAAAGAAAAAGGGGACTTTAAGACTTAAAAAAACAACCCAAAAAGACAAAAATGAGTTGAAAGGTGGATGCAAGGTTAGAAAACAACAGAAAGGGGGAAAGCAGAAGAAGAAAAGGGAGGTGGAGAGACAAAGGGGTAAAAAGGGTAAGGAGAAGAATAAGCAAGGGAGTAAGGAAGGGATGAGAAGCCTTAATGACGGGAAGCAAGATTTAAAGAAACAAAATTCATTTAGAGACAATGGGTAAATTTAATTGAAAAAGGGATTCTGTAAGGTACATAAGATTGTGTTTTTATATATGTTTTTAGAATAAAATGCTTAAGATATAAATGAGTATTAATATGTATGATTAATTTCTTAATGGTATTGATAGTGGTATTAGTCACATTATATATCTATAAATTTGTTCCTTTGTTGTTGTTGTTGTTGTTTTCTTATATAATACATTGTGTAATTTTAGAATATACTAAACAGAATCCCAATACAAGTTATGTGTGATATTAAGTATTATTAAGCTAGGGGAAAGAGTTAAAGGCATCATACTCCAATTAGTGTACAGGAGAAGTTTTGTTTAAAGAGGATGAATGGATAGCTGGAAATAGAACAGACAAAGAATGACAAGTATTATGATTTGAACTGAGATAATAAGTAGAATAAAACTAAGAAAGTTAAAAGAGGGAAGAAGCTATATAGAAAATTGAAAATCGTAATAAGATATGGAATGGTATATAACATGAACATGATTTTTGAAGTTGTGTCTGTACGATGAGTTTTAACCCGGGATCAAGCAACTTTCAGAAAAGATGTTTTATGTTTTTATGTTTTATGTTTTGTCTGTTTGTGTATTGTCTTGGAAAAGCAACAATTTTTTTTCTTTTTTTTAGTAAGAAATATAATTTGAATAATAGAATGAAAGGGAGAAACAAAGAGAAATTGGGACAGGATATGAAGTGCGTGCCCCATTTTCCGCCCATTCTGATCCCCGCCTCCCACAACAGGCAAAAAATAGGTGGAAATGGTCTGAATCGGATGAATCCCAGCACTGCTAAATTTATATCACCACCCAACTTGCCAAAAATGATTCTGGGAAGCACAGAATAATGTATTTTTATTAGATATTTTAACATATGGTATGTAGAAGATAAAGATGAAAAATATATTAAAAAGTTAAGAAATAGACAAAAGAAAAAACAGGAAACAATACAGCCAGTAAAAAAGAAGTCTTTAAAGCAGTTACAAACTGATTATCCTTCCTCCTTCTTTCCATTACATTATTAGCTTTTTTCCATATAAATTCTTTTTAATCAGCACATCCATAAATAACCAATTCAATTTTCTCATTTTCAGCAAGAAGTCTATAAGAGGTTTCTAGTCTTTCATAAGAGTTCTTATTGTTTTATTCTGGATCAAACTGGTGAATTGTTCCATTTCTGCCACCTTTATATGATATTCCTCCATTGTGAGTATTTTTCCATGTTTATGCATATAGTAGTCTCACTGTAGTTATCAATCTTCCATTAATCTTTTCTAATTGGCTATCCATAAGTCCAAATTTTAAAAAATCTGGTTTCATCTTCAACATTCTTTGCATCTTTATGTGTATTTGTATCCAATTTTTTTCACAAGTCCACTATGAACAGTCAAATATCCCTTGTTTTTCACATTTCCAATATTAATTACAATTACCTTTATAAATCTTAGATATGCCTTTATAAATCTTAGATAATGCTTTCCTGGACCAATGGTACATCATTTTATAAAAGTTCTCTCCTAAATTATAAGTGAATTTCAGTCCTTTAAGCCACTTTCTTTCCCATTGCTTCATCTGTATAATTATGGCCAAAAGTATCAGCCCATTTTATGATGCACTTTTTAACTTGTTCTTTTGTTTCAAACCTAAAACAGGAGTTTATAATTTTAGCAATTACATGTTGAATCCATTTGTAGCCTGATCCCTTAAACCACTACAATAAACTGGCTCTCTTTGTATGACATACTGAATTACCAAGAAAGGAGAATATTTGTAGCTCAGGGTTGAAATGAGAGTTCTTTGCTGCTCTCTAAGCTTGGTTGTTTTCTTGCAGACGTTTCATTATCCAAACTAGGTAACATCATCAGTACCAATAAGAAGTGGAGTTTGCTCTCAGTTTATATTCTAATAATATAAACCGTGACGTGAGTTTGACACTCCTGTTGTAAATGTAAGGACTGGTTGCAAACTTACTTTGCACATTGAACACTTTGAACATTGCCCTGTCAATGTTGATGGGGATTGTCTTAAGAGGCTCTTTGGCTAACAGTAAACAGCCCAACTAAAGAATCTTCAAGATCACTCGCACAAGCATCGACAGGGCAAGCCACTAGAACAGGTGTCTCCAATCTTGACAACTTTAAAACTTGTGGATTTCAACTCCCAGAAGTCCACAAGTCTTAAAGTTGCCAAGGTTGGAGACCCCTGCACTAGAATATAAATTGAGAGTGAACCCTACTCTTGATTATCATTGATGATGTTATCTAGTTTGGGTAATGAAACACCTGCCAGAAAACAACCAAGCTCAGAGATAACCAAGGACCTAATACTGAATTATAAATTATCCAACCATATTTCAGCCTAGATTTCTCTATAAACTAGCAATAGAAGCAGCAATTAATTATTTAAAGTGGTTTAGATGCAGTCTATGAGAGCCAGTTTGGTGCAGTGGTTAAGGCAGAGCAGGATTCTAGTCTGCCCTTAGGTAGAAAATCTCATCTGGGTGACCTTGGGCATTATCTCTCAATCTTAGTGGTGGAAATAGCAAACCACTTCTGAAAAACCTGGCCAAGAAAACAGTAATTTATGCAGGCAGTCTTTGAGAACAGACACGATTGAATGGAAGATGTAGTCTAGCTAACAATTTTATCCAGTGTACTGCCTGTTGAATTTTCCATTCTGGCTGGAAATGAAAATTTTTGAACTATAAGTTTTATTAAATTAATCCAATTTTCCAGGTTTCTATGAATTATCAACCATGCTGGGTGTGCTTGTACAACAAACTAGACTAATCTCTGGAGAGATCAAAAAAGTCAAAATATTGGTTGTGAAAAAAACAATTGAAGCCTCATATCTTTTGAATGCCCCTCCAACATATGGGTCTTGGCACATGCAATCAAGATCAATACCTTAATTTTATATTTACCTTTCCCTGCAAATACTGTTGTGCTACACACCAATATAATTTGCAGTTCAAGGTTTTACATGACAACAGGCTAAGCCAATCAGTTTGATTAACAGTAGATGTATCACATTACTTGCTATTGCATATAGCCTGTTAATCAAGATCTCAAGCTCACTTTTGTTCCACAGCAATCACTATTTTGAGTGGATTCAAATGTTACAGATATTCCACTAGACATGAAGAAATATCCCATGGAAATCCCAGAAGACAGAATTTGGAGCAGAATTGCAGATTTTGACTGAACATTAAAAAAAAAATTCTAATGTGAATAGTTCAGCAATGGAACTGTTTTTTTACAAAGTGGTGAGTTTTCATTCACTGGATACCTTCAGATAGAGACAACAAGGCATCTGTGGTGGATGTTGTAACTGGATGTCCCACACTATGTAGAACTCAGACAATAAGGTAAACCTCATTTAGCAACTGCAGTTATGACAGTGATGACAAAGTAAGTTTGCAACCAGTCCTTCCATTTACAACAGGAGTGTCAAACTCACAACATGGTGGCATCACATGATGTATCAGAATTTTTTTCCCCCTTCTTTAACCCAGGCATGGGCGTGGCCAGTGCGTGATGTATCCAGCAAAGTGGGTTGCGAGTTTGACAGCCCTGATTTACAAACTTTGTGGGTCTGTAAAGCAAGGAAAAGCTGAAGAAAGATCATAAGATCATAGTCATAGTTTCACTTAGCAACAATTTAGCTTAATGACCAAATTGCTGATCCTAAACAAAGATGCCTATAATTCAAATTGGAAATGTATACTACCCCAGATTTGTACCACATAAGCATGGGATCTTGTTTACATGGTCAGTTTTGACAAGGGGGGAATGCAGCACATCCATTTTCAATGTCACTCATTGTCTAGATATGCTGTGGCAAACACACCACAGTGATTCTCCTAAATTAAAGATCTGAAAAAATATCAAAGATATCCAACCTAGAGCATCACTGTTGTTGAAAGTTTGCAAAATCATTTGTCATGTGAATAAACTTACACAAGTTTGCTACTTTCCCATTTTTTTTCCTGCCCAGTTTTCCTTAGGTTCCCCTCTTTTTACCTTCCTTGAATCCCTTTAACAAATACATCTTTCCTTGTTTTTTTAAACAGCTGATATAATGGTTATATAACAGAAGCCATGCTTTTGAGCTCTGCTCTAGGATTGTGAAAATAGAACAATTCATTATCAACAAAATCTCTCCAACATATATACAGTAAGTACCTGTACACACAACAGACCTAGTTAAAGGAAATAGGTAACAGTTTAGTCCATTTAGGAAAGACGCCCAAGAAAAGGACTGAGCTGCTGCAGTCTACTACCTGCTCTAGATGTAAATCTTAAAATATGCAAAAGAGCCAAACTACTGCAAACTGAAGAGGAACAAGAAAAGGGGAACCCCAAAAGGTTAAATTTGTGGTTATGACAAAGAAAGCGATGAAAAGCTACGCTGTTTGTGTACCGAGTCAAGTTTTAGCGACTAAATTAACCTACAAGCCAGCCCTCGGAAGATCAAAGCTAAATGACAGCCGCCCACAGGATGCACTAAAAGAATATGACACCAAGTTGTCTATCCAGCCCTCTTTGAAAAATTTGTTTCGGAGAGCCCCCAATTGCGCATCGCGCCGGACAGCCCCGCTCCCCTTGGTTTCCAACGTCATCTTTCCCCCACACATTTTATTTTTCCGCGAGTAACGTATGCAAAAGGCTGCCGCTGCTTACAGAATTCAAGGGGGGGGCGTCTTTTCCAGGTGACAAGCCCCTTGTCATCACCCGTCACTTTCCCTTTTGTTCGAGAAAAGAGATGGGGGGGGGGGGCAGGGGGGACAAGCAACCTACGACCCATCTTAGGTTTGTTCGGTTTTGAGGAACCAGAGCCTCGTGCAACGTTTTTTTCTAGAGACCTTTGCCCCACCCAGCCTTCGGTGGGCTAACTTGTGAAAGGAAATGTGAACAATCGGGTCTGGATTCGGATTCCTTCTTTCCCGCGGTCTCCAATACGAAGCTAAATTAGGAGCCTCGAATCCGGGGCATACACGCCCGAGCCACTCGCGGCCAGGGAACTGCACTCGCCTCGGCCGGTGTCAATTTAAGGGCAGATGAACTAGGCTGCCATAGCGAAACTCCGAACCGAGCGGCCCGACGGGTTTCGTCAAAACTCGGGTTTATTTAAAGGGCTGGAGGGGAGGGAGTAGGGCGGATTGATTTTTAATGGATTTCTTTCAGCCTCACAAAACTCTGCTAAACATCCCTTGTTTATTCGTGTATCCCTCCGCTTCGAACCTTGCGAGGGGTATGTAACCGTATGAGCAATGTTCTTCCGCCTCCCAGAGAGGTGTCGGGACTGCAGAGGCGATGCTTGGCTGCTACCTCTCTTCGGCCCCTCGAGTTAAAACAGTACACTAAGGTAAGAATCTCTGTGACGATGTATCCCTCCGCTCTCGCAAAAGAGGTCCTCTTCCAGTTCGAAGTGTTCCTCCGCCTTCTCAGAGCGCACAAGCGGGAGGCGTTTCTTATGGCCGTGCGAGGAAGCCAAGGGGCCTAGAGGAAAGACAAAAGGCTTTTGCGCACAGCAGGATTTCGCCGGCGCGGGTCTGCTGGAGGTGACAGGCTCTCCTCGTAGAAGACTCGCAGCGTGCCGCAGCCCCGTTGTAGCGCTGCAGGGTCGTTGTGTGCGGCCTCGGGGACTTCTTCTCGCGGACGCGGCGGATGGATCTCTAGGCAGCGTTGCCCGAGATTATTCGCCCTTTGGTGCCGCCATCTTGGATTTTAATCCGCCATTTTTCCCCCCTTGGAATTATTTTTATTATTATTTTTTATGATTAATTTTTTTTCGCCTCTGGTTGGGAGTCTCCGGCTCGACGACAGAGGCTTTGGATTAGGGGGCCGCGGGGGCGAACAGGACGGCGGGGCCCGGTGGCAATCGGGAGGTGAGTGCTTCGCGTGGACGAAAGGGGGCGGCTGGAACTGGCACACGGACAAGGGCCCCGCTCCTTCCGGGGAGGGGCGGGAGGGAGAAGCGAGGCCTGTTGGGTTGGGCCTGGCCCGGGGAAACGGAGGCGTGTGGGGGTGCGGGGGCTTCTCGTAGCTGAAGAGAAAGGTCGGGGGTCCCTTGCAGAGACAATGTGGGGAGAGCCCTTATTTCCCGTGGGGCTCGGCCTAGGAGAGGTCTGCTGGTTCTCCCCGGAGAGAAGGACAATGCGATAGGGAATGAGGCTGAGGGAGGACCGACCGAGGTGAGAGGGCGGCGGGGGGAGCCAGGCGATGCTCGGCAGAGCTCCGAGGGAAGGAACCGGGCCTCCTTCGCAGAGCCGGGGGACGCCTGTCAGGCTGGAGAAGGCAGAGGGAGTCCGGCGATATCGGGAGAGGCCTTGGCGACCCCGACTCGGCGCACCCCGTTGTGGGCTTCCATATGCCGGCGGCTGCTTTGGGTCGTTTCGCGTCTCCAAGGAGCTGGAGGGACTTGGGCTGTGTTCCCTCGGGGTTAGGCCTCGGAGGGCTCATTAGCTCCAGGGCTGCCCCTTGAGGGCAGGGATCTTCGGATGGGCTCTTCCCGGAAGAGCGGAGCCTGTCGTTGGTAGGAAAAGGGCCGGAGGAGGGCAGCTGGTCTTGGGCCACCCCGCTTGGGATTTAGTAGCTATGACAGCTGACATTCCTGCGCTCCTGTGGCATTTCAGAGAGGCAGGTCGGGGCGAGATTTCTCCAGGAGGTTCGTAAGCCTGAATTTTGTTCTGAGGGGGGTCCTAATCCCTTTTAACGTTTCAGAGAGGTTTGGGTTGTCGTGCCCGAGGCAGAAACAAACATGACTGGAGCCGGTAGGGATTGACTGTTGGAGGAGCTTGCCGCCCCTGGCCGATGAGAAAAGCCAAAGGAGGCCTGTAGGGGGCGCTGGAGATTCAGAAAAGAGTCGCTGAAGTAGCAGGGACTTCGTATCCATGGTCCCAATCGAGCAGATTTTTCAGTACAGGTAGTCCTCCACTTACAACAGCTCATTTAGTGGCCGTTTGAAGTTACAATGGCGAGTTATGACCATTTTTCACACTTACGACCTTTGCAGCATCCCTATGGGTGATTCACATTCAGATGCTTGACAACTGATTCATATTTATGACAGTTGCAATGTCCCAGCGTCATGGGATAATCCTTTGCGACTTTCTGATGAGCAAAATCAATGGGGAAGCCAGCTTCACTTAACAATTGTATTACTAATTTAACACCTGCAGTTGTTGACTTAACAAATGTGACAAGAAAAGTAGTAAAATGGGGCAAAACTCATTTAACAAATTTCTCACTTAGTTACCTAAGTTCTGGGCTCAATTGTAGTCAAGAACTACCTGTACTGGAGTGCATTTGAAAGGGGCATTCCCAGTGCTGTAGAATGAAAGAAAGGTAATTGTTGGGGAAAGAATGCAATAGTCCCTTTTGATTACTTTGAATCTCCATCCTATTATTTTTAGTTCTTAATGGTTTTTTTAAGAAATGTTTGTTTCAAAGAATATGACTATACTTTCTAACACCAATTAGATGGTAACATCAGCAAGGTAGCAGAATGTTTGCTGGGAAGAAAAATGTGTTTGTTGTCTAGCAGTTTGATTAAAGTTGATAACACTGCCATAGTGTGAAATAGAAATAGATATATTATTGGATCACAAAGTGGTTTGAAAAAGTTATTTTTAGACAATATTTTAGGACACTTTGCATTACTCAAAAGCTTGCTGGAGAAAGCATATAATGTTGAATAAACATTTCTAAAACACTTGTTATCCTAATATTGCCCAGCAGGGTATATAGCTACAAGCAGACTCTGAACTGTATTATAACTGAGGGTGTGCTTTTAGTCAATGCAGGATACAAATATCACATTAGTTGATCTAATCCAGTATTCTCTATTCTGGAGCCTACACATAAGAAACACTGAAAGATGCAATCCTAAAACATCTGTACCAATTATGGAAAATAAACTTAATCTGTGCTTTGCAGCAGGAGTGAGAGACAATCCTTGGATTATTTTACAATATACAGAAATTCTGTGGCCAATTAGTATAGTATGAAACTTGTACCCCAAATACAAAAAGTTTGAAAAACATTGCTATAAATGGAGCTATATTTTATTCTTCCAAAATAAGGGCTAAGGTAGCCTGTGAAGTCATAAAGTTGTATGATGTCTGGATTGTCAGGCTAACTGTGGAGACTTAGCATGGTAAAATGCTTCACCATTTTCACTTTAGGAATGCTTGTTCTTTAGCTAATATTTTCTCTATATGAGTAATTGAGTGTCAGAACATTAAAAATATATGAATGAATGAACCTGTTGTCTAAAGTGGTTTGTCCAAATAGATATAGTTTTAAATTGACAAATTTATCAGCTTCACGGATAGTAATATAATCATGGAATTTAAAATATCTGCACAATCTGCATTTTTTAAGATGTCCATGCCAACAACCTTTTCTTTTTGAATCTTTGTTCCAAATGCATACTTTTTGTTCATATTACTTTAAATTAGGCTGTTGGGTAGGATATTTTTTTGTATTTCAATAAAGTATCTTATAAAACAATGCTAGCCATTGAAAAAACAAAGTTTGTGTGCAATATCAAATATTCAACTTGGTTGTAAAATTTTGTGTACGTTTTAAGTTCTCTACAGGATTCTTATTCAAGCTAGATAGTAAACAAAGAGATGGGGGAGTTACTGATACTGTATGCCTGCATTAGTAACAATTTTACTAAACAAAGAAAAATTATACCTATTTTTCTTCTTTCTCCTTTGTCAAATAGGTACAAACCAAATTGTTATTAATGATTTTATATAGATAAATAGCATTATATTTGAGTTCACGCTGTATTATATGTATTTTTCTTTGTTTTAATTTCTCAGTGATGTACATGGCTATAGTTTCCACTATTCCATTTTTTAAAATGTTTCTTTTATTTCATAACCTACAAAAATTACAATAAATGTATTAATATTGTTAGGCAGATATATTTTGCATTTTAGATAGATCTTAAGATAGTTTTTTCCTTTTGAGAATGTGACCTACTTTTGAATTTCAGCCATTAAGAAAGGCATTTGTTGGAATGATTCTCTTTTTTATTTATCTAACTTGTAAATAAAGTAAGAATTTTGAGATTTGGAGTGAAATTTTTTGTTATTTTTGGTTTTGTTTGTAATTTGCAATTATTTAAAAATATTTCATGTATATTGATTATGATAGTGTATAATGGGACACTATCTTTACTAGGAGTGGTATTAATGTTAGAGAATGAGTAAGCTTTTATAATGTTATATAATGCTTAATTAGTCAGTATTAAACAAATAGTTCTGGCAGTTATGTTACACTGCATGATATGCTGACAGAACTCTTCTGTAGCAAATTAGGCAAGTCCAACCTATTGTCTGCCTTCATGTTTCCCTAAGGCTTTCATTGTTACATTGTTAGTTAATTCCATTGTGATTCAAAGGTTTGTGAGTTTACAAGTCCTCTCTTTTCTGCCAACCTCTTTATGGATCCAATGCATTCTTTAGAGAAACCATACATGCAGTAGATGTGGTAATAATGACTGTTATATCAAACTTTTTCTATATCAGTCTGGTATTCCTTGTGAATATGCTGCACAATATACTAACAGTAATTTATAAGATCGTAAGTTTGTTAGAATGATAGTACAAAGATCAGAATTTCCACTGCTGAGTTATGCAGTTGTAAAGCTTGACTCCACATGACCTCGTCACTTAGCAATTGCAATTCCAGCAGTCCCAGTTGGTGTCGTTAACCAAATCACACCTGGTCATTCGGCTAGGACCCATTCCAGGCCTTCTTCCCTAGGTGATGTACTCCCTTGTCCAATTCAAAGTGTCACACGAGGCCATGTGTAATTTGGATAAAGGTGCGTGCAACCATGGGAATATAGTTTTTAATACAATGAATAGTGGCTCAAGGTGTTTAGTAAAGACATAATGCAGTAAACTGTTTGGGGTAATGTCTGTTTAACCAGAGTTTCTTTTTTTTTGTTCAATAGGCCTTGGATGAAGGTCAGATCACATACCAATATTGCAAGATTATGCATAATTCTAAAGGATTATCTTAATACTGTATATATGTTGTAGAAAACATCTTAATTTCACTGATCTAGATTTTTGTTTCTTCAAGTTAAATCAACCTTTTGCACTTAGAAAATGTTACAGTAAGCAAAGTAAGTAATTGAATATTGTAGGGTCTGAACGGAGTGGAACAAACTTGCCTTAGTCTTGACAAGAGTAAATGGTTGTAATATTTTAATTTCCCCCTCCCCCCAGATCAGGGATGTTTTAACCATTGAATGGATGAGGGAGTACTTCACTATTTGAGACTGGTACGGACTTGGTGATCCTTCTGGATTTACAGCTACTGCTCAATAGTAGGAGGCTGCCTGGCCAAGATGTTTCTTTTTGTGAAATTAACTTGCAGTCATGGTTTCCATTTCTGGGTAATAGTATATTGTTTAAAGTTTATAACAAAAGTCAAATTTATATGGGATAGAAGTATTATTAAACTTTTTAAAAATAAGCTAATTGGATAGAGCGGGTGAAGATGCTGGACTAGAAGCTAGGAGACCATCTATATACTCCTGTATCTGTTTGTAACCCTTCATTTGGCGAAATTATTGAATCAAGTAACTCAAATGATCTAATGTACAGAATATTGGCACCTATGACTCCCATAGGAATGAAATTTGGGGAAGTTGTGGCCACTTCAGTGCCACTGCGCCTTCCAAGTACACTTTCTGTAGGTTGTGTGGTATAGGGAAAGATGGTGGAGCCATATCCCTACTTTTCTTTCCCATATTCTTCTGCTCCTGCACCTAATCAGCTGGCAGCAAGGCCCAACAGGCAAGCAGCAATTGGCTGGTTTAGAAAAGAAGCTGAAATTTGAAAAAGTTTAAGAGTTGTGGACAGCAAGGGAAGGACAAATGAGCAACTCAGATGCTTGCTGATCCGGTAGGATTTGGGGGATGCAAGTGGTTGACATGGGATCTCCATGATTCCCATAGGATTGAAAATTGACAAAATCATAACAGGTCAGTCTACTACAGCCACATGATCAACATTTCTTGCCAGCTTCCTACAAAAAAAGTCAGTGGGGAAGCTGGCAGGAAATGGGAAGTTTAGATAAGGAAATATCCCTGAAACAATGAATGGGTCCTGAGTTGTCTAGTGAGTTGCCTTAGGCATGGAAGACATATGGGTGACTTCGGGCCAGTTACTTTCTCTCAACCTTAGGCAGTAGCAAACCACTTGCAAAAAGTTTGCCAGGAAAACTGAGTTTGTATGCATGGACTTGTCTATGTAGCTGCCAGACGTAGAAACAGAAGAAGAAGAAAACATATTAGAAGCCCACAAAGGTTTATCTGTGGAAATATATTCCAGTGAAATAAATGAGATTCTGATATTAATATGAGTATGAATGTTTACAAGTTTTGTTATAGCTGGTATTGAGCTTTGATGCATACTTGTAATCTGTCCCACATGTAGCCTATATCAACATAACCAACCCGTCTTTCCCTCTCATCACAACCCAGTTTAAATCCTATATCCATAAACTAACTCTTTATATCTGGAGAAGTGAGCTGCACAAATTAAATAAAATCATCTGCCTTTTAATAAATATGATTGCCAGAAAAGGTTATCTCAGACTTCTGATTTTTGCTGCCATAGACCAATATTGTTTCCCCCCAGAAATATCTTACAGCAGTGATCAGTGCAACACACAAGTTTAGTACAGTTCTTTTTTAAATTTACTTCTCATACTTTTCTTGCACTTATTTTGTATAAGCCTTTCCTCTGTTTTCTTTAATTCCACATCTGAATGAGTTACACAAGCTGAACCACTTGTCCTTATATTCCCCCATTTGTTTCTATTAAGGTTTCAATACATATATCCACCAGTAACATATAACATTTGTAATATTATAATAAATAAAAGCTGATAATGATATGAATATATTTTATTCATATAAAGTAGAACCAATTATTCCACAAACTGCTAATTCTGATATTTATTTGTGTCAGAATCTTAGGCAACTGTTTAAAAGTGATTTTTTTTCAAGAATGATTAGCACATCATTTTTATTAACAGAGTTCATTGAGAAGAAAGGGATGTATTACAGGAATCCCAGAAACTGTATTATGTATAACTTATAATCAATTATCCTCATGTTTGTTAGGGCAGAGATTTGTTTTTTTTGTAGACACAATATGTAGCTTTTTATCATTTTCCATCAATAAATTAGCAAACAAGCATGATATTTGTGACCCAGTTGTTTAATTAGATTCTCTTTATCTGGTTTTAGAACTTATGTGGCAAACAGATGACAATTTAGGTCATGCTTATGCAGAAATATTAAAAATTCAAAAGGGTTCGTCAACTTTTAAGCACCACCGTATATAGGTGATAGTAAGACAGAATAGTCATTGGACTATTTTGAGCCACCAGGTTGAATGAATATGATTTGGTTCCAACTACACTGTTTTAAGTTGCATCAGTTCCTTCATGACATATTGCAAACAAATGTAAATATGAAGTCATTAATTTGAGTGTTTATAATACAATATTGAGAATATTAGCAAGAACACAGAGAAGAGTAAATTATGAATATGGGATAAACCATGCTGTGGTTTATCAAGAGCAGAACTTGAGAACCACTAGGCATGGACAAAAAGGAAAGAAGTGAAAGAAATTAATAGGTGCTTGGGAAAGAAGGTATATATTGTGTATAAAAAGTATTAGTAGGTAATCTATATAAAAGTGAAATACCACTCATGCAACATCACAACATCTCCAGAACCATAAAGCCTACAAACTTGAAATTTGGCACCTGGTCCTCTTGGCTTCTAGGTGCTCACTAAGAAAGGATTTTTCGAAATGACCATCAGAGTATTAGTATTTCTTATATTATTATTAACACACACTGATACTAAGAAGTTCTACGCCGCCTTCTCACCTGAAAAAAAAAATCTGTTCCAAATGCAAAACAAAAGCAGAGGAGAGGAGTTTCAGTTTCATAGCACCAAGCAGCTTTAGTACAGGACACTTGAGCTAAGCCACGCCCAGGCTCCTTGCTGTCTCCTTGCTCATACAGCAAATACTGTTTCAGTTTCTAAACATCCCTCAGCTCACACACTGACGACCAGATGAATACCGATGGATGCTGTTAGGCAGAGGCAGAATTTTTTCCCCTTATTTTCTTCCCCCAAAACTAAGCCCAACAGTATAGTTTAGTAGCGAAGCAGGGTATTGAGTTAGTTTCCCAATAAATAGATGGAAAATGACTAAAGGTATGCTAATAGGAATATTGTACAAATTGGTATGATAGTGATTTATTGAAGAGTGGAATTAAAATAAATGCTAAAAAAAAATACAGTCCAAGAAAAAAAAAGATAAAGTCATTGCAGGCAGTTCACAATACGAGTAGCCCTCGCTTAATGACTGGTCATTTTACAACACTTTGAAGTTATAATAGCTACAGAAGAGGTATCCCAGTCATTGTAAATGTCACACTCCTCCATGTCATATGACCACATATCAGGCAGGTCAGCTTTATGATTCGCTGTGATATTTCTGTTACATGATCACAGTTTTGGGGAGGGGGAGTATTTGCTGGTTTCTGGCAAAAAAAAAACTCATTCAAATGAATGGATTTGCTTAACAAATGTGTTTGTTTAATGGCCACAGCATTTGCTTAATGAGTACCACAAAAAAGCTGAAAATTTAGTTCCAGTCATGTGAGTGCCTCAACTTGCAATTGTAACATCTTACAACCATAATTTTGGATTCAATTACCGTCATAAGTACAGCTGAACCAAAACTTGGAATATTTTGTTTGTTCCAGGTTTCACCAAGGACATAATATTTAGGAAAGTTACAGGTGACTAAGGCAAAGTTGGTGCATCTTGCTCCCTTCCCTCTCACTTTGCATGGCCTATAAATAGGCCTGCCTCCCAGTCTTCATAACTAAAGAGAGATAGAAGGTAAAGAAGGTACTAGAAAAATTAGAAATAAAGTGTTACGTATATTATATATAGAGAGAGATACAGATATATAAAAATAGTATGGGTATAGATCCATGATGGCGAACCTATGGCAAGCGTGCCAGAGGTGGCACACAGTGTCCTCTCTGATGGCATGCGAGCCGTCGCTTTTCAGCTCAAACGCGCACGCACCTCCCACCGGCCAGCTGGCCTTCGGGTCTCTGCCGCACAAGCACGGGAGCAGGGGTCGTGCAGGGGTGGGGCGTGTGCAGGGGTCGTGCACATGTGTGAAGGGGTGGAGCACATGTGCGGGGGTCATATGTGCATGCATGGGGGGGGGGGCATTGCATTTTGTGGGTTTGGCACTCAGTCCAGAAAAGGTTAGCCATAACTGGTATAGATTATTTTTTAACTTTATTTTTTTAAAATTTCTTTAGTTTGGTTTTTATTTTGTAAGAAATTTCCAAAGTCTTTAAAGTTCTTCATATAAATTACCAGAATAATATTAGTGTTGATCACATAATGGCTACGTTAATATAATGAATTTATAGCAGGGCGGATGCTCAATAGAGAGATTTATAAATTACTTTATTAAATTGTACTATGTTTTTATTCTTTGTTCTGAAGACACATAGTATTTCCAAAGGCTTTTCCTCATTCCCAGTTGAATTCCATGTTCCATGGTGACATTTTAAAAGGATTTTATAGCATTTATTTCAACTTTACACATTTTTATATTGGAACTATATTGTTTCATGTAGTGGAGACAATAATGACATAGTTTAGTCACAGTGCTGAGCGTTTAAAATGAAAGAGATACAATTTCATGCTTCTTTTCCCAGGATACTTTGGCCTACATACTCTAGCTTCACCTCCTGCCTCGGTATGTGGCTTACTAGTTCTTGTTATGTTACTTGTCTTCTAAGGCAGGGGTCGCCAACCTTTTAGACCTCAGGGACCACCAAACTCATAATTTTAGATCCCAGGGACCACTAAATGGTTCTGTGGGTGTGGCCTAATTTGTGGGTGTGGCTTGGTGGTCATGTGACTGGCTGGGCATGGCTTGTATGTAAATATTACAAATATTTATATAAATATTGATTTTTTTATAAAAAAGAGCAACTTTTACCCAAAATCAGGCAAAGCAGGTAAGAAGATTGAGTTGCTCACAGAATCACAGATTCATTCAGAGATCTATCTATCTGCCATTGGCTAGCTCAGTCTGTCACATAAAATTTGCTTACAAGCAAACTCACAAAATTAACTCACAACACACCATGCGTGTAAATATTGAATTTTTTAATAAAAAAGAGCAACTTTTACCCAAAATCGGGTAAAGCAGGCAGATTGAGTTGCTCACAGAATTATTCAGTGATCTATCTATCTGCCATCGGCTAACTCAGTCTCTCAAATTTGCTTGCTGTGAGTCTGCACTGAATTTGCTTGCAAGCAAACCTTCAGTCCTAAGGGAGGTTTGGCTGCGCTTAAAAGCAGAGCCGAAGATCTGAAGACTAGCTAGAAAGCAAGAAATCCAATCATTTCCTGCTTCATAGCTAATCTAAATCTCCCCGCAGAGCAGAACAGATGATGGTCGGAAAAAGGAAAAATAGCAATTTAGCAGGCAAGTTTGTCGGGTAAGGAGTGAGTGGGCAGGGAGGGTTCCGGCAGGCCATGTGGGAGGTGCAGCCTTGTGTTTCTGCGCGGCCTGGATTAATTGCTTTGGGAGGGCGTTCTGGGGGTGAGATTTCTCTGCGGCCCACCAAAATTTTCTCACGGCTGACCACTATTGGCGACCACTATTCTAAGGAATGTATCAGATACCTTTCTTCTTCTCCATGGTTCTGTATTCTTGCTTTCTGTGCTTATGGCGTTAAGGCATTTGTCAGGCCTTTCCATCCATTTTGTTTTTGGGACTAGACCAATTGTGGAAGAGATAAAATTTATCAACTATTTTTTTCAAAAAAGGAAAAAAATTATAAATCATAGCAGAAAAGGGAAGTCAGAACAGTCTTAACTGTATCATTAAAACCCAACCAGTCACTATTCGAATTTTGATATAAATCTAGGTTACTGGGATAGGTGTAGACAAATTCTGAGAGGACATGATTAATCTCACAAGATTAAACTGCTGTGTAAATGGGAGGAACAATTAATTTTCTCTTCTCCTTTGTTTGTCAGTTAAAGACTGGAAGTTGTCATTTGCTGTTTTTCACACTATTTTGTTGCCAAACCTTGACAGATTGGTCGAAATGTTAAGTGAAAGTACTAAACTCTAATGGAACTATTATAGCTCTTATCTAATCTAGAATCTTAAATTTACTTTCAAGTTGAGATGTTTGAATTGTTTACAGCTAATTGACTTTAGATTTTGTAGGAGGGGAGTCATTTTGGTGACAAAAAGGTCAGAAGTCTACCTTTTTGAACTGACAGTTTTTGTTAAAAGGCATAAGCTTTTGTGAGCTACATTTCACTTCATCAGATGCACTGGTTAGACTGTAAGATGAAATGAGAAGTGTGGGGGAAAAGGGGGAGAAATAGATTGGTTATGCAGTTGCCAGTCATATACTTATAATCAGAGAAAAATTATAAGTATCAATTAACAGTAGAAATGCATTAAAACACATTGTGTTTGTTGAGACCTCCTAAAATTCCCTGTAAGTGTTTTGATGGATGTAAGTTCAACAGCATCTTGCTTGATGGTGTTAAGTCTGTTTTTACAAAACATTTTGTAAATATTCATTTTGTCATATTCTACAGCAGGGGTCCTCAAACTTTTTAAATGGAGGGCCAATTCACAGTCCTTCAGACTGTTGGGGGGCCAGACCATCTGGGTGGGCATGCCTAGATGGTCATGTAACTGGGTGGGTGTGTCTAGGTGTCATGTGACTGGGTGGATGTGGCCAATTTAGCAGTCCATTTTGCCAATTTGACAGTCCATTTAAAAATACACACAAATTAAACTTTCATTTGTTTTGCTCCTGAGGGTGTTTTATTTGCTTTTGTTTGCATGTTGCTCTTTTGGTTGACTTTTCTTTTTACTAAATCGTTTTTTAGGTTGTTTAGTGGTCCACTGCAGGATTGCTCAGTTGCAGCAATTCTTCTCAGCCCCAAGAAGCTTACAATGAACAAGTCTCTCTGTCTCTGTCTCTGTCTCTCTCTCTTTCCATATCTCTTTCCACATCTCTCTCTCTCTCTCTCTCTCTCTCTCTCTCTCTCTCCTGGGCATCTTCAGCAGGATCCTCTTCAATCCTGGCAGTGCCCTGGAATACCTCGTTCAATTCCATTCCTTTCCATTTCCATTCCCATTCCATCCTATTCCCACTCCCACTCCATGTTATTGCTTTTGCTATTCCATCCCATCTCATCCTATTCCAATTCCCATTCCATTCTCTCCTATTTTCATTCCATTCACATTGCGGTGGTCTCAATCATCTTTTGGACTCTCGCTAGCTGTCCTGGAGCTTCTTCCGCACATGCCGAATGCATGCAACAGGCTCAATTAAGGGCTCCGCATGACTGGCAGGCAGGATCCGACCAGGCAGGCATCGCTTGGAACAGGTCAGGCAAGGAAGCCCCAAGGCGGGGGCTCAGTGGCCACTGAGATGTGAGCTAGTTAGAGAGCGGGCACCGCAACAGCCGCTCTGCTGTCTTCTTTCCCTCACCGCCGCCGCTTGGATGCCCTTCCTGCCTGCGTCTCCAGGAGCAGAAACAGACGTTCTCCTTCAGGGTCAGGCAGCCTCACCGGCTACTGCCCTGGAACTGCCGAGTGGGAGAAGGATGGGCAGCCAAGCGGCGGCGGGGGGGAGAAGATGGTGGGGCAGCTGTTGAGGCACCCAGTCCCTAGCTTGCTCGCGTCTCACCAGCTTTGCTTCTCCACAGGCTGCCAAGCTCTCCTCATGAGTGAAGGGGTGCGCCTTTCATCGGCCAAGGAAAGAGGTCAAAGATTTGCCACCGTCGCTCTGCCGTGCGGGGGGGAGGTGAAGGGTCCCAATGGGAGAGGCTGTGCCTGATGCATAATTAAGCATCGCTTCCAAGAGTTGCTCTTAGTGCCAGGGTGGCTCTCTCCACTGAGGGCCGCCCACTTGCCCCCCCCCCGCCTCGGACCTTGCATCCAGCATGTGACCTGGGGGATCTTCTGCTTCTGGGCTAATCAGGCCGGCATGGGATAGTGTTGTGCTGGGGTGTGGCATGCTCTCAGGCCTCCCACCCCTCTCTGCTTCTGCTCTGCTTCACCAAGGATGAATGGAAAGCACACAGGTACCTGGCACTAAGCATGACTCTTGGAAGCGATGTGTAATTATGCAGCAGGTGCAGCCTCTCCCATTGGGACCCTTCATTTTTTTCCCCTACAGCAGAGTGACAGTGGACTGAAGTCCCTGGCAAATCTTTGAGTTCTTTCCCCAGCTGGCAAAAGGTGTGGCCCATTTTTAGCCTCCCCCATCCCCCAGAAGCACTCTGCCAGCCAAAAATAGAGGGCGGATGCCTCCCCAGGCCTCTGCCGGCCCCTTTTTTGGCCTCTCCCATCTCCCAGAAGCACTCTGCCGGCCAAAAACAGGGAGCGCGGATGCCTCCCCGGGCCTCTGTCCCCCTCTTTTTTGGTCTCCCCTGACCCCTAGAAGCACTCTGCTGGCAAAAACATTGGCCTTACCCTCCAGTTCTAGCCCACGGGACTTGCAAAGGGAAGTCCTGCGCTCGGCCAAAGGGTGGGTGCTGGCAGGTGGGCGGGGCAATGTGGGCAGGGCAGCCTCATAACCCCACACAGGCTGGATTAATGGCTTCAGCGGGGTATAGTTTGAGTACCCCTGTTTTACAGTGTAATTTGGGAGGTTGAAATGCTTAGATATTATTTAATTTTGCTGGCAGATTATGGTAAATACCACATTGGAGGAAGAACACCTGAAGATACCTATATTCATATGTGGGGCAAAGTAGACATGTGGTTTTAGAGTTTGATTCCTATATTGTCATAATTGTCCTGCTACTGCTTGTTGCTTTAAGAATTTGCTTCAGGTTCAGTGATTAGCAGTATGCAAATATTGGCTTGCCACACAGTATCTAAGAAAATGTGGTCTCATTGTACAGTATGGAGTATACCTGATCAGCTGATTGAATGACTTAAACTTCAGGTTACAACTAGAGGAATTCTGTTTCTATGGTCTATCTTTTAAAAGGTCCTTCATTGATCTGGTTAAATTTCTTTGCTTATTGATCTTGTTGGATGAGTAAGTTCAGTCTCCTGAATGACTGGTTTAATTCCATCAGTTTAATGTATCAATCAAGTGGTTCAGAAGAAATGTGATTGTAGCATAGAACCCGGCTATAAATGATAGATTAGGTGGTGTATTCTGGGTGGAGGCTGGAAGCATATAGATATGCTGGACAATCTGTAGGTTTCTTGGTCATGTTTTTACATCCATTGTATAATTTTATAGTGATATCAAAGAAGTGGACTTGTTCTGTTAATTGGTCTAGGCTGAAGTTGGTGGAAGGGTGGAAATTATTGAAGGCATGGTGGAATTTGATGAGAGATAAATTTTAATGGCCAGATGATAAAAAATGTCTTCACTGAACCTCAAGTCAAAGAGGAGCTTCAGGTTTTGAGAGTTAAGAATGCCTTGTTCTAGGTTAGTCATGAAGATGTTGCAGTGGCTAAGGTTCAGGGCTTAGAAACCAGAAGACTGAGTTCTAGTGTTCCCTTAGGAATGAATCTGGGTGGATGATTTTAGGCCAGTCACACACTCCCATTCCAACCCACCTCTCAGGATTGTTGTGGAGAAAATAGGAGGTGGGGAATGTTAGCTTTGTACACCACTTTGAGCTGATAAAAATAAAGGCAGGATAATTCTAATAAAAAATAATATTGATGAGCCATGTGTCTGCTCAAAACAGTGCCACTGCTTTGCAAGTGCATGTTATTGCCAAAGCTGAAGATGGAATTAAATCAGTACTTTGCCTCTCCCCCATCTCTATTATTTGATTTTCAACCCGGTCCCATTCTCATAGCTTTAAAGTTGCTGTATTTTATTAGGATGGTAACCTAGAGAGTTAGGATCGGAACTAGTATGATTCAGTTGTGCTATGAGTTTTTTTTATCAGATATGAATTTCATAATCATCAAATTCGTCACTTCTGAGGAATTCATGAGGAGGTCTGAGTAGGGTCATAACATCTCCATCTGATTGTGATGAATATTGTTATATCTAGTTAGACCTTAAGATTACTTTCTGAAGAGAAGCAAGAAGGACCTGCACAAAATGTTACAAATTACCCCATCTTCTAACTTGAGTGTTTTTGCTGTGGTCAGCCTGGAACGAGGGTTCTACAAAGTGAAGGGGAACACTTTGCAAAGCAACCAAGAGAAACTTCGTTTTAATGGAAAAATTAGAATATATATCAAGAAATATAGTACAGCTAGTTCTTGACTTACAACCATTATTGAGTCTAAAATTTATATTATTAAGGCAGTTAAGTAAGTTTTGCCCCATTTTGTGACCATTTTACCACGGTTGAGCAAATCACTGCAGTTGTTAAGTGAATCATGAGGTCATTAAGCGACTCTGGCTCCCCCCTTTGTGCTCATTGGAAGCTAATTGGCAAGGTTACAAATGGATATCACATGACCCTAGGAGAATGCAGCTGTCATAAATAAATGCTAGTTGCCAAGTGCCTGGATTTTGATCATATTATCAAAATGTGGGATGATGGGGATGCTGCAACAGTCATTACTGTGAAAATCTGTCACAAATTGCTTTTTCAGTGCCATTGTAACTTTGAACAATCACTAACGTTGGTGAATTGAGAACTACCTAAACAAAATATGTAAAAAATACACTGTATTATTTTTATATACTATTATATAGCATTAATAGGGTTGCTTTGAACAGTTTGTTTATGTTTATGCATTCTTTTTCTATTAGGAAACTGGATTACCATTAATTTCCTAAAGCCTTTGGAAGAAGGACTAAATGCAACGGGGGCAAATTGTCTGTGGGAATGAAGTGGTTGGGAGAATCCAAGAACATGGTGGTGAATGGCCGGAGAAATGGAAGCAGGTTATCTAATGACCACCATCAAAATCAGTCCAAATTACAGCATTCTGGAAAGGAAAATCCAAAGACTGGCAAAAATGGAGTTGAGAGACGGTCCAGCAGATGTATGTATATGTTAATGTGCTAGGATGATCTCGAGTTACTATATTTGTTAATTTTAAAAAGGCTGTATTTGCCAAATATATTTTCTTACTTGTATATATTTACAAACTTTCTCATTCATATATGTTGACACAGCAGTGTGCTCAAATAATTTATACTTTTTAAATAAATTGAAGTCCCATTGAAAGCTTAAGTGTGAGCCTTATAGTCTTCCTTTCAATGTTAACAAATGTTGCTAATGCATAATTTGCAGTGGTAAAGAATTCAGTTTTCCACATATTTACAATTCGTTGCAGAAAAGATCACTAGAACACAATCTACAGTCACAATATTCTGGGGAGTGTATGTTTACAGGAGCAGTTTTAAAGACCTCCTACTCAATAGTTTAATTTCATTTTCATGTAGGCATTGGATCTCAGTTAAAATGATAGTACATTAGTTTAAAAGAAATAAATACCCTGAAGATTTAAAGGCAAGCTTTAATTTGAGTATACATTGCTGAACATATGAGGGTAATTTCTTCTCGGTTTTGGTTGGTTTAGATGTTGCCATTTATTTATTATAATCTGTTTCACATGGGGAAACAAGTTTACATGCTTTACTATTTTTAATGGTCATAAAGATTCATATGGCTTATATGGCTTCATTTTTCAGAGCAACTCCAAGTAAGACATTCTTGCTGTCACGTCATACTTCATATGTCATTATACAACTAGGCCAAGACCAAAATTGCACTACTGAAGTCAATACTAATTTAATAATCCAGCAGAGGTACATAACTTTCTACTTACAACAATCATTTCTCCTTTCCTTTTGTAACTGGAGAACTTCTGAGTAGGATAGAAGACTTTGATTTGCTTTAGGTTTTTGGACATAGAATATGGTTTTATCCTGAAATCAAGCATGCAATGAAAAGGACTTGTTTTGCTCTAAATGTCAACATGTTGAAACTGAATAACAAATTATTCATTGGCAGATTGTGCTTGCATCATTTTTCTTTTATATAATATACTTTATATGAAAACATGACTCCTTTATTATATGGTTTACTGAATGGACCAACTGCAAATCAATCACTTCATACCATTACACCTAATTTTAAGGAATACCTGCAGGCTGCACTAAAAATGCTGGTTGCCTATATATGATAAAATTTTAAAATCAGAGAGTTGTTATTTTTATTTAATGTTTGAGGGATAAAATGAAAGAGCCATGTGAATTGATATCAGATTAGAGAGGATTTATATTGTAAATATAAAATAAAAAACTTTTTGTGGAAAAAGAATAGAGAGGATTTGCTAAAAAGCAATGTTATTATTTCACAAAAGTAGAAATGTACAAGTTTAGACCACTGTCAGATAAAATATGGTATAAATTTTATAAGCTAAATTACTTTTTTTTAATAAAAATAATTCATCTGAGATGCCATACAACCTACACTGTAAAGCATTCTCATTAATTCATACAAAAGATGACTCTTAAAATCATCTTTTGGCTCTTTATGATATATGCATTGTTCATTCCCTGGACATTTCCTATGGGCCTCACTTGAAAGTCTCTGTTCAGTCATGTGGTAACTTCTGTCGTCACAAATATCCTGGTGAAAATGAATCTTCTGCATAAATAAAGCATTGTGCCCACCACCGGACCAACACTTAACTTGGGAGAAGCTTCTGCATTCTCAAGAATCCTGTTTTTTTTCTTGTTCCCTATACAAGGAGAAAGATTAATACAATTCAGCGTTCAGTATCAGCTAATCGTTTGTTTTGATTTATGCAGGTAGTGGTGGTTCGGGATTTGAGGGCCAAAGTCGCTACGTGCCTTCTTCTGGAATGTCTGCCAAGGAGCTATGTGAAAATGATGACCTAGCAACTAGTTTGGTTCTTGATCCATATTTAGGCTTTCAAACACATAAAATGAACACTAGGTAATTGTTTTATTATTTAGCAAACATAAATCCTTATTTGTTTTAGTTAAAATCTATGTGGATCTGACAAATGTAAAGTGTAAAAAAAACCAACCCAGAGCCTGGGAATTAGGTATTTAATTAAGGAAATTTTGACTGCTTTAATTCAGGGTTGTTGTTTTTTTGTCTTCATTAACATGTTCTTCATAAGCCCTCAAGCTGTATTTATGAAGGGCAACCTGCATCAAAGATTTTGAGATACTAAATTTGTTTCTCTCAACCCATCTTTATTGGGTTTTCCTGAAGTTATTTGTTTTGCTTTTTAAGGATTTTTTATTACTCCGTTTTATGTGTGGATGATGTTAAAATGCTCGAAGAATTGAGATTGGATAGTATATAGACTGGTACATAATAGTAATGAATAAATTACAATAACATGAAAGTATTTTAATGAGCATTATGTAATGGCTGCTTCATTTTATTATATAAAGTAGGGAAATTATTTAAAGCAAATAATAAAGAAAGATTTACCGTTGTGTTTTTGAAAGAATCCTGTCTTATTAGAAATCACATTCTTTAAGTTTTCTGCTATTCCTTAGACTTCATAATAGAGCTTTTAATTATATGACACACTCTGCGTGTGTGTGCTTGTGGCTCTATCTTTGTTAGGTAACTGAAATACATCATAATTTTTTTAGCAAAAAAAACTATTCACAACCTTCAACAGCCTGTAAAAAACATTGATACTGCAGCTATATTTCTTATTTATTTTAAATACCAAGAAAAATATTAGGATTTCTTGCTTTATAACCATCCCTAAATTTGAAGATTTTTATTAGTAAAATTGACCTTAAAAATAACATGTTAAATTAAAACATCTCAACCTAAATTATTAGGATGGATTATAATTTCCTTTTTGGTTTGATTGACAAAAAGTAAAAAGATACAGGAAACACACTTTATATACAAGATACAAGAAACATACTTTACATACAAGAGATGTAATTGAGCCTTGTTTTTAAACAGGTAATTAAACTAATTTACACAAGACAATATGCATCAATTATATTACATCAATTAAAAAAACCCAACTCATAAATAGAAGTAAACATGTATTTGTAATCCCAAATTGTAAATCTGAGTAACTCTGTCTTTCCAACATTGAACAGTGTTCTTCTTTGCTATCCTCAATGCTTGCTAAATCTATAGTTCTTTATATAGCAATATTCTACAGCAGGACAGTCAAACTTGCGGCCTGCAGGCTGATGTGTCATGTGCTACCCATGCCCAGTTTAGTGAAGGGGGGAAAAGTCACAATACATCACGTGACAACACTGTGACGAACGAGAGTTTGACACTCCTATTCTACAGGTTTGGTATATAACTTAATATACTTAAAATGCTGGGATGTATGAGGAAGGCAATAAGGGATTCAGGATTATTCAGTTGTCTATTGGGCCTTCTCAGTTTGAACTGATAAAAAACTCTAATGCATACTTTTTTGGTACAGGTGGTCCTCAGTTCACAACAATTCATTTAGCCAAGCTTCAAGAATATCAAAGTTACACCAGCACTGAGGAAAGTGACTGGTCCTCACGCTTATGATTGTTGTAGTATCCTCATAGTCTCATGAACAAATTTGGGTTCTTGTCAGCCAGCATATATTTACAAAGTGTATGTGGCTTTCTCAGCTGGCTTTTGAAAGCAAAGTCAGTGGGAGAAGCCAAATTCACTTAACAATGGTTAACTTAACAATTGTGTGATTCATGTAGCAGATATGGCAAAAGTCATAAAATTGGGCACAACTCACAACTGCCTTGCTTAGCAATGAAAATTCTTGCCTCATTTGTTATAAATCGAGCACTATCCATGTCTTATTAAAATGACATTTTGTATTCTTATACTTCGATTACCAACAAATTTTAGAGGTTATCTGAAGCTGAAAATTAAAAGATTGTCATAATAGATACATTTTAAGTGTCATGATAATTGGCCTGAAGTAATTAACAGATGTGCTTTTTCCAGGCCATGATCTATTCTCTAATCAGTTGAAATGTATCTAAATCCTACTCTCCATCCAGGAGAATCCAGAATTGTTCAGTCAATGCTCTCTCAACCACTTGTGCCAACAGTGCAAATTTGACAAGTATAATTATCCGAACAAGCATATCTAATGATACTTAATTGAAGAGCATACAGAGCACTGCCTTCTTCAAGCTGGGTATCACCTCCCTTCCATGGAAGAGTAGTGGTGGTGGTTGTGTTGATAATTGACTAGATCCTCCTCAACTGATCCAGTTAGTATCAACCAAGAGGAAAACTATGTCAAAAGAACATGCGGTGGTCTGAATTTGTCTTTAATACTGCTATCTCCTTCTCAAGAAACACAAAGTGAAGCCGATTGAGCAATTCAAGACAAGCAAATTGCTAGCCTCCCCCATTTGACTTTTTCTAAATTTCCCATTTGCACAGATGTGACTTTTCTAAAATGACAAAGAGGCACTTCGCCCAACTTTCTGGCCTAAATTAACTATGGCAATTGGGATTGGAATTTCCATCACTAAGCTACATGATTGTAAGGTCTGGTATCACATGACTGCTTAGCAACAGCAACTCTGGCACTTCTGGTTATCACCAGAACATAATTTGATCATCGTTTGCTTTCCCATTGACTTCACTTATTGGAACCTGGAAAGTTGCAAATAGTGTTCACCTGACTGGAATGCCACACCACAATTGAGAGCTGCCCCCCCCCCATCTCAATTGTGACCATGGGAACATTGTGACAGCTGAAACTTCAAGGACCAGTCGCAAGTAGCACTTGTTCAACACCATCATAAGTTCAGTTACTGAATGAGCAGCCATTAAGCAAGCACCACCTGTATGACCATTCACCATCTCCTACAGATAATTAAAAAGCAAAGCAAAATATGCTATAGTCCTGCATTGCTGAGTAATATCTGTACAATAGCTTCAAATAATTGTTTTAATGTTATATTTATTGTTTTACTGTTTTAATCTTTTATAATATTGTTTTATCATGTAAGCCACCCAGAGTCATGTGACAGCAAAACGGGCAGCATACAAATTTAATAAATAAATAAATGAGCCAAGCCATATTTACAGAGAGGCCAATGCATGGATTTGCAAAAAAAAAACCCGAATAATAATAAACCCACCACACCATCACAAGAAAAATACAGGTTTCTTAATTAAAATTATATCAAAACCTTCTCTGTGTTGTTCATTAAATTGTGTAATAAGAATATTATTCCAACATTCAGAATCTAGAAACAAATGATACTGTTGCTAAAAGATCAGATAATGCAAAAATTATATCATTTTATCTATTTAATACAGATACTCCTTGACTTACAATCATTTATTCTGAAGTTATAGTGGCACTGAAAAAGTGACTTACAATCGGTCCTCATACTTAACCATTGCAATAATCCCATAGTCACATGGAAAAAATTTGGGTGCTTGGCAAAGTCATGTATTGATGATGGTTACAGCATCTTGGGGACATGTGATCACAATTTGTGACCTTCCCAGCCAGCTTCCAAAAAGCATAACTAATGAAGAAAGCCGCATTCACTTCACAACCACACAATTTACTTAACAACTGCAGTGATTTCATGGCAAAAAAACTTTATAAAACTGGGAGTGATTTATTTTCAACCATCTTCCTTAGCAATGGAAATTCTGGTTGCAGTGCAATGGTGGGATTCAATTTTTTTTACTACAGGTTCTGTGGGTGTGGCAGGGGAAGGATACTGTAAAATCTGCAGTCAGAGGTAGTATTTGCTGGTTCTCCGAACTACTCAAAATTTCCAGAACTGGTCAGAACCTGCTGAATACTACCTCTGTTGCAGTTGTGATAGTAAATCAAGAATTATCTCTATATTGGATTTTCTCTGAAAGCTTGTATCCTACCTATTCCTAAAAAGAGCTCAAGAGGCAAAGAAAATAAGTAAAATTAATAAATAGTTTATAAAAATATTGAACAGAACTAAAAATATCCAAGTTCAATTAGAGTTTTGACTGAATTCCTTAGACATTTTTAACATACCACCTAACTGTACAATATCAGAGTTCAACACATCTTGCTACAGAATTGCATAAGGTGAGTGCCACATAGAAGCTGAGTCTTGGGATTAACTGCATTAAAGAAATTGGGAGATAAAGAATTATCACGTGACTGGAGCGTGTAAATAGGAAGATATGGGAGAAAACGATGCTCAGCGTCTTAAAAGAAAGGAATCTTTCATATGAGGAAAACCTTCATTATTTAGTGCATGTGATGGCCTGTAGGATCTTGGGAGATGGTGCCTCAGCCTACCAACAGTCATGCAAAAGGTATCTCAGCCCATAGAAGGAAAACAAGCATCTCACAAGAATCCCTCTCTGGTTTTGTGGAAAGTAAAAGTAAAGGAGGGAAGAAGTGCTTTCAGAATTGTAAAATACTGTTACATTAAAGGCAATTTAATAATTCATGGTTTGTGCTTCTTGTCTGAACTACCTTGTAGATTTAACACTATACATATGTAAAACAAACTATGTTTTTAAAAGCTTTATTTGATTAGTATCTCTCATGCAAATAACAGAACATCACTGAGATAACAAATACTGTATTTGAGATGTGACTTCCCCCATGTTTTTTACAGGGCTATTGATATTTCCTTGTCATTATTAAAATGTTTCTCCTACTCCAGTAACTATAATTATTCCTCTTTTAATCATTTGTGTAAAACCTGTTGAAACAATATTCATTTCTACTTTTGGTCCTATTGTAATTTCGTTTCTCTGAATATATAAAGTGGGTATATAAAATGCAGCTTGATTGAAGTTCTATCTTGGGTTTTTTTCCTTTTTTGCCTGAGGTTTCGACCAATAAAAGGAAGACAAGAGGAACTGAAGGAGGTGATTGAGCGTTTTAAGAAAGATGAGCACTTGGAAAAAGCCTTCAAGTCCTTGACGTCAGGTGACTGGGCCCGGCACTATTTTCTTAACAAGAACAAAATGCAGGAAAGGTTGTTCAAAGAACATGTAGGTGTATTTATACTTAATCCAAGTTCAGTTTGTTACAAGTACAGTTTATAGGATATTGTGGATGTTAAACTGGTAGAAAAAAAATGTCTGTTTCTATCTTTAGCAAATGCCCAGAGTTGCTTAGAGTTGGATGATGTACAAATTTGATAATTTAATAAAGAAAAATTAACTAGCTGAATGAAAATTAACAGCAGAAAAAGGGAAAGGACTGAGATAGTAGAAAACTTCAAGGAAAAGAAAAAAGAAAATGTTATCAGAGGCAGCTGGAATCAAATGAAGGAAATTGTTCTTTATACAAAAATGCTGTGTCTTGTAAAAAGTTTGTGCAGATATACTTGATGATTTAATCATGATAAAGAAATAACTAGAATTATATCACCTATGAAATGACTTTAAACTGATGCATTAAAATACAGCTTTCCTTAGTGAGTGGTATATAGGAAGTGAATAAATATAAGATTGAAGACTGAATTTAAGGAATAAGCCAGAAATTCTGACTGAGCAATATAGGCACAATAGTTTTATCAAGAAATGCAAAATTTAAATATTCAATAGCTAAAACAATTAGCGTCCTATTTTTATTGTTTTTTAAAAGATATAATTTACATCTCATCTTTGCAGAATATTACACATTGAGGAAATTAGGGCTTCATACATTGAAAGTCTGTCCTTTGGAAAAAGGTGTGTTATTTTTAAAGGAATTCTTAGTTCAGTACTCTAAAACAGGGATCTCCAACCTTGGCCACTTTAAGACTAGTGGACTTCAACTTCCAGAATTCCTCAGCCAGCTTGCCTACTGAGGAATTCTGGGAGTTGAAGTCCACTAGTCTTAAAATGGCCAAGGTTGGAGATCCCTGCTCGAAAACAGGGGTGTCAAACTGGATTTCTTCAAGGGCCGAATCAGCATTGTAGTTCTTTGTGGGCTGGTGGGAGGAAGGGGGAGATGGACGCTTCCTGCAGCACCCTGTTGGCCAAAATGGGTCATGGGGGGCTGTGCATGCCCCCCCGTGGCCCCCCAACAGCCCATTTTCCTGCAGCACTCTGCCAGCCAAAAATGGGCCATGGGGGGCCTCAAGTGCCCCTCCCACGGCCTGTTTTCAGCCTCCACGGCCTGCAGCATGCCAGCCGAAAATGGGCCATTGGGGGTGCGCGTGAAAGTGCCTCCCCCATGCCCTGTTTTGGCTGGGAGAGACATCATGGGCTGGTCCTTTGATATTTCCGGGGCAGCCCCGTGGGCCAGATCTAAGCACCCTGCGGGCCAGATCCAGCCTGCAGGCCTTGAGTTTGACACCCCTGCTCTAAAGCCTTGAATACTCTTGAATAGTTTGGTAATGCTGTGTCTCAGAGAATTGTCAGACATTTGAGAATTGGAGAGTAATACATTCCAAAACTAACTTTCTTCCCTGACTGGAGAATGCTGGAACTCATGGTGATAACATGTAATACACAATTTGATAATTCATGTGACGTTGGCTGGAAGTCTCTGTAAGGATATAATTACTTTTCCTCTCCCCTTTTTCCCATAAAAGTGATTTTGAAAGCTCAAATTTTATACTGTATGTTATATAAAATACATGCTAATTTATATATACTCTGAGATTCTGTGAAGCGTATCAGTGAGGTGTTAGTATTCTGAGTTTTTAGCAAGTGTAGCATAGGTTATGCAATTTGGCAGCACAGAGTGTACTATAGTTCTTAGCAGGTTTTTTAAATATTTTTTTCCTGCTGCAGGTATTTATTTATTTACGAATGTTTGCAACTGACAGTGGATTTGAAATATTGCCATGCAATCGATACTCATCAGAGCAAAATGGAGCCAAAATAGTTGCAACAAAAGAGTGGTAAGTATTGGGGAAAAAATGTTGCGAAGCCAGATTTTTGAAGCAAAAAAATTGTGTGAGGGAAATAGGCGGTTTAAAATGTGATAAATGAAATAAAAACAACATTTTAGGTGCCAGGGATGCCTTTCTAAAATGCCCCTTCTGAGCTTTTATCTGGTTTTCATTATTTTTCATTTTTCCAGTCTGCTGCTGCTTTAGCATTATTTTCTTTCAGTTGAAAGGATTTCCTCCTAGATTGATTGTCAGATCTTCACCCACCTTAGAAGTCAGGCAGTGCCAAAATTAAATTGAACAAAAAGTAAATAAAATCTGTGTTGAACCACTTGTAACCTCTGCAACCTGAATTACTATTGAATTTAGCAAATTCAAGAACTAATGACTACTAGCAATAAGACTTTTTTTTAACGTTTCATTAAGAAAGCCAACATTCTACAAAACAAGTCTGGTTGGGAGACAGAATGTATCCCTTTTTAAACTTTCGTATTATGGAAATAAAATTATACAAAATAATTTATTTCTTTGTTTACTAGGAAACGAAATGACAAGATTGAGTTATTAGTAGGTTGTATTGCCGAACTCTCTGAACTAGAAGAGAATATGTTGCTCAGACATGGAGAAAATGACTTCAGTGTCATGTATTCAACACGGAAAAACTGTGCTCAACTGTGGCTTGGTCCAGCTGCTTTCATTAATCATGGTAAGCAGACATTTAAAAAAAACAGTTGAATTTGTAAGTCCTTCTTAATGTCTTTTTATTTATACCCTAATTTAATTAGAATGATCTAAAATAATAATCCTACTTGAAATGGTGCTAGTATTATTCACTAAATATTTCAAATTTTGGTATAGTGCCTGTTTCAGTTAAGTTGTGCAATATATTATAAATCTTGCTATATAAAACGTTACTTTAGGTATTTGTAATTATTCATGTTTCAGGTCTTATCAACAGTTAATTGATTTTATCTTTTGGACCTTTTTCAGATTGCAGACCCAACTGTAAGGTAGGTGTGCAATGTTTTACATAATCAGATTTTTAAAATGAAATTATATTTAAAAAATTTTTTTAAAAAAAAAATAAAATAAATTTTAATCATTCATCCTCTACAGTTTGTTTCAACTGGCCGGGATACAGCATGCGTGAAAGCTTTGCGAGATATTGAACCTGGGGAGGAAATTTCTTGCTATTACGGAGATGGCTTTTTCGGAGAAAATAATGAATTTTGTGAATGCTACACATGTGAAAGGTAAAATGGAATGTACAGTTTGTAATCTTAAGGCAACATGTAGCACCGTATTGATTGATATTATTAATTATATTTCTTAAGTACCCAATTCCATTAAGCTTGAAAGTTTACATCAAAGTTCAATAAAAATGTAAAGAAAGCCATTTAAAATATGAAAGAATAGGTCTATAACTATAAAGATCATGCAGAATCAGTCGAAACCAAAGGCAAATTGGAATGAAATAAATCTTAAGTCTCACATCAAATTGATGGATGGCTTCTCCTAGTACTTCCTTATAAATGTTAAACAACATGGGGGAAGAGCATTGGAATGATTTGACTACCACTGGAACTGCTCATTTAGGTAGGATTGTGCAAGGGTTGTAAATGCAAGGACCAATTGTAAAGTTACTTTTCCAGCACCATTTTAACTTCAGATTGTTACTAAGCAGGATGGTCATTAAGTGAAGACTAGGTGTAATGTATAATATGCTGAAAAAAAACAAAGCTTTAACAGCACCATTGAGTAAGAGACTGCTTAACTCACCTCAAAAGTTTTTGGACAATCTAGGAAAAGTCTCAAGAAACACAATAGATTTTTAACTCATATAATTTGCATCTACATAACAATTTGTCTTACCCTCCCTTCCCTCGCCCTCACCTCATCACAGTTTAAATCCAATATCAGTCTAACTACTTTATGCATGTGATAGTGAGCCACAACTCATTAAAGGTCATGCCTTTTGGTAAAATTAATTGAAAAAAACTACTAGATTCTTGATTTTTTTATATCCAAACCTTATGTGTTTTGGTGCAGGTATGGACCATCCAAAGCCAGCTGGTTACATGCATATAACACCTTGTATACAGAATATCTTACACCTCTCTACTTTTTCTTGCTTGAGCATATTTAAAAATGGAAAATGTTAGAAATGCTTTAATTTTTTTTTTCGTTTTGTTCAATTTTGCACTTAGTTGTTTCTGGCATGCAGTAAATATACTTTTAATTTTAAACTTCATATCAATTTAATTTATCACATTTCTATATTAAGCTTAAAGTTAGGCATAGTTATTCAGCTTCACAAAAATTATTTTATCCTATACCTACTTACTAGATATACTATTCATACGTATGAATTCAGTAAAAGATATCTTCAGATCATATCCTCTGTATCCTGAAGAAATAATACAAAATATTTTCTACAGAACATATGTTGATTCTTCTAATTTTGTGTTATTAATGAAATATAGTTCATTAAATTGAGGAAGCATACTTCACTTGATATATGGATTTTTAAGAAAGAAAAATCTGTAGAGATTCTCAGTTATCCAGGTCGTGGTTGTACCAAAGGTGCTTTTATCAGGAGCCAACTGAAATTTCTTGGTTTTTCTTTTGAAGCAAAACGTCTTCAAAAGAAAAAACAAGGAAATCCAGTTGCCTCCTGAAAAAAGCACCTTTGGAAAAAGGGAAATGTTAAAGGAGTAACTTTACAATTTTTTAATTAACTTCCCTTAAATTATAATAGCAGAATTTTTAACTATATGAACAATTCTTTTCTTTAAAATACCAATACAAACCCAGAATTCAAACTATTTAATTAGCTTTCATTTTATTAATGTTATGTGCAGTATAATTAATATGTGTTACTCTTTTTTTTTAGACGTGGAACTGGTGCTTTTAAATCAAGAATGGGACTGCCTGCACCTACTCCTGTGATCAATAGCAAATACGGACTTAGAGAAACAGATAAACGTTTAAACAGGCTTAAAAAATTGGGTGATAGCAGTAAAAATTCTGACAGTCAATCTGTCAGCTCTAACACTGATGCAGATACCACTCAGGAAAAAGCTAATGCAAGTAAGCAAGTGGCAAGAATATTTTGAAATGTATTTTATGTAAGCATTCTTAACAAGATTGAGATAGAGTCTTCACAAATCTAAAAAGAAAATAAACATTGTAAGCTTTATGGCGGCAAAGGATATTTGGAATAGAGAGTTCTGGGATTAATCAGTAGTTTAGAATCTAGTGAAATAACTAGTGGTTGCACTTTTTCCATTTTTTTGTATATTTAATATTTTTGTGTAAAGAACACAAAAGGAACAAAAATCACAAAAGTGAACAGGAGAAAAGAACAAAAATATTTATTATTTGGGCTATTTATCTCTGTATTAATCCAGTATTTGGATACTAAAATAGCAAAAGTAACAATAATAGATAATGCATTATTAAAATATACAATCATAAACTACAGATTCTATTAATACAGTGATTGATCTAGGTATCAGTGGCTCCACAATTCGTGAAGGTTTCTGGAAGAATCAGATTTTTATCAGTTTTCAGAAAACCATAAGAATAGAAGCAATCCTTTCCTTAGGGGAAATTGTTCCATAGGAAGTGAATTTCCTCAGAGAATACTTCACTTGGTATAAAAACACTTAGCAAGTGCTCCCTGGCTGTCTGGAGTGGACAGAAATGGAAATACAGCCCATTCACAGCAAATTATAATAACTTAACAATATAATAAGGAATGAGTAAGAGTCTTTGAGGTTGTGAATACAACTTAGGTTTGCTTCAATCTTGGAATAAGGTATTTAAATGAACAGTTATCCATCTTGCTTGCATTGAATTTCAGCTTCTTTTCCCCCACTTTGTCAAACGTTAGAACTTCTACTGCATCTTCCTTTGTGCCCAGAACAGAGCTGTACCACTGAGTATCATCAGCATATTGAGTGTACTTCACTCTGAATTGACTAATAACATCTCCTAGTAGTTTCACAGAAAAATTAAATAGTCTAGGGCAGTGATGGCTAATCTTTTCTGGACCAAGCACGCAAATGCACGCGCACACTCCTGAACCCCCAAAATGCAATGCGTGCACATGCATGTGCAAGCACCACGCATGCGCCACATTGCACGTGCAACCCCCTCCACGTGCACCCCATTCCCCGTGCATGTGCATCCCCATACACCCCGCCCCCTGTGCCTGCATGGCAGAGACCTGAAGGCCAGCTGGCTGGCAGATGGCCTGCGCGTCAGAGCTGAAATGGGACGATGGCTCACATGCCATCTGAGAGGGCACGCGTGCCATAGGTTCACCATCACAGGCCTAGGGAAAGGACTAAGCCCTGGGTCATTCCATAATGGAGTGTATGTAGGCCATCATTTATCCTCTTATAACTACTGATTGGGCTTGCCCTTTCACGAAGGAGTGGAAGCACTTTAAAACTCATAAGGTTTTATGCATGTTAGTTATCTAGCTCCATTCCATTGAATTCAGGTTTCACTTTTTAAGGAATGAGCAGTCCAGGATCCCTTTCAAGGATGTGGAATTACCCCCTTCAAGAAAGTTTTTACTGCTTGAAACAAATATTCAGAAGGTGTATGTAAATAAAGAGGAGAGAAGCATTCATTAAGAAGCATCTTGCAAAGAGAATTCAGTACGACTCCTGTTATTATAGCCTGTCTCAATATAGTATAGTTCTGGTCTTCATGTCGAGTGTGTTTCCTGATCTACTTTGAAAGACTGACATGCAGGTAACATTACTAAGAGAATTCTAGCCACATCCTCAAGATGCACAAACTTAAAACCTTTTCATATAATATCATAGGACATTACCTCTCATCTCAGTAGCTTTCTTCTCTAAGGCTTCCAACTCAGAATGAACACACATAATTTTATCTATTAAATGCTGTACCAGAGAACCGTAATTCATACTGGTTTGTTCTAAGGGTTCGGGATATCCTAATTGGTGGCTGACATTCTGCAGGCTCACTAAGATAGAAATAATTTCACTTTGCTGACCAGATCACCGTAGAACAGTTTGAACCTATATCTAACTCCAGCCATACTCCTTATTTGCTTCTGAATAGATAAACTTATCTAGGTTTTAAACATACTATTAAATAGTCAAATTGGGTAAAATTGATTGGTTGTTCTATTACATTGATAGAGTGCAAGTTTATAACCATAAAATGAACCATTTCATTAATCCAGTGTGGTAACTCTGGAGTCATACTCTCTTTTTAACATTTGACATTTTTTGCTGCTTTTTGTTGTTGATAAACCTATGATTTCTTCATTTAGTGGTAAATTCCAATTTATTGATATATAATATACTAGATATTCCAAGTATTTTTACATTTTTAAACAGCATTATGATGATATCTTAAAAGCATTATGATTATCTTAAAAATATGAAATTAAACCAAAACGTGTTGAGTCAGGCATTGAATAAGTGACTTCCCCATTCACTTCTATAATAATGAGGTCAACAGCTAATGGCTTAAAAGTATTTTTATACATATTTTTACTACAATGTTTTCATACATTAAAATACACAAAGAAAGAAAGATGAAAAAGAAAGAAATGAAAAAAAACTTACTTTGATGCCTTCTACCCTTCTTTCTATCAAGTAATTATTATCTTAATATTTTCCCCATTCTTTTTAATCTTTCCAAAAATAGTCTGTCATTTTTTTTCCTAATCAGACTGGTCACCTTTGCCATTTTTGCAAGTTCAGTTAATTTTATAATCTGGTCTTCTACTGAAGGTATTTCATTACTTTTCCAATTTTGGCATACAATAATCTTGGAGCAGTTACGATACAATATTAATTTCCCATATTTTTTTTCTAATACCACATTCACAAGTCCAATAGGCATAATTCTGATTTCATCGTGGTAAAATGGGAGTTCTGAAGGCCACATATTTCTGGAATATTGCTCCATTAAAGGTTAGTTAAGTGCACATATTGGTGCAGTGCTGGTATAGTCTGTACTGGGTATTTATATTCAGTGCATTATTTTAACTGCCCAAATTACAAAAGTTGCTTAGGGAATTAATACAGAAGTTTTTTCTTGTTAAACTTATTTTTCCTTGTTAAACTTAAAAGTTAAATAACTTTTAAATCCATTATTAATCAAGTTATTTTAATGGCACGCTTTATTTTTTATGTAGGATGTAGCCCTGCAGTAAGCAAAAACATTGTTTCTGCACATTTTGATTTCAATATGAAGGCAGAATGAACTTTTTAAACATTTATTTTGTTTACTCCTACAGCTACCCGCAAATCTTCAATTGGTGTAAAAAAGAACAGCAAGAACAGGACATTAACCAGGCAGTCTATTTCAAGAATTCCAACTTCATCAAATTCTACCTCATCCAGACTAACTCATTTAAATAATTCCAGGGTACCAAAGAGACTGAAAAAGCCTGCAAAGCCTTTACTTTCAAAGATAAAGTTGCGAAATCAGTGCAAAAGGCCAGAACAAAAAAATGCATCTAGGAAACTCGAAATGGGAAATTTGGTTCTTAAAGAACCCAAAATAGTTCTGTATAAAAATTTGCCCATTAAGAAGGACAAAGAAACAGAGGGACCAGTGAAAGTTGCAGTGTCTAGTGGCTGCTTAACAAGGCATGCAGCGCGAGAATATAAATTAAATTCAGTGAAAGGTGCTCATGAACCTGGGGAAATATCACCCTGTACATACATAACACGGAGGTCAATGAGAACGCGAACGAATCTGAAAGAGACCTCTGACTTAAAGCTTGAACCAAATATGCTAAATAGCTATAAAAACAGTTTGACAGGCATGCGAGCCAATAGCTTGGAACAGGAGTCTCATGTGCTTCTGGAGAGTGAGCAATCTCTTATGGCAGCACAGAAGGTGGAGGGGAGGTGTCAGAAGAGTGAAAGAGTTGTGGCCAAAAAGAAATCTCGACAAGGGAGACTGGCGAAGCCATCAGCAAAAATGGAGGAAACAGATTGTGCGCATTCGTTGACTGGCAAAGATAAATTGCCAGATTTGATCAGTTCACATTCTGACCTAGGAGAGATAAACAGTGTAATGGATTCAGCCATTGGATATAAAGACTGTGTCCCTGCATCCGGTGGCTGTTCCATTGTAACTTCTGACACTTTCAAAGTCAAAGAGCGCTTTAGAACTGCAAAAAGTAAAAAGAAAAGGCGAATCACAAGGTATGATGCACAACTCATTCTTGAAAACAGCTCTGGGATTCCCAAACTTACTCTGCGAAGGCGGCATGATAGCAACAGCAAGACTAATGACCAAGAAAATGATGGAATGAATTCTTCAAAAATAAGCATCAAATTAAGTAAAGACCATGAGAAAGATAATAATTTATATGTAGCAAAGCTTAATAATGGGTTTAACTCAGGATCAAGTAGTAGTTCAACAAAATTAAAAATACAGCTAAAGCGAGAAGAAGAAAATAGGGGAATGTACTCAGATGACCTTCATGAGAACGGAATGTGTTGCAGTGATCCTCTTTCACTACTAGAGTCACGGATGGAAGTGGACAATTATAGTCAATATGAAGAAGAAACTATTGATGATTCTTCATCTGCAGAAGAGGAGGAGGAGGAGGAGGAATATGAGGATGATTTTGAGGATGATTTTATTCCTCTGCCTCCAGCTAAGCGTTTAAGGCTTATAGTTGGAAAGGATTCAATAGACATTGACATTTCTTCCAGGAGAAGAGAAGATCAGTCTTTAAGGCTCAATGCATAAGCTTACAGGTCTTAAATTGAAGATGTCCATTTTTTAAAAAAACAAAACAAAATTCCAGACAATTATTCTTCAACTGATTAACTTTCTCAAAATGTTAGTGGAAGCACTTCTTTATTGTTTGTTCACTTATATCAACATAATATTGTAGAAAGTGTACAGCATATTGACTCCTTAAGTCAAGTTGTGCAGATTTTTATTGTACTTTTTAATAGCCTTCTTATGTGCAATTCTGAGTTAGAGAAAAATGCTCTATTGTAAAATAAAGGCTCAAGCATAATTACAAAAATGCCATCAGATTTTTCCATGAAGGATAATTAAATCACAATAATGTGGCTAAACAATTTTTAATCTGTCAAGAGCATTATTTTGCTCTTACATCTGACTAAATAATCTAAAAGAAATCATAGTAGTGGCCTATTAAGGTTTCCTAGTATGTTAATATCACCAGCAATGAAATACAGCTTTTCCGTTTAATTGCTAGATGTTTTCCCCTCTGAAGTTTGTCAGTTTTAACACTGTATGCTGTCCCCAGACGTACTGTTTGTGGCCTTTGTTACAGTAGCAAACCGTTGGTTTGAAGTCAAATTGATTTCTTTAAAAAAAAGGGTGTTTGACAGTTTGCTGACTTTTAGTACATTATATGTACAAGAGTAGCAGTATGCAGAATACAAGTTTGGATGGTGTATTTATTTCTTGTTATGTAAATTAAAACACCTTGTATTTAACACTTTTTTCAATACTTTTAGATAAAATTGTTCTTTGCAAGAATGATTGGTGCTTATTTTTTCAAGAACTTGCTGTGAAACAATGTGATTACAACAGGCAACATTTATCCAATTAATTGCAGCCATTCTAATTGGATCCTCATAGTTTTCTGTTGCACTTGTAAAAAAAAATGCTACGAGGAATTTAAAGAAACCTATTCACTTTAACTTATGATAGTTTTATGAAATTTAAAAGAAAAGCCTAAGTCACAGCTTTTGTTCTGTGGTAATCTATAAAATGTTTGTCTTTTGAGATCCAGTGTAAAAAGACTGAAAAAGAAAATGTACATGTTGTAAATATTTGTGTGTTGTGCAAAATTTTGTCATAAAAATTGATAACTTACCAGAAGGGTTTTTAAGTTTAGAAATACATTAATGACAATAAATAGGAAATTATAAACATAGTTTAAGCTCTGACCAGTGGACTTTTTTTTTTGTTCTTGGGCTTGTTTAGCTCATATTCTGAGATTTTAAGTATTTGTATTTTTTAAAGAATTTCCTGTTTTATAGAGCTAGAATGAAAAGTAACATAATCAAAGCTGTAAAATTAACCATTTATTTGATCTTAATCTCATTTTTAATAGGCATGTAATCAGAGGTATTTGTCATTATCGTTCTATGTGTAGAATTTTGCACAGAATCATCAGGTAGGGTACCAAATTCCACAGAACATTCATCTCCCTCTTTCTAAGTTTCCAAACCACTTGACTTACTGGGTATATATTTATAAGCAATTTTTCAAATCTTATCAATTTGGGAGTGATGCAAATAACACAAATTGGGCTCTTTGTTGAATAGGGAAGTTCTTGTGCAATGGAAAATTATTCCTGTTAAGCCTTCTGTAACCACATGCAATTGCTGAGTTTCTGAGGATAGTTATCTTCTCTTCCAGTTGTACCACTTTTCCTCTATGGTTGTAATTCTCATTATTACCAGTTGTTTTTAGACCGACCAATATCATTATATATATATGATTTTTTTTGGCCCATGCGAGATTATTTTTCCCTGACAAGTAATCATATTGGTATATCATTTTATATATATGATATATGTATATCAACATATATATATGTTTTCTTAAGTTTTCAATTCTTAAGTTTCAATTCTTAAGTTTTCAAGACTTTCAAATTTAAAACAGAAACGGCTGTGAAAGTCTGACTCACAGACTAACACTATACAGAAGCCTGATGATGGCAGATTAGATTCTGCCGAAACGTTGCTACAACTTTAAAAGCACAACTATAATAATGTGGGAAAATACCTGAACAAAGCTGAATACCATATATATATTTATATATATGCATATGTGTATATATATCATTCATTATATTGTTTGGGGTGGAATTTGGGTATAGTAAACAGTTTTTAATTTCTGAGTAAAACTTTTTGTTAACCGTAACATTTGTAACCACACCATAATTGTGCTGCTGCCAAGAAGAACCTACAGTGAGTGTATGCCAGTGGTATATAGTATGATATGACTTCTAATGTTACTCCGGCACAACCTTCCAGTCTTCCCATTAAGATGAGTCTACAAATCTCCAGGATGTCTAGCCATGTAATCACCAGCTGGAGGACAACTAGTTGAGTACTGATGCCAGTCAGTGCACTGCTGTGGTTCATTACTGTACTTCATGCATTGCTCTCATTGCATTAAAGATCAGCCTGCTTGGCAGCAGATGGCAGTTATTTTGGAGACAAAGATATAAGTGCACATCTTGAAGAATCTGTTCAAGTTATGTTGGCAGAGCTATTGGAAGTAATTTATTTCTAGAGAAGTTTCATCAGAGAGCACCCTATTCTCTCATAGTACAGGTGGTCCTTGCCCAATGATGGCTCTGCGCCTGCTGTGCAATTACAGTGTCACAACATCCCACAGGTACATAATCACCCTTTGCAATCTTCATTGCCAGCATCCCACAAACGAAATCAGTGGGCAAGCCGGCAGGAGGCTGTACATGGTGACCTCATGATGTCATCATTAACGATGGTGCAAGTTTTACTTAATAGCAAGTGCCATCACTAAGTTGCACATTCACATGGCATCTTCACATGACATCCTGCTTTGCAACTACTTTACTTAGCAATGTTAAATTCCGATCTCGATTGCCATCATTAACAGGAGGACATGTACAAACATCAAGGCAAATGACCATTTTTTTCTAAATAAATAATGGTCAGTTTGTGCTACTTAAAAGTACCATACATGTTCATAACCAGTTAAGGCAGAAATTTTTGCTACTTACTGTTCAGAGAAAAAGTTATTCTAGAATTCGTATGATGCAGACCTAATGCTAGGGAAGCTACAAGAGCATGCATTTTATGTAAAACCTAACAATTCATAATAGCAAGCTTTGAGATTTGCCCTGAACGGGAATTTTCTCATATGAATTAGTGGCACATCTAGCCCTAAATTGCTACAGTTTTTATACAAACTGTGATTTGTTTCTTAGTCCCTGATGACTGCCTGTTCAATCATTGCAGTTTTCTTGGCAAGATTTTTAGGTTTGCTCTTGCCTCCTTCCTAGGGCTGAGGGAGCTAACGGTTTGCTGAAGGTCCCTCCAGTTGGCTTAATATCTAAGGCAGGATTAGAACCTACCATCTCCTGGTGTCTAGCCTGATGCGTAAAACACTACATCAAACAATCTCTCAAAATTTGTATGTTTCTGTTTCAGATTTCATATAAGTGACAGTAAAGTTAGGAATGTGGAACTGAAATTATTTTCTGGCATTTTTTCCATCCTTTCTGCAACTTACACTATTTATCCCAAGGATATTTGATGATAACTATCTTCGATATTCGTGGTGATGATGGTGCAATACTTCAGCTTTTGTGGGAAGCTCTAATCCTTGCTCTGAGCTATATCCAGTATATAAAATATTTAGCAAAAGAGTGTAAACATCAGTGTTCCATGCCCAAACTGATTTGAAATGAATAGAACAAACGGGAGGGAGGGATTCAGAATTTAAATTTATTTAAATATTGAATTGGCTGAGGAAAAAAATCTGACCTGTTCAATGCACTATATGATTATTTTTACACTATATGATTATGCTTTGTGAACATTCCTTTTTCTTTTAAAATGTGAAGTGTGCAGTTGTTGCTGAAATGTGTTTCTGACTCATTGTTTTTGGCATAAAACTCTTTAGAATGTTGTGAAAACAATCCAGTCAAATGTGGTATTATTGGTGAAATAATAATCTTTCTTATCAATCTGAAATATCCTGAATGCCTGTTAAAAGTTGACTAGAATTAGTAAATAGTATTTTTTATTTTTTAGCATGGTGATAATGCTCTACAGAATACATGACATGAACCAAAATGAAGGCCCACTGTATATACTGTACCCTAATTTTCATTTGTTTCCCATAAATCATTTCTTTTTAAAATCTGGAACAGTACACCTGTATAAAAATAGCAAAAAAACAAAAAAAATTAAAATGGAAATGCCAGAACTTTTATTTTCAAAAAGTCTTTTTCCAAAATGGCTTGAATTTCAGTGTATAATGGAGTAGTCCAAATCAATTGTAACAAATGAAGAGTTATTACATGCAAGAATCTTTAGGCTTGTATAGAACGCTATATTAATGCTACATTATTTAAGCAGCTCAAATTGTGAACTCCAAATGTATTATATAGCTTTAACTCTAAAAATAGCATCGAAACATAACTATTTTTGTAACTTTCAGACCAGTAATATGCCATATCAGTATGCTTATATAGCCCAGACAGCTACAATTTTCTTAACAGAGTAGTAAATTATGGCTTTTTTTGTTGTCTACAGCTCTCAGATTTCCTGCTGATCTCATCCAAGTACTAACCAAGTCTAGTCTCAACCTTACATGCAACAGCAACTGAATTTCTTTGTGTGTTCAAGGTTCATTTTCTTGGAATACTTATGGTAATAATTATTATTGTTGTTATTATTTTATGTGGTATGTTCTGTGTATCCTACCAGTATATCCACCCAATCAACCAGATTCATTGAGGTCTCAAGAATTTCGACCTGACCTGGGATCTTTATCATGCAAAGGTAAAAAGTCGAGATCTACCCTGAGTTATAGTCATGGTAATTAAGATGCTGGTGAGGTGAGTTAAAACCCAAATCTTAAAAAGAATGAGTTCAAAGATGTGATATGTTTATCATATCTGGAGGTTCTGTGGACTATAAATGAATGAAGGGTTGCCATGTAGGAGATGATGAAGATGTTAGCTCTGCAAGGTAGTCCAGACCAGAGAAATAAACCCAGAGTGCTAATTCTATATCTTTATTGTAAGGTTACATAACAACCTGAAGTATTCCTCCCTTCCCTTTTCTTTTACTGTCACTAATACTGGGGTGGGTGGGGGGTTTGTCCCTTCTGAATTTTTTCCGACATCCTCCTTTCTGTATCTTTTATATGCCAATTGCCAGTTTGCAGCTTTCCTTCTGTCTCCTCTAAGATATTTCATACATACCATTACAGAAGATGATTATGCTGTTCTCTTGAAGCTTTAGATATGAAAGCGCCAGGTGGAAAATTGTGACTCAGTGTAGAAAAATCAATTAATAGATACTTATCTATTGGATGAAAGCAAACTGCATGAAGTGTCCCAGCTAAATATATGCTTTAAATTCCTTCATAAACTCGTGGCATGCATAATTATAATAGCATTAATATTAAGAGCATACTATTAGGGATTATAAAACAGTGGAAGAATAAATCATTTGCCAACCATATCAAAAGTCCTGTAGCATGAATGTGGCTTGATCATTTGACTCTAAAGTATTTTGTGGACACCCCTGAAAAGCTTTCTAGAAAAAGTAAATAAAATCTACACTAAATCTCACAAATCATTGAAATTATAATGGTTTCATTATTTCAAAATCAAAAATAAGTTGTACACCTTTTAAAAAGGACGTAGAAGCAACATTAATCATATGAGTAACTCCATAAAAAAAAAATTGCATTTCTGTGATGTAGATGCACAAGGACCCCAATTCTTTTGCTAAATTCCTCAAAGATTCTTCCAGAAATCAATTTGTTGCAAAGATTTATAAACAGTAATGAATTGGAGATAGAAATCATTAATATGCACAAACAGTAATATATGGATAAATATTAGATAATATCTGACATTCCAGTAATTTGTCCAAATAAGTACTGTGGGATGAGATTAAAAAAATCTGCTTTAAAAAGCTAAGAATGTGATTTGCTCAAAGAGTGCAGAAATTTGCCAGCAACTTTTCACCAGTCAGCTCTAACACTTTGGATTTATTTACAAAAATCAGCCTGAGCCTTTGAGGTTGTCTTTTGTTTTTAACTAGCTCCTAGTAAGTCAAACAAAATGGAAATACAGAGCAATTAAAAGCAGTGCTCTTACACCCAAGGATATCATGATGTTTATAATAAGTCTGTGCCAGAGAATGCCATATTCAGATTACATTTGTAATAATGAAATAAAAATAGGTTTAAGAAATGGATAATGTATTGGTTTGATCCCCTGTAGATGGTGCTAATACTCTATAGCTGTAGCCTATTTCTCAACTTGCTTACAATTGACCTTTTTAAAAAAATTGATTGATTAAAAGGCCAGGCTAGCTGTGCTTAATTTCTGACTCAGTAGAACCTGGCAAAGTTCACATTCGATTGAATGAAGAGAGATAATCTAACTTCTCCTGAAAATATCTACAAGCATGCTGAAAATGAAAAACAATATTCTTTATTTTTACATGAAATATTTTAGACTATGAAATGGATTTGAAGGATATTTTTAAATATTTATATCCCACCTTTTAGAGCCGATTGTATTTGCATGAAAAACAGATCTGAGTGAGAAAACGATGGCTTTTCAAGGCATGAATGATCTCCCTCTTTTGCCCTGGATCCCCATAACACATCATGTGCTTGAACTTCTAGTAGTTTATAAATAGGAAAGCATCTTTTTCTTGTGGAGGGAGGTGATTTCAGAGGAAATGTGAATGGGGAATTAATCTGAGGAAAATTGAAGAGAAAAGAATCACAGGACTCGGATCCTACTTCTAGTAGTTTGAGTATGTCACTCTACATTACCTGAATTCTGCATATGTGGTGAAATAATTTCACTTCATTTCTCTTAAGTATTCATTTTGAATGAGTCTCTTGTCCTTGACTTCCCCAGCATCCTGTTGCCAGAGGAGCCACATGTGAGTAAACAAGGCATTTGAGCATGTTGGTACCTCCAGATGTTTTAGACCACTACTGCCAGCATTCTTGGGCATTGGCATAAATTAAAGCAACTACGCTTGTTTCCATCATCCGGATTGCTTCAAAACAGATCCTTTTAACTAACACAACAGTAGAAAGGTTTCCTAAAAGGGGAAATGCAATGTAGCAGGTAGGAGAAATGTGAGATGGAACCCAGAAAAGGGGAGCTGTAAGTTCCTTAGAGTTACCAGCTACTACTGCCAATGTGTAAAATTGGCTGTGTGAGAATGAACAGTGAAAGCTCAAACAAGATATAACTGAGATGAGATGAATGATACACAGGGATCCTAATAATAATAAATAGATTTATCCTGTTTCTCTCCTAGGAATCAGGTGTACAATCCAAAATGATTCCTGAACTTATTACTTCTGAAGGTCAACCTATTTACTTTATAGCCAGCTGTAACGTTCTTTTATAATATATATATATTTTCTGAAGAGTACAACCTAATACAAACCAAATTCAAAGAAAAACAATAAAGTGCAAACAAGGTAAAGAAGAAAATAAAGAGAAAGAAAAAATGTAAATAAGTTACTTCCAATCTTTATCATAACACAAAAACATGTTAGATAGCTCTTCACCCACCCACCCCCATAAAATTACAAACAGGTATCTTTTCTTTGCATAACTCATAAACAAAATCTTTAAGACATATTTCCCCATCTTCTTTATCCCATCTCATAGGCTTCTTATATTAAGCATCCTTTGTAAATCCAATAAATCACATTATCCAGATCATTCTCTTTTATCATTTGCATTTCCCCTTTATTTCTTAAAACTTAAGCCAGTTTGTTTTGTATATCTAGTAAAGGGTCCTTACCTAGTTCATTCTCTTGGCCTGTCACTTGAATTTCCACTTTAAATACCTTTTCAAACTTGCAATCCAGCCTTTTAAAAACCAATATTTCTGATTCCACTATATCTCATCAAGCAAGATTTGTTTCACATCTGTTATTTCTTTATGGATATCCATTAAACGTAGTCTGTCTATAGAAACTCTGCTTATTATTTATTAGTTTATTACTGACATTGTTGATATTTTGGGTACTAATTTCTGGGCCCATTCTTCAATTATCTCCTTCAATAAGTCAAATGTTAATGTTTTTTGTTTTGTAAATTCCAATTCTAATTAAAACCAAAGGCACTTTTTTATTTTTGCCTAAAATGTTTGGTCCCCTCTAGTGTCCCATATAATAACAAGGACTCTAATCTCTGTTATGACCTACAGTAACTGGCAATGTAATTCTAGTTCCCATGAAAAGCAGTTAGTTCCAAAATCCAAAACAGTAAAACTTTCAATATTTCAAATTTGGACCTTTAATTTGTTTATAATTTTCTTAGTTGAAAATCTTACTTAACCTTTTGCCATTTATTTCAAATCCTTTTAAGTTCTTATACTTAATTTTTCCTTTATTTAAAAATGAAGCCATTCTCCAGGTGACTTTTCAAACTTGCCCTCCCAAAGATCTTAATCATTTTAAAGATAGTTACATAAAAGCAAATTCCAGAAAGAAGCAAGGCTAGAGTACTTAGTGTCCTTTAAAAGACTTTACCCTGGTTGTGAGTTGATGATTAATCCCTTAGTTGTCCATAACATGTGGGCACTCTCTCATCTTCTCCTTGATGGACAGGTTCCAACAAACTGGTCTATTCACTATTTCTTCCATCTTTGTCATCTCTGCTCTCCACGGATTATAGCTTTGCTATTCTTCCACTGGAAGTCCTTGAGTTCTTTTGTAAAGACAACTTACTTTTTTCAGTACTGTGGGATGTTGGGGTAATCATTGAATAAACTGTTTTGAATATACTGTACTTTATATAGGGCAGATCTTGAAAAGAATTTAAAAAGATTACCTATATCAAAATATGGTGGCATGTTTTATGAGGAATCTAATGGTAGCAACACAAATGCTAATGGGGATAGGAAGCATGAGAATCCCTTCCTTCCTTCCTCTCTCCCTCCCTCCCTCCCTCCCTCCCTCCCTTCCTTCCTTCCTTCCTTCCTTCCTTCCCATTGCTTATTTAGTATAAAATTATTTTTAATGTTGGGAACTGAGCACAAAAGTTGCTTTATCGGGGAAATTTATAAAGTCTTCTCCACTGTGATATTCTTTACGTGATACATATGTATACTTTTGTTCTGCCAAAGCCAATTAATATAAAGTAACAGACAGCTATGGTTGGATTTTAAAATTTGGAAAAACAAGAAGAATGAATCGTACAGAATGAAGCTGAAGTCTTCTCCATGTTTTCCTTATTAATGTTGATTCAATATAACAGTTTTGGAAATGCTAAAGTTAACCCATTGTAAAGCTATCTTTTGGTCTGGTCTAATCCAAGTTGATATATAAAGATAAAAGTGAATTGTTTCTTTTAATACTATATAGTTTGCATTTTATTCTAATATTATAATACGCAGCAAACATGTCTGTACAATAATTCTGTTTAGTAATTTCCATGTATCTCCCTTTCCCTTTGCAATAAACTGATGGGTGGGTAGATAGGCTGGCAAATAGACAAACAGAATGTGTCAACAGGCTCAATATGACAGTGACAACTAATTGTAATTATCTCTTATAGAGGAATCCTTCTTGGAAGAAAGTGTCTGTTGGGGAGATTTTTAATTATCGTTCCAAATGATTACAAATGCTTTGTAATCATGACAATGTGTCATTTTGCTGTCACCCAACTGTCATCTACAATACGGCCTCCATGAATAGGAAGGCCCAGCATGATTTCTAGGCATGAGGTGAAATTAAGCCCCACCCCCAAAATTTAGGCCTATTTAATCCATGCGTTTCCCCACCATTTCTCACATTGTTCGTTAGAACTACATGAGGGGAAGAGAAATGGGGGGGAAAGGGCAAGGTGGGGGGGGGAGAAAACTTGCCTTTAGGAGTGAGTGCCCTGCAGGTAGCCTAGGCTAGAATACCCCGATCTACCGATAGAACATCAGCCGATAGAAGCTCCCCAAAGGCAGAGCCGCTTTAGGGCAAGGCGTGGCTGCCCGTGTCCCCTCGCCATTAGGCAGTGACTTTCGGGTGATGGAAGCTCCCCAAGGGCAGTCACTAGCCACTTCGATGGGCCAATAGAAACAGCCTCACAGTGGGGGGAGTCTGTGTGTGCACTCGCCCCGAGGCCGCTTCTACCGGCCGATCAAAGTGGCTGGTGATTGCCTTTGGGGAGCTTCCATCGCCCGAAAGACACTGCCTAATGGCAAGGGGACATGGGCAGCCATGCCTTGCCCCGAAGCGCCTGGGGACTCTGCCTTCGGGGAGCTTTCGTTGGCCGATAGAAACAGCCTCGTGAACAGGTATGTGCGTATGGGCCACTCTAGGTGGGGGAGAAAATTAAATCACCCCCGAAAAGATGGCCTGGCCGCTTTTTCAGGGTGGTCAAAAAAAAAAATAAGGCCCGGCCTTATTTTGTGAGAAACACAGTAGAATTTTACAGCCAAGATCTGTATCTGCAGAAATGAAGAACAAGGTGTTCTGATGCCTAGGTTGACAGGCTACTACCATTATGCTTTCTAGATGTGTTTAAGTATACATGCTGGCTGGATATTACAAAACGTATCGTCTAACATCTGGCAAGCATTGGATCAGGAAATGCTGACCTTCAGCTACTGGTTATGTGTTCTAAAATTCGCTTTGTGTGCAACCCAAAGTTACTGGTACTATATTAAAGGTTCATTTTGAAGATGAGGTATGTTCTATGCAGTAGATATTCTTGGGAAGAATATATGTGTATCCATCTTGGTTAAAGAACTTTTCTTAACCTACCAGGTCACTGAGTTTAGTGATGTAAAATATTGATTTTGGAGGCTCACCTTGATAGAGATTCCCACTGTCAGAATAAACAGGTCACTCTGTAACCAAAGTTCATCCTAACCAAGCTGAGTTGTCATGTCTGTTCCCAGGTCTAATTGATAAAAAGGGAGGAAGGAGAAAACTGAGAACTGGAGTTCTGCCAAGCTGTTCATGTGTCCATTCAAAGGGCAACAGAGAACTATCTGTGCATATTTAAGTTCTTTTTTTATGGTAGGCTGGCCTTAGACTCTGATCCTCCACGCAACTCCTGAAAGAAGTCCTGTGCCAAAGTTGGATTGCCATTAAAAGCTGCACTACTTGAACTTTGGCTTAGTGCTTGCTATGTATCCCAACAATACCTAATCCAGTAATTCAGCCAGTGCCTGCAGGTTGGTACTGACTTTTGAAAGAATAGTGAATAATACGCACACTTGGGAGAACGCAGGGTATTCTTTGACAGGCTATGTCTCTTAATATTGCTGAAAGAGCAAAGAAATTATGGTACTTTAAAGATGAATAGATTTATTGCATAGCAAAGTAAGTGGAGACAAAAATGTCCTCCTCACTAAAACAGACCCAAATATGAATTAAAGATGAAGCGGCCGGAGTGGGGAATGTTCATGTTGTGATCATTCTGTCACCGGACAAATACACCAAGCAATAGCAAAGATAGTAAACAGTAGCCAACGCCCCCAAATTGCTGGATTATTTAATGTTTGCAGTAGGTTAAATTGGTTAAAAAAGGATTTTGCATGTTCAAGTTTGAATAAAAAGGTTCAAACTCTATAGGCTTGTTTATTTATCTAGCAACATCAATATGTATGGAAACAACAGCATTTGAAATTAAATTACCTGCATGCATAATTAGTGGCAGTTTAGCACAAAGCTAGAAACAAAGAGATGGTTGTTGGGTGGAAGAGGAAGAAGGGTTGTGTACTAAATTGCTTTTACTAAGGCACCTCAAAAAATCCCTTTTTATTTTTAAATTTTCTAAATCATTCTCTTGGCATGTCGGTTGTAAATTTATTTTTGATAACATTTCTATTTTGTCAGATAAAATGTGTTCCACATTTCTTTAATGTCTTTTGTAAATCGGCTCTCCATAGAAGCAGACATCATTATTGACAATGTTGATATCACAGCTATTATTTTCTGATTTCATTCTTCAAAAGTCTCCTTCAGTATTTTTATTGTCATTATGTTTTGCATCATCTTACAGGTTTGTATATCTTTTTTGTAGCCTTCCAATGTCTTTTTAAATTATATTATTTAAACCCAATTTATATATTATAAAAACCCAATGAGAACCTATTTCTTATGAGAAGCTATTTGTACTTTATAGTTAATTCCAAAAACTTATAAAATATTCCAATTTTATCTGGACCCATATATATCCATTTATAACTTACTATAATTTTTACTAAAGATTTTTAAAAAGGAAAATAAAAATGAATTAAAAAACTAATGCACACGCAAGGAAAAAAATGAAAGAAATCAGATAAAAATGCAAGAAAAGGAAAAAAGGAAAAGAAAAATAGAAAAGAAAAAATAGTTTCCAACATTTTTACAGTACAGTTTAAAATGACTTCTTACTCTATGAATAAACACATCTTTCTTCTTTCTATAATCTATCGTGTCTAATTATCAAACCCTAAACAATATTTCACCTATGTATTTAGCCTACCTTCTCATACATTTTTCACTTATTCTTCTATTTCAAATTTCAATAACAGTTTGTACATGTTAATAGTTACATGTTAATATTTGTCCACAATTCTATTTTAAATTCAGTCTTATAGTGTTGAAAAACCATAAAATGTTTGTCTACCTTAAATATTACTAATAACTATAAATAAGAGAGAGAACCATTACCAATTGCCACCAGTTCTTTTGATTTTTTTTTACATTTCCCTTGACAAAAGTCTACTATTTCATGATAACTTAGCCATTTGTGATTGCTTATTATTTCTTGTTTATAAAATGCTTCTTGTCCTGAAAGTCACAAAGGTCTTTTCAGGCAAAATCTGGGTTTGTATCTATTCCATATTCTCAATATGTCACATTTAAAATAATGATTTTTGAAATCCAAATTAACTTTGTTGTACAACAACTATCCGTGCCACCAAATCGCAGGTCGTGCCCTAATTCCAAAAGCCTTCTATTTCTCAGAAGCAACCATTTTTTCATCCAAACCAAGCAGTGAATTGTAAAATAAAAATTCAAATCAGATAGACTCAATCCTCCTCTTTCCTTTGCATCTTGTAACATCTTACATCTAACTTGTGGCTTTTTCCCCTGCCATACAACTTTAAATATATCCTACTACTACTGTTTAAATGATGTGTCAGTTGTCAACACAGGTATTGTCTGAAAGAAAAACATTCTAGGCAAGACATTATTTTTTTTCATAGAAATCTTTCCCAGTGATGACAGGTATAGTTTCTCCCATCTTAACACGTCTTTTTCAACCTCATTCGGTGTTTTAACATGGCTATTTTGAAATAACATACACTTTATGTTTGTCATATTAATACCCAAATAGTTTACCTTCTCAATCTTAAAATCTGTTTTATTTACCAATTCTGTTTGATTTTATTTTTTCATAAATGTTATTTTTTTTTGTGAATGTCTTCTGTTTATTAAGCTTGAAACCTGCTGATGTACCAAATTCTTTTAATTTGCACATAGTATTTCAATTCCCTTTAAAGGGTCTTCCAGAATCAACACCAAATCACCAGCAAAAGCCCTTAACGTATAACTTTCTTTTTAAATATTTTCCCCACAATTCTCTTAGCTTTACTTATACATCTATTCAGTATTTCTAAAACCCAAAATAAACAGAAGAGAAGATCGTGGGCATTCCTTCTTTTCTGTGTCTCACAAGGTTTGTTAGATCTCCATTAACACTTATTTGTCCTTTCTGTGAAGTAGACATTGATTTACAAAGTTCTTTTTAAAAATTCTTATCTTTCAAAACTCTGAACAAAAAAAAAAATCTCAGTTCAAATTATCAAAAGCATCCTCTCAGTCTAAGGTAAGGTAACTAGTTCTGTTTGATTTTCATTATATTGCTCCAAATATTCCAAAATTTCAGCACTTTTCTAACATTGTCCTTTATCTTTTAGGTAAAAAAGCCACATTGATCCTCCTGAATAAATTCTTTAAAAAATATTTTCAGTCTCTCGGTCTCTTGTGAACAAATTGTAGACATTTCAATAATGGTATCAGCCCAATAGTTTCCTGTTAAAGTCAAGTCTTGTCTCTCTTTAATATTAGTGCTATATTGGCCTTGGAAAAATTATTTGGCTTTTCTCCCTGGAATGATATTGATAAAATACTTTTTGTTTGGCTGCATTGTTCCTTAACAAAGTATCTCCCTCTTGTAATTTCAATATTCTTTTCTTTCTGTAATTTATATAAAATTGCATGAGTAGTTAGCGAGCAATTTCCAAAAGTGACTAAGAAATGAGGTTTGTGTCCTTTAAAAATCTCTGCCGCAGTTGTGAACAAGATGGCTAATCTTATGGTCTCCTATTACTCAAACCTGTGGAAAACCATTGTTCCTCAGTCTTCTTGTAGGGAGCAGCTGTCCAGAGCACAAATGGGTGATCTCCCTTCCTCTCCTTATCTGGACAGGTTCCAAGGAACAGGTCTCTTCACCAGTTCCTTGGTTTTTGCCGTGATGGTCGATTCTACAACAATTTGCTATATCTTCCTCTGAAGCCTCAAAGAATTCCTTCCTCATCTACATAAGTAAGCTCCTCAAGTGTATTCCAGAGTAACACATGAACAAACATTGCAATTGTCTGTAAATTGGTGTAGGTAAACTTCAGTTACTATATAACTATCCATCCGTTTTGTTTATTGCTAGCACCACATTTCTAAGTTAATTAAATGGTTCTGTGTTCCCAATCCCTTTCATTTGCCAGGCTCGGTAAGACAAGCCAGACAGCCTCGCCCTATTATCCTTCAAACCCCTTCAGGAGTGATGGGCTATAACTCCCATTCCTCCCTTCCCCAGCCAGCATGATGAGTATATAAGCCAAAGGCACAATTTTGGAGCAAGGGTGCTCCAGAACAATGCTTCTTTCAGGGATCTTTCAGCACAATTGGTGGTGTTCCTGCCCAGAATGCTGGCCTCTCTACTCATCCATGCAGTGAAAATTGCTGGAACAGAATTATCTGTCAAACAGGTTTCTGTTCTTGGCAATAGGCAGGAATATCCTGAATAAAAGAGGTTGATTCAGGCACTTTCCCTGGTGTACTCTAGTGCTCACAGGGAAAGTAAGAAACTGATATTTAAATAGGCCTGAAAAAGAACAGAGAGTATTTTGTCTTATCACAAAGGAAATACCTTGAGACAAACCACCTAATGTTTGTCCCCCTTCATTTCTTTCTAATTGGACAGCTTCTTTCCCAAATAGCCAGCAAAAAAAGTGGGGGAGCAGGAGGAATCCCCGTTGAAGCCAAAGCATGTGGGAGGGCGAAACTTTCACTCCCACCTCTGCAAGGACATGTAGGAACAGGACATGGCACACAAAGAATATGAACTAAGCTAAGGAAAACATTAAAAGTATTGGATGTTTGAAGAATAAGTGAATATAAGTGGATCAGGAAGAGACACATTAATTCAGATAACTAAATAACATACGCTATTCAGAACAAGATCCTGTACAGTGGAATTGATCAGTACTGCTGTTCAAACGGCATATGACCAGCAACTGATGCTATAACTCAAGGGTCTTCAAACTTGACAGTTTTAAGACTTGTGGACTTCAACTCCCAGAATTCCTGAGCTAACATGACTGGAGAAGGAATTCTGGGAGTTGAAGTCCACAAGTCTTAAAACTGTCAAGTTTGAAGACCCTGCTATAACTCATAAAGAACATGATGACGTATAATATATACTTACTGTATATCTCAACATTTCAAAAAGGGAGGGAAAGTGACTTTCAAAACAAGCTATCATGATAGAAAGAGAGGGAGGGACATACAGTCATGCAAGAAAGATGGTACAATCTTCCTCAACAAGTAAGGAAATATAAGAAAGATTTTGATAAAGAATGTTAACAAAAAAAAAATAACAAGAAAAAGAAAATGACATATTTGTAAAGAAGCAATGAGGCATGTGCTTGCACATGGGCTGAACTTCTTGGCCCCCAGGAGAAGGTCTCTAGTTCCTTCATCCAAAACTTTCCAGTGGCATCCTTCCACACTTCTGAGTAGGACCTTGCCACCATCCCACTCTATTGTAGAGCAAGTCCATTCCTTCACTGGTTGAATTCACAAGGAATATAGTGTCCAGTCACTGCCCACCCATTTCTGACTTTGCTCAGATTATTTTCCAATATAGAAAGTGAAAATCCTAATTGTTCATCTAGCCTCCAGTATTGTAATTCCTAAATGGCTATATTTTCTCCAATGAATATAGAACAATGTAGCCTAGCACTTGAAGGAAAAAAAGTCAACCAACAGATCTTTAGTTCAGCACTTATCAGTGTTCTTGGTACTATTGTAAAGATTTATACAGTATTTAGTATTGCCTTATCTTGTAAGTTTTCTTGACGTGCATGCATCTGCTATTGTGTAACTGTTGACACAGGGAGGAGAAAAAAAGGAGATTTGAGAGATAGAGGAGAACAAAATAATGACAACTGGAGTACAAAGCAGCCAAGGATGATGTTAATAGACAGGAAAGCAAAGTCTGATAGAGGCAAAGCAGAGGGAAAGAGATAAGTGCCTGCTATGAAGTGGAGACCTTGAAATGGCAGACTAAACACTAAAAGAGGAGAGGAACCCGACACACTGAATGCAGGTGGCTGCTTTCTCACATGCAAGGAATAAAATACTTTGCTGATCTTGGCAAGTCCATCAAATATTTACCTGCACTGTGTTTCTTTGTTTTTCTGCCTTACTAAGTACCGTGTTTCTCACAAAATAAGGCCGGGCCTTCTTTTTTTTTTTTTTGACCCCCGAAAAAACGGCTAGGTCGTCTTTTCGGGAGTGATTTAATTTCCTCCCCCACCTAGAACAGCCCATACGCACGTACCTCTCCATGAGGCCGTTTCTATCAGCCGACGAAAGCTCCCCAAAGGCAGAGTCCCCAGCCGCTTCGGGGCAAGGTATGGCTGCCCGTGTCCTCTCGCCATTAGGCAGTGTCTTTCGGGCGATGGAAGCTCCCCAAGGGCAATCACCAGCCACTTTGATCGGCCGGTAGAACCAGCCTCGGGGCGAGCACACGCATATTCTCCGCGCCGCGAGGCTGTTTCTATCGGCTGATTGAAGTGGCTAGTGACTGCCCTTGGGGAGCTTCCATCGCCCGAAAGACACTGCCTAATGGCGAGGGGACATGGGCAGACATGCCTCACCCCGAAGCGGCTCTTCCTTTGGGGAGCTTCTATCGGCTGATGTTCTATCGGTAGATTGGGGTATTCTAGCCTAGGCTATCTGCAGGGCACTCACTCCTAAAGGCAAGTTTTCTCCCCACCCACCCTGCCCTTCCCCCCTCATTTCTCTTCCTCTCGTGTAGTTCTAACGAACAATGTGAGAAATGGCGGGGAAACACATGGATTTAATAGGCCTAAATTTTGAGGGTGGGGCTTAATTTCACCTCATGCCTAGAAATCATGCTGGGCCTTCCTATTCATGGAGGCCGTGTTGTTGGAGAAACATGGTACATACTTGTATCCCTGGAATTCTGACTGGTAACAGATTTGGGAAATGACCAGTGGTGGGATTCAAAAATTTTTACTACAGGTTCTGGGGGCATGGCTTGATGGCTAGTATAGATGCTCTCTCTCTCTCTCTCCCTATCCCTCTCTCCCTGTCTCTCTCTCTCTCTCTCTGTGTGTGTATGTATGTATGTATATGTATATATATATATGTTTTCTTAAGTTTTTGCGGGTACTTAGATGTATGGCATTCAGCTTTGTTCGGGTATTTTCCCACGTCATTGTAATTGTGCTTTTAAAGTTGTAGCAACATTTCGGCAGAATCTCATCTGCCATCATCAGGCTTCTGTATAGTGTTCATCTGTGAGTCAGACTTTTACAGTGGTTTAAGATTTAAATTTGGGGCAGCCTATTGCTGTGCCAGCATGGTTTTTTCTTCACCCTGATTGGTTGGGAGTCTTGGTCTGTATTTATTGGTCTTGGAGTTTGCTGTGTTCTGCTTGATTGGTGTTTCTAATATCTTCTGTCTGTTTTTTGGCTCTTTTTGTATTTTGATTGGCTGGCAACATTGTGTTACTTTATTGGAGGCCTTTAGTGCAGCTTGGCTCTGGGTAAATGGATGGCTATCATTAGTTAGGAAGCTAGGTTTCATCTGGGTGCCTGGTTGGGGTGTGTTTGAGCTGGAGGTATCAGGGGGGATCTGTCTGTGCCCAGGTGTTTGCCCGGCTTGTGGTGTGGAGATTTTTTTGTTTGTGAGTGCAGGCTTCCAAATGATTGACAATCTGGTAGAATCATCTCTTCTATTCATGCTTTCTGGTCTTTTTTCAATCTCTATGGCTTCTCTGATGATTCTGTGGCTGGGGTTTTCTATAGTGGCTAGGGTTTTGGTGCCATTGAAGTTGATGCTATGACCTGTGGCTTCCATGTGTTGGACTAGTGAGGAAGTGTGTTCCAGCTTTTTGACTGCATTTTTGTGTTCATCCAGGCGGGTACTTATTCTTCTATTGGTCTGTCCAATGTATGTGGCCGGGCATGATGCACAGGGGACTTTGTATATGCCTTGGTTTTCCAGGTCAATTTTATCTTTGGGGTTTCTAAGGATGGCTGCTATTTTTCTGTCTGTTTTGAAGGCAGTCTTGATGTGATGTCTGTGCAGTATCTTACTAATTTTGTCTGTAGCACCTCTTATGTAGGGCAGGACAGCTGTTCCATAGGTCTGTTCATCTTCTGGGTCTCTATTATGTCTCAGTGTGTTATCAAGATACAAAAAGAGCCAAAAAACAGACAGAAGATATTAGAAACACCAATCAAGCAGAACACAGCAAACTCCAAGACCAATAAACACAAACCAAGACTCCCAACCAATCAGGGTGAAGAAAAAACCATTCTGGCACAGCAATAGGCTGCCCCAAATTTAAATCTGAAACCACTATAAAAGCCTGACTCACAGATGGACACTATACAGAAGCCTGATGATGGCAGATGAGATTCTGCCGAAACGTTGCTACAACTTTAAAAGCACAACTACAATGACATGGGAAAATACCCGAACAAAGCTGAATGCCCCATATATATATATATACACACATACACACACACTCTCTCTCTCTCCACACAAATATTTCAAAACATCAGAAGTTCTAGTGTTTCTTCTTGGCCTTCAGATAGCATTATATGAAACAACCAAAGTGGCTTGTTCTGGCATCAGTATGTGAAGCTAGCAAAGTTATGTTCAAAATGCAAATGAAGTATTTCTGAGAAAGAATAAGAAGCATTATGTAACAGACCAAGTCAATAGTTGGTATTGGAACTTTGTCATGAGAACTCTCTGGATTTGTTAAAGGAATTTGCTTAATACTCCCCATTTAACATCTCCCACTCTTAAGTAGTTTCACAACTAATAACCATACCCTTAATGGATTGCAAAGGAATAAAATGTTTTCCTTAGCATAAAACTATAATCCATGTTCCAATGTTATGTTTATCATTCATTACTCATCATTTTCTATTCATGAAAGCTTGAACAGATGAGCAAACTTCTGGCTTCAAGGATCACCTTTGTTTTTGCTTTCTTTGTCACTATAACCTTGACATTCTCCAGGCTTTGTTGCAAAAGCAAGATACTATGGGCTGAGTGCACACAACAGGCATGCTGTCATTATAACCATTCAGCAGGCTATATGCATTTTGTAAATAAGACAATTCACCCTCACGTGGTATTTTGTAGTTCTTATCACTGTAAATCTTTCTGATGACAGTTTTATTTTATCCAACCTTTACTTGTTCCCAGTCTTTCTTTTAATTACAGTTACTTAACTGGCCAGAATGAAATTACTCCACAAGAAGATTCAGTAGCCTGGGGAAGCACCAGGATTGTCTATTTGGAAAATAAAGAACTGTTTCAGGGAAAGGATATTTGATTTATTGCCACAAGTGTGATGCCAAATCCTTCTCTCTTTTTCCTACGTGACTTTTTGCAAAGCTGCATTTAATTAAAATAAATAAATAGGATACATTTGCATGGTGAATAACACTATTAGCCTCTAGTCTCTAGCATTATTTACAGAGATGGCCTTGGACCCTCAAAGAGCCCACTGAAGAGGTACATGGTATCATGAAAGTATGAGTGAGGGGAGGAGAGAGTTCTCCTATTAGTTGTGCCCTTGCACAGCTCTGCCTTGTGTGACATTTATGGCCATCCCTGAATCAGAGGCCCATTTATAGTCACTCAGCCTTGGACAATTGGGTAATTCCAACTAGCTGCCCTTGAAGACCGCTTGGAAATTTCACCTGATCTAGAGTCCAGCCCAGTGGTGGGTTTCAAAACTTTTTCCTACAGGTTCAATGTGAGCATGCGCTTTGCGCGCGTGCATTTCCAACTCACCTTCTTCTGCAAGCCCTGTGTGTAAAACAGCTGACGTGCCACAATCGGCTGTTCTGCGCAAAGCAGCTGAGGTTGAAAAGCAGAAAATAAAGGTCAGTATAGATCCGGGGTGGATGGGAGGGCCCAGTAGCTGATTGTCAAAGCGAATCAGTTCGATCACAGATGATCATCAGAGCTACCAGTTTGGCCAAACTGGGCTGAACCTGTAGAATACCATCACTGGTGCAGCCGTTCAAATAATTAAGGGGTTCACTTGGTTTGCTCAAATAACATGACCACAGCAAGAATTGCAGTGAGTGCCAATTGGTTTTCAGATCCCTTCAAGGGCTGATTGTCCTTTAAAGGCCTATAAGACTCAGGTCCTGAACATCTGCAGGAGCATGTTCTCCCCAGGGTTTCTATCCTTCTGTAAGGGAAGATACTCTCCTAGGCCCACCTTTGAGGGATTGCCTTGATCAGGGATCCCAAAGGTATTCTTTTCCAGGAGCTTTTCCTTTGGCATAGTGTTCCACTTGAGGCCAGGTCAACAGCAACCCTCTTAGCATTCTGGAAAGCTGACAGGCTCCACAATTCCAGAAAGCCTTTGGGGATTAAAGATATGGTGGTCTTCATATTAAGTGTGTGCATTTGCTTTTTATACTATTTATTTCTTAATGTAGATTTTTTTAAAAAAAAAAAAGTATATCTATTTTTGTTCTTTATGTGATTGCTGTGTGCTGCCCAGTGTCACTTATGGTGAGATGGACAGCTACATAAATTTGATTAATAAATAATAAATTTTTAAAGTTTGTATCACTCTTAAAAGTATTTTCCTCAGAGACTAGGAGATGGATTGCTGCTGGCTTTAAGAGTTTCTTTCTTTCTTTCTTTCTTTCTTTCTTTCTTTCTTTCTTTCTTTCTTTCTTTCTTTCTTTCTTTCTTTCTTTCTTTCTTTTTCTGTTTTATTTTACATCATCATAAACCCTTCAGAGCCTTTTTGGAGTTCAGCAGCATATAAACAGCAGAAGTAAATAAACAAACCGTGAATTAGGTGTTCTATGACTGCACAACTATTGGCATTAATTAAAAGAACTTCCAGATTTCCCATCAGAGGCATTTGGTTAGTCAGTTTGCTTTGAACAGCCTTTCAGAGGTACAAGCATGGCCTACGACCAAAATGGGGCCAATCCAATTTGGTGTGCTGGTGAAGGTGCTTTTAAGGACTCTAGGTCTGTATACTTCTTTTTCTAATCACTTCCGGAAATTGCTTTTTAACTCCTTTTCAGAGATTAGGAAGCTTTGGATCAACAGGTTTTACTGCACTGGATGAGTTTCCTTCAATCCTCAGGGAAAGTAAAATAGCTTTACAAAGGCATGGAAGTGTTGAAGGACAAATTGTAGAGATCAGGCAGGGCCCTTCTCAAATCAGGTTGCTCTTGATCTCTCCAATCCTTCATCGTGACAAGACAGACACTTTTTCCTTCTGTTCAAAGATCCTTTTGGAAGAACCATCTATGTAGTCCCTGAGAGTCTAAAATGACTTAATGATATATAATCATATCTTGAAAGCGTCTGACATTAGGCCACCTAGGGGGAGTGCAGCAGGAAACAGCTGGGGTGCAAAGAGAAAAGAAAAGGGAAGAATAGTGTGTGGAGGGGGGAACAAACAGAAGACAGCTTGTGTTCTGAAGACCTGGCAAAGCAAAACCTTTCCAGCTTTCCCTGAAGTGGAAATGCACCTTTCAGAAACCCCCACACGATTGGCTAGCAGTTTTAATTAGAAGCATTCTGAAAACAATGGATTCTGACAAGGTGGCGGCCTCTGATCAGCAAACCAGAAAATTGTGCAAAAGAGCATTGTGCTCAGATGAGCTACACCAACGTGGAGGAATTGGCACTGAGGGATTTGGCTCCAAACAAGCTGCACAAACAAGAATTCAAGATAAGGACCTTGAGCAAGAGCTGCTAAAACAAGCAGTGTGTGAAGTGGCAAGTTCACAACATGGCCTCCCCAAGGCTAGTGAGGGGCCAGAACCCATTCCAGGAAATCCTCTTTGTACAGTTTGTAAACAACATAGTACAATTTTTGCTCCCAACCTAATAGTTTAAAGTTAATCTGGATTCATTTGGGGGCTACTTCAATGCTTTCAAATGAAACCCCCTCCCTTTTTTTTAACATGAAAACAATATGACTGAATTAAAGTTTCAACATTCACAAATTAAAATCCTCAAGCACTACCAGCCTTGGGGGCTCTCCCATCAACCCGAATAGAGCCATTCAGACAAAATAACAGAATAACAGAGTTGGAAGGAATCTTGCAGTTCGTTTTGTTCAAGCCCTTGCTCAAGCTGAAGACCCTATATCAGGGGTCACCAACCTTTCGGACCTCAAGGATCACCAAATTCATAATTTTAAATCCCGTGGACCACTAATATGAATTTTGACTGACGGTGGCTTGCTGGTGTTTACCCAGGGTCTCTGCAGAAAGCAGCAGAGATCCTGGGAAAATCCCAAAAAACGTCTGCAGGAAAATTTCCCACCTGTTTTCCTACAGATTGATCATTCTTTATTTGGGATCTCAGGATACTGTCTCCAGCTCTGTTCGAGAGAGAGAGAGAGAGAGAGAGAGAGAGACTGACTTTTGGCTTCATGCAAGCAAAGCAGCAAAAGTCTTTCTTTCTCTCCCCCAAACTCCACCTGAAATGAGTCTTTGCCGGCGCAGCTTCTGGGAACAGGATGCCTTGCAGGATCTCAAAGACTCATTTCTGGTGGAGTTTGGGGGAGAGAAAGAAAGACTTTTGCTGCTTTCCTTGAATGCAGCCAAAAGCAGAAGAAGTAAGAAGTGGAAAGAAGCAGCCCAGTGGCCAGGCCAGGCGCATGGGGTGCGTGGGGTAAGTTCCCCACTCCGCCCTTTCCCCTCTCCCCTCACTACTTCATGTTGTTCGCAATACAAGTGACGCAAGCCTTGTGTTCCCGCGGGCCAAGTGGGCGGCACAGCCTTGTGTTCCCGTGCAGCCTGGATCAATAGCTTTGGGAGGAGCTTTCGGGGTGGTCCACGGCCCACTGGTTGGCAACCACTGCCCTATATCATTTCAGAAAAATGGTTGTCCAAATCACCTCTTAAAAATCTCCAGTATTGGAGCATCCATAGCTTCTGGAGCCAAGTCATTCCAATGATTAATTGTAACTGTTAGGAAATTCCTCCTTAGTTCTAGGTTGATTCTCTCCTTGATTAGTTTCCATCCATTGATTCTTATCCTGCCTTTGGGTCCTTTGGAGCAGTGGTCGCCAACCAGTGGAGTGGGGAACCATTGGTGGTCCGCAGAGAAATGTCCCCTCCCCAAAGCACACACCCCAAAGCAATTAATCCAGGCTGCGCAGGAACACAAGGCTGTGCTGCCCACATGGCCCGCCCACCCGCTTGCCCCCAACCCTCAGCCGAGTGCAAACCTTACCTTGAGTAGAGCCACACGAGCTGGAATTGGAAGGTAAGACCAATGGCGGGGGAGGGAAATCCACCCCGGGTGGCTTGCTGACATTGGTGGGAAAGTCAGTCCCATATTCCAGAACTGCAGTAGTCACAGGACTGGCCCTTTGGTCATCCTGGAGCAGCTGCTCCTCCACCCGGGTCCACCGACCTGCCATGGACTGGAGGAGCTGCTCTGGAATATGGGAGCGACTTTCCCACAATGTCAGCAAGCCATCATCAGTCAAAATTCATATTAGTGGTCCGTGGGATTTAAAATTAAGAGTTTGGTGGTCCCTGAGGTCCAAAAGGTTGGTGACCCCTGCTTTGGAGAATAAGTTGACCCCCGACTTCTTTGTGGCAGTCCCTCAAATATTGGAACACTGTTATCATGTCACCCTTTATCCTTCAGGCAGGGCTGTCGAGCAGCAGGGAGGATTGTACAACAGCACAAACCGAAACAGTTCCTTAAGAGCACAATTTCAGCAACAGGGCTTTAATTATCACCCCACCTTCTATCCTGTGCACAAGATTGGTGCTGAGCTAGGAAGCCAGGTGGGTGCATTTCTGAGAAGGGAACTCCCCCCCAAATAATCCCACCCCCAGAACTCATTATACATACACCAAATCAGCATCTCATATGATATAAATAACCAAGACGGCATCTAACCTCTCAACCCACAACATGCACAAAAACTCTTCCAAAAAGAAATTCACTGATTAAAAAGTGAATTGGGAACCAAGTTGTGATATTAGGGAAGGTACAGATGGTAACTATCATATCTATAATTGCTGCAAAGAAAATTAGAATTAACTTCTTTAGATACCATCTATTTGTTTGGGTTTTTATTTATATGGCTATCCTACTCACACACCCTTTGTTTTTTCTTTGTCTTTTGCTTTCACTTTTCTTTATATTCTTTGGTATCTTTTCCTTTTTTCTATTTTTCTGTTTGTTTCTGAAGTTGTTTTAATCTTGAGTAACAATATAATTCAATAACAATTATATACTGTATATTTAAAAAAAATACCTCATCCAACAAGGAGGCCTCATGCAGACTAATCTGGGGGCTGGGAGAACAGCCAGGCCCCCAAGGCCTTGCAGAATGGCCTAAGGGTGGGAGAGAGCTGTTAGAAAATACTGTTGACATTCAGCTACTAAATCAGAATTTGCTGTACGCAGAGGTATCATAAGTGCTGTTCTCACTGTTTGCTCTTCTTTTCTTCTGATTGAGAAAAGAAATATCTGAAATGTAATTAAAACAAGTGCCTAATTGGCAGCATTTCCATGCAACGCAGGAGATGAAACAAGGCCAACTGGACTCAGAGTTTTCTACTACGGGAAAGATGCCATGGAAATAAGCAGATAAGTTATTCCACTGTTCCTGAGCACTCTCAGTTCAAGACACAGAATTTATGCCCCGTTCTATCTTATGAAGTTGAAGAAATTCAATTCAGATCTCCAGCATCCTGTTTCCTCTTCCTTAATGATGAGGCAAAAATCTATCCGGGATGATTCAGGATTGCCTCACATTGCCCATGTGCTTCTTTCTACACAAGGATTTCCTTTGAAATAATTCACCAATATTGTAGTTTATAAGTGTATGCATCTCTGTGTTAAATCTATTAATTGTATCTACTGTTCATGAGTTTGACCGTGCCTGCACAGCATCTGAGTTGACTCAAATTAACATTTTTGGCCATTGAATCTGAATCCTGCAAAAGTTTCCCACCAGTAAGAGAACCTCTTCTGGCAGTATCCTTTGCTTTTCATCTAGCCATTTTTTCCAGTCACAAAATAAATTTTAAAAAAGGAAGGGAGATCACCTCTTTTACAGATGATGGCAATTCTCCAGGCAGCGGGGGAGAGGCCTGCAAAAGGGGGGATAATAAAGACCACCTCTCCCTCCTTCCCATCAGTACAAAAATTCTGTCAGAATGCCTCTGAAAGAATAGATCCAATACATCGCATACGGTACACTAACTTGAAGAAAATCAGTGGTGCAGCTAAATAATGATAGGCTCAGGACTTAAAAAGGATTTACAGGGATTTCCCTTTTAAGGTATTACATGTGTTCTTATTTTGTAATTCCAAAATAAACAAGTAAATCTGTTTTTAAAAATATAAAAAGTCCCCCTTTCCTAAAAAAAAAAAAAAATCCTCCAAATTTAATTCCCCTTTTCCAGGCCCCTAGATTTTCTAGTGTCATTAACAAAAAGCAGACCCAGAGAAAGTCTTTCTGGCAATTGCAGAATATCTGGCTGCGGAAAAGGAAACTCAGGGACCACCTAGTTTAAGGGAAGATGGACTATATACTGTAGGTGTATCACTTGGACCATCAAGCTGTTTGGCATATGATGGCTCTTATTCCTGTCTTAGATTGCGGGAGTCTGATTCTATAGGTGCTGTTCACTATAATATAGCTACACAAGGGAAACCTTTCTTTTCTTCTTATCAAGGACTCAATTCTTTTATACACTTTCTGGTGAGGCCATTTCCTGGCAATTGGTGATGCCAAAGTGGAAGTGAATGGGATTATTCCTTCTCCCCACCCCTCACAATTCATTTAGCTTTCTTTATCTTCTGGGTAGCAGTAGATTGTGCTTGCCCTAGCTAGGACTACAATACAATACATATTGCGTGATAAAAACTTTTCAATCTGATCTGATTATAAGTGGAGTGCCTAAAGTTACAATTCCCCAACCTATACAAGAATATATCTATGTAGGTTGGGGTATTGAGTAACTTATTCAGCAAACCTAGGGGCTCACTTGCAGCTATCCAGAAATTCATAGGCAACATCCTTTTCTGCCATGGTCCCATGCCTTTGCTCCATCTCATCTTCATCCCATGCATAGTCAGTCTTGAGTCATTCATAATTCTTTCATTACTGAAATGGTGTTTTCCCCTGTAAATTGACAAGAGTAAAATCTGATGTGCCTGCTCACCATTCTGTAAAGAATACAGGCAATCCAATGCAACAATGCAATCCAGACAAACAGGATAATAGAATAACAGAGTTGAAAGGGACCTTGGAAGTGTTCTAATCCAACCCCCTGTTCAAACAGGAAACTCTATACCTATGATGGCGAACCTATGGCACACGTGCCACAGGTGGCACACAGAGCAATTTGTGCTGGCACGTGAGCCGCAGGAAAACTTACCTCACTGCGCATGTGCGTACCTCACAGCTGATTTTTGGCTGGTTTGAGGCCTTTTTCAGCCTCCCAGAGGCTTGAGGAAAGCCTCTTCAGGAAAAATAACAGGCCCATTTCATCACTTCCTGTATTTCCGGAAATACTGGAAGTGATGAAACAGGTCTATTATTCGACCTGAAAAGCCTGAAGAGCCTCTGGGAGGCCGAAAAAGGCCTCAAACCAACTGAAAATCAGCTGTGAGGTGCAGTGCAGGTAAGAGAGTGGCAGAGGGGGGAAATTGCACACGCATGTGCAGGGGACATGGGGGGGCGCATTGCCTTCTGGGTGCTGGCACGCAAGCACATGTGCGCAAGCACACACATAATTTTTGGCACAGGAGTCCAAAAAGGTTAGTCACCACTGCTCTATACTATTTCAGACAAATGGTTGTCCAATCTCTTCTTAAAAACTTACAATGTTGGAGCAGTCACAATTTATGGAGGCAAGTCATTTCCACTGATTAATTGTTCTAACTGTCAGGAAATTTTTCTTTAATTCTAGGTGGCTTCTTTCTTTGATTAGTTTCCATCCATTGCTTCTTGTCCTGCCTTCAGGTGCTTTGGAGAATAGCCTGTCTCCCTTTTCTTTGTGGCAGCCCCTGAGATATTGGGAACACTGCTATCAGGTCACCCTTAAAGATTGAGATCAGTCTGCCTACAGATAGTCCTCAATGTATAGCCATTTATTTAGGAACCATTTGAAATTACAGCTGCATTGGGGGGGGGAAGGGACTTGCACCCAGTTCTTGCACTTTTACACCTGTCACAGCATCCCATGTTCATGTGATCAAATTCAACTGCTTAACAGCTCTAGCAAAAAAAAAAAGAAGTAATAAAATCAGGTCCAATTCACTTAAAAGGTGCTTTGCTAAGCAATGGAAATTGTGGTCTCAGTTGTGGTCCTATGTCAAGCGCTACCTGTACTTCAGGTTTGTACAGATGTACGCCATCTCAAGACATTCTTTCCCACTGCTATTCTTTTCTCAGCTTCACCTTAGTGAATGGGCTGGATGTAGTAGCTACAGGGCCACCTCTTTGTTAAGGGAGCTTGAAGAGGCAGTGAGTTTTGACAGATGGACTCTTACTTGTCATGGAGGTGGCATGATTGGCAGATGGTGGCCCACAGGTGACATTGGAAAGGAGGAGAGGAGCAAAATCACATTGTTTAACATGTCTTTAGGTAGAAGCTAAAACAGGCAACATATGCAGTGTAGGCATCAGGAAAAGGCAGCAAATTTGACACCAAGATACTGTTCAAATAATTCAGGGTTGGCCACCAACAAATAAATATCTGGATAACTTACAGTAGAGTAACCCAAGCTCCACAGCTGTTTAATACCTCACAACCAAAGTTGGTTCTGAGAGTGTTTCTTATTAATATTCAAAGATATTCAAAAGGAAGAAGGCATTGCATCCTGGCAGCATTTTATGGTTGGTGTCTTTAGCCTAATTTCGCACTGAGCTTTCCTGAACTGATATAAGATCATTTTGGTTTCATTGCTACAAAAACATATTCTGTTTCTGAATGCTTTTTCAACAGCCTATTCAATATTTTTGCACTGCAGCTCTCTTTTAGGTGCATATGTATGCATCTCTCTCTTGTTCTCTCTCCCTCCCTCTCTCCATCTATCACCTATCACCTATTTGTGTGTGTATAGTTCTCTTTGTGAACGCCCTAAAAAAACACCTAAACTGTTAGAGACTTAATGCTCTGTGGTTTTTCCCACACTCAGAGTAAACAATGCTTTCTTCTTGGCACTTCATTTGAGTGAAAAACTGTATAACAGTTTCCATTTTCAGACAACATTCATATTTTTTTCACAAAGACATGGCATCCCCGGTTTAATTTTCTTAGACTTTTCTTTTTAATTTTCTTCCTAACAGCAAGAAAAATTAACCAGTGGAAAAGATTACCCGTCAGAAGTTGTAGGTGCTTCATCACTGGAGGTTTTTAAGAGAAGACTGGACAGCCACCTGTCTGAAATGGTATTGGGTTTCCTGCTTGAGAAGGGGGTTGGACTAGAAGACCTCCAAGGTCCCTTCCAGCTCTATTCTGACTGATTAGCAGCAATGCACCCATTTTACTGCATCAGCATTATTCAAGACATGAAAATTTTCCATATCTCAGTCATCAACAGAAGACATACCATATATAGTTCCTGCTGTACCTGCTGTGCTGAGTCCCAGCACATATATCAAATGCTTGAGACATTTAAGACAATACTATTTTAAGAATTATTACTACCGGTAAAGTTTCTATTACTGAAGGGCTCTCTGAAGTATCCACATGCTCTTTCAGCTCAGATGGTAGCATCTAGCCCACCCTCTCAAAAGAGAGAGAGAGAGAGAGAGAAACAGAGGCAGAGAGACAGACAGAGACAGAGAGAGACAAAGATAGACAAAGGCAGTGAGAGACAGAGAGAGACAGAGACAGAGAGACAGACAGAGGCAGAGAGACAGAGAGAGAGAGACACAGAGAGACAGAGACAGAGATAGAGACAGACAGAGAGAGACAGAGACAGAGAGACTGAGAGAGAGAGAGAGAATATTCAGCAGGATCTAAAATTATCACTTCTCCCCTCCTCCCACGCATAAGTTTCAAAGACAGGTGTAAGTTCTGCTTTTCTAGTTACAAAGGAAGCACACATAATTTATAAACTGTCAGTAGTAAATATTGCACAACTGTAAGCTGTCCTCATGCAGCTTCCCAACTGCCAACCCATCTTGCAAACATCAAGGACTTTCAAGAGCCTCAATAGACAAACAGAAGCATCTACAACCAGTGTAAATGTATAGATTTCTCTTTTTATATCAAGAGAAAAAAAGGGGGGTTGCTTTCAACTATAAAAGGTTTAAATATCCCCCACTTAGCTTGTTACTGAGCACTTTGGGAAGGGTAGAGAGTAGAGTTTGCCTTTTTTTTTCCCCCTGTGCCAAGGTATTTCCACAGAGCAGGAACAAAACTGAGAAGAAGGAAATGAAAGCAGCTCTTGTGTCAGAACAGGGACTGTGGGAATGACTCAGGACCTGAAGACTGAATCTATTTATCCAGTGAGACCTGCTGAAAGTCCCTTTCCAAGGTAGTGCCATCTACAGGGATCCCAACTGACTTTTCTCAGTGGCAGTTTCCTTTCTGAGCAACAGCCTGTCCTTAGATGCCCATTGGATGTCTTACTGGGCTTTCAAAGGCCATAAAACAGGCTTCTGTAGGAAAGCATTTTGGAATGGGGAAACAGTCTGTCCCTATCCAGGTGGTGCATCTCTATTTTGTCCTTTTATTTCTTGTTGATAATGATTTGTCTTTTTAATCTGATGTTGTTGTTGGGTCTAGGCTGTTTAGACCACTGGGAATTGAATATAGTGGAAAGGGAAGGGTCTGTATTGTAATTATCTTATGAATTGGTATGTCATTGTCTGTGTTACAGTCATAGAAAAGTGTGAGTACTTTGCATTTCTCTGAGTGCAGAGGTGCTACCCTCTTATCTCTATTGCAGTTACCAACTTTAGAGCCGTGGTGGCACAATGGCACAATGGTTAGAATGCAGTATTGCAGGCTAATTCTGCTGACTATCAGCAGTTCGATCCTGACCGGCTCAAGGTTGACTCAGTCTTCTATCCTTCTGAGGCCAGTAAAATGAGGACCCAGACTATTGGGGACAATATGCTGACATGTGTAAACCACTTAGAGAGGACTATAAATCATTGTGAAGGGGTATATGTCCAAGTGCTATTGCTATTTACTGTGGTTTTCATGATGCAAGTAGGTGGATCTCCCAGTTTGGCAGCATCTGGGGGTAGTATACATTCTTTCTCTTCTCCTTAGGCCATTTTCTCTATGAAGCTAAAGAAATAGCAGTAACATCTGGGTTAGATGATTAAGGCTGTGTTTACTATTCAGCAAAAAAAAAAAAAAAGGTTGACTTTGCTTAAGCAGTTCTCCTTCTAGCCTAAGCCAATATTTACCTAAGGCCTAATAGTGATTTATACAGGGGTCATGATTTTGCAACATCTCCTATGTTACTCATTTGGATTCTCAAATAAAAAGTTAATGAAAAACAGGCCAGAACTGTAAGTTCACTTTGTTCAAAATATTTTCAGAGTACAACAGTGATAATGCCTGTGTTTATATTTTAATTTTGTAGCATTACTTGATTTTATAATCTCAAGATTTGGTTTTATGCCTCTTTAGGTTTAATTCAGGCATTAGGAAGCATGTATAAGCATATATGCATGGAAAAGTAGATTTTATAAAGAAGCTGAACCACAGGTGCAAAAAAATGTAAAAAAGACAGACACCTGCTTTACTCTTTGTGATGCTCATTGCTCTATAAAAACATAGGCACTTTTTTTTTTGTCAACAATGAATCATTCAGGGGTTCATTTTAATTAGGAGAATTAGATTTTATTATTGGGGAAAAACAGTCTTGCTTGTCTGACGCATTTCTGGATCTCTTTCCAGGTTTCATACTGTACTGAAGCCAAAATGCAACAAATTAGAATCAAGCTATTAACTTGCAAACTCTAATAAATAAGCTTCCAAAAATCTGCAGTATCATTTGTGTAATTGGCCTTGAGACATCCAAGTCTTAGTGTCTCATCAGCATCAAACTGCCATCCAAACCTGAAATACACTGGGGGTTTCAGATTCTAGAAATTCCCTGCAGCAGTGACCGTTAAAAGAGAGAACCCTGGGAATTGTAGCCCAGGGGAGCTTGAGCGCATGGAGGGGAGGCAAGATGGTAAGCTGCTACTAGCTACTTTCATGAACTGGTTGTCCCCCGTTTCAAATTCTTTTTAAATGGTAATATAGGGTATATTATTTTAATAGCTAGAAGTTGCTAAGAGAAGGAAAGAAGGAAGAAAATTTAAAAAGAAGGAAACCTGAAAGCACTGGGCCCTGGAACTTTGGCATAGAGAAAATAATACAGGATGAACAAAGAGATTGAGAGAATCCATTTTTGATTAAAGTTTTTGTATGTTTAGAAGATAATGGAAGATTATAGTAACCCAACAAAATTCCTTTCAGCATAGGGTTTCTGCTATAGTATATTCTGAATGGGATTAAACGCAGTTTCATAATTATTTCAGAATTCCCCACATTGAACCTCAATGTCCTCAGCAAATACATACATATATATATACATACATACATACATACATACATACATACATACATACATTGAAGTCTCATACAGTAATTATATGGCCATTGATATTTAGCCACATCCAGCACAAGTAGGTTGTATGTAATCAAGTGCTTTACATCTTGTTCTATTTCTCCCTTATGAATTAATCCCAATAAGCAAAGACTGAATGGATAAGAGATAATTTAGTCTGTCTTTCTTCAATGTTTAGAAGTTTACAATATATTTTTCTGGGATTTAATAGGGTCTTAGCAAATATATATTTAAGAAATAAAAGACTTCTGAACAATTTTTATAAGACGAGTCCAAGAAACATATTTTGTACAGTAACATCATGTTCTGTGAGATAATGTAGATCTTCTAGATCACCCTTTTCTCACTAAAGTCTCAGAAGATTGTGCCACAAAAGTAACATGTGCAATAGTTTTTATTTTAAAAAATTAGCAGCGAATGTCTATAAATATATTTATATTTATTGTTTGTTCTCACAATATGCAGGACCTACAGGGCAATACTGCTGTAACTAACTTGGATATATTGCAACGATGATTTTCACATTTCGCAAATTGTTCTTGGGATGAACTCATTTCTATTGAGATGTTTCCCAATATGTACCTTAAACTGGACTTCCCCTCGAGTTCTGTAAGATTGGCTGCTACAGAAGCTGGTTCAAATATGTCCCTATGACTTATAACCCTGGCTGCAAGATAAGGTTGGTTTTCAACAAACTAAGCAAATATACAGGTTTTTTTTTCTGATTCTCAATTATAGTAGCTGCCCACATGACATATCAAGCTGCGGTAGCTTTCATCTATAGCCTAATAGTGCAAATATTCCTCCAGTTATGTTGCAAGTTATTAAAAAATATTCCTATAGTCAGCATATAAATTTTCTTCATACTGCACAATAAACATGAAGAAATGTCTTGGCTGGTGTGCATAGAATATCTGAAAGTTTTCTTACTGACTCTACAAAGAAAACTGCCCTCAACTCAGCTAACCAATTTCTCACAGGATAGGATTTTAATTCAGTTATCTGTGTAGCAGTTACTAAAGCGGCCTAAAGATGTTCCTACACAAAAAATTGATTCCACAATTCCATATCAGCATCTTTTAAATCTGCTGATATATTATTTTTCTACATGAAGTTGAAAGCAGAATTAAAGAACAGTTTCACATAATGGTGAGTTGGCCATGATCTCATTTGGACTTTCCATAAACATGAAATAAAGCCTTTGACCACAACATTAAGCCAAATCAAAACATGAGCCAGCTAAGCATACCACAGGCTTTCTGGATCTTGCTGCAGTCTGTGTCATCCTTCGAGTAAAATAACATTTTAAAATATAAATGTTAATATTCTGAGTATTTCATTGTCTGATACACGAATGCCATTAAATACTAGATGCCAATAATAACCAAGTATCAAGGATAATTATTGGAGTAGAACAAAAAAACACACAAAAGTTGCCATGTTTGAGAAACATTGTCCTAGGAGGTGCTAGTATAACAGACAAATGCAAACCACAAATTCAATAGCCTAACTCTATTTTGTGCTGTATAAAGAAATATTTTAAGTTTACATTATTGAGCTTTGGCAGTCCAGGAGCTATGAGGGAAGAATTTCTAATTTTTTCCATAATGTGCAAGTCCATGACAATTACGCTCATATGAAGTCAACATAAATATGAATTCTGACAAGGTTGAACCATTATAATGAAACACAAGAATCTACTGCTTTTTCCATTCAAACACATCTGGACATGGAGAAAGAGAAAAAGGAACAAGATTTGAGCCTTCATTTTATTATAAAATTTATTTATCATTTTAGTATAAAATTTTATTATAAAATTTTAACTTGGCAGTTGCTGGATTTCTTCTTAATGAATTCCTGAATTTTTGCAATAAATATTTATATCAAAGAACTGGGTCTTTCAATCAGTGACCCGAGGTCTCTAATTTTAATATCAGTCAGCAGAAACCTGGCAGAAGTTTGTAGCACAGAATTTTATTTTTAAAAAACCTGTTTATTTATTAAAACAATTTATAAGGTTGCCCATGTCCCAGAAATGATTCTGGGAGGCATACAAGAGTTAAAAACAACATTTTAACAAATCTCAACTGCCCCACACTATAAATGCAACCCAATTCATAAAAATAACATTAACCAATTAACCAAACCAGAATGACTGATGGAACAACCAGGTCTTTAATACCCTGATTTTAATGCCTGATAAAAGACTAACAACGTCAAGGCTTCCTAATCCCTGGAAGGATGCCCAGAATACCTAGCTTTAATTTATAGGCATCTACTCTTAACTGTGATTATTCCAAAATGACAAAACATCACTGCATCATCATAACACAGATCCCATCCTTTTATACATGGGTAATGATGTCACATGCAAAGATGTAAGGGGTGGACTTTGAGTTTCTGACATTATGATGCATGTTTTGTCACTTATTCCTTCCTCCCTGCCTTGACCCCCTCATAAGGTAGTCCATGACTTCCTCATTATTCCATTCCTTGTTTAATCCTTCTGAGATTCTGACAGCATTATCTAATGGCAGTGGGGCCATTTAAAATACAAATGGAAATCAGATTAAATGGGTTCCCCATAACAAACCACTGACTACCTTGAAAGAACAATGCAAATATTTCTTGCAAAAGTATCATTTTAGTTCCACTCTAAACTATACTACTGTAGTTAAGTAGAGGTAAAGTAAAGTGGAATATTATATAGTTTATACCAAAGCTATGAGAACAAATTGTCTCAACAAAAATTCCTCGGTGTAGAGCAGAGTTTTCCAACTTTTCCGGCTTTGCAGACTGCACGGAAGGGGGGATGGTTCTGTGTGAGTAGCAGGCAAGTGTGCATGTGCACACAGCTCCATTTACATGAATGGCATGCATGCACACTCACCACTCATGCAAATGGAGCACAAGTGCATATGCTTGTCTGCTGCTCACGCAAGTGGGGATGCATGTGTGCGTATACACTCTCGCTCACCATTTCCGTGGCCCAGTTGCAAATAGCTCACGGCCCACTAGTGGGCCACAGCCTGTAGACATCTTTTTTTTTAATTACAAGAGTATGAATAATGGATCTCAAGATTCAAATAAAACCTACCTTCGTTTCTTAAATTTGCACTTTGACATATTATTGCCAAGAATCAAGATAAACATATCATTCATATGCATACATTGTACCTTATGGATTCTTTTTTTCCCCCATCAGCCATTTTCTATCTGGAGTATAGTATCAACTGAATGAGTACTACAACTCTCTGTTCCTCCATCACTTACAAGTCTCTTTAAGAAGCTATGCTATATGTAATTGAGAGGAACATAGAAATATTATCTACCGGTATTAAGATTTGTGGAATTTTTATATACTTCCAATTTATCTTTAATATATTGAGAATATATTGAATAAGATTCCTAAAGTGAAAGGATAATTTTGCTAATTCCTTGACTTAGTCTCATTTATAAAAATTACTCTTATGCAAGGCTATTTGGATAGAAGCCCTACTGGTGACTTCTGCAGTAATCCAATCATTGTTGTGCTGAAAAAGCAGTTTTGTAATGACAATAGATCTTATGTCACTTGAGTGATGTGTGAATTATATTATAAAAATGTTAGAGTATTAGTAGAGAACTATTATTGGAAACATTTTAGAAAAGAATCTAAGTACTTCAAGGTGGAGTCTTCGGTTCTCTCCAAGACGTTGCATAGTATGTTGTATACCATACAGCAGGTTGTATATCTATACATATTACAACAAAATGGATACCCACACAAATTTATTAAAAAAAATTCTGATCACTCAACCCACTTACAGCATAACCAACACAAACTATGAAAAGAATATCACTGCCATACATAAAAAATCTCAGAAAAAAACCCAACAGATTATTACAACCACATGGCATCACCGTAGCATATAAACTTACTAAAGGCCTGCAGAACATCATAAAAGACCCATTAGCACAAGAATTAAAAACAGGAGTCATCAATGACATACAAGTATAAGGACTGTTACAGCCACTATGTAGGCAGAAGACTAGCAGATCCATGAAAACCAACTGGCAGTCAAAAGTCATGATGAAACTGTCATCTCTCAACTTCGGGATAGACTCAACCATAGTTTCAACTGGGAAATTATGAGCATCCAAATTAAATCCAAAAATGCTAGGGAATCCCTGAAAGCTTGGCATTCAGGCAAATCAGCCATCAATAGATACATAGAGATTAACCATATTTACACACCATTCAAAAATGACAGTGGAAAAAAACAAAGGAAACAAAAAGTCCAAAATACTCCAGTTGCTGATCAAATAGCCTATATTAGATAAACAGGGATTAACAACAGACAAACAAGCAGAAAACAATACCCTAATCAAGGAACTATCAGGAAGAAAACCGCATACTCACCTATACCGGCAGGGTAAGTTACTATATATAAAGAGGAAGCAAAACCCACACTTGCTTGCACTGATGATGTTACCTAGTTAAGGAAACATCGTAGCAAGCAAAGACCAGAGGGCAAGCTCAGAGAGCACTAAGGACTGCCCAGTCAGAAAACTATAAGATCTGTGTCCTTTTTCCAAAGAAACCCCAGGCCTCAGTGAATTACGATAATATAGGTAATGGCAGCCATTAACAAAGCACTTTTCCAATGTTCTAACGTTAGTCACACATTCAGAAGCAGGCAGGCATAGAAGAATAAATAAGCTCAGATTTATTACATGAGAAATGTAAAGTCTACTTTAATGACAAAGGGCTTCAAATCTGCTATATAATAAAGGGTCAGGAAAAAGTACTATAAACCATGTGGGATAAGTTTCAAAGGAGCTATTAAATCATTTTTTTGGGGGAGGGGGAAATGTATTCCATTTAGAAAGCTTTGATTCTATTCTAATTGAGGAAATGATAAGAGGTCAGGTCTGGGTTTTGGTTGAGTTCATTTCAACATATTGTCCACAGCATAAGCTTTGATCCTCTGTCAAGCCAAGAGCCAAGATAAAAAACGTCAGTGAGAAGTAGAGCAAATGAATGTCAGTCTTAATTACTTACATTGCAGTGACATCTAATGAATTTACTTTTATTCTCATGTCTAGCAATTGTTTTCACCCAAGTCCTAATCAATAGGTTTTTAAATTTTATTTTTATTTATGTTTGTGTTCCCTGAATTTGGATTTTTTTATGCTATTCTTTTTTTAGACACTGGTTTTACAACATCCTTCTGATATTTATTGCAAGCTGCCTTGCCATTTTATATGGGAGCTTTTGAAAGATACAAATGCTTAAGCAAATCAAACAGAAAGCCTGGATCAGACAATAGTATGTGTACCTCTTTCAGAACAACCGCAGTGTAAAATATCTTAATCCTTTCAAGCCACTAAGCAAGACAGAAATTAGGGGGTATCCAATAGAGCTGCTGTGAATTTGGTATATTATGTCTGCATATCCAGATATAAGCAATGGTTCACTGATGCAAGAATTCTGAACAGTAAAGTTAGATATAGTATAATTGAGATAAGTTATAGCAAGATTGCTCAGCCAGGTGACAACACTAACCAAACATGGCAGTCTGAAAAGCTAATCAGAGTCGCAGATCCTTAGTGGTTGAATGTGAAGGACTGGGAAGCCACAGACATGTTTTCCAATAAGAAAAATATATTGGAAGAAGACATTTCTGTTTTCGAATGTCAACAAAATAACATTGTATGTGTTGATGAAGTAATTTATAGTTGACTTGAAGGAGATTTTTATCTTTACCTTTTTTATGGATCAAACAAGGGAGTGGTGTGTTAACTATATAACAATATATCCAATCTCTACTATTAATATTCTACATTGGGAACACGCTTTGTATGTGAGTGAGAATATTGGTCCAAAGCCATGAGTGCCAACATCATAGACAAATTCAAACTTTTTTCCATTGTGTTTCCTTGTTGATAAGAAGAAACGGTAATGTGCTGCTTGAGGTTTTGGGGATGAAAATCTTGCTGACTGGATGCTGTATTGTATTTGGTTCACAATTTAAGAAGATTCACTTAGAGGCAATTAAATAATAATACTGAGTTCAGCCCAATGTCTTATTTGCAAAATGTTAATTTCAGCGAGTAGGTAGCGAACTGCAAAGTGAAACAGCCCTGCTGTAGCCCTTCAGATGTAAAGTGGACAAACCATATACATGTCCCCATTCTCACCCTCATACAGCCATTCCATTAAAAGGGGTACGTTTTGGCTTTACAAATTCACTTAAATCAGATTGTCATGATCACAGCAAGAAATTAGCTCCTTTAACACTAAGTACATGTGTTTATTTATTTAAGATCCTGCCCAACTTCAAACAAAATCCAGAACAAAAAAAGATAAAACCACTTGCTCTATACCAGTGTTTCTCAAATCTGGCAACTTTAGAAATGTGGACTTCAACTCAATATATTTAATATTTTTGCTGTTAATATTTTTTATTGTATATAGCTGTGGTTTCATCTCTTGAGAACCAGTTTGGTTTAGCGGTTAAGGCAGAGGTCCCTAAACTTGGCAAATTTAAGACTTGTGCACTTAAATTCGTTGTGGGAGTTGAAGTCTACAAGTCTTAAAGTTGCCAAGTTTGGGGACCCCTGGGTTAAGGCAACAAGCTAGAAGCCAGGCAGCGGAATTCTAGCCATACCTCAGGCATAAAAGCTGACTGGGAATCAGTCATTCTCTCTCAGATATGACAACAGCTCAGGCAACAAGCTAGTCAGTCAATTTATTTTGCAACCAATGGATCAACACTTGGCTGATTAAAAAAAACAACAGACTTTCAAGTTGCAAGAAAATGCTAGGAGAAAAAAATCAATCTCATGGTTGTGAGCTGTCCAGAGTTAGCCAAGATGGGTATGGCCAGCTCAACGTCGCTCATGTCAGGGTGCCTGTGGTGGCCTGGGCAGGGCTGGGGAGATCCACTGTCTTCAGTAGAGGAAGATGAGACCAGGGAGAGGGCCAAGTCCTTGTCCTCCAGAAGAGCCTCACTGTCCTTCTCAGGCCATGCGGAGGACCCCCAGATGGTAGTGCAGGCTGTTCAGAGCCCTGGGCAGCATAGGGCAAGCGCCCAGCTCGGCCCTTGAGCTCCCAGGGCACTGGGACCCTGTAACCCAGCCCAGCCTCGTTTCTCTGAGAGAGTGTGTGGCTGCGCTTACTACCTCCTTTAGGCTGCTGCTGCTGTGCTGATTCTCCTTGGCCAGGTTGCTCATGGTGTGCAGGAGAGCAAAATGTGTGGGTCAGAGGGAGGCCTACTCCTTTATGCGAGGAGACCCGGCTTTGTAACCAAAGCAGCTATAGGATGGGAGATCACCAGGAGTGGTCAGGAGGAGGAGACAAGGGGATGGTGAAAGGGCAACAGGGCTGCTGGTGGCCAAGTGCTAAAGCAGGACTTCTCTCGCTCTCCCTCCCTCTCATTATAATCTTCCCTCCTTCCTTCCTTCCTTCCTTCCTTCCTTCCTTCTGTCTTCATTTTCCTTTCTTTCTTCTTCCTTCCCCTCTTTCCTTCTTTTTCCTTCCTTGCTCTCTTCCCATCTTCCCTTCTTTTTCTTTGTCTTTCCTCTTTCCCTTTGTCCTTTCCTGTCCGTTCTTGGATGCTCAAATGCAAAAGGAGAAACATTTCTCAATGCCTTCTTGCCGTGTGATCAAATGCCACTTTTGCTAGTAGTTTGTTTTGCTAGCACTCTGCCAGTGAAAATGGCCAGTCCTTCACTGTTTCCATGGTGGCCCCATTGGTGAGATCTAAGCACCACACAGGCCGAATCCAGCCTGCAAGCATTGAGTTTGACATCCCTGCTTTAAATCAATAAATAGATAAACAAAATAAAGTCAACTCCTCAGAATACCCCAACCAGGCATCCAATTCTGGGAGTTGGTGCACACATTGTAAAGTTGTTAAGTTTGAGAAGCACTACTCTATTCAAAAATACAGTCCAAAACACATCCAATAAGAGATCTTGCAAATAAATAAGAAATATAGTAGAAAAGGAAGCAATCTTTTAACAATAAACATAATGAAACGAATGCTACAATGATGCAAAGGTCACAAAAGTAAACATTTCAAATGAAAAATGTTGACAAGTAAAACAACAGTGGAGGAAAGTTGTCAACACCAGTCAGCTTCTAACAGAGCAGAGGCCTGTTTGCTGCTGCTTGCCATTTTTGGGGAGTGGGGAAGATCTACTTCATCCCCCAATTCAAGCCAAAGGCCCTTCACTGGTGCCAACCAGAGGTGGTATTCAACCGGTTCGCACCTACTCGGTCGAACTGGTAGCAGTTATTTGGCATGGGTCGCTGAACTGGTGGCGACCCCTGGCTGGCCACGCCCCCAACCCGGTTGCTTGGTTGCTCACTTGCGGTCACTCTCTTAGCTTTCCGTTCCCCATGTCCTTTTTCTCCCCGGGGGAGGAAGAAAGGCATGGACACTGCAAGTATCACTTTCCCCATGTGAGTAAAGTGCCTGGAGTGAGAAAGAGTGCGGTCTGACAGAGGGGGTGGGGGTGAATCGAGTCTTGGAGCACTTTTGCAACGTAAAAGAAACACATCTTGGAAGCAGCAGTTCCTTTAAAAACTTCTCCAAGGATTCCCCATGGACGCTGCAAATATCACTTTCTATCACTTTCCCCCTGTGAGTTAAAGTGTCTGGAGTGATAAGGAGTGCGGTCTGACAGGGGGGGTGGGGGAATCCACTCCAGCCTTGGAGAAATTTAAAGGAGCTGCTTCCAAAATGCTTATCTATTAAGTGCTCTGTGTGTGTGTGTGTGCAAGAGAGAGAGAGAGGGAGAGAGAGGGAGAGGAGGAAGGGGGAGAGAGAGAGAGGGAGGGAGGGAGAGAAAGAAAGAAAGAAATAGGAAGAGAGAGATAAAACTCTGTGCTATTGTTTTTAATTGTTCCATTATTTATCATGTGTTAATATTTTACACTGTCCCTACACCTAGAGTGATTTTTCTGCCTTTCTTTTGCCCAGGGCTACCACATATTTTTCAGGGTTTACATGCATTCAATGTCAATAGTCCAGAGCATAAAATACACATGTGTTTAACAAGAGCTGAAAGGGACCTTGGAGGTCTTCTAGTCCAACCCCCAGTTCAGGCAAGAAAACTGAGGATGCCAAACTCTGAGTAGAAATCCTGGGAAAGGTGTCAGAATAATACTTAGAAGGGACCTTGGGGTGAACCCTATACCATTTCAGATAAATGGCTGTCCAGTCTTTTCTCAAAAACTTCCAGTGATTGAGCACCCAGAACTTCTGGAGGCAGGCAGTTCCACTGGTTAATTGTTCTCACTGTCAGGAAGTTTCTTCTTAGTTTTAGATTGCTTCTCTCTCTTCAGTTTCCATCCATTGCTTCTTGTTTGCATTCTTCTTCTTTGGAAAATACATTGTCCCCCTTTCTTTGTGGCAGCCCCTTAAAAGCCTGTTGCCTATCACCCTCTTGGGCAAAGCATGTGAGCCATTTCCTCCTTTCAGTGATCCATGAAAGTACATCTATAGTATGCAGATAATAAAGTCAAAAAAGGTGAACAACATTTTTACAGAACTATAGATAAGTTGAGGCTGGGTGACAAGGAATGGCTGGGAGGGAAGGGGCCAGGTGAGGCACCCCTTGATATGAGTGACATTGAGTTGGCCATGCCCACCCAGTCACATGACCACCAAGCACGCCCACCCAGTCACATGACCACCAAGCCATGCCCACCAAATAAGCCACGCCCACAGAACCGGTAGTAAAAATATTTGAATTCCACCACTGGTGCCAACATGTATTTTTATGACTCCTGAGATAGCATGTTTTCTTCCTTTTTTCCTGAAAGCAGTACACAAACATTTGTAAAGCCTCTCTCATTAGGCCCAAACTGAATGCTATCAGAAAGGCTGATTTGTTATTGATCTCTATTTCCTAGTATCCTATTAAAAAAATATGCAACAAGGGGAGGAGGGTCCTCAAAATGGTTAAAATTTCTCTTCCTCATTTCACTTTATTACAGGAAGTGGTAAAAGCAACTGAACTGAAAAGCTCAGGTGGGTGTGGCCAGCATGTGACGCATCTGGCTCAGGGGGCGCGAGTTTGACAGTCCTGATTTAGGGCACTATTGTTTCCTCTGATTAAAAGTGGATCTCTAGAATAATAGATTGGATTAAACCTCAAACCTTTAGCAGACAAAGTTTGCATTCTAAGCCTTAAAGTGGTCATATCTTTATAGTTTTAAATATGTGCAATGACAAGTAATTGGTAATGTTAGAGAGAGAGTTGATTTGTGAGCAGGATTTCCTTGGATTTTTACGCATGTTGGTGAAGGTTCCAATTTGAATTGGGTTTTAAGATTTTTTTCCATGTCAAGGGATCCATATGGAAAATGTATATGTATCTGTAGGAATCCTCCATGTGCAACTTGCCAATGGAAGAACAGTTGACCTGATTATGAGTGAGGGAATTATGCAGGTTGTGGAAGGGATTTGGACACACAGAGCTACAAAAATATTCCCCACTGAACCATGTTCTACGAAGCAGGCCATTGCTTCTCCCACCCCTTTAGAAGGTGATACATAGAAAATTCTCTTTGCCCTATTATTATCACTGGAAAGTCCTACCTTTTCAGTAAATCATTTTATGTGGTCTTATCTCTACGCCTCAGTGTGTCAGTGGTGCTCCTCAACAAAAGATCCATCCCATTGTGTCCGAATGTCCATCAAGAGCTTACACTGGCCCAATGTCTGATTTTTTCCAACATAGACCACCCTGTCCTTGAATGGCTGGGTGGATGGACATTAACATTTGAACCACCGTAAGTCCATTTATTTGCCATATGCTAAATAAATAAATAAATATGCTGTTTGTTATCCTGAAGCCTAGAATTATTTGGTGAAATGCATAATTTTTCAGTGGTAATGGTATTTGATGGCACATACCAAAAAGAGATGCAAAACTTTTATCCCCAAGCAAGGCCAAAAATAATTTAAAGTCAGTTTCTCATATTCCACCTAAATTAAAATAAACTTCTTGGCCTGCCAAGGTAATGTCTCCATCAGCCAGAAAACCCACAGAGTGACAGAGATCTCTTCCACGCGGGTTGAGTTACTTCTTATGTAACTAGAGGCAGAGACAGTGTAACCAGGGAATGTAGTTTTCTGTGACTGATCACATCAATGCCTTTTATCTAATGTCTCTCTGTACCTGGGACAGGTTGTATCTGTATCTGTAAACAAGGGAGCCATCTGTTCTTTTTAAAAAAGCAACAACCTACAGAACTGTTATTTCAGATACACACAATCCCAATTAGGAGATGGGTTAAAAGCCAATATTCTAAAAATTAATTAAAAACAGTACAAAAAGGTTAGACTATGTTACTTCCTAGAGTCTGCAGAATATTCTTCTAGACAGGCAACAGGGCATATCTACAAAGGCTATGGCTTAGTTTTGTAACTATTTCAAAGAATTACCTTAGATGTTATTGGAACATAACATTGCTCTGCTTTTTCATTAAAGCAACCAGGTTTTATTTAAGAACTTGGGGAGGGGTGGGAAGATGCTGCTCATTTAAGAAACCCACTCATTTAAGTTAACACTATTCCTAAATTAGCAGCAACTGTTTTCCAGCCCCCTGTGGAAGTGGGGGGATCAAGTCTGCAGAGATGTGCTGTGTGCAAAGACCAAAGCAGTTTGTCCAAATAATTTTTCAAAGTGTGTACAGCCTTAATGTGTTTAAGTCATGGGAGCAATGACAGCCTCCACACACACGCAGGACACAGCAGCTGCAGATGACTCTTGTTTTGACCATTTTGGGACATTTCAATTGCCAACTGTTTCTTTCTTCTTTTCTTAGATGCTAGAAAAAGGACTAAAAGAAAGTGAAAGTTAAGCAGGAAGACACGAGTAATCATTTGAGAAATTACATGAAGCTAAATGTTTAGTTCATTTTACTTGGGCTTATCCAGTCAGAGAAAAGGCTATTTTTTCCTACCACTTCCAGCAGGACTCACTTCCTTCTCTAAACAGGCTCTCTGCATCCTCTCCTTTAACCTTACAGGTAAGTGAGATGGAGACATTTAGCTCTTTTCATCTCATCAATGCCAGCCAACTCAGCCTCTTCCATTCCTGAGCAGGTTCCAGAAGTACCTTAGGTGAACCAAATTAAAATTAGAAAAGTGAGTTGAAGGAAAGAGAGATGGAACAGGAATTCCTATTCTACTAAAAGTATACTTAATACTTAACTTCAGCTCAAATTTCCATATTCTTCATAATTAGCATTATTTTTAACAAGCATATCTTGTAACAACATGCATAACTTGGAAATATTTTGCTCACCAGTAATAAAAAAAGAATAGCTATCTTATCATTTGTTTCATAGATCTGCAAAGGGCTTGTTCTGAATGTGAATTCATTTGGAGCATTTTTACCTGGGAGAGTATGACATAAAATAACCTGAATAAAAAGTGGAATTTCTGCAGCCACAAAACAATTTTTATGACTGAGACACTGTTTATTTTCTGGTAAAATTAATATGGGGTTATCATAGCAAGTCTTATTGTGGTTCAGTTCTGTCAGACAGTGGATGATGACCAGGATTTGCAAATAATAGAGTGGGTATTCCCAATATTCTATTTGTGCATGGTTTGTTTTTTATTCCATATTACATGTTCACAATTGAAGTAGTCTATAAAACTAGAAAACAAAATTGATAAATAATTGACATGGCTTCTTCGGGGTGGGGTATGCGTATAAATCACTCTTAAATATGCAGTCAATGTAACAGTAATTGTAAACATACAAAGGAACTGGAAATGAACATTCCAAAGTACAACCTTGAGCTACTTTGTACAAAGTACACAGGAAACAAGTTTTTTTTAAATAAAAGATTAATATGCTAAGGGTTGAAAGCTAGCTGTTACCAATGAAAGGAGAATGAGCACATTTTCTCACAGAGGTTTCCTGAGCACAGTAGTAATTTCACTTCCAGTGCTAATAATAGTCCTTACTTCTGTGCATAAAAGCACAGATGGACAAGGTATTGCTTTGAAACTGTTGTTTGCAAGCTCTTCATGATCTTCAAAACATCTTCCTTTTGCTCAGAAATAAAGTGAGAACTAGAAGCATATTTATTAACCCTCTTCAGAACTCTCAGAAGATGCTTCAGTGGGCAAAGAACTGCCAACCTGATCAGATGGAAGACTGCAGAGATTATGAAACTAAAAGCTGGATTGTAAAGTCCAAAAAACATGCTGGAAGAAGACAGCGACAAGTTACTTCCATACTGCCACCCCAAAAAATCTACTTGAATATGCCAGGATGCATGACCAATCGGTCTTTGAATCACGGTATTTCTCAGTTTTGCAGGTTCAGACTCACTCATGCAGCACATTTATCAACCTGCTATCTTGAATCTAACCTCCCTCACTAGACAATACTGAATGATGGACTTTGATTGCAATTTGTTATCTTTAAGCAGCTTATAATCACATAAAGTTTCATATATCAATCCATGTATTCAACTGTTTTGCATTGGGTATCTTTAAAACTGTGGAACCAGTTTTGCAACTTTTTTATTTGGATAAGTGTGGGGAAGGAACTTTAGATAGGAAATGTATGTTCCTGCTTAATGTTTTTAAAACTAATTTTTAATGCTTGTGTATGTAGCTAAGTAATTGTGGACATGTGCACATATTTACTAGACTTTTTAAAGGGAATACAAAGCACCTCAAACGTTCCCATAGTTTTAATACTATATTTTGTAGTTTCTCTCCACACAACAAATCATAATTCACACATAATCTTTATTTTTTTCACAACTGCTAGACTATGCATTGGTGCATTGTCATTCATTCCATGATAGAATACTGTATAATGCACTGTGAAAAAAAAGTTACTTTAAAGCATGGAATAAACAAGATGTAAAAGAACAAATAAACAAGAAATAGAAGTGCATTGTGTTCCTTTTCTATTTATTCCAATTAATTTGGGATCATTTCTAGATGAAATCAAGGGAGGGAAACTTCAGTTTGTTTCCTTAGATGACACCAAATATAACTTACAATTTAGCCTTAACTGGATTGTGGAAGTGACACAATTCAAGATACAAAGATTATTTTGGAAATTGTCTTTATTGTTCCTTATGTAAACGGAACTAGTATTGGGAAATACTCCTTACTTACTCTCTTGGAAAAATGAGACATAATTATCATATGGTTATGAGGTCAATCACCTACATCTACAAATTGCCCAATATTGAAGAAAAAAATTGAAGTGGCATTTGTGGAATAGGTTTCCAATAGAGAATAACTGATACCTAAACATGCCCCTAAAAACATCTCCCATATTCCCATTTGATGTTACTCATCTCGTCCCCCTATTCACTTAAATCCGACGGTTGTGAATGCCTCGCCTTTGCTCCAGAGAAAAAGCGCAAAGAACGGAGCGCAAGTAAACCTGTAGCAAAGAACAAGCACAACACGCTTCTCCGGGTGGTGGTTGTTGTTTTAACTGCTCCTTCCCCGCACTGAAATAGGCTCGATTCATTTTCACTCCACGAGTTGTAACTTTCCGCTTTTTTTAAATCGCAAGAGGATGGCAACCGCCTTGCTTTTCCTCCCCCTTCCTTCTCTGGAGCGGAGCACGCCGTGTACTGTACCCAACCCCGGTGCCCTTGGCCTGATGATGCTGACTGCACTTGGCTCCAGAGCAGAGGCGCTCCCGCCCATCGCCTTGAAAGGAAGGAGACGCAGGGCTGCCCAGGACTCCCAGACAAGACCTGCCGCATCGTGCAGAGTTCAGTGCGGCAAATTCCACCTTCTTTCAGGGGAAGAAGGGGACAAGGGTGGCGACCTTTCGGGCTTTTCAGCCTCGGTCGGTTTCCACCGCGTAGCACCAGTTTCTGCCGGGGCGACTCCTTCCTTGCCCCTGTCCCCTCCCTCGCTTCGCACCCCCTCCGGTTAGCTTTCGCCCCCCCTTTGCCCCCTCCCCAAATCTACAGCACTCCACGTGCCTGTAAGGAAGAAAGGGGTTAGAAGAATGGAGCCAAGAAGAAAATGGAGTCCACCTTACAAACGTGAAGCGAGCGGGGTGGGGTGGGGATTCACACAAACGGTGGAGCGGGTGAGGGGAGTGATGGAGTTTAGGAAACGCTAATGAAAGATGGAGGAGCGGGCCAAGCCTGAGCTACTTATGAGGGGGTGGGTGAGAAGTGGACGGGCGAAACGCGAACTCGCCGAGGCCCCGCTTGTGGCGCAGGCGGAATAGAAAAAGTACCCACACCACCTCCCTTCCCCCCTCCCCCCTCAAGTCCTCTCCCCTCTCCATTCTCTACGTTTGTATCTTTGGGATACGCGTAAGCCTCCCCCCCCCCACCACCTTCGGATAACCAGAGCAACGAGGAAGGCAGCCAATGATCTTTCCGCGCCGCTTCTTCCCTCTGGACCAATCAGGGAGCGTCGCGACCGCAACCTTGCGGTTGGATCGGGCCTGCAGCCAATCAACACAGACAAAGAGACCGGGAGGGCAGGGGGGGCAGCTTTTTAGATGAGGTGATCTCGTGCACTGGCGTCCTCGTGCGGAGCGCCTATAAGTACTAGCTGGAGGCCGTCGCGCGCGCTGTAGACCTTCTGCGGGGGATTCCGGCTGGAGCGGTCGGCGTCTTTTGGGTGTGCGCGAGCCTCCGGTTACTTTCCTTTTTTGCTCTTCAATCCGTACGGTCGTCATGAAGACCAAGTTCTGTAACGGCGGCGGGGCCGATCCTTCTTCCCCTCTGGGTTTCCTGCTGGGATGCGCCCCGGGCCCGGTGTTACCCCCCGCCCTCACTCAATCGCCCCCTTCGCCCCCATCTTCTAACGCCGATGCCGAAGGGAAGGAGCTGGGGCTCCGGGGCCAGGGCCACCAACAGCAGCCGCCGCCACCGCAGCCTCTCGTTCTGCCGCCCACCCCTCCATCCCTGCCGGCGGAGGAGCAGCCCGATCCCCGCACCCGGCGCAAGGCGTATCTGTGGTGCCGGGAGTTCTTGCGGGGGGCGTGGCGGGGGCTGCGGGAGGACCAGCTGCGCATCACGCCCATCAGGTTAGCATCTCGCTAGTATCGGGGTAGGGCACGGGCCGCTAACAGTCGTTGGGGGGGGGGGCTCGGCCACTTCCCACCGAGGCGGCAGTCGCTGGGCATCCGTTTTATGACATTCCCCGCATGTTTAGAGTGCGTTGCCTTAGCCGCGGCTTTTCGGTCGGCTAGCCCAGAGAGAGAAAAAGAGAGACCTCTTAAACGTTAAAACGGTAGTGTGTGTGGGAGGGGGATTTTTTTTTTCCTTCCGTTCAGCAAAACTGAGGGAAGTGTGTGTGTGTGTAGCTGTTAGTTTGATCTACCTTGTGTCTTTTGTGCTCAAATGGCGGAAATAACCAGATGGCGTCAAAATATTCTTCGCGCCTTCTTTACGAAGGGCATTAAAGATCTCCAAAGGCCATCAATGTCCATATTCCCCTGTCTCCTCAGATAAGGAAGAATTGGGGTGAGTTTGGGGCGGTTATAGGGCCACAAAAAAAGTCATCATGGAAATGATCAATGGAAAAGAGCCAGTTTAGTTGGTGGGGGGAGACGGGGGAAGTGTGGGAGTGACCGGCTTTTGGGGATAGTTAATCGGCTGCAGAATTTGGACATCAGTTTAATAATCCATAACTATAGCTTCTTTAACAAGCTGTGGTTACATGATTTTCACACAATATTTCAAGCAATTACAAGTCACTTGTGGGTAATGTTACAACTAAAACAGCCTTGATTTAATGCTGGAGCCTGGTTACATTTTTTGCTTTTTTGTAAAAGAAACCAAAGAAAGTAATTAACAGAACCACCTGAAACATTTCTGATTTTGACCTCACGCTTACTATTATACTGTAGAGGATGGAATGTAGAAAGATTGCCCATTTAGACTTCCTGCCAGACTATATAGAATGAATAATGAACAACCCAGCTTCAAGCAGTTATTTTTTTATTCTGACTTGCAAGGAAATTTAAATTCAGTTATCACATTATAAAGTTTTCTGAAGAGTGGCTATTTGATTTAGCCTATGCCTTCTCTCTAGATTAGCTAATACCGGAGAAAAATTGTGATACTTGGAAGATAATCATAAGTGTTTTTTGAATATATTTGCAATAACTTTCTGACACATTGCAATGCTTTTTTGTCTAGTAAAATACTTCAAATATTTAAAATATATGACTGTCACTTTTAATCATGGGCATGCTAAGGCAAATGATTTTTATTATGAAACCCTGTATAGTCTGGTATGAGGAAAAACCTTTATGACTTCCGATTCTTAACAATCTGTATTAATGAGGCTATAGTACATTTTGTTTTATTGTTAAACCCTTGAAATGTCCCATAAAATTGGTTGATTACTTTTAGCAGTCATTATTAGCAACTGTTTCAAGTATGTGTAGCATAAAATGTTTTAGAGATAAATTCATAGTTTGAGATGGTATTTTAAAGTTTGGGTCATATGGGGTGATTTCTGGACTTGCATTGCTCATGTCCTTTTTAAAATAAGACTGCTTAGCATTAAGAGTCATTTCTTAACTGCAATTCCTGTAAAATGTTAGGTACCTTTCTCTGACTCATAATTCCAGCAATAACTCCCTTGCTTATATTGTTAGGAAAATAAAGATTAAGAAGTTATTGCTATTATGCATGTTTTCAGAATTATGTGAAAAGTATAGTGGTTTTTTTTTAGAATATTAAGTTATGTTTGTGCACCAGAGAGAAATGTTGAACTTTGGTCTAATTTCTCTTTTGCTAGACTGGCAACCTTGTTAATTTAGAGCAGCTTTCACCAACAGGAAAGAGTTGAGTGAAAATTTGGTGAAATTTATTCTGTTAAAACGTTTTTTTTCCTAATAAAAGCAGATAAGTTTTTTTCCAGCATAGCTGGAAGAGTTTGCTTAGCCTGTCAAATCTAGCCCTCTCATTCTAAAAAAGCAAATTAAAGCATATATGACAGACAGCTGCCCAGTCCCTACTCTGACATCTGTTTCGTTGCACCTAAATTTACATAGTTCCTACTGGAATTTAAGAGGCTTTCCTCTTTATGCACAGACAAAACAAAATCATTCTCAAAACTTTAAATGATGTACGATTTATGTAATTAGTATATTCATTCCTACAGTTGTGGATGTTGTTTGGGATAGGGAAATTAAATCACAGATTAGATTTATGAAATGGAGAGAGCGGTCCTGCTGTTAGCAGTCTTTAATACTTGATATTTGAAAAAGTACTAACTTTTAAAGAGTGAAGCAAAATGTAAAAAGATCAAATGAATGGGTGAAGTGATCACTTGATACCTTTATATACTTGAGACTAGTGATAGCACTCAGTGACATTTAAACAATAGGATTGCATGAAATCATCACTGGCAAAACCTGTATGCTGTTAAAGATACTTGTTTCATTTGGCAGATTGAAAAGTAAGCGGCTAGAACAAAACTGTAGGACAGTGATGAACCTTTTTGGCACTGAGTGCCCAAACTGGAATCCGTGCATGTGTGCGTGCCGGAGCACCAGAAAACTGAAGACCAGCTGGCCGGTGTGCGCATTCCTGTTTTTTGCGCATTTTTCAGGCTGATTTTTGGGCTGTTTTCAGGCCTGGAAAACAGCCTGTTGTTTGGCCATTTTCAGGCCATTTTCCAGACCGGTTTTGTCCTAAAACAGTCTGAAAAAGGCCCGGAAATGGCCTGAAAAACAGCCTATTTGGGGGGAAAACAGCCTATTTGGGGGCCATTTTCTGGCACTCCAGCACCCACGAACACCAGCTCACTGGCTCGCCAGAAACGAGAAGAGCAGCTGGCAATGGTGCGCATGCCCATTGAAAGGACTCTGTGTGCCACCTCTGGCACGTGTGCCATAGGTTCACCATCATGGCTGTAGGACAACTAAATTGAGTTCTAAGCTATAGAAAACTGCAGTTTATAATAGAATATCAACTTTAAATGAACTTATGGGTAAGGCTGATCAATAGAGAGGATTCTCTGAAGGGAAGATGGTATGGATTGTGTCATATGAGAAATTCTGTAGTTTTCTTTCACACAAGTATGATGGTCAAGAAAGATGATTCTAACAACTAGTTTTGGTATTTATGAAACGGCTAGCTAATTGATAGACATCTAGTGTATGTAACCTTTACTGGGTGAAAAGTGCATCACAGGGCAAAATGTTTTGAAATAAAGCACCTCAAATGAGCGAAAAATGCATCCAAAATGCATCCAAAATTAAGTGATGACTCTTGTGGCATTGAAATTTGGCCAGCTTTTAAAAATATTTTATGACATAAAACTTACCATAAAACATCTATGGCATAATACAAAATGTCATAAAACATTTCCTGTAGTTAATTTCTATTGTTGAACTGTACTATATAGTTCACCGTGGGTACTCTCAAGGCAGATACATCTCTGAATATCTCTCTGAATTTTTAAGAACTTTTCAAGTATATACTATGGGTAATTCCCACTTAACAACTGGTCAAATTAACAACTTCAGAAAGGGTGCTTTACATCTTGTAATGCACTCCCACAAATATCCCTAAGGTCATATGATTGCAGTCTGGATGTTTGGCAATCTGTTTGCACATATGACAGGTGCATTCCACAATCATGTGATCACCATATGCAAATTTTACCAACTGTCCCAGAAAGTCAATGGGGAAGCTGGTAGGGAAGCTGCAAACTGCTGCCCCCTGCTAAGATAATTCTTCCTGTCTCTGGGACTGGCTGAATGAGGTCCCTGCCAAAAGATTTCAGCTTACCTGCTGAAATCCAAGCAGGCACTGCACTGAAATCTTCCTTTCTTCTTCTTCTTTCCATCTGGGCAGGCAGAGAAAGAAGGATTTTGTCTCCCATCTCTTTGCATAATGAGTCATGCTTAACATGCTGCTACCCGGAAGTTACTTACTTTATTGTCATTGCGCCTCGTACAGTGAAATCAAACACCACCTTCAGTGCACATCATGACCATGACCATGAAAATAAACACAAATACACATCCTTCACCCTTCACACATTGAACCAGAAACCCCCGACTACCTGTACATTTTTCTCTCAAGTCAAATTTCTTCAATGCTGTCTAATTTGAGATTGTTCAAGTAAGAGTAGCAATAGTGTGTCAAATTCAACATTAAACAAATTGTTAAATTTTCTTTACATTTGAGAATTACAGGTAGGACTTTTTTGATTGGAAAAAGCCAACTGGTTTTGAGATTCCAACTAGCTGCTTTCCCTTTATTCCTTAGAAACTAAAAATGCAGCTGTTCATCCTAGCTTCTGCAGTATCTGTTGGATTTAATATTTAAATATTGTTAGAGTTGCAGAAGACTCTTATTTGTACAAAGAAAGGCTGCTCACTTCTGCTTTTCAGCAAAAAGACAACCTTTGAAATGCTACTCGTGAAAGCTGTCTTCTGTTGTGAAAGTCGGGGGGAAAAATAGTGCTACCTTGGGGGCAAACATAGATGTTATTGATAATAATCTGTGGGGCCATTAATGCTATTAGGTGTGGGATAAGTCTATTCAATGGCTTTTTTATGTGGCAAAGATTGTACTCGAAAACTAGGCAGGGCCAGAATAGAGTGGACAGAGCCAGATAGATACTAGGCTGTGTTTCCTCTATATCAGGGGTGTCAAACTCGCACTGTCATGGCATCACGTGACGTATTGGGTCTTTTTTCCCGTTCACTAAGCCGGGCGGGGATGGGGCGAGCATGTGACGCATCTGCCCATGGGTCGCGAGTTTGACACCCCTGCTGTACATGATTGTAAATTTATCAAGGTGAAATGAAAGAAAATGAATAGTGGAATTTTTCCTGTGTGTCAGATGATGCTAAATTTGAACTTTTAAAATTGTAAAATGATTGCTACAGATTATCCCTATCCCAAGCACTGCTCTTATGCAGAACTGCTTTTTCTCCAGCATGCCTATGGGAGAATCCACACATATGGGTTGAATTGCCTTTCTGCCCAGAGACTGGGTCATCAATCTTTGTCACGCTTCTTCTCATTGGACCAGGAAGTCTCCATGCCCCAGTCACAACTCAGTTTTGACCCTATAGAGATGTGGCAAAGGTTGGCTCCAACGATTAGTACGCAAATCAGCAATTCTGAAATGTGTGGATTCTCCAAAGGTTTGAACAAGTTTTTTAAAAAAATCGGAAGACAAGCAGCAATTGGAAATTTACAGCCTGCTGTTAGTGCTGTCATTGCACGGCTTATCCTGAACTACCAATTAGGGCCTAATAGCCCAGGCAAACAGGGGAGAGCTTGATCGCTATCTCCCACCTCCAGGGTGTGTGTGTGTGCTTCAACTGCAGCTGTGATTGACTCCAGTGCGCTGTTTGCGCGCCCAGGCTCACCTGGGTAACTTGGAGGTGGTTGTTTTAGCTTATAGCCCCAAACAGCTGATTTTCAGGGCCACTGGCCACCATCTTGCTTGTAGACCGCATAGTGAGTTGTGCAGGCTACCCCAAGAAACTGGTAGTGCTGCCACTGCCACAGTCCAGAAAAGGCACTCGGGGCTGAAGAGCTGCTCAAAAGGAAAGGAAAGGATTGGAGGATTGAGCACTCAGCTCTCCTCCTAGCATGATATCTGGGCTGAAGGCACAATGGCTGATTACACAGCAGCCAGCATTGAGCCCAAACTTGCTAAACGGTCCAAGCAGAGCCCCAAGAAGGTCACACCTGCAAATAGAGAGGCAGCAGACAAGATAAAGGCTCAGAAGCAAGCAGAACAGGAGAGGTATTCTTCCTGCCAACAGCCAGAGCCTGGTTGTTCCCGCCCTCAGCAGCCATTAGTGCATGGTCACCAGAGGGAGATAGAGAGCAGGAATATATTCCATCTGCAGAGGAAATACAAACTGAAAGATTTCTCTTTGATTGCATGATTCCTAGCCCTGCTAGTTCCATTCACCCGCCTACTACATTTAGGCGTGGTGATAGATAGCACTTTGGTGAGATTTTCTTGTCCCAGGAGCTCCAGGACAGCATCAAGTCCCTGGTCAGTTAGATTACAGCGGAGCAAGTGGCTCCTTTGGTGATGCTTTGCCAGCTCCTTGGGGAAATGATTTCATGACAGACCCCTCCAATGGTTTCTCCTGCCATTCCAGAGGGCAGGCACCAGCATCGCCAATGTCAGGGTTCACCTAAAGTCGGACGTCCTCAGGTCCCTCAGGTGGTAGGTTTCCCCAGCGATCAGCAAAGGGTCCCTATTTAAGGAACCCAACCACATGACAGTTACTTTGGATAAGGATGGGGAGCCCATCTTCAGTCCCAACTAATGCAGGGACAGTGGTCCCCAGCGGATCTACAACACAATGTAAACTGGTTATGTAAACTCTGAGCCATTTACTTAGTGCTCAAGCACTTCCAAAGCACAGTCTCTGGCCATCACGTATTGATCCTAAGAGACAACGTGGTGGCCAAAGCACATGTCAATCGCCAGGGAGGAACACATTCCAGATCCCTCATGACCGAAGCAGAACAACTGGGAATCATGGCAGAAGCTCACATATTGTTCATCAGGGCAGAGCACATATCAGGGACATCAAACGCAGGCAGATTACCTGAGCTGAACCAGGCTGGACAACTCCTGAGTGGCGTCTCCATCCAGATCTCTTCCAGGAAATGCCTCAGAAATTCGGGAGGCTGGTACTTGACCTGTTTGCCACTCTGACAAATGACCAACTTTCCCAATTCTTCTCCAGATTCCTGATGCCGGGAGCATAAGGGGTCAATGCCCTTCGCAGCTGCTGGCTCAAGGGTCTACTTTACGCCTTCCCTCCTCTTCCCCTCATCCTGGGGGTAATACAGAAAGCGCTACTAGAACAGGCAGAAATTCCTCTCATCGCTCCCCATTGGCCCAGATGGTTATAGTATGCGGACCGAGTGAGTTTGTCAGGGTCCTGTCCTTGGAGGATTCCTCAGGACAGGATCTCTCTCAGCCAGGGTGTCTTGGAACACCCACAGCCTCAGTGGCTCCAATTGGCCACCTGGCACTTGAGAGGAGGATCCTGGGGAAGGATAACTTTTCAAGGAAGGTGATCAGGACAATACAAGCTTCCAGGGGACCTTCCACGAACAGAATGTACAATGCTACCTGGAAAGCATTCTATCATTGGTGTACCAAAAAGGGCACGGATTCCACATGGCTTCTATCTTGCATATCCTGGACTTTTTTGCAGGATGAACTCGACAAAGGTTTCTCTCCCAGTACAGTACGCAGATAGATAGCCGCCCTGTCCACAGTGCTGCATATGGCAAGCAGGAGTCCCTAGCCCACCATCCAGTAGTCCGCACCTTCATCAAGGGAGCTGTCAATCTTAATCCATCAACAATTCACAGGTACCCTTCCTGGAACCTGTCTACAGTCCTACAAGCCCTCACTATGGCACCGTTCGAGCCTAATCTATAAGTCTGCACTCCCTAACAAAGTTACCTTCTTAGTGGCCAGGTGCATATCGGAATTGGCAGCTCGTTCTGTCAGATTTCTGCACCTTCCACACAAACAGGGTAGTTCTGTGTCTAGATCCCTCCTTCATCCCTAAGATCAACTCCCGCTTCCATACAGCTCAGGAGATCATCTTACCCAACTTCTGCCCCAATCCACCACATGATACGGAGCACAAATGGCACAAACTAGATGTAAGGAGGGCACTCTGCAGATATATCAAAAGAATATCGACATATCGCAAAACTGAAGCCCTGTTTGTCTCATTTCAGCCATCTTTAAAGGGTACCAAAGTCTCATCATCAACCATAGGCCGTTGGATCAGGGCTTGTATAGCCAAGACCTATGAGACTCAGACTCTTCCTGTACCCAGATGAGTAACTACCCATTCAACTAGAAGTGCAGCTACCACAGCTGCCTGGGTGACGCAAGCCTCACTTTATATCTGCAGGGTGGTGAAATGGTCCTCCCTGTCTGCTTTTGTAAGGCACTACAAACTGGATACATACGCCTCAGCAGAGGCGGCCTTCGGCAGAAGAGTGCTACAATGAGTACATACAGGCAGGGGTTCATAGAACCAGACTTCTTCCTGCCCATAGGGACTGCCAGCTTTGGTATGTCCCATACGTGTGGATTCTCCCATAGGCATGCCGGAGAATAGGCATTGGCTTACCTGAACGCAGTTTCTCAGCATGCCCTGAGAGAATCCGCTCCCACCCTGTTAACCATCTGGTCCGGTGTCCAGGTGGGAGGCAGGGCCAATGCCACAGAGCAGCTCATCAAATGGCTGTGCCTTCATTGTGACTGGGGCATGGGGACTTCCTGGCCTGACAGGAAGAGGCATGGCAAAGATTGATGACTCAATCTCTGGACAGAAAGGCAGATTCAACCCATATGTATAGATTCTCCCAAGGCATGCTGAGAAACTGTTCAGGTAAGCCAATGCCTATTTTCTGGACAGTCCTAGATTTTAGTTGCTTGCCATCTTGATTCCCATAACATTTCTGAGCCAGATGTTGATCCAGAAATCTATACTATGGCACTGCAATGGCTCTAGTCCAGGGCTATCAAATGTGCTGGCCATGCTCCCATCCAGTTTAGTGAAGGGGAAAATAGTCCCGATATGTCACGTGAAGCTGCTGTAACGATGTGAGTTTGACATCCCTGCTCTAGAGGGAAATGGGGGAGAATGGATCAAAAAACAAGGATTGGGGATGACTTATGATTGGTTACTTAGCGACATTCAGAGATATGACAGACTTCTCTGGGGGTATTTACTACCTGGATTTGATGTTTCAATTACCGCTTTCTCTCTACCCCCACCCCCACCCGGGTGCTTGGCAGCTGGCCTGCATTTATGGCTGTTTGCAGGATCTTGGTGTTACATAACTGCATTTCATGCTGGTCTTGCTGAAAACTATCATTTATCTCTTGTTTTCAGCAAAACTGGCCCATAGTGAATCATTAGCTTATAGATAAACAAAGATAAATTGTGAACCTGCTGAGTTCTTTAATGTAAAATCTATTTTTAATAGTCCATAGAACAGAATACATTATTGTGCTAATGCCATTATGCTGCTATTAATGTCTTTCTATCATGTAAGTTTGAATAACAGGACCAGAGTAAATACATAATTAAATGTATATGTTCATATAAAAGTCATTTTATTAAAATATATAATTATGAGATCAAATCATGTGCAATTATAATCAAATATAAATATTCTTTAAATTTATTTACTAAATGAGGCCAATGATTTTATTTAACATTCTAAAAAGATGCCACAAGTATAATTGCAAAATGGTTGTTTTGGTTATGATTAAGTATAAATGTCTGTCATGGAGATAAACTTAATAACCAAATGGGAATTCTCACCTTTTGTGTATCTGCACTGATCTGTCCATACGTAACAAAAGAAAATGGGAAGAGACAAATTGAATACAAGCAAGAAAAACGATTTGGGGTTCAAAATAGAGGCCACGAATTGGACTTGATTTTTTCTGCTCCAAAAGTCTTCATGCAGAAAGTTAAATGAATCTAGGATTTCAATCCAAAGCATGAATCCATTTTTCACACTTACATTCAGAATCAATCATACAGTCCAAATTTTATTTGAATACTGACATCTCCTGTGCTAAATAAAAAAATGATTTCTTTTTGTAGAGGAGGCCTCAGCAACATGCTTTTCCAGTGCTCTTTGCCTGACACTGTAGAGACTGTTGCAGATGAACCACGCACTGTTCTTCTTCGTTTATATGGTGCAATTCTGCAAATGGTGAGTATTGTTAGAACAATGGGGGAAATGATTTCATATTGTATATATGAGTAATATGCATTTCAGCTGTTCCACCTATGTTGGTTTGTTTATTGCATAAAAATATGGTTTTTAATGTAAATCTCAAGTGTGTTTGAAATACAAAATATCTATTAGCTTTTGTCAACAATCCATGTAGAACTCTTGTCTTAAGCACTTATTATTATTGGCTCGTCATTATGCAGACCTGAATTGAGAAACAACATTGGTTATTTTGTTCACTCCCTGGCTCTGAACTGAATCATTAGCCTTGAGTAATAGTGACTTACATATTGTTTTCCAAAACGACTCTTGCAGGAAATCCATACTAAGCCTTTATTGTTGCTTAAGCAACATCGCATGTGATACAAGTTTCTCCTTTCCCATGTTTCTACTTGCAGGTGTTAATATTAATTCCTTTTAACGTTATAGCGATCATATAGTGATATGGATTAGTCTAGAAATAATACAAGGAAGCAGATTCTGTATGAGGCACAGGAGATGGCCTCCACATTCTCCTCATCGAAAGAATTGGCCTTTGGAATAATAAGGATTCTTTTTCTTTACCGTTCATTGATTTGCTTGTCAGCCACTAAGTATGCTTTCAGGCATTGGGCAAATAATAATAAAAATACAATTATATTTCTCATGCTAAGAATTTAATGCCCGCTAAAAGTAATTTTTAAAAAGTCTTAAGGTACAATCAAACATGTAAATAGCTTGAATATATAAATGTTAATTAATATATTAAGAGATTAAATTTTGATTTAAAGACTTAATAAATATCAGATAATTTTTAAAAAATGCCTGGCACTGAAAAGATAACAGGATTGGTGCTAGTCCCTGCCCCCCCTCCCTCATGGAAATGCTGTTTGTCGTTTCTACTTTACGTCAGGTGATTAAGGCATCTGGAAAAGATTATGAAGGTACCATCAAGTAAATATGGCAGCAGGTGTTACACCAGGCACTTGGAGCATATATTTTTTGCACTTTTAACTAGAAGTAGAAATGAACTGAAGCTAGTACAATTATTTATCAGTAACACATTTCCACTTAGTAACCGAACAGCTAGAATGTTGAATTGGCTACAGTTTCCAGGTAGTTTTCATAGGTTATCCTCTCTAGTGTAATTGGTTTTAGACCAGCATTGGGACGACCAGATTCAAATCCACCCCCACTTATGAAAACTCACTGGGCAATTTTGAGACAGTTGTTCTCTGTAATTCCCATATATCTCACAGGCTTGCTTTTGGGGAAGAATTGAAGAGGGGAGATCTATTTATATCACTTTGATCTTGTAGAGAAAAGATAAAATATAAGTTTAATAAAGTATGTACAGTTTATGCAGTACAGGTAGTCCTCGAATTATGACCACAATTGAGCCCAAAGCTTCTGTTGTCAAGCAAGGCTATTAAGTGAGTTTTGCCTCATTTTGCCACAATTTTGCCATAGTTATTAAGCAAATGATTGCAGTTGTTAAGTTAATCATGCAGTCATTAAGCGAATCCGGCTATTCCCATTGATTTTGCTTGTCAAAAGCTGACTGGGAAGGTTACAAAAATTGATCACATGTCCCCGGGAGAGTGCAGCTGTCATACCATAAATATATGCCAGTTGCCAAGATCCCAAATTTGGATCACATAACACTGGAGATAAGGCATTGGTCATAAGTGTGAAACAGGGCCATAGGTCACTTTTTCAATGCTGTTTGATGGTTACTAAACAGTCATAAGATAAGGACTACCTGTAGTTGATCCCAACAGTTATCAGAATATGAATAGCAGTGACTTAATTATCTATACCAAGTTTAGATTCTGATTGTTACAGTCTTCATAGGAATTCAGTTCATTGAGGCTCCCTAGAATCTGGACTACCCTGAGATTGCTAAAATCTTATGTTCTTAAGGCTCCCTTATTGAACCCATGAAATTCCATCTTATGTAGATACTGCACCAACAATTGGTGCGAGTCCTGCTGCTTTTTTGTTGTAAACATTACAGAATTTACATAAGAAAGATGTTCTGGTTATTTATTTAATGTAAATCCCAAAGCAGCCAAGGAATTTCTTCCCAAGTAGTGCTTTTAAGTAAGATGCCTAGAATTGATCCAGTGGGAAAAAGAGAGGCAGAAATGTCACAAATAAATATTTCCTGCTCATTGAAGTATTTATTACCAGTTTTAACATTTCTAATACTATGAAATTAGGTTTGAAATTGGCCTGAAGCCATTGCTTGTTATTTTTGTGTAGAAATTGTTGCAATCATAAATTTCCAGTTGTTTAACTAACAGAAAAATCTATAAGGTTAACATTATTCATAATTGAGTATTACTGTTATTTACTTTCTAAACATATGTATTTTCATAGACTAGAATGGTTCAGTAAGACAATAATACCGCCTAAAGTATCTAGGTCTTTGGATAGGTTTACAGATTAGATAATCAGACATAGCGTGAAATAATAGTTCTTGTAATATATCATCCCGAGACTGAAAAGATGTGTTCCATCACAACATTGTTCAGTAGTGACAGAAGATATAGACATTTTGTTTAAAACTTGATAAATTAATGTAATATAACTTTCCTTCCATTAAGAATCCTTAGTGCAAACTTTTGATGTGGTGCTCATGTTAGTACTGTATTCAATTTCTTACAACTAAAATACTCCTGAATTACAAATATATTGAAATTCAATATTAAACGCCACTTGAGTGTATAGTGAGAGTAATCCTGAGTATAATTTATTATAACTATATGCTTTGAAGCTTGGATTATATACTGCAAACTAAAAGTAACTAGAGTGGAAATCTTGCAAGGCAATAACCAAAGAAATAGATCTTTGCTGTTGCTGATTTGCTGAGACCTAAAATAGAACTACAATTCAAAATAACAAGTATTTTACATTAATTTACAAAAAAATTAAGTTATAGTGCTATTATTATTCATTGTATAAGATTACATATTTTTAAAAAGTTGTCTGCAGAGTAAATAGAAATTAGTGCCTGGTTGTGATATGCTCATTTTCATTTGAAAATATAGCTGAGTTTACAGAACTTTAATATGTGCTAGCATGCATTTTGACATAAATTCTGTAATTATAGTACTCTGAATATTTAGTCTTACGGAATTATAAATTGGATTGGATTGTGCTTAAGCTTCCCCCAAAATAACTATTTTTATAATATATTTTCTGCCTTTTCATGAAGAAAATAATTCAGAATCTTTGGATTCGGTCCTAGTTTGGCTGCTCATTTGAGTATTATCCTAATTTTTTTTCACTTGGTATTTAAGATTTTTGAAGATATCTAACTTCCTTTATTTCCGTAGTGGCAGTGAAATGACTGCTTTTGTTGGTGCAGTTCACTAAGGTTTAAGTAAGCAGAGACAGTCCTAAGGTAAAACTTTCAGATTATATTGAGGGTCTCAGTATAAACATTTGTCTCTTTCTAAACTATTTTTAATGCATAAGCAAACTGATTTTTTCGCCTAGTATCACATCTCAAAAATCAATAAACAAAAATAAATCTGAAGCTGATGGTAATCTTAGAGTGCATATTCACAACTTTTTCACTTAGATTCTTAACTAATTTTTATGGATAAAGACTCCAGAGTTAAGAATGGCACCTTGTATTTAATTTAAATGAATTTCTAACTTTTTAATTAGAAGCAAAACTTATATTACTGCTGCATTCAGAAAACAATTATTCCTATTTTCAAATTCATATCAATTCTCAGGACCACACTTTATCTCTTCATATCTTTAATTCCAAATTTGAAACGTGCTAATTGGAAGACACCTTACCTGTCCTTCATATTCCAGCTGAAATGACTTAAAACAAAAAAAAGTGCCCTGCTGGTTATTTCCCAACACAGTCCAGTTTGCTTATCATAAATACTGGAAGACACAAATGTCAGTGCATACATACTGTTCAATTATATTGCTTTAAGTTGGCTACAAGAAAATGCAGAAGAGACTTGGGATATTCCTCAGCCAACTTTTATTTTGTGCCACTGTGCTGTGTAATATGAGGCTAGGAAGTAAGTTACAAAAAAGTTGTCAGCTTATCTGAGATTAATAGAAAGAACAATAGTATTGGTTGGTGTATACATCTGAAAGGCAGTTATTAAAGCAATTGAAATAAATAGAATTACTCATTACTACTGCAAAAATGTACAAATTTTGTTATTGTGTATTATTTATTTGTGGCAGAAATCCCATTTTAGCCAAATAAAGAGGATACTGGGGGGTGGGAGGGAGAGGAAATGGCTCATGCCCTATTTTAGCAGCCAAATATTAGAATTCTGTTGTTATTACCAGCCTGTCTCATTTTTAATATAATAGAAAGCATTTAAGACCACCTGATGTTCACTAATCACATATAGATTGACTGCAATTGCTTGGTATTACATACCTACTTCCTACTTTTTATTTGTAACTCAGTAAATATGTGGAATACTGTAAGTGTAATGCTCCTTCACTGTTGAAATTTTTGCTTTGAATACCTGGTAGCAAGGAATAACTGCAAATGCCAATTTATTGGCATATAGAATTCCTGATAAGGGGACACTTGTTTTGTTGGGTGGCGTTAAGGGTCATCTGAGGGTAATGTACCATTTTAGTTGTATGTGCATGTGTTCTCTGCTGCAGGCTTGTCCATGCGATCGTGCCTAGAGCACTCTGGTTTCCAGGTGACAGACACGATTCACGGTATAGTATGAGATCTCTGAAGTTGGAGCATTCTCTGCTGGTTTCATTTCCTTTGGGCTCAGAGTATGAGGCTATGATGAAAAAGCTTACTTTCTGTAGATATATTTGTAACATCTGCACAGTTAAATGGAAACTGTAAATGGATTGCACCATTCCGTCTTTATGCTCCCTTAAAAGAATGGTAACTTTATCAGAAGTAAAAAGGATTAGGGATGTTCTTGGGATTTAAAAAGACTTGTATGTCCCAACGTCACAAATTCCCCATGCACAGTTTATATCGAAACGACAGAATAAGAGATATAAAAATTCACTTTAGATATTGAATGCAGCTCTACCCATATCCTGTGCAGTTTCTTTCAGTGCTCTATAACAGGTCTCCAAACTTGGCAACTTGAAGACTTCTGGATTTCCTCAGCCAACCATGCCCGCTGGCGAATTCTGGGAGTTGAAGGCCACAAGTCTTCAAGTTGCCAAGAGCCCTGCTCTACAAAATAAATATGCTGACCAATAATTAAACCAGTATTTTAATGCCTCCCATCTGATTTCTTAGTGAACACAAAATGTTATTTTTAATAAAGAAGTGAGCAATTTATCTCTAAGTATGCTTATAATTCAAGAGATTGGTATAGGTGCTCTCAACAAAACGGCTGCCATGAAGGATTTGATGCCATATAATACTTATTTACCAATAAGTGATAGCTCCCAGACATCTCTCTACAAAGCTTTCTATCCCAGTTTTTTTACAGGGACAAATGGTTGAATTTCTGAGGAAGGCACTGGATTACAAGTGTTCTCTATATTCATTTTCTAAGAAGAGCTTGATTTTTTACAGTAATTAAACATTATAATTAAAAAGATAAAAGCTAATACAAGCTTTAAAAATGTGCAGAAGATAAAAAATAGAAAAATAAGAATATACTTTAAAAAAGAAAAGAAATCTATAAAGAAATGACTTTACCCTTCTCTTAAAATACAACAAATGACCTCTTCTTCCAGTATTTCATCTCTTATCTATAAACAAATCCTTAAAAACTCATCATTCAATTCTCATCAGTAAGAATCCATTAAGGGTTACCACATATGACAACGTACCTATTTTAAGCTTGATCAAATAAACTAACTTTATATTCCTTCCTTTTATTTTTCACAATCTTGATCTTTAATACCTTCAAAAGATGTCCTAGTTGATTTGTTTCATTTGTTTCCTTTCTTTTCATAGAACTCTTCAAAGTTTAACACATCTCTGTTGTAAATCCAATAAGGTATATGTCCCAATCCAAGTCACTTTTTTTGTTTGGTATTTGTATATTCCCCTTTAAATATTAAGACATCAATGGTTTTCATTTGTATGTCAAATAGAGCATCTTCTTCCATATCATTCTTGTATTGTAATTTTTAAATGCACTTCCAGATCAATCTTAGTGTTGTCTAGTGAAACCTGTTCCTATTCCACAACATCTTTTGTCTATAATGGCAAACACACTTAAAATCCACTTCTGTGTCCATTGTTCCCAAACATTCTTCAGTGCATCCAATGTTCAGGTATTCTGCTCCATTCTGCAAAGTAAATCAAATTTAAATGTTCTCTTTTATCTTTAGTACCTTCTGTTCCCTTTAGTTTGCACCTGTCAAATTACAATCCTATCTTTTTTAAGAATTAAAAAGAATAGCATTTTCTCATGGAAAGGATTCTTATAATTAATTTCAAATTTTTATTTCAAATCCATCTTAACTTTCTGGAATCAGAGTTCTAATCATCCATTTGCTTTTTATTCCAAAAGTTTTAAGTCCTTAAACTTATTTCTCTAATGATTGAAGAAAACTCACCGGATGCTACAAAACTTGTCATACCAAAGGTTTCCAATAACATTGACCTACAATCATTCATTTCGTGCCAATTCAGATCACTAAATGGTACTGGAAAAAGTGACTTATAATTTGTACACACACTTAACAATCATCATAGCATCCCCACAATCACATGATCAGCATTTAGTTGCTTGGCAGTTGGCATATTTACAAGGGTTGCCACATTCCAGGATCATGTGATCGCCATTTGTAGCTTTCACAGCTAGCTTCCAACAAACAAAGTCAACGGAGGAAGTTGGATTTACTTAATGACACATGATTCACTTAACTGCAGTGATTTGCTTAACAGCTGTGGCAAAAAAAGTCATAAAATCAGGCATGACCCGCTTAACAACTGCTTTGTTTACCAACAGAAATGTTGTTTCCTGTTGTGGTTGTATGTCAAGGACTATCTGTAGCTGTATGGTAGTTAGCAAGAAATATATTCATTTTAGCAAGTTCACATGTAAATTGGCTGACTTCATGAAAATCTATTAAGCAGCTCATATTCCCAAGCAGAAAGCATGGATTCTTAAATATATGGTGATACTACATAGGCAATTACACATCTCTGGCCTTTGTACTAGTACATCAGACCATTGGAAGCATCTTGCAACAGGTTTTTTTCATAAACTCTATAATAATGCTTTAAAAATATATTGGAAATTGTGAAAATAGACTGATTTTATGCACACAATATGTAAACACAATGTGACTGTTGGTCTGAATATTTTTGTTTCAGGAATTCCTGAAGCAATTCTTCAACAAATCAATTTTTATATTAACCCAGGCCATCAATATAATATAGTCATATGACTACTGTAATGTAGAGTGATGTAGGACTATTCTACTTAATGGTTTTTTTTACTGTTTTTAAATATAAGAAGCAATTTTGAAACACCTTAATTCTAGATTAAATTTTTAGAAGCAAATCCCATTGATTTTGGAATGTCTGTATTAGGCATTATGCGTAGCTGACAGCATACAAGACTGTTGTACAATTCTCTTTCGATGAAAACTTTTGGATATTATATTCCTTCCCCTTTTTTCTTTAAACTAAAACTCAGTCATGTTAACTAGGTTCATTATGTGCTTATTTATTTGAAAGTGGCAAGTGCAAAAATACTAGCCAGTTTCCATATTTGCATCATCCAGGTGGAGGTAATCTTTGACTTACAACCATTTGTTTAGAGATAAATGTTACAATCACACCAAAAAAGTGACATGACCAGTCTTCATATTTATGACTGTTGCAGCTTCCCCATGGTCCAAATTCAGGTGCTTAGCAACTAGAGCATATTTAGGACGGTTGCAGCATCCCAGAGTTACGTGATCTTAAATTTGCTACCTTCCCAGCAGGCTTTTGACAACCAAAGTCAATAGGGGACCAGATTTGAATGATTCATTTAACAAATACAATGATTTGCTTAATAATCATGGCAAAATAGGTTGTAAAATCAACCACAACTCACTTAGCAATCACCTTGCCTAGTAATGGAAATTCTGGTCCCAATTGTCGACTATCTGCAAATTAAAATAAACACCTGTTAAAATTCTGAGGAAAGCCTCTCTAATCCAGTTTGCTTCTGATGGATTGTACTATCAAAAAGGAGCAATAAGCCAGAAATACCTCTGGTTAATATATAACTTTGATTGTTATTCAACAAGTAGACAGTCAGTGCTTGTCAGTTAGTGGCAGTGGCATAATGTTTGCATAACATTTCTACTTAATATGCAGTGCTAGCTTGCCTTTTTGAATATTCACAGTAATCTCTGCTTTAATTAAATAAAATTTTATAGAGAAATGTATGAATATCTGCTATATAGTGTTTTAATGGAAATACTTTATTGTAGACAAAAGTTTTCGTATTGAAGCAATTGAGCAATTTTGTAGTACAACTCTTGAATTGGTTATTCATTTATTACTTGATAGAAGTATGATACAAAATTTAAAACTATGTTCAGTTCCATTATCACCTTTAAATAATTTTGGTGAAAGGCTTTCTGTAGGAGCCATTAAATGTAGTTTGGTTTTAAACAATATGTGTTATTAGAAGTACAACTTTGGAAATTACATTAAAATATGCCATATATGATATAATCAGTGGAACTGGGAAATGGAACAGGCCTATGTATTTCATAGCTTTGAAAGCCTTAATGGATTACAAAGCTTGCATTTCTGCTGGAATTTAAAACTACTACAAGGAAAGCATGTGCCATTGAACCAGACATTAATACACAACCCAAAACGTTAGAACATGTTTAAATCTAGATGTTAAGAAACACCCTGTTGTCCACTAACTCTGAAATCCGTTGATCTTTACTTTGATTTGCTTAATTTGCCTTGAAACATGACTGGTGATAGTATATAAAATGTATTAAAATATTGTTACTTTACAGTGTAAAAGACATCTGTCAACAAATGATTACTGGGATAAGTGAGTGCCTTCTTTACCTATACAACTAGATAATGCTTCCGCTACATTTTGTATCTAGTAGTTGCTCTTGTAATAATTGGTTTATACTGTGATGCTAGCTTTACATATGTTAGTAAATCTAGTTAGTGCTGAACCCTCATTTATATTCCAGGTTATTCAGGTTATTTATAAATCAGGTTACCTGGAATATTTGGTGGACAAGGAGATGATACATATCATATATAATGGTCTTGTCTGTCTGTTACCCTAGGCAGATTTACACAGTGGAGTTCAATGGCACATCCTTTTTGAATAATTTGAAGTGATACCTCATGTAAATGAGAGGGGTTCCATCAAAATCTCTGATATTTTGTAAGATAATTGTTGAATATACATTTTAAATATAGCTGATCTTCCTGGCTCTCCTTATTGTGGTGGCTACAGATTAAATTCATTCATATTAGTTTTCAGTGTCTCATTGGAAATGTTGACTTCTCATTCATAGAGGTCCTGTAATAAAGGAGGATCTGGACAGGCTCAAAAGGAGAATGATTTACAAGTAAGTACTGTCTTTGCTGAATGTGCATAGCTGATTAGTACAGTACATGCAGGGTAATCGCTATCTGCCTGTCTTTTTTTCCTGTCTGCACAACTGTTTGAATATGCCTTCTCTGTTGGAGGTGGGAAGATCTTTAAAAAGTACTTCTGTCAGAGTAACAGAGTTAAAGTAACTTCCTTTGGCATAGACTCATCTGTGGTATATTGCTCTTCAATAGTTTGTCACAAAATCTGCTTTCAATTGATACAAAACTTAACCATAATTATTCCCTTAAACCAGATGTGAGCCAATTTGAGACATCAGAGAAATGGTAATTCTGAAACTTCTATTCTTTATCTTTACTGGTAGCAACAGGAGCTAGGGCAGAAAAGATGTTTTGGAGAAAAGAACAAAATGTTGAGAAAAATTCTGTGATAGGAGTAATATATAAGGATGATGTCCTATAATTAAGATTGATAATATATTCATATTGGCTGGGGAGGATCAATGCCTCAAATCAGATGAAGCAAATAATGTAGTATATACAGAATATATAAAGTCATATGTGTTAGCCTAGGATTTTAATTTCACGCATTAAATGACTTTTATTTGGGGAAGAGTGAACTATAACCTTGAACTGTATTTCAAAACTAACACCAGCCAGCTGTAGTCAATAAAAACCAGCTGTAGCAGTCATGGGGAAAACTACAGATGCTTATTGAGTAAGCAAATATATTGAGCCAAATGCCTTCAGGCACTCTAAAGGCTGCCTTTATCCTGCAGTATTAAGAAAACTTTGACTCCTGAAGCACTTAGTAGCGAAAATAAGAGATGTGACTGTTCGAATCTAGTACTGAGCTCCTGTTTGTATCCTATCAAGTATAAAAATAGAAGAGATTGTCTTCACTTCTTTAAGATAGTGATTTCTCCAAATTCATGGGAAGCCTTAATTATGTAGTATACAAATTTGCATGCTAAAAGGAAATATTTCATTTATTTGTACAATGTATACAATTGCCTATCACTATGACTGTAAAAACAAAAGTATAATTTACAAAATGAACATTTCAAAATAATGATCCAAAATAGTCTTCATAACATAACACATTATTGAGGATTTAAAACTTGTTCCATTTTCAATCGATAAATGGGACAGATACACCTACAGTATTGGTTAAACTCCTTGGCCCAAATGTTTGAAGGATTATCCAGGTTTTGAATGTCTTATGTAAGGACAAGAGGGCTGGAGATACCTTTGATCACCAGGAGGACATTGTTCCATAGGGCAAGTGCTACATCAGCAAAAAACACAACTTCCAAGGGACCTGTTAGTTCTTGGTGGACAAGCAGAAACAGCTGAAGATAAACGCACATCCTGGTTGTGCGGTGTATCTTATCTGGCTTTATAAGTGACACCCAGCACCTTGAATGGTATGGGTCAGCTTACTGGGAGCTACTGTGAGAAGGACCTCCTCCTCAACAGGAAATTTGTGTACAAGATGAACCTGTTCAAAATCCCTTTTAGCCACAGTTGCCACGAGTAATTTGAGCAGGAGCTGTGAGTTCAGGAGGACTCAGATTGCTCATCAGTTTTGCATAATGCTGCCTCATTCAGAGATAAAGATGGAAATCCTCCAGAGCCGGGTGTCTCAACATGCTCATCAGTTTTACTAGAGTTGAACTGAAGCCTGTTCTTCTTTATCTGGACCCCAGCACTGGACATAACCTTAACAACATTACAGGTAATCCTCAATTAACAGTAATTGGAACTCAAATGTCTCTCGTCAAGCAATATGGTCATTCAGCTTGATGTCACATGGCTGCTTCACTTAGTGATAGCCATTCCTGGCAGTCCCTGTTGCTGTTAATCAAATCCCACATGTCCTTAGGTGAGGACCTACCCTGATTCAAGCCATGGTTTCTCCCAGCCCAAGCTTTGTTAAGGGATTGCCTTCTCTTGAATTGTCCCCACCTGCCTATCCTCAGTCCAGTGATGGCTTCTTGAAGACAGTGTGGATAGCTACCTCTTTTAAAGCAGATAACAACACACCCCAGCATTAGCCTCTGAAGCCAACTTTATGTCACCTTCCAGGAGGCCTTTACCAACCAGGATATAAAACACAGATGGCTGAACTTCTGTGGACCTATCTAGTTAATCGGGACTGGTGTGACTTCCTATCTAACTTGAGGGAGTTTTCATTAGATATATATCATTTATCTTTAGTTGACAGGTGAGTATACAAGTCAAAAGGTGAATCCTGTGACAATTCTATTGAAAATTTAAGATAAACATTGTTACTATTTACTCAACAATAGTTAGCTGTATAAAACAATTATTTTAGCATATATTAGCAGAGCCATTTATTTTGATGAAAGAATGCATAGTTTTTTAAAAATGAGAAAATTTTCTATCATAGTACTGTTTTCATGTCTGTTTTGTCTGATTTGTTCCATTTGAAATACTATTCTATTTTCTTTCTTCAGTTACACAAAATTGGGGGTAGTAGTTTTAGTTTCTGGGATTCTTTTCTAAGTAGTCTTGTTTTCCTACATTGTCCAACGTGTATGTGAATGGATTAATTCAGGGGTCTTCAATCTTGACAGCTTTAAGACTTGTGGACTTCAACTCCCAGAATTCCTCCAGGCATGTTAGCTCAGGAATTCTGGGAGTTGAAGTCCATAAGTCTTAAACTTGCCAAGTCTGAAGACCCTTGGATTAGCTTGAAGACTACCTGCTCACTGGTACCTCCATTCTGAGACATACAACTAAGCATTTGCCTTATAGCATTATCTGAATGGACATGTCTGAGCAGAACAAATCATAACTAAACAAACCTTCACAAAAGGTTTCATGTAGAAGTACCTTGAATGCATTGCATTTGGACCGTATGATAAATTACTTTGCCTTTCTGGAGAAGAGCTAGTTGGCACAGCCCATATTAAGGTTCCATATAAGCTTGTTTGGTTGAATACATCCAGCAATAGTGATAATTTCTAACAGGTGCTAACTAAAATGGAAGGAATAACCTTGAAATCTCTGTTTGAATTAGGCCAATGAGTTTAAAGTTAAAAATTAACAAGTTCATCCAGCAGTCCCTTAAAAAGTGTGCTTTAATCTCTTTCAAATAACTCTTTGAGTAAATCATTAGTACTTTGGTCTTAGTTTTTTTAAAATGTGTGATTAATCATTGTTAAGATAAAACCAGATTAATTGAAAGGAGTGTATGTTACTGAAGTATTTCTATTTACAATTCAATTTGAAAACCAAAATATTAATGTTTTCGTGTGCCTCTTCAAATTAGCAAAACATAAAGAGTATATTTATTAAGGCTTCGATTTTTAGCATTACTGGAAATACCAGCCAAAAAAGATAGTATATTGTATATGTATAATGAGAAATATTAAGTATCATTGTTTAAGGTTTTTGTTATTCAAAAAGTTGAGTGAATGTGTTCCTAAGAATTAACATACAGTAGTCCTTGACTTACAACCACAATTGAGCTCAAAATATTCTATTTCTAAACGAGACAGTTGTTAAGTGAATTGTGCTGTATTTTATGATCTTTCTTGCCACGGTTCTTAAGTGAATCACTATAGTTGATAAGTTAGCAACATGGTTGTAAAGTGAATCTGGCTTCCCCATTGACTTTGTCTGTCAGAAGGTTGCAAAAGGGGATCACATGATCCCAGGACACTGCAACTATCATAATCATCAGCCAATTGCAAATGCTTGAATTTTGATCACATCATTGTGGGGATGCTGCAATGGTTGTAAGTGTGAAAGAGTCACTTTTTTCAGTGTCCTTGTAACTTCGAATGATCATTAAAGAAATAGTTGTAAATCGAGGACTACCTATCTGCCTATCTAGATATATTTGGTTCAGAGTTGTTTGTCTTCAATTTAAGGAGAAAAGTGGGCAGTGTGGCAAAAAGAAGTAGCTGTCCTTTCTGCCAAAACTTTCCTATCGTTCTTAGAGATATACCTTTTTAAATTTAAATACTTTAGTAAGTTTTCACATCCTGCCAGTTTTGGCCCTGTCCCCTTTTTCAAAGAGCAGTCTTCTGCACACCACACATGAATGAGAGTTGTTCTTAATACAAGGAATGTCTTTGCCAGCAAATTGGAAAAGCCTTCGGCATGGCTGGCCTGTTTAAAGAAATCAAGTTCCTTAACTGCCTGATATCATTTAGAACCAGGAGGGTTTTACCGCTAATAAATTATATTTGGAATTCTGCTTCCATTAGAAGATGCTAAAATGTGACTTCTGTTAAGGATCTCTCTTTTCTTGAGTGCATTAGGTGCATATACAAGCTAGCAAAAAGACTGAACTTCATAATTCAGGACTGAATAGTGCATTGTTATCCTAATGCACATATTTATTCAATACCTAACAGAAAGTTGACTGCTCTCTCCTGTCCCACTGCTAGAGAGAAGAGAGTTTCTCACTAGAGTCCACATTGGTCTTGCTTTCCTTCAGCCCCCTCGTTGCATTCCAGTGTCTAGGAAGTTACATAGACTAATTTTCAAAACTGAAACCTTCCATATGTTTTGGAATCAATTGGAATATAATTGCAATCAGCCCCATGCTAGTTCAGGTTAATAGAAATTGTAACCCAAAAACATAAAACTATCTGGTTAGCATAACTATATGAGATAGGTGTATTACATTCCCTACTTGTCCTATTTTGAAGAGGCTACTTTTTCTCGTTTTCATTGCACTTCCTTTATAAAAAGCAGGTTTGTAAATGAACAGCCAAAAATACTAATATGAAACTTGGTTAAGTACATACAATTAGATTATCCTTTCCTATATTTAGGATGATAAACCACAAGAAATGCCCCACTAATTGTAAAGGGATCTATAAGTGTCTCTCTGAAAGTTTTGGAAGTTTACACTAGACATAAATTATATTTATTTTGCAACATATTTTTGCAATTTAATTTGTATTTATTCTGCAGTATAAATGGTGAAGTTTTGATTTACATTGATTATATTCATACAGCTTTAGTTTTCTCTTCTTTCGTAGGGTGCAGAAGCTGTTGTTCTGGAGAGTGTTATGTTTGCCATTCTTGCAGAGAGAGCTCTTGGTCCAAAACTCTATGGAATCTTCCCACAAGGCCGTCTGGAGGAATTCATTCCTGTATGTACCAGATACAACCTATGTGGTGATCGTTGAAACTGAATTTGACAGTGTAGCACAAATATTTGTCAAGGCATAGTAATAGGTTTGTTTTATTGTTAGATTGGGCAATATGTAGACAATGCAAACTTGATCTCGGGTTTTCTGTATTAATTTTTTGCCACTTTCAGTTAATGAAACACATGATAGGGTATTCTGCCTTATAGTAGCAGAACAGAATGTCACTCTTACAGCACTGAAAAATAAAAATAAGTTAGGTCCTCATTTGAGTTCCTTTATTTGTACATTTGTAACTCACCTGGTGGATTTATGTATTTCTCATCATTTATGTCCTTTTTACTATATATATTTCAGAGCAGAAAGTTGGATACCGAGGAGCTAAGCATGCCAGATATATCAGCAGAAATAGCTGAAAAAATGGCTAAATTTCATGGGATGAAAATGCCATTTAATAAAGAACCTAAGTGGCTGTTTGGAACCATGGAGAAGTAAGCAATAGAAGTGTTGTCTTTTTATTTTAATGTGACAGTTAAGCATCTTAAAAGTAGAATTACTCTACATCCAGAGTAATTAAGCTGGATCCCAGAAGGATATGCGGAATGGTTTTGCGTGGAACAGATGGTTTCATGTGGTCCAGTGCCAGAACTGAAGCATTTCTTTTCTAGATCCAGACAAAACAGCATTGTTTTGTTTCAGTTTTTGATCAAAACACAGTTGTTCCATGCCGAAAGGTTTGTAGGGAGTGTAAGGGTAGAAAAAAGCCAAAAACACCAGCAGTGGATGTGGGAGGAAGGGAAGAAGGCAGGACTGCAAGATAATGCATGAGAACAAGCTTAGTGATGAAGGAGAAGTAAGGCTAGTATGATATGCCACACTGGGATATGGTAAATCTGAGTGGATTGGGGAGGAGACGCAACCCAGTGGGATATACCACTGAGAGCTGTCAAATAGATGGGGATGGAAGGTAGGTGTCCTAAACTCTGAAGAACAAAATTGTTCCTACCAGTTGATCAGAGCACTTTGATAGAACATGTGGGACACGGTGCCTTTGCTTTGGGTTGAAAATGAATAGCATTTTTGATTTTCTGAGAAAATTTATCTAATTTGAGGCACACAGATATCTTTAAAATGTTTAATTATATTTTTCTTTCAGAATATGATTGGCAAAGGGTTGTACATGTTTGCCTAAAATACTAACTATACAATAAAATCTTCATACAGGTACTTGAACCAAGTCATGAGAATCAAGTTTACCAGAGAGTCACGTGTGAGAAAACTGAACAAGATTCTCAGCTACAACTTGCCTCAAGAAATTAAAAACTTAAGGTATCATTCTAATTCTTAACAGTTTGTTCTTCATAATTTTGCTGTATAATTGTTTTAATTGCTATGTTGTAAAAGGTAAACCTTTTATGACTTACTTTTTAATGTCTCTGTGTTTAGTACATCTATATCTAGCTGTCTAAGAATATTGTAGCTATTTGTACTAGTGTTTTCTCATTGTCTAGACACCGCATTCCATTATGAAATATTTTCATTTGTTGTGGAGGTAGGGCTAGAAGATTAAGGTAGTCTTTCCTGTGGGAAGAGATCATTCCAACACAAAGTCTGTTCCTGCCTTGCTCTCAACATAAATGTGCTTGTTGGATTCTTCAGTCTCAGCTAAACTCCTACTTTTCTTTTTATATTACTCCACTTCAAGCAAATGTGATTCTGAGGAAATAGACTATTAAATTAAAGGGTTGATTAAAAGGTGCTGCAGCAGGCATAATAGCTCCTTAATTCAGATGTGTATTTTCCTTTTGTCAAGCGGCTATCTGTTAAGAGGCAGCTGGCTTCAGGTGATACTGATGAGTGGGGTGTGGACACCTGCTCCAAAGGAAAGCAATCCCCAGTATCCTAACTTTCTCTAGAGTGCTTCCTTTGAACTCTCTTTGGCTCATCATTCTAAAACTGGAGATGGGGCTATCTTCTCCCATGGAAAGCACCATCAGAATCTTCTAAGCCCACCTCTGGATCAGGGAGAGAGGGAGAAATCCTATACTGTAATGCCCTATCTGAGCTGTAGAGAAAGCTGTAGATCCACTGCATATCCAGTGTGCTGTTTCAGTTACATACCCCATTAATATGGAGAGACCCAAGCAAGTACCGTGGAAGCCTATTAAAATAAATTAAAAGTAAATTCTCTCTTCTCTTCTCCCCATTATTTGCATGACATGAAATGTCAGCAAACGGGTGTTCAGCTGTGAATGTAGCTCTTTCGACCTCATTCCCTAAATGGTGCATCTCCAAATTATATTACAACATACCTCTTTTGCTTGTCCTAATTAGAAGTCACTGTGCTAGTTGTGCATAATGCAGTTATCAGACCATGAAATACAGGGGGGAGGGGTGGCTTGCAAGGAGCAGAGCTAGGATCATGTTTACAGTTAAAGTGTTGTCCTAAGATTCTCTCAGAATATTAGTTAAAATGCTGGTTTGAAGAAAAAGAGGGAATAATTGGCTCTCCAAGACCTCCAAATGGCTCTCATTGCCTTACAAGTACTGTGCCATCACGGGAAGAGGGAGAAACAAGCCAGCAGGTTTTTTAAGAATGCAGTAAGTCAAGCTGTTGTTTTGTACTTTGAGGAAACACAAAGTAGGAAGGAAATATCTTCATTCATAAACAGTTTTCTTGATTAGCTTTGTATAGGAGAAGACCTAGTTGGTAGAAACATATTCAAGAGATATAAAAAGTATTTGTCTTCCTGTATTTGTGTCCTTTAATAAAACAAACAAATGATTTGGATTTTCCTTCTTAGATCTTTACTTGAAGCTACTCCATCTCCAGTTGTGTTTTGTCATAATGACTGCCAAGAAGGTACAGTAACGTTGTCTTTGCATTTTTTACACTTGTGATTGTCTTAATAATTTTAACAATTTATAGCAAAGCGAATGTTCATATCTAGACATCTGTTTAAATTTAGGGCGTGATCTATTTGGTGAACAGGTTCTGTTTATCTCATGGAAGTAAATACAAAGAAATGTTCTTGGAGTACTGTATAACAGGATTAGGAGAAGATTAAAATCTGATCTGTTTGTAGCCAGTTCCTTAGAAAGAAATCCATTCTTAGGATGAAAATTTTTTAAAGTTAAGGAAGTATAGAAACAAGCTTTGGTGTGTGAAAATAACTTGGACTTCATTTTGATTAGAGTCATTAAGATTGCAGGATTGTTTAGTCCTCACTCCAGCAATGCCCTAATAAAATACCTTCTTTTCTACCATCATTTAAATAGCACACACACTATTTACTAATGGCATTCTTATTCTTGAGATGGACTCCAGAGTTGAGTGCACCTGCTCAAGATATTTGCATAGGGCATGAGTCCTCTTTGCTTCAGAACAGATCTCTCAGATGCAGCCTTCCATGAAAAGATACAAAACCTTATCCTCACCCAAGCTGCAGAAGTTAAGGGTGGGCAGAGAAAATGGGGAAACTCTAGTGATCACAAAAGGGCAGTGAAGAATTAGAATTGCATCTCATTGTATTTCATTGTATCTCTTTCCTGCCATTTAGTGCTGTGTGGATTTTATAGCCCATGTAAAGTAATCCTGCCCAAAGTGTCTGCCTCCCCTGCCTTTACGTGTTTCCCACCATCTCCATGTACACATTCTACATACATATATTTTGCTAATGAAACATTCGTAATCCTAATGTTAAAGAATCAGGATAGTTGAGCTGTTTTATAAGTTATGGAGCCATTTCCAATTTAATGATCTGAAATTTCCTCAGAAAACTTGCACAAGTCATTTTATACCTCTTGTTTCTCCGTATCCCCAGGAAATATCTTGCTTCTTGATGGCAGAGAAGATTCTGAAAAACAAAAGCTGATGCTTATTGACTTTGAATACAGCAGTTACAATTATAGGTAAATGTTGGATCTCTCCTTGAATAAATAAAAATACAAGCTTAACAAATGCCAGATTAGTTATATGAACTGCTTTTTGCACACAGAGTCCGTTTGCTGCTAATCCATCAGGATTACCAGTGTTTGCCTAATGAATTTATGCTAAAACTAGCTTAATAAATTTACATGTAAAGTAAATCTATTTCAAAGGTTTGTAACAAATTTTAAGATAAAGCTTCTCTATAAATAGCAGATAATAGCAGCTCTTTCTGTTCATCTTTCTTAATAATTACTTAGCCTGCTTAGTGGTGATAGTGTTTCATGTCAAATTGATACCTAAACTGGCAGTTTGCTATTGTATTTGCATTGTTTAGAGAACAAGATGTAGTCTCTGAAATTTATAGGACATTAAACTAATTGATTGTTATATCAGCTTTGTTGCCTGAATAGTTCTGATCATGTTGATTTTTGCTATCAAATTACCTACTTTTTTCCTGTGACTAAATGACACATATGTATATGAATATGTATCTAGGTTGGGACTTAGAGTTGATAGTATAGTACTGATCCTGGAACAATCTGACTTCCTGGGGTGGTAGCTCCATTTTGCTAAGTTTTTAGTTACTTGATACTATAGCATCTAATAATTGCTAATAAAGAAAGATCCTTATGTCATTTGGTATTTGGAAAAATTTTCAAAAACAGGATTCCAGGAATAATGTAATCTTCAGGCAGAAAAAGATTTATATGTGTTGTTGGGGGTTGTTGTTTTGTTTTTTTTGTATGTGTTAAAATGCAACTCTTAAAAGATGTATACTTTTGAGAATTGAATAACAAAACATGATATGCACCTGTCAGTCAGAGTAGATATATTAGAATAAATAGTTGATTTTATTTAATAAACTGAGTTTTAACATCATTTATGAACTTTGTTAGCCTTTAATGATGAGAAGATTTCAACCCTGCTGGTTGGTGAGGTCAATTGAATTTACCCCCAAGAAAAGGATAACTTGGAATTTAAGGCAACCCCCCTAAAAGAAGCTGGATTTTGTGTGTGTGTGTGTAGAAACAGGTACAAATCAGGTAGAATTTATTCTCAACTCAGCCCAGTCCTAGGAATTTTCCTCATCCGAATAAATTTCTGTATATGTTCTACATACCTGCCCGAAACACATTCAGAAAAGGATACCAAAAATACTAACTTCAATTGAATTAAATCTTACTTTATAGACAATTTTAACTGGTATCTCTTTTTTAAAACATATTGATTCTTTTCATATACTAATAATTTTTACATGAACCACTGTCACAAGCCAAACACTCAAGTGCCCTCTTCCAAATTCCCCTCTTGCCTTCCAGCAGGGGCAGTAGTAAATTTTAAAAAAGAAAAAAGAATGGAGAATGGAGAGAGACAGGAAGGAGTAGCTGGCAAGAACAAAGAGAGAGGAATAAAATATATATGATAGACGAAGAACGGAGCAATAAAATATGGATGGAAAGAAAAAAAGAGAAACCCTGTTAAACTGTTACAAAAAGGGTTTAAAAGATCCTGAATAACCTTCAGAAGTATATACAATGTTTGTAACAGTTGCCATTCCCACTTATTTCTGAAGCACCTTCCCAACTTTCTCAACAAATATAAGAGGATCTCCTTGCCCCATCAATTAATTTGAGAGAGAAAGCTCATCTGATCACACTAGTTTAGATTGTTTTATGATGTCACAAATAGATGGATGCTGTATGTAGGCCACCCATCTACCACCAAATAGAATATTAACAAGATAAAACTTAAGTTTCATCCAGCACAGCTCTTTCTATAATCCCCAAATTCTTAAAAATATACGTTTTGGAGCTGAATGTATTTCTTACATATTCATAATGTTTTCACTCTAGAGGGTTTGATATTGCTAATCATTTCTGTGAATGGATGTTTGACTATGTGCATGAAAAATACCCATTCTTCAAAGCGAACTTCATGAACTATCCCACAAGGAAGCAGCAGGTAAGCAATAAAAATAACTCTTGAGTTATAATGTCCTTTACTTTCAAATTGAACTTCATTTCTAAATTGTACATACTCAACTGTGTTCTCTAGTTAAATCGTTACTGAACTATTGTCCTCCACAAGTTACTGAACTAAAATTCTCAGAATTCTTCACCATTGGTTATATTGGCTGTAGAATGATAACTCAAGTATCACCTAGAAGACTACAACTTCCCCAGTTCTGTGGTAGCGGTCTATAATGGGGGACTTCTGTATTTTAATCCTATGACCCTAGTAATAGGAAAGTTAAAGTTTTCTTAATAAGAGGGTATACCTAGAATACGTTTTCTAAATTTCATTTAATTCATCCAGCTAGTGAGAGATACTAAGTAATTAAAGTTCAATAATATATTGGAGGAAGGCACAGTTTTCCCATCTCTAATAATTATTAAGCAAATATTGAATGAACTGGAATACAAATTATTAGATCTAGAATGAATTTGAAAATGAATACTGTTGCTCTGTATTTTTTTAAGTGCTTTGAATTAAACTGAAGTTCTAATAAATTATATTAACTTGGTATGTTGGTATTAAGCAAGTCCACTGCTGTTCTGTTTTGTACTTTTAGCTCCATTTCATAACCAGTTATCTAGCTGCATCTCAAAGTGGATTTGAAAATCTGAGCCATGAAGATAAGTCCAAAATAGAAGAAGATATGTTGGTTGAAGTAAACAGGTAACCTCTCTCTTCATTCAAAATTATATGTAATCCTGTGCATGTCTTCATTTTCAGTTAATATATGTAGATTATATGACATATTTCAGTGTTTAGTTTGGTAACTAATCTAAATCAGTATTTACATATAAGGTAGCATGCAGATTATTTAGGTTGTAATTATTTTTCTAAGCTGGATGATTTCATTTACTACCTGCTCTGAGAAAATCTGGTTTGATCAGTAAGCATAGAAACATGACAGAGAAAGCTTCCAGAGTTGAAGTCGCATTTAATACCTACTAATTGAGGATATCTCCTTGATGTTAATCAAGGTGCCTCCACTATTTTACTCTGATTAAAAACTAAATGGAAAGTGAATGAGCTCTACAAATCAAAATTCGATCCTGCAGTATTATTTTTATTTCCAAGAATACCTTTTGTTCCCTATCTAGGATTGATAGGCTTTCTTAGGGAAAAAAATAGCACGGAACATCAGTTGAATGTTTTCTTTGAAACTCTGCATGCTTACTTTGAGTCAGTCACCCTCTCTCTCAGCCGAACTCACCTCACAGGGTGGTGGTAGTGGGAAAATAGGGGGAGGAAGTTGTGTTTGATGTTTTCCCCTTGAGTTATTCATCAAATAATAAAAGTGGAAATAAATAAATACAGTGGAGCCTCGGGTTGTGACCATAATTCGTTCCCGGACTCAGGTGATGACCTGATTTGGTTGTGTCCGGAAGCACGACTGACTCTGCATGTGCGCAGTAATAAAAAAAAGGCGCCAAAGGCAAAATTGGTGCAGAAAGGGAAACTTTCCGTGCCGGTTTTGTTTACCACCCAATTTTTGAATCGTGATCTGATTCAAAAAGCAGGTGGATTTTTTGTTCACCACCGATTTGGTCGCGAACAGGAGCGTTCGTGACCCAAGGTTCCACTGTAAATAAATACCCCCCCCCCAAAGAACTAGAAGGTTAACTGAGGTAATTGGAAGGATACAAAAGTAGGAAAACAGATTTTTCTCTGCTTTATTATCTTACACTTGATTATTTTAATGTTTCCTAATATTTTTATTCTTGAAGCCACTCAGAATCATTTGACATGAAATGGACGCCAAATGAATTTCATGAATGAATAGGAAGACACAGTCTCTCAGATAAATTATATGAGTGCTTGTGGCTGATAACACCCACTCTTATAAATGTTACTATGTAAATTTAGAGACCACATAAAATAGCCTTTCAAATTATTTAAGAGTCCAGGATACCTGGGAGTTGTCTTCTCTATAAAGCTGTTCATGCCTGAAGGTCTATTGGAGAGAAACCATTTTCTTTTGCTTTTCAGAACATGAGTAGCCTGTTTCTATTACACATTTTAGGTTAGAGAAGATAACCTGTAGCCCTCCAGGAATGGGTAGTTTCCACCATCCCACTTCATGTATCATGCCAGGAGAGGTTATGAGTCCCTTTTACATTCTAGTCAAGAGAAGCAAGGGTGGTTCTGTATTTGGTACCAAAACATACTGTGACAGTATTCAATTATGTTTTTCTTTGACAGGTTTGCTCTTGCATCTCATTTCTTCTGGGGTCTGTGGTCCATTATACAGGCCAAGATATCATCTATTGAGTTTGGATACATGGTATGCCTTTTAAAAAGCCTCACATTTTTAAGCATTTACAACCAAGTTCTTATGCCTGTGTAAGAAAGAGTTGTAGGTGTTGCAGAACTTTTATGCCCTTCAGCATGACCAATGATGGAATGCTAGGAATTAGTTTTATAACATCTGAAGAGTCCAGGCTCCCTACTTGTCTCAGACTGATTGCCTCTAAAACCCTGTTTTCAGCATTTAATTTAACTGAAAATCAGTTATTAACAATTGTGAGTGAGCATTTGTCCCATCGAGCATTTAATGAAAGCCATGGCACTTGCTATCACCAGCAACTTGGCTTAGGCGGCTTTAATGTTACTACAGTAGACGTCGGTTAACTGTATCATTTTGATTGTTCTTAACTTGTCCTTTTAACTTATTTTCAAAAATTATTTTATACATACTGGGCACATAAATTAAATTTTAAATCCAAGTTGCAGCAAGGATCATTAAATAAGAATTGATACCTGAAAAAGTATTACATTCCCATCCTCACACTTATTTATAAAAGAGAACCAAATGCCGTCATATAAATAGGTCTGTATGAAATTCTAGTATAGTGCTTGTTCCCTGAAATTGGGACACATTGTAGGAGCTTCAGTCTTTTCAACTGTAGTATTTTCCCCCCCACTTAGGACTATGCACTCTCCAGATTTGATGCCTACTTTGAGCAGAAGAGGAAACTCAAAGTGTGAAGGTTGAAGACTGGACGATCAGTCACTGTACTGTATAAGGAAGGCAGCTGGGCAGAAATTCCACTGTGCTTAGGCTACTGTAGTTGTAATGAAGGTTTTGCAAATTCCAACTACTCGGATGCAATGCTGAAGACTGCACAAAATGGCTGTTTACTTTTTTTACAGTTTCATAAGTCTCTGGAATGCAAATTGATAGCTGATGGATAATATAACAGTGCAATATCAAATGTTTTAAATCTAGAAGGTATTATGAGGGAAACCTTGAGTGTTAATGTGAACCATCCCTTATTTCAAAAGCAAGAAGTGTTAACTGTCGGTATCTATTTTTTTAACTAACATATTTTATTGACAATACATTATCTAAGCTACCAGTTAAGAGGGAAGTTCCAGTTCTCTCTCTCTGTCTCTCTTCTTGTTAAGGGGAAATGATTACACTGTGAATTTTTGCTGAAACCTGTTTGAGCAAAGATCATTGTTATGTGACAGATGTATGTCAATCAGTTCAGAAAAAGACTGGTAAAGTAACACTAATCCCTGCTGGGCTAAAAGAACTCAAAAGAGCTTCTACAACCCAGCTCTTTTCATGCAGTGGCTTTCATTTTCTGGCATGTTGGTAGAACAAGGCAATACAGATACGTCTCAAACTGGAGCATGCAAGTCTTGCTATTTCCTTTAGCTTATTTCCTAGTTTCCATCCAGGATACGCTAAACGTTCAGTAACAGTCATGTTGTATTGCATTGTTCTTCTCTAAGAAGTTCCCCAGGCTGACAGAAATGGGATGAGTGCCTTGAATTCCTCTAGCAGCTGCTTCTTGCTAAAAGGAGAAAAGTAGGGGCAAACGAAAAACAGGGAGGAGCTGAAAAGAACACTTGAGCAGTGGTGGCAGGCTGGTGCCTTGTTGGGGGCACGCTGCTCCTTGTTTAAAACCCTGCCACCTTTCCAACAGTTAAGTGGATGTTTCTTTTGCAAAGAATACATTGAACTATGTATGTGAAAACTCCAATAAGTATAAGTTTTGTGAAGGTATCTAGAAAATGTATCTCCTAACTAATCTTTGGTGTGCTTTCTGCTTAACTTGTATTGGACAAATAAACTTTTTAAAGTCTTTTTCTTGTTGTAATATTTGATTATTACTTTGTCTGCTTCAAGTCTTAGTTCTACTTCCCCTTTTCTGTAGCAATGTGCTTGACTTGTATGAGCATCTTCGGTGACATACAAAGAATGCGAGTATGTATGCGGTGTTAACACACAAATGCCACAAACATATTTGCAGTTCCTTAACAGATAACCACAGTTACAGGTACCCAACATGGTGTCTGCCAGAACTCATTGTTTAAGTGGGGTCTTATCTCTACCCCTCAGTGTGATTGTGGTGCTCCTCGACAAAATATCCACTGCATGGTGTCCGAATGTCCATCAAGAGCTGTCTCAATGTCTGATTTTTTTCAACATAAGACTACCCTGTCCTTGAATGGCTGGTTGAACTGGACATTAACATTTGAACCACTATAAATGCATTTATTTGCCATAGGCTAAAATAAACCACAGCTTGTCTGTCACCTTGTGCTAAGCAAGGTTTGTTTTGTATGGGTTTATATAGTATATTATTCTGAGAAATTATGTGTGTAAAACTCTTCTGACACTTTTTAATATGAAAAAAGGCAAATCAGAAGCATTGTGAGGTTTAAAAGGGAAACCCCTGTTGTGACTCCTAAGTCCAGAGTCCAGAATTATACAGCTGCATGCAGTTTTCTTCAGCTTAATGTATATAATGTGTGTGCAATTCCCTTTCTCTTCACCAGGCTAACCTAGCAAAGGTTTGCTCAAGAAATTTCCACTGGAAGAAAAGGGATGATCTTTGTTCCAGCTTCCCTTTGCAGTTCCCCAGTCCCTCCCCACCCCCATTCTTTCTGGAGAGATGTCAAAATTTTCCAAACATATTTTCTAATCCCTTAAGGGGAAAGAAGATCAGCAAAGTGATAATCACCTCTCTCTAGTTCTGTCAGTGGAAAAAATCCAATGGATGAAAAGCATCTGATACCAACAGAAATATTTCTGTCTGGGAAGCTTACATAGAATCAAGTTGTGTTTGTTTTAGCACATAAACTCACACAAAACCTTAAAAAGATTTTGGTTATATTAATGAAAATGATGCATCTTAATCTGACTACAGAAATTTTCATCAAATATTGCGTGATTTCTATGAGTGAAAAGTGGATTAAACATGTAATACATCTTAAAACTGAAAACGTGTAGAACTTTCTCCCATGAGCTGTTCAGAGCATCCAGAAGTGGGAGGTGCTTCAGTCTCTTCTGGAAAGGCTGGGCTTAAAACTCCGGGACGCTCCTCCTCCTCCACGGGACACCTCCCCAGCATCCCCCAGTTTTAGCTCAGCCTTCAAGGTAGGAGGTTGTGCGCTCCCTGACTGGAACGGTTTTCTAATTCAGGTTTGCTCTTGGTTATTTCGGCTTTTAAAATTCTTCACCATTTAATTTGGCTTTTTCAGGCTTGTCCCTCTATTAGGTTACCTCGATTAGTTCAAAAGAAAAAGAAAAAAACAGTTTCTTTGTAAACAGTGGAGCCTGCCACTCCGCAGGCAGCTTGAGGCTACTGCCTCAGGCAATTATCTAACTTTCCGATTGCTTTCTATGCGATCGGAGCGGAGCGCTCGCAGCCGCGGCTCACTTCGCCTTGCCGTTTCGTCTGACAGCAGCATTTAATTCCCAAGTTAGAGCCTCAGCAGCAGCGGCTCATTAGACAGATCAGACATTAGCAACGGTGATTCTGCTTCCCGCCCTTTTCAACGGCTGGCTCAACTTCGTGCCTAATTATCACAGGTGCCATTCCTCGCTGGTTTCCCTTGCTGGGGACCGAGGCAGTACCTTTCCACTTCGTTCTCCCTGGGTTTAGCTGGCTAACGTTGGAAAAGCAGGCTAGTCATTAAACAGGCATTTCTTTGCAATTGCCTTTGGATCATTTCTTCGAACTGAAACTGCAAGTGCCATTTAAATTGCGGGACGTTTGGTTTCGACAGGAAAGGATTCACCTCAGAGCCTGTATAGCTGGTTTCCCTTGTTGGGGACCAGGGATCCAGAGTTTTTCTCGCTTGGAGCACTCGGGGGTTTCCCTTGTTGGGGACCCTTAGATACTGTTTACCATATACACATTATACATATAGATATAGGCATATGTCTGTATATGGGCATGCATATATAGATATATATAGATATATAATCTTACTCTCCTGGAGGAGCGTTCTACTTTCAACCACAGGGGAAGGCATCACCCCAAAGTACAAATATTAACAACAATAATAATTATAATCATTTAAAAATAAAATGAAATTAAATAAACAAAATTTTAAATTAAAGTCAGAGGCAAGATAATCAGTCATCCACAACGGAAGGTGACAACGCTTTCCGCTCCAAGTCAAATAAGTCCTGAGATAAGCCAGTGGGCCCCAAAAAGGCCTCTAAGGCAGCAGATAAGGATGCCCATAGACAGCACCTAGCTTTGGAAAGGCAATTGCAGAAACGAGCCAGGGAGGCAGACAAAATGGCTATGACACAACAATGTGATCAGAACCCAAACCCATTGATGGGACCCTTGGACTTATCTACCCAGCCCAGGCAGGCTGTTTCTGGACAACCTCCCATAGGCACATCTCCAATTAGCACTGCCCGACCAATCCCAGAGGCAACCTTCACCCCTACAGCCGCCAGCCTAAGACAGGAGGAGGGATTACCTGAGACTATCCCCATCGAAATGAGGCAATGGATGGAGATGGAGATTCAAAGGGGCATTGCGGCTGGAGTTCAGCAATCCATCAGGACCAGACACTTCTCAGCCACTTTGGATGCGGGATCCTGTCCACTCGATCCTTTGCGCATATCAGATAACATCAATCTCAGGTATTCCCCAATATTCCCAACATACCAGCCCAGGGTCTTTGGGAGGAGGTGAACTTTGAGGATCAGGATGTTCCCGTGGAGGGAGGGTCGATCCATCAGATGGACTTGGGGTTGTCAGAGGCTGATCCGCTAGAATGGGGAATATCGGACGACGAAGGCCTCATTCCGGACCAACCTATTTTTTCTGGCCTTTTTTGCCCACACCTCTTTAAGTCCTTACTGTTCAAGGCAAAGAACACCACTAAACTAGGCACATCAAACCCTCATCCATTGTCAACAGGGTCCATGGACGAATCTGAGGATCTAATATTCTCACAACTGGCTAATGAGGCGGAAACTATTCCTGTCCCTAGTATGTTTGCTGAATTAGTACAAAATCAATGGGCATCAGCAGCATCATGCCCAGCCCCAACAGGATACGATAAATGATATAATTTGGCACCAGAGTTTTCAAATTTTCTCAAAACGCTGGAGGTAGATGAGCCCATTGTGGCACTGGCCTCTTCTTCAACCTTTCCCAATGAGGCCAAGAAAGCCCTGAGACCGGAAGAAAAGAGAGCAGAGTTGGCACTCCGTAGGGCACACGTTTCTGACGCCTGGGCCATTAGGGCTGCTACAGCGGTGTCCTTTTTTACACGGTCCTCCCTCCGATGGCTCTTCCACTTGAGGGATATATTGCCGGTGTCAAATGTCAGAGCCCACCAGGACATAGCTAAAATTATTGCAGCAGCAGAATTCTCTGCCGACATCACATTTAATGCAGTCAAATTCTCGTCTAGGGCCATAGCATCTCACATATCAGCACGGAGACTGCTATGGCTCAGGCATTGGCAGGTGGATACCAAGCATAAATGCAAGTTGGCATCAGCCCAATATTGAGGGGATAAATTATTTGGCAGTGTCTTGGAGCCCCTCCTTATAGAGAATAGAAACAAGAAAAAGTGCTTCCCCCTGTTTTTCGGAGATCTGAAAACAGAATGCCTGAGTCGTTTTGAAGAGGTTCCTTTCGGCCCTACTATCAAGGCCCATACGTTCCCAGATCTCAGAGAACATCAGGCTACAGGCCCAGTTTTAGACAGGATAGGTCTGAATCTTCCGATAGCGGTCAGCAGGGAGGCCAAAACAGACGAAACCCCAGAGGTACTGGAGGCCGATTTTTTCGTCGCCCCAAGTGAGTCCTTCACAGCAGTTCCCATTGGAGGGCGGCTAAAATTGTTTCCTTTTTTTTTTTTAAACAAGTTTTATTGATTTTACAAACAAACAAACAAAACAAAACATCATTAAACATTAAAAACATAAAACCTCTTTCCATTGTAGATCTTTACAAGGCAGGTAACATATTGCTTTATATCACGTACTTATAATTTATCCCATTTCCATATAAACACGTAAATTCCCTTTACCAAATTCCACATTGTTTCTCTTTAATCATTATTCAATCATATTTCCTTTCTAATTTATCTGGTATTCAGTCATCACATTTATATTTTCCTCTGGCTTGTTTATAATTATTCTCATCTAGTCTTCCTCCGAGATTTTATTATTTAATTCTTAATTAAACACACACACATAAGACATAAACATAAAAACATAAAACTTTCTTCTAGAAAGTAACTTGGCCCCAGATTACCTCTTTTTGTATGGACTTCAATTGAATTCATGCTCTTCTTATATACCATTACCCTTCTTATTTACCATTCTATATCTATTATATAACTCCTCTCCACTTTTGCCTCATCTTAATTCTGTTTTATATATTTAATCTTGCTTTAAAGAAAAATATTTTTATATCTTTTGTCCATTTCTCCATTTACATCTGTCTCATTTCCAATTTAAAAAGAATAGTTTCCCCTGGAATCACTAATCGGAGTATGATGCCTTTCTATCATTCCCTGAATTAAAATTTAAAATAACACCTAAATCCCAATCAGATTCTGCTTAGTACATTCTACTATTTCAGAAACCAATACTACAGTAATAAATCCATAACAGTCAACACATTAGTCCATTAAACTCTATATTTAAACTAATATTTTAAACATTCCCTTTAGTATTTTATTAAAACTTAATATTCATTATTAAACCTTTTAAGGTTATACCTTGATATTTTAGTCTTTTATTAGATCTTAAAAAGTTCTGATTATCTACTTATAATACAAATACCACTATTACAATACTCATGTGTACTTTGCAGAATCCCTTTAAAAAAAAAAAAATCCCTTATATTACCCATTATCCTAAAAAAAATCCTTTTCTCTATCTTGTCTTATACCTTTGTAACTTTTTCCCCCTTTTCCCTTTCCTTGTTAGCCCACCTAAACTTTTTACCCCCTCCTCTCCAAACCTCTGCCTTCTTGATTTCCCTTTCTGTTGCATTCCTCTTTCCTTTTGCTTTCTAGCATTCTGTTGTTTTTGCATCTTCTTTTTCTCTTTCATAAACATTTTTTTATTTCTTAAGTCCTTCCTTTTCGCTCCTCTCTTTCTCCTTTCTTTCTTAGTCACACCGTTTAGTTCATTAAAAATGGCTTCTTCTTCCTCGGCTTCTTCCAGCTGTTGTTTAATTTGCTGACACATGACAAGCGCCATATCTAAGAAACAAAGGGCTTCTCCCATAACATCTTTGTCTTCTTTCTTTATTTTTAAATATTGTTTTTAGTTCATCAAGAGATAGAGCCATTTTAAACTGTTTCTTCTTCTCTTTCTGTATCCTCTTCTTATTATTAAACCAATCAGTTATTTCCAAACTTAAAACAGTTCCCAAAAGTCCCAAAGTCCCACAGTCATCAAACAGTCCAGGCAGAGTACAAGCTTCTTCTTTTTACAATTTCTCTTCTAGGGGTGAAGTCAAATTAGGGAAAGAAAAAACGTCCAATCTGTGCTTTAAGTCTTTCTTAGAATTAATTTCTATTCTCTTTATCTTCAAGGCATCTCCTCCAGCAAAGTCTTAGAGTAAAAATTTGTTTTCCCAAGCCTCTCCCTTCCCACTTATAACAAAGGAGTTTAGGTTTTACCTTCTATCAAAAGGCTGGTTTCCCTTGTCCATTTGTTAATTTCATAAGGGAGGGAGTGTAACTTCCCCTTTTCGTCACTTTCCTTCGCAGCTGAAAACATCAATCGGGAACATTATAGCTTCCAAGCCAATACTTCCCCAGGTGTTAAATATGTCATTAAGGTCCCAGTTCGACCAAGAAAAGACTTTCGTTTTAAAACTCCTTCTTCCTCCTGCACATTCTTTTTCCAGTTGCCGGCTTCTTTATGGTGGCCATAAAGACCGCTGCTTCAACGTCTTGAGAGAAGGGGTTATTGCCGGCTGGGGGTGCGATAGCCCACACCCCTGTCCGGATCCCCCTTTCTTCAGCTGCCCCAACAGGGCAGCCTTAGCCTCAAATCCGTCAGGATCAGAGGCACCAAGGCGGCTAGCACAGCAGGGATCGCAGAAGGCGAATCCCTGCTGTCACCGGCCGACAAACCGGAAGTCCTAAAATTGTTTCCTGATCAATGGGACAACTCCACCTCTGATGCGTGGGTCATTAGGAGCCCTAGGTCCACGGACCCCATTAAGAGGCCGTTGATGCAGGAGGCTATCAATCATCTTCTACATATTCGGGCCACTAGAGAGGTCCCATCTGAACAGCGGGGTCAAGGCTGTTACTCTTTATTATTTGTGGTCCCAAAGAGTTTGTGGGGCTGGAGGGCAATTCTGGACCTCAAACATCTGAACAGATCATTGGTTTATCGAAAATTCAAAGTGACTACTTTCCAGTCCATTCTGCTCAGCATTAGAGAGAATGATGTCTGACCTCTATAGATCTCACAGAGGCCTATCTACATATACCAACTACCTCACTGCCTGGATGAAATAGTGTTCAACTGTCTGAATGTATCTTAAATCTTCCGTAATGATGATGATGATGACCATCATATCATCATAACCTGGGCAAGCACTTAAAAACAATTGGCGCTGACAAGTTCACCATTGGTCAGCTTCAGAAGGCCATCTTACTGGGATCTGCTCGCATAATCCACCAATACATCACGCAGCCCTAAACACTTGGGAAGTGTTCGACTAGTGATTTGTGATACGAAACCCAGCATGTTTATCTTGTTTGCCGTGTATACTGTTATTTCTGTGTATAATAATGATAATAATAATAATATAACAACAACAACTTTCATGTTTGGTACCTATAGAAATCAATTGTCCCCTGCTACAAGATGATGTGAGATTATCCAGACAGAAGTTCAATAAAATACTGGTCTTTGCAGATGGGTATCTAGTTATCAAGTATTATCTAGATTTGATGAATCACCTCTCTAAATTGGGCTATCATCTGTGATTAATTTGGTGAGATAGGATATTCTCTTCAGGGGCATCTGGCCATGTCTCCAGGATCCTGAGTCCCTGGGGGAGCGAAGCATCCAGACTCAAGCAAAGTATTTCAGCCATTTAAACAAGGAGGAAGGTGGAGGGATGTGGATTATTTGGGGAAAGGGGGAAGGAAAGGAAAGGAAGAGATTGAAGAACCAAAACCAAATATTAAAACATACGCTTTTGTAGAAAAACCCACATCAGTGTCATCACAAGTTTTTATTGTTTCCCCAGTAGAATCTAAATTACTTTTCAGCCAAATTAGCTAATCATGAATAAAAATCAGATACATTAAGGATTCAAATATACATGAATATGCAAAATCTATTTTGAGGAGATCACAACCTCTGCAAACTCAGTCAGTTTCCCACATTGCAACTTCTATTTTTCTTACAGGGGGAAAATTCAGGTGCTGTGTGGGTACTATAGTCCAACATATTTTATCCAAGAAGAACCTAAAGTAGCCATGGGGGGATAATCTGATTATTAGAAAGTGAAAATGTAAAAAAAAAAAACCATGCAAATGCTTTGTAATTTCAATTTCATGTCTAAATTAAGGATAGGATTAATGTGTCCTCACACCAGATTAATTATTGGTGGCTCTATGGTTTCTCCCATACTTCTGAGCATTTAAGGTATATATACATGTTGTCTTTATAAACCTATTTAATATACTCAATGTGGTACAAGTTTCTTGTTCAAATCGATTCTTCACCATAGCCCCTTCATTTGGTAGCTAAATGATCCCAGAATCCCATTTTATAGGCACTGAATTTAACTTTTAGAGCTGAAACGTGTTAATTAATGCATGAAAAAACATTTATGGCCTGTTAATTTCAGCAAGAAGAAAATCTTTCCTTTGCTGAACTTAACTCTCTTAGGAGCCTATACGTGGACTCAATGAAGTTGTTAACTTTTAACTGCAATGCTCAGTACTATATTCAGTTTGGCTTGGCAGGGAGCATCAAATAATCTGAATTAGACAAACAAGCAATCTTTGTGTTTACAGAGTCCATCTTTTACACTGCTGGATTAGGTTTTGGAGCAGCAGACACAATGGTCTTTATTACTGACTGCTACCCAAATTCTTCTTTTGAAGGCCTTCACCTTTTCTGCCCTTCCTTTTATCAGTTAAAGCTCTTGGTTATGAGAATTTGCAGTTAAAACATTTTAAAAAGCCCTACCAGCCTTCATTCTTGCTTCTTTCCCCATAGGGTACATAAATTTGCATTTCCCCTATCACAGGAAACCACACACTTCTCTTTTATGTCTCAACTCAGTAGCCATGCTTCGGAGCAAAGAAATAGTTCTGGAGGATGCTGGAATTACCTATAAAGTAATAAAGATGGAGAATGAATGAATGAATGAATGAATGAATGAATGAATGAATGAACGAACAAACAGACAAATAACCATTACTTGGAATGAAGCCATGATAGCAAAAAAGAAAACAAAAAAAATTCCTATTAAATGAATGATGGCATAAATGTGGAGATAACTATCAGCATAAATGCACCATAGCATTTGCCATGTTTTGAATAGAGATGGCATTGTGGAGATGGCATTGTCAAAAACTTCACTTTAGGCTGGAAGAGGAGAAGAAAGAAAGGCACATGAGAAGCAATGCTGGAGGGAGGTGAGGTGTTTGTTACATTTCATTATAAACATAAATGCATTTTTTTAAAAAAATCCAGTGAACTCCGCTCTTGAGTAACTATCACTTAAAGCCTCTACAGACTCTGGCACCCATTTTAAATCAGAAAATATGGCTGGTAGCCAGCCTCACTATTTTTCCCACCAGCTCTAATGAACCTGATGTAACCGGCTTTTCGTACATTTCATTTCTCTTCTAAAGCTGTAGGCAAGATTCTTCCCACCCTTCAGTTTGGAGATCTTGCTTATTTGTGTATTCTCTCAGAAACAGCGGCTTCAAGTTCATTAATGATAAAGCCAGAAAATGGAAGGGTTGGGGGAGGACGCGCATGGGAAGCAGCTCTTGGCGGTTTCCTCAAGCTAAAGTTCTTCAGTGCCACAATGCCCATATTTTGTCAATAGGCCCAGTGACAGCACAGCCTGGCTCGAAGCCTGTAGCACATGACCAGCCCTACGCTTTAAAATGCCATCCAGTTCCATTTATATTGCTGCCATAGCAAAGATTCAGGGTGGAATGGCACAAGGACCGTGGGAATTAGTAGAAAGGCGAATGGGTCAGGATATGATTAAACCTAGGTAGGTACGCATGCGTCCATTCACACACATATACACAGCATGCATGTTCAATCAAAATAGAGCTGGAAGGGACCTTGGAGGTCTTCTAGTCTAGCCTGCTGGTCAGGCAGGAGACCCTATGCCATTTCAGACAAGTGACTGTCCAGTCTTTTCTTTAAAAAACCCCATTGATGAAAGATGCACAACACTTGAAGGCAAGCTGTTCCACTGGTTAATTCTCCTCACTGTAACAATGGCTATTTCCTGTCAGAGATCTGAGCTGGAACTTGCCCAGCAAATCAGACTGGAATCAAGGTAAGACTTTATTCAGAATCCTGTTTGGGTATTTTTTTTCAATCCATTCCATTTTTAGGCATAGCAAGCTGTGGCACAATGCAGGCCAAAGGAGTGAGAAATCAGAATCTGTAATAAAATCAGATAGACAATTTTGACTGGCAGTGTGTCCCCTGCTTGACATCTCTTTGCGTTAGGAAGAAGGTTATCTACCTTCTTCCTTACGCTGTCAACCAAATCTCAGCAATTCCTGCAAACCTATTGCGATAAAGGAGATGTTAACAATGGGAATTCATAGGTAAGGGCTCATGTCCTTTTTGAAATTTCCCCTCACTGCGCTAGTAAGGAGCTCAAGATGGAGGCATGGAATCTTGACATGAAGCCTGATTTCGACAGGGAAGATGCAACCTCTTGCACTGCATTTAGAACTGCAGATTGGCAGCTGCTCCCCGGACAATTTTCACCTGTCTTTCTTAAATCAGACCTTGCTGAGTAGAGCTACTTACTTTAACACGTAGCCAAAGGAGATCACACCACTCCTCCCTCTCTCGGAAAAAAAGATTTTGTTCTCTTGAAAGTTTGGGGGAGGAAAGAGATAGCCAAGAAGATAGTTATTGTGGCTATGAACGATTGTTTCTGGGCTCCGATAAAAGTCTACGAGAAGCTAGGAAACAGGCCAGAGAAATAAAAATGTCCTTTGAGTTTCAGGCATCAAGTCATGCCAGAATTCTTACCATATGGAGAGCAACACTCCAGGGATGGCTGCAATAGAAAAAGAGGTACAATCAAAATATTTTCGAGTCAAGTCAGAATCTATAAACTCAGAGCACTGGGTTCACGTTGGCTTTCAAAAGAGTCACAAACAGGACAGTGAGACACTCTGCCTCCTCAAATTTAAGCTCCAAGTCCCATCTCTACCTCCATCTTAGCCATGAGGATATGTAAGTTATGAAAACCTGTGGCAGAATGGCATAAAATCAGAGGCGGTAGGCTATGCAAAGTTTACATTTCCACAGAAACTGAAAAGTATGTCTCAAGGGGCCAAACCCAAGCTATAAATAAGGCACTGAGTAAATTTCATAAAGCTTGCCAGACTTCTTGGGGAGATCGCTGTCAGGTTTTTCTACTCCACGATTCCAAACAGGCTGCAAAGCAACTGTTTTGCTGATATCAAAATCCCTGGTCTGTTAGGAATAACTAAAAGTGATAACACCTTAAAATTAATCTTAAAAAGGAGGCTTGACTGAGCAGAAGCAATAATGGAAAAGAGCCCGTGTGGATGTAAGTTCTGTAACCAGCTAATTTGACCAGATCGGTGTGATATCCTGTTGTGATGAAGGCATTGAGACACCGGAGTTTAGTATTGTCACTCTCAAACGTAGGAAGAAGGCATGGCCAAACTTCTTCCAAAAATCCAGTCCATAAAGATTTATCTGTATAGTCACTAGAAATCAAGGTTGATTTAAAAGAGTGTAACAACAATCTTCCGCTGGAGTCAATTTTGATATAATATGTGACAGTGAATATCTTCCTCATCATCCCTGGTAGAAAATAAATCATGATGTGCACTGGAACTGTAGAAAAGTCCACCCCCTCTGAAAATTTAATATGGCCAGCTTATAAAGGATGATCAACCCATCCCCTGCTATATAGGCCTGTTTAAAAGTATCTCATCCCTACCTCATGGGTTTACAATCATATGATTATAATTTCACTCATGTCACTGAGTCACTGACTCATTGACAGCTGACTGAAATCCCACATGAAGCTAATGCTGGACAACTGCATCTCAGATATGTGTGAATCAGCTAGAAGAGTTGCTCCATTGTGAAACTTGTTTCATAGTTTTTTTCTTCTTCTTCTCATGCTTTCAACAGAACCAGGAACTCAGAGAATGCTCATTATGTATACTCCTCTGGATATGACCCAGGCCAGAAAAGATTTTTCTCTCACTGGACATTCTTCCTCATTTAAAGGAGTGCAACTAAACTATTCTTTCTCTCTATCTTCTTACATTCAACAAGTTACCTGTTGTCTTTTCCACTGCTCCAAGATCTGGAATGTCCATAGGATACAGTTGAATAAAGATGGTGTTTCAATCACTCTGTCATGGCTGTCATGTTGGCTTTCTTAATTACACACTGTGAACATCTCTATCCAATTCAGGAGTAGATTTTTCTGTTGCTCTGTTTAATGAGACTTCCAGCAGAACTGGAGGTCCGCAAGAATAGCAACCCAAACAAGCAGATATAATTGACTAGTAACACACAATCCCAGGCAAACTTTAATCAATAATAATAATAATCTAATACAGTGGTCGCCAACGGTGGGCTATGAGAAAATTTTGGTGGGCTGCAGAGAAATGTCACCTCCGGAACACCCCCCTCCCCAAAGCAATTAATCCAAGCTGCGCAGGAACACAAGGCTGCGCTGCCCTCATGGCCCATGGGAACCCTCCCCGCCACTCATTCCTTACCCGGCAAACTTGCCTGCTACATTGCTATTTTTCCTTTTTTTCCCCCCGACCATCAGCTGTTCTGCTGTGCCGGGAGATTTAGGTTACCTAGGAAGCAAGAAATGGTTGGATTTCTTGCTTTCAAGCTAGTCTTCAGCTCTGCTTTTAAGCACAGCTGAACCTCCCTTAGGACTGGAGGTTCTATTATTCAGTGCAGACTCACGGCAAGCAAATTTTATGTGACAGACTGAGCTAGCCGATGGCAGATAGATGGATCTCTGAATGAATCTGTGATTCTGTGAGCAACTCAATCTGCCTGCCTGCTTTGCCTGATTTTGGGTAAAAGTTGCTCTTTTTTAAATAAAAAATTCAATATTTATATAAATATTTATAATATTTACATACAAGCCATGCCCAGCCAGTCACATGACCACCAAGCCACAGCGACCCCTGATCTAATATACTACGCTGATATTCTCAGAGGATCACTTATTCTCATGCAGGCTGTTTACACAATGCTTAAGCTCCCTGTAAGTGGTAGCTTTTAAGCAACTTGAAGGGTCAAATGAAGCTCAGCAGCATCTGATTTGCTTGTACTTGGATGAATAGAAGGCTATCCACAAATCCCCGGGCTGCAGACTAAAGAAAAGGAAAGCAAAAGGCAGCAACAATGAATCACTTGTGTCATTGCTTTTCCAAGAAACCATCAGGATCCAAGCTGATCCAAGGATGTTATTATCTTGACAATATTCTAAATATCCTACTGTCCATCGTGTTGACTTACACTGTCACAAAATTTCTTTAACCTGTTTTTATGCTTGCACAAAAAACAACCTCACCATAAAATTTCAGGCAAAGTGGTGGGAGCAATTCAGATCACAGAGTACAATGTTCTTTAACTAAGAGGCCATAGTTTCTACTTTCTCTACATGTCACCTCATTGCAGTGGTGGGATTCCTTTTTTTTTACTACCGGTTCTGTGGGCGTGGCTTGGTGTGCGTGGCAGGGGAAGGATACTGTAAAATCTCCATTATTTGCTGGTTCTCCGGACTACTCAAAATTTCCGCTACTGGTTCTCCAGAACTGGTCAGAACCTGCTGAATACTCACCTCTGTCTCATTGAAGATACCACTTCCTGCCCTTCCCACCACCATGTAGAAATTGTATTAACTGCTCTGGAAAAAAACAGATGTCTTCTCACAATGGTTTAACTTCTGGACACCAGGATGTTGGTGGGAGAAATCTGAAGAATTATAGAAGAGGCTATAAAATTCCTTTTAAAAAGCATACAAAAACATTCTTCCATAAACAAAACAGGAATTAATTGGAGATACTGATTTACCAAAAGAGATGGGAAAAGAATTCTGCTCATAGTAAATAGATATCGTAATTGAACTATAGCTACTTATATGTCCTATGTTGCACATTGAACTGTATTAATTCAAATTCTTTGCATAGTGCAGGACATCCACAGATAATCTGCATCTGCCTAACAACATTGTCTTCCCTTCCCTCCCCATTTCCTCTCAAATCACCCAAATTTTAATCCTATACCTGTCTCCATTGCATTTGATGAAGTTGATCCGTAGCTCACAAAACTGTATTATTTTGATGGAACTTATTAGTCTGAAAAATACTACCAGACTTTTTTTAGCTATCATAGATGAACATGATTCCACTACTATGCTTATAAAGTCAATCAAATCATTATTATTTACTTACATGATCTCTGGAATAATGAACTAAAATGTCATGTCAGTAGAAGGATTTTTTTTTAAATGTATGGGTTTATAGAATAGGTTAATAGAGCAAACACATTGCTTTGAACACATTGGAGAAGTGGCAGAGTATTTACTAAGGATTGGTTATAATTAGTTACAATTCCCTTGATGCTGGTGATTCAATGGGTGATATTAGTTCATGAATAGATTAAAGTCAAATTAACATTAATTTATATGGTTTGCTCTTACAGCATATCTATTGGTTCCTGAAAAATTTTCCTATGCAAAGGGCTGCTGTTTTTCTCCCTCATCCCCAGGAAGCTTTAGAATTCCAAAATTCTTGTCACAATTTCCTTTTGTGCATTTTTCTTTAGTGATGTCAGTTGACACTGAATACTATTATTTTTGTTTTCTGTCCCAACACTGTGGCTCCCTCAAAAGGCTCCCTGATGTTGCTCCCCAGTCTGAAAATATGGCAGAGAAGATATTTCTTCATCAGGACTTCACAAAAGATTTAATTGATAAGATGAGAAAGTGTAGGCTGCTGCAGAGATTGTTAACGGTGAAAGGCGGACATACATTCAGCCACACACCTTTCAGGCTAAGGCGCCAAGTTAGAATGTGGGAGTTTAGTCCTGCCTTAGGTATAAAAGTTGGCTTGGTAACTTTTGGGCCATTTACTCTTGGCCCAATAGGGTTGTTATATAGGGAAAATAGGAGGATAAAAGAGTATCTTGAGTTCTTTATTGAGTTCTTTATTGAAAATAATTAAAGGATGGGATAAAAACAAAAAACAAAAATGTTCTTCCTTTTTTAAAATTAAAAATGGTTTATTTTCTACCTGATTGAACAGGGATCATTAAAAAAAAATAAAACAGTTCTTGCCACAGTACTGGCTTTCATTATAAAGAGAGGAGTCACCAAGCACTCCCCTGATATTGAGCCATGAACAAAATTGATCTTGGAGTTTGGCAGCAGGGGGAAAAAATTCAGAGTCCCCCTGGTTCATCATTTGCCCTGGTTTTCTCCTATTTACATAGGCTCTGCTTCCATCTTTAGCCCAGCAATTCAGGGTCACTGAAGTCTAAATTAAAATACAATATGTTTATTTTTATCCCGATTGCCTTTCCTAGATTCTTTCCGTACAATTGATCTTTTGTACTCTTGAGAAATTGCCCTTGTACGATGACGTGGAAACAAATATTTCATTGTGATCCTGGCTCCACTTTTAGCCTCAGCCACTAAATACTACCACAGCTCAAATCAAGATAAGTGAACAGTTTTAATCCAAGGATGCTTTCCTTCACATAAATTCCTGCAGGGATGAAGAAAGCAAATCAGAGACTTTAGGTAATATAAAGAGGTATAGCATTGTTCAAGAGGTTCTGTTTGACAGGGCTTGTTTTGAGTACTACTACCACTCCTAACACAGATGGAAAAACTGAACCATCACAATTAAGTCCTTGATTTATTCTAAATAAACAATGGGGTCACTTGGAAACCGGCCATTGGACAGACTGCATCATCCCAGGGATCATTCACATTGTCAGGCCCAGGTTTCTCCCGTAAGGCCTGTCCAAAAAGCTGCTGATGGCTGGTATGCATAGATGGAAATGAGGACAGTGCAGTCCCAAACAACATCTTCAGGTAGGGGGAACAGGGATGTTTCACTGACAGTAGTAATTGTTCCAAATGTGGATTCTGGGTGTTTCTGCTTCTAGAAGTGGAAGAAGGCACAAGAGATTGAGGCCTCCCAGGCATTTGCATAGTCTTCCAACATAATTAAAGCTCTATTTGGCACAGGTTACATGCAGGACTGCCTTTCTCTAAGGTAAGTAGAGATGGGCATGCTCCTGGTGCCTTCCCTAAAACCTAAACCTTTTACTTCCCTAAGAGTAAACATTCTATTTACTTTTGTCCCTGTTGGAACATTGTACTTTTAGAAATAAACAGCAGACTGTCAAATAAAGCCAATTTATGTTCAACTGAATTATATGATATCCAACCCCATAGTTCTTCCAAGGCAGGCACTTGCGTTGACGCTCCATCAGATGGAAGAATGGTTCCATCGGCAGCTAAAAATCCGAACTGTGAATAGCTATTGTAAAAATAGATTCCCTGGACTTATCCATGGTGTTCACTTGGCAACAATATGAAAGTGGTCTGACACTTTTTTTTTTGCATAAGTTTTTCCCCCATGGTTGCTGGTTAGTTTAGACCTACATAGTCTTAATCTCTTGGTCACCTTTCATCCAACTACTAACTGGGTCCAACCCTGATAAATTGTTTGGTCTAGAATCAGTGAAGGTTGACTAGATCAGGGGTCTCCAACCTTGGCAACTTTAAGACTTATGGACTTCAATTCCCAGAATTCCTCAGCCAATAAAGCTGGCTGGGAAATTCTGGCAGTTGAAGTCCACAAGTCTTAAAGTTGCCAAGGTTGGAGACCCTTAGACTAGATCTTCTCAATTGCTGTGGAGAAATGGGCATGAGGCAAATTAATCCCATTATTTGTAGGGTTGAAAGGGGGTCTTCTGAGTAAAACTAGAGATTAAATTCTCATATAATGTAACAGGAATCATCCGTTTACATTTCACTCCTTCTCTGACATTTCCTGTACTGAAAACCAACAAGAAACTTCAATTAAGGATGTAGAAATGTTCTGAAGCCACCAAGACCTCTGCTGTTGCTTTTCCTTTCATCTTCACCTTTGCTATGATTTGGCAAACTGATGCCCTCCAGATATGTTGGAAATCTACCATGACTGAGAATTATGACACTGGAATGATGGAAAGTCTTGGGTCAACTGATCCAGCTCTCTGATTTCAGTCATTCTCTCCAAAATGAATTTGACTTGTAAGGAAGAAAGAAGGTGGAAAGGAAGGGAAGAAAGAAATCATCCCCTCATCACTAATGTGTTGTTGATGCTTGTCAGCTCAGCCTCCTGTAGGCAAATTAACAGAGTAACAGAGTTGGAAGGGACCCTGGAGGTCTGCAAGAGGCCACTTAAAAAGCAGTTCAGAAAAATGAGAACTCAATTTGTCTTTTTAAAAAGTGTCATTATTCTGTTTTTTGGGGTAAATCCTTGAAACATAGTTCTTAAAGTAACTGACATGTTGCTCTCCAACAGGGGTTGGATAAGACAAGGTTAACTACCAGTTCGGGATTTACGAGCTTCCCTGCATGCTGCGAGCCGCACACCTATAAATCATCATCAGCATGCTGTGTGCAGAGAAGCAGCCTTTGAAACAGCCCTCTTTTCCTGCTTTTTTAACTGCAGCTGTGCCTCGTTTGGCAGCTGAAGTTGAAAAATCAGGAAATAAAGATCAGGTAAGAGCCCGGGTGGGTGGGTGGGTGGGTGGGCAAAAACATCAGGAGACATAGAACCGGTTCTATGTCTGCTGCTCTTCAGAGCTACCAGTTCTACAGAGGTGGACAGAACCGGTAGAAACCCACCCTTGCTTTCCAAACTCTTCCTCTGAAATGTGACTTTCCAAAGCTTGCTGCGTTTCCCACACAGCAGGTCAAAACGTTGAGTGCTTATAACAAGATTGCTTCTTGGAAATCTTGACAAAAAGAACCAAGCCTCCCAGCCTTTCATTTCTTACCCAGCCAGATTCACCCATCCATACTTTAATTCTGGTAACTTTTTAGAACGTTGCTGGGGAAAAAAATCAGCCTTTGGCGTTTTTTAGTTTAAAAAAAAAAAAAAAAAGGTCAGCACAAAACTTGTAGCAAATTGAGGATTGGCAGACTGCAGCAGAAAAACAAGCTCTACCTCATAATAAGTGACTAGGCTTCATTTACTGAAGTGGAAAAACATACCACCTTTTACCTCCATTTCCTAGAGCAAAATGTAGGAGACCAGAATTTTCACAGGGCCAAACCTTCCCCTGTGGCTCACAGTTAGGATTTGGAGCAATTGACTACCACTACTTTATTAAGGGGTAAAAATGCTTTTTTTTTCTTGGTCTTATATAGCCCCTCAACCTTCGCTACTTGACCAACACAGAAGCATAGCTAATGTCCAACTAGTGTAACTCTGACACAGGTTTGCTAACTACACAAAACCAGCACAATTAATCCCTACTTTTGGGATTGGAGAAGCTGACTGGAACTGATCCAGTACTGCCTGGAGATAAAGAAGCTTAGGAAATCCAGTTAACTGCCTGTCTCTCCAAAGACGCAAATGGAAACAGGCCTCTTCAACCTGCTATTCTCCAGAAAGGTTGGACCACAGCACAGCTTAGTTCCCTACCACTGTACTATGATAGACTACAACTATCATAGTTCCCATGATACTACAGTGGGAATACTGAATCTGGGACATGCAGAATGTTAAAGTAGAATAATGACTGTAATTAAACATTTTTAAAAAAATATTCTCCAAAGCACCAGAGGGCAGGATAAACAATGGTTGGAAACTAATCAAAGAGAGAAGCAACCTGGAATAAAGGAGAAATGTCCTAATAGTGAAGACAATTAACCAGTGGAACAGCTTGCCTCCCGAAATTATGGGAGCTCCATCACTGGATGTTTTTAAGAAGAGTCTAGACAGTTACTTATCTGGAATGGTATAGGTCAGTGATGGTGAACCTTTTTGTTGTGATGTGCCAAAAGCGTGTGCGTGCTGGCACCCAGAATGCAATGCGCCCCGCCCCCCTGCACATGTAAGCGCAACACCCCCGCCTCGCTCCCTTACCAGCACTGTGCATGTGCGTGCCTCCCAGCTGATTTTCGGGCTGAGGCCATTTTCACTCTCCTGGAGGTTCAAGGAAAGCCTCTGCAGCCTTGAGAGGCTGAAAACAGGTTTTCCAGAAATACAGGAAGTGCTCATTTTCAGCCTACGGAGGGCCTCTGGAGACCAGGGGAGGCTGTTTTCGGCCTCCAGAGGCTTGAGGGAAGCCTCTGCAGCCTTGGGACGCCAAAAAACGAGCCTTCTGGAAATACCGGAAGTGCCGAAATGGGCCTGTTTTCAGTCTCCCAAGGCTGCAGAGGCTTCCCTTGAGCCTCCGGGAGGCCTAAAATGGCCTAAAATGAGCCAAAAATCAGTTGGGAGGCGCGTGCATGTGTGGGAACTATGATTCTTTGTTCTTTGTGTACGTGCTAGGACAACGGAACCTTCTGGTAGTTGGCTGGAACACGGAGCAAGGACAAATTGTTGCCATTTCTTAAACAGAACTGTAGCAAACTTAAACTCTGCAGCCTTGTATGCTTTATGCGAATGATCAGTGCATGTTGTGTGATGTAATGTGTTTGTGATAGGACATTAACAAAATTGCTACGTTAACAAGATTGCTTCTAATAAAAGAGGGTTTCGGAGTTCTCTCTGGGCTCTCATCCCAAGACAACTTTGCGAAGTGTCTTCTTTCCATGAGAAACCACCACATGCATGCGCAGTGCAGGTAAATTTGGCTGGGGCTCGCGTGCCCTCACAAATGGCTCTGCGTGCCACCTGTGGCACACATGCCGTTGGTTCTCCGTCATGGGTATATGTTCTCCTGCTTGAATAGGAGACTGGACTAGAAGATCTCCAAGGTACCTTCCAGCTGATTCTATTCTGATTTAATATACAAATTGAGCTGTTACTTTGAGGGAGATGAGTCATGAACGATGACACACATTTAGAATGGTCATGGAAATCTGAAGTAGCCCTATTCGTATTTTACTTTCTACGGGCTGATAGAAAAGCTTTTTTCAACTTCTTGCTGGGAAGCTAAAGGTAACCCTCCATTTTTCTCTAGAGTGGGTAACAAGAGTAGAGCTAAGGAACAGAACAAAGTACTTCATAAGGATGACTTAGTTACAGGGAAAAAACATGTCAACACTGCAGCTTGTTTTCTTCTTGGTTTTAACTACTTTGGAAAATTCTGCAAACGTCACTCCCCCACTCCCCAAATATTCTGCAGATGGAGAAATTTTATGGAAATGAAAAAATTTTCCAAGGACCAAATTAAAAAAATGCTTAGCTCACCCCCTTCCCAACCTTCTCTTTTAAAACAAGTTAGTGATTGTTGTTCTGACTCAGGCTTTGTAAACCGTAATTATTCACAAACTTGTTTTAAAAGCAAAACCTATTTTATTGCAAGGCTGGGAATTGTTTTCATTCCCAGCCTGAATTAAGCTCAAACAGTCCCCCAAGATAAGCACAAACCTTTCAGTTCTGTGAAGTGCTGCCAACAACAGAAATATCAAATTAACTAGAAAAGAAACCAACCAAAGTACAAGAAAAACCAACCGAAGTATAAAGAGCTTCAAGGATGACTCAGAACCGATCAAACTACTTTGCTTCCTGCAAAGGTTTCATCATCTTGGCCTGATTTTTATCCCTTATAGGAGGGGCAATCACCTCCCAGCTCCTGAGTCGCCCCTTTTGTTTCAGCTGCTCTTGCCTTCTAGCAGCTCTGTGCACACACACACTGGGAACAGGTTCCCCTGGGTCCTCTGCCTCCCTGCTGCCAGACTCTAAAGGCACCGAAGGCAGCACCCCACTCCCAGATGGTCCTGGCTCCGTCTCTGCATCTGACATGGGACCCTCATCCGAGTCCTCTCCAGATTCCCTGACTGGTCCCCATTCTTCCCCACTGTCCCATTCCACTGCCGTCTGCACCTGCTGCCGGCGAACCACAATTGTTTAAGAATCTTTGGCACATCCACCTGTTGATTGTCCTAATGGGGCATTACAGTTGTAGCATTTTTCCTTGGACACTGAAAATATTGTAATAGCTGGTCTAAGAACTACAAGTAGAGGACAGTAATTTTAAATCTTGCTAAAGTATGTTGGTCATTTGGTACGTCTATGTGTTCTATGTATTGTGTTAATACTTGGATATTTTCACAAGCCTGGTGAGTTGTTTGAAGTGAGTACGATCTTTATAAGGTCAGTCATGGATGCCTGAGTTAAATTAATAGATTAACAGTGTTGGAAGGGACTTGTAGGTCTTCTAGTCTAATCCCTCGCTCAAGCAGGAGACCCTACATCATTTCTGATGGTAGTCATCTCAAAAGTTTCCAGTGATGAAGCTCCCATAACTTCTGAAGGCAAGCTGTTCCACTGGTTGGTTGATCTGTCAGCAAACTTCTCCTTATTTCTAGACTGAATCTCTCGTTCTTTTTTGCCCTTTTTCTAGAGTCTCAACATCTTTTTTATAGTGTGGTGACCAAAAAAGGATGCAGTATTCTCGATGTGGTCTTACTAAGGCTTTATACATTGTTTCCAAACTGAATCTACAAGTAGCAGCCCGATTTGATAAAAATCAAAATTACTAAAGATGACTGCCTACAGTCCATATACCTCAGTTCTAGTTTAAGTGAAGTAGGTAGTTTGTTATACACCCCAAATATAATACCACAGATCACATAGCTCAGGGTGGTAACAATCTGGACTTGTGTTTTAACAAGGCACATGTAAGCTTGCAAAAGGTTCAGGATGAAACCTGCTTGCTCCATTTCTAGTCCTTTTCAGATGAACAGCTCCAGTTTGTTCCACAAATGTTTCTGAACTATCTTTGAAGTCCATTCCCTATAATCTTTTACAACCTATCAAGCCTGGATGGCAGCAGCTAAATACTGAAGTGACAGGTTTGTTACAGGGTTGTTGCTTAAATTGTTCCAACAATAATTCAAAAGCTACTGAAACAAAAATATTGTGATTATTAAATGGTACCAATAAGTGAGAATAGTATATCAAACATAGTAAGCTTTAGGAAGGCATACTGAAATTTAGCATAGATTAGTTATCTACTGGACCAGAGTATTATATTTGAAAAAGAACAGAAACGCATCCAGCACATTGCCCATCACTTAAACACTCTATTTTCTCAGAGATATTCAATATAAATAATTAGCTTAAGATGTTTCACCAGATAGGTATGTATTATGGTTAATTAAAATTAGACAGTGAAGAAAACAGCAAAGCATTAAAATTGTACGTTTTTAAAAAAAATAATGTAGTCACTTCCGGTGGAAGTGGGCAGAATACTTTTGTATTCTCTTCGTATGTTGTATGATAAATAAAAAAACCATTAAAAATAATATAACATACATGAAAATTTTTATTGAGCCATGAATATGTAAAAGGAAATTAATGTAAATGTTTAGTGTCTCTTTGAACAGAAGACAAAATCCTAAATGTATCTTTGCAAACAAACTTTATTTTTTAATAAAGCTACATAGGCTGAGAGATATAAGATCACATATACTTTTATCAGAAAATATGAAATAACTGCATTTAACATTTTGTTGGGTATCAAAGTCAGCAGTGTTGTTAATTAATTTTATCTAAATATTTTTATTTCTTACCCTGGGAAAAATTAACACAATTTATATTATTGCTTTATGACAGTGGGCAAAAGATTTAATTTACTTTGTTCTAAAATACATATATTTTAATTTGATATAAACCTAAAAGCTTTCTCCAGAACTACCTCAACATTTCATCATATTCCTAACATGGAATGGATTTTTTGGGTACATCACATCATGTCCATAACTCTGAAATTTAAAAAAACAACAACCATTGGGCTTGTAACTTGGTTTATAAAACAAAGATCAACAGAAGTCAAGAAATGGTCCCAGCAAAGCTGCCCCACTCATGTAACCACTTGAAAATCAGGCTTCAGCCCATCTAGAGCCTTCACCACCTTGTCTGCTTTAGAAGTCCAAAAAGTGTCATACAAGCTGCAAAAAAGAATTTAATTCAGATTATTAATATTATAGATTTCAGATGGGAATTCAATACTAGAACTACACTAGAAATATCAGACAAGCATAAAATCACTCGAAGTTGATAATCACATCTCTATCTTTAATAATACAATAAAACACATAATATCTCATTTCTTCCTGTGAGGCTACTTCTGGTTACCCCAAAGGCAGGCATTCAACTAACACTCTTTCTAACACGGATTCAATCAACCAGAACCATGTTTCTAAAAAATATACATTTGAGGGCGAATTACCATATTTTTTTAATTTTTACTATTTTTTAGACGTGCATTAGCTTTAGAGGAGGAAAACAATAAAAAAAAAAATCTGCCTCTGGGGCCTGTTTGCTGCTGATTGCTGTGAACAAGTGGTGGTGATCCCCGCCTAGAACAGCTGATCGCCACAGCACCAACTCCCCTCCCCCCCCCACTGCAATATTTGCTCTATAAGACACACAGACATTTCCACCCACATTTTTTTTGTGGGGGGGGAGTGCCTTTTATAGTTCGAAAAATACAGTACGTTGAAGGAACATCAAGAGCATTTGAAGAATTCTGAATGACTTTGAGCAAGGCTACTCAAGAAAAACATGCCCAACTCTGTCAATCGATTAGGCACTCAATGAAATGTTTTTGAAATATTTAAAATGGTTATTGATCATCCTGGAAATAATTACAGACTGGCTGCAAAGGCATTTGGCAGAGAGCTCTATCAAAACTGTATGCGGTTTTTAATCGGAACACAATTATAGACTGCATTCTTTCCCATTTTTAAAAAATCTCTCTTAAATGACCCTTTTTTCATCATTCTTACATGCTAACCAAGAGATACTTACATTAGATATTTCAGGTTACAGTTTGGATTTTTCACTGCTTCACACAACTTCAACACACCCTCATCCCCTATTTGGCTATAGCTCACATCCAGTTCCCGTAGAGAAGGTTTCTCAACTATAAGCTTGGCAAGTGCGTCACAGCAAACCTCTGTAAGACTCGACTGCCCCAGCCTAGGAAGAAATCAAAGTAACATCAAATAATGTTTGCAAGAAAACTGGATCAATGAAAAAAAACCCACACCTTCCATTTGTATAAATACTTAGGAACTGCCCTAACTATGTAGAGCTACCTATAGCCTCTATTTGCAAACAGCAACTGTTCTAACCCTCAAAAATGTTTCATTGATTTCAGGGAACAGTAAGATTTTAGTTTTTTAGGATACTGCCAGAAGTTATATTATTAGTAACATGGTTGTTAAGTGAATTTAGCTTCCCCATTAACTTTGTCAGAAGACTGCAAAAGGGGATTGACCCCAGGAAACTGCAACCGTCATAAATATGAGCCAGTGGCCAAGTGTCTAAATTTTGATCACCTGACCACAGGGATGCTGAAATGGTCGTAAGTGTGAAAAACAGCCATGTCACTTTTTTTCAGTGCCAGTGCAACTTTGAACACTCACTAAATGAACTGTCTTAAGTGGAGGAGTACCTGTAATGTACTCTTCAATAAACCACTGGGGGGAGGGACAGAAGGCCTTGAAAAGCAGATAATATACCTAAATATTGTGGTCAATACCGTTAAATAGACTTCAGTCAGCACAAAATCAATGAAACCATTTGATTTCCCGAAAGGTTTGTTTCATGTATCGGTTTTGTTTTGGTGAAGACAACGGTGATTGGCACACCTATCTTTAGCAACAATCTCTACCCTATATTTGTCTAAACAAGGTTATAATTTTTTTTTAAAGGCATCCAGGTTGGCTAGTGTATCTAAAAAAATAGCAATTAGTATATAAAAAACAGTTGAATATGCTTATATATCAAAAAATACCTGAAATGGAATTACTAAAATACATGATCTGATATCCTGCACCTTCAATGTTAACTGTCCACTCCTCGAAATTGTGGGACTATGATACAGTGTTGAGTCATGGGGACCTGATGAAGATCAGGCATTTAAAATGATACCAAAATCTAATGTCCTGTACTCTTGTTTATCCGTTCAGATTTTGAGTATAAAAATCTTAATGCTTTAGCGTAGGCCAACTTTTCATAGGAAGAGGCCTCCTGGACTAATACACCCAAAGGCTATTCATGTTGATGTTCTTAGGTGAAGAATGTTGGGTGGATGGAAAATATTCACCGCAAACTCCAGGCAAAGGAAAAAAAGGTAGATCGGTGTTTTTCACACCTGGGCAGTTTTAAGATGTATAATTTCAACTCCTGTATAACTTCAACTCCCACAGTCCACACAACTTAGAGTTACCAAGTTTGAAAAACAGAGTTAGAAGAATCCTACATAAAGCAGTATAGAGAAAGGATAAGAGAGGTTTACTCTGTCACTCACCAGAGGGATTCGAGGTTGCAGTTTGGACTACTCACACCTTCACAGATGTCAATCACTCCTGCATCTCCAATGGAGTTGCCACCCAGTTGCAGCTCTTTTAGGACACTATTCACGCTCAAAGCAGCGCTAATACTCTTGCAGCAAGCCTCAGTCAAGCCACAATCTCTTAACCTGTAACAGGCAAATAAGTGTATCTCTTTTGTTCTTTTCTCTGATGCCAAATTATTATTAGCAGCTAGTTTTGTTCCCGCCTATATGGGATAACATGCTGAAGACCCATCAACCCTAGCTCTATTTACCCACACAATTCTCTCCTTCCTTCGGCAGAACTCTCTTTTTCATATCCCGTTGGCCTAGGGCTTCAGTGGTAAAAATTGCAAGTAACAGAAAAGCAAAGATATGCTCAGAAAATTAAGGGAGGTTTTAAAGAGCTTCCTCCTCACAGCAAGGATGTATTTGCTAGGGATGGGTTACCTTACAGATTCTTGGAATCAGAAGCTTGGCAGGAGTGTCATTTAAGCAATCCTTTGAAGCTGCCTTGCCCCTCCATTCTAGGCATATCCTGTTAAGCAGCATTGCTGACTGTAGCAAAAAGAAAACGTGCACTAACCATAGAGATTGGAGTTTTGTTTTTGGATCCTTCAGCCCTTGACATAATAATTCTGCACCTTCATTTTTCACAGGATTTCCCAGCAGGCTCATATCCTTGAGTGTCTCTTTGGTGCCAATGATTGTGGCAAGTTCCTTACAACCAGCAGCGGTGATATTGCATTCCCACAGCCTGAAATAATCACCAAATCATTGCCTTTAGCTTTTTACCAACAGTTAAAATGGGAAACTAATGGTTCTCTCACTTGAAACATTTGTTTACATCTTCATAAATCTGCTCCTTAAACTACACCCCATTCACTTGTAGTAAGTAGTAATACATAAAAAAATATTGAAATAAGCATATGATCCAGAATCAAAATTCTCCCTTGGCCAATGAAAACAGATCAAGACCAAGTCTATTTCTCAACATAATCTGAGTGCCAAAGATTGTGTCTCCACCCCGCCCCCCACCCCCAGCCTTAGTCTTTGATGTGAATGGGACCCTCACTTGATGGCAGCCATCTGATATTACTCCAGAATCAGAGATTATCTTTAACAGAAAAGAACTGGCCATGACTAGGCTAGATGGCCATTTATAGAAACATGGATGAAAACTGGGATTTATGACTCATTTATGGTCAATGTTACATCCCTTTAGAAATATACATTATAGAACACAAAGAATTATTGCAGAAATTGCATGCAGAGTTCTATCCCCCACAGAGAGGAATACCAAAACCACCTGTGTATACAACTTAGATTGTGTACACTTTAAATTTTATGAATTATTCTCAATTGCACTGGGAGAAAAAAAAACATATTGCCAAGACTTATGGTAGCAAACCATAATATTTGAAAAGGTATACTATATTTTTAACATATTAAGAGAATTATATAGGTGTAGTTTTAAATATTAAAAATGCAGTAAATTAATCCCGTTTTCCAATTTGAAATAAAACAGAGAGATTACTAAGCAGATTTCTGTTCTGGATTTGGCTGTAACAACCTAGTTATCCCCGATACATAACAAGCCACTGTAAAAACCTGATTGACTTTTGTTACCAAAGGACATTTCATACAAAATTCTAAGACTGCCAATGCTTAGGGAGCCACTTACCATAGTTTCTCTACTTTGCAATTTGGATTTTGGACACCTTGGCAGAGGATAGCTAGTCCTGTATCACCAATACTATTGTCTCCTATGCATAACTCTGTCAAGGATGGGGTATTACTGAGGAAAGTACTGAGTTCCTTGCAACTAGCACGTGTGATCTCACAGCTCTCTAATCTGCAAAAAAACAAAAAACAATTCCCAAACTGCACTGGATTTCACTAGAAAACAGACAAAAGAATTTTGTTAATTTCAGCAACTCTGCCTACAATAATCACAGGTGTTAGAGATGGGCACCTTGCAGCTGCAGAACACATGGCTTTAAATTTCTAAGGGTGTGCAAAAGAATCATAAGGCCACAAAGAAGGGGGTTTAATCAATGATCAGTGCTATCTACATCCAATTTATGAAACTGGCAAATAGGATTTTAAAACACGAGCCTTTAAAAACATACACATACATGGATACACACAGTAGACAAAAAAATTCTTAAGTACTTTGTTGCAACCAGTCCACACAAAACACAGTCCAGCAAGGTTGCAAGAACAATGGGGTTATTTTAGCAGAACCTATAAATCATCTAACAGGAAAATATATATTTAACCTATTTGGGATTTCTTCCTAATGCACACAGCACATACAAGTTGTAGTTTATAATATAATTGCAAGATAAAGTGCAACAATTTAGCAATAGGGTTTATATGTGAATATACAAGCACAGTTTACATTTGACAATCTGTTTACAATACATGCATGTTCTGATTTGACTTATTGCACTTTTCTAATCTTCAACTTTTAGTGAATTACTTAGAAATATGTGGAATAAAAACTCCTTTTGTTCTGAGTTTGGATAAAACTCTGAAACACTATTTATTTATTTGTAAAATTTATTGGCTGCCCATCTTACCTTAGAGCACGGGTCTTCCATCTTGGCAAGTTTAAGACTTGTGGATTTCAACTCCCAGAATTCCTGAACTAATATGACTGGAGGAGGAATTCTGGGAGTTGAAGTCCACACGTCTCAAAGCTGTCAAGTTTGAAGACCCCTGCCTTAGAGTAACTCTTGTCCGTCCATCTTGCCACAAAGTAATAAATTTGTTTTATTCTGAACTCAGAATAACTGAAATAGCTATTCCAAGCTCAAACTATTTAAAATGTTCAATCTGGTATAATCCATCTTGGGGGGATTACCCTTTAAGGTAGACACCCACTTCTTTAGAAAACTCTCAGCTGTGACATACCCCAAAAGAGAGAACTGCAGACAAATATGAACTGTATCTTACTGTAGGGATTGCAAGTTAGAAGAGCCCTTCACCAAGGCTTGGCAGAGGTTTTTCACTGCATCATCTCCTAGCCTGTTATTACTCAGGTTAAGCATCTGCAGGGACGATTTGACACACAGTACAGAGCAGAGAGCTTCCATGTTTTCCTTTGTGAGGTCACAGAATTGTAGTCTACAAGAGAGAGGACCGAATTAACTTCCAACAGGTAATAGTAAAGACATATATTATAGGTTTGAAGGAAGATGCAGATAATGTACTGTATACATATTATAACCAATGGCAGAGCTTTCCAACCCAATTTTGTTTAGTTTTCTTATTCATTTATTTAATCAACCTCTAGCCAGTCCCCATCATAACATCAACTCTAAGTAGCCAACAAACATAAATAAGATTAAAGCAAGAAAGTAAGTTTATATATCCAGTTTAAAAGTAAAGGTTCCCCTCGCACATACGTGCTAGTTGTTTCTGGCTCTAGGGGGCAGTGCTCATCTCCGTTACAAAGCCGAAGAGCCAGCGCTGTCCGAAGACGTTTGCTTGGTCATGTGGCTGGCATGACTAAATGCCGAAGGCGCATGGAACGCTGTTACCTTCCCACCAAAGTGGTCCCTGTTCTTCTACTTGCATTTTTACATGCTTTCGAACTGCTAGGTTGGCAGAAGCTGGGATAAGTAATGGGAGCTCACTCCGTTATGTGGCGCTAGGGATTCGAATTGCCAACCTTTCTGATCGACAAGCTCAGCATCTTAGCCACTGCGCCCCATATATCCAGTTTACAAACAAGCAAAATATCAACTCATAAAACATTTCTATGCTCTTTAATTAGGGCCTCTGCCGGAATCCTGACAGAAATAACTATTACAATGTCAAAATCCAAGTCAGGAAAATTAATGAAATCAGTTTTACGTAATAAAACAGAGTTCAACAACTGGATTCACAAAGTACCCTGCCAAGGATTTGCTGAAAACTCAGATCATCAAGCCTTTCTGAAAATACAACAGGATTGGGACCAGGCGCATTTGGGGGGAATGTGGTCCCAGAAAGCAGAAATGGCAGAATACACATGTCTCCAATATCCCAACAAGATGGCACTATTTCACTAATGGAAATCTGGAGCATGCAGATTCTGCCAGATCTTATGGATGGGCAGAAACAACCAGAGGAAGGATGTTGTACAGGTATCCGGGCCTCAAAGCCATGAAGCCTGATAGCCAATACAGAGGAGAGGGTTAACATGGCCAAAACAAGGGATGTCCACAATCTACAGTACTTGTACTGCTGCACTATATTCAACCTGTAGTTTCCAAGTGGTTTGCACAGACTCACTTAAATGTTGCAACTGTCAAAATGAAACTAAGTCATAACAGCTACAAGATGTGTTAAGGCATCTCGATTCAGGAAAGGACACAATGGCACACCAGACAATCTGTACAAAGGCCACCCAATCATAAAAGTTTTTTGCTCATCAAGGAAGAATTAAAGAGTCCCCTGCCATGATTATAAAAATCTGAATACAGTCATACAACCCCATCAATAAATAAAATTGGAAAATCCTTGAGATTTCCAAGACAGAAAATTTACTATAAGCAGACGAGGTATTAAGCGATAACACTTAGAAACCAGGGGCCACTGAAAAGTCAATGACCTGATATCCAAAACGAGTACAGTTACAAGGATGAATCAATGTAAGATGCCATGTTCCCCGAGACTCATGTATTCTCTAGCTTAGTCTGGGTGAAAGATGATGACTTTGGGTCCCTCGTTTGATATAATTTCATGACTGATCTCCTCAATCTTAGTACCTCAACCTCAGTACCTTAACCACTATATCATAACTCTCTCCTAATTTTTCCTGGTTTATTCAATCCTGTGCAGGTAAGTCCATACAAGATGGATGAAAAAGAAACTAACGTGAGAAACTTCTAACTAAAACGTTTTGCTGTCTTATATGTACTGAAGGACTTCAAATACTTACTGAAGTGATTCTAGTTGGCAGTTTGGATCCACAAGTCCTTGGCACAACGCTTTTCCACCTGATATGCCCAAATGGTTATCTCCCAGGTGTAGCTCTGTCAGAGATGATTTGCTAACTACAGAACGAAGCTTTTCACAGCAAGCTTTAGTTAAGTTGCAGTTTCGTAACCTGGAATAATAAAACTGTATAAATTACATGAATGCTCAAGAATAGGAGTGGATTGCAAGTATCATCTCACTGAATGCTGTGGTCATGCTGGCTGGAGAGTTAAACAAAAGACATTTTTGAAGGCTACAAATTCCCATTCCTGAGAGTGGCCATGTCAAGAGTGGCGTGAAAGATATTAAGGCAGATTAAACTTCTCCCAATATGACACTTCTTGAGAAATAGCCAAGTTTCTGCACTCCTTAGTCCCACAGCCGAAGACATCACCTCCAAGTCTCATTTATTTCCAGTTAGTCTACGCATTACATCTTTAGAGCCCCTCTGCTCACAGCCCACTCAGTGGGTCAAGGCTCTTGTGGTTCCTAAGGGTCCCCCAGCAGGCATGTAGGTGCCTCGGCTGAGCAGCCTAACCAACCCATTTAGGGAACAAAAGGAGCCCTGGCCCCCATCTTCAGCTCCTTGCAACTCTCCTGAACGTGACTGCACACAGCCAGCTTGAGGGCTTTTCTTGGAAGGAGCTACCCTGGCTGGTCCCCTTCCAAAGTGTGGTTGCCACTTGTCTATGAGTGATCTCTCCCCAGCGCACTCCAGGAACCCCCTCACTCCCCGCTCTGCAGTGCTCCACCATTGCTTCCCATTTTACATTTGGATCAGGGTTCCACTCTAGTGCCCCTCTGTCATCCGTGCCATCCAAAGCTTTTCCCATTCGTCTTCCTGTCTGGATCCAGCTTCAGAGAAAAGGTGCGATAGGCATGGGTACTCCATCCTCCTCCCACCCGCCAAAAAGCAAGTCTCTGGCAGATTCGGGGAAGAAGTTGCAATGGGGATAGGATTGGGGGCGGGGGGGGATTTGGGGCCAACTTGGGAAAACCAGACAAAAGGGGAGGGCAAATCCAGCAGCAGGAGAGCCTCCCTACTGCTGGCAGCTGGAGAGACCACAACAGACTTCCTGGGAGAGCAGCCCACTCACCTCCCTCCCTCAGGCCTCTGGTCTACCTGCACTTTCTCCACTGATCCACCTGACTGGGGGTCAGAGGCATTTCGAGGGGCGGGTTGAAGTGGCTATGGACACCGTAGTGTATATTATCAACAATATTACAGCTATATCACCATAAAGCCAATAACTGCCATGTAAAGGTAGTGCTTCAGATACAGGTAACAAACAGCAGTTTTCTAAATGGTACATTGGTGTGCTGTTCAAACTCTACCTATGTGGTTGCTAAGAGTCAACACTGACTGGGTGACAATAGAACCAATTGAGCACACTATACTAGTTTTCATTTGTCAGCTGAGTCAATGTGTCTGTGACTTCAATAATTACACATTTCACCTGTTTCTGTCAAGTTGCATCTAAACAACAGCCTTCATTCTTTCCAATTAAATACCAATATAATGCTCTTTTTGCTATATGAAATCAATGCTCTTTTAGAAACGTAAGAATTCAAATTTACATATTCTTCTCTTGGTATTATTCAACACAAAAAGAATTTGAGTTCTATAACATATAATAAATTAATGAATAAATATAATAAAAGACTGTCGTGGAAACAAATGAAGTATTCCCAGGAAAAGGAGCATAAAGTGATTATCCTATCAACCCAACTTGAAAAATCCTTTGAATCTAGTTGACTGTAAATCACTTATATTGGCTGTTTTCAGAAAGGTAGTTTAAGCATTTGAAATTATGAAGTTGCTGAATGAAGGGACTCAGAGTCTTCGAAATTTCAGCTCCTGTGGGACCACTGAAGTCATTTGAACAAAAGTCAGGGCCACCTGCATTTACAGCTGCCTTTTGGCCATCCACCAGCCGCCCACACCACCCAGCCCTGCCTGCTGCCACACATCAGTCCTCCACCAGCTGGGGCCTTGTCCACACCACCTTTTGTGTCAATAGCACTGGGAACTCTCTCCCCCTTTGTCCAGGGCCTTCATTTTTTGTGCCAGTCAGGCCTTTCTTTTGTTTCTCCTTTTTGCCCAGTTGCATTGGCGCAAAAGGTGGTTCTGGCCAGGATGTGAGTGGAGAGCCAGGCAGCCCTGGAGGAAAAGAAAGGAGTGCAAAGAAGGCCCTGGCTGGTACAGTAATGACACACAGCGCGATAGGCTTAGTGGTGGCAAGGGAAGGTGGTAGGGAGGTAACCAAACAGACAAGAGATGAGGGGGGAAAGAGGCTATTGGGAGGTTGATGAGGAAGTTGAGGAGGCAGTCCCTTACCTTTCGGACACTCAGGCCTGGGAGGGACCAAGCTGGGAATGGCTTGGATGATTGGGGGAGGGGGGGTCCTTGACTAAGGGCCAGTGGGATTCAGTTAATGGCAGCAATAGGGAGTGCCCAGATTGCTGTCACTAAGTGATAGAGTCACATCACATTACAGGTAGTCCTAGACGTACAACCACAACTGAGCCCAAAATTTATGCTGTTAAGTGAGACATTTCTTAAATGAGTCTTGCCCCATTTAAAGACCTGTATTGCCACAGTTGTTAAGTGAATCATTGTAGTTGTTAAGTTAGTAACATGGTTGCTAAGTAATCTGGTTTCCCCATTGACTTTGCTTGTTAGAAGGCCGCCAAAGGGAATCACATGACCCCAGGACACTGCAACCGTCATAAATATGAATCAGTTGCCAAGCATCTGAATTTTGATCATGTGACTTTGGGGATGCTGCAAAGGTCATAAGTGTGAAAAATGTCATAAGTCATTTTTTTCAGTTCTGTAATTTTGAAAGGTCACTAAATAAACTGTTGTAAGTTGAGGACCACCTGTAATTTTATGACTGCATCACATAGCATCAGAAATTCTGGATGTAGTTGGCCAATAACAGCCAATGATAAATTATATTGAGAATTTATGCCTGGGAGAAATGCTCGCTACTTGTATAGCTAAGTTTGGAAGAGACTAACATGGAAGGCAATAACTCTAGAAATGTTTCCATTTATGGAAAGTATAATCCAAAGCTACTAAAGCCATTAAGAATTTTAGGAATATTTACCAGAGTTTTTGAAGTTTGCAATTGGGGTTTAACAATCCTTTGCATAGGGCATCTACGCCAGCATCTCCCAGCTCATTGTTGCTTAGATTCAGCTCAGTTAGTTCTTGGTTGGTGGTCAGAAGAACAGAAAGATCTTCACAATGGCTAATTCCCAGACCACAGTCATCCAGTCTAAACATTTAGAGGAAAAATGGAGTTAGGCATTAGCTCTAATTTAGTCAGATGAGTTGTCATCTACAGCACACTCCTAGGCTAAGCACACTTTTAAAATGCTTGAATAAAATCTAACAGATGTAGCATAGCATCTATTTCAAATATTTTAAGAACGTCCTGAAGCAACATACTACACTTACATGATCTCTCCACCTCCACCACCACCACTACAAGTTAATACTAAGTGCTTTCAATACAATTTTCTATTATACTGAACAATTTGTCCAAGAGGATCTATAAGCAAATGTATCTAGAAAATATACGAACTGGAGTGTAATGATCCGGGGCATGGCACAAGGGCAATACAGTCAAATCATAAGTAGGAGTCCCTTTATTAGCTCCAACTTTGCCCCCAATGTCCTGGTTACCTTCTGGTCTGGAGAAAAACTGCTCCAGGAACAGCCTTTGGCTGCAGAGGCTAAAGTCCAAAATGTTGTCAACAAAAACTTTAACTATAAGTCCAATCAAGGCAAGATGAGGTAATTAATCTGGCAAGGCAAGAGTAGGAATTCCAGATGTGAAGAAATGGCAGTAAATCAACCCAGTTGGGAGGATGCCAAGAACGCAGGTAACCAAAGTCAACACAAGATAAACTCATGTTTGTTCCCAGAAAACGCCACTCTCAGCTTGCATCTCTTTTAAACTCTCTTCCCAGGTGTGCCTAACGAAGGGAATCAGGGCCCTTTCCTCCCCCATAAACCATACAGCCATGTTGCTCTCTTCTCTATTCTTGCGCACCCCGGATGAAGAGGGGGTGGGCCTGAGTCTTCCCCTGAACTCCTTCCTTGTTCTACCTTTTCCCTGCTCTGCCCAGCCTGACTTTGCCCTTCCCCAGTTTCCTCCACAGCCAACGGAGCCACACTCCCACTCCCTGTCAGCTGTTCACCTTCCTCCTCAGATTCGGACTCTGACAGGGGCAAGACATGGAGTGAGAAAGAGAAACCGTTATATGCAATGTTTTTCAATGCTACTGGCTAGGGAATTCTGGGAATTTTTGAAGTCCACACATTTAAAACTTCCAAGAATGAGAAACATTAGGTATATGGGAAAGCAAAACATTGGAGGGGGAAAAATGATGGGGAAAATACCATTCTTCATGTGAGTGACATTTCAGAAGAATTTTTGTGCTCATCCATTATTAATTTTCCCCAATTCAAATCATGACGAGAAATATTAGAATTGTGAAACAATGCTTTCAAAAAACCCTTTCAATTCACTAAAAATTGTTAACTTACCTAATTGTTTTGTGCTGGTTCATGGATGCAACAAGTTCTTTCCATTTTAATGTATTAAATTCTTGGCATTGCAAATCGAGGTCCATTTCTGAAGTTTTAACTACAGAGATGAGAAAAGAACATCCTTGGGTTAAAAGAATAGTCCACTTGAATGCATGACTGGATGCAAACTAGTGTGTTTTTGGTCTTTTGCAATTACAGCCTTCCTAGTCACTTCAAGGCTGAATTTCTTCATAGGCCTTGCTCAAGAGCTAAATACCTGTCTGAAGTCATTTGGAACTTTAAAAAGACTCCTTGGAACAGGAACTGCTGCAATAATTTTGCAGCACACACAAATTATGAAATGTTACACTCAAGAGGCAGCATAGTTTACCAGAAAAAAGGAGCTACAATCCAGGGGCAGAGCATGTGCATTGCTTACCAAAGGTCATGGTATAATCGTGGTACTTTTAAGTAGAGCTCAAGAATATTCTCGTGAAAAGCCTGGAAAATTGTTGAGTCAGATCTGAGAAAAGCTGCTACCTTTTCGCTGATTTCTGTGATTTGTCAGGGGTTTGGGGGATAATTAAGGGGCAATATTTCACCACAAGCCTCAATACTGCTAAAAATACCCATATTCCCCTTATTTTGGTGATTTCTTGTCTGGTTAGTCATCTTCCTTAGTAGATCCAAGACATTTTCCCACCTCTAGACTAGCAGGACCTAATTAGCTTCTTATATTCCAATGCTGGATTTTGGTTCTAAACCAACACAGTAGCTAGGCCTCTAATATTATTTACAACCTCCCCAAAAGTTACAATTGCAATCAAGTAAACTTCCATTTCTGCAGGAACACAAGCATGAATTACTTACTATAAGTCCTGTGAATTCTAGACACTCACTTGGTATGTAATGTTTTTGCTTACTACATTGAAGTGATTTACAGAGGTCATTCCGATTATTCCCATTGGATAACATTGCTTAGAATGGCATAGATTGAATAACAGTGTTGGAAGCTCTTGAGGTCTTGTAGTCCAACCCCCAAAACCCTACGCAATCGATCAGTTCTAGTATACCTGGCCTAAATATCCATCCTAACTAGCAATCCATTCAACAAATAATCTTACCACATAGAAGTGATATACTAATAGTGAATTCACCATAATTATAACTGCTGAAGGGACGAGGAGCTTTATGCAGTGTGCAAAATTAGTCTGTTCATTCTGAATACATAGAAAGGCTGTCAACCTTCAATTTCTAAGCTTTAAATTCTTAGGGCAACAAAAAGCTATTTCTGGATTTTTTCCCCAGCTGTCAAAATGTGATACATGAAACCTCATGGCCTTCAGGCGGACAGGTCTGTACAGAGGAAACTTTTATTCTCTCTGTTTTGTGTGTATTGGGGGCTTAGAACAGGATTTCTGCATAGTATGGTTTCAGTGCTACTCACTCCCACTTTTCCTGAAAGATAAGCTGTGCTTGGTCCTAATTCCTATGTACCAGTAATTCCTGTTCTTGGGGTTTTCCCCCCATGGAGTTGCATCTACTGACTAAGCATTCGTGCTCAGTATCTCCATCTTTTCTGGACTGCTAAAGCAAATGGAAGCCATGGAGCTTTTAAGCCAATCTTGTAATTTCACCAGTAGCTATAGAAAAAAATAAGTCTCTAAGACTTCTGTGAAAAGGACTCTCCCCATCACTATCTTAAAGCTTAAACAAGGTGGCTGAAAATTGCTCCATACTGCCAGCTTAAAGCCAAAAATATGTATTAGATAAGATCGTCTGTTATTGCTCTGTATGTAATCACTGAGATTTAGCAATGAACAACTCAATTGTGCAACTCAAATCCTTTTTTCCTTTTATTTTTTTAATTCCAAATACTATATAGTTGCTTTGCCAATCACTTTCAGATATGCAAGCCATTATCCCATCTTGAGGGAAGAGAGCATGATTCAAAAATTGCCTTTCGTTATGGGCAAATAAATATTTCATAATATCAAGTAATTCTTGGGAAAATGTATTCTATTTGGGACTCTCTCTGCAGGAAGCAGCCAGACTGATTTTGCTTAGACGTTGAAAATAAGCAGGGTTAGGCCTGGCTAGTTTAAAAAAAAAAATTATAAACAACTCAAGGCAGTGAACATACCTGATTTTCTTTTCTATTTTTCCCACAACAACCACCTGGCAAGTGAATTGACTGAGAGAGATTGGCCCAAAGTTACTCAGCCAGCTTTCTTACCTAAGGCCGGATTAAAAATCACATCTCCTGGTTTCCAGCCTGGTGCCTTAACAACTATACCAAATTGGGATTCCTCCAATTGGGTAATTTAAAAAGATATTCCCAAAGAAAGCAGTCTCAATCTACCTCCACACTGCTTCTAATAAAAGTATGAGGCATAATATCCATTAAGTCCCTGAAGTTCAGTTCAGTAAAAAGGAGACTTACTACCATCACTCTCTATGGCTGCTCAATGTTTAGTCCAAGTAAGCCTTTATCAATGCTGCTGTAACCATAGTTAAGACAATATCCCTTCCAATTGTGTTTTTCTCTGTAATATTCCTGCTGATAATATCAAATCATAACATTTGTTATCCTACAGCTTTTTCAACTCAATGCCATTTAGGTATGCTTACACTGCCTGGAAATTTTTAGCTTGACACATCTATAATTCTGTGGCAGGTTCAGAGAGACTAAATTCTACTCTTTGCCTCATTCTAGTTTCCTTTTGGTTCTTTTGTTATCAGTAGGAAACTGGCATCCAATAAAGCACAGTGCCAGCCTTTAGCCTCATATTTATTTATAAGAATGCTGCTAAACCTTCATAATTCTCACAGGTGTTTTTAGAAAATAAAAATAAAATTAAAATGAAATTTAAATGAAATTACTGAATTTTTTTTATTCAAGAAAGCACCACACCAAACCTAGTGCCCTATAGTTGAATTGGACCATAACTTTCTTATATCTCATTCATTAGTCCTGTTGACCATATGACCAAAGTATTATACAAAATGTAGTGCCAAAACTTCAGTGTGTGTTACCACATGCTCAGAAAAAATCAGATGACCATTAGAGGGCAAAGAGTTAAGATTTTCTATACAATTATTAATCTAATTTACATTCACCTCCATCAGAAAAGACTTAATGGCTTACAGAGATAACCAAACACAATAGTTATACACAGCAACATCTTACAAATACAAGTAAATCCCCAAATTATAAATTAGGGGAAAAAACAGGAGGGAGATTAAATGTGGGGGGTCTTTATTTGTAACCTTAAAAAAGGGAACTTTTTAGCAGAGGACACTCTTCCTCGGGCAACCTCTTCAAACCTAAGGATGTCATGGCTGCCAGTCACTGGATTTGGGCAGACCACAATGGGTCGGGAAGGTAAAAGTGAATTAAATTAAATTCATCTGGCAGCAAAGGTTGCTGGGCTGCAACTGCCTTAACAGGCAGAGGAATCAAAACGGCGTCTCTAACCTGGAATGGCGCCGGGGCTCCTAAAATGAGGAACTTTTAAATAGAACAGATCAAAACGACGAGGCACCGCTTGCGGTCTCTCTTCTCAACTAAAAGTACTGTCTTCAAATTATTATTCAGGGTGGAAGCTCTGAGTCACCGGGAAATGATTCGCTTTCCTCGGGGCTCCGTTTTGTCAAGTCATCTTTTTTGAAGGGAGCAAGAGAGTTGTTGCTTCACTGCAAAACGAGGCGAGTTTTTTTTTCCCCTCCAACGGAACGAAAAGGGCGTGAGCCCAATCACCGATGGCGACGAATGCCAACGAGGGCAGCTTTCGATTGGGGGAGGGAGGGGGAAGCTTCAAATTACCCCAAGTAGTAATTTGGGACCAGGAACGAAAACCAGAAAGTGTCGCGATTTTCTTCCTACGTTGCCAACGTCCGAAGAGTTGCCTTTCACCCCACCCCACCCCACTTTGCTTCTGTCCCCCCCAACCCAAATGGCCTATTTCGCGGGAGTACGTAACCCAACTAACACGAACACCGTTGCCAACCCCACCCATCACACCTGGTTAAGCAGTAGGAACACCCAAGACGCGTCTCTTACCGGGCTGCCGGAGAACGAAAAACAACTAACAGGTCTCTCGCCTTCAGGCCCACCCTCCTACGGTAAAATATCTTCTCTACTTCGGCCACGCCCACTTCTCTCGCATCCAATTGAAAGAGAGAGAAACCGACGTTCATTATTACTCCGCCCCGCCTCCCCACAACCAAGGCGTTTCCCCGTTGCGTTCAGGCTTTAATCACAATCCCGATGAGGCCATAGCGGATTTTCCATATATTTTCCATAGGTTGTTCCTAAGGGAACGTTCAACGACGCCCTTTTCGCAGCAGTGGCGGAGGATAATGTTGCTTTGTTCGAGATTCGTGCAAGCGTTTTATTTCCTCGGGGTAAAAGCCCTTTTGCGAAGTTTCAAAACGGCCCTTTCTCAGCGAGCCCCTCTCACTATCTATTTTGTGGAGAGTAAAAAGCAGACTACAATAAAGGCATAACTAAAATTCAGTTGTAAAATAGGCGTGCAAAAACAAGTACAAAAAGATATAAAAATTAAGGAAGGGCTAATCATAAAGTCTAATGTCAAAAGTCCAATATCTTCAGACATTGTTCCGCAATTTAATAAATCTGAACAAAGGTTCTTCTCAGTACTACTACATGGACATTAACATTACTAGTTCCATGTACTTGCTGCTCTGATAAACTCTTAAGAGCAATTTATTACTTTGAGCCATTACAGTAATGTAAGACTAAATGCCATCTCCTTCTGGTAACTTCAGTGATTATTCATCCCTGTCTTCCTTATCAAATTCCATCTACTTGAAAACTGTCAGATTTAACCTTTTCTGCCAGTTTTTTTCAAGCACTGCCAATAAGTTTTTCCCCAGTGTGTTTTCCAGATGTGAAGGACACAAAATGGATTATCCAAATTATAATCCCATACTACTGGACAGCACATGGTATGGGGAGGGTGTGTGTTCAAGTAGTCCTCAACTTACCACCAGAACTGGTGCGCCAGAATTTCTGGTGCTAAGATGATTAAGTCATTAAGCAAGTGACTGTCTTCTTTTTTAGCCATGGTTAAGCGAATCACTGCAGTGATTAGGTGAGTCGTACTCCCCCCCTTGACTGTCAAAAGTTGGTTGAGAAAGTCATAAATGGAGATCACATGATCCCAGGATACTGCAATTGTTATATATGCTGGCTGCCAAGCACCCAAATTTTGAATGTGTGACCATGGGGATGCTCTGGTAGTTGGTGGTTAAGTCATTTTTACAGTGCTGTTGTAACTGTGAACAGTCACGAAACAAAGGCTGTAAGTCAGGTCTACCTCTATTCAGTTTCTGAAATATGTAATTTTTTTTTTAGAAATTCCCAGTTGTTGAACAGGTTTGTGACCAACAATTGATCCTATCTTCTATCTTAATTTTGTTCCTGGAGCCTGCATGTTGTTCCTCTACTTCCAGTAACCTGAGTACATTTAAGAACTATCATTGAGCTCTAGCATATGCACTGGAAATGACAGTGCATGAAATTCTACACCTTCCAATTCTGGTAACCAGTATCTTTGTGTCTTAACTTCATGATGGTTGGGACTGTGCATTGCACAAGTTATGAGTTCAAACAAGCAAAACCAAAGCTCAACTCACTATTGGGGAAATAGTGGTCCTACAAACTCTTAGGAAACCTAAACCAGCTGGTCTAGGAGGGTAATAAGTAGAAGCTACTTGACTATAACCAGGAAGAAACTGGAATTTCGCATTCATGTAGTGGAAAGAATTATGAAGGATTAACATGGAGGATGCTGAAAGGGGAAAATTTAGGGGTGTCAAACTGGCGCCCACAGGCCAGATGTGTCATCCATAGGCCATGCCTACCCCAGTTCCACAAAGGGAAAAAATGTCATCATGTGACAGCAACATTAGGCGAGTTTGACACCCGTGGTATAGCCTACATGTATTAGTACAAAACCTGCTCTTCTATTCATATTTGAAATGTTCCACAGAAATAGGGCGTAATCAGAATGCTAATAAACTTAAATCAGGTAGTCCTCAACTTATGAGCACAATTGAGCCCAAAATTTATGTTGTTAAGTGAGACATGCTAAGTTTTACAATATTTTTTGCCATAGTTAAGTAAACCACAGCAGTTGATAAGTTAGTAACCCAGTTAAGTGAAATCTGGCTTCCTGATTGACTTTGCTTGTCAGATTACAAAGGTGATCATATGACCTTGGGACATAGCAACAGTCATAAATACGAACCAGTTGTCAAACATCTGAATTTTGATCACATGATCATGGGGATGCTGCAAAGGTAGTAGCTGTGAAAAACTGTCACTTTTTTCAGTGCTGTTGTAACTTTGAACGGTCAATAAATGAAATGTTGTAAGCTGAAGACTACTTATATATACCAGTAGTAATGAAACCAAGAAGAGGTTCTTCTTAACTGTACTCAGGGTAGAGTTAGAATACTGCAGTTACTTGGAAAGTAATCTCCTAAGAGTTCAATGGATTTTCTCCCAGGTGAATAATCAAATATTGCAACTTAAATGTGTTTCTTCAAACTAAAATCCATTTAATATACTGTATAGCCTTATTATGGATTTAGGCAGGGCAATCCATATCTAGGACATTTTGGAAGTCATGGTGAATACCTCAATCTCTGTTGGTTATGCTGGAAATTCAATCTGGAAAACACACCATGCTGTAGAAATTTGAAGTAGACTCAGGTACCTCAAATGATCTCCAAGAATTACTTCCAAGAATTAAAGAAGTTGGGAATAAACAATATCCAATATTTTTCCCCCTCAGCTATGGGGACAACTGATTTTTGCAAACCACCCTGGATATTTCGTTGAAGAACAGTATACAAAAATCGGAGGCAGGAAAAGAGAAGGGAGAATTCTGTTTTGCTTCGATTTTGCTCTAAAGCGATACGGTAGTTAAGCCACAAAGCGGCCTATTTGCTTGCTCAGCGACTCCTCAGTCGCATTCGAGGCCAAGCAAGGCCTGGTCGTGCGATGGCTCCGTGGAACGTGGGCGCTCGCCCATGCCTTCTAGCTGGAGACTAACCGCGCCCTCTCTTGTTCGCCTGGCAGGGCCGAGAGAACGTCTCTCCCACTTACATCCCTCGGGAAAACCCCAGGCACGAAGGCCGCGCCCGGGAGCAAGGGGAAACGCCCGGGCTCCACGCGGTAGAACGAAGCAACTCCGGAGCTTCCCCCAAAGAGCGATCATTATTCCCTTCAAGCAGCCTCGATTTCTTCTTCTTCTTCTCCCTGCCCCCTTTCAATACCCCCTTTTCTTTGCAGAAGGCCGGCTCGGTCAGTTCACCGCAGCCCATTTTCCGCAGTCGATTAATCGTCGCGTCTCCAAACAGACCGCATTTTCCCGGGAGCCCGATTCGCCAGGCCACACTCACCGCCCACGGATTTCGTGGAAAAGGAAGCTGGCGATAAACGTCAGACGACTACTTCCTACTGTCTGGTTTCCGTGCAACCGGCGGTGTTTGGTCTTAAATACGCTTCGGTGCTGTCAAGTTGCGAAAGAAAACCTCACTAAACTTGGAACGAGTCGGGGCCTGCTAATTTAAGGAGTATTTATTGAAAAGGCTCTGACGAAATTTGGGGACCATGTACTCTTTTTTTTTTAATGCATTGAGCTTCCCGAACTTGAATACAGAATTTAATCGAGACACAAATGCGTGTTGGCAATTGCATTGGAAAGGGAGAGACCAAGGGAACTAGAAAGATGACGGCGCTAAAGCTGCTTAATGCATTAAATCTGATACGGAATGCTGTCTGTATAGACCCTAATTCTGAAGCGGCTTTCCTCCCTTCACCTCCGCGAATGCCACTCAAACGCTCCTAAGCAGGACAGAACAGATGTTAAAAATGGGGGGGGAGGCATCTGCCATGGAGACAGATGAGCTAGGGGATCCCATTCTACCCACTGCCCCCTCCCCGCTTCAATAACAAGTCTGATTGGTTTTAAAGCAATGGTACAAGATGCGCTATTAAGACCATGCCGAAAATTATCCAGAGACCTTTGGCTTGTTTGCATCTGTTGTTCCGCTTACCAGGCCCAACTCAGACTGCTAGCTAAAAGACCACATTCACAATTTCAGGAAGCCAGAAAATCTTGTGGTATTGGCATGTTAAAGGTACACGTGCATGTTAGAGTGGTTTATAATGTAACAAATATTGTTAAACAGAAGTAACATCAATTAAATCAATTGACGTATGAAATATTTCAATAACAGCTCACCTGATTTGTCTGTGTTCATAAAGATCAAATTGCTTGATTGAACAATGAATATAACCAATGCATTCACCAATTAAAAATGGCATATGTTTCACTGTAAAGAATATTTACCTATAAAACAGTTACAGTTAGCTATATTTATTTTGTAATTATCAGTGTTCCATCCTGTGTCTTAAGACTGTAGAGAGTAACCAAAACATTTTTCTTTAAATGTCTATATAATGTATGTTTATCACTAATAAATTATTTAAGTGACATATGTACTCCTGAGATTTATATTAAATTTGTACACAGAGGAAAGAGTTCTGAATGGATTTGGCAAAGCATTCTTGCTTTAATTTTATAACATACTGCAAGAAGCCTCACTAAAATATTATAGAAAATGGAGGAAATATAAATGATCAAGAAAGGAAACAAAAATCACTTTATAGGCTTCGTATAAAAGAAAATAATTGCTTTGTAGAAAGAACAGTTATAACATTTAACAAGGGGAGACTTAAGAGACTACAAAGGCAACAGTGGTAAGGTAGCATTATTTATTAAATCTGATATACTGCTACTGGCTGTTAATTCTGAAATAAACTTCCATCATCTCATTACTGTAAATCATTCTCTTTTTCATTTCAGGATTATTACATATTCATACTAACATATCTGTATCTATCTCTGCATACTGCTAGGGAATTCGGTGAGTTGAAAGCCACACATCTTGAAAGTTGCTAAGATTGAGAATACTACAATAGATATAACAAAGACTACATGGAAATGTTTTCTAATTGGGAGAAAAATGGAAGTTAAACACACAGTTTACTTCATGCCTGCTATATAAACTGGTCCATATTAGAACATAATACTGTAGCTGCAACTTGTTAAGTATGGTTTTAAACTTGCCAGTGGCATGTTTAAAGTGGCACTTTAAAATTCAGCTAATGCCATGCTTTATTCACAGTGAAAGAGAAACACATATTCTTTTCATTAGATAATGTCTGATTTCTAGAACAGCAAAGATAATCTCAGTTCAGTGAGCAGTAATCCATTCTAGCATATCCAAATTACCTTGAATTATGATTAGTACATTGCAAAATGCTATTGCAGAACCAGGGAGTGTGTTTTGAATATTTATGGATGCATTAAACACTTAATGCAGAGAGGGCGGTCTCTTGACTTGTGGTTACACTTTGGGCTCAAAGTACAAACTGCTGAGGAAATCTTGTCAGAATGTTTCTCCTATTCAACAAAATATTTACATAAGATAACATCGAAAACCAACTTAATTTCATAACAAATTGGAATTTTTTGTTCTAGGGCTCTTCAATCTTTTCGAAAATAGATAAAATAAAAGGTTGCATTCTACCGGTACTAAAAATGTAAGCAAGTCAGAGGTTTCTGGCATTTAAGGTGGAGATTTCAAAAACTCACTCCAAATAAAACTTAGTATGGCTTTTGTTATTTTGCTCAAAAATGTGATTTACCATTAATCCCTGGTTAAAGATCTTTACTGAATATCATGAGATATTCATGATTTGGATTACCAGGGATTACCTGGTTACCTTGGATTACCAGGGTTAATTCAATAAAATGGAGGGTTGTATTAATAATTAACTTTTAGGGGTCCCAGACAGCTTTTCTTGGTAGGATTAGGTAATGGCATAGGTATATTGTGCAGGATTCATGACTTGATGATGTCTTTATCACATAGGTATTTATTGTTACCAGGGGTGGGATTCAACCTTTTTAACAACTGGTTCTGTCGGCGTGGCTTAGTTGGTGGACATGGCTTGGTGGTCATGTTATTGGCTGGGTGTGGCCAACTCAATATCACTCACATCGAGGCATGCATCTCCTCGCCTGGCCTCTCATGACTGAGGGGATGCTGCAACAGTTGTAAGTGTGAAAAATTGTCATAAGTCAGTTTTTTCAGTGCCATTGTAACTTTGAATGGTCACTCCACACAAGCAAAGTACCAGCAAAGGAGGGGAAAAAACTCCAGAGACGTTCCTGAGACAGGAAGTCTAGTCCTGCCAAGAATGTAATAAGGTTAATGGAGAGGCAGTTTCTGTAAGCAACACCAGAATGTTTCCTTCCTGCCTGCCTTACAGGATTAGGCCAGTAATTTCTTCTAACAACTAATTCTCCAAACTGCTTAGAATGTTAACAACTGATTCTAGCGAATAGGTGCGAACTGGTAGAATCCCTCCCCTGATTGTTACAACGATGGCAATGCTAATGTTCAACTATTACAAAGTCTGCACTACTATTACTGTTAATCTTGTCATCACTCCCTATCACCCATCCCCTCCCACTTGTGTTTGTATGACTGTAACTTTGTCGCTTGTATACTTACGATTTATATTGACTGTTTCCTAATATGATTGATTGCTTATTGTACACTATGACTATCATTAAGTGTTGTACCTTATGATTCTCGACTCCTGACGAATGTATCTTTGCTTTTATGTATACTGAGAGTATTTACACCAAGACAATTTCCTTGTGTGTCCAATCACACTTGGCCAATAAAGTATTCTATTCTAATTAAAACTACTGGTAAAATCCCCCTATAAGTGAATATACACAGACACACTATTTCAAATCTCATTTAGTACTCACAACTGTCTGTATAAAAGATTACTCTTCTGACCATTATTATTAAAGGAAAGTTTGAATATAAGATATAGTGGCATAACTGGGACAGAGACATGTAGGATTTTTAAAAAATCCATATTAATATTTAAATATCTGTATTAAAACAAATATTTTAAAGTTATCTAGTTAATCAGGAACATCTTTAAATTGATTGCAACTACTAGGAGCCTTGAAAAGACTAACAGGTCTGTGATTTTGAAATTCTGAAAGGTTTTAGAATTACTGTGAATGTCAAAAACCAAGGTGATTTTGAGGGGCCTTTTCCCCAGATAGTGGTGTAGGCACTTGCCTATGGCAGCATGGCTACACCAGAAGTGTATCAGTCAGCCTCTCATTGCATCACCAACAAAGCAGCTTCGTACCTTGGTCTGAAGGCAAAAAAAAAAAAAGAAGAGAGAGAGAACAGAAAATGTAGTGGGACTTTAAGAGAAGGAATACATACTATTTTCCTTTATTTGACTTAATATTTTTATTTTATCTGGAGTATTGTTTTTTTTTCCTACAGAGATACAAACAATAGATCATAATAAAAATATGAATTACCATAACTATGCATATTCTTTGAGAATATAGGCATTTGGCCAAGGAATTTCTGGAATTATACCAAGTGTGTATTTTTAATGTACACACTCTCTATTCACCTGCATTGTTACAAGCCTGATGGATAATGGCAATATTGAAAAACAAAGAAGGTGTATTATGTCTATGACTCTGTGAGGTTGGGCTCTGGTCTACAGTTTATAGGAAGATACTTTGAGATTTGATTCCATAGGGCTAAGATGGGTCAGAGAAACTGCTGAGCTAAACACTTTCGAATCACACATTTTTTGTGAGCTAGCCAAAATAAAAACAGAGTGGGAAGCAGGAACATATTTTATTAGGTGTAGGGCTCAGGATGTTATTATACTAGGGTTTATTAAACTTGCTGGCCTACTAGGAAAACAATATGCAGAAGGAAGTTCAGGACTACGAACTGGTTAGAAGTTTATTAATGTGACAGGTCTAGTATGTGTCACTAGAAAGCTCATCATTGTAACTGTGCCAGAGAAAGATTCATCCTCATTTTGACAAGTCTTCTTTTTCTCTATTTTTTTCCTCTGTTCACTCTCCATTCCTACTCTACAGCAATATAACCAAAGTCCGAGTGTGAACATATTCTGGAATTCTCAAAACATAAAACAATATAATGGAAATTGATAATGTACAACCATACAGACAAGAAAATCCACTTCTTTTGCATAGACTTCCATGCTATTTGCTGAACAATCAATTAAAAGGTTTTCCTGGAATGGGAAATATGTACACCAAAGCAGGAAGAAATAGAAAAAGACTATTTTTTTTAGTTTGGTTTTACACTTTTCTATAGTGTATTAGGGTATTATCTATATGAAATATTGCAGTGAAATATTGAAATATTGAAATATATGAAATATTGCAGTAAAATAGAACAAATACTACGTTATTTGTTCTATTTTAAATCTGATACATTTTTGTCTAGGTGTTTTGAGCTCCTTACTCACCTTTAGATGTCAATTCTGAGACTGTTTTTATTCTTTTTATGTTAAGTAGGGTAGAGGATTTTGTATGTTTTTAAAAAGTAATATAGACAATTGAAAGCTATAAAAAACCAACCAAAAGTACAGTAAAGGGTTGGAGCCAAGTGACAGAAGTCATGCAAATTATGGAAAGATAATTTAACCAAATTTACAAATTAATATGCCAATATTTATGGAGATGCTTTTTGACTGGTGGCAGTCCTATCTGATTACTTCATGACATATCACAGCCCTTTACAATAAGGATTTCATTTAAACTACATATAATTGGGACTAAGTTTAATAAATCATGATTTGAATGCCACAGAAAATATTAAGCATGTGAGCATGCATTGTATCTTCTCTTCTGACCTGGAGTTAAATAATAAAGTGATGGATTTCATCTTAAAAAAAAAAATCAAACTAGACTGTGTGTTTGATGCTGAAGAATTTTTCCCTATCCATTTTGTCAAAAATAAATTTAGCATTTAATTTTTGACATGCTTTGTATTGATTCATCATGTAAATAGTGGACTAGTCAAATTGTCCTATGTCCTATGCTTTTAAAACTGCATACCATATAGAATCAAAGACACAGTTCTATTCATCCAATTCCAGGCAAAAGCTGGTAAAAACATAACATCCCTATAACAGGCATTGGTTGTGTCCAAGTCTTTTCAGCCTATCACATGCCACAGCTGTTGCACTTGCCACTATATAAACAATAAGTGTATTATTTGATCCAGTCTGCAAATGTTAGGTACATAGTACTGTGTAGAAGAGGACACCCAACTTTTTGTAGACCGAGGACTGATTTTGGAACAGCATCTTAAAATAGCACCATCAAAAATGTAGTGGGTGAGGCCAGAACAAAAGCTAATTTGGATTTATTTCATCTCAAATCTCAGTAAAATTGCTATAATTACTCTCCAATCATATTTGTAACATTTTTCTTCTTTTATTAGGTCAAATGTTATAATTTGCTAATAACTTTTAAAAATCCTTGGGAAGAACTCCCAAAGAGGATGCAGACTGCTGAGGGTCTTGGATTATGTTTCTTTGAACATACTGAACACAATACTGGACCATCCACATTTTTATTAAATAAATTCATTGATATGATGACTTCTTTCAGGCTGCTTTTCAGATTGTAATATACCCCGATTCCTGAGTCTTGATTATGGCAATTAAGTGGAGAAATAGTAAGAAAATCCCTATATGCTTGTTGGAAGATAAAACCCACCCCTCTCCTAGAAAAATGAAATATCCTAGGAAATATTAAAAAGGCAGAATATTTCCCCTAAAAAGAATAAAATAGAAACTCAGAGAGGCAGAAACTCATCCCCACACCTTTGCTAATGGGTCATTAAAGCCTAGGCCAGAGTATTCTACATAATAAAGGCCTCTACCCATCTCACCACCTGGCCTGGGAAGATTGTATCAGCCAACACTCAGGTGTAGTCATGTGGTCCAGACAAAGCCTACAAAGTTAGTTAAGACCCCCACCCCTGGGAGTCTGACAGCCAATGGGATACATTTCTTACACAGGAACAGGAAACACTAAGGTGGGGCCCAACAGAGGTTATAAAACTAAGAGTCTCTCAGCATCTCAGCCTTTTTCCTTCTTTCTTCATTCAGCGTATGTGATCCTGTCCACCATTAAACCATCTTTCTAAGCAGTCACCATGTTTTCAGTGTCTTTCTTCCCCACTTGGAACTGAACCCAGAAAACTATTTCTTCCAACATGCTAATGCAAGATCAGGGTGAGAGGGAGAGAAAGAAATGGTGAGAGACTAAGAATTTGGCAAGAAAGCTTGGTTTTTGCAAATCATTTGAATGGGTTCCTTTCAAGGCTTATTATTTACATGAGAGGCGGGAAAACTTCAGGCTTTCTGGTGATGCAAAAGACTTGACTAAAAACAATTCTGCCCTTTTAATTTTAACATTAGAATGAGGGGGGGGGAGGGGAGGAGGGACAAGAGTTATGTAGCCACTTCTACTCATCCATGTCCTTATAATCCTTCCTCTGAGAGTATGATAAATCCTCCCTACTTTCCACCTCTCTCCGGCCTATATTATTGCATGTTTAGGATCTGCATATCCATGAGGTATATAACTCTAGGCTGAATGTGCCAAGAAAGATTGTGATTATATCTTCTTTGCATGGCATAAAATGACTTGGCTTCACTCGTCTAAAATGAATTCTCTGCAGTGTCATTGGAGATCTGGCATTTCCTTGAATAATGCAGCAGAGTGAAATCTTTGAGTTTCATTACAAGAGAGGGTCGTCTGCCTGTTTGCGTTGTGTGGCTCACTGATTTCCAAAAGGTCTGATTCTGCACCACGTCCTACAAAGCGTCTGGACGGTGCTTTAGGTCAATAAAATCCCACACCACTAGACTAACAAATAGTTTCTTTCCCTGGGCCACCCGAACCGCAAATAAACACAAAGTCACTACCTTATTAAGATGTGAAAAGATGTGAAATCTCAATACCATATTACATATTACAGTACAATCCATCTCTTGTGTATTATACTCAGCAAAGCGTCACAGTCAGTGTTGGGTGTATATTCTGTGTATATTCGTAGATATTGTACTCTCAAATTGCAAATGGAGACGTGGGCACTCTATTTTTCTTATCTTCATTTTTAAGTGCTTTGGTTTTATTGTACTGTGAGCAGTTGCTGGGGTGCATCCACAGTTTCATTGTACTTGTACAATGACAATAAAGTTCTTCTTCAAACAAGGTGGTGGGTGAAGCAGTTTTGTTTTGTACCCGCCCCCATCTTTCCTAAAATAATTTTTATGCCTCCCGCTAGGGGGCAGCCTATGCACATCTGAGCAGCAAGGAGTTCAGACTTCTTAACCAATCTCTGTTTAACGAGGAATAATTATTTTAAGAGGTTAAAAGAAAGGAATGTTGGACTTCGAGCTATTGGCAGTTGAAGAAAACATTACATTTTTATTCTTGAATGCAACGCACATTTCTCTAACTTCATATTTTATTTATCTAGGCACAATAATAGTTTGTAGAATGATTACATCCTTGTTAATTTAGGATCCGTTATAATTTCAGTAGAGCTGATATTAAATAGAGTAGAGCTGATATTAAATATTAAAGAGGAAAATATTATTTTTGTCGTCTTATACAAAATTTTTCATTTTCGCGTTACCTGTTCTGGGTCAATCAACCTGAATGTGTAATACTTGCTTGGTGGTTTATGAAACAGAACATTTTTGTATGTAAATGTCGAGGATCCCATCCGTTGAAGCAATAATTAATGCACATAAAGGGAGTACAGTAATAAGAAAGTTACAAGAACTTGTATTATATTCTGAAAGAAAAAGACAACTCAGAATACCAATTCTCTAAACCCACGGGAATTGTGAGGAGTATCAGATTTTTCATGAAGATTTCTTTCCAATAAATAAATGTGACGTGAAATTTAGGATCGTTTAAAATATTGGATCATTTAAATTTAAGAGTACAACTTATACCACTAAAAAGTGGGAAAAATACTTGGAGAATGCGGGCATCGATCCCGCTACCTCTCGCATGCTAAGCGAGCGCTCTACCATTTGAGCTAATCCCCCTTTCTCGTTTTTGTCTTTTTTTTCCGTAGGTAATATATAGCAATACCGAAGAACTTATCCAAACTCTTGTTAATGCCGTCTTCTCGACCTGTTCCCGAATTCAGTGAATTGTCCCAAATTTCGTTTCCTCAACTATAAAAGCAAGCAAAGAAGGGAAGAAGTCTCGTCGGAAAGCGGGATGGCGGGGAAACTACACTTCCCATGACTCTTCCAACAGCGCATGCGTGGCGCGGTCTTGCCAAGCGCGCCTCCGGGAGGAGAAACTCGAAGCGCTGCGGACGGCGGCGGGTTGCTCCTGAACTAGGCTCGCTTTGCATTGGGCGAGGCGGCGGCAGTTGGCGCCGTTGATTGCTCTCCTTCTCGCTCCTGGCGACCTCGGCGGAGGATGGAAGAGCGGGGAAGAGGAGGAGGAGGAGGAAAGCACGGCAGCCGGAGCAACGCGGACCCCTCGCTCCATTTGAGGTGAGCCTGAGGAGGGGGAGAGAGCCGGCGCCGGTGGAGGGTCGGTGCGGCGCTGGCGACGACGGCGGCCGCCTCCCGGGAAGAGAGCAGAGGTGGCTGCCTTCCCCGTCGGAGAGGCTCGGGGAGAAGCGTTTGTGCCGCTCCGCAGGGGCTCGGGAGGAAGCTGCCGGAGGAGGGTCGAGGGGCAGCCCCGCAGCTGCGGTCCCCGCCGGGATGGAGGTGCTTGGCCGCGCGCGCGCACGCACGCGGGGAGAGAGAGCGAGCAAAGCCCAGACAGGATGACCCGTTTCTTGGGTGGCGCGTGTGGAAAGGGAGCGGGGCCGGGCGGGTTGAGGGGACCGGCGGGCGGTAAGGCGGGCGGGCTGCTCTGAGGCGCTAGGAAGAGTTGGAAGGCTCTGTGTTTACGTTGAAAGGGCGTGCGGCTGAGACCCTGGTGTAGGCGGAATTGGGGGCCGTGTCTGTCTAGGAGAGGGCAGGAGGTGTGTGTGTGTGTGTGTGAGATTATGTTTGTGTATTCGTGTGTGTGTGTGTGTGTGTGTGTGTGTGTGTGTGTGATTAGGTATGTTTGTGTGTGTGTGTTCAGCGGAGGGAGGCTGGAATTCATTTGCTGTGGGTGGCATCTGGGTCGGGGAAGGGGGTGTGCTGTGTGCCAGTGTGTGTGTGCACGGGGAGCAGCAGCGGGGGTTTGGGAGCCTTTGTGGGATTCTGGGCAGGTCCCGTTTGGTTTGGGCTGGGAAGACGGGAAAGTGGAGAAAGGAAATAAGTAGGAAGGGTAGGTAACCCGGTGGAGATGAATATTCATGCCTAGCCTGGGGACACCGGATGTATGGGAGAGAGAGAGGGAGAGAAACAGAGAGGCAGAAAAAGAGAGAGGATGCGGAGGAGAGTTGCATTTCTGATCTCTTCATGAAGCTCAACTTGAGGAACTTGTATGAGTATAATAGTTAAAGTTTATGCTATGTGTGCACGGCTGCGGGATATCTTTAGAAGAGAGAATTCCTCTTGGAGATGGGAAGTGCTGTACTGGGGTTTGTGTAGGGGAAATCAGTGAGCATCACAACGTGCTGATGTTATTCTGGAAAGAAAACACGATTCTGAGAGTTACAGGATTTTTCGACTATAAGAGGAAGGGAAGAAGAAAGGGAATGATTTGTGTTCCTTCCAGCGACCCAGGAAATAATTTAATAGCAACACCCACGATCCTGACAAAGTTCACAGCGCCACTTCACAGACTTGTGAACACTGCTGTTCGTCATCTTTTTACAGAGACCATGAATAGCACTAAGTAATCTAAACCTCCTGCAATTATTAGATGGGCTTGGTCCAGGTGTTTGTCTCTGTGCCAATAAAAAAAATAAAGCCCTTCTCAGTATGAACACATCCATTCACACAGTGGAAACTTTAAAACAGCTCATTGTCTGTTCTCATGCTTATGGGTTTTTTAGTTCTTCCTCTGACTAATAGTAGGCTTTGAGTTTGATTGAATTACAAATGATTACTTGAACTTGCTATGTAACTGAACTTGCATGATGCAATTACTTTTCTTTTGTAGTAGGAGCAGCAGTATAGAAAAGAGAAGCAAAAACAATTAGGCTATCTATTGTATATTTTTAAATACAGAGAGCAATTTACACTCTGTTCTAAAACAATTTCAATTGTATAAATTAATTGATTCAAAACTAAAAATGTGCATATATATACATATACTTATGTATATTGAGACTAGGTTACATTCTTTTTATTGTGTTTTTGATTTGATTTATGTGTTGCTACATCATGGAAATTTAATAAGCAATGATGAATTTCTGAACTAAGAGTTATGTGAATAAAATACTAAAATATATTAAATAGTATTTAGGGAATGTTTGACATCTTTTCAATGGCTTCTTGGTTTTCTCATCCATTAGTGTCAGACTTTTGAGGTACATTGGATTAGAAACCAGATAAGGATCCTGGAATTATAATGTATTGTTGTAAATTACAATAACATATTGTAACCTTGAAAGTCTACAGTTTCTTTCCTTCCCCTACTTAACCAAAGAAAGTGAAGTCACTGTAGGTTTTTTTTTTCATGTCCTCCTCTCTTTCTGCGCCAACTCAGAAAGCTCAAACTGCCCAAGGAGCTGCTGATACAGTTCTACAAAGGAATTACTGAATCTGTCATCTACACCTCTATAACTGTCTGGTTTGGTTCTGCAACCCAACAAGACAGACACAGACTTCAGAGAGTAATTAGGACTGCAGAAAAAACAGTTATTACTAACCTGCCTTCCATTGAGGACCTGTATACTGCACAAGTCAAAAAGAGGGCTGTGAAAATATTTACAGACCCCTCATATCCTGGACATAAACTGTTTCATCTCCTACCCTCAAAAACGATGCTATAGAGCAGGGGTAGTCAACCTTTTTATACCTACCGCCTACTCTGTTAGTAGTAAAATTTTCTCTAACCGCCCACCGGTTCCACAGTAATGGTGATTTATAAAGTAGGGGACAAAACCCCTACCGCCCACCATGAAAGCTGGAACGCCCACTAGTGGGCGGTAGGGACCAGGTTGATTAGAACAGTTTTTTCTCGAATGCCATCAATCTGCTAAATAAATAATTTCCTCAACACTGTCAAACTATTTACTAAGTCTGCATTACTATTATATTAATCCTCCCATCCTTCCTTTCACCCATCTCCTACCACTTATGACTGTATGACTGTAACCTTGTTACTTATATCCTAATGATTTTTTCACTGTTTCCTTGATTTGATTGCTTATTGTATACTATGACTATTATTAAGTGTACCTTATGATTCTTGACTCTTGATGAATGTATCTTCTTTTATGTACACTGAGAACATATGCACCAAGACAAATTCCTTGTGTGTCCAATCACACTTGGCCAAGAAAGAAAGAATTCTTTCTTTCTTTCTTTCTTTCTTTCTTTCTTTCTTTCTTTCTTTCTTTCTATCTATCTATCTATCTATCTATCTATCTATCTATCTATCTATCTATCTATCAGAACTAAGTCAATGTAACCATCCTTGCATTCCTTCAAGTTATTGCTTCTACAATTAAGAAATGTTGATTCAGGTTAAATTCTGTCGAAGGTGTAGGATAAATCTTATTAGCTACATTTTACCAAATTTACATATTTTTGAGATGATCTTTAGATCAAGAACCTTTTGCATAATTTTACACACTATTATAGATGTGTGTCATGTAGTGTAGTGTAATGATCGACTAGGACTCAGAAACTGGCTCCCCTAGTCATAGCAACTCATTGAATGACTTTGGGCCAGTTATTATAGGCTAATTATTATAATATCACTCTTACTTTGTAGGAATGGCTTGAATACTTTTTCTCAGGGGTGAGATACTACCAGATCACACCTATTCGCTAGAACTGGTTGTTAACATTCTAAGCAGTTTGGAGAACCAGTTGTTAGAAGAAATTACTGGCCTAATCCTGTAAGGAAGGCAGGAAGGAAACGTTCTGGTGTTGCTTACAGAAACTGCCTCTCTGTTAACCCTTATTACATTCTTGGCAGGACTAGGCTTCCTATCTCTGGAACGTCTCTGGAGTTTTTTTCCCCTCCTTTGCTGGTACTTTGCTTGTGTGGAGTGACCATTCAAAGTTACAATGGCACTGAAAAAAGTGACTTATGACCATTTTTCACACAACTGTTGCAGCATCCCCACAGTCATGAGAGGCCAGGCGAGGAGAAGCGTGCTTCAATGTGAGTGATATTGAGTTGGCCATGCCCAGCCAATAACATGACCACCAAGCCACATCCATCCAGTCACATGACCACCAAGCCACATCCATCCAGTCACATGACCACCAAGCCATGCCCACAGAACCAGTTGTTAAAAAATTTGAATCCCTGCTTTTTCTGTACAGTCTGTATCATACTAAAATTATTACATGTACAATAGTCAGGATATAAGGAAAATGATAAGTTCATATGTGAAATAATCCTGGAATTGTTAAACTAGCTATTCATATTTTATAGAAAGATGTAATGTGTGGCAGTTGAGACTGCAGTGATTCTTAATATCACTAAGTTTGAATTTTTATAAGCAAGAAAACAGACATGATGTAATAACATTCCAACTAGACCACTGGATTTTTCTCTTTTTAGTCAAGCTGCTAAATTTTACATTCTGTATATGCAAAGAAAAGTATGGTCTTGCTTCTGCTTTGATGCTTCAGTATCAAGTAGTTGTGACGGGACATCATTTACAAGGTTACTTTTATGAGTAAATGAGGGCACACAAGTAAAAATTATTCACAATAAAGGATTTCAATGCTAGGAAGCAAAGCATGTGAAATAGAATCAATGAAATTCCTTTCTGAATCGTACCTGCTATCTCTCAATAGCAGAAGTTATTTTATTAGTCGATATTGTATTACTGAATTTATATTACTGGTGCAAATTTTCTTTAATATAACCCCTCCTCACCTTTGCTTCTTACTTCTGGCTTTAACTGTTTTGCCAAAGGAAGAATTTTTAGAAACTCAGACTTTTGCTACTATTGTATTAAAAAAAAGGGGGTTGGCCTAAAAATTGTATTTTTTATGTGGATTTTAAATAACCTTTGTGCAAACTTTTTTTAAAGTTTTTGAAAAATAGGAGACACTACTTAAGAATACTTTCACATTGACTTTAGTACTGAGTCTAATAATATTAATAGTGATGTTGAAATTATAACCTCTTTGTAGGTTATAATGCATGAAACATGATTTTGTTGTGCCCCCCCCCCCAAAAAAAAACAAAAACAAAACAGCTTTCTTTATACTTCAGGACTTAAACCAACTCTTAAGATCTTCCAAAGATGTTATGCAAGTTTCTTTCTCTGTAATTAGACCAAATGAATCTTGTTTCTGTTGCATTACTGGAACACATTCTCTTTATACTATAAATATAAATGATGATTAAATGTTTTCTCACATTTTGAGAAGGCAAACATACAATATTATTATTGTAGCTTTACTGTTGCGTATCTATTAATTTTAGGAGAACTCCTGATAAATATATTTTAAAATAACTAGTGGCCAGCACAATTGTAAAATCATTTCAAATCTAAAATGATTAAATCTAATTAGATTTAAAGGTGATTATATATGATTCTATTTGCAGTGCATTGCAGTTATATAGGCAGACTCTGGCTAGAGAATTCTATTTTGTTCTTTACTAAAACCCCCAAGGCCTGCAATGAAGCAAATGCCAAAAAATAGTTCAGGATGATGGAGAAGAACAACAGAGAGGTTAGCCTAGGAATTTGTGATCAGTGAATGCATCAAACTCACAAATCCTTTCTCATAAAAGTCAAGTCTGGTCTTCCCTTGAGTGCTCTTCCTCAGCAAACTATTTTTAGTAAAGATACAAGCTTTAGTTTCTACGATTGGTATGATATAGCTTTCTGATTTGCCACTGTTTATCATCCTCTGTCCCTCCTATTGTGTAGTTACTAAATTAGATAGGGCGATAATTTTTCATGGCAACTGTGAATTCCTAAACAGCTACTCCTGGGCATATTTATTTTGTTTTCTTTATTCCTAACTCATTTAAAAGCTTGTGTTAGAAGAACAAGAAACAATTAAGTGAATGAATATAATGAGAAGATTGGCAATATTCTATAAGACACCAATATGAAGTCCTAAATTAAACACCCAAAAGTACCTGCTAGTTCTGTTTGAGCAACATGAAACTACTTCCAGAGTGAAGTTAGGCTTAAATTCAAATGGAGATTATTTATTTGCCTTTTTGTGTTCTGATGTTAACAAATTGCTTAAAGCTCTTTTCAGCAAGTAGAATGTGTGTGTACAAGTTCAGCTTTTAGTTTAAGCATTTTTACAACAAGAAGCTCTTTTACATCTATTACTAAAAGCAGTTTAATAATTTATAGTTGTCCAATTTAGCAGTGTGAAAACTATTTCTAACTTTCAAGGTATAGGAAGTATACATTAGTTAATATCTATTATGTGTTAAGGGAGATAGCTTAAATAAAGCATAGATTAACATATTCCATTAAGCCATGATTTTTTTTGCCAGTGTTTTAAAAAAACACATAGTGGCCTGTTGCATTAGTAATACTACTGTAAATTATGCTTACTTTCCCAGTGGTTGGATTCATACATTACGCTAAGCTAAACTATGATGTAATACAGTATTGAATTGATATTTCTTTAAACCATGTGTCTTTGATTTATTGTGCTGCTAAGGATGCTTTAATGCTTTACATTATTTTATTGTCTGAAATATGTAAGTTGTGATCCAATACAATGCATTTCATTACAGTGGGAGGGGAGTAATGTGTGTGCTTAAATTTTGGTTGAATTAAGAATAATATTTTTTTCTTTGAATTTATCCATAAGAAACTAGAAGCAGACTTATCTCTTCCTTGCTCCAGTAGTACTTCTGTTTCAGTCGTAATTATTAATTAATAATTATTTGTCACAGTTGAGGATTTTGTAAGAAGAAAGGAAGTCTAAGATATAAAACATTGGCTTGCTGCTAGAAATAAGAGCAGAAAGGAAGGCTTTTACTCTTGAAGGGAATCACTGAAAAATCTTCCTTTTGGGCCTTTTAGAACCGTTAATATTACACCTTAATTCAAAGAAAATACCTCAATAGAGTGAAGTGTGTGTGTTTCTGTATCTTTGAAATCACAGTATTACCCTTGGTTGAACATTTATCCCCTTTAGCACATACAGGCTTCCCTTGTTTTAGAAGTTTCTTGGCTTCAAACCAGGAAAAATGTCTATGAGGCATGTGGTATCCATCGCAAGAGGCCCAGCGAATATATATATGAAAGATGAAATTATTCTCTACATGATAGTTGTATATGGCATACCAAAGCATGTAATCTTGGTTAGGGGTTCTGTACAGTAAAAATCAGGCCAATTTTGTTGGGCCCATATCTGGTATTTCTATGATAGTTTATTTACCACTAAATATGCTCTTCTATAGCCTGTATTATTGTTTTTTGCTCCCTTTAATGCTTTTAAAATATTTTTTCCCATTAAAAATTCCTGACTTCTAAACCACCAAATCTACCTTTTTCCTTTCTGTAGTTAATATTGCAAAGCTATTCTTTAGAACATTACAGAGAAACAGAACAACTAGGATTGTTGAGATAGATTTATGTCAGTCATTGAACTAATGGTCCATTTGCTCTGTGTTTTGGTCACTGAAACACTGTCAGTTGGTGTAAGAGACGGCAGCGTTTACTACTGTAATTAGAAAGCTGATGAGTTGAAGTTGCTAAATATTGCTAATTCTATACAGCATAACCTATTAAGATGATAACATAAAATAGTCCAAAATTTTGGGATTTTTAGGACTTTAGTTTAATGTAAAATACATATGTGTAAAACTCAATTCTTCAGTTGTACCAGGTAAATATTGTATGCAGTCTATTTAGAGATTTGCTGGTGAAGTGGAGAAATACAATTATATTTATCTTTCTATTACAGGTGATTTACACTCAAATATAGGAATTCTAGTGAATTTAATTGAGATTGTCAGGGGTTTAAAGTTTATCTGCATTGATTGTCTCATGGATCTTAATTAACTGAATCTTTCTCAATGATCTAAAATTATACACATTCATAAACTCATTTTATCATATTATTATCAGAATCTAGTTTGATACATGTTTGAATGAAACTCTGGAACTAGTTAGCAAGTCAATAGATGGCATATTTTCTTTCTTTAGAGAATTACTACTGTCTAGAATACCACCTTAATATACTTCATCACTAAGAGAGACTAATATGATTTTCTTCTTACAGTAGATCTCAAAGTAATAAGCCTCTATTTCTTCAGAGAATTTGAATATTTAATATGCTTATGGTAGCAATGAGTGGGTTTGATGTTCAGTTTTATGTGATTTTATGTTGGTTTGGCAAAATATACGTAGCAGTGTATTTTAATTTCTTATTATTTTCAGACATATAATTAAATTGATTTTTTGCTTTCTTGGAAATTGTAGAAATAAAAACAGTACTACTATTAGACACTTTAAGATATTATAAAACAGGATTTGTATACTATCGTCAGGCTTTCATTTATTGCAGTCTACGAAATGATTGGAAACTAATAACTGTCCTTTTGACTGTATAAATCCTTAGTTCAAATTTCAGAGATAATCAATTATGGATTGCCAAGCTATAATGGTATGTACAGAATGTAAAAAGTGATGAACATATAGGACTTCATTCAGTGATGAACATGTAGGAGTTCATTCAGTCCTACATGCTTGACTTAGAGTATTGTCAAATCATTTGAGATACTGATATGATCCCTTTAGATTAGTGTTTAAAATATGACCGCTTAAAGATTGTTGATTCATGCAAAGATTCATTAGATACACTAAATTTCAAGTTTTATGTTTCATATTATAGAAGCTCCAGACAGTAGAAAAATCTGATAATTGAAAGTATTGTGGATGTTTTTCTCTTGTTAACCATATTAAATGTAGTTAATTTCGTTTTCTTGTTTAAAAATACATTGCATCCTTTCTGAGATATTTGTCCCGAAAGAACTCTTTCTGCTGAATCTTTAAATGAAAATGACAGTGTAAAACAATTCAACCAATAAACCCTACAATATTAACAAGAATACTTAGGCACTCTTAATTGTCTTAGAATTGAGGCCAAATCTTCCAGATAAATTTTTAGAGATTAATTTTGGAGAACTCTGTGCAGGAGGTTGGATAGAGTGTGTTATTGGCTTATCTATAATAATTTGAAATTGTTTCCCTCTCACCTCCATTCAAAAGCACATAGAAAAGGTATATAAACAAAGGTATTGGAAGATTGATGTAAAATTATTTTTATGAGGTATTCCACTAAAATTAGAGAAGTGCTGTGTATTTGGCAGCAGAAATCACTAACACAAATTGATAAGTTTATGAATTTTCTAAGTGATTCATCTGAAACTGGAAAAAGTTGTCGAATTATCTTCCTATTGCTGAAGGAATCAAAATTGCTTCTGTTGTTGTAAATTGCAAATATTTGGACCCACATAATCTAAACAGACAAATATCTGAGATAATTAATATTGTTTTAAAGTAACGCTTTGACCATTTTACAGGGAATAGTGATAAAATATAATAAATCATGGTGGTGCAGTTGTTAGAATGAAGTATTGCAGGCTAACTCTGCCTGCTGCCAGAAGTTCAAATCTGACTGGCTCAAGGTTGACTCAGCCTTCCATCCTTCTGAGGTCAGTAAAATGAGGATCCAGATTATTGGAGGCAGTATGCTAACAGTAAATCACTTCGACAGGGTTGTAAAGCTCTATGGAGTGGTATATAAGTCTAAGTGCTACATTATGATTTTTATTTATTGATGAATTTGATTTTTTGGGTGCTCATCCAATCTAAGCCATTTTTTTCAAGTGTAATTAATTCCTATTCTCTTTACACTAACAAGTGAAACCTGTTCTTACAGCTAACAACAATGAATATAAAAAGAGCAAATGTCTTCAATTCTCAGTGTATGTGTAACTTATGATCATACTCTCTAATATAATGTATGCTTATTTGAAAGGAGATAACTTAAGATTTTCATACATTAGAGCTGAAAGTAATCTAAAAGTTTATGTATATAAAGGTAGACTTTAGATCAGGAGAAACTTACTGAATTGAATATGTACAGGAAAATTAATATTTTAGAAACTTTGCTGCCCCTTGATACAATAAATGATATTCTTTTGTATTTGCTAAAACATATTTTCAGAAAAGTAATGCACTGTTTCAGTGATTTATTTAGAGTAACTCTGGCTATCATTTTTCAACTGCTGGTTAGAAATGTAGATTCTAATTTCTCTGGGTTTTTTTCCTTTCTTTTTGAGTCAATGAATGGCAACTTTTGCTAGCTGGAAATTTGCTCTCATGGGCTGTCTGATGTCAGCATAATTACTTCTTTGTTAAGGTCCACTTATTTCTGTAAGTATGGGCTTTCTGCCCTACTGTATTAGCCACTAGGAAAGAATGGCATGCTGAAGGACATAATGTAAGATCAGATTTTATCTTTTGGGTCAGGCTAAATTAGCAGGGTTGTGATATCCAAACTTGCAGATAGGGAAATTATCCTTTTTTTGTATAATTTGAGCAAACTACAGAATGTCCAAATAGGACCAAATGATTTTATTTGGGGGAAGGGGTAATTTCAGTGTAAGCATTCTTTGTCAAAATCATCTGTTGATCTACTTTTATGTCTATAACATATAAAAATTGGCATCTCAATTTATAAACTTAAATCATATACTTCCCTCTTTGAGCACCTTTTTTTCCTCAGATCAGAAACTGCAGGCCTTAGAAGAACCCATAGAAGAACTTTTATATTGTATTGCTTTGTTTGGTTACTTGTTCTGTCTCTTCATTTTTAACATTTATATTTTTAAGCTGTGATTACTTGTGCACAGTATTCTGATGAAAACGTACAACATATTGTATAAAGTCATTCTGAAACTACAGTTTTATTTTTACATCATCTCCTAAGCTTCCCACACATATAAATTGGCCTTCTGTACAGAAGGTCTCTATAATTGCAGACTTATCCTTTAGCTTTTTTCTATGCTCCAAGATTCTTATTCTAGTTGGAAAGTGTTTTGTTTCTTATCCTAGTTGGAAAGTGTTTTGTTAAACCAAATATGTTTGTCTCAGCCTGCATTGCTTTACATTTGCTTATGCTATGCTACATGGTTTGGAAGACTCATTTTGGAGTCTTTCACAATCTTTTTTAAAAATAACTTTAATGTGTATTGTCAACAACCATCACCATTTCCTTATGTATCCATAATTCAGATCATTTATAAAGTTAAAAATTACTTAAGTTCAATCAATAGTGATTTTGTAAGGCTTCGCTGAGTTGTACCGTCTTCAAAAAATATTTTAAAAAATGTTTTAGATCTCATAAGGACACAGTATTACACTGCTGTTCTTAAAGCAACTACAGGTAGTCTTTGACTTACAACAGTACATTTAGTGACCATTCGAAGTTACGTCACTGAAAAAAGTGACTTATGACCGTTTTTCATACATCTGGCTCAGTAGTCTGTTCTCACAGTGGCTTACCAACTGTGCAAGGAAGCCCCTTAGTAGCCTTCTAACAGTGGCCTTCTGAGGCAGTTATTGCCATTGATACTGATATCCATTGATTCCTATGATGCATGAGTCCAACCCCTTTTTTTAAGCCCTGCAAGCTGGTAGAAAAGTAAGCCTGCTTTTCATCAAATGCTATAACCTTGATGGCGAACCTATGGCATGTGTGCTGGAAGTGGCACGCAGAGCCACTTCTGCCGGCATGCGAGAGGTCACCCGGAAGAGCCCCACAGTGCATGCGCATGTGCCCCCCGCCAGCCAGCTGATTGTCAGGTATCTGCCGCACATGTGCGGGAGGAGATGTGTACATGGGAGACGTGTGTGCATGCGCAGAGGTGTGTGGTGCAGAGGGGGTCGCATGTGCATGCGCAGGGGGGCAGAGGGAGTCATGTGCATTGCATCATGGGTGCAGGCTCATGAGTGAGCGCATGCGTACACACGCACACTTTTGACATGCAACGTGGAAAAGGTTAGCCATCACTGCGCTATAAGATGAAACCACCCTGAAATAGATACATTTTAATGAGTTTCTTAAATCAAGTTGATCAGGACCTTGGAGGAAATGCATGCTGAACACATATTAATGCCACTTTATTTCTGGGTACAAAGTGCTATATATTACCTTCAAAGTCCAGATCACTTGAGAAATCCTTTGTGATTCTTTCCGCCTCCACTCATTGAGGTTATCCAAGGTAATGTGCTAACAAGTATCATGAGATTGCCCCATGCCAAATTGAGGCTGAGCCTTCGGTGTAGATGTCCAAGTTATGTTTCTTAATGAATTACTGAAACAAATATTTTGGTTGGCTTTTTAAAAGTTTTAACAAATATATACAGTATTGCAGTAGGCTTTTAATGATTTTTTTTTTTTTTTAGTATTCTTGGTTTGTAACTTCTTTTTGTGCTTTTTATTTTTGTAAACTACCAGGAAACATTGGTCATTAGTATTAAAAAATACTTATTTTTCTGATTCAGATCCCTGCTTAATACAGTTTGCTTCTCATAAATTCCATGAATAGATGTCCAGTCTAGGTTGTTAGATGCTCTGCTGAAAAGTTTATGCTGCAACCATAATTGTTTAATTAAATGCTATTGAATTCCGATTCAGTTCTGAGTCAACATATAAAGATTGCACTGTTAATATTAACTAAGACAATGTTAAAATCCAGAGCACCATATAACCAGATACTAGTCTAATTGGGTTATTCTGAAATCTGATCCTATCTGTAGATCATATGCTCTCCTATTTTTGAATATATTTCTCTCCTATAGGACACACACACACACACACACACACAATTTTGAATATATAATCGGTAAGTATATAGGTAGAAATTTGCTGCTGAATTTTGTATGCATAGATTTTTGCAGGTGTTCATATGTTTGGTTGCCCTTTGTTTTATTTAGTAAGCCGTTTTTCCAATCCTCCAATAATTGTGTCATCATTCGAAACACTGAAGTCTGTCAAGAAATGTTCCCTAATGCATTTTGCTTGACTCTTGCTTTCTCTCTACGAACATCTGTGGTTTTGTGTGTTTCTGAACAGGATGTTGCAAGTGAACTGATGCAGCATCAGGTGAAGTTTGAAACTGCCCACAAATAGAATAAGCTTTTATAGACAAAGCATGCCAATTGAGTACAACTTAATGTCAAGGGACTAAGCAGTATCAAAGTTGCTGTATTGTGTGGTGGTAGGAAATTAATTTGCAAGTGACTAAAATTTCCTTCCATGTTGATTACTGAAAATCCAAAAATTATCCCAGGTTCTCTGAAGCTGAGTGCAAAACCATCCACAAAGCCATGACTTTGAAGTGCTACTCATACCAACATGAATGTCATGAAGACCCCTCTCAAGCCTTTGTAGAATCTTGGGAACCCAAAGAACAAAGTTTGAAAAATCCTAACATTGATGATCCTTGTTGGAGGTCTTGTTGGAGGTCTTGTGTAACTTTCTTAAGTAGCAGTCCAAAAACAAAGGAAAAAAATCCTTCAGGGAATATGGGAACAGTGTAGAGATTGACTCAACTTCTGCTTTCCAGTAACACTTTTAATTACATGTAGTATTCTTGCTATAAAATTGTATTTATTTTTCCATAACATGTACAGTATGTCTATATGGAAGAATAAACTCAGATCTTTCAAGTATTTATCAAAAAATCAAAACAAAAAATCAACCAAAAATTAGTACTAAGATAGATATAGATATATATGCTGGTTTTTACTTCTTTCACATTTATGTAACATAATACCGCCTTCCTCTATTTCTACTTAAATGTAGGGAGAAGAATTTAACATTTAATTTACATTTGTAAGTACAGTATTTTGTTGTGAAACTGCATCTCTTCTAAAAACAAAGCCATTTGATGGAGAACTGTATGCTTAAGAGAGAGGCTTATTCTTCTCAATGAGACTGATATCTGAATGAATATCAATAGTAGCCTCCCCTCCCCTGATATACATTTATTGAATTTCCAGAATTCTCACTTAATATTAATGATTTGAGGAATTGATATCCAGCATATGAAAGGTTTTAAGTTAGGGAAGACAGATGTATATTAGTATACATTTTAAAAAAACAGTCTGGAACTGGACGTAATACAGTACATTCACTCTTTTTATCTAACTTTTTACCGTGTCAGTTATTTGTACTTTGTCAGATAGTTGTTTATTAAATGGATAGGAAAATATTTACTCATAGAAATCGGTATTGTGGTCTTGAGACACAATAATATAATTAGATCATTAATTAAATAATCCTTGTCAGTCAAATATTGAATTTAGTGTATGTTCTGACAATCACACATGACAAAAACAAAGTAACTGCTCAAGTTTTATCCACTACTGAGACAGAATTTAATGTTAGCTTACACAATTGCTATATTAAGTAAACCAAGCATGGTTGTTTAACTTTTATACAAGGTATTACTTTTTACATCAATCTGATTATAACACTTACATAATTACATGAAATATATTACTACCAGAATATATTTGTCATAGGAAATTGGTGAGTTGGTGCAATATGTAAATCACTGATTATAAAAATATGTACAGGACTCACTGAGCCAATATTTTACTACTATTTATTTGGCATCTGTATATGAATTTATATTGTCTCATGATATAATTTTTAGTCTTTGATGATACCTCATAATTTTCCTCCATGCTGCAGCGAGAGCCCTTCTTATGATGTCATTAAGCTGAGTCTATACTTGTATATAAAAAGCCAGCCCCGGAGAATCCCCAGCTTTGACTCAGCTTCTTTAAGTCACAAGCTGTGTCTCTGAAAGTGTTAGCATTTTATTCAGTGATTTTCTACAGAAGCTACCCTTGCTTCAATCAGTTCCCGGGCATCTGGGCAGCTGCAACTTCAGGAGAGCGGGGCTCTGTTCTCCTGCAACGTTGGGATAAACATTTTCCCAAGCACTGCTAGGCAAGCGGGGAAATGTCTGAGACCTTCCCCATAGCCACGGTTTGTCCGATTGTAAAACCAATCAGCAAACTGATAACAGAGCCAGCCAGCTGATTGCATGGGAGGCGATCTCTTCCTTCTCTGGCTGATTTGATCGCTCGGGGCTTGCAATAGCCTAAGGAGCGAAATTCACTTCTCAACGAGCAGCGGCCATCTTTGAATGCAGTCTCTTCAGACACGAGGTGAGTGGCCATTTTAAGTGGCCTGGTAGCCATTTTCAGGGCTCCAAAGACCCAATTCCACCCTCTGCCATCCTTAAGCACTTTTGAGAGCTGTTCTCTCAACGCTTGAGCCTTGCTTATTTTAAAATGGATCAGGACAGTGCTCATGCAGAGCTTTCCCCCCCAGTGAAACAGGCCCTCCAACCCACTAAAAGGAAAAGATGCAGACAACGTACTGCTGAGAGGGAAGTGGCTGCAAAAATCAGAGCTAAGGCTCTAGCCCCTAAGAAAACAACTCAGGCTGAGTTGAAGGCAGAGAAACGCAGACATGAGGCTCTAAAGAGACAATTTAACAAGACTATTCAACAAATGAGAGGGCAACTGCAACAGGTTTCCCAGCCAGCCAAACATCACATAGAAGCCCCCCCAGGGGAGGGGAAGTTGTTCATGGAGCCTTTGGACCCACCCCCATCTGCTCCCCTGAGGCATTTGAGGAACAACCTCAGGATTTCAGCAGGTCTGGGCCCTATGCCCCCTCTCTTCCCTCCAGAGTTCAGTCCTCCCAGATCAGACCAGAAGCCACCTTCATGCCCACTGCAGCTGGCCTTTGGCCCTCCACTACCTTTGATAACAGGCCCAGGGAGATCCAAGATGTTTCCTTAGCCATTAGGCAGGGATTGGCTGAAGGTTTTCAACAAATTCTTCGGCCTCTGGAAAGGGTTCAGGCCCTTCTATCTTCTCAGTCTATGGCTTCCTTACCTTCACAATGAGATTTCCACAGACCCCAAGACCTCACAGGCAGAATGGGAGGAGTATGAAGGAGAAGAGGGTGCCTCCCCATCTGAACACAGTTGCTCCTCTCGTTCAGAGCGCGAAGAGGGCAAAATCTGTGATCGCAATCTTTCAGAGGAAGAAGACTCTCATCCAGATCAGCCCTCCTCTGCATTAGTCTTTAAACCAGCCCTCTTTAAACCCCTACTTAGCAAGGCCCTGGTCACTGCCAAGCTGTCACCTGAGCAAGCAACACCTGAACCACAAGGGGAACCCTCCGGGCAAGGAGACTCGCTCTTCTCCAAGCCAGTAGTACACACAGAGGTTTTGCCTTCTCCCCTTTTGTTTCTCGACATGGTCAAGGAACAGTGCACTTCCCCTTCAGCAGGTCCTCGTCCATCATCTTTGGACAAGCGGTTCTACAATGTTAGCACATCCCTAGCCAATGCCCTTGCAGTGCCCTCAGTAGACACTCTGGTTGTGGCATCATTCTCCTCTTCTGGCACTCCCACTGAGCCAGAGGATGTCCTTAAATCAGAGGACAAGTGTTCTGAACAGACCCTCAAGCGCAACCACCAAGCAGCTGCGTGGGCTGTTCGGGCTTCGACTGCTGCATCATTTTTCACGAGGGCATCTCTATGATGGCTGCACCAACTGCAGATCTCTGACCTCAGGTCTCATCAGGACCTTAACAAAATTATAGCAGCAGCGGAATTCACTATGGATGCCACCCTCAATTCTGCGAAATTTGCATCAAGGGCCATGGCATTTTTGGTGGATGCAAGAAGGCTTCTGTGGCTCCGAAACTGGCAGGCAGAATCATGCTGCAAATGGAAACTGGCCTCTGCCCCCTGCACAGGAGACAAGCTTTTCGGTGAGGCTCTAGAGCCATATCTCATCGAGACCAGAGATAAACGTAAAATTCTTTCCTCCTCGGGGAAAAAAGCTGACTATCGCCCAGCTCCTTATAGCCCACCTGCCTTTCGGGCAGAGTCCTCCTCCCGCTTTCCTCGGCCACAGGAAAGGGCATATTCTCAGCGCCAAGACCAACGTCAAGAACCACCTGGCAGACAACAACCTTCTGCTGGTAAATGGCCCTTTCGGGGGTGAGGGGGTCATGCCTTCCGTCGCTCTAAGTAATACCTTGTTCTCCCCACCCATTGGAGGTCACTTAGCCTTCTTTGCTTTCAAATGGGAGGAGTCAACGACAGATGCCTGGGTGCTCAACACTGTTAGGTCAAGGCTACAATTGGAATTTCTATCGTCATCCCCAGAAAATTTTTTGATTTGTCCCATTTCACGGGACACTTCAAAGAGAGCCCTTATGAATTGAGCCATTCAACACCTTACTCGATATAAGGGCTATTCAACCAGTTCCCGCCTTACAATGGGGACATGGATTTCACCCTCGTCTTTTTGTTGTTCCCAAAGCCTCGGGAGGGTGGGAGGTGGTGAGCCATCCTTGACCTAAAATTTCTCAGTCAATTTGTCAAATACAGGCGATTTAAAATGCAGACACTGCATTCTATCTTAGAGAACGTTTGGGAGGGTGACCTCCTCTCTTCCATTGATCTCATGGAGGCTTACCTCCACATCCCCATCTGGCCTCATCATCGCCAATTTCTCCGTTTCTGTTACCAGAATGCCCACTTCCAGTATCGAGCCCTTTGGCCTCTCATCGGCTCCAAGGGTCTTCACAAAGATTCTAGCAACATTGGTGGCTTCACTCTGTTCTGTTCCAGTGAAGATCCAATGCTACTTGATGACATGTTGATACTGTCCTTCTCCATCCACTTGGCCCATTGGGACTTACAAATTACCCTGTCTTGCCTCCAAAGCCACGGTTTTTCCATCAACACCAAGAAGAGCCATCTCTCACCCACAACCAAATTGCTACACTTGAGAGCAGTCATTGACACGACTTTGTGCCAGGTTTTCCTGTCTCCAGATCATGGAAAAAGCCTTGCAGAGATCATCAGCCAGATTCAACAACAACAGACTATTCCATTGTTGCTGCTGTCCAAACTACTGGGGAAGATGGTCTCCTGTGTTGGCATCGTCCCGTGGGCACAGCTTCACTCCCGATTGCTCCAATGGTTCCTGCTCCCCTTTCAACGAGCAGGAACCAGCCACTTGTCAATCAAGGTCCTGCTCTCTCAACAGGCCCGGCGGTCCCTCAATTGGTGGTTCTCCCTGTCCCTCTGGAAGGGGCTCCAATTCAAAGAACCAGACAGGCTAGTAATCACCACAGATGCCAGCCTTCTGGGTTGGGGTTCCCATGTGGAGGGTCAGATAGTTCAAGGGGTTTTGTCCAGATCAGACAGCACCCATCCCATAAATTGGTTAGAGCTCAGAGCTATCTCTCTGGCTCTCAAGCATTTCAGAGCCTCGGTGACTGGCTCCCATGTTCTCATGTTGATGGACAATATAGCCACAAAGGCACACGTCAACAGAGGAGCGGGGAATGAGATCCAAGGCGCTTATGAGGGAAGCAGAACGTTTGGGGTTATGGGCAGAGAAACACCTACTGTCGATATCAGCGGATCACATTTCCGAAGTCGACAATTCCCAAGTCGACTGGCTGAGCAGGAGTTTAGTCGACCAGGCAGAATGGTCCATTCGTCTGTCCCTATTCAGGGATTTTTCCCTCAGATTCGGAACTCCAGAGGTGGATCTTTTCTCCACTCCTCAAAATGCCCAAGTCAACAGATTCTTCACCAGGTTTCCTTGCCATGGAGTGGAGTGGGCCAATGCTCTTTGTTGCAAATGGGGCCATGGGTCTTCTCTAAGCCTTTCCCCCTCTTCCCATCATTCCGGTGGTCATACGGAAGCTGTTGGCGGAACGAGCGGAGCTAATTCTCCTGGCACCCTATTGGCCAAGGAGGCCCTGGTTTGTGGACCTGGTCAACCTGTCTGTGGCTTCCCCTTGGAGGACCCCGGCCCATCTCATCTCCCTGCACCAAGGGGTCCTGATCCATCCGGAGCCCCAGTGTCTCAAGCTGATCGTGTGGCACTTCAGCGACAGCAGCTAAGGGAGGCTAATCTCCCAGAGGGGGTTATCCTCACCATCCAGGCGTCTTGCAAACCTTCTACGAGGCGCCTCTATGATGCCACCTGGAGGGTTTTCTCCCAATGGTGCCTCAAGGAGGGTCTCTCTCCTTCCTTAGCCCAGTTGGCAGAGGTTCTTAGATTCCTTCAGGGTGGCTTGGAGAAAAGTTTAGCCCCCAATACCTTATGTCGCCAGGTAGTGGCTCTCTCCTCAGTTCTTTCATGGGGTTTGCTTCCTTCCTTGTCCCATCACCCCTTGGTCAGGAGATTTTTGAAAGGGGCATCCAACCTACATCCTCCTGTGGTACACAAGTATCCTTCATGGAACCTTCACTTGGTTCTTAATGCCCTTACGAAGCCCCCCTTTGAATCCCTTAGAATAGTGTCTCTCCAATTCCTAACTCTAAAGGTAGTTTTCTTCGTTTCTATCACTTCGGCCAGAAGGGTGTCAGAACTTGCTGCCCTTTCTATCAGGCAGGATCTTTGCAATCTTTCACAATGATAGGGTTGTTCTCCATCTGGACCCCTCTTTTATCCCAAAGGTTAACACTTGGTTCCACCTGTCCTAAGACATTGTGTTTCCTGACTTCTGTCCCCTTCCACACCATGACTTAGAGCGCAAGTGGCATGCTCTAGATGTCAGAAGAGCTCTTAGAATTTACATCAAGCACACTTCCCCTTTTAGAAAGACAGACACCATGTTTGTCTCCTTTTCACCTCACTTGGGGAGCAAGGCTTCTTCCCCTATTAGCAGGTGGGTCAGGACATGCATCGCATAAGCCTACAAAGCGGTGGCTCTTCCGGTACCCCGTGGTCTAACGGCGCACTCTACCAGAAGTGCGGCCACTTCAGCCACCTGGGCCACCCAGGCATCCTTGGAAGAGATTTGCAGAGCGGCCACGTGGACATCCCCATCTCCTTTCATTAGACACTACCATCTGGATTCCTTTGCCTCGGCGACGGTGGCCTTTGGCAGACGGGTTCTTCAGCGAGTGGCTCCACTGTTGGAGTGATTGGTCGGACAAGGATCCGCCCGTGGACATGCAAGTTTTGGTATGTCCCATCCTGGGCTCTCGCTGCAGCATGGAGGAGAATGGGCGTTGGTAAATTTACCTGTGAATGCCCTTTCTATCTATGCTGCGAGAGAGCCCAGCTCCTCCCTTGATTCATCCAGAAATGGTAAGGCATGTTAATGTATTGGATTGTTTGCTTTCAGAGACACTTCTTCAGTCTGTCAAGTATCTTTGCCAAAGCTGAGGATTCTCCCAGGGGCTGGCTTTTTATATACAAGTACAGACTCAGCTTAATGACAACATAAGAAGGAGTCTACCCAGCCTGGGCTCTCTCGCAGCATAGATAGAAAGAGCGTTCACAGGTAAATTTACCAATGCCCATTCTCTTCTGTATCAAAATAATCCAAAGTGACCATAGCCTTGGCTTATCCAGTGGTCATGCATGATTTCATATTTGCCTTGGAAGACATAACATCATCACCCTATGTTCATTTTCATGTTGAGAAGTAGTGACTTTACCTGGAATATAATTGGTTGGATTAAGAAAATGGATAATATATCATTGGGAGAAGGAGTTGATGCCTTCAGCTTGAAGGAAGTTGCAGTGTTTACAAGTTTACAAGCTTACAAGTTTCTCCTTAGATCTGTTCAGGTATGACAACTATCTCCTAATGTCTAATTTTCCATTCTTGTGGAAAACCGTTAAGAGGTTAATATGAAGACAGCTTTATAAAAAGTGGGTTTTCTGGAGCCATATTAGGATTCAGACTTGGTCAAGTTTCCATTAGTAGATTAGTTCTGTTCAGGGCTTGAATGAGTGTAGTTCATTCCCTAGTTCCTTTGGATCTTTCGGCTGCATTCAGTGAGACTGATCAAAATATCTTTTTTGATTAATTGCAAAGAATGGAGATGGAGACACTGTGTTACAGTAGTTCCTTTTTGTAAAATTAGGGGATGATTTCATTCATTGATTAGGGGGCAGAGAGAGTGGCCCAGTGATCACTTATTTGTGAGATGCATAGATTTCAGTCCTCTCCCATGTTATTTAACATCTATATGAAATTGTTGAGAACACACATCAGTTCAAGACGAGGCACTATTAATACAGGTAATCCTCAACTTACCACCACAATTGAGCCCAAAATTTCTGTTGTTTTGCAACATTTGTTAAGTGAGTTTTGCTCCATTTCATGACCTTTCTTGCCACACTTGTTAGGTGAATCTGGCTTCCCTATTGATTTTGCTTGTCAAAAAGTTGCAAAAGATAATCACATGACTTTGGGACACAGCAGTGGTCATAAGTATGAACCAGTTGTCAAGCATCTAAATTTTAAGAACATGATCATGGGGCTGCTATAAAGATTGTAAGTGTGAAAAATGATGATATGTCACTTTTCAGTGCTGTGTAACTTTGAACGATCACGAAATGAACTATTGTAAATTGAGGAGTACGTGTATACTGATCATATCTAGTTTTACATTGTCACTCTGGTAAAGTTAGGCATCATCAACATATTGTTCCAATGTCTGGAGGCCATTAGGATTTGGATGGGACAAAATAAGCAGAAACTGACCTCAAGAAGGAGGAAGTTGTTTATATCTAGGAACTTAGTTCCAATATTATCTCCTGAGGGGAAAGCATTAACCCTCACACAGCAGGTTCATTATAGAAGTTCCTGGACTTAAGGTTCCAGCTGCAAAGAGAAATAGAATCTATAGCCGGCAGAAGGAGAGGTGTATTATTGCTCAATCCTGATCATTGCCCCAGTTGTACCTTTTTCTGGAATAAAAGGACCTCGCTATAATAACTCAAACTCTTACTACCACATTCCTGGACTATTAAAATGTGCTTTACGTGGTGCTGCCTTTGGAGACATTTGGAGAAAGTTCTGTTGTTCCAGAATGCTGTGGTCTGTTTGCTGGTAATAGCAGTATATCATACCTGTGGTCGCTGGCTATCAAAAGGTTTCTAAATACAATTCAGAGTGGTTGTTTAGACTAAGAAAGCCTTCTGTGGTTTGGAACCCAGTTTTCCACATCCATCGTCTTCACTAATTAACCTGTTTATTACGAACAAGTATGGAGAGGCTCCAGGTTGCTCTGCATTTTCGTAAGGGGATGAAATGATGTGATAATTTTCTGTAATGGCACTACCTTTGCTTTTTTATTATTATTACTTGTCTTTTTATGGTTTATTTTGCAAAATAGTTTTTTTGTTAGATATTACACTTTTCCCCACAGTACAAACTTTCTCAAAAGCCGTGAAAATAGAACAAAACTTTCTATTGCCTTTAGTGATTGCGGATGAAGAAAATCATATTTTGTTGGATCCAGACTTATACATGCTTAAGCCCAGACTAAATTAGCTCATTTATCTTAGTTTTACTGTATATAAATCATATAAAGAATTATATGATAAAATTTGGCATGTAGTTTGGTCCTTGATAACTCTGTTACCTTATATAAGGTTTACAATTGGTTACAAGTGGTCATATGTGTGTCGCCAACTATGCTACTGAATCCTTTTCCTCCATCTCACAACCAGATGTAAAACAAACTATTATTTGAATTTATTATTTATGGGAATAGGGTCAGAAAACTAAACTTCAGAAACCTTGTCTTGGATTCTTGATCCTGGTATCTGCAAGAAATTTAATCAATAGGAGAAATATTTCTGTGAAAAATATATTTGTATAGAACATTTACCAATTTCAAGCTGGTACCACTGAGCTAGAGCAGAACTGTTTATTTTTAATGGCACTAAATATTGCTGGTCTTCCTGCTGAATTGATTGAGGGCACCTGTTTCCTCTCTCCTCCATTATAGGTCAGTGACTTGATGAAAACAGACAGTTCAAATTCCTCTGAAGAACTATTACTGTTCAAACTTTTTGGCAGCTGATACTTGCCTCTTGGAAAACGTGCATACAAATTACACTTACAACACTGGTAGCAGCAGGTAACTGACTAGATCCTAAGAAAGTTAAACAGCGTTAGTTCTGATTAGTACTTGGTTGATAGACTACCTGGAAATCTTTGGGCTAGAGCTAGACTAAACTAAGAAGTAGAAAAAAAAATCCCAAAGGCAGAATGGAAAGCCGTTTCTATGTTGTTGCAAAGAATCTGTACATGGATGTATTTCTGTATTTGCCAGGATTTAAGCTCCAACTAAATTTTTATTGTATCTATATTACTCAGTTTTTTAAAGGTTGAACAATTTCATTATACAGATGTAAGAGCAGCTATTTTTATTTGAAATAAGGCATATAGAGAATTTTAAAGTAAGAATAGTTCTTCTTAATGAGGATTTCCCCCACCCGCTTTGCTCTGAGAATAAAATGCCACTTTCTTTCAAATCTGTTATTCTTATTATTGTCAAGGGACACAGTATTCTTTTTTATTCATTCATTTATTAAACCATTTCTCTATTCTTTCGACATTCCAAATTTCAGTCTTCCATGGATAACAGGGATAACTCCAGATGAGCCATAGATATTTATCTCTACTGTCCATCAGAGCTTTCCATGTAACCCTAAAACGATCTTTGTATGAGAAATTAGACTTCTCAGAACCTGGGTAAGAGGATTATGGTTGGAAAAATATTATGAGTCAAAACTTCTGTATACTTCTTCTATATCAAGGAAATGAACAACCCCTCCCCCCCCCCCAAATGTCCCCACTACTTCAAGACCTGGCCTCCAAGACAATCAAGCAATTTATGTTTTAATTTATTAGAAAGTAAAGTAGAACTTTGTGAGAATTTAGCCTTTTTGTTGGAAAGAGCTGCTGTGGCTTGAGAGAAGGGAAGAAAGAAAAAGAAAGAAAAAGAAAGAAAGAAAAAAGAAAGAAAGAAAGAAAGATAGTTACAATTGTATTTTTTAGAACCTAGCACGTATTTCTAAGGGAATGTACCAAGCAGAATTCGGTTGATAAGAGTTATATGTTATAAAATAGAGGTTAGAAATTTAATGTTATAATTGTTAAGATATAAATTAAATTTTAAATGAGATTTGAATGGACAGTAATTTAAAGATATAAAGGTGTTACACTCCAATTAGTAATCACAGGGGAAATCTTGTTTTATGAGAAAAGAAAATATGAAAGTGTAAATAAGACAGACGAGAGTATAAATATAATGATTAGAAAGATACTGAAATTTAGAAAAAGATGAATATGTAAACGAATTTATGTCTGTATAGAGAAGTGATAACCTGGAATCATGCTGCTCTGAAAAAGATATTTTAATTGTATGTTTTGTGAAAACCCAAATAAATTTTTTTACAAAGAAAGAAAGAAAGAAAGAAAGAAAGAAAGAAAGAAAGAAAGAAAGAAAGAAAGAAAGAAAGAAAGAGAAGTTACCAGCCTTATTTGTATCTAGGCTACCTGCAGTCATACCATTGCCCAATAAGTCAAAAGCAAAATGAAAGCACAATTTTCCCCCAAATCATGCTTGTACTGTTTTGGGCAACCTTGGACCTCTAATTTAGGGACTGCCTTGCCAGCCAACATGCTGTGGCCTATATCCCACCAATTAAGAGGTATGTACCATTTACTGAAAAAAATCAGGATAGAGACTATAAAATGTAAGACTAATATGTTTAAAATTAAATAGTATATTAGGTCCCATTTATGTCATGTATGAAGAAATACTGGTCTCAACACTCTTCCCAGAAACATTTTAGTGATTTTTTTGATCAATTTATATACCTTATCCTTTTTGTTTCCCTCTCCTAAGTCAAGCAGAGTTTTTCAGTTCCCCATCCACAGACATCACATGCCCCAAATATTTGAGTTTCTGATTGGTGACCATTGTCTGAAAAGAGTAATCTATCTTTAAGTAGTCCAGATCTGATTTTGACTGGGTCTTCCTATAGTTCATGAAAATCTTAAAAACTATAGTATTTCTATTAAACAATTCAAAAGCACTTAACTTCTTTTTCTTGTTTTTAATGTCCAGCTTTTATAACCTTACTTTATTATTGGAAAAACTATTGTTTTAACTATACTCCTATTGCAGAAGTATCTTTACCCTTTGTGACATTTCCTCACCAGAATTAACACATTAGTGAAATTAGTTTTTAATTTGTAATAATGTTAACCCAGATTTTTTTCACTTTCCAGTTTTATTTAATTTATTGATAATGATTTTTTTCCTATTTTTTAAAAAAAAAAAACTTTCATGTAAAAAAGTGAAGTTATCACAAATAGTGTTTTTAATTTCCAATTTTGATCCCAGCTGTCATCTACTCCACTCTCGGTTAGCATGCAGTGTTGTAGGCCTATTCTATTGCCTGTCGACTGCCAGCAGTTCGGCAGTTCGATCCTGACCAGCTCAAGGTTGACTCAGCCTTCCAACCTTCCAAGGTTTGTAAATTGAGAACCCAGATTGTTGAGGCCAATAAGCTGACTCTGTAATCCATTTAGAGAGGGCTGTAAAGCACTATGAAGCAGTATAAGAGTCTGAGTGCTATTGCTAATTATTAAAACAGATATAGAGACAGTATACGTCCTTAATTCACTCGCTTCAATTTCTGAACCACTCTATTTTTCTAAATTTAATTTGCACGGTTAATTTCTTGTTCATTGTAAAGATTCTGGTGCAGCCATTAGCCTTTATACATTTCTTATAATGCAGTATCCATTAGCTTTAATATGCAAATAAGACCAATTACAGGGATTATCGAAACTGATAACCGGTTACCAGAAGCATTTAATAACATTTAGTGCAGCTGAAAATACATTTTTACCACAAAGTTGTAGTCTGCCATATGGCATTGATGTATACTGTCAGAGAAGGTATGTTGCTGATACTGTCTGCTAGGGAATTACATTTGGTGGGTCCCAGGAGGTGGGTCTTCTCTGTTGTGGTGTTTGGCTTCTGGAACATTCTCTCCCCACCTCCTTGAAGTCAGGTCAACTCCATCCCTGTTATTATTTAAGGAGTTCTGGTGGTGCAGTGGTTAAAGTGCAATATTGCAGGCAAACTGTTCACAGCCTGGAGTTTGATTCTGACTGGCTCAAGGTTGTCTCAGCCTTCTATTCTTCTGAGGTTGGTAAAATTAAAACCCAGATTGTTGGGAGCAATATGCTGACATGGTAAACCATCCCAGAGAGTGCTTTAAAGCGCTATGGGGTGGTATATAAGGCTAAATGCTATCGCTATCGCTATTTTGGGAGTCCCCCAAGACCTGGTTATATCACCAAGCCTGGGGTCCCAGGAAATCAAAGACATTCTTAGATGGCTTTATTGTGGTTGATACATTATCTTTCCCCATTATGTTTGCATATTTTAAATAATATTTTAATTTTTAATAATCCCTTTTATATTTCTATAATGGTTGCTGTTATATATTTTATTCAATTATACAGTATGTCAGGCAAAGTTGCTTTCTGTGAGATGGGAAGCCATATAAATCTGATTAATAAATAAACCTAAACCATCAAAGGCCTTACTGTAGTCACTAAAAGCAAGGTTCCTTTTTAAATTATTTTCTTCTCTCCGTTATCCATTTCATGGTACAATCTAATCTGCCTTTCTGTCTCCATATATTTGACTTGTTGTTTTCCTCAAGAATTAGTGCTGTGCAGGGGTGGGATTCTACCGGTTCAGACTGGTTCTATTGAACTGGTTGTTATGATTCTGCGCAGTTCAGAGAACCAGGAAATCATGGCCTTGGCTGGCCCCACTCTTCCCTCCCCTCTCTGCCCAGTCAGACTTTAAGGTATTTTTTTCCCTCCCAACATCAGCTGTTCCGATGATCATCTGTACCGGGATCCCCCTTGCTGTCTTACTGCTTCGCCCAGAAGGCTTCTCTGAGGCCCAAAAATGGAACACGGGGGGGGGTCATCCTGGGCCCCAGGAGCATTTTTTGCTTTGTGGGAGCAAAAACACCTCCCCCAGGAGGCTTCCCTGAGGCCCAGGAGGCCCAAAAACTGGGAGGGGAGTACTGCAAAAAAGGAAAAGGCACGCCCATCCAGTCACATGGCCACACCCATCTAGCCATGCCCACAGAACCGGTTGTTAAAAAATTTGAATCCCACCCCTGGTGCCGTGGTTCAGCAATTAGCACCCTTCTCTGGCATATCCTTTCTTTGTTCTAGGTTCAGAATTCCGTCTCTAATAATCTCTTGGCCATAAAGCTTTGTTCCATGTTTGTTGACAAATTGCTAGTAGCACTTTAATTGCCTCTTCTCCTGCAGTCCAGTCCAGTCGTGTTTCTCCTGTGCCTCATGCTCTATTTGGCAGCTGCCTTATTATTTTTTGCAAAGTGGTTCTGTATAGGCTTTTCATCACCTTTCATTATATTTGCCTGAATTAGATCCAGGAATATCCAAAAAAATAATAATCCTTGGTTGTGTACTTGCCTGTGATTTTTTTTGATCTTGAAAGTATTTCATTTTTCTTTTTGTTTTCTACATTTTTATTAATAACTTTTTCTTGTCCTTCCTTGTCCTTCCTTAATTGAGGATAAATGTCTGCATTCAGTTGCTATATTATGTACTTCTTGTTGCTCTTCATCCTCTGTCTTACCTATCATGATAGAAAACCACTTGGGATTTTTTTCCTCTTTGAAATTTTCAGAATTTGAGATAGGGGTAAGGGCTGCATAGTGACTCAAGTCTTACATTTATTTATATGCCACCTTTATTAGTTTACAAAACTCAAATTGGCAAACATATCCAACACACTTTCCTTTTCTTATTTTCCCCACAACAATAACCCTGTGAGGTGAGTTGGGCTGAGAGGGAGTGGCTGGCCCCAGCTGGTTGTCATGGCTAAGGTAGAACCTGAACTCAGAGCCTCTTGCTTTCTAGCCTGATACCTTAACCCCTAGGTCCAAATTTGCTCTCTTATAGCTACTCAAGTTCTCTTTTTTTAAAGCTTCACAAATTAAACATGTTCCTTATATTGATCTTATGTTTTGACAGTGTGCTTCAGATAAAATCTGGTTGGCATATTTATTCTCTTTCATTTTGTGAATTAAATCCACAAATCATGGTGTTTCATGATCAATTTCCACAGGGTGATTTCGGATTAGTCCTTATCTCTCACTTGAGGTGAGAACTTTCCTCATACTTATATTCTAGGAATGAATTTGCAATATTATTTTGGAGTTTGCTCTTTGTTAAGAGATTTAAGTTTGGTTACTATATTGCTAAGAGAGAGTATTGTTGAGACCATCAGCTCAGCCAGAAAAAGAGGATCCGCCTCCACTCCTGGCAAGCAGACATTAATTCATTTCCCTGTTTTCAGTCACATTTGGTACTAAGCAGAGATGGCATTGAAGTGTGGTGTCAGCCAAACTACTTTGTGTGGAAAATGAAGAAAGAACAGCAGTAAAACCGTTAGTATTATCATAATGAATAAACCTTGCAAATAGAGTATTAGCATATAATCTTCCCGATCTTTTAACATTGTCAGTATGCTTCAGAATTTCTTTCCAATTTTTCTGGGTGATATTTTTGGACTTTATTTTTCAAAAACAAAAAAACGTTATTTTCAAAAATGAAGTAGAAGTGTTGCTATTGCTGTTGCTGGTATTTACTGCAATACAAGTCTTGCTGCCCACACTTTCCAATCAGAAAAAGCTCATGGTAGGAGTTTTCTCATATTTTCCTTGGAATTTACATTGTTGTAGCATTGTAAATCTGCCTTTGTATCCCAATAGATGTTTTATAGGCGAGATAATACACTAAAAATAAGGGTGTCACTTTTTTATTCTGCTGATTATAGCTCACTTCCTATCCCTCTTTCAAGTTGCAAGGACTAACATGACAAATTATCATTGGAACCAGTTGCTGGCTCATTTACCAACTGCAGTTTTAAAACAATCAGTTAAGGGAGTGGTTGGATCAGGGTAGGGAATCTGAATGTTTCCACGGCATACGGAATTCTGCCAAGGGAAGAACTCAGTTGGTATTCTGTCCTAGATTGGGGAAAACATTTCTATTTCCTAGAAACTTCTTAAGATGTCTAGAAAAAGTGTGGAATCTTTACAGGCAACTGCAGTTATGGAGTGCATGTAAATAAATAACTACAAAAATTCCCTGAAGCACTGCTAAGGAAAGAATACCTATTTTTTCCCTTTATATTGCATCCATTTATGATTGTCATTGTATTGTATATGGCAACCCATAAATATTTAGGTTAGTTTTGGGAATGTACAACTTTAGGAAAATAAAATGTATCTCTGCATACCTCACATACTCCCAATTTCTTCCAAATTAAGCTATTCAACTGGCTTAGCAATGATTGTGTTTGGATACACCTGTTGGCTTTTGCCTGAGTGGGTTACAGGCAATGAGATAGGCTTAACAAGAATTAGTAATACCTGCAAAAAGGCACAGAATGAAGCCTTAAGCAAGTGATGTTTTCATCTGCCAAGTTTCTTCCTGTGAAATGAAGCCAGATTTCTGAGTTCATACATTACCCTATATTTAGTTAATGACAATTACCTGTTATTTTTCAGATTGGTCATTGGTGTTTGTCATTAACCAATCTACTGGCTTAGTTCAACAGGACTCTCCCATATGAAATATGCCATATGCAAATTGTTCACTTGTGAAAGAGTTCTTAGAGTTGTGTGCATGTTCTTTTGAAACAAGGTCTGCTAATCCAGTTCCAAGCCAACATTTTTCCTTCATTGCAGCCAGGAAAATGAGGTCTTTAAACTGAGGCATGTTCTCCATAGTTATTGGCATGACAACTGGAATGTTTGAAGTATTTGACTTCATTTTTTGTGCTGAGCAGGCCAAAACTCACTACAGTCAAACTTAAAATAGAAGAAGTGAAAGTATTTCTACTGCGTATATAACCAAAAGTAATAACAGACCATTATTAATATATTTGGTTTTGTGAAAAAAGAATTTCTTATACAGTAGTTTCCTTTTTTAAAAATGTACATTACATTCTGTTTCAAAACCATTTCAGTCAGGATTTTACCTTTGCTTCTGAATTGATTTGGTTGCTCTTGGGAATGATTTGTTGTAGGAGCAAGCATGAAAGCAAGTATATTAATTCTGGAACCTCGTGAGGCTTTAATACTAGATGTTTCCCGCTGTGTTTAGGAAGAAAATTGGAAATAAAGGCAGTTAGGAAACAAAAGAGTTTGAAAGGGAGTTTAGGAAAGAGTGGAATATTAAGAGAGCTGTTACAAGAATAAAGAGGCTAATAATATAGTTCATTCTCTCTTTAAAGACACTCTTAACATAGCCAGGGCAAATAATGTAGCCATACAATTCATGGTGCTACTTTTTTCAGTGGCTCCATTGAAATTTTGGTACTGGTAATTTCTGATCAGTTCTATTATCTTTCAATACATTTATATGAGGAAGTACAGATATCCTGCCGATTACCTGGACAAATCCCTGCACTTTTCTTGACAACGTTTCAGAAGTGGTTTACCATTGCATCCATCTTAGGACTGAGAGCAACAGGCCCGATGTTACCCAGCTGGCTTTCTGCTTGAGGTAGGACTAGAACTCAGAGTCTCCAGCCTGATGTCTTAACCACTACACCAACATAGCTCTCTAATTTACAGTCATGGGATAATGAATCAAATCAAATCTTACCCAATAGAATGAGATGTGAGGATTTTTTATAATTTTAAAAAAATTAAAATTTGAAAATGTGTTTTCCTGATCTCTAGATAAAATGTTCAGCTTTAAAATCCTTAAGATGGATTGTAGGTGAAATAGGCCAGCTATTTTCATTTGTCTATCTGCTAATAGGCAAGAGTTTCTAAGAAGCAATGCCTGTTGTTATATTGATTTTTAAGATTGTGAAAAAGAACCAATAAGTATATTACCACCTATTAAGCACAGTACTGAATAGAGAAAATGGACAGAAAAATACAAGACTCTCTCTCAAAATCTTCCTATAAGCCCTTTAATCATATATATTCACAGCTGAATAATATCACTAGAGAGCACTAGATTCCTATCAGTGATAGCTTGCATATTATTCTTCAAAAGATCCCGAGGAAAAAAAATATTTTTAGGATGCCATTAAAATGTTTTTACAAATAGTTTTGCAAAAACTTTAGTTCATATTTCATATTTATGAGGCTAGGTAGCAGGAAGTTGCTATAGACTTTTATGTACTTTGCTGTTGGAAATAAATTGTGAAATCTTTAAATAGAATTGTTCCATATTCTGAGGAATTACAGTTTACTGTAAGTAGAAAGAAAAGAGGTGTGTGTAAATTAAATTCATAGTGCTTTGAACTCAAAATAAACTAGAAATATTCCAAGGCTGAAATAGCACATTCTGACCTCAAAATAATTTAAATATAAATACTTAGCATACAACTAGTAGAAGCCCATTCTTTATATAGATGTTAATATGTTCTTAAAATGTTTTTCAATACATAAATGTGTTGTCCTAACTCCTGTCACCCAACTCAGAATGATTGTGGCAGCTTTTTAAGACACATTCTAACTAGCTGTCATAAGAATTGTGGTCTACTGCTTCTGGCAGACATTAGCTTAGAGAAGGCTACCATATAGAACAAGAAAATTGGTCTAATTCTAATTCAAGACCCTGATTGTATAGTGCATAGATCATATTGGGGCAGGATTTGTGAGTGTATGTATAGTAATTTTTCTCTTGATTTTTCAGTATTGAAATCATCACAGTTTGATAATTATAAAATACCACTAAGTGATATAACTCTGTAAATATAAATGGTTAAATTTAGATATTATTTTTCATGGGGCTCTGGTAGCACAAACAAACTTTTTTTACAGCCTTTCACTTGTGGGCCATTAGAATGGCCCCCTGATTTTCAAAATGTTAATGTATGTATTATTTGCATGAAATGTCTTCTGTCTAATTTTATAAAAGCAGTGGAAAAGACAGCTGGGCACGCGCATACAAATAAATGCATACACATGAGAATGAAAGATTTTCTAAGCACTATTAAAAAAATAACCCCTACAGTTGTTTACCCAAAAGTGAAGTGGCTGTGTGGTTGACCTTATGGTAGATCCCTGGGATTAATGTCTGAAATTGATCCTCATTGTTCCCTCATACTTGTATGTAGTGCTCCAGTTGTCTTCACTCATTGTGTAGCTCTAAAAATAATTGAAAGCAACAACTTGAAGGATTTAGATGGATATAATGAATTGCCTAAGAGTAGTCCATTTGTTGAAAATAGTTCATTTGATCTTGATTGCTGGGTAAATCTGATTAAAACAGGTGAAGAAAGATTACATTGCTCATCCGCTTCCATTTTCAAGTACAGCTTTGGGGGAACAGAGTGCAGCTCAATTCTGAAAAGATTGAGTAGCTGTAACTTTTTGCCTCAACATTTTTACATGTCTGTGGAGGTACTTAGTCATCCAGGTCATGGTTGTCCCAAATGTGCTTTTTTCAAGAGGCAACTGAACTTTCTGTTTTTTTCTTTAAAGATGTTTTGCTTCTCATCCAAGAAGCTTCTTCGGCTCTTCGAAATATTGAATGAAAAGGGTGAACTTAAATCTATACAAAAACTAGAGGAACAAGGTATAAAGATGAATTGGTTTTCATATGCGCAAATACATTCAAGGTATGATAAAGATTCTAAAACAGAAGGTTTCTAGAATAAATTGACTGACTTAGATAAGATTTTGACAGGTACTGATGAAAAGGTGATTAAAAAATTGTATGGATATTTATTAGAAATTAAACTAGAAGAACAAGTTAAAGAAACTATGATTGCTTGGGGGAAGAATTTTGGATATGTGATTGACCTAGAGAAATGGCAAAAATTGTGGTCTCAAAATTATAAAATGACAATGTCAACAGCATATAAAGAAAATTTGTATAAGATATTTTACAGGTGGCACATTCCCCCTGATAAGAATAGCAAGAATGTTCAAGAATAAATCTAAAAAATGTTGGAAATGTCATCAGATACCTGGCTCATATTACCATATGTGGTGGACTTGTGTGGATGCTAAAAAATACTGGACTAAAATCCACATGTGTTTGGAAAAAATGACAAAAAAGCATATAGATTTGAAACCAGAAACATTTTTATTGGGAATTTTACCTGAAATATATAGTAAAGACTTGAAATACCTGATTGTAAATGTATTAACAGCGGCTAGGATTGTATTTGCTAAAAACTGGAAAAATGAGAAAATACCATCACAGGAGGAAATCATTAAGAAAATATTGGAATGTGCTGAAATGAGTAGATTGACATTTGAAATTAGAGAACAAGATGATAAACAATTTTATAAAATATGGGATCTATTCTATCAATGGTTAGACAATAAAATCTAGTAATGAAATATGTAGACTTTTAGAAAATAATAAATATATAAAGATGTATTCTTTTCTTATTATATCTACAGAATGATTCTAGGATAGATCTGGGATGATAATCTGAATTGTCATAAAACAAATTTAAGTAAAATACGATCATTTTGGAAAACATGAATGAATAAAAGTATAGTCAAATGATTGATTAATAATGATACTAAGGTATTTAATTTTTGATTGACAATACGAGATTATATACAATGTAATTATAATTGAAGACTATGAAATGGAAGCACAAAACGATTTTTAAACCAGCCAGCACACTGTATGTACATATATGGAAGATGATTTGATGTTTTTATGTTTTGTTTGTTTATGTTTGTTTTAAAACCAATAAAAAATTATATATATATATATATATATATAAAAAACAATAAAAATTATATATATATATAATATAATAAAAGAAAAGCCAGAAAGTCCAGTTGCCTCTTGAAAAAAAGCATATTTGAGTCAACATTTTTACCTTTTTATTGGATGTGATTTCATTTCCCCATTTGAGATTGGTGCTCAACTTGGGGATCCTCCTGGATTCACAACTTCTTCTTGATGAGCAGGTGGTAGCAATGCCTAGGACCTTTATAGGAGTTCATCTTATACACCAGGTACACTCTTTCCTTAGCTGAGAGGTCTTTCACATGGAGCTGCTCTTCCGGTTTCTGGCATTCCCCCCCCCATGTGCTGGGGAGCTGCTCTCCTGGTTTCTGGCGTTTCCCCACCCCTCGCGCTTTCACCAGCACTGCTTTAGGATGTTTGCCAGCTCCATGCTTAAGTCTTTTAGCCTGATAGAGTTAAGTTTGGAAGGAAAACAGTACTCTGTGAAAACCCCAAACATTATTATAAGATTCCACTTTGAGATACTGAAAATTATGAGGGGTTTTTAAAAAATAAATCTTAATATATAATAATGTAAATCAAATCATTTTTTAGAAAGCAACTAAAATGACAAATCAGAAACCATAAAATACTCTGAACACTGAGAGATTTTACTTGCTTCTTTAAACACATGTTAATTATTTAACCTAATGAAAATAGTAGATAAAATTATCTCCACCCAACAAATATTAAAAATATAAATTTTAAATCACTACTATATGTTTGATATATCCTCCTCTTGCAGTATCCTCTTTAATAAACATAAATCTATGTAATATGAAAGAATATTGCAAATCCAATAATCTGTAAATGCATGCTTATAAAGTGTTCTCATATTCTATGTTTCTGTTTAAATAAATGTGTAGCTCTCTAGTTTAAGCATATTTGTGTAGCAAGCTTCATTTCCAGGCGTTAAACGCTTTAAATAAATATTTCAGATTACACAATTTGTTTTGAATTTTAGCATTCCCATTATTGGGAGACTTTGTAGAATCTGTTCTAGAATGTTTACAACACTTTAAGTAAAATGTGTTTTACTTGTAGCGTTGACTTAGACAGACAGACATCAGTTACAACAATTCTGTAAAGGTACTGGTTTTGAGTAATTAACAAAGAACCATCAAAGCTAATAGAGATAAGAAGGCAGAGAACAATCCCTTACCAATGACTGTTATTTCCTTGGGAGAGCTGATTGAAACCAAACACATGCAGATACTCAAACAAAATGGGATTTGATTGGGCGGGGTGGGGGGGAGAGAATGGTTTTTAGATAGTATTCACAGGCCAGATTTTTTTTCTAACCCTAGATTACATCAAACAAACAATGAATCAAGTAAAATATACAATCAGAAAAATGGAGAATTGTACTAAAAAGCACCCTGATTTGATAACATTTTTAAAAATAACAACTGGTTCAAGGTATGGCTGTCATTTATTTATTCTTAACAAATGACTGGGTTTTCATTTGTAGATATTATACCAGAGATCATCTGATATAGATTTTTTTAAATTACTATCTTCCATATAGCTTTAAAAAGCAAAAAGATGAAATGGTATTGGAGATGTCATAGAAGCAAATGTGTGTGTGCTGTTATAAAAACCCTCCCAATGAAGACTTACTGAACAGAATAACAGACAAAGGTCATTCTTTTGAAGACAGCAAAGTCCACATTTTGGATAGAGAGGATAACTGGTTTGAAAGCAGGGTAAAAGAGGCCATTTATGCTAACATTAAGCAGCCCTTTCTCAACAGAAGGGGAGAGATAAGACACCATCTATCTTCAGTCTACAACGCAGCCTTTACAGCAGTTCCAAGAAGATTCCACAACCAATTGCACTCTGATTCAGGTGATCCTTAGGGCAAAGATAAGCTCCAACTGGCCTCAAGAGCTCTCAGGGAGAGTGCTAACAACCAAGCACTGCAAGGAAATACAGTCCTACCATTCTCCTCCTCCCAACCATCTGGTCAAAAGAACCTATCCTTCCATCCCCACCCTCCATCACAACTAATAATTTTTTGGGGGATGAGAAATGAAATGTTTTGTTCTTCCAGTCCAGTCCAGTTTTCTTTTGAAAAAGCACCTTTGATACAACTATGACCTGGATGGTTGCGAATCTCCACAGACACTTCATGTGAACTTGAGTCTATCTTCTGTTAATGCAGCCTAGGACTGTGTTGGCTTTTCCCCCCTTGCCTAAATGCGAAACCTTACTTTTCTCTACACTGAATTTCATTTTGTTGGATAGGGCCCAGTGTTCAAGTCTATCAAGATCCTTCTGTATGTTGAGTCTAACTTCTCAAGTATTGGCTATTCCTGCCAGCTTGATGTCATCAAATTTGCAGATGACACCAAACTGGCAGGAATAGCCAATAGTCCAGAAGACAAACTCAAGATACAGAATAATCTTGACAAACTTGAACACTGGGCCCTATATAACAAAATGAAATTAAATGTAGAGCAGCAATTTTTCCAATTTTTCTGGCTTGGCGGACTGGGGGGGAAGTGGGGGAGAAGAGGGGATGGTTCCATGTGAGCAGCAAGCATTTGTACTAGCAGCAGATGTATGTGCCCTCCGCTCATACAAATGAACCTGTTAAGGTTCCAACTTAACGAACCCAAGCAAATCAGAACTCCGAGATTTGGCTCCTTCTCAAAGGTCCTGTTTATTGAGTACATCACATCGGAACAGCTTCAGTGGAAAGCCAATTCTAAATCTTTCCCACTGTTTCAGTATAATTAAACTAGGAAATAACCCCATTCCCAAATGTCACTGTTGACCAGCTGGGTTAATTGGCAGGCTCTTCAGCACTCCTTCACCAACCTTATGTGTTGCCAGTAGAGATGACCTTGGTTCTCATGAGAAAGCTCTTAGTTGTGAATAGTAATGCATTCCAACCTCCTTCCTCACTTTCCCCTCTATGTGGCAACTGAGGAACAAAAAGATGGCTGTGGCCAGGTTTCGTTCAAAGGTGACAGTAGCTTTGTGTGCTTGTGCACATGCTTGCCACCTGTGCAAGTAGAGCTGCGCCTATGTGCTTGATTGCTTGCCGCTTTCATGGCCTAGTTCCAAATGGGCCGCAGCCTGGTACCAGGTCACACCCCAAGGGTTGGGGACCCCAATATAGAAAAAAGTAAGGTTTTACATTTAGGCAGGAAAAGCCAAATAAACAAGTGTAGAATAGGTGGTACCTGGCTCAACAGCAGTAACTTTTTATTAACGATTAATGGTTCTATTAATCTTATTAATAGCTCAACAATAGTAATTTCTTATTAATGATCTTATATCAAAACATAGAAATTGTTTATTGGATTTGTGTGCTACCAGTTTTATTGAACCATTAAATATCCAGTGACTGTAAGAAACCTAACATTGGTTTTCCACATCTCTCTCTCTTGTACTTAACTGAATGCACATCTAAGAAGTCAGTCAAGGCTGTGGCATATTACTGTAGTCAATAATCAAACCATCTACTTTATAGTTCTTAATAATGTTTCTTATATTTTCTTCTCCACCAAATAGTATCTGCCTGACACATGTCTTCCATGAGTCAAGCACTGGATCCCTTTGTTCTTAATGACAAGCAGACTGTTTTGTTAGCAGAAGGATGCTTTCCTACATCCTCAGGGATGCCAAAAAAGATAACATTTCTGTTTGACTTAATATCAGCCCTTCACAAATAGATTGTATCTGTAATTCCCCTCCCCCCTAGAATTCATTGGATCAAAGGGCTGTTCAATCTATACAAGTCATATTCCAATAATCACAGCAAATCTAGAAAGCTGTATCTTCAGTAAACACTTAATCACAAATATTTACTATAGCACTTCCTATATTTACTGTAAAATAAAGTCAGGGAAAGTGTACCTTAAGCCCAGGAACATATACAATTTTGTAATTCCTATCAATTAGGTTTTAAAGCATTTTTGTTCATGCAGCCATGAGCAAGTCTCTAAGAGACATGGACAGAGCATGATATATAGTAAGGTATTTTACCACCTAAAACTTATAACACCTAAAAAAAACCACTGACTTCTTGGTTGGCATTCATTGCACTTAATTTCATCTGACTTAACTAGAGAAAATGTTAAAAATGAAAGTGATTATGTTTTTCTGCTTCCAGGGCCATTTATTAGGTAAACAAAACTTTAGCAACAGTAAATCAATTACAAATTATGCAAAATTAATCAGTTCTGCTTTTTTTTAAAAAAGGAAGCATAATGCAGCCTACCAAGGCTAATAAACCCAGAAATTAACCATAGGTAGGTGAAACAGTGCAGGAAAGTTCCATTTTACTTAATGCAGTAAGATTTTCCATCTTTTTACTATAGAACTGAGGAATACAATCATGCCCATAGGACATTATCCAGGTATCATAGGAAGTTATCCTGGGAAAAAATAAAAATTCTGAAAATGTATTTTCTTTAATGTTATTAGAACACAGTTAGTGTTCTTACAAAGGTAAAACTGGTGGTAAACTAAAATTCAATTTATGACCCAAAAATACATATTGGATTGCTTTTGTACTGAATGCAGTGTAATTAAAGACAATCTTTGTAGAAACATGCATTATCAAGAGAAACCAGACAAAGTAACAAAGTAGAGATACTACTTGTTGCAGTGTCCTGTTTTTAAAATAAAATAAAAAATACCAATGTATTGGTGATAATTCAGAAACCGGGGAACTGCTCTTCTGGTTTCCTGGAACGCACAAAGATCAGCTGACCAGCGCGCATCTGTGTGCTGGAACCCGGAAAAGCAACGGGCGACAGCTGGTATGCCCGGAGAGATGGCTCTGCTTGCCACTTCTAGCACGCATGCCTTAGATTTGCCCTCACGGCCCTAAACTGAAGTTTTTCTTTGCATTTTAAAACAATGAAAACAATAATTAGATTTAATAATTTTTAATTAATTGGAGTTTTAAGTGATACCTTTAAAGGGTGCTTTCTCCAATGAATGATTTCTGATTCTTACTCACTTCAGGCTCACACCTATTTAACAAAAGAATGTCCTTTTTGAAAGAACACATTGGGGTTAGAGAAAAAGAACCATTGGGCCTCTTGACAAATCAGGACTAAGGATCAAAGTAAATGTCACAAATATAATTATTACCTAGAGAGAAAGTCAGTGTGAAAATGGCTCTCCAGTTTATTTATTTAGTATTATACAGACTCATATTCATTTAGACGACAGCTTGTAGAAACTTGTAGCTTGGCTATATCAAGCAGAAATGTGCCTTCCTGTCATAGAACTACTGTTGTTTTAGTTGTCCTGTTCCTCTCTTTGTGCTTGCTATGTATAACAACTGAAATAGTTTGAACTGACTGTTCTTGAATCAGCCATAGGTTCTGAATCTGATTTGCCAGCATTACAGCTGGATACTATCATCTTTTGTAGTCAAGCAGGCGGGGGTGGGATTCTCTTGCCTTTGGATTACAAGCTCAACATTTTAGACATAATTAAAACAGAGTAATAGGAAAATATTTGTGTGTGTGTTTTCCATATTATTGGCATATAGCAAATGAGAAAAAGAGGGAACGACAACTCGAGTGCATTAAGTATATTCCAAAACTGTAATGTTCTTTATGAAGTAAATTTCTTTGATCTCCCAATTATGGTATAAAGCCGGCACATGCAGTTTTAGCATGCAGCAGACAAACTGCTTGTATTGCTCTTCTGTCAGCTCTCATTTTTCACACAGCTCAGAAACTATGAATAAATAGACCCCACTAACAGGATGTCCTGGTTTTAAAAGTTTCAGATGGAGGATCTGTTTGCCCCGGAGCACAAGATGCTTTGCATATTGAGCCTCTGAGTAAGATCAAACAGTTCGTGCTGCTGTGTGGAGTGGTTTGCATTGGTTTCTTTTACTGTAATTTCATGTATTTAGTCTACCTAACCTTTAAGACATCTTGTATTTAAATTTTAGCATATTCTAAATATTCTTCCATATTATCTGGGATCTAGGACCACTTGCAGGTTAAAGCTATGGGTTTCCATTCCTTATTTACTTCTTCCTTCTTTAGCTACAGAGCCTGAACCTAAGCTGCATTTGTAGGGCAAGTATGGTAAGGAAGAGTATAATTCCCTGACCGAAGTGTTGAAATCCCAAAGGTGCTTTTCAAAATGCATTTGGACTTTCTTGGCTTTTTCCTTGAAAAGTTTATTGCTTCTCACCCAAGAAGCTTCTTCAGTTCTGATTGAATGGTGGGGAATGAAAGGATTGATATTCTTTGCAATCATCTGGTTGTTAGCATTCTGAAGGTTGGTTGACAATGAATCATACCTCTCATCCTCACAGTGATGTTGACAGATTCTACTTACCAAGTAAAATAAGTGGGTATGGAATGTTACAAGTTCATCACACGGTTGAAGAAGAAAAACGGGCATTGGAAGAATATCTGAAGGACGTTGAAGAAGATGCATTGAAGCTAGTATACCAGTGGTCCTCAGCCCTTTCTCCACCATGGACCTCCTTTAAATATCTTTTGTGGCCAGGGACCAAGGCCAGGGACCCCCAAGACTTAAGATTTAAATCATATTTTTTCAAGCCTTCTCAGGTCCCCTGTGACAACTTTACGGCTCCCCTGGGGTCTGTGGACCCCAGGTTGAAAGCCACTGTAGTATATATCATGAATGCTTACTGAACACTGGAGAAACCAAACTGATCTACAAGAAAGACCAAATGAAGAATAGAAAAGAGACATGGCAAGGCAAAGTATTTTATGGCAAACACACACACACACACACACAAACTATCTGGCAAAAAGATCTAGTAATGTCTAAGAATTGGTAACTGAAGAAAGAGATAGAAGGGCTAATTCTGGCTGCATAAGACCAAATCTGAAGAATAATTGCATACAAAACCAGAATTTAGAAGACAGCAACTTACAGCAAAAGCCACCTAGACAGTAGATTATCTAGTTAGGTGCTGCAAGAAGATTTATATTATTGGAGAAACAGTCCTGCATGAACCAGAACACAGTGCATTTTAGAACTACACACCTAAATTTTGTGCCACTATGTGGATGATACGTTTTCATCATCAAAAGAAATGCACTTGAAGACTTTCATACCATACTGAACTCCATCTTCTCGATCATACAGTTCACAATGGAGGAAGAAACCACTTGGCAATTACCATTTTTAGAGGTACTTGTCAACAATCAAGAGGATGGAGGCCTAGAAACCAGAGTTTATTGCAAGGCCATCAACATTCCACACATTCTGAATTTCAACAGCAACCATCCACTGGCACACAAAACGTTGTATCAGAACACTCTATGGCAGGGTGAGAATGCACTGTAGCAAGCCAGACAGCTGGAGAGCAGGTACCTATGTGAACAATTCTAGGAGAATGGGTACCCACAATAATTTGTCAGAAGATGTCTGTGCAACACAGTGGGGAGAGAAAGAAAGAAACAAGGTACAAGACCAACAACATGACACACCCTGCCATACTTCAAAAATATTTCAGAAGCTATAGAACACAGTTTCTGAGATCTGCAAATGGGCATCATAGCACACTGCCCAAAGGCTACCATACAAGGACAAATTATGCACAGGTGGGAGATACCTCCAATGTAATCTACCAAATCTCTTGCATGGATTGGCCCTGTGATTATGTAGGACAGATGAAGAAGAAGCTAACTACCAAATTGCAAGAACACAAGTGAGCGATCAGACGAGAAGACCTGAACTCATTGGTAGCAATGAACAAGGATACACATTCAATTTTGCAAAAACAGCCAAGGAAGCGATTGAAGCCTGGGAAACAGGCCCCTCATCAGTCAACAGGAGTGCTGATTTACCAGCCTATCATGTACTTAGAAAGTGAGGGCTGGGCAGTATAAGCAAACAGCAGCCAACTACTTAAAAGCCAGCCATCAACACATCCCAATCAACATCTAAAAAACCACACACAGCAGGCATTATAAATACCACACACAGAATAACGCACATTCTGCTAGAGAGCAGTTCCCTGAAGATGAGCTCCAGCATGAGTCCGAAAGCTCAGAAGACAAAACCTCTGGTCCTGGTGACTGATCCAGATTGGATCCTGAAGAAAGAACTGCTTATGAAATCCTGTTTAGATTTATTTTTAAATATAATTTATCGTCATACCCAAACGGAGTTTGAGGAAGAGGGGAAGTCACTGTGAGATAAATGAATTATTCTAACCTTCCTCCCTGATTTTTTAATTTCCGTCCTATACTTATATTGAAATGTGAGAAAAGGAGTCAAAGTGTTCCACTAAACAAAGGAACCTAGGACTATTCATGAGGCAACATCAAGCAACCAAAGGATTTAATGTGAAATTGGCATTGGCTTACAGTAACTTCGTAGAGGCTGACTGTCTTGTGTGCGCAATGCTAATAGTCAAGAAGATTGGTGAGTGTGCATGGGTATCTGATTTATCACAAGCACATGTCTAAACTGAAGTATGTGAACTATTTTGGAAATCTTCCAGGAGCAGGAGGAGCAAAACTTCAGCACTGAGCTTATTTGCAGTGTGATAAGATGTGCTTCTTAAGGGTGTCTTAAATTGCCATTCTTGGTTGGCATGGATGCCCCCTCATGTTAATCTTAGTCAGCATAACGAGTGGTAGTGAATTATGAGAATTATTGTGCAGAGACTTTTGTCTACATCACTGAGTTTTGGATATGCATGCTTTCTGTGTTAGAAGAGTTGCCCTATTTAATTAGCTATACTGAAAAATAAATTACCAAATTAGTATCTCATTTCAGAACTTTGCTTATATCCTTTTTGAAAATGGAAAGATTGAGAAGATAATAGATAATTCAATCATTTTATAGACAGAATTATAAATAGAATTCTAACATGTTTAATTTGGGTAATCATCATAAAGCTCTCTTGCCTTAGTAGTTGTCTTGGCTTCTGAATCACTAAGTTATCTGCTTGTTCAGGCTGATTAGCTTTTTATGGTATTGACTATTAGGCCAAGTGATGACATCGTGGAAAATCCAGTCAGTATAACACAGGGCTAAGTTCCCACAGGAAACTAGAGAGGTCCTTGGTTAACAGTAAGCATGGCTGTAAATAGCAAGGCCAGAAACAGAGCTTTTCTGTCTGTGTTTCTCTACAGCCGCAGGGTTGCGTAGGTTCCTTCTCATGCTGCTACTGTTTTTTTCAGAAATGGAAGACTGTAAAATCAGGGCGATGGCTTCTAAAATATTATCCATCTCAAAGGAAATGCCTATGGACCATTAGCTGTGACTGAGGGCACAAATTTGGCACCTGTAAATTAACTGCAACACTGTGGCTTAGTGTTTATGCAGATAGTCAATAGTCTCTCAGGGCGATGATATGTTTTCCTAAAATTATTTTGCAGTGTTGTTTACAGTATTTTGAAGAAGCAGATTGGGAAGACATGCACAATGCAGACCTACGCTTCTTCATTTTAACCCATCCAAAATATGGTTCTTGAGATTACTTTTCAGCTTTGTTTTTGATTTAAGACAGGCTAATTACCAGGTTGCCAGCTTTGATACTGTTGATTATACCATGCCTCTTTTCTTACCCTTCCTCCACGAACCAGATACTACAACACATATATCAAAAATTATCTTAAATTAACTTGCCAGCTATGTATTCAGCAGCTCATGTACTGAAGGCAAAGTGAAGATTCAAAACTGTTGGAAACAATTAATATTGCATAACTGTCATTGTGTCTGAGTCATCCTTGTTTTATGTTTGCTGATACCATTGGCCTTTAAGGGCTTTTATGATCACTTCAGATCACTTCACTTCATGGACTTTGTGAGTGGTTTCCTGAAAAAAAATTCAGCTAAGGGTCAGTATGTATCTGCTAAGCACATTTATCTATTATTGGTTAACTGAAATATGTAAGTAAATAATATCTGAGGAAAAATGGTGAGTCCCAAATACAGTTGCTTCTCTGACCTTTTAAATGTTTTTCTTAGTGCATTTAAATTGAAAGTAAGAAAGGTAATGAAATGCTATATAGTAGCAATATAACTATACAAGTAGTCCTCAACTTATGACCACAATTGAGCCCAAAATTTCAGTTGTTAAGCAAGACCATTAAGTTTTGCCCCATTTTACAATGTTTTTGCTACAGTTGTAAAGTGAATCATTAAAGTTGTTAAGTGAAGCACTGTAATCATTAAGCAAATATAGATTTACCTATTGACTTTGCTTGTTGGAAGCCAGTTTGAGAAGGTTACCAATGGTGATCACATGGCCCCAGGACAGTGCAATTGCCAGAATACATGTCTGTTGCCAAGTTCCTGAATGTCAAGTGCCTGAATATGACATGTAAATGCTTGGTTGCGAGTGTGAAAACTGTCATAAGTCACATTTTTTGGTGCCACTGTAATTTCGAAAAGTCACTAAACGAATGGTTGTAAGTTGAGGACTATCTGTATAGATAATTTTTATATTCTTCTTTTGGACTGAAACTCAATACAGTAAACTAATTGTCGCTGGTTATCGTTCTGTATTCAAGTCAGGTTTGATATTTACACTTACAAATATTTATAGCTAATTCATGCTCTGTTTTGTTTGTGCTTTTAATAGATAAAGAACTAATAGATAAAAGTTCCACGGTTGTCATTGGGAACATTTGACATGACGAAATAAAGGTGATAGTGTAAAAAATTGTCTGTAAAAAATTCAAATTAAACTACATCAGTTGTATTTGGTAAAAAGTAGAACAAATTTCTCCTCTGAAACTCCAGTAATGAATTCACGGCTCAAGTCAGTTATCTTTATTCAGTGCCTATATACTTTCTCTGTATTGTCAGTAACTCTACCACCATCCCATAATTATAGAAAGACATTGCCTCTGGATATCAATATAGTTTGTCTCTAGATGGAAAGATTCTGGTCCAACTATTGTCCAAAGCAACATATTTTGTTAGCTTTGAGCAGCACTAGATAAATGCTGAGAGTACCTGTAAGGCATTATTATTCTGTTGTCACTGTTTTACATTTTTTATAGAGCACATTTGTTTTGTAGGTTGGAATTGTATTGTATTTAGGTAATATGCAAATGATGTCCATGGGTGCAAAAATGCTTGGCTATATCTCCCTTGACACCATGCAGACTCAATGCCCTCACTGACCTGAAATAATTCATTTCTTTTGTTTAAAACAGTTTTATACTCATGTATGTGATTTGTATCCTGTTTTTCTGCCCAGAGGGCATTGAATATGTATAGAAGTACCTCTAATCAATGTTGGAAATGTGGAAAATACGAAGGGTCATTTTACCATGCATGGTGGTCTTGCCAAAAAGCAAAATAATATTGGATAGATACCTATAATGATTCAAAGAAGATTAAGATGCAGATGAAACCAGAACTTTTTTTTTAAAAAAAACTGGGATTTATGGATAGTCAATTAGAAAAGACTTGTGGATTTGTATATGCAACTGCAACAAGTTATAAGCACAAAAATGGAAAAATCTGAAAGATCCACAATGGAGGATTGTGAAGATTACAGAATTTGCAGAAATGGCAAAATTGCATTTATGGTCAGGGATAAGAAAACAAGTACTTTTACAACTGGAAACCTCTTATGGACTTTTTGCATAAAATGGAAAAATGAACAAGTGGTTCCGGATTTTCTGTTAAAAAAGGGTTGAATATGGGAATTACGATGTAACTTAAAAGAGGCAGAACAGATAATAAGTTTCTTTCTAATTGCTATAAAGGCCATAAATTGTTTTTTTATTTCTTTTTTTTCTTTAATCTTACCTTATATTATTTTGGGTTTATCTTTTACTTCCTGTGAAAGTTTTTATAAAGGTTATTTTAAAAAGAAAAGTTTGGGAAAAACAAAACACTTCTCCTCTAATAGAATCTGCACCAATATTTTCCTGTGCTGAAGGAAACTGCATTTATTCTTCATTCTTGCTCTTGGTTATGAGCTGTTTACAGCAGAACCAGCAATGATCCAGATATCCTATTTTAAAGTTAAAGATAAGCCTCCACCAGCAGGATTAGGTACTCTGGGGTACCCGAAAATTAATTTTTCATGATAGATATCTGGAAGTTGACAGACATTTTTTCCTGCTCAAAACATTGGAAGTGGCTGATCATTTACATACATTCTACTTCTGCGTATGTTTCAGTGTGCGGTGGAGTTCACATTAGAGGCTCTTGATAGGTAAGGTATTGAAGCTATGTCTCCCCGGCTCTAGCCCAGATAATTCCTTATTGTGAACCTTTAGCTGTGATTTATTTCATAGAAAAAAGATTAGAGAAAGGAGAAAAGGTTGGATATAAATCTAACCTACTAATCAAAATTGTGCCCAAATTCTAGGTCTATGTAAATGAAGAAAAATGTTATGTAGATCTATAAGGAAGCAAGCCTCTCCTTCTGGTTGTTGGAAATCTTCCCAAATTATTTCTTACTTTTAGAGACCCCCCCAAAAAAACCCTTCCAGTATACCCATTTTTATAATTCTGTGTTTACATTGGTACAGTAATAAGTTGAGGGCTAAACTTGCTTGATCAGCTTTTACTCTAAAAATACCATAAAAGGCTGCATGTCCTTAGATGTTAAGCCTGGGATTTTTTTTCCACCCACATTATTGCAGCATGATTCACTTGGCTACAAGAATGGCTTCTCTGCTCCATTCACCATCATCATAAGAATTTTTTATGCTGATTAATATGATAAGCTAAAAGAGAAATTGAGTTTTTTTATAGTATCTTAAAACTACTTCCATTAAATCTGGTTTAAAATGATTACTTTCCACTTTATCCCATCTTGAATTAAAAATCTACACTCTTGGCAACAATTTGTAAGCAAGACAGAAATAATTTAGTATCAATAACTCAATAAAAGGTTTTCTCCTTAGAATTGTTTTGATACCATGTTCAGAATTTTATTTTGATGTTGCTTCAGAAAACATTATTTTATTGAGCAAAGCAATATCTCAGAAAATGCAACTATTTTCTATTTAGATATTATTTCCAAAAACTTTTAAACTTCATCATCTCATGATTGAATAGTAGCTACAGAAGAGTGCTTATATGCCAGACCTCTTCTCCTTATTCTGACATACTGACATGTAGTGTGGTTAACATGTAATAGCAGTGTTGGTGGCTCTGAAGCTCTGGTTTCACACACACACCCTTCCCCATCAATGGGGGTTTGAAAAAGACTTCAGTATCTCTGATCAGGTACATTTAAATTGGCCTTCAGTTTTCTCATTGGTTGAATTGCTACACCTTCCAGATTATTATTTTTTAAATGGAAATGGAATTGCAATGTTCCTGAAGGATATAAACCAGATGATGGAAAATTGCACATCTCCATTCTACCAGAAACATTCTGATCTGAAATTTATGTCATCCTTATATGTATCTCTGATGCGTTGGGGTTTCTGACAACCTAGGCAAGCAAAAATGCATAATTTCACCATTGAATTGGTGCCTTCTTCAGAAGAAACAAGTGACAATGATGCAGTATTTTCCCTGGAGCTGATGGGTGGATAGTTTCCCATTGAAGAGAACTTCTGCCTTCTGATTTCTCTGTTCTTTCTAGTAACTTCCTTAATGCTCCTTTTGGTATTTCCTAGGCTTGCCTATGATTTTTTTAAAAAAGTTTTACTCTTTGCTTTTTAAGTATGGACTAAAAAGCTAAATTCTTAATTAAGAAGTAAGATGGTAGTGGGGTACTCACCGCCTGCTCCTTTTCACAGTTCCCCTTAGAGGTTGAGGGAGAGCTGGTTAGCTCAGCAAGGTACTGGTTGGCTTACATGAGAAAATTAAGGAAGGCAAACCTGGGTGGAGTCCCCATGTTGAGAAATACCTAGTTTGTACACAGCATATTTAGAGACTAAACTTATCTTGTAAATAATGGATCAGATTAAAACTCTGTCCAAATGAATGAACGAAGAAACAATGAATGAAGAAACAATTACAGAGTTCATTCATGCAGTCACAATATGCATCTTTCTCTCCATACTTGTTTGATATATATCTTTATGTGCTTTTATGTGCAAGTACCTATATTTTTACTATTTTGTGGTTGCTTTACAGGAAATACTTGTGCTTCAAACCAAAACTTTGCAAAACTCAATTGCTTCTATTATTAAGTGCTTGTATATTTTTGTAGTACTGTGTCCATTATTATAACAAATAAAAACTTACTCTGGAATAATAAAGTTGCTTTAAAAGCTTGAGCTGATGCGTTTGCCTTTGAGTCAGTTTTTGATTCCCAGTGACCGCCTGGACTGGTCTCTGCAGGTTTTTTTGGTAAGATTTTTCAGAAGTAGTTTGACATTGCTTCCTTCCTAGGGCTGAGAAGGTCACCCAGCTGAGTTTGTGTCTGTGGAACTGGAACTCATGACTTCCTGGTTTCTAGTCTGATGCCTTAATCACTATACCAAACTGACTCTCGATACATTGTAAGATTCATTGTGCTATTCCAATGACTTGAGAAAAGTTTATGGTTTATGTTAAAGATGGTCAAACAATTGCTTAACTGACTTGGAAAAAATTCACTGCTGCTGATTGGCAGTCTATTTTGAGGCTTTGGAATGTTGTTTGGATATGGTTTGCTTAAGAGGTGGGTTATTTTTGTGTTACAAGCTTACGATCAATGATTAGGATTCTAAGAACTATTTAATTTTGCAAGTCCATGGAGCCTTAAAAATTACTGTACTACTTGCACTAAAGACTTTCAGACTGAACAGCATCTTACAGCTTGTACCACTGTGTAACCTATGGCAGAAGAAACTGCAGGTTAGTCTCCCGGCAGTGGTGGGATTCAAACTTTTTTTTACTACTGGTTCTGTGGGCATGGTATGGCTTGGTGGGTATGGCAGGGGAAGGATACTGTAAAATCTCCATTCCCTCCCAACTCCTGGGGGAAGGCTGCCGCCGGTTCTCTGAACTACTCAAAATTTCCGCTACTGGTTCTCCAGAAGTGGTTAAAACCTGCTGACACCTCTTTCTCCCGGGGTTTGCAATATTGTGACTGAAAGTAGCTTGACATATTGCTGCTTTTGGACTCTATAGGCTCAGGTGGTTTCTGAAATAGAGGATTTTGAAAGTTGGCAACTTACAATTTTGCCATTCAGTGGGAAGGAAAAGTTGCAAACTTAGTTTGCATGTTCAAGCCTTCTCCAGGAGCCCAAACAAGTTTAGAGCTTAATATGAACTTTACAGTATGTATTTTTAACTCAAACATTTCTAATAATACTTTGTTTCTAATAAGTGAGCCCTATTCTTATATTTGTGGCTTACAGGAAATGGTTGTATGTGAAATGGGAAAAGTATACTGTGACGTGCATCATGGCAGTCTAAGAATGGGGGTTGATTGCTGGATATAGGACAAATGAGGGGAAGCTACAGCAGCCCAGATCTCTGTAGTGAAAGTAAATTTAGAGATGGGTTCACAAATAGAGTTTTGATTTCCTTGCATTCTTGCACTTATGATTAATATATTTAAACTACAGCACATAAATGGAGGCTTAATTGTTAAAAAGCGGTTTTCAGTTCTGAATTAACAAAGTTCTTCGCTTATTCATTTTTCATGAGATAAACATGTTATAACTGATAAATATCTCAAATCAGCAAATATTCTTGCAATATCTTAAAAAGAATCCCACTGCATCAGACGCTTGAAGGACCACATACGTGTGCAAATATACACAGGATTGTGAGCACCAAAATTAGAGTGAAAAATGGGAGAATCTAAGGTTGATAGCGTTAGTGGTAAGAAAGTCAGATGGTGAAACCTGGTTTCAGAGCATGGGCTTCATTGGGTGAACCTTGGGCCAGACGCTATTTTCAGCATAACATATTTCCACAGGATTGATGTGGAAATTGATTTAACTGATGTTAAATGGCAATAGAGCAATTGTCTGCTAAGGTGCTGTCACGCTACTCTGCTCCTTCCTGGTGCTCATGGTAAGAATTGAAATTCATTATGTCTCCATGTGACTACAAAACTGAAGCTGCAGATGGAACAGAAAGAAACAGAGAAGGAGAAGAGAAGGAGTGAAGGCAATCCTGCAGCATCAAATACCATCTCCTAAGAAAAGGAAAACACCCTGCAATTACAGGCTTCTCATTTATTCCCAATAGACAGAAACAGAATAGCCAAATAGAACAGCTGTGGCAGCAACTGTACCAGATTATAGCACTGGTTTCACTTGGGTGCCATAGATGTAAAGACATTTTTTTTAAAAAAAAACTCGTCTTCTGATAGTACTTTCATAGAGGCTTTTTGGACCGTTCCACAACAAGCTCCAAATCTCAGTGTTTCCATCAAATCATCAATGTTTCAGAGAAATCTTTCTTTTCTTTTCCTTCACAATTTTATCTCTGTCAACCCTATAGTTTTCTTGCAGAGGGGTATCATTTTTCCATTGGCGAGAAGTCTTGCTTCGCTCCATCTGGCTGTAGGGTCTTCAGCTTTTCATCTGGAATGACTTTTTTCATAGTAACGGTTCACACTTTTTTGTTATCTTTGCTTTTTAAACAATCAATATGGGGAAACATAGTTCACTTTATTTTACTTCAGTAAAAGTGAGGCTAAGTGCTCTGATAATCATGATGACCCTAGAGACAGAGACACTGATTGGATTAGTTTTTGCACTGTTAGCCAGCTTGTGGTGGTTTCACCAACTGACTAATAATGTTCTTTGTATGGTGGGCTGCACTGATTGGCTGATGATGTTCCTTTTATGCTCTTAACATCCTAATGTCTACAGAAGTTATTAAGATAAAGACAGGTTAGAAACAGTTCTGCTGTAGAAACTTTCATAGTGTACTGAAACCTTTCTTAGACTTTACATTGATTTTAAAAAAGCGTTTATGGAAATGTTTATTTTTTTTTAATTTTTAATTTTTTATTTTGTCAAGCGATTATAAGATAACAGGTATAAGTATAACATAGTTATGAATACATGAAATGGATACATATAAGAAAAATAAAAAGAAACAATAGGACAGGGACGGTAGGCACGTTGGTGCGCTTATGCACGCCCCCTACAGACCCCTTAGGAAAGGGGTGAGGTCAATAGTAGACAGTCTAAGGTTAAAGTTTTTGGGGTTTGGGGAAGAAACCAGAGTCAGGTAGAGTATTCCAGACATTGACCACTCTGTTGCTGAAGTCGTATTTCCTGCAACCAAGTTTGGTGTGGTTTACCTTGAGTTTGTAATGTGTGCCATGGCCATATTGTGGATCTTGCATTGGGAGTTGGAAAGCTAAGCTGATGAACTGTTTGTCAGTTTCACCTTAAGAAGAAATGCAAAAAAAAAAAAAAAGTTTTCTCAGAAACTTCAGGAAATCTGAGCTTACAGACCCTAGGACCTTGTCTTCCTCCTCAGGTCCAACCGGACCAAAGCTTTCCCTGATAATAAGGCAAGACTATGCCCAGGCCACTTCTACAGGCCCTATATAATCCAGTTTGGAATGAATCTGAGCAATTTTGTTCATCAGATGCTCTGCAAATTCTTCTGTATGGCCTTGAAAGTGAACCTCCAAATCCTACTTTCCTGAGGGGAGGCGGAGTCATGTCACCCTAAACAAGGCCCATAAGACACAGTAAGTTAGCTGGCTCCCAGAGTAGAGGAAGATAGTTCTAGATCTGTCTTGAGATGCATAGCAGTTGGCAAAGTCAGTAAGCCTCTTTGCTGTTATTAATTTAGAAACAGAAGTTCTTGAAGGTTGGCAGCAATTAGAAATACTAATTAACCTCCCTGAATTACAGATATAAGCCAGGTGATCGTTTTGCCCCTGGAAATTCTTCAATAAGCAATTTTTCTAAAGTAGTTCAGGAGAACAGCAAAGAGAAAGGCAATTTCCTTTCCTTTCCCTAGTCTTCGAAATGGACAGCACTTTTAGTTAGCTCTCTGCAACTAAAAAATGTATTTTGATGTTTAATTTAAGAATAACATCTTGGGTGCAGCTGGGATGGGCATTCAGATAGTTCTAGTACATTACAAACTATTGCCTTCTAGTTTGAAAGGGGCTAATTTTATTTGATTAGTAAAACAGAGCCGGGTGGGAGTGCTAGCTTAAATGTGATCAAGAAGAATGTTGCTTAGTTTCCAGGCTGTAAGATGCATATTTTCCCTATGTTTCAAAATTGGAATTTCTTTTTATGAAGATAGTATTTTTCTATGTGCTTAATTATAAAGGAAAAGGTGGGACGACGGTTGATTAAATCCATCTTCCAGTCTCAATGTTTTGGCCAAACTATTATTCCTCCTCCTTTGTATAACAACAGCAGTCAAGATGTTGGAATCCTTCTGACCCTTTTAATTTGAGCAGTTTTCTCAAGTATTGCAATATGTACTACATTGACCCACTGAGAGAATTGAAAATGCCATAAAATGTTTTACATAAACAATAAGCCTTACTTGATTTACAGCCTTATTGCATCAGCTTTGACATTGCATATAGTGCTTACCATCCATATTTCTGGTGAGATTGTTTAGTGAAAAAAGTAAGCACTGTGGATTTCTTGGAACACTGTAGAATAGCCCAAGTTGGTTATACAATCTTACTTTAGTTATACTCTAGGTTTCAAGTTTTCCGCAGATATTTTATTCTATAATCGAGCAAGGCTTCCTGATTGCATTGGTTCAGAAGTGAGGGTTGCCTTGCAAGTATTTGTAATCTGTATAAAATTTGAATTCAAGAGTATTGATTGGTGAAATATGAATGCTTCCTGGGAAGTATAAATTAATTGATTGTTGGGAATGGTGCTGTCTTTATTTTGATTGATCTGTCTCATCTCTTGGCTATGTGTGACCCGGATTGGTTGCCTGTCTGAGTGGTATATTGCATCCACCTCTGTTGTTCATTTCTTCTATCCTGCGGTCTGTCCTTATCAGCGTTTCTTTCAAAATGATGAAGGCAATTAGAACCTGGCATGTATTCTAATAATAATATGAAGAGAAAGAGGGGTAGTCATCCTCTGTTTCAAAACAGAAGAGCTACTTTAAAATATACAGTATTATATATTTTATTTGTTCAACTTATCTTCTTTCCTGGCCAGTTGGCATGAGCTGAATAAAACAGCATCTAACATAACGATTTTTCCTATGATCCTTGATACAGTATCAACCTTGTTAACTCTCAAGACTCTTTTTTTTCTGCAATGTATGCAAAATGGACTGTGATTTATGTATGTGTGTGAATAAACACATACATACATACATACACAGTGCATTCAGAAAGTATTCAGACCCCCTTCACTTTTGTCAATTTTGTTACGCTGCAGCCTGCAATTACAGTTGTTGAAATTAATTTTTTTCTCATTAATCTATACCCAGTACCCCATAATGACAAAGTGAAAACAGATTTTTTTGAAATGTCTGTAAATTTATTAAATAGAAAAAACTGACATATCACATTGGCATAAGTATTCAGACCCTTTGCAGTAACACATGAAGTTTAGCTCTGGTGGCCTCCCATTTCTCTTGATTGGTGCTGGCATGTTCCTATACCTTGAATGGAGTTGATTTGTGGTAAATTGATTGGATATGATTTGGAAAGGCACAACTTCTCTATAGAAGGCATCACAGCCGACAATGCACACTGTAGCAGAGCAAAAGCCATGAGGTCAAAGGAACTGCCTGCAGAGCTCAGAGACAGGATTACTGCAAGGCACAGATCTGGGGAAGGCTACAGTAGAATTTCTGCTGCACTTGAAGGTTCCTAATAGCATAGTGGCCTCCATGATTCTCAAATGGATGAAGTTTGGTGCAGTCAGGACTCTTCCAAATCCTGTTTGCTCAGTCAAACTGAGCAATCAGGGGAGAAGGGCCTTAGTAAGAGCAGTGACCAAGAACCTGATGGCCATTCTCTGAGCTCCAGAGATCCTGTGTGGAGATGGGACAGATTCCAAAAGGACAACCATCACGGCAGCCCTCCATCGATCTGAGCTTTAGGGCAGAGTGGCTAGATGGAAGCCTCTCCTCAGTGCAAAACACAGGAAAGCCCACTTAGAGTTTGTTCCTCAGAGTCTGAGAGTCCTTTATGTGCTTTTTTGCAAACTCCAATGTGTGACCTAGTTTTCTTGTTATATTTCACTTCTCGGGCAACTGTGGCTAAATTGAGGCCCAAGGGCACACGCAGCCCCTGAATCCCTTCTGTGGTCTCCAAAGCCACACCTGACCATAATACCTAATAGAGGCAATCCTAGCTATTAGAAACTTATATAACATTTTTATTTATTTATTTATTTAATTTGTCAGTCATTTACAAGATAATAGGTATAAGTATAAACATAGTTATGAATACATGAAATGGATACATATAAGAAAAATAAAAATAAACAATAGCACGGGGACGGTAGGCACGTTGGTGCACTTATGCATGCCCCCTACAGACCTCTTAGGAAAGGGCTGAGGTCAATAGTAGACAGTCTAAGGTTAAAGTTTTGGGGGTTTGGGGAAGAAACCACAGAGTCAGGTAGAGTATTCCAGACATTGACCACTCTGTTGCTGAAGTCGTATTTGCTGCAATCAAGTTTGGTGCAGTTTACCTTGAGTTTGTATCTATTGTGTGCTCTTGTATTGTTATGGTTGAAGCTGAAGTATTCATTGACAGGTAGGACATTGCAATGTATGATTTTATATACTGTACTTAGATCGGACTGGTGTAGTTCTAGGTTGTCTAGGTCTAGAATTTCAAGTCTGGTGGCATAAGATATTCTGCAATGAGTAGAGGAGTGGAGAACTCTTGTGAAATATTTCTGGACTTTCTCAACAAAACAAATAAGACATCTTATTTGAGTACAGCATCGTTCCGGGTTATCACATTTCCATACAGACACAATTTCATATGCATATTCATCTGATGTATTCAACTTCGTATCTTATTACTCTTTTTCCAACTTCTCACTATTTCTCCCTTTACTTCTCTTAATTTTCTTTTATGGTAATCTCATTTTCTTCTTATTCAATTGTATTTCTTTTACCTAAATTTCTATATCTTTTTATTCATTATACTTATACTTTCGTCTGTCTTGTTTACAATTTTATATGTTCTCTTCCAACATTCTTAAGAAGCAAAATTCCCCCTATGATTGCCAATCAAAGTGCAACACCTTTAAATCTTATTGTTATTATCATATGAAATCTCATTAAACATTGAATTTGTGCATTCTAAAATTATAACATTCAAATTTCCAATATCTATTTTATATCATGTAAATCTCATCATTCAGACTCTGCTTGGTACTTCCCCTTGAAAATGTAAAAAGAAAAATTCTAAAAACATAGCAAAAGCAACATATACATACATACATACACACACACACACACACACACACGTAAACAAAATAGTTATTCAAAATCATTCTAGTACTGGTATGAAGCTTGTAAATCTTTCACGTTTCTTTTCAATATCTATCAATCTGAGAATAATTGAAATGTTTCCCTCACTTCTTCATTATTACTTAACTGTTAATAAGCATACCATTGGATAGTCATACAGTTTTATCTTATAAATTATTTACTATTAATAAGCAAAATAATTATTCAAATTCATTCTAATAACTGGTATAAATTTCCTTATAAATCTTTCACAATTCTTTTCAATATTTTATCAATCTTTAGATACAATTGCAATGTTTCCCTCTCTTCTTTATTATTGCATTAATTATAAATAAACATATTATTACATAACAATACAGTTTTATCTCATACATTATTTACTTATTTCATTTCTAGCTCATTACAGTATTCTACTGTCACAACACTATCTTTTGTACCTTTGCAGAATCCTCAGTTTTAACTAAGTTTAACCATTGTTTCTGTATTTTCTAGCTGAGCAAATACCTTTAATCCTAGTACGTTTCCTCTTTTTCTTTATTTCCTGTTTTTGTCCCTCATAAGTTCTTTCCCTTTCTATCTTCCCCCCCTTTTTCTCATCCCTTTTTTTATACCCTTCTCTCTAATTTTCCCTTCTGTAGTTTTCTTTTCTGCTTCTCCTTGCTGTTATACTTCTTTTTCAGACTATTTTTCTTTTTGGCTGTTCCCTTTGATCTCAAACTTTTAACTCCTTTCCCCCTTTTCCCCCTTATTACCACACTTTGCATTATTTGATCATTGAAAATGGCTTCTTCTTTGTCCCGCCATTCTTCTTGCTCTTGAAGCTTTTCCTTTTGCTTTTCATAGTTCAGGATCTCCATTTCAAACAATTCAAATACGAAACCAAAGAATCTTCCTCCCCTTTCTGCATCTTCTTTCTGTTTTTTAAGACTCATCTTCAGTTCCTCCAGGAGTGGTGCCATTTTAAACACTTTTGAACAACCACCCAATTGACTTTAAGTAAAAACAGAAAAAGAAAGAAAAAAACCAATGCCAAAAACTTTTTTTTTAAATCACCAAATGATCCCAGACTGTTCCTGTTTCTTTCCTGTACTTTTCTTTTCTGTGGGTTACTGTATCTTTTAATAAGATTTCAGTTACAATGTATCCTCAGGAGTCTTTTCAAAGTTTCACTGTTAATCCTGTTTATTTTTCCAGGTGGCACTCCATTTTTCCATTATTCCTAGTCCCACCCTTTTGCCTCCACTCTTCTCCTTTTTAGGGCTTTAAAATGACCAAGAAAACATCTTTATTCTTCTTTTGACACTTAGATTTCAGCTTAAGGTTGCCTATTAATGTCAAAATAGATATTAATCTATTTCTTTCCATACCATTTGTAATTGTCAATATAAAGGTAAAAAAAGGGTTTTTAACCTCCTTTTCTCTTTCCTTCGCCGCTTAAAGATCTTCTTTCAGAAGTATCCCTCTAGGTACTTTTAGATTCAGGGTACCATGCTTAGATGTTCTCTGTTGTTTAGCCTGGTCTGTCCTGCTTTCCCCTTTGTCTTCCTCCTGCACAATCTTATCCAGTTGGGTTCTCCTTTGAGGTGGCCATTTCTGACCACCATTGCAACCGCCTTCGGGGAAGGGAATTTAGACCAGCCAAGGAGGAGAGATGCGTCTCCGCTCCACTTGGATAACAATCTCCCCCATCTTCACCACCTCTACAAGGTGGCTTCAGCCCCGAATCCAAAGGATTGGGGTGCTCCAGCGGTGAGCACAGATCGCAACCGTGCACGATCGCGGATTTCGGTCTGTCGCTGAAGAGACCCAAACCAGAAGTCCCTATAATATAATTCCTAATAATCAAATAAAAGTCTCACAAGTACAGTAGCATCTTTTGGTAGCACTCAGGATGGAGGAGCAGAGCTGTCAATGTAGCTCTCTCAAGCACGTCAACACTGCTGAGTAGTTGTTAAAATGAGCCAAATGCAATGGTAAGTATAAAATAAGCCTCTGATAGGGATCCAACTTACAAGTAGTGGGACAAACAGATGCAAGAATCTTCCTCAGGAGATATATCTCAGAACTAACTCATAGGACTATTATTAAGTGGTCCAACGGATAACCTAATAAATTTAATTTCATAATGCCATAAATTTGAAGCAGTTTGAATCTCTTCTTATTATATTAGCCTGGAAAAGGACAGAGCATCTTTGCTCTTGTTACTCCCTAAATAAGCAACTGAAAAAATAAACTCCTTGGTGGTCTCCTTGTGGTAGAAATTCCAAAGAGATCATCTCTGCTGCCTGTTTTAGGACTGGACTAAATACGCCGCCTAACTCTTCCAAAGTCCTTTAAGTTCAAAATACCTTGAGGTTATTTTCTTAGGTACTGTAGGTCTCAGATGAAGTGCTAATTACTGCTGATTGTAAAGCTGCAAAAAAAAAAAAAAAAGGAGATGAGTGCATCCTAGCTTCTGGAGGCAGTGTGTGTGTTTGTGTGTGTGTATGTTAAAGCTTAAGCTAAAGATCGTATTGATCCTAAGATCTCCAACTCAGCCTGTAATAATGTCTAGAGGACAGCTATCTGTCTTCAGTGCAATCTAGGTTGATGATAGTAGTTTAAGTTGTTGCAGTTTTTAATGCTATTCATTAATAGTGCTAATAAGTTGTGGAGGGCTTTAGACAATCATTTGTCTGAAATGGTATGGGATTTCCTGCTTGAGCAGGGAGTTGGACTTGTACACACCAATTCTACCCGTGCTTTCTACAGTTTTGTAAACAACAAACTAAAAGACTCGAGGTCGATCCCACCCCTGAAAGGACTTAATGGTAAATACTGCAACGATGACACGACGGTGTTTTCTTCGCTAACGATGTAAAGCTATTCAACACCACAGACAATATTGCTACTCTTCAAAAAGACCTTGACTATGTATCAGAATGGTCAAACAAATGGCAACTTAAATCTCAACAAATAAATCCTCTGTCCTACATATTGGCAAAAAAATATATATCAGAAAATAAAATATTGGCTGAATAGTCAAGACCTTGTTGACAATCCAAACTCTGTCAAGGATCTTGGAGTACTCATCTCTAATGATCTAAGTGCTAGAGCCCCCTGTAACTACATAGCCAAAAAGGTGTTAAGAATTGTTAACCTAATCTTACGTAGCTTTTTCTCTGGTAATATTACACTAATAACTAGACCATACAAAACATTTGCTAGACCAATACTCGAATACAGTTCACCAGTCTGGAACCCACATTACGTATCTGATATTAACACAGTTGAGAAAGTCCAGAAATATTTCACAAGAAGAGTTCTCCACTCCTCTACTCGTTGCAGAATACCTTATGCCACCAGACTCAAAATTTGAGACCTAGAAAACCTAGAACAACGCCACCTTTGGTCCGATCTAAGTATAGTATATAAAATCATACATTGCAATGTCCTACCTGTCAATGAATACTTCAGCTTCAACCATAACAACACAAGTGCAAACAATAGATACAAACTCAAGGTTAATCGGACCAAACTTGATTGCAGGAAACACGACTTCAGCAACAGAGTGGTCAATGTCTGGAATACTCTACCTGACTTTGTGGTTTCTTCCCCAAACCCCAAAACCTTTAACCTTAGACTGTCTACTATTGACCTCAGCCCTTTCCTGAGAGGTCTGTAGGGGACGTGCATAAGCACACCAATGTGCCTACTGTCCATGTCCTATTGTTTCTTTTATTTCTTTTATTTTTCTTATATGTATCCATCTATTCATAACTTTGTTTTTACTTATACCTATTATTTTGTAAGAAATTGACAAAAATAAATAAATAAATAGATAGATAGATAGATAGATAGATAGATAGATAGATAGATAGATAGATAGAAGACTGTCAAGGTCCCCTCCATTTTTTCCCTGTTATTCTGTTAAATTTGGATGCCACTTTATTATTTGACAAGAGAACACTGTAGGCATTTCCTTGTTCCAACAATAAAGTGCAACTGCTTCTTTCTTTAAGCTGTAGAATGGTTTTATTCTTATTTTACTACAACTCATACCTGAGGCGATGGATGGTGGTTCAGGATTTTCAAACCAAATAAATGTTTGGGATGAACAATTTGGTACTGATGGTGAATATACTATTCAAAATATTTTAAGGTGAATAGTTAACTTTTTACCCAACTTTCCACTTTAAGAGTTGAATATTGGCTTTCTGTTGATGATTAGAAAATTGCTTTGAGCAATCTCCAGCAGCTGGAGAAAAGAATTGTATGTTTCCCATTTGGATTTCCTGAATGTATCCTACTGATATTATAGCAGATAAGTAGAATTTCTATGCAGCTCTCATAAGATTCATATTGGAAAACTTTCAGAAAATCTATAAGGGAGCAAAACCTTTTTATAGACCTATAATATAAATCAGATTTGTCAAGTCAACAATTGTCTGCCAAATGCTTCTATCTTCGCTAGCTAGGCTACATAGGTCTGGTGGAAGATTGAGTCTGGTACAAATAGAAGGTACTAATTTGGAATGAAATTATATAAATTATAATCAGAATATTGTGAGATACTAAAATGTAATCTTGTCAGTGTGTATCCATAAAAGCTCCTTTGTGTTGCCTTTGAGTCCTGGTTACTTCACTGGTGTGACCACGTAGTTTTATCGGCAACAACATTGAACTTATTTGCTGCCACATTCTTACGAACTATTTCTTCAACTCCCCCACTCATTCTGTAGCCTTGGGATTTTCTGTTGGTCTCCCATTCGAGAACTAATTAGATCCAACTTCTATTACATTTTTTCACAATCAGTTAAGCACTGCACTGCCAACTAAAAGATCACTGGTGGGTGAATTGGTGCAAGTAAAAATGAAAAAAAAAAGTGATTGGAATTCAGAACTGCTCGTCCAAGTCTCCTCCTTTTAGCTGACTTCAGTTTTATTACTGAAATATAAGTTAGAGAGAAAATTGTCTGGCAAGGAATATAGGTGTGGTCAATTTTTTTGTCCTATGCTCTTCTTTTTTCTGAATTACATTTCTACTTCCTGATTTGTCTGACTATCTTAGCATGCAATTCTATCGTATAGTATCTTCTGATTTCTATATTTATGATTCTAATGTGGTCAAAAAGAATTGGTACTTAATAACGATTTGTCATTTCATATTGTAGAAAGTTAATTACTTTCTGAATTCCAGTGTTGCAGAAAATTAGCAAAATACATATATTTAATTTAATAAACAAATTAATTTTAGTCCTCTAAGGATGGTGTTGAGCAGCAGAGTGATTTTTCTCCTCTGCCGACAAATTGCTTAATGTCGCCATTAAGACTGGCTTTTTGGCAGCGTACTCCCCAGACTCAAAGAGGAACTACTAGGATTTTTTACTTTTAAATATTAAGATAATGTTTCCCACAATAAAAATTGATGGGAAAAAAGGGAAGATTCCATCAAAAATTAAGAAAACAATGACCAGGGCTTGTAAAAATTAATAAAATGTGGTGTACCTGTGGTAAAAGTCAGGTGAAAATGTAAATCAAATTAGATTTCACTACTCAGGAAATCGCCATCAACTTTCCATATGAAGAAAGAGTAAGTGCTTTGCAACAACAACAAAATAAAGCAGGAAAAAACACACCAAAAAAATCATGTTAAAATTCAGCAAGGGGAAATAGATCAGCATGTGACCAGTCAATATTTAAAAATTAGAATCAAGATAAAAGTAAAGGTATAGTTAAAACTTTGAAAACATGTAGTTAAAATTGAAGCATGCTTAAGACTAGCAAGCAGCCAAAAGGAAAAGATGGAGACCCAATTCTCTGGCCTCTCCCACCATGAATTGCATCCATCAAGATCCTCTTCCCATACAGGTCCATGATTATCTGAGAGTCATCTTGGGTCATTCTTAATTGCTTCTGTTTGAATCTGGGGAATCTGCACCAAAGAGTTGGCTTTGGCAGCAAAATCAGCTGTTTGTTGGTAGGAGGTGTGGGGTGTGTGTGAAGCCTTGCCGTTCAGCATGTCATATTTGGATGACTCTCCAGAAGTATTTATTTCAACTGACCAATGTCTTATCCTGTTGTAGAGAAACCAAATGAAGACAAGATTTCAAGCCTGTGGAATGTATGATAAAGAGTGGGAATGACCAAACTAAAGACTGCTTGAAACCATCAGCAGCAAACGGAGGAGCAGTTTTGAAGGCACATGTTGTGCATTTGGAATGTTTCCTGTTGGGTAGCATCAAGAGGGAGAGGCCATCCATAGCCTCACCAGGTGCAGTGTAAGACATACCAGTCATCTTAGGTAAGAGCTATCATCTTTTGGTGTGCAAAGTTCATTTATTTTATTTTCTCTAGGATTTTGATATAAAATTATGTTTGGACAGGACAAAATAAATGTGACTGACAAATAGGGGATAATTATTAAGCTAGAGTATGATCCTCCTGGCCTCTGGTAAGGTTAAGTCTTCAAACTGAATTTGAGTAACTATGTCCACTTAGGGTTTTTTGGCAGCAATATGGAAATTGTTCGCTATTACTTTCTTGCAGAAGTATTTTTCAATTTTCCAGCTTAGCTTATTGCCTTGGTATTCTCTGGAGGTCTCCTATTCAAGTACTGATGAAGAACCACTCTGCTTATCTTCTGAACCCAATGTAGAGCAAAATTGTGGGAAATTTTCTATTTTCTGTGGGAACCCCCTTCCTCTGTGATTGTTTCCACATGAGGTCAAAATAGCTTGTATTCTCATGGTCTTTTGCAGGTTCCTGAAACAGTTTAGAAACAATTAAATTCGGTATGAAATAGATCCATTTAAAAATGTATCAGTAACATGCAGTATGAAATTGGAAATAGGAATAGTTCTCTAGAAGCCTATCAAATTAGAAAGATTTGATGTAGTCTAAGAAAGTTGGCATTTAGAAGAGCTTCTTTAAGCCTAGATCTCCACAGGAAGGATTTTAACACACTTACTCCAGGCTTTTCTGAAACGGATACCTGTTAGAGGTTAGTTTTAATCTTCTGCTAACCTTTTACCTGAAAGCAAGCCCCTCTGAGCATAGATAGAGGCTTAGGTTAACAAAATTATACCATCCACTGTGAATTGCGGCCCAGAATTAATCTGGAATGATATACTGTGTAGCAGAATTAGCATATTTAAAATAATTAAAATAAAATAATTGAAATTGGTATTTATGTCTGATGTTAATTGTGCATTCCTACAAAGATGACCATTCAAAAACGCTGGTTATACTATGGTTGTTATATGATTATTTTTACCAAAAATAACCCCTATTACCTCCCAAACAAACCCAATTGCATATTGTCTATATTTTGCTCAATATTTGTTTTTCTTGCAGCTTTTGACATGAAGAAAGATATAGATGCTTTAATAGCAGAAGAAAGGGCAGAAATCATTGATAAGTATGAGAAGGTATAGGATTTATTTTGTCCATTAATTTGCTAATTCTAATGAACAATTTTAGGGAGCTTGACCATATGTCCCAAGCGGGATCCTCAGTATTTAGCTGCCCATCCAGCTGTTCATAAGAATGTAATTGATAACGCAGTGACAATAGGGATCATTCCTTGAAACTGCTTTTATGACAGCTGTTTCTGTCCATTGAGGCAAGCATGCAATGTTTTATTAGTAGCGGTCTATTGAAAAAGCCAGTTTGCAAAAAATGATTTGTTTGGGGGCTGTCTATATATGGAGGCATGAAAGTGTAACTTTGAAAGATTTAAATTTAAAAGATCATTCCCAGCTTTATAGTGAAAGGTACTGGTGAAGGATTGCATGTTGCAAATCTGCAGGCATGTGACCAGAAAGCATTTTATGTAGTGTACTCTCCCATGATGCAGTAATGCCACTGTGCAAAAATAAATTGTATCACATATCACCTGATTATGTACAAGTCTGTGTCTGTCTGTCTGTCTGTCTGTCTGTCTGTCTATCTATCTATCTATCTATCTATCTATCTATCTATCTATCTATCTATCTATCTAAGGACCAATTTCACATGTGTTAAAATCTATCAGAACTGGTAATTGTTTTTATATATACTGTATAAACATATATACATATATGTACATATACATATCTATACATATAAGTCCATATATATACACCTACATTCATACTATTCATATTCATACTGTTCATGTTACTATATATAGCTTTTTAAAACAATACCAGTATGACAAAACTTTATACTGTTAGGCTCTTTTACAGGGAGCTTCATTGTGCTACTTTCCTTTTTGTTCAGGGAAGGCAAGATGGAACTCAGATTGATCCATGGGAAGATGCTGACTTTGCTCTTTACAAAGTTACAGACAGATTTGGGTTTTTGCAGTAAGTTCTTTTGTGATCCCCTTAATACTTTGCTAAAACAAAGTATGTTTCATTGACATGGTTGTTTTGAGGCTACTCCATGCCTTAGATCGTTCTTCACTTATCATTGCCATGAATGTACTTACTTGAATGTACTTATTTATGAGCAAGTCAGTTGTAATCTTGTATATAAGAGTTTCAGCCATCATATCCTAAAAAAGTTCTGACAAAGCTTGATCTTGCAGAATTAAGCATGCAGACATGTTAAAAATTGCTGGCATAATCAGAATTCCTGAAACCATGAAAAACCCTTCAAGGGCATTCAGAAATGTTCCAGATTTCTCTGGTGATCTTTTTGAAGAGATGTGGGTTTTTGCATTTGGAAATATCTCAATCTTTTCATTTGGTGACCCTTGTTGTTGAAATTATACCGCTATAGAGTATAATCCAGTTTAAACCTCTTGCTGGAAGAACTGTTTGCCTCAGCACAACAGCTTGTGTATTATCTCTTTCCCCTTGCTCCACAAACCTCATGTATCCCATGATTGAGCCACTAGAACACATATTTTGAGGATTTTGGAGAGGAAGTAAATGTTTGTTGCTTGAGCATACTTCAACATTTTTATCCATTGAAAACAGGACCTCATAAAAGACATGTTTAACCTTCCTTTTTTTAAATATATCATATTCCTGCCTTCCATTTCCCCCCCAACAGCAACCCTCTGGCTTGGGTTGGGTTGAGAGAAAAAATGATTGGCCCAAAGTCACCTAGGTGGCTTTCATGTCTTAAGGCAGGATTAGAACTCAGAAACTCCTGAGTTCTACATCAGACTAGATCGCTAATGTTTTATATTGTATTATTATAAATATGTTATATATTGCTTTTTTCATATGTTACTGATTTAGGTGTTTGTTCTGAATTTAATTAAAGACCCAAGTTAAAGAAAAAATACCAGCTAATATATCAGTTAATCTTCGACCATCTCTTTTGGGCAAAACTTCAGTTCTCTTTCTTGCCTTTCCTTATGCATTCTTATATCATACATTAGTTCAATCTGACGTTTTCTTTTACTTTTTTCAGTGAGCATGAGTTACCAATTCACAGTGCTCTGGAAGAAAAGGTAAGTTCTATAAGCTATAAACTAATTGATGGAAACAACTGGTCGATATGCCTCATGCATTACTGTGGTCTCTCATTTACTCCTTTTTGCTCTTCAGAGCTATGGTTTCAGAGCCCAATAATATGGCACTCTCTAGTTGATCAACAGTGTACAGTTTTCATTTAAGACAAGGCTCAAGATAATGAATCAATAAAAACTATAAACTAAATAGCTACTTTTTTAGAATAAAGAATAAATGAAATCGAATAATTCTTTAGATGTCCATTATAAAACTACTGTTATAAAAACCATGAGTCCATACTCTATTAATCTGGATATTATATTTCCATCTTTCTTTTCTTCCTAAATTCTCCTTCGTTTTTAAAACTCTTTTATAGCAAAAAGCTCAGGAAATTGAAAGAGTGGATAAATGGCTGAAGATGTTAAGAAAGTGGGGAAAATACAGAAACGGTGAAAAGGTAAAACACTGACACATTTTAATAATATTACATTTTTTTTGCTTGTCCCTTTATTTCAAGAAATAATGAGAGTTCTTGTTGAACAACTCCTAGCACTACTAATGAAAAGGGTGGTGCAGCTTTCATTTACTCTCTGTGATCTTGAAGAAATACATGGGAAAACAGAATGAAAAATAAGATTTATTTATACCAAAATCTTATGAGTGAGATAAGCAGGTGAAAAATAGAAATCTCAGCTAAAAGAAATCCATATTGAAGGATCAGAACAGGAGGTTTTAGTTAAAATGTGAACTGTATTTAAGATGTCTCTTTCAAGAAATTTAGGACTCTGAAATGAATTAGAATAAAATAAGAATAAGCCAAGCTTATTGTAATGATACAGAAGGAATATATGTAATTTAAGATATTGCATATTGATAATTATTACCAAGTTGTAATGCTCTGTTTTGCCTGAATCAACTGAACGTTCAAATGTGATGGTACAGGTGAAGAAGTGGGAAAGACAATCATTACAAGAGAAGCAATTGTTCTACTAAATGAAAGTAAATATCAGAGAGGTTACTTTCTTTTTTTTCTTTTTTTTATTTCTTTTTCTTCGATTTTTTTTTAGTTATTTCTTTTTTTAAAATATCTTTTTCTTTTTTTTTTATTAATTCTTATTTTATTTTGCTTGGAAAAGGAGGGGGAAAGTGCAAGCAAAGAAACTTTGTAGCACTGCCGACTAGAGGCTTGGAAATATTCTATTTCTCCTGTGACCAGACAAAGCTGAGAAAGAAAGAACTGAGACTTTTTTCAAGGACATTGCTATTTGATAAGATAGAGGGAAGAGCATGGGAGAGTATTATTGCAGGTGCTCTTCTGGGTTTCTAGCAACAGCTGGAGTCTGGTGTTGAAACTTAGGGGGAGAAAAGGTGATAAGTTTTTGGAGAAGAGAGTTATAATAAGAGCCTTGGATAATTAAACAAAGTGCAATGTGGTCTTTTTACTTTTTCTAAGTTGTGCTATCCCTCCTCACCAACTTTATTTTATTTCAATTTTTTTTTTTTTTTGCAATAGCTATTTGGATCTTTGGCTTTGTTGGAGCTTCTCTTTGTTTTTTCTTTTTTTTCTTTGGAAGTCCAATCTCCACGCTTGCTTTTTATTTTAAAGGAAAAGCTTTAGTATTAATGTTTCCTTTTTTTTAAGGGAATAGCCTTTTTTTTCTCCTTTGCTGGTATTTTTGTTTTTTCATCTACCTTTCTGGTTTATTTTTATGCACTCTTTTCTATTTGAGACCTGTCAGTTGAATTAAGGTGTTGAAGAACCTGAAAAAATTTTCCTTTTCTTTTTTTTTTCAAGCCTTTTTCTTCATCTAACTACTGATTGGATTAAGGTATACAAGAACCTGAAGAAATTTTGTCTTCCTCCTTTTTTTCTTTTTTTTATCATTACTATTTGGCTTTTTTTTCCTACTATTTTTATTTTGAACTACAATTGGTTATTTCACAATTGGATTAAGGTTTAGAAGAACCTGAAGATTTTGAATTGCTTAAAATGAGTAGGAAACTTACAGCTCCTGGTTCTTCAACTTCTACTTCTTCCTCTCCACCATCTGGAGGACAACGTTCAATACAGACAATGTTAAAGCAAGAAAAAGAACAAGAAAAAGTGACTCTGCAGATGATTATGCAAGGAATTCAAAATATTCAAGCAAGATCAGAGAATATTGAAACGAGAATAGAGAACATTGAACAAAGAACAGAGAACATTGAACAAAGAACAGGGAAAACCGATGAAAAAGTGGAGAACATCCAACAAATGATGTTGAAGTATGATGAGAGATTCCAAAAAATTGAAGAAGATAAGCAAAGAGACAAGAAGATTAGAGACATTGATAATAGATTAATAGTGGTTGAACAAGATAAAAGTGGTATGTTGAGATGGGAGATGGATAGATCAGAATTCTATCTTAGATTCCAAAATGTAGAGGAAGAAAAAGGACAAAACTTAGCTGAGATAATGATAGAAATACTGGCTGAAGCTTTGGAAATAACTCAAGAGAAGATGATGGATGGAATCGATGAGGTCTATCGAGTTTTCACAAGATATGCAATGAGAAATAGCTTACCAAGAGAAGTTCACATTAGATTCACAAAGAAAGCCATTAAAACGCAAATATTGCAAGTGGCAAAAGAGAAAACATTGAAATATAAAGACAAGGAGATTGTGGTCTTGAAACAAATACCCAGAAGAGTGAGAGAGATGAGAAGAGAATACCGATTCCTGACTAAAATGCTACTTTAAAAAGAGGTGAATAATAGATGGCTGATTCCAGAAGTTTAATGTTCACATGGCAAGAACAGCGACATAGAATTGACTCAATTGAGAAAGCGGAATTATTTTATACATAATTTTTTGGAGGGAAAGAGGAAGAGGCAGAAAAAGAAATCTCACTAATTGAATTCCAAGAGGACTGCCAAATGGTGATTGAAAAAGAAGAAGGTGCAGTAGGTGGAAAGGTGGAAGCCAAAGAACTACGTGAACCAAGATCTACGAGAGCTGCTAAACCTAACTACAAAATATAACCATGGAAGAGAAAAAACTGATTACAATTAATATAAATGGACTTAACTCAGCCATTAAAAGAAGGAAAACCTTTCATTATTTAGAGAAATTAAAAATTGATATAATTTGTCTACAAGAAGTACATATTAAAAAACAATATGAACAATTGTTGATACAGCCAAAACTAGGGAAAATATTTACTTCCTTGACACAATGTAAGAAAAGAGGAGGGGTTTTATATATTAAAGAGACCATCCCAGCAAAATTGATTTATACCGATGATGACGGAAGAATATTAATGGTGGAAATAATGGACAATAATACGAAAACACACCTGATTGCAATCTATGCCCCGAATGACAAACAAGAAGATTTCTACAAAAAATTACATATGAAAATAATTGAACTGGACTATGCTAATATAGTTATGATGGGAGATTTTAATGGAATTGTAGACAATAAATTGGACTATACAGCACAGAAAACAATAAAGCAAAACAGAAAGACTCTCCCTAAATCTTTTTTTTAAATGGTAGATGAAATAAACTTAAAAGATACATGGAGAGAAAGAAATTCTAAAACTAAACAATACACCTTCTATTCAAATAGACACTTATCATGGTCCAGAATAGATATGATATGGATGTCAACAGAATTAATAACTAATATTCAAGAAATAAATATTGAAACAAGTACTTGGGCAGATCACAATCCAATGACAATTAAATGGAAAGGACAAAAAAGAAGATCTAGATGGACGTTAAATAATACTGTTTTAAAGGAAAAAGACTTCACACAATGGATGGAGAAAGAATTGGCTTTTTTCTTTAGAGAAAACCAAAAAGAAGATATATCAATTCAGAATGTATGGGATACAATGAAGGCATATATTAGAGGCTTGATAATAGACTATACAAGGAAAAGAAATACTATGAAAAGATTAGCCTTTAAGGCCTTAGAAGATGAGTATAAAAGACTTGAAAAAGAGCTACTGAAAATGCCACAGAAAAAGGACATCAAGCTAAAAATGGATATAGTTAAACATAAAATGGGTCAAATAGAAAAAGAAGAATTAGCACAGAAAATTAGAGGTGCTAAACAGAACTACTTTGAAGATGCAAACAAACCAGGTAGATGGTTAGCATACAAATTGAGAAAGGAGAAAGAATCAAGGAAAATATTGCAATTAACAGATGACCAAGGCCAAGTTTGCTATGGTAGTAAAGAGAAGAAGGAAATCATTCGAGCCTTCCATTGGAAACTATATATGCAAGAGAGTATTGATGAGGAAAGAGTTAAACAGTACTTACACAATGCTAATTTACCTCAGATACCTAAAGAGATTGAAACAATGTTAGAAAGCAATATAACGATGATGGAGTTAACTGAAGCACTCAAGAAGCAAAATAATGGAAAGGCACCAGGCCCAGATGGACTTCCGGCAGAATTTTACAAAACATTGCAAAAATCGTTGAATCTTCCATTGCTAGAAGTTATGAATGAAGTTATGTTAAAGAAGAGGATACCTAAATCATGGTCAGAAGCCTATATTACACTTATTCCAAAAGAGGAGGCCGATCCATTACAAATTAAGAACTATAGACCTATTTCTCTACTAAATGCAGATTATAAAATCTTTGCTACAATATTGGCAGAAAGACTTAAAAAATATCTAAATAATTTTATTCATCCTGATCAAAATGGATTTCTGCCAAAGAGACAAATTAAAGATAATATGAGAGTAATCTTGGACACCTTGGAATACTACGAGGCACATCCTGAAAATTCCAGTCTGGCTATCGACTACTGAAGCATTTTCTTATCCTATAGTATAGAAAAAGGAACAAACAGTTAGATATGGTGAAATATTGAATGAAAAGGGTGAACTCAAATCTATACAAAAAGTAGAGGAACAAGGTATAAAGATGAATTGGTTTTCATATGTGCAAATACATTCAGGGTATGATAAAGATTCTAAAATGGAAGGTTTCTATGATAAATTGATTTAGATAAGATTTTGACAGGTACTGATGAAAAGGTGATTAAAAAATTGAATGGATATTTATTAGAAATTGAATTAGAAGAAGAACAAGTTAAAGAAACTATGATTGCTTGGGGGAAGAATTTTGGATATGGGATTGATTTAGAGAAATGGGAAAAGTTGTGGTCTCAAAATTATAAAATGACAATGTCAACAGCATATAAAGAAAATTTGTATAAGATATTTTACAAGTGGCATTTCCCCCCGACAAGAATAGCAAGAACGTTCAAGAATAAATCTGAAAAATGTTGGAAATGTCATCAGACACCTGGCTCATATTATTATATGTGGTGGACTTGTGCGGATGCTAAAAAATACTGGACTAAAATCCACATGTGGTTGGAAAAAATGACAAAAAAAGATATAGACTTGAAACCAGAGATATTTTTATTGGGAATTTTACCTGAAATATATAGTAAAGACTTGAAATACCTGATTGTAAATGTATTAACAGCGGCTAGGATTGTATTTGCTAAAGATTGGAAAAATGAGAAAATACCATCACAGGAGGAAATTATTAAGAAAATATTGGAATGTGCTGAAATGAGTAGATTGACATTTGAAATTAGAGAACAACATGATAAACAATTTTATAAAATTTGGGGTCTTTTCTATCAATGGTTAGACAATAAAATACAGTAATGAAATATGTAGACTTTTAGAAAATAATAAATATATAAAGATGTACTTCTTTCTTATTATATCTACAAAATGATTTTAGGATAGATTTGGGATGATAATATGAACTGTTATAAAACAAACTAAGTAAATTATGATTATCTTGTAAAACATGAATGAATAAAAGTATAGTCAAATGATTGATTAATAATGATACTAAGGTATTTAATTTTTGATTGAAAATACGAGATTGTATGCAATGTAATTGTAATTGAAGACTACGAAATGGAAGCACAAAACAATTTGTAAACCAACCAGCACATTGTATGTATACATATAGAAGATGGCTTGATGTTTTTATGTTTTGTTTGTTTATGTTTGTTTTTAAAAACCAATAAAAACATTAAAAAAGAGAGAGGTTACTTTCTGTATAATAGAGAAGTAACAGCTTTTTTGGCTTGGGGGAACATTAGAAAAGTTCATTATACTTCACTTACTGTATTTGAGTTGCAGTATAGATTTTGTACTTGTTTCTTAAGGAAGCCTAAGATGCTTCCGTTTTTTCTTTCCTTTTTGTGGTCATAGTTTCTTATATTGTATTCCATAAATTCAGTATTTACTTCATACTTTAAATTTTAATAGTCTGAACATTGTATAATAATTGTGTTCATATATATATATATATATATATGCACAGTATGTTTGGTCTCCTTCCTGACCATCCTAAGCTTGAAGTGGAAATCTAATTAAAAGAGTCCACATAAAAAGAGAGATATATATGCATTGAATAGTACTCTCTCTTAGTTTCTCTCTCTCCCTCCGCTTCTTTCTCCTTCTATCTCTGTCTCTCTCACTCTGTGTATATTCCACCAATTAATTCTGTGCTGTAATTAAATTTAATTCATTTGTTGTAAATGTCCATCCAAGAAAACATCCTAGTATGCAGAAAGAAGTGATTGAGGTTTTTTTTTCTGAACTTGTTCCAATTTATTAAATTTATCCTTAGAAAGTTGACAATTTGATCAATGAGTTTATGAGCTTATTCACTGCTCTTTGGCTATATTTTGCCTGTTCCATTCCTTGCTCAGGCTAACTTCATTCTTCTACATTCAGCATTCAATATATCAAAGTCAGATAATCACACCTGTAGAAAATTTGATTCCTCATTTTTCTAGCTGGGCAAACAAGATAAGGAATTTTAGCTTTAAATTCTATATTACATTCAGTCTCCCCCACCCCCCCCGCGCTGTCTCATTTCACTGAAATGTTGGTGAATAACTCTAAAGCTAATCCAGCTTTTCAAATGTAGAATAACACTTTGTATATTGTTTTTTAATTTTGTATATTATTTTTGTATGTTGTTTTTTAATTTTGTATATTATTTTTGTATATTGTTTTTTAATTTCCTAGTGGGAGTTGGACTCCCCCTTTTTTACAGCATTTTCTTCAAGTGTCAGAGACATTGCAGATGAGGTGCAGATGAGCTTTAGATATCTTGATAACTGAATCAGAAAATAAAATGATCTTTAAAATTATATTACTGTATAAAACAAGAAAACTATAAAATATATACACTGTATATATTTTGAAAAAGAAAAAATAGAGCAATGAAAACAAACAATGGCAATATATGATTACACACACACAAAGACACACATACACACAGAGGTCTTATATTTTTTTGCCACCAAAAAAGGCACCAGGTCTTATTTTTGGGAGATGTCTTCTACTGACTCACCTCGTGGTGGTGGCATTAACAGCCCCGCCCAGCAGAAACCCACTGCAGGCCCACTTCTTCTTTGTGTCATCCCCAGCCAGTTTCGCTGTCAGGAAAGGTCTCTGCAACCTATCAGAATTGACCAATACAAAGTAAAGTATCCATTTCAATAACTGTGCAGGGGTGAATCAGTCCATTTCCAGACTGCATATGTTTGCATTTACTCCCTCACAAAATAAAATTTAAAAATTATCAGATTTAAAAGCTTATTTTAAGGATGTAGTTTAATATGCAGATAGGGAGATGTTGATCAGTTTGGTTTATATTTCAATTCATAAAGAGAAAATGCTTTAATTATCCCAAGTATAAAATACTGTATAGGACCAATAAATGATGAAACAACCTTGAATTCTATACATTAATACATTAAAAAGAAGTGAAGTTAGGATCTTAACCATTGGTTTAAATAACAAATTTCTGTTTGAAAGTGAATGAAATAATTCTTTATGTTCAGTCTTGGGACTGGGGGAGTCAGTGATGCATCAGCAGGTGCTTTCATATTGTATCAACACTAACTACTGTTACCAATGACTCATCAGGATGTACTTTCGTGACAAACTCTACCCAAATTACATTAATTAAATGTAAATAAATATACATGTTGCCTGAAACTCCCATCTTTTGGACAGGATTTCCACCCAAACTTTGAGTCATCTGATAAACTACTCAGCATTTGAAATGAAAATGTCTATTAATCAGTGCTTCAAATGTTAAGACACAGGGTTTTTTTTTCTATGCATAATATGTTAATCACATTGGATTGCATCTGCCAAAGGAAATTCAGAAGAAAATAGGTTTTGTTAGCTCCTGATAATTGGACCATGATCTTGCTTTTTTTTTTTTTTGTATTTATAGATGTTCCGCAGAGTTTATAAAGGGATTCCCCTCCAAGTACGAGGCCAAGTCTGGTCACTCTTACTGGATATTGAAAAGATTAAGATGGAGAATGAAGGAAAGTATGAGGTAAAGTATCTTATAATTCATGATAGCATTATAAAGTACACCAAGTAAATAACCAGCCTCATGGTTACCTACATATATGATAAAACAGTATTTATTTTTTCCCTGCACCCAGAGATTAGGGAAAAGTGTTTTTAGCCATAAACTTCCTCCCAAACTATTTGTAATTATGTTGTTGCCTCATGGAAAAACTTACTCACACCCTTCAACATTTGAGTATTATGTTCTACATCCCCATTCCTGTTCACATGGGAGTGTGATGGGATGTGTGGTTAGGACATTGAGTTGGAGATTAGCAAGCCTGTGTTCAGACCCAAATGCGAGTGCTGCTGCATGACAGGATGAGCTCCCATCATTTGTTCCAGCTCCTTGATGGGAACATACCCCCGCCCCCCCCACAAGGTGTTTCCTGGGTAGCAGTGATGTCCCCAGCTAATCCTTTTAACCCAGAAGTGCCTTACCTCCCATGTGAACAGGACAGGTATTTCTGTTCACATAACATCAACATGTTTCTTGAAGAATAGCTCAGTCACCTCCCTTGGCAGCTATTAATAAATCTAGGACTTTCTAAAACTACATAAAGGAGACACTTCACTCCAAAGGCTTTATGTGGAATGACATAAAGCCTTAGAAGCGAGTTCACAATTAGCAAAAATTAAAATCATGAAAAGGCTGTTAAATTTCTCAAATACCCAACCTGGGGAAGACTGCTCTCCTAAATTGGTGGAATCCAGAATTTCAAGTTCCTAGTTTGTAAATGTTGTAAAGGATGAAAGTGGCTCTCTGTGCCCAATAGGCAAAACTATCCAAATTAAGAAAGTGGTCAGAGATGAATTCCTGGACTAGGAAGACATTGGTCTATAACCATCCAAACCTACAAGTCGCCTTCCACCCCAGAAGTAAGATTTAATTTTTCACCGCAGAAGTAAGAGTTTTATTTCTGCAAATAAATTTCTACAAAGAAGGAAGCAGCCAGGGACTTTTATGCATTCATTTCAGTAATCCATATGCTGCTGATGCTGGAGATTATGTCTCTTAAAACTACTTTGGTCAAAGGATGGGGAGAAAAGGGAAATGTTGCAGCTAAATTCTAGTTGATAAATGAATTCTTCTATTATGCTCTTAACCCAACTATCTTCACACCCACCCACTCCCACATATAGATAAGTTTGGGTAAGTAATTTAACATCTTGAAAAGTTCTTTCTTTCTTTCTTTTCTTAAAATCCTTTCCCTCTCTTCCTCTTCTCTTTTCTTTCTTTTCTTTCTTTCTTTCTTTTGCTTATTTGTGTATGTATTGTGACTGGTTTTAATTGTAAAAATTAATAAACTATATTTAAAAAAAAAAAAAAGAAAGAAAAGTTTTGCAATGCAGAATCATGCTGAAACAGAGTGCCATAGCCATAGTTCAAATAGTCCAAGGACAAATCAGCCAGGTTCTTGCTGGGTCAAATTGGGCCAGGCAGCAAATCCTCTGGGAGAGGAAATTCTATGATAGTGTGATACGTGTGTCCCAGCAGTCTGATGCTTGCACTTTACGGTGTTGTTGGTTGTCAGCAATAATTAGAATATTCCCATTCAGTGACGTAGCAGGTAATCCTTTCTCTGGTATTCATAGATGAGGACGTAGTCAATAGGCTTCAGGGTTATGGCACCTGCCAATGTGGAAGGCTGGAATGACACTTTCACTTCTGTAGAAATAGATTGAAGTCACTTAATGAGCACTTATCAGACAAGTGAAATCTCCCTTTTTAGTTAATTAGGCAATTTCCACCTTACATTGGCCAGCTTAACACCATTTCAAAGGGACAGAAGCTATATTTCCTGCTAGAAATGGTTCTTATTCCCATTAGAGCATGTGTGAAAACCTTTGGCCATTAAAGATAATTGACAGCAGTAACTTTAGTCAATTGCATATCTCAGTTCTGCCACTCTTCACAAATGTAATTCTGTGGCTGAACAGGGTTGTAGAATTACAACTTGATACCTAGTGTTTTACAAATAGTCTTGTTAACCTGACTGCAGGAACCCCCATGCCACAATCTAATTGTTCTGACCCAGCTCCCCAAACATGACAAACCCTCTGATGTGAACTCAAAAGATTCCTTTATTAGGAATGCCGGCAGCCCCAGCAAAAAAAAAAAAAAATCTCGCAGATTAATAAGTCCGTCTGGCCAGAAGTTATCTGCCAGACCTATTCATCTCCGCCCCCTGCCTTTTATCCCCAGAGCTACGGTGCGGCCTCTCTAGCAGTGGTGGCTCTTCCTTCCCCAGGATCGGCCTACGGCTTTCCACAGCTTTCCTATTCCCTGCCTTCTGCAGAGCCTCAGATCAGGCACTGGACCCAGCTGTTCCTCCTCTTCTTCATCAGCTACACCTCCAATCTTTTAAAATTTGAGTTTAAAAGTCAAAATCATCTGTTTGAATTGGGTTCAGAAAACAATTGATGCCTTTTTAACACAAGTAGTATAATAGGATTTGCCTGGCTAATGAATTGGGGGCTGAAGATTCTTAATCAAAGACAGCCTCATGTAACTGGCATTTTATTAGTCCAGTTTGGACACTGCATTCCCCTGGACTGGGTCAGAGCTGGCATGCCAATTGAAGGGGTAAAAAGAAATGATCGTTCGGTGGAGTGGCAATTTAATCATATTATGCAACCCTATATTATTATTTTTAATATTTATGTTGCTATTTATATTGCTATTATATTGCTAAGGTAATTCTCACGCCCTTAATATTCATGCTAAACAGATTTTGAAGGATAACACACCGACATTTTAAAATTAAATAAATGGCTTGATTCTTTGTAAAAGTAGCCTATTCAGCATGGTGTAACAAGTTAAAGGAAGTGGGTTAGATAAAACCAGATAGTGACACAGATTAAGAACCTGTTTCTCTATAATAATCTCGACCATTGCAACCTCCTTACAGGATGTTACTATTTGGCCATGTCTCATAGCAAGTGATCAGAATAAATAGAAGTCACAAGCTGTTGAATTAAGCTCCTGAGGGATCTGCTAACTAAAGGACTTATAATATAATAGACTGTAGATGAACATAAATTCTGAGAATCAGCTATTTATAATCCTTCCTATCCTTTTTGCCACTTAATATTTATACAGAATAAAGCTGGAGTTAGAGAAAAGCTTTTTGTTTAAGGGGGGGGCGGGGGGCATAGGTTTTCTTTGAAATCAGTGGGCCTTTCTGCGTTTTATTGTTCATTTCTTTTCTCTTGGCAATACCTTTTGGGAACTCAAGTATTTCCTTCATTACAGGTAGTCTCTGACTTTACGACCACAAGTGAGCTCAAAATTTCCATTGCTAAGTGAGGCAGTTGTTAAGTGAGTTGCACCCCATTTTATCGCCTTTGCCACAGCTGTTAAGTGACTCACTGCAGTTATTAAGTGAATTGTGCAGTTGTTAAGCAACTCTGGCTTCACCCATTGACTTTGCTTGCCGGAAGCCGGCTGGGAAGGTTAGAAATGGGGATCACGTGAGCCCAGGAATGTGTGGAAACTGGTTATAAGCCACTTTTTTCAGTGCTATTGTAACTTTGAAAGGTCGCTAAATGAACGATTGTAAGTTGAGGAATAACTGTACAGTTTTTCCAGTTGGAGTATCTGGTATTTCCAGCAGTGAAATCTCTTTTTTAAAATCTCTGGTCAGCTAAGAGGAGGAAAAGCAGGTATGTTGGGAATCAGGATCGTGTCCACTCTCCAAAAATATTTGCTTATATATATAACTCACCTTTCTCTTGAGTATAGATAATAAGGAATTAATCAGCCATTAAAATACTGTTAGTGTAATGCAAAACAATTTTGTTCAGTAATACAAAATGGTGTTCGTGTTATCTGAAGTCTTAAAAGGAAAAGTGCCTTGTATGTTTTATGGCAAGTATATTTATATTTATCCCAGAATCCCCCAATAACACTTGTGACTGTATGACTGTAATTTTGTCACTTGTATCCTTACGATTTATATTGACTGTTTCCTATGACTATCATTTAGGGTTGTACCTTATGATTCTTGAGTCTTGACAGATCTTTTCTTTTATGTATACTGAGAGCATTTGCACCAAGACAAATTCCTTGCGTGTCCAATCACGCTTGGCCAATAAAGAATTCTATTCTATTCTATTCTATTCTATTCTATTCTATTCTATTCTATTCTATAGTGGGGAGGGGGATGATTATCTTTTCCTTTCTCTATTGCTTGTTATGCACTACTGGTTTAAAGTTGCTTTAGGCCCAGAAATCTACCTTTACTTAAATTACTTTTTGAGATGAGGCTTTCTCAACCAATTGACTTCAATTAGTTATTTAATTAGTAGCATATGTTGAAAACATCTCCATTTACTTTTGAGTTTAGAAGTAATTTAGTATAAAGCTAAAGGTCTTTAGCCTTATGTGCATGATACTTTATATCTGTATATATTAATCATCTATGTGTTTTGCATGTGTATAAATGTATTTAAATCATGTCTGCCACATAGGGCAAGAGAACTCTCTATCCAATTATCTATTTATAAATCAGAATTTTCTTAACCAGCTTACAAACAGACAAAAGACCATGCTAGCAAATTTTCTTGCTGGATTGTAAAATTGATTTGTTTGCAACTAAAACTTATCTTAACTATAGCTTTTTACAATTGAATAATAATTTATTTATTTCCTTCCTTCCTTCCTTCCTTCCCTCCCTCCCTCCCTCCCTCCCTCCCTCCCTTTTATATAGCCATACATTTGGGATACAATGCAAGGTGACATACATAATTATTAATGATCCCTATAAAAACAACTTAATGAATAATGATGATGATGATGTAGAAAAACACATGAAAACATGAAGACATTAGGTATTAGGTTTAGGGAGCAATTCCTGAACTCTTCCCTCTAGTTTAGAGCTCTGGAGAGAGAGGTCTTTTCCAAGGGCAGGTCTCTCTGTGTCTCTCTAATTACCAACATACACACAAAAATGGTATTTTTCTGACCACACTCTCTTACTATGGAAAGCTGACCCTTGTAGTGTCAGATTGCTGTGGTTTTGGAGAATGAAGGTCCTTCATGCTGACAAATAAGATAATAAGGTTTTGGAAAGTTGCTCCAGAAGCAATCTAGCCCAAGGGTCAGAAAAGTTTTTCACTTCTGATTTTGAAGTTCTAATACTATAATTCACCTTGATTTGCCCAGAAAATGAAAGAACAAGCCAGAAGCTTCTCATCAGAAATCAAACAAATAGATCTGGATGTCAATCGCACTTTTCGAAACCACATCATGTTTCGGGACCGCTATGGAGTAAAGTAAGCTTCTCATATGTGGATCTCATTGGTTTATCTCTGATTGTTTCTGTTTGTTTGTTTTGTCTATTAGTTACAAACACATATGTATTTGTAGCAAATAAATGTTGGTTTATCTCATTTAATCTTTTGTGGCTGGTGAAACTTCTATCTGCGGAACAGAGAATTTTCTTGGTCAGTTTATGATGTTAATTTCCTAATTTCATCAGAGAATGGAAGGCAGAAACTGGTAGATCACATAATCTTTTTACAGTGTTTGGGGTTAACGTGATAAAACACAGAGTCCTTCTCTTTGTTGATAGATTCTTAAGAGCACCAGACCTGTATCTGATGAACCTATCAATTGAGAAGGAAACATTGGTTCTTATTTTACTCTAAAATCAAAAGATATTTCTGAAAAGCTTTTAGTAGAGAACAGATTAACTGGTTTATTAAGCTAATGTTAAGACACCAACTTGATATTCTTGGTTGGTTTTCTTTTTAATATAGACAACAAGCTTTGTTCCATGTCCTGTCAGCTTACTCTGTTTACAACACGGTAAGTAATTGAACATTACGAGAACCTGATTTGACAATAAAGGTACAGTATAGATTAGATTAAAATGGCAAAGCAGACTTTCAGAATGGCATTAAGCAGATTAAAGGTATATAAAAAAGAATTTTATCTAAAACCAATATACACTTATGAAAGATTACACACACACGCACACACACTCACACTCATTCCCATCTTTGTCCCATCTTTGTGTCCATGCATCCATGAAGCTTGGGCTAAAAAAAAGAAAAGGAATCACTTTTGGTACAGACTTAATTCGTGAAGACTAGATCTCTACAGATTGCAATCATTTGTATAACCTCTATTTATTTATGCAAAGGAATGCTATAATTGTTTCTAAATAGTTGTGACTTTAGTCAGATGAGGATGTTGGTTAAATTCTCTGCGTGGTCTTTCTTACTTCATTAAGTGGCAACCTCATGGTACAGGACTCCAATTTGTTATAGTCCCTTGTCTTATTTCTAATCAAAGGGCACAGAAATTATAATGTCTTTAAATTACATACAGGATTTGCTGCTTTGATGTACCAACAGGAATTACTTAATTAAATTAAATTAATGGAATTAATTATATTAATCCAGGTGATCCAAGAAACAGAAAATACACCTTTTCTATGTTTTTACCTAGATGGTGTTTCTTCCTTTATAAAATTTAGACTGGCTTTTTTGAGCTTTTTCCTTATTTTATGTTGCAATGCAATGCCATGTTACATAATTTCAGTTCATGAAAATGTGAGAAGTGACAATAGTTCTTTTTATGTCTTAGGGCTAATTTTATATCACAGACTCCCCAGGATCTATATATAGCATTGTTGTCCTCATGTAGCTGTCGAAATATTTACAAAATATTTCAGACTGAATTTCTGCATTAAGGGTGAATAGTTTCACATTTAGCCTCCCAGATCATTTGAGTCCCAACTAGTTCTGTCCCTTACTGGCAAACAAACCCACCCAGATGCTTTCCTGAAATCTTTTCCGAGCATTTTGAAGAAATCTCTCTCCAAAGTTTTCCTATCTCTCACCCAATGAAAAAGGGAGCAGGTTTCAGGAGTTATAAAAACTTTCCAGGCCTTTGAAAATGTTTGTCTTCCCAAAAGGAGTGTTTTAAAGCAGGGCCTCCTAGGATTCATCCAATTGTTACTTTGCCAATAGTGAAGGTGCAGGAAGACAAGAGCCAGCTACTCTTTAACCCTTCTAACAAGGGCTAAAATGATTCTTTTCATATAACATCTGTAGATTCAGAGTTTAGAAAAGACAACGTTTGGCCTCTTTCTTCTGAAACTGTGCAGTCCCCTGGATGAAACTGGAGGGACAGTGTTTTCTTTGACCACTTTTTTCCTGTATATATTTGGTTCTACCTACACTTTTAAGAGGTGCTTTGGACTGAAAATAAAGCAATAAAATCTTTCAGGATTCTTTGAGCTTCCCAGATAATTTGGGGGAACCTCTTAAAGTAGCAATAAGTGTTATTCAGGAGAATGGCAAAGTGGAGCTGCTTGAAGATCGATAAGCTGCTGGACAGAGAGTGAGGCAGGAAACACTTCTGGGTTGAAGAGGTCCAACCCAAAAGTGGAAGTGGAGAAATTTCTTTGTTACCCATTGCACTGAGTGGCTGAAATGGGATCTTCCTTTGGTTCAGATGCATTAAAATCTTACAAGAATTTGTAAGTGCATCATCATAACCATTGGTTGACTTAACCAAGTCACCCAGCCCTGTCCCTTAAAGGCCTCTTTCCTGTATCCTCTTCCAGGCAATGCCCATTGTCTATAGTGAACTTTGCCATCGAAATGAAATTTTTCTGTGAGTCAACAAATCATGCTTTTGTCTGAAAAAAAAAAAGGTAAAATGCTAGGGTTATGTTGTGAACTTAGGGAAGTTTCATTTTGTGCTTGTATGTGCAATATACTCTACCCTGTAAATTGCTCATCTTGTGTAATCATCCAGGAAGTGAGTTACTGCCAGGGCATGAGTCAGATTGCAGCTATCTTGTTGATGTATTTGAATGAAGAGGATGCCTTTTGGGCCCTGGCACAACTGCTTACCAACCAGCGGCATGCAATGCATGGTAAGGTTTCAGTGGCAAACACCTTCATTTATTTGCTTGTTTCTTTATTGTATTTTGGGTTCAGTCTGGCTGAAAGTCTAGATTCTTCCTTTTTATGTGCTTCTTGTAGTCTCCTTATTCTTCATGTCTACTGTTGAGTTTAAGCATGAGGTACAAATAAGCTCTCCTTGGAATCAATTAACCTTAAAACATCAATGCTGTCTTGCAACTTCATAGTGCTGTAGTACCTACCAATCAGAGGCTGTGTTTAAATACGAACCACCAAAATGGGGATAGGGATTCTGATGTACACAAAGCACCTTTTTTTCTGCGCATCAGGCAAACTTTGAGAGAGGTTCCTGAGTTTGCCTGATGGAATGAAAAGTTATATATTATGCATTAGGTAAGTCTCTCACAGGTTTTCATACGATCATCAACAAGTTAGACAAGGTTGCTTTGACTGTGTATAATACAGAGGACATCTATATATACAAATATGTGTGCACATAAACTCCTGATCTTGTCCAAATGCAAAGCTCACAAACAAGGAAATATAAAAATGTATTTTCACAAATGTGTTAGAGTTCCTTGGAAGTCTTAGGAAATTCAAGTACTTATTATACAATGAAGTAAGATGCTGTGCTGTATTTCTTTAACACATTGTTAGTACTTTTGTTTCCTTTTTTTTTGCTAAAGGATTTTTCATTCCTGGATTTCCAAAGTTGCAGAGATTCCAAGCTCACCACGAAGCAATCCTAAACAAGCTTTTCCCAAAGTTGAAGAAACACTTGGTAATGCTTTCTTTTGTCAAGGGAACAGCAGCAAAATCAGCACGTGTTGGTTTCTGCTCCTACATTATACACACACACACATACACACACACAAAAACGTGTGCGTGTGTGTGTGTTTTCTTATGTTTTCGTGGGTAAATACCATACATACATAAACATAGATACATATATGATTGATTGAAAATATATATATATATATATATATATATATGATTGTTTGCCGTGCATTTTTTTTTAGAGTGTTCATTGCATCAAATACCAGAAAAGGTGTCATCTCCAAATATATTATTAGAAATATTTTTGTAACAGCAGGGATAAATCTGTACAGGAAAGTCATACCACTTCTCCCAGGAGCTTCTTGCTCACTTTTCTATCTTAGTATACTTCTCAATAGTTACAGTTGCTATCAATTGTGTGCTAAGGGGGTCTTCCCATTATTCCTATGCATGAGATAGACAAGGATCTCCTAGCCCAGGGGTGTCAAACTCACAGCGTCACGGCGGTGTCACGTGATGTATCGGGACTTTTTTCCCCTTCGCTGAACCAAGCTGGGACAGAGCCAGTATGTGACACATTCGGCCTGCGGGCCAGGATTTTGACTAATCCCTTTGCCTTGTGGCAAATAGTATGGAGAAATGTGGGAAAATACACTGCTCAAAAAAACAAAGGGAACACAAAAATAAGACATCCTAGATCTGAATGAATGAAATATTCTTATTAAATACTTGGTTCATTACATAGTTGAATGTGCTGACAAACAAAATCACACAAAAATTATCAATGGAAATCAAATTTAGCAACCCATGGAGATCTGGATTTGGAGTTAGACTCAAAAAAAAAAATTTTTTTTAAACAAATTTTATTAAGTTTTACAAAACGATACACAAACAAAACATAGAATATAATAACATAAAAGATCCCTTCTGAGAAAATCAATAAAACACCTCAATAAAACACCTTATTTAAAGACAGAATAATTCCAAATTGTCACATTTCCATACAAGCACAATTTAACATATATATTTACCCCATCTGCTCAACTTCATATCCTATCCCAGCTTCTCTTTGTTCCTCCCTTTCCTTCTATTATTCAAATTATATTTCTTTTACTTTAGCTTGTATACATTCTTTATATCCATCTGTCTTATTTACAGTTTCATTATTCTCTTCCAACAGTCTTCTTACATTCTTCTAAGATTTCAAGCATGGACATGCAAAACACAAAACGTACATACCTAAAACTTCTTTTGGGAAAGCGGCTTACCCCGGGTTACCTCTTTTTATACAGACATAAATCAATTTCATGCTCACTCAATATACTACCTCATATCTTGTTAACATTCAGTATTTTCTATATATTTTCTCTTCTCTATTCACTCTCATAATTCTATTATATTTATTTCATCTCATTTTAAATAATTATACTTTTATCTTTTGTCTGTTTTCTTCAATAATCTATTTATCTTTTCTTTCCAATACAATATTTCTCCTGTAATCACTGGTTGAAGCGTGACCACTTTTATCTTTCCCCTAAATTTGATACTTAAAATAATACATACTTTCCATACTGATTCTGCTTAACACAAAGTAAGATAATAAAACAAAAATAAAAAGAAGCTTAAATTTATAGTATAATCAAAACAACATTCCACAGAAAATTAAACTCTATTGTTTACTCTTAAACATTTTATATATTCCCTTTAGTACAGCAGCTACCTAAGTGGACAGTTTGATTTCACAGAAGTCTGATTGACTTGGAGTTGCATTGTGTTGTTTAAGTGTTCCCTTTATTTTTTTGAGCAGTGTACATTCCGTGGCACCATCTCCTGATCCTTGCAGCTGAGTTGTATCTCCGGGGATAGCAGTCTCCCCCACTTCTCCCCCCCATCCCTTTGAGAAAATAGAACAAGATGAGGAGTGGGTTTTTTTTAATAATAATTAAAAATCTCAATGTCCTTTAGATAATACATGCAAAATACTCAGTGACGAAGGATAAAATATACACTCTGCCACAATTACAAAGACATTTTGAATGAACCTCCTTAATATGCTCACAACAATTGTATGGAGGAAAAGAGGGACAGGGAACTATATTAGTTATCCACTGAGAAAATGCATATGAAAGAGAATTAGAATGAGTAACCAGTGAAATAAAATGCTGCTTATTGCATGGTAGCTAGTTTAATTTAAGAAAGAAAACTACCAGTATCTATGAAGAGATGACCTTGAGAACCTGAAAGCATGTGAATTACAGTTCACAGATCTCTAATTTGCTCGTCTTGTAAAATGAGATTCTTTTTTAATTTGGTCTCTCTCTGTCTCTGTCTATCCCTCCCTCCCTCCCTCCTTCCTTCTTAGGATAAGGAGCAGATGTTGACAGGAATTTATACAACTAAGTGGTTCTTACAGTGCTTCATTGACCGGGTAGGGGACTGGGGGAGCAAACATTTCAGACGCTTCCTCCAATGTCATTACAATACTAATTTACATTGTGTCTTTCTGCTTGTAATTATTTTCATTTGATGTAGAATTATAATCTCACATTTTAAATGTTTTTATTTTATTAGTAAATATAAGAAACTGTTCAAAACAAACTACATGCATTACAGTGATTAAAATAAACTAAGGGGTAAGGAAACTAAGGAAATATTATGTATAATATTAATGTAAAATTAATGCAATCTGTTAATTTATTATTAAATCTAGTCTAATTTCTGACTGATAAACAAACAATTCCATGCTATATGGGATTTCTGATGGGCCTGGTTTGATTTTTAAGTTTATATTCCCCCAGATGGAGACCATTTTTATTTACCTTCCCTTATTGACTTTTTATAAAAATATGTCACAAAATGAACTTGAATCTTGGTTTTGAGTTCATCTTGAAAATGTTACTTTGATGAGACCTGGTGCTCTATCGATACATTGTAGTTTGCATATTGCCAAAATTCCTTTTTTTTTTTTTAACACTACACACAGACTCCGTTTACACTAACCCTGAGGCTGTGGGATATTTACATCCTAGAAGGAGAGCGGGTTCTTACAGCTATGGCATACACCATTCTCAAACTGCATAAAAGTAAGAAGTTGGTTTGATTATTCAGCGCTTTTTAAAAAAAACTTGATACAACATTTATAAAAGAAGCATCTTTTAAAGACAAGGCTGCTGCAGAAGTGTTCAGAAAATTGTGCTTTCATTGTCCCAAATACAGGATGGCAGATTTCAGGTTTTATTTTCTTTGCTTGCATGACAACTGAAATCTACTCATGTGGGTCCTTGCTATTACAATATAATTTCAGCAAAACTGGAATTGTTCTGGAGACACTGTATTCTTGCTTCTCTCCGGATTTCTTAATTCTTTAAGAAGAGAACTTTCAAATTCTGTTGGATATTGTGGTTTTTCTGTAAGAAATGATTGTGCCATTTAATGCTGCTTTTCCTGCAAGCAGTACCTATGAATGTCCCTGCAAATGCATTCATCTGTTGTACAGTGGCAGAGGCTGCCATGCCTCTGCCTCCATGCTGGGACTCTCTGAATTTCCATACTGAAATTTAGAATCCAGCTTAGTCTCTCTACTGTGGCTACTTGAAGATGTGGGGACTTCAACTCCCAGAATTCCTCAGCCAGCATAGCTGGCTGGGGAATTCTGGCAATTGAAGTCCACACATCCCCAAGTAACCACAATTGAGAAATGCTGTTCTAGACAATCAGTAAAGATTATCAAATGGTCTCCACAAACGAGTACAGTACACACAATACGAACAACAAAAAAGAGTCTGCCTTAAGATTCATGCACTTTATTATTCCCATAGGTCAGAGGAAAACTAAACCTTACTGAGAGAAATTATAAAAGACAGGCTAGAAAAGGGATGATGATAGATAGGCCTTTCTGACAAATTCCACCGAGAGAAGCCAGCTTAATCTAATATTACAAAACAGAACAATGAGTCTCATAGCAACTTAAACAGTTTATTTTTTGAACTTGAGATTGGCAGCTTTCTGAATCTAAGGGGTAGGCAAACCTCTGTTGGCATTGCAAGTGTGATCACCCTCCCTCTCAAAATCTTTTATTACAGCTCAAAACTTCTTGAAACAGGCATAGTTTATGCCATAGTTTATGTACTGTATTTTGTAAAAGGAAAAAAACACAAGTGTGGTCATACCCTCTAAATAAAGCATAGAACTCCCAAACCAGAAATAACAAATCTGTCTACTTGTGCAATAGGTATTCTGTTCACTGTAGCCTCAGTTGCCTTTTTTAACAAGTATGTGATATCTGTGCCCTTAGAAAGTTGTACATAACAGACCAGAATCCAGCCTATGGTCTTGTGAAGATAATTCGAAAATTGCAGAAGTGAGAATAGGCCATTAACCCAAGCATACTTGGACCTTGTGAAATAAAATATGCAGTAAATGTTTATACGTAGCCTTACTATGACTGTGTATAATAAAAGTATAATCCCAGATCTTTATTTTGTAAAACGTAACAGATCACTGCATACAGAATATTCCTGAGAGATGAAATCTAAAATCAAGATGAGTTTAACTCACACTTTTGAATGCAAAATAGTGTCCTTTAAATCATGAAGATGTGTTTGGCCAAATTGCCTTGCAAGTATAGGTAGTCCTCAACTTAAAACAGTTCATTTAGTGACTGTTCAAAGTTACAGCAGTACTGAAAACAGTGGCTGTTTTTCCACACTAAGAACCGTTGCAGCATCCCCATGGTCACGTGATCAGAATTAAAATGCTTGACAACTGACTCACATTTAGGACGGTTGTAGTGTCCCGGAGTCACATGATCCCCTTTTGCGCCCTTCTGACAAGCAAAGTCAATGGGGAAGCCAGATTCACTTAACAACCATGTTACTAACTTAACAACTGCAGTGATTCACTTAATAACTATAGCAAGAAAAGTAAAATGGAGCAAAACTCACTTAACAACTATCTCGCTTAGCAACAGAAATTCTGGACTCAGTTGTGGTTGTGAGTGGAGAACTACCTGTAGCTGAATTTCAGCTGCAGATTGGATCAATCGCAGAATGCAGCTTTACTCCCCCTAGTGGTAGAACATCAGAATCATCCCGTATTTAATCGCAAATGCTGGGAATAGCTTTATTTATATAAAAGGATTTAATCGATATAAACTTTAGTCTTGAAGTTACACAACTGTAAATTCTTGCCAGGATGGATGTGAAGACATCCCTTTGATCGCAAAGGCAGAAAATGGTATCTAAACCGATAACCATAAATTTACCACGGTTCATTTAAATAACATCTTTGATCCGTTCCACTGGGTATGTCATTCAGTAGAAATTGTATCAGGATAATGGCAGCGTCTTTATCGAGCTGATGTTTCTGTTTCCTGCTTAGAACGCTTGTTGAAAATGAACCTCGAAGATCTGCGGGAATTTCTGCAAGAAAAAATTGCTGCTTCTCTGCAGTTTGAAGATGATACTGTAATTGAGCATTTACAAGCATCCATGGCAGAACTGCGTAAAATGAAATTTGATCTTCCACCTCCACGTAAGTCAAAGTTTGAACAATGATGCATATTTTTTTTAAAGGCACCGTTATGAATAGAAGGTTTAATTCCTGTTAAGATAAATAGAGAGCCACTTAACTTGCTTGAATGCCATGTCTAACAGAGCAGCTTTCACAAAATTAGTTTAACTGAGTGGGGAAATATGATCACAAGTACAGCATTCTTTCATTCTTTTTTATTAGAATTTTTCAGAATAATAAAAATGAATAAAATAAAAAGCCCTAAAAGAGCAAGGAAAAATAAGTATATAGAAAAGAAAAAAAGAAAAACATGAAAAAAGAAAACATAGAATTATGACTTCCACCCTTCTTTCTATTGAAAGAGTTGCCATTTTATTCTTTCCCATTTTTCTTTTACTCTTTAATTCCTAAATCCATAAATCATCAATTCAGTATTTTCTTCTTTCAACAAAAAGTCCAGTTAAGGCTTCCAGCCTTTCTGAAAAGTCTGTATTGTTTTTCCCTTGACTAAACTGGTCAGCTTTGTAATTTTCACAAGCTCCATCAATTTTTACAATCCAATCTTCCGTGAATATTCCATTATTTTTTCCATCTTTGTTTCTACAATAATCTTGTCGCATGTACGATATGTTTCCCATATTTATTTTCTAGCTCTTTGTCCATTAAACCCAATGAAAATTCATATAAATCACAATATCTTTTGCATCATTATATGAATTGGTGCTCTCCAAAATTCTTTCCTAAATACAGCACCTTTTCCAAAGCTACATTTTCACTATCACTTGTTGGAGAAAGAGCTGGATTTCTTACAGGCGGGATCATACTCAAGAGTGAAATACCTGCATTCCATTTTGAGGATCTCAGTTTCGGAGCAGATGGAAACTTTAGTCTAAATTCTTGTGCTTCTTCTGCCAATTAGGATGTAGATTATACTAAACTATGTAGTCATAACAATGAGTGGTTTCTTTTCCATTGCAATTAAAACTGTCCAGGCCAAACACCATAAAACAGCAGAAATCAATAAAGAGAATATTGAAAGTTAGTGCTGAAGACAATTGCACTGAAAATCTACCCGTCAGAAATGGAAAGGAGTGTGAGCACTGAAGGGACATTAGCATGTATGCTTTCTTGGAGAAGTTTCTTGTTGAGGTGATCAACTGACTGATTGACCTTCACACACTGTCTTGTGATTTACATATGCAGCTGGTCTATGTGCAAGAAGAAACTATTCCAATTACTCCCTTGAATTGACATTTTTACTTCCTCCTTTTTACTTCCTTCATATTTATTTCCTTCATTAATTTTATTTTGATATCCAGTGATAAATACTTGTTCATGTTGTTCTCCATAATTATGTCAGATACATTTTTCTGTAATAGCATCTTCTTTTTCCTTCTGGGAACAGGGTATTCATAAAAACAACATAGCTGACAGTATTTATTGAAAGTCTCATTGCCATATCTCAACAATATCTCTGAATGCCATTATAAGTTGCCTAGGTTGTCATGTCTCCAAAATTGAAAATATTTTGTTTTTCCCACAAAAATACATTTATTTTTTTTAATTAATTTCAATGTCTTAATATTCAAAATCATATTGTAACTTTCTCTGAAATCAAATTTTCTACAGCCAAAACCTTACTGTGTTTTTTGCTTTTTGTTTTTGAATACGTAAAGCTTATAAAATATTATTTCATTCTCTTATATTAAGGATTAAGCACTTGTCCAGTGTTTCCAACATTATGATTTTAAAGATGTCTAATTTCTTTAAAGGACTTAATAGGCAATTTTTCAAGGTAGTTAACAAAAGAAAAGGAAACTGCAAATTTAGAGTCCTTCGAAGGCTCCGCCATGGCTGGAACGAGAATGGAAAATTCCCCCATCTCCCAGTTCTGCCATCTTGCAAACTGCTTGTGAGGATCCACTGTAGGGAGAACAACATGGACAATCTAATCCCGCCTTAGGCCTGAAAGCCATCTGGGTAAATTTGAGCCACTCAGTCCTCCTCAGCCATGTTTGGGGAAAATAGGAGGAGAAAGGAGTAATGAGTATGTTGGCCGCCTTGAGTTATTTACTTAAAAACATAAAAGCGAGAATTTAAAAACATCTAAAAAATCATGCATCTTCTCCAAAGAGGGTTGAAGGACCAATGGACTTATGAGTTTCTTGTACTTAGTCACAATCATCAGCCCTGCAATTTCTTCTGTCGAAGTCCTATATATTATACCTTTTTAAGTGTTCAACAAAACTTCACATTCCTCTTCCTAATCCCAGTGATTGTTGTCCCTAGAAAGTTGCTTTCGATGCCTAATTTGTTTTTCATTACTTAAACAAAATAAAATCCAGGTCACTACATTTCATGTTTGTCCTTGGATTTAGTTTAATAGACTAATGCATGCCTGTACCTTTTTGTTGCAGCAAAATCTGAAGAATTCCCCAAAACACCCCTGGGGATGGAACTTTCTCTAAATCTACTCTCAGTGAAATCCAGCATAGCCAATAATGGTCAGAAAACGGCCATCAGTGACTTCAACAGTGATAAAGATGTCATAATACAATCTTCTCCAGATAAAAATGCTCATTGCCTGAATGAAGGAATTGATAACTCAAATATGGTCATACAGGAAAGAGCTTCTCCAGAGCACAATGGAACAGCCTTGCAGAACAAACTGGCGGATATGCATAACAATCCTTTCCAAAGATTTCCACCAAATGAAATCTTTGAAACTGAGGAGTACCAAGTCGAAGAAAGTGATAAAATATCTTCCATGGAGAGTCCTATAATACTAGGTAACATTCAGACAGTGGGGGGAGATCAAGATGTGACTTCAGACAGTGGGAAAGATAATTCATTAAAAAGCAGTAACTCTGAGAAGTGCAGCTTACAGGAAAATAAAGACATTCCTTTAGATGACAGGGACCACATTATTCCCCCTGTGCTGGAAGCTCAGACAACAAACAATTCTGACTGGGAGTCCCACTTGCAGGGTCAACCCTTGGAAGCTGACCTGTCTGTCAGCCACGACAGTACAACTTCGTTAACAAGGCCGAAGTCACTGCAACACTTAGACTCAGCCCCTTCTGTGCAAAATGCAACGGCTCTTGAGCAGGAGAGCACAACCTGCTCCTCTGAAGATTTGGTATCTGGAGGTGCTGCCTTGCTTAAAGATGATTTACAGCATCCCGCGTGTACAGAGGCATCTTCTACAGCAGAACACGGCCTCTTTATACCGCACGGTGTGCCAGGAAATCGAGTAGTGCCATGTAGAGAGAGGACCTCTGCCTCTCTCTCTCCTCCCTTCCAAGATGGCCAGCGACGGCCTTCTAATGTATCTCAATATGATAACCTGTCCGAAAATGAAGATGAGGCGCCCGCTACTAAGAAATTGGCAGATTCAACACCACCAACTGAACTCTGCACACCAGTATTAAAGTCTTCTAGACCCAAGTCTGCCTCACTTGGGGAGATAGACAATCTCCAAAGGCAAACCCAAGAAGTGACAGATTTGGCAGAACCGCCCAAAAACAATGGCCCTCTCACCTCATTCCCCATGCTTCCACATTCCAAACGCTGGTCTGGAGGAAGCAGCGTGCCTGTCCTTTCTGAGCCTGGTTGTGGTGCCCTCTTGCTGCCTGGAGGCCTCCAAGCCCGGCCTACTTCGTCTCCTGTGTTGCAGGATCAGCACAGTCCCTTCAGAATTATAAAAACTACCACCCCTCTTCATTTGGCTTACGCCACAGAGCAAGATTGCTTGAGCAAAAAGCAGGTGGCTCTCCCTTTGCCAGAGGCCAGCCACTGTCATACAGCGGATGGCGAAAAATACAGTCTTGTCCCTGGGGAAGCTGAGGTAGCCAGGGATTGTGTTCAGAAGTTGAAAAATGTTCTGGGTGGTTCACCTGCATTTCAGAAACCAAAAATACCACCCAAGATTTTCAAAGCACATTCAGAGAACACGTTCTCTTCAACCTGTTCCCCCATGGGGCAAATGTCTAAATCGGTCACATTCTAGAATTACTGAGAAAGAGGAAATTTGGGTCATATAATGTTTTCCGTAAGAGTTTGGAAAGGCAGAGCCTGAAGCAAAATTAGGAAGGTGATCACTTCGCTCATCAAAATGTATTCAGGAATTCAGGTTAAAGTTCACAGGCCAGGCCAGGCTAGGCTGGCAGCTAAAGGCTGCAGAGAACCTCTTACAAGATCTGGGTTGGTCTCCAAAGTATTTGAATTGTATGTCTCATCTTTTCCCTGACCAGATAAATGTTTTAACAGATTTAACTTTCTAAAAACATCAGTATTTCTAAACCCTTGCAGCTGAGAAATGAAAGACATAATTCAGAAGAGCAGCAAGTCCAAAGGGATTTACTTTAGGAAGAAGAAACCAGTCAGTTTTAAATTTGGGCCAGTAATACTTTTTTTTCCCCAGTAGCAATAGTAATGTTGTTTTTGTTTCAATTTAGTACTGTAGCTAATATACTATTACATATGAAGCTGTGCATACTATATATGCCAGGGAAGTTAATTTTCATAGCATCTATGCATATCAAACACACATCATATGTGTGTGCTTTCACTGAAATCAGACAATTTGACATGCCTTTTAAAAACTTTGGTTCCTCTTGCCCCACCATACCTCCTTGTTTACAGTGGTGGCATTTATTAAAGAGAAAGGAGATCCCAGCTGTACTTTGGTTCAATATGACCTTTTCAATATGTTACAGACACATGGGTAGCTTCAGAGAGAATTCCAGATAGTGAGGTAGAATGGTTTGCAATATGCTTTCCGGTGTTTCTAAGTTTGCTCAATTCTCAACTTGTTTATGAGAATGGATCCTCTAAGGATCTATTACAGGAAGTATTAGTTTGGAATGCAAGAAGTGTTCGAATTGCACTACAATGCAACTTTCACCTCCTAAGGAAGTTGTGACATCTTACTTGCCCTCATGCCATTGCCATCCCTTTGGAAATACTTTTACTTTAGATGAGTATTGTGTTGATTAATAAACAATTCTTGCACTGATATTAGAAGAAAAAAATAGAGAAAATATTGGTAGCTAATACAGTTCCTAAAAGTGGAGTCTCTGATCAAGATTATAACTTCCCTAGCTGTTACACAGTTGTGTAAGTAATGCACCTCCATTTCTCCAGGATGCAGTTCCAAGGGTAAAGATTCAAATCTTTTATTTTACTTAAATCCAGTTGAGATTTTCCTCAGAGCATGCAAAATTCATGGCTGCATTTGTAGCAGTTAAATTTAACAGAAGCAAAAGATGGGATCCTCTTTGGTTGATAAAAAATATTTTGTAGTCTGCATTTTCAGTTTTTCTGTAATTATGCTTCCTTTTGTTTTTAATAAGGTGTGATAACACATTCAGGCTATTGTAATTCTGCAGTGCATGCTTTTTTATTATTTTTACATCAGTTACATTTTGCAGCATCAGATGCACATTAAATACCTTCATGCCTTAAACCCGTGACATACATTTCCCACTGCAAGAATAACTAATGGACAATTCAAGGAATTGTAACAAGAAAGTTATAGTGTTACTTTAAGATGCCAAGAAAGAGAATCTAGTGTTTATTGTAAAGAGTCTGGGCTCCAATTTGCATGTCCTTAGGTTGTGGATGATGGGAAATGCACTTCAAGAACATGTAAAGAGTTCAATGCTATCTATTACTATTATAAACTTGTATTTGGAAAGAGGAAGGAGCAGACCTTGCTCCATCTGAGCTTGGACAACTGAATATTTTTAATTTATGCATATATTTTATCTTGTGTTCTGCTCTATACCTACCCAGGCAGCACCAGATTAGAAAATGTTCTTTGCTGGGGTATTTTTTTTCCTTTTGGTTGTTTTAGTTGTTGCTTTTTTTTTTTAGCTTAGCTGATGTCCGAGTTAAAGAAATGTTGGTCTAGATTTCCCAGGGTGCTCAAATGTCACGCTCATAACCTGATGCCCAATTTCTGGAACAAGATGGGGTTCAGAATTGTTGAAAGGGCAAGTTGCATTCCTTTGTGTAGAGGACATGCAAGTATCTTCTTTTGAAACAGCAAAGCCCATTTGGTTGGGTGTTTTCCCTTCTGCTGTTCTCCCTCTGTGTGTGTGTGTATGTGTCTGTTATAGAAGAACAGGTGCATCTCAGTGCTTCATAACTGGCAATTGGGCGATTCACTTCTGTTTGTTTGCCAGCTGCCCTCTCACTCTTGTCCATAAGCAAATTTTATACCAGAGAAACACGTAAAGGTAGCTTTGCATTTTGGATCTTTTTCACTTGTTCCCAAATGGAACCTGATTACCTTTTTCAGCCCCAGACTGGTGGAGAGTCACTTTTAAGGGCCTTCTTATGGCCCTTCAGTTGCTCCGGTCTCCTAATTTTTTTCCACAGACATAGGAGAAGGATGTTGGCACCATTCCCCATTGTACTTGGGCAAGACTGTTGCTGAATTATGGGGCCAGGGGCAAGGCTTGCATCTTCAGGAGAGAGGCACCTGGTAGGAAATTGTGCTGTTTTAACAAACAAAACTGCCCATCACCATTCATATCACATGCTTTATTCAACATATAGCCGCAATGTTAACACACTCCCCATTCTGCATGGTTGCCTTAGTGCTGACTGACTCATCGGCTAATCAGATCCATATTTTTCCAACTACAAAAAGGAGTATTTAATGGTCAGAAAAATCAGTTCTTCTCCAAATGCTACTTCATAGGAAAATACTGATGTCTTTCAAAACACAAAAACAAAAGCTTCCATACTCTTTTTTTGTTTTTGAAGTGTTTTGTTTTTTTTTGCGAAAGAGACCAAAGACTTGAAACTCTGACGAAGCACCCTACTAAAATGTTGAACTGTAACTGAAGGAGATCCAGAAGCTCTTATTCTTTGAAAGAATGGACTATGACAAGACGACAAATAATTTGCTTATGTACCTTCAAAAGATGCAGCATTTTTATTTGAGTAGTCTCTTTGAAGCAAATCCAGGCGCCAAAAGCAATTTACCCACAAAATTTAATTTCATCAGCATGCCTTTTAGGTGGAGTGAAGTCCAAGAAAGGAACATCCTTATTCTCAAGGCATTAATATATCCTCTTTTAATATTAGGTAAGACAATACTTTGAATCCAGATAACAATACACATACACACAAACCTATTTGGCCATGCAGAGTTTAATCTTGTATAATGGTATTAATCTTGTGTAAAGTTACAGAAGAAAATTTGTTTCCTAGATGAAAGTTGTTCCTGCCTAGAGGATGAGACAGGTTACTCATCCATGTGCGTATTATTTAAAATTGTACCTGTCTTATTTATGTTGGCAATTCAAATATAGCTTTACATGTAGGCATGTATCACGCTGCATACTGTATTATGAAAAGATATTCATATGATTACAGTTGAGCAGATGTTTAAAACCTGAATAAACTATAGTTTTAGATGTGCTTTGAGATGTAGCATTTTCTAATAATGCAGCCACCAAAGTAAAACTGGAAGCTAATGCTTAAGGCTTCCCAGTATAACTTCTGGGCCAAAAAGATTTCCTTTCTACGAATGAAACGGACATCTAAAGTGTTTTGGAAATCAAGAATAATGCCTAGTTATTTTCTAAATCCTCTGAATGCCCAATCCATCTACTGCTCTTTTACCTCCTCCTCTTCTGCCTTCTCTTTTCCCCCATTTGTTCCAAAGACAATTTGAAAGCAGTCTTTGCAAAGGCGGGGTGGGGGTGGACCTAAATGCCATGTTTATGCCACTTTAAACCAACAAGCATGCCCCATGAGAACAACAGTATCCCATGCTGGGGTGATATTCCAAGTGATGAGGGGAGCAGCTGAACTTCGCAGTTTTCCAACCATCTTTTAACTTGTGGGTTACAGGATAGAGTGAATCTTTGAAAGTGTTTCACCACAACCCAGTCAACCACCCCAGGGAAACGTTCAGTAAATCTCAAGTGTACTCTTGGGCTAAGGAATTCAGCTGGAGTGCCTAAGAATGAGGATTAAACAGACTGAATAGGGTATTAAGAAGACCCAACCCAGGCACTCCAGTGAGAGCATGATGTTTAATCATGCAAGCCCTATTTTGGGGTTTTTCATCACTAGAGGCTAGTTGAGATAGAAAAGATATTCCGACAGCATTAGAGGTGTGGAAGCCTTTTACTTCCACAATATCCTTCCACAAACGAGGTTACTATATTAAAGGAGTTATATGGATTTCTGTCTAGACTTCAGTAATGCCTGGTTTGGTTTTGATCCGATTAATCCTCTATGAGGCAGTTTGTTGAGTTTTGGTTTTGATGCCGTTTATGCCCCAGGCTATTGCACTAAGAAGGCATCATCTCCACTTTGGGGAGGTGTAACAAGCTGTTAAGAACAAAGCCAGCCGAACTGCATGGAAGCAAACTTTGACCAGCCCTGGCACCAAATGTGTCTAAATGTTCCTTAGTAGGAGAAACGGGCAGTATTTCTTCAGAAACTCACGAAAACATCAGGGAACCCCCGATTCCCGAAGTAGAGCTAAGATGTATTTTGTTTTAAAGCCTAAAATGTTATCTTGGCAGACCAGCTCCAACTCTTGGATCAGAACAGTGCAGGCACAAGGCAGAGATTCAACTCTGGATTCGGGACACTTTCCCAACTGCTGCCCTGCAGTTGAGTAGATGTCCACGTTTGTGCATTTTGATACGTTTGTGCATTTTGATGCGTCTGCTGCCACTGTAACCCTAAAATGTGCCATGTTAACAGCTACTCTTGACACCTCAAGAGAGCTTCTGTGCTAATTCTGTGTGATGTAGTCTTGCCGTCATTCTCTTTTATGTCTGTGCTCGGGGAAGGTAAAGTACTATTAGTTTTTTTTTTAAAAAAAAAGACCCAAAAGGCTTGTACAGGATGTTAAAAATTTTACACGGTTGTAATAACAGACTTTAGAACAAATGGCTGCATATGGATTTACTTGTTCTCTGGGAATTTTTGGCAAGTTGCCAGTCTGTACCCTGGTACACTCAAAAATGAGCTAAACTACCCAGCCAGATGCCACCACTGAAGGGATGGCAGTCTGAGTGTGATCCATTCCTGCTCATCTTGTGGGTTTGATTTAACAAGCATTTGGGTTGTGACAATTTAGCCATGGGACAATCTGCTATAACCACCGCTGTAGACAAGTTGATGCTTCAAGGAAAGATTGGAAACCGTTGGATCATTGCTTGCCGCTATAGTTGTATTCAAACATTTTCTTGGGAATCATAAAATGAAACATGCTTGTCAGCACAATGTTCATGTTTTCAGGTTTATTCTGCAGGAAGATAATAGTTTTGACCGTGACACTTTCTGCAAAGGCCAGAGTTGTATCATTCATGTGGCAACTGCGATAATTCCACTCTTAAATGCACAGTTCTGTGAGAAAGAATGGAAACTTAAATCAGGATACTTCAAGGAATATTTTTAGATAATTGTCTGTTGGTGGACAATAATGGTAGTTCATTTCCATAGGCAAGTTTCCCAGCTTGAAAACGTTTTGAGACCCCTATACAATACAGCCATGTAAAAAGTTAATCTGCAATCCCTTCCATGCAATACATTTCACAATTGTATGCAAATGTTTCGGTACCTGGGATCAGTTTTTTTTCAATAAACCTCGTAAGTGAACAGAAAGCTCATCCATGTTTCTGCCAACTTGAAGGTCTATTCGCTGTATGATTCAAGGTCAAGGTACCACCTAGATCCCACTTCACCTCCTTTGCCAGAAATAAGTTTTCCAGCATTTCCTGCAGCCAGTTAAAAGCCTTTCTCCTCATTTTTCCTCACTCTTCTAGCTCAGAAATATTTTTAGGTTTCCTTCCATTGATTGAATGTTTGAGATCTGCCCACAGGTTTTCAATAAAATTCAAGTCTGGGGGCTGCGAAAGCCATTGTAATACTTTTCTCTCTGTTTCCTGCCCGTATTTTATGGTCTGCTGGAGCTATGTTTTTCAAACCATTGTTTGGGAATACTCCGCTTCTGCATACAATTGCATACTCAACACATATAGTTTGGCTTAATGCTGTTTCTATTCTTGTCAGCAACTTTTTGTGAACCCAGACATAAATGGCAGAGTATGGTCTGTAAACAGGTGCCTAGAGTGGCTATAATGTATACACATTCCTGTTAAAATGCTAGGTTTTTGAAATGTAAAAACAAAAAGACCAAGATAAATCACTTCAGAAGTTTCTCCACCTTTAATGTAAGCTGTATAATTCAACTGAAACTGAATCTTTTTTTGTGTGGGGGGGGGGGGATAAAACAATGTTGCATAAGTGTGTGCACCTCCTGTTGTGGTTCAGCGGCAGCAGGTATGGATGGCTGAGGTCTCTGACTGAGGACTTGGATGAGGGGCCTGATTGTGATGCAGGGACGGGGCCAGGACTATTGGAGAGTGGGGTGCTGCCTTCGGAGGTTGTGGAGTCTGGCAGCAGTGACGACGAGGACCGGGGAGCCTGTGCTCAGTGCGCGCGGGCACAGGGCTGCTCGAAGGAAAGAGCAGTTGAAGCAGCACAGCCACTTGGGAGTAAGGCTGGAATGTGATGGCCCCTCCCATAAGGGATAAAAGCCAGCCTTCGGGGTGGGCTTCTTTGCAGGAAGCATAGTTCTTTCTACTCAAGAGTCCTCATTGAAGCCCTGCTTACTCCAGTTTGTTTTTTTGAAACTTCTGGCTTTAGATATTTATCTGCACTTAGATTTAAATGACTCTTGGCTGTGAATGCATAGAATTCACAGCACCGTATTAAAAAGGTTTGCTTTTATACATACTTTGTATTTGATCTGAACAAGGCTTGGGTCAGAACACCCCCTTATAAGTGCCTATGTTCGGAATTAACCAATCACATTCAAACTGATGTTAAAAATAGTCAGTACATACCTGCCATCAATTAAAATAACTGTTCAAGCCCTTCAAAGGGATCTCATTGTTGAAATGTATCAAGAAAAGGGAACAAAAAAATATCCAAGGCATTGAATTTACCACAAAACACAGTGAAGACAGTTATCAACAAATCGAGAGACTATGTCACAACAGTGAAATTATCAAGAACTGGATGTCCCTCCGAAATGAATTTTTTAAAAAAGAAGAAAATGGTCCCTGAGGCTGCCAAGAGGCCTATAGCAATATTAGGGTGAGAACAATCTCTGTACTCTTTATATGTCTGGGATGTGGGGTATGGTGGCAAGATTGAAGCCTTTTCTTGCAAAGTAAAAAAAACCCTGAGCTTGGCTACGTTTCGCAAAAATTTGCATCAAGTATGACAAAAGCACGTAAGAAAATGTGCTCCGGTCTAATGCAGTTGAATTTTCTGGCCATAATTCCCGAAACTGTGGTGCAAAAACAACAGTGCACATCCGCAAAAGTATACCGTCCCCACAGTGAAGCATAGTGGTAGCAGTATTATGCCTTGGGGCGGCTTTTCTTCAGCTGGAAATGGGGCTTTGGTCAAGGTAGAGGAAATTATGAATAGTTTTAAACATCAGTGTTGACACAAAACCTTCAGGCCTCTGCTGGAGATGGTGAATTTTACCCTTCAAAATTACAAATGACTCAAAGCATGCCTCCAAATCAAAAGAATAACTTTACCAGATGACCAAAATTTTGGAATGGCTCAGTCAGAGCCCAGACCTGAACCCAATGGAAAATCTCGGGGGTGACGTGAAGAGGCCCTGTGCACAGGAAGTGCCCTCGCAATCTGATAGATTCAGAGCACTTTTGCAAGGAAGAATGGGCAGATTCCCAAGGCAAGATGTGCCATGCTGATAGGCTCTTACCCAAAAGACAATGTTGTCAATAAAATCAAAAGGTGCTTCAATAATGCTATTAGTTTAAGGATGTGCATCTTTATGCAACCAAATTAATTTTTAAATTATTTCCCTCCTAAAATATTTCAGTTTGTTTTTCAATTGAATTGTAGATTATGTTATATTAAAAGTGGAAACAACGTGATTTGTTTTGGTCTGATTTTTTTTACATCTCAAAACATGGCATTTTAATAAGGATTTTTATATCCACTGAACTTGCTGTGTAAAATCACAGCTACATTGACACATGGCCTTAACTTACAGAAGATAAAAATAAGGGCATGTTTAGTAAAATATTTAAAAAGAACAAGCTAGTGTTTCTTGACACTACAGAGAACAGGTTAACATATTTAAATAGAAAACATGAACCTACGTTAGGGAGAAAAACCTGGATAAAACCAATTTCCCAGATAAGTAGTTGCTGCTTCATTCAGCTGTAAATATAATTCTGTATTTTTTTTCTTTGAGTCGTTTTATGTATTTTCTGCATTTATTTGCCAAATTTTGGTAGCCAAAATGTGGCATACCTATTTTTTTTAACTTACCAACATGTCCCTTCAGTTTTTGTTAAAATATTGTGGATAAGCCTGGGTCGTGTCTGTTTATAATACAGGCAAATCCCATTTTTCACACTAATGTGCTTTTATAATACATACCCACATGTACTTCTGCCCCAAAATGTTTTTGTGCACATGTTTTAGACTTGTTTTTGAGGCTGCAATCCTATGTACAATTCAATTGATTTACCTTTGCAGAAACAAAACAGATTCCCAAATATGGATGATGGTTATGTAACAACGCACAGATTCCCAAATATGGATGATGGTTATGTAACAATGCAATTTGTTTACAAAAGTTATCATTGTGTTTTTAAAAAGTGTCCAAGTATTTTCATGAATTAACAATTTGAAATATCTGTTTGGAGCAATGGTGTTGCAGATTGACAGGTGTGCAGCAAGAAGGCCAGAGGTAGGAGGGCAGATTGCTTGAAAAATAGAGGGAAGGAACCTGAAGTATCCTTTTATATTAAAAGTGGGAAAAGTGGTGGACAGATTTAATGGCTATTCTGATGGGAAAGCATTGGGCCTTCCAAAACACAAAATGCTGAAGTTTGGTTATCCTAGGTGTAAAGAATGGTAGTATAAAACATTTATGCCGTAACAGCCTATTCTATCTTTTCTCCTAAGAAATAGGTACCATGGCCCTCCAGGTGCTGCACTGTAAAATCAGCTATACCAGTTAATGAGAAATTAGAATTTAGTAGTGGCTTTAACTGCTTCACCCTTTGTACCATTTTAAAAAAATTTACAGTATTAAAAAATAATCAAAGTTCTTTAATTACATGGGCATAGCAGTAGCAAAAATAAACGAACCAACAGCATTCCAGTATCTCAAGACAGAATTTCCCTGCCTGCTGAATTTTAATAGCATAGACTTTTGAGGCTGTTAAGTCTATGCTAAATTACTATGCCTTAATTAAGCATTTAAAAAAATACTGTGGTTTTAAAATACACAAAGGGATGATCCAAACCCTACTTTAGTTTTGAACTCAGCTTGTTTTTTCATGTTACTATCTGCCCAAATGTAGAATTGATAAACCAGGACTGAGTGGAGCCACCAATAATTATAGTTCTGAAAAAAGGTGTGTGCTGAAAAATCCCTATTGAGGTTGCATTGGGGCAGATAATTAATTATGCATAGTTAACCAGAGACTGTTTAACAGCCACAACATGTTGGATTTGATCTGGTTTATTATTAGATTTCAATGCCTTAATTCAGGAACACTCCTTTTTTTCATGTAAACAGATGCTTAAAGTTCGTTAGCCATTACAAGTAGCGATAGAATCCAAGCCAAGAGTAAGAATTTGTGAAGTGGCCGTCTTTCTGCTTTGGCCAATTTCTCTGGATAGCTCATAACCCATGAAAAGCATGGGCTATTTTAACAAAAGGGAACAGCGAATAAATCCTGCTGCTTTATAGTTACTCCCTTAGGACATTCCTGGGCATCTACCTTTGCATAGAAGTGCAGTTATCAATTTCTGTTAAAATTCACTTTGCCCTGTTAAGGTACTACAACAAATTAGAAAGCATCTCAGTTAGTTAATTGTTCTTTTGAATTATATGGGTGGAAATCAATGGATCAAGCTCCTATCTCCAATTGCAATCCCATTATGAGAAATTAGTTCTTGGAATAATGGGGGGGGCACCCCAAGAGATAAGCTTTTTGAATAAGCTGCCTGTAGATCTGATGCTGTAGTACCATTGTCAATGTTTCATCTTGATACCATCATTATAACAAACAGAGGCCTCTCCCAATATCTGGTGAAAATCTACAATAAGCCATCCTGCTATTAAGACAGCCTGGATCCCGGGTGTTGAGAAAAACAGTTCAAATAGTAAATCCATCCAGAAATGAATCAGGCATTTTAAGCAACTAAAAAAAATGAACCAATGTTTACTTTTTAAGACATGTATTCCAGTGGCAAAAATGTGTGGACAACGAAGCTGTTTCCTGGGGTTTAAATATCCATAACTATTTTCATCCTGAGATACAGTGCAGGGGTGACAAAGTAGTACAGGGAGTTTGAATAAAAGGAACATAAATCCCAAAAGGTACAGTATACACACCAACACTTTTGAGAACAAAATCACTTTTAATGACATTTAAGGCTAGGTTTGGGTTCTCTTTTTAATACTCCCAACAACTTTTTAAAAAATCATGCTTGTTATCTAATTATTAGGCTGGTTTTCTTTAATTCAGCCTGTGATGAGGGGTCTGGTTGTGGTACCTTACCAGAAGAGCTTTGAATTACAGCAAGTACAGTCACAGACATACAGAGGAACTGCTCCCTGACAGCAGGATTCGGAGCTGTGCATGCAATTACGTAGGCACAGCGGCTACAAGGGAGAGTGGAGAATCGAGCAGGGACATGGAAATAGGCTCCCATGTCTCCAAAGACCAGCTCCACCTCCAAGTAGTACACAAATTTTGCAATAAGCACACCAGGGAAGACAGCCTGGACACAGGCAACAATCATAAAAATCTTGGGGAGGCTGGGGGCGGGGGCGTGGGGAGGGGAGGGGAAGACCATGCCAACAACAAACAGGAAAGCCTACATACAAGTCAACCTTTCTTGCCCACTGGATAATTCTTCCCAATCAGCCTGTAAGACACAAAGGTTGTGGAAAATAAAATACAAAAAGTTTCCCGTCTCCTAAAGATATATGGAAGGACTAATTCCCTTTGATGGAGCAGGGAATGAGCAAAAAAGGTTGGGCTCATTGAATTTAGAGTTAGAAAAATCCAAGATCCTCCAGTCTCCATCAACAGGTTCAGGTAGAGTCAATTTATACCTTTATAGGTTCTCCCGACACCATAAAAAAGGAAGAAGAAAAAAAGGCAAACATCTAAAAACTGGCACCCCTCTTTCCCCCTCCACCCCCTTCTCAAGTACTCTTGAGGATACTGTAGGCCTGAAGAGAATGTCCACCAGACTGACCATCTACTGTGCAAGAACGACGACTTGGTAGTTCTAGCACAGGGGAGACAATCTTAGCCAAAAGTTGAGAGGGGCATTAATTACCTTCCCAGTATACAGAGAGATAAATCAATGGGCAGAGACATATGGAAAAGTTACAAGTGTAATTATTTTTATGCCCTTCCTACCCCCTTCTTGAAAATGACAGCATATTCCGCTCCCACCAGTGGAATGACGGGCAAGTGAATCTTCTTGGCAGTACCTTCCAAAAAGCCTTGATCTTCCGCTGACAACCGCTAGCCTTTCAGATGGAGCCCTTCAAGCTGTGAATCAAGACTTTGCTCCCTGCCTTACATGCCTTGCAGCACCAAAGTGGGGAGCCAGTCCACCTGCAGATGCATCCAGGCTTTGCCCTTGGTGAGCTGAGCTCAAGCTGATTGAAGAAACGAGGTGGGTCTTTCCCTGCATGAGCCTCCTTTCAGACACTGTCAATCAATCCCTTGGAACAATGATGGAGATGGCAAAACCAGTGTCAAGACCACCAAATAATAACTTACTGCAATTCCTTATGTGGCTTTGTACACACTGCCGGGAAGGGGGGGAAAGGCAAAAAAAAAAAGGGGGGGGGAAGGGTGGGATTTAAACAATAAAACAGTTCCTTGCAGGCCTTGATGAATTTTTAAAACTGTCCACGTGGAGCCCCTGGGGGGACCTGCAGACACCACCCCATCTCTCCTTTCCCCGAATCCATTTGATTCTATTTTCACATCGCCTCCATTTCCATGCTACACACAGTAGAAAGCCTTCTAAGTCATAGTCGGGTCTGCTGAAAACAGAAAAAAAAAAATGCAACGAGTAAAATAAGCTGAAAAGCCTTTACAAAAAGTTACTTATTTATACAGTTCAACAATATCAGAGTACAAAAATTAAAACAGATCAATATAGTACACAAAACAATAAAACTATTAGTTCAGAAAAAAAAGTAAATCAGAGGGATCAATTTAAAATGCCAATAGTGGTTGGACCATATTGAATAACTACACACATACATGTATATTTTTTAAAAAGCTTCGTTAAATGGACCTCAGAATTTGCTAACCAGGAGTGAGGGATAAAACCATGCACCAGTGTGTGTTTGCTTCACAGGATGGCAGTTCTGAATCTGACTGTTTGCTGCTCTTGTTCAAGAACTGACCTCAATAGTTTGATTGTGGATAACAGACCCCCAGGCAGTTTTGCACTTAACATGGGATTTCAAAGCAGTAGCTCAGCAGCAAGTGGTAAATGCTTAGAATAGAAGCATTATCCTCTCCGACAGTAGCATTTCACAGAGCACTACATTTATGGAGTTGCAAAATGAGAGCTAGTGGCAACTTATAGTGCCAAGTATATTTTGCATCCGCTGAACTTATGTAGTAACTATAAAAGTCCTACATTTTGTTTTCTACATAAACCAAATTTAGATTTCATTCAAGACTTTTTAAGGCTGTCAAATCTACCTCTCCACTCACCTACTGGTGAATAGGGAAACCCTGACAATTGCCTCTGAGGGTTCCAAACTGTTACACCAATTAACAGTCATTAATTGTGATTGCTTAACCATATGCAAACAACGGACCTCATTACGATACCACTTCCTTGATCACTGCTCAGCAGCAAAAAACCACTGTCTTTTGCTGACACTGTGGAAATTTACTTACTAATGTCACTGTTGAAGTGAAAAAGGGACTGTAGTACTATTGACTAACCTCAAGAGGATGCTGTGATTACATCAGTGTTCTGATTGACAAAACAAGTGGATTACATAGAGAGAGTGGGAATTATAAGCCTTCATATTCCTGAGTTCCCTAGGTTAAATGAATTCATTGGATTAGTAGCATATACTCATTTGCTTATAGTACAATATTGTATATGCAATCCAATCTATATTATCTTCTTCTGTTTTAGATATAAGAACTCTTTCAGGTGGGCAAATCCAGTGTCCCTATTTATTATGCAGAGCACAAAAGCTCTCAAACTTCTATTTACATGCCAGCCCTGCTCTGTGAAATGTCATCGGTACACACTTTCGTCCACCATAAATTTGAAAGCATAGCTGTTTCTCACCCAGCCACTGGTGATTTGATACAATAAGAGAGAACAGAATCATCAACCAAATTGGTACAGTGGTTAAGGCACCAGGCTAGAAACCAGGAGGCGATGAGTTCTAATCCTGCCTTAGGTAGGCATGAAAGCTGGCTCGGTGTCTTTGGGTCACTCACCCATCTCAGCCCAATCTTCCTCACAGGGTTGTTGTTGTGGGGAAAATAGGAGGAAGGAACATTACATGTGCCACCTTGAGTTGTTAAGCATTCAGATACATTTATTTTATTTATATCCCACCTTTATTATTTTTATAAAGGTGGGATATAAATAAAATAAATGTATTTGAATGCTTATTTGGGTTCAGTAGTGCAGAGACAAGTATATACTGTACATCACACCTAGTTTATCTTTTATATTATTATTCTTATTTAGTGTGAGATCAGAACATGGTAGAAGACAAGTAAACCTAATATAATCCTTTATATTGTTGCAATGGCATACCTTGGGTAGCTATGAAATGGGAGAAGAGCTCAAGTACAGCATACAGTTGATTCAGTCCCAAAGAAATGTAAAATATGCATACCTATAGCTGAGTGCTCTACTTCCTCAAGGCAAACTGACATAATAAGGCACTCCTCCTAGGCCTGAGTCACCTGTGCTGCTGCTAAGCTCAAAGCATATTCTTCTCACAGCACATGTGGATATCGGGCGCTCAAATGTGCCCTGTGCCAAACTCTTCCCAAGCTCATGTGAGCAGAAATGGCTCAAACACTAGCGCAAAGACTGTTACAATGATAATGTCTCCTTCAAGTGGTTTCACCCTAAAGAACACAAGACCCAGTTTGGTGTTCTGACCAAGGCTTATGGAGACACTAACAAACAAATGTTAGTCCCCAAACCCTTTTTTCTTTATTTCAATAGCTGTGAATTAGTCATTATATATTCTATATATTATATAGTCACTGTAATAAGTCTGAAACAGTTTGTAAATAGTCCCATGGAAGTCTGCCAAAGTTCTTCGGGATAAGTCAAGCACACACCTTTAAAATGTTACCAACGACTAAATGTCCAATTAGTTATATGAGGCCAAAACGGAACACAAATTCAACACCGAGCTTCAGGTTTCAAACCCACCAGTATGAACAAAGTTGCTTCCTGCAAAGATTCCTGTCCTTTTGCTCCTCCTTTATGTCTTATGGGAGGGCCACTCACCTCCAAGCCTTACTCCCGAGTCGCCACTTTTGTCTTAATTGTTCTTGCCTTCTGGCAGCTCTGCGCACAGGCATACTGGGAACAGGCTCGCTGCTGTCAGATTCTGGAGGCTCCGCACATAACTCCCAGATGGCCCTGGCCCTATCTCTGTATCAGACGCAGGACCCTCATCTGAGTCCTCCCCGGACTCCCGGACTGACCCATGTTCCTCCCCACTGTCCGACTCTGCTGCCGTCTCCGCAGGCTGCCGGCGGACCACAACATTTGGTACAGAGGTTCAGGCACCAGGCTAGAAACCAGGAGACTGTGAACCAGGAGACTGTCCTGCCGCCTTAGCCATAAAAGCCAGCAGGGTGATTTTGGGCCAGGCACTCACTCTCAGCCCAACTCACCTCACAGGGATGTTGTTGTGGTAAAAAAAAAAACAGGAGGAAGGAGCATTAGGTGTATTTACCTCCTTAAGTTATAAAAATAATGTAGGCAAATTTCTAAATGTGTTGTGTAAATAAAACAAAATACATATGCATGTACAGAACAAAGAGAAAGTAAGAGCAGATACAAAGGCAGTGTGAACAGAGAGGAACATGAAGAACCCCATAGCCACCACCTTTGTGTCTATTATGTGTTACGCTTTTTGCCTTATTTCCACCTTGCCATAATTCTCCAAGCCTTAGAGAGAGGGTGGGGGGTGTCTTTTTGGAAAGATCCTGTTTGACATAAAATCAGATCTCTCTCACTTTATAACTAGTTAAGGGAAAACCAACTCCCTTTCTCTCCTTAAAGGAGCCCAAACCACACCTAAATAAATATTGCCAAGTTATGTTCTCCTCAGTGAAAAGGAAGATTTCAGGCAGGCCAAGGCTCTGCCTTCAGGACACAGTGTGAGTATTTGCAAAGGATGTAGGAATGAAGACACACTTGGCTGACACTGGATTTTCTCCTCCCCTCAGCCTTTGGCAGTAGCGTCTCTCTTAGGCCAAGCATTTTAAAAAGCATTTGGGATTAATCTGAAGTTTCAGCAGTAAGAGCACAGGAAGTTACCCCTACCCACCCCATCTCACATCACAGGCTACAGGAAATATTCGGAAACATCTGGATTATTTGCACATCTGGACATATACACACACACACACACACACACACACACACACACACACTTTAACAATAGCAGCTGAGCTAAGTACAGTTTAAAAACGAGGCTTTCTGGGGGATCTCAACTAATGAAACTTTACATCCATTCACTTGTAATTTTTTCGGAAGGAAGTGTTCTTTTTATAAAGAAAAAAATAGTATAACCATAGAAAGAGTAAATTGCTCTGATTCCTGATTATCTGCTATCTTCTCTCCATTGAGATTCAAGGCTACACAGAATAATCTGTTATTTACAAATTCTTTTAAAATCTATGAATCTTAATAGTCATGTTTAGAAATTTAGGAGAATGTATCTATGGCTCTATATATGTCAGCGTTGTCCAAAGACATTTCCATGGTCATGTGGCCAGCATGGCTGTATGTCAAAGTCATATGAAACGCTGCTACCTTCCTAATGAAGTGGTATCTATTTATCTAGTCACATTTGCATGTTTTCAAACTGCTAGGTAGGCAGGAGCTGAGCCAAGTAACAGGAGGTCACATGGCGCTTGAGACTTGAACCTTGAGTGCAGATGACAAGCTGGGTGGGTTTAACCACTGAGCCATCACAATTACGTGTGTGTGTATGTATTGACCCCTGACTCCTGAATAAAAAATGGATGCTCTGGCAATGAAGAGCTTTTCTTCTAATTCTATAAACTATGTACTTCCAAATGCCATTTTCTTCTCTTAGTTTTCTACTAAATAACAAATACACTGGAGGAAGGTGGAATCATTCCAATATGTTATCTATTGGTATTTCAACCAGAGGTCTCAGTACAGTACAGGTTTCAGAGCATAAAATTTAAACATCTGGATTTTGAGTGATGTCAGGCATTAACACTTCCCTATAAAATATCTCAACACATACATTTTGTTCTATTATTATTAGATCCAGGACAAACTTTGCCTCTTCAAAGTGACTTCGTGTAGCATGCAAACGAGAAACACACTGTATTATCTAAGGTGGCCATTCAAAACCTGGAGCCACAACCACCATCATTCCCCTTCAGAATCATCAATGCTAGTTAGGATGATGGAAACTGTAGCCTGAGCTAGAAGATATATATGACACCTAACCACAGAGGAAGAGAGGACTAAGGCATGGAGAGGGCAGCAGTGCAAACCTTGCCTAAGAAAAGCAACAGAAATCACCCAGAAACTTGGAAAGCAGGAGGTGATAAAAGCAAGAAAAACGGAGACATATAAAGTGCGGTATCCAAGTTAGAAGAGAAGCAAATACAGATACAGGCATTCTGTTTCAAATCGGCCTCATGGATAAAGAAAAGATGGTCAATGTCTCCTCATTCGTGACAGCGTTCTAATTCAAAATATTTTTCCCCCTCAAGAACTATAATAAAAATAGACTTCCTTTTGAGGAAGTGGCCACTTTTGCAACCAGTGACAAGATACATTCCGTCTTCTTGAAGGGGATCAGACTCATAATAACACTGGGAAAAGGAGGGGTGGAGGCCATGCATGGGTTCAAAGGAAACAGTTTTTCGGTATATAATCTGAGCAGCCTCTTTTTCTTCTAACAAAACTGCTCCTTTTCTCTCAGTGACTCACCTTGGTCATGATATTACACATTTGCAGTTCATGCAGCCTGGACCACTTTCATCTGGGGGATTCAATTTACGTAGTTTGTGCTGCCGGATCTCTCGCACTAAAGTATAGAAGGCATCTTCGACTCCCTGCAACAAGTCAATGAAGTGCTTTAAACATCATGTAATGTGCATGTATTTCCAAGACCGGTTAAAACATGTGTTTTCCATTTGCTGGTCAGTTCTGAATGCATTACTAGACCTAATCTAGGATTTGACTCAAAGAGATAGAAGCTTTCTCTCTCTTTCTCCTCAAAATACAAAAAACAAAACCATGTAATTGTGAGCTGGTAGACGCTATAGAAATAACTGTCAGAATTGGTAGACGGGACAACGGTATGACTGTTTACCAAGTGTGCCTATTCTGAATCCAAACCATAGTCCCAGAGGGCAGACTGCCTAAATTGGCAGCAAATACATGCACTTGGGCAGAACAATTTGGACAAATGGCAGAACACAGAAATACCTCCATCACTGTTGGCTGAACATTTGCCTTTGTTACTGATACTGACAACTGCTAAACCAGGCTACTTGCCAGTCATGTCCTAGCATCATCTTAACGGAACAAAGCCACACTTAATCCGAACTTGGTGTAATTTTTACTTCTGTTCCCTAATGCTCAGGATCCATTAGCAGAAACTACACAACCTGCTCAATAATTACCAGCTGGAACCCTACTAACCCAACAGTAAATGCACATTATTGGCTCAATGGAGCTAAGGGCCAGCTCCAGCCCAGTTAAGGCAGACAACCACAATAGGCTTATACAAACAGAGAGAAAGCAAGCTGCACAGCCATCTGTTTACACAATTCAGAAAGATATGTGATTTCCTTGGAGGGGCATGAGTTGGACATTTTTCTATCAGAAGAGACAGTCAGCAAAGGTGGAGTTTAAACTAAGCTTTGGTAAGTTTCTTTGTTGCCATTACAAATTCAGGGCCAAGAATTCAATACAGCAAATCTTGGGCTGAGTGCAGAACCAATGCAGATGAGCCAAAAAGCTTCCTCTGACTTACAAAGGCAACAAATGAAAAGTTCAACAGACTCTCTGGAAGATAGCTTCGTTTTCACCATAGAAACACCCCGAAGATTACATCCTGCAAGCATGGAGTAGATTCTTTCCTCGAGTGAAAGTGGAAAAAGTGAGTCTGCATGGTTTGCGCTTCCCACCCCCCTCTCCCCCACAACCTCAGTATACCTGTCTAGTTTTGGCTGATGTCTCTATGTATGGAATCCCGTAGCTCCTAGCCAGCTCCTGGGCTTGTCGCGTTTCCACAGTCCGGGCAGGAAGGTCGCATTTATTCCCCACCAATACCATGGGCACATCATCGGAGTCCTTCACTCTCTTGATCTGCTCTCTGAAACACAGAAAACAAAGCCAATGTTTCTATACAAGGGCCATGGTCTTTAAGAGTTAAATGGCATAAGAATATGATAAATCTAAGCCACAGAGAGGTTGAGTTGAGGCTTTCCCTCTCACCAAAGTCTTCTCAAAGCACAATCATCCTCTCATTGCCTGGTGTGCAACCACTTATGCGTTTGTCAGTACAACTTTTAGGCCAAAATACACCACATGCCTCCTCTGGACATTGTTTGCCTCAGAACTTAAGTACATGGGATTAGTCTCAATCCCTGCTTCATTCCTCCAATAAAGCCAAATTCTCCAATTCAAGTAAACCAGATAGGGAGGTCAGAGGTCAGTGTTATTGAGGTCAGAGTGTTCACATTTAAGATTTGTTCATTGTTAAAAGACTGGTTTTCCTGGTTCCTGGAAGAAGCTGGCATCCTAAAGAAAACACAGCTGATAAAATTTAATTAAGCAGAGTATTCATTTATGCAGATATGGAGGTGTTGGGGCAAATCCTGTAACAGGAAGATAAGAATTGGAAGGCAGATTTTGAAAGCACCAAGGCCACCAAGCATCTTTCCCCAGTTCATGCACATCAGGAACATAAAGCTCCCAGAAGATTATTGAGATGACACAGAAATGGAACAGAAAGGTGGACCTTCAGGTCGAATAAAAACGGGAGAGAGCATCCTAAAATTTTGATTTGTATCCCTAGGAATTTTGTTTTAAATTTGCAGGGGACTTCAAAAATTCTTTATATACCTTACAAAATGTCAGGAATATAATTTTGTTAATTTGTTGCTACAGAAAAACAATAACCCAGATTCCTAAGGTACCTTAAGCACTGCTATCTTTCACAATTACATGAGGTAGAATACATTTCAGATTATGCAACTGCATGAACAGATTCACACTTATGAAAACATATACCCTGATGTATTTGTTACCTTACAAAAATCTACTGTCTTTCAAACACCAAAAGCCTCAGAGCCTTACACAGAATCTCTCATACTAACTAGACTTGCCATCACACCGTATACAAAATCATGTGTATCTGCAAAATATGTGGCAGAGAAGGCAGAATAAATGCACCTGCCTGACAATGTAGCAAAAAGTCCTAAACCATTACTAAGTTCAGAAAAGAACAGCCATGTGGGACAGACAAGTTCTCTGATTTTCTACTCTTTATTTTAATAATGTTATCAAAAGTTTTAAAAAGGAGAAAAACTAATACAAACTAAGTTAAAGCAAGGGGGAAAAGGGAGGAAGAAATCAAAGAGAAAGCTAAAATGCAAGAAAAGAAAAAAGTAAACAAGAAAAGAAAGAAAAAAGTAGTTTCTGATCTTTGTTACTGTGGTTACAGGTACACTTATAAATTTACCTCTTTCTCTAAAGTTACACGTCTCTCTTCTGTCTAATCCTCAAATCATAAGCTCATTTTTTTAATGTTTTCCACAAAAAGTGCTCAAGGGATCTCTAGTCAACAATAAACAGTTATTGTCATTGAAATGTATTTTAACAGTGCAGTTATTGTCATTTTCCTAATAAAAGAAATCAATTTAAGCTATCTCAGCAAGTTCCATCACTTTCACCAGCAATTCCTCCACTGTGGATAATACTGAATCTTTCCATCTTTGTGCATAAAATGATCGTATACGAAAGCAAAATTCTATGACTTTTTCTCCAGTGTTTGTTCATCAGTCCCAAAGGATCGACCTCTGGCCTTAATTGTATATTAAACTTTTAAATCGCCTGAATCAGTCTATGTATTTGAATCCAAAATTTTCTAGCTTTACACCACTAAGCATGATAAAATTCCCCTTCTCGTTGTTCATGTGCTTTTGAAATGCTCCAATTTTTTTACTCGTAATTAACATTTCCCACCACAACTGATAATGACCAAACCCTCTATCCATCACAAGCGAAGGGCAGGTCACAAAATAGCAGAAACCATGTATAATCAGCTGGTGGCTACTGATAATTTCCTGGTAATGGCTAATCTCTTTGTGGAAATTGATAGATTCTTAACATTGTGATTTCTTCCCTGACACAGACAGCATGTTCAGCAATTCCAACTTCTGAAAACATGACAGTCAAGGGCTGTGGTTATCAGAACTCAACCTTGACATTTCTAGCAGAATTTGCTGATCCAGAAGCTCGTGAGTGTGGACGATTTAACCCACCCCCACCCACCCCGTTTTCACATAGTTCAAAAATATTCTTATTTGTATCCTGACATTCCTTCTCCTTCCAGCAGTTTCTACTTTCATTTCCTCTTGTAAGAGTTTCCCACTTTATGGCCTTTCCTTTCTATTCCTCTTCTCTTTATTATAATTATTAACCATTCCCAACTGGCCACTCCTGGTCATTTTGCATCATAGGGGGAAGACCATCCTTTCTTTCTCCTTTGAATCCTGTTATCTTCAGTCATCTTTTTTTCCGCTTCTATACCTGCTGCTCCCCAGCTGCTTTTATTGGGGGGGAAAGGTATCCAGCTATCTACCCTCATGGTACAGAAGAAGCCCTGAGTCACGGCCCTTTTCCTCCTGTCCCATAATCTGGATAGACACTCTGTGTATCTATGATATCGGGGGGCTTTTTTCCTTGTCTCTTCTCTCTCATCATACCCCCACTATCATACCTTTTTTACAGATGACCTCCTCTTACAACAGTATTTGAATTAAGCACTGAGCAGGCTGCCCTGAACCAGGAATAGAGCACAAATCCTTTGTCGGCACTCCATTACAGCTTCAGCCAGCCTGGAATCCAAATCGCCAACCAACCTGGCTACCCTATAGGTGCGGGGTGGGTGGGTTCCCTTGCTCTCCAAGGAATAAGCCTGGCCTGTTTTACTCAAACAGGCCACCCCTGGGCTCCTTGCTTCACAATGAGTTGTCAACAACACTGAGAACACTGACCCAAGAGATGTACATACTCAGGCTTATCAGAGCCAATTAATTTCCATTAAGCTTGCAGGTTTTCTAGGTGATTTGAGCAGTTTTTCTGGAAGGAAAGCTATGACTACAGATAATTCTCCAGTTACAAACTCTCGTGCCAAGTTATGGTAGCCCTGAACAAAGGGCAGGGAGGCCCAGTCTCTGAAGTTATGACTGCTGTAGTGCCCCTCTGGTCATAGGATCAAAAATTTGGGCACTCGGCAGCCCGCCTACCACAAGGGGCGCTTCAACTCCCCCATCCACCTGTTTCCAGCCCATCTCTGCCCCTTCCGACTGCCCTGCACAGCAGCAATCCTCCATGGCACCAGCTCTGGGGTCGAAGCAGAGGCTCCAGGCCTTCTGCAGTCTCAGCCAGTACACACACACACACACACACACACACACACACGCTGCCACAGCCCCAAGCACCAGCCACCCCCGCCTACCTGTGTTCCACTGGCCCTGCTGCCATGCACTCACTGGCCCTGCGCACACGAAAATGGATTGCGCAACTTGGGTAATGGCACAAGCAGCATCCTCAGGGAGAAGGGCTGGCACAGCCACGGAAACCACGTTAAGTCCAGGTCAGGTGCATTTCATCAGCAGCAGGAAGATGGCAGCAAAAGCCAGCTGGGGCTGGCAGGGCCAGCAGAGCGCAGTTTGGGAAGGACGGCAGAGGTGGCAGACGGCAGGACAGCCCAAAGGGCAGAGATGGGGGAGGGGGGGGGAATAGATGGGAGGGGGAGTTGAAGAGGAGTCCTTACATTACCAAGGCTGGGGGTGAGGTGGGGAGACTAAGCTGGGAGTGGGGTTGGGGTGAGTCCTCCCCTAACAACCTTTGGGATTCAGTTATCAATATCGATGGGGAGGGCCAGGACTGCCATCCCTGAGTAATGTAGTCACATGATGTCATGCTTTACAACCGCATCACTTAGTGACAAAAATGCTAATCTCCATTATTGTGTGTAGGTTTTCTTTTCTCTTCTTCGCAGTGAGCCACAGAAAAACATCTCCTATTTGTTTTATTTAAGACTATTAAAATCTTTTAGCTATTTCATTCCCTGCCTTACTTGAAGAAACATATTTTGTACCCAGCAATTTGGGAATTGGATCTGGCAGCTATCGCAATTGCACCCTAATTGCTCATAGGTGAAAACTGACTAATCTAGTTAAGCAAATCTACATATCAATGAGTAAATAAAAACATGTAATTTTTCCTGTATAGTATATGCCCTGGTTTAAACATTAAAAAGTGAAAATAGCTTTTATGTGTTGCAAAAGAGATGCAGGAGAACTCTTACTTCTTTCAAATCTTTAATGCAAATCTTGATTCCAGATTCAGTGAACTGTAACTTTCAGAATGGCCATGCTGACTAAGTGTGATGGGGAAAGAATTCACTAGAGACCAGTAGAGGAAAACAAGAGACAGAAAAAGAAAAACAGACTCCCTCTGTAGGCCTTGAAGTGGAACAACTATTTGTTTTTTTACATTAATTTAGAAAGACTGTGACCAACCACAGAACTTAAATTCTGCCTACATTTACCAAGGCTTTCTTTTTTTTAGGCCCATAGCTCTTTGAGAACCCATCCTTGCCTGATAAACAGAGTTCCCTCTGCATTTTAATGATGTCCCCGAGGTGTTCTTTTTTCATACCCACGAATGCAATAGCCCTTAAGCAACAGTGAAACATGTTTCAATACAAGATCTCTGAGACTAAAATGGAATGCACTGCTAGATGCAAGGCTTTTTGCCTTTGCTGAATTACATACAGGGAAGGAAGCCTGTGGATGGATGTTCTGGTTCAGCCAGTCCTAAAACACAATCTATAGGAAAAATCAGGCACAGGAGAAAGGGCATCTCTATTGACAATGAAGATGGGTGGGGGACAAAGGATGTCAGCGCCCCTGGCACTCAAAGATACTCCATTGATGACTTCTAAAAACAGCCTGAGGAAGCGCACACATTGCTAGAGCTTCCCTTGGAAAAATATTAGCAAAGCCTCAATCAATCTAGTCATCCCTCTCTCTCTTTCTCTCTCTTTGCCCTTCACAGGCAATCAATACAGGTTTCCTTCCCTTAACACGTAGAGCACATCACCCTTAATTAAGGACAAAGGGAACAAACAGGAGAGGACGTCTCCTGCTAGTCACAGCAAATGTTTGAATGGTCCCACCCTGGGACTTTTCCTGATTGAGCAGCAAGTTGCTTGGATGGCATCTCAGCAGAAATGCTGCTGGAAGCTTTCTGCTTTGATCAGACCAAGGGGAGAGGCGGCTTCTTCTTTTTTTTCCAGGATGGGCAGAAAAAAAAAAAGGGTTAGCCATGTGTCTCCTTATTCCAGATTTCCGGAATAAAACAGGATGCACGCTCTCCTTCGCAGGAGAGGTGAAGATCATTCTACTCACCTATACTGATGAATATCTTCAAAGGACTTGGTGTTGTTAATAGCGAAGACGCAGAGGAAGCCTTCTCCTGTCCTCATGTACTGGTCTCGCATGGCACTGTATTCCTCTTGGCCAGCTGTGTCCAAGATGTCCAGTAAGCAGGTCTCCCCATCGATGACTACTTGCTTTCTGTACGAATCCTGCAGTCAGGAGAGAAGTAAGATTGATTAGGAGCGGGGTCAGCCATATTGGCTTATGGTGGTTATCCCTGGCTGCCCCCCTTTTTTGCTTCTCACAAACTTAGCTATTCACCATTCGTTTCCCCTTTATTTGCAAGTTTTTGCACCATTGCCATCTTCCTGGTTCTGGCATTGCTGCTCTCTATTCCAGCAAGTCTCTCTTCTTTTCTTTCACCTGCTCTGCTTCTGGACCAAGTCTCAACTACCTTCTCCCCAGCCCCCTCTCCCTTTCATTTGCATCCCCCATAGGTCTTTTCACCCAATCTGCCCCTGCTTTGTATAGCATCTGTCTGCCTATAAATGCTCCTCTGGAGAATTCTGGCTTGGCACAGCTCCTCGGGTGGCCAGTATTAAAAACAAAGCAGTTGCTTAGAATCCACGGTTCACACCGTGGGACACTTTACTCTGGGTTTGCCAGAGCCAGCCATCTGAAACACACCGAGAACCACAGGGCAAGGGTACACAATTTTTTGATGGCCAAGGAACCACTTTTATTCCCCACCCCCCACCCATTATAATTGATAGAGGACAGCAACATTTTTAGACTTTTTTCTTTCCTGTTTTGATGAAAATTGAGAGGTTGCACTCTCCACATTTTTCAAGGTGCGCTTCAGAGAAAGGATAACAGTTCATATCACTAGTGTCAAAGCAGCAGCTCGTGTGTCAGAAGCACCAATGTTCTCCCCTGACAGACAAGGTATGTCTTTGATACCCTGCTGTTCAGGCTTTGCAAATCTATTTTCTTTACTTTATTTAGTATGTACTTATCCTTTTAAAAGTAGCTGTGCCAAAGGAGGATCACAGTCATCTCCTTTGACCAGCACACATAGAAGCTGGAGAGTAAATATGAACGTGGGCAAACACTGGATTGAGTTCAAGAGCAATATAACCGTGTCTTCCCCACCCAACCATAATATTGTCCATCAAGATAAAATTATTACTATGGAAAAAATCAGCATGGACCTGTTCTTATAGTCTATTCTTCTGGGCTAGAAGTATTCTAATTAAAAAGGCTTTTCTCCATTCCTAAATAAAACATATACCCATATCACTTGCTTTATCTTTCATTTTAAAATTTTAAAAGTATTTTTAATATTGAATAATGTTGGTCTTTTTCTTTTCTAATAATTTATTTTAAAAATTAACTACATTTTTTTCCAGATGTTCTTAGAAAATAAAACGATGACATTCACTTTCTGAAAAAGAAGTTGTAAATAAAAGGCTAAAATACTAGAAATCCAGAATTATGAGAGACAAAAATGTAACCTGCTACTGTAAAATGTTAAAAATTGTAACTACACCCAAACCTCACTTGGCTTTTTTTTAAAAAAATTAAAAATACCTAATTATTACAATTTTCAATAGGGGGACTTTCTCAATGCCTTACTTTATTTTTTACTATGTATTTCCTAGCAAGCATATAAAAGACCTAATCATAGTGTCCCTATCTCTAATATATGCTTTTTCCTCTGGGCCTTTTCTGTTATGTTGCTCTTCACCCATTTGGACTCAACGAAAAACTATCGGTGTGAAGCATCCCTACTGCTGATCCTTTTTATCTTCAAGCTGGGTCACCTGATTTCCCTCCAATGTAGCCCATGATAGATTTTATCCACCTTGAGGAATCCTTTAGGTTGTGCTGGAATAAAGGGAAAAATACCCTTCAAGACTGGTGCAATTAAGGACAGGTTAATCCTAGCTTGTTTATGAGCTGGGAATGAGATGAAGACAATGTCACAATGACACTCTCTTTGACTGCCAACGTGGTCTACTCTACCTTCATCCACATTGCCTATTTCCCTAAACTCGAATCCCTGGGACTGATGTGAACTGTTATCTAACCTTCTATGTTGTTTGTGTGAATTTTCATTGGGTTTCACCTGCAACAATGCTGTCCTGCACGATTTGCAACTTACTTGTTTGAAAAAGGGATCTTAAATATCTTAAGTGTTCAATACATCTTACACAAGTAACTTTAGTACTTTAGCAAACAAGTACATCCCTGACCTGCTTTAAAAATGCATCGAAAACCTGTTTTTCCAATGAGCCTTGGGATGAGGCGTTTTTGTGAATTGGAGCGATGACTGGTAAGGGATGGCTGAAACTGGGCTTTATATACTTCCCCCACTGCATGATATCATTGCTGTACGTTCTGCATTTTGACTGCTTGCACTGTGTTTTTAATGTAAACTGCCTTAGTCTTTCTGATCTCACAACTATGTGGCAGGGATAAAGTGAAAGGAGAGCCCCATTAGATCACCTTGACCTCCCAGAAAGAGACAAGTAAACCAGAGCCATCTGAACAAAGCGTTCAGACGTTACTACAGATGATTGTTTAAAACAGGGGTTCCCAAACTTGGCAACTTTAAGACTTATGGATTTCTACTCCAAGAAATCTCCAGCCAGCTCTGCTAAATTCTGGGAGTTGAAGTCCACAAGTCTTACAGTCGCCAAGTTTGGGAACCTCTGCTTTAAAAGCACAAAATGAAACCTTAGTGACATAGTTTCATGCTACTTCTCAACATCATCCCAAGGAGGAAAATAAAAGGTCCCATTCTTTTTGTAACTTAACCACAACTGAGAATCATTGATGAAGAGCAATTAATCTTACTTCAGATGGCCTGTCAAATGAAGGTTAATGTAAAACAGAAGGAAAAATTTCAAGACTCTTGGAATTTAATGAGGAACATAATGTAAGCAAACTCAAGGATCACTCTGGTTTGATTTTGTCAAACTGAGTTATAGTACTGAACACCACATTATAAAAAAAAGTTGCTGTTGCTCTTATGTTAAAAAACAAATAGGGCCAGGGACAATAAATGACTTCTAAGAAAACTTTTAAGAACAGACCTCCAAGTTCCTTTTAGAAATAGAAAGCAGGAAACTTTTGTAATCCATATGGCTTAAATCCAAGGCCTAAAAATACTTTAGATTTTAAATGTACTTTTCTGTAGCCTATTTGAAACTGGGATCTTCTGGGCACACTGGAACTACAATAACCAGAGTTCCCAAGGAGTTCCTGGATTTGTAGCACCCCTTGGTGAACAAATTCCAAAGGATTTTAAAACAAAAAGAAAACAAAATAAAAATATATGTGATTCCAGATGAAAGCAAGGTAATTACTGCCATCCAGGGTGAGGAAGAACAATTTTACACAGGAGAAGAGTATTTCTGTTTCATTAGCTCGATACAAACTCAAGATCTCAAATTATTCTATACTGTATTTGTAGTAGCAGATGTGCACCTTCAAAATTATAGAATTCCACATGTCCTAGGTCAGGAGTGTCAAACTGGAGGCCTGCGGGCTGGATGTGTCCCGCGCAGGCCACGCCCACCACAGCTCCGTGAAGGGAAAAACATTGCAATATGTCATGTGTCATCAACGTGACACTGGGAGTTTGACACTTGTGTCCTAGGTGAACAATTAAGACAGATTTTCCTAACCCAGTGCCTTCAGCTGTCTTGTACTCCAGCATCCACAGTTCCCAATAGCAATGCAGGCTGTGAATTGTTGTATTGAAATTGAACACTTCTCAAGAGCAACAGCTTCGGGGGGGAAAACTACACTAAAACTTTTAGAAATGCACAAAGATAATAGTATTCTTTAACTATCATGGGCTTGGAAAATAAGGAGATTGAATTAAAAGCTAAAATAACTACTAGGCAAGTTGATCTGCACCAGCCTACATTATTACCTCCACTTCGTTGCAATAGCAAAAATCTTTTTTTGACCACATCTGCCAAACAACAGGAGCCACACACATCTGGAAAACTGACCCACAGCACTGGCCCTCGAAGATGGTGGCTTCAGCTTGGCAATTGTGAGCAGAAGAGAGGAAGAGAGCCAAATTCAACTGAACCAAACCCCCAACAAAAAGCCATTCAAGCCCCTTCCCCAATTTCCTCATTTAATTTTGCTGATCAGATTTTATTACACTGCTCCCAACTGACCTTCCTGAGAATAATACAGGCTACTGTTTTGCACTTCAAAATGACAAAACCAGACACTTAAGCCACAAAGCAGAGCCCACAGGATATGCAAGTGTCTGAGCAGAGAGAGAGAGAGAGAGAGAGAGAGAGATCTTCTCCAGACAGCCTGTCCCTTTCACCAGCCTATCTATCTCCACCAAGGACAGAAAAATGCAGCAGTGGGATGTTGCAAATGTAACCTTTCTACCTCTTTCTTTGTCGGCAAATTTGAAAAAGACACCAGAGACTGCTGTAAGATGCCCCAAAGTAAAAAAGCAGGCATGAAACACAACCTTGCAGCTAAGAGCCATACTCAAGAGCAATGACACTTTCCTTGAAACATCTATTTTTAAAGTGATATCAAAAAATTGAAGGCTTCCATAAATAACAGTTGAAAAATGCCCTGTCCTTTAGAATCTACAGCTGCGTGAAAAAGTCCTGCACGCTTTCAGTTTTAAGCTGTATTTACATGTTTAAACAACTTTTCACTCATAGAAACCAAACAAAATTAGTACTTTGATGAAAATTTCTGTAGTCGGATTGAGATGCATAATTTTTATTAATATAACCAAAGTCTTTTTAAGGTCTTGAGTGAGTTTATGTGCTAAAACAAACACCTTGCATTTTCGAGAATGTTAGGATCAAAAGTAGCCAATCAGCAGCGAGCTTTGGCTGACCAATCAAAATGCACAGATGCTAAATCTATGAGCTAATCAACATTGTTACTCTCCAACTATAAATAGGCATGAAAAGCATCAAGAAATGTAATTTAGCTCTGGCTACGGGCAAGGATGAAGGCCTTTGCTTTCACCAGTACTGAGCAGCGGCATCGCATCATTGTGCTTCATAAAGAGGGTTACTCCTGTACAGAAATAGCCAAGAGAGTGAAATGCACCACAGTGAGCAGAGTGGTTGAAAAAATACCAAATAACTGGTTCAGTTGATGACAGGCTGGAAAACCAAGAAAGTTGACAAAATGACAAGATCAGGTTCTGCAACGCATTTCAATGGCTGACAGGAAGCTCACCTCTACTCAGATTACAAGAATTTGGGGTGAAACATGTGATGTAAAAGTGTGCACAAGGTCCGGTTGCAGCGCTGCGGTGGGGTGGGGAGAGAAGAGCAAGCTCTGCTCTCTCATCCCCCATCTGAGCGTTTGCAGGCCCCGGTGAGGGGCAGGTAGACGCTGGAGGGGAAGATGAAGGTGTGAGGAAGCCCGAGGAGAAGTTTGACAGCGGCGGCTGTTGACAGCTTCGAGGGAGAGCTCATTTGCTCCAATGTGCGAGTGATCGGCCATCTCGATGGCAGACTGAAGTCGCAGCGCTTTAGCCCAATGGGGAAGATACCAGAGCACGAACAGCATTTTTGGCATCAATTGATGGACTGAACTTGGAGTGAAGGAGGCGGAAAATGAAAGTCAAGGAGAGAAAGGGCAGAGAGAGATGGCAGAACTGCGAGTCTTAAATAAGAAGACGGAAGTCAAAGGGAAATGGTGATCCGGCGCTGAAAGCAAGGAACTCTTAAGACAGAGATCAAACCCGATTTAGTTGATTAAAGATTGATTGGTGTTTTGGATTTATTCTGAAAAATCTGGAGTTGATTTAGACTGATTATCTAGAAATTTGGAGTTTAACCTGATGGATCTGTGACTTGTAAAAGAAGAACAATGGAAAAAAGTAAGAGACAGGACTAAACCCGAGAATGGAAGTGACATTTTGAGATTACACAGAGAGAAGAGAAGCTGATGTAACAGACTGTGACTAAACAAAACGGGAATGGGCAAGGAAAGGAAAACAATTGAATATTACTGGACTTCTTTTCATAGAATTAATGAAATAACATTTTGATTAAGGTTTGATTGAATTTATTAAGAATTTAAAAGTTTAAATGATATGAAACTGTGAAAACTGGTGAAATACCATTTTGATGATTATTGATTGATTGATTACTAACAACTAATGAAATAAGTAAGGTCATATATATAAGAAGTGGAATATAGAATTATTTAAAGGAAACCGAACTTTACAGTTAAAGATAAAGAATACAGTTGATATACCATAATATAGTAATATAAAATAGTTGTATAAGAACAATTTACAACAAGTATATTTTAGGATATTGTATTACACTCTTTCTCTCTTCTTTCTCTCATTTTGATATTATCCTTCCTATCATCCCTTTAGCTCTCTCCCTTCTCTATCTTCTGTAATTTTGGTGATTCAGTTAGTTTCAGATTCTATAAAAGATTGAATCAAATCTGAATAATTTAGAATATCATAAGTGGGAAAAGATATTTATATTCTATGGGAAGCTACTGAATAGAACTAATAAAAAAAGAAAAATTAAACAGTGAATGGTAAAGTGGGAAGATACTGACAATAAAGTTAGGAATATGACCAGTACTACAACAGCAAACCTGAAAGGGAAAAAAACAATGTCTGGTTCATCAATGTCTATTGCATCTCCAGCAGGCCAAAAAACAATAGAAGGAATGTTGAATACGGAAAAGATGAGCAACGCGGCCAACATGCAGACGATGCAAGCAACATTAACAGCTATTCAGGAAACCATGCTTAAAATACAGGAGACAATGGTTAATAACCATACAAATATGAAGATAGAAATGGGAGAAATGAAGGGTAAGATTCAAAATTTAGAGGAGAAGATGGGAACGATCCAACAGACACTGGAGAAGAATGAACAAAGAATAAAGAATATAGAAACTAAAGCTGAACAAACAGATAAGAGATTGGAAGGGATGGACAGGAAAATAATAGAGATCAACAGAGACTTAGAAGATTCGATTATCCATCTCGAAATGGAACGTGCAGCATTCTATTTGAGGTTCCAAAATGTAATGGAATCCAAAGATGAAGACCTGGGAGACATAATGTCCCACTTAATGGCAGAGGCATTGCAAAGGGACCAGCAGGAAATAGTGAAAGAATTAGATGAGGTCTACTGAATCCATACAAACTACACCAGACGAAACAAGCTGCCTACAGAGGTCCACATCAGGTTCGCCAGAAAAAATGTAAGAGATATTGTATATAGAATCACAAAGGACGAACCGATGGTGTATAAAGAAAAAGAGATCACAACCTTGAAACAAATTTCAAGGCGGGTAAGAGACTTGAGGAAGGACTACAAGTATTTGGTGATACTGCTGAATAAATGAAACATCTGGTTCTGATGGCTGGTCCCTGAAGGAATGCTGGTGACGTGGCAAGAAAGAAGAGTAAAAATTGATAGTATTAAAAAGGCACAAGAACTTTACGATCAGTTGATGGAAACAGAGGAAGAGGGGAGCAGTAAAGAAGAGTCAGAAAGCAAGAGTCAGGAGACCAACAAAAAGATCAGCAACAGGGAATACAGGAAACAGACCAAGAAGACAGAGGCAAAGAAAAAAGAGAATACCCAAGGAGAGAAGAACAAGACCCCAAAGAGAAGCAAGAACAGAAGATTTAGGTAGACTCAGAATTAACAATGGAAGAAGAGATTAAATTACTCTCAATAAACATCAACGGATTAAACTCCCAGATCTAGAGGAAACAAATATTAACAAAACTAACTAAACAAAAGGTTGATATTATATGCCTACAGGAGGTACATATCCAAAAACAGCATAAAAAATATCTAGAATATCCCAAGTTGGGTGTATTATTTACAGCATTGGCAGATCAAAAGAAAAGGGGGGTAGCAATTCACGTAAAAAAAAGGGATAAATGCAAAAAAAAATCTATGCAGATGAACAAGGCAGAATTTTAATGATACAAATTAATTTACATAAAAAACAATTACTATTAGTGGGGATATATACCCCTAGTGATAACCAGAAGAAGGTTTATAAGGGACTGTATGCTAGAATAATTAGTGTAGGTGAAGAAAATATTTGCTTGATAGGGGACTTTAATGCCATTGTTGATGTTAAAAAAGACTACATTAGTATGGAAGGGACTAGGAAGAAAAAAAAGAGAGAATTTTACTAAAAAAATTTTTTTGATTTAATACATGAGACCAATTTGGAAGATATATGGAGGAAGAGGAATCCAAATGAGAAGAAATATATGTTTTATTCTAGTCCACAAAAATCATGATCCAGAATCGATATGGTATGGGTTAATGGGGCAATCGAGAAAGACATTAGTGAAGTAGAGATAATGCCTAATATATGGGCTGACCATAGCCCAGTTAAAATTATATGGAAAGGACATAGTAAAAGGAAAAGGAGATGGACATTAAATTCACAAATAACAAAGGAAAAAGAATATATCTCAAGAATGAAAAATGAGTTAGAAACATTCTTTAAGGTTAATTTAAAGTAATATACATTTTATCACATGTAGTGGATGTGCCCCGAGGCCAGGACATACTGGATCCAAATTAAAAATTGGTTAAAAGAGATTACTGGCTATCAGAATGAGCTCAGAGCGGAATCCTTCCTATTAGGAATTATTAAAGAAACACTACCAAAAGAAGTAAAAAACCTACTGTTACATATTATAACAGCCACTAGAATAGCCTTTGCGCAGGTATGGAAAACACCAAATACCCCTAATGAAGAACTAATAATACACAAAGTAACAGAAAGTGCTGAGATGAATATGCTAACAATGAAATTGAAAGAAAAAGATGACTCTGAATTCTTTACAATTTGGAACAATTGGTATAAATGGCTTAAAAACAGAACCAAGAAGGGAGACAAAAATGTTAATTGAAACAACCCTTAAGAAAGTAAAATAAAATTTTGTAAACTATATAAAGATATAAGAATAGTAATTATAGCTAAAGATCTTATTTAATAGTAGATAAATGCAGTATAATGTATTATATTTAAATCAAAATCTAGTATAGATGCCAAGAACGTTGTTGATACCATGATGTTTTACGATGTAAAAAAAAAGAAAATAAAAATTATTTAATTAAAAAAAAAGTGTACACAAGCACAGTACGTCGCAGACTGCTTGCCAGAGGGTTCACAGGCTGCAGGGCTCGAAGTAAACCTTTGCTCACAGACGCTCACCACTCTCATCGACGTGCATGGGCCAACAAGTATGCCAAGTGGACCATCGAACAGTGGGCCAAGGTCATCTTCAGTGACGAGAGCAATTTCAACTTGACTGGGAATCAATGCAATAAGTATGTCAGAAAATTTCCAGCTGAAGAATTTAGGCTGTACTGTCTGAATCTATCAGTGAAGCATCCATTGCATGTGATGATCTGGGGCTGCATCACTGCTTCTGGTATTGGTCGGATACAAATCATGCAGGGAATCATGAATTCCAAGCAGTATGTTGAAGTCCTGGAGAAGACCATACTTCCTTCAGCTCAGCAACTTGTAGGGAAGGACTTTTACTTCCAGGATGACAACGCTCCTTGTCATCAAGCCAAGTCCATCTAGCAGTGGATGAAGAAGCATGGTGTTCGACTCCTGGATTGACCAGCTCAGAGCCCGGATTTGAACTCAACTGAGAACTTGTGGGACAAGATTGGTTACGAAATAAGCAAGAAGCATCCGAAGATCAAGCAGGAGCTGATTGAATTCATTATTGCAGCCTGGCACCACATTGTCACCAGAGATCACATGCAAAGGCTTATACGGTCTATGATGAAGCAATGCACCCTGGTGATAAGCAATAAGGGCTGGCCAATTTCATATTAGTAATCATGTTTGTGGTCTTTTCAGGGCCACAAACAATAAAAATGTTAACAAAACACTAGCATCGGTCTTCGTAATTGCAACACGTATTCCACTGGGTATGCATCAGTTAATCTGTTTTCAGTCATTGTAAGCATGCAAGAAAATTCACAATTCCCATCCAAACAACACTAAATTGCAAAAGGCTTATGCTTTTCACTTAAAAACCACCAGTATTTATTTAAATATAACAATATTTGCATAGCAGTTAGCATAAAATATCATAAAATCAATGGCGTATCCAAAAAATGTCATAAACCGTAAACCGTACAGGACTTTTTCACACAGTTGTACTCAGAGGAAGATCTGGGTTTACAACAATAAGGCCCAGTTCATACACAAACAAGGAAGAGGTGATCAAGCTCTCTTGGGATGGAATTCACACAGCATGACATCGTTCCATCAGGATGCATGTTCCAACACAATATGTGTGCTATTTCCCCTTAAAAATCCCCCTTTTCCGTATTTCTGTAATGATCTGGTTTTGCAATCAAAAGGTATTACAAGGTCATAATACAATTGGTTTTCCTTGGGGCACTCTTTGAGGTGGAAGGATGAGCTACTTTTACAAACCAGAAAAATCATGTTGGGTGTTTCTCTGTAAGCATATGAATTTAACTACAAGAGAAGAAGAAGGATTCTCCGAAAAGAGGGAGTTGTGAAATTGTCAGGTTTCCACAGAGAATCTGGAAGGGAGTAAGGAACACTTTGTATACTCTACCCAAGGAACTAGTGGGGTAGAAATAGATGTAACAAATAAAAATAGAATTCTCATTAAGTGCACAAGGATAAAGGAATGGTGGCTGTAACCTGTGCATGTTGACAGAAAACTGGTCAGAAAACTCCCTCAAAACACCCTCAACCTCAAATGAAGACTAACAACAATGTTAAGGTTTCCAAAAAAAAGAAGAGGGATCTTTCTTAGTATTACTTTTCCTGCTGCAGTTACATATTATCCACCTCTTGTTCACATTCTAAATATAGCAGATCTTGCGCAGAATTATTTGTCACATGCAGCTGCATTTTGAAAAGCTACCACGCATCACAATCCTGCCTCACACACAGACAAGCTGTGCCGCAGATCTGGATGCCTGGGCCATACCATCCCAGTCTGCAAAAGGGGGCCCGACTAGTCCTTGAAAAGAAGAATTCAGTCAATAAAAAGGCAAGAGGACATCTGAGGCAACCATCACCAAGAAGGCCCACAGAGCTCTCGGGGTCCTGAGACGAATCTCTCAAAAAGTGGGAGACCTGAGGCACCAAGGCTGCCTCTCAGGCTGCAGCAACCAAAGGTAGTCTTGGAGAAAGAGAAGGAAAGACTTACATGCCATGCCTTCCCCACTTCAGCAGCCGATTTGAACCCACAAACGTCTCCCCACCACTACCTCTTCTATCACTGCAACCAAGAAGGCCCAAGAGAGAAACTCAGCAGCCTCAGTGCTGACTCGACAAAAGCAGAGGAGGAGGAGGACCTGGCCAGTTAATGGCTCTTTTGATTCTTGTGCCCTTAAGTCATTCTCTGTTTTTCTGTAGAGAAGGGCCTACTTTTTAATGGAAAAAGAGAGAGAATGGAAGCATATGAAGTACTGATATGGGGAAGCCCAAGTTCCACTTTCTGCTTTCCCCAAGATCATTGTCTCCTTTGCCTCTGCTCTTTGTTTGCCATTGTCTCATTGCGGTGAGCAATTTATTTTCCCAAGGGACTGTTGTGGAAGCTTGAAAGAAGAAGGCTGCACGCACGGCCACATGCAAACTGAAATAAAGAATAGCAGTCATCTCAAAATAAAAGCAAGGCAACTGTACTGTGTCCATGGAATGCACTTATTTCCATTTGATTTCTAATCAAAACCTATAAACTCTGCTCACATGGCACCTGATAAGCTCAAATTTGGATTCTAGTTTACCTCAGAGATCAGCCATAGCCAGCTCACATCTCAGGAAGTGAGCCATTCATGACAAGAGGGGACATGCATGAACCCTACCCTGCCAATCCCTACCCTGCCAAATCAGATCAAGAAGTACACCTGCAAAGTGCAGTTCTATTGTGAGATACGTTGCGCTTACAAACACATCTGTGTTAGAAACTATACAATCTTAAAATTTCTGAGGTCTTTACCTTAAGTTCCCCGCTCTGTCACTAACACACTTCTTCTGCTACAACCTGGCTATATTTCAGTCAAGACTCAATTATGACTCTGCTGGTTGAAGTACAGGCTTAAACAAATGAGGGGTGTGGGCAGGCAAATCTTTAGCACAATTAGTTTTGAAAGACAGGCATCAGTCTTCTTGAAATAAGGAAAGAATAGATGATCCCAGTCTGCATCCATGCTAAGCTTCAATGAAGTCCAGAAAGTGTTCAAGCGTGGAAATTTAAATTTTGATTTACCAAGAGAGAATCAACACTTGCCATCACTACTACAGTAAGCTCACACACCCTTCTTTTCAAATTCCCCCAATACCTTTATCATTTATCAGTCCCATCTCACAGGAGGGCCTTGATATTAGCTCATTTGAATGGGATTGTTGGGCAAATAAAATGGCATTTCTTACCAAGAGCATTCATACCAAGAGTTATCTGTGCTCAGACTTTAAAACTGGTATGGTAGCTTACATACTTTTGGAATGACCTATATCAGTTTTGGAGGCCAATGCTAATCTCCCCTCTTGTTTATTGCTCAAACCACTCTCAAATGGTAGTTATGCACTACTTTATTAAATGACAAGGATTGAGAAGTCTCTAAAATGGAGCTAAATTTACTACTGTGGCAAGTAGAAGTTTTTGAACCCAATTGCTTCCTTGGGTATAACCTACTTCAGCCATGAATTTTTTTTTTTATTGGATATGTATGTGTTGTGCTGTTTTAACTTCTCTGTTTGGTCTGTGACTATATTTTTAAAGACCTAAACTATGTCCTGCAAAGAAGAGTCTGGGACTGATGGTGTTCTGAGAAAGCCCCAGGGTTACCATGGTAACCCTGGAATCCTGAACCAGACAACGTTAGTATAGATTCCAGTATAATTGTCCTGAGATTCTCTAAGAATAGAGACTCTATTTCTAGTCCAACAATCTAGTCCACCAACAAGGCCCCTATTCTATTTTGTAGGGTTGGATGACTGGTGAGACAAATCTATAGGATTTCTACAGTCGGCTTTCTCCTCCTCATATATAAACACCAGAGAGCAGCACAGGAGTCCAAGTGGAAAGAAATTCGGGAAGAAGCATTTCAGATTATTGAACATACTCCATCTTAATTAACTCACTATAAATAAGGCTGGGAAATCCCTATGATAGTTTCCAACACTTCGCATTTATCCCATACCTTACTGAAATCTCATACTTCCCATTTCCTTGGTCTTACCCAGTTTGGGTGTGTATGTGTGGGAAGGAACTATATAATGTATTAGTACTGTCTTCTTTCAGCATTTTCTAAAAGAACCACAGAGGTAGGGGAAGTCAGCATGGAAACCCTAGGATTTGATGATGGTGTGGGCAGCGTGAGAAGTCTGAAACATTCAGATCCTGAAGCTCTTAGATATTGTACTTATTCCCTTTCAGCATCTTTCTCTTACTTTCTCCTTAGGGAAAAGCAATCATATAGCCATGCCAGAATATCCACACAACAGATGACTATGCCAACCCACTTTCTTTCTTCTAGAATACTGTAAGTTCTCTCATGCTGATGGCACATCAGCGCTGTCATCTCAAAAGAAGGGTAAAATTATATGTTATTGTTTTGCAAAGAGGCCCATTATTCACTGTGATGGATAAAAGAGCTGATCAAGGAAGGCTTAAGTCACTAGCAACTGTCAGTAGGTATGCGACTCTACAGTTTTCCTTAAGGCCACCCAAGTATTTACCAACTGTATACATGGATTTCACTTAAGTAAAAAGGGGTGCACTGTATAGCTTGTATACTCAATTAAGATCCACTAAATAGGCTGAAGTTACTTCTGAAAAGGCTATGTAGGATTTGGGGACCTAACTGCAATTTTATGCATACTTACTTTGAAGGAAACTCATATAAAGCACTATGATTAGCCTCTATCAGAGCGAAAGTATCAAACTAGCTGGCAACAGCTAGTTTTTGTGTTTGGACCCTAGTAAAAATCATTCAGAAGATGTACTCTTCTTGGTGAAAAATAAATGTGGCTGATTTGAAAACTACAGTTCTATTTTTAAACTATTTACATTTCCAAAAGAGAAGCCAGATGCATGCATTAATATTATATGCAGGTAGACTGCTCAGCTTTCCTGACCTATCACAGATCAGTCCTAAGGTGCAGGTATAGCTCATGATTCCTATTTTATAAAATGTATATGTGTGTGAGGCAGTGGGGGGCAGAGGGAGAGCATATATGGTGGGGGAATTTAAACATTTCATTGACAGCAGAACATTCTTCTGCAAAGTTATATAATGGAATTTCAAGACAATCCAATTTATACTTAACAGACCATGTAGATTAGTACAACATAAGACATAAATTATATAACAGAGCTGGCTTGGGTTTCCAAAGTCCATAGGACCATCTTAACCATTAACGACAAAAAAAGAAAAACATAAGGATGATAAATGATGATCCCAGCAAAATGATAGAATGTCAAAGCTAGTGTCTTTCAGAGGAGCTGGACTGCAATTCCCCATTACCCGCAACCAGCATGACTCTGAAATGGCAACTGTAATCCAAAGCATTTGGAGATAATCAGGTTGTAGAAAGTGGTCTACTGCATCTTTTACCGTGGTTTGTTTTTCTTTGGATCACCTATTATCGTGTTAGGAAAGAGAACATCAGTCCATTTCTCATTGTTCATTTACATTTTGGGTGGAAAGAATGATTAAATTCAAATTATAAGCATGGACTGTATAAACACAAACATTAAGGCTAAGAGAGAAGGAGACAACTTTGTGGAAAAAACAGCAGGTTCCTCACCTCTATGGTAGGATCATACTCATCAACAAAATGATTCTGAATCAGTTGAATGGTCAGTGCACTTTTCCCAACGCCTCCTGCTCCAACCACTACCAGTTTGTACTCTGTCATCTTCTGGGCTACCCCAGCTCAGGGTCTGCTCACGACACAAGTGCCTGGAAACAAACAAACAAACAAACAAATAAATAAAAGCACATGAAGATCATAAAGACCAGGCAAAGGGTTTCTCCCCATATCCCAAATGATTGTCAATCATGCATGCTATCTTACAAACAGAAAACAACCACCACTACTGAGAAATAACTACAGCAAAGGGACTGGAAGTCAGAGCTGTAGCTGCAGATAAGTACATCCTTAGACTCTTTTTATTATAAGACAGGGTAACCACAACATCCCGAAGCTCTAGTCTAAAGGGAAACAGAGCTCTCTGAAAAGCATTATGTAAAACAACATAAGGGAGGCAAAATGTGCACGATGTAGGGAAAGGAGCTATTCATTATTCAGGGCCAGTTAATCAGTATTTAAAACCTATGGCTACCCTGGTACAGTAAATAGAGTGCCAGGATGAGCTATGAAGTCCTCTTCCTGCACCTATGCCTTACTTAAACTTATGTGGCTGACGCAACTAAGATAAAGGATAAAAATACTTGTAAATACGCTGCAAGTGAAATCCAAATGCCTGCCCCTCTTTTCACGCTGGAGTTTATCTCCCATTTATTTCTGCTCATAAAGAATATTCTCCAATTCTAGAAACAAACGACTGAATGAATTTCCTAGACATTCTAAATGTAAAAAATAAAGGCTTTTAACAAGCAACAAATTTGTGGACTATGAACAAATTGCTTTAAACACTGTTTCTTCTCCTTTCGTATACGTGAAAAACGTGAGAGGCAATCACAGATACAGCTCTCGCAGCAATTTCCACAATCAGAGGAACTCCAAAAGCATTGTTATAATTATAGAAATTCTATAATGCATCCCGATGCCCCGCAAATTGTGCTCTCCCCCTCTCCTCTCTCCTCCCACCAGACATATATTTATTTTGTGCTGCATGCTATATGAAGGGACCTGGTATAAAGGAAAAGCTAGAAAAGAATAGTACAGATAATCCTTGAGTTATGACCACAATTGAGCCCCAAAATTATGTTGCTAAATGGAACATTTGTTAAGTAAGAATTCTGCCCCATTTTACGATTTTTCTCGCCACAGTTAAATGAATCACTACAGTTATTAAGTTAGTAACATGGCTGCTAAGTGAATCTGGCTTTCCCAGTGCTGACTTTGCTTGTCAGAAGGTTGCAAAAGCAGATGACAGGACCCCGAGACATAGCAACCGCCATAAACATGAACCAGTTACCAAGCGCCTGAATTTTGATCACATGACTGTGGGGATGCTGCAGTGGTCGTGAAAAACAGCTATAGGCCACTTTTTTCAGTGCCATTGTAACTTTGAACGGTCACTTAATGAACTGTTGTAAGTCAAGGATTAACTGCAGTCTGCAATTTAAAGCATAATAAAGAGTAGCTACAGAACTATATCCAGGGGTATTAATGTCAAACACTCTTAGGAAAGCCTGAAAATATCATCAGCCAGGTGTTTTCTGTTTTCCCTTTTTACTTTCTTGATATACACTACACCCAGTAGGACTTCAGGATATTGTTTTATACCTGAATAAGCATTTAAGAACGGTTACATATGTCAATGGAGAGCTCACAATTTGCTCAAATTACAAATCCAAAGAGTTGCAGAACCAGTATGCATGCTTCTTGAAATAGCCTTGCTCCCACACAGCCCTATTTTTCACCTAAATTGCAGCTGTAGGTATAAGGGTGTGCTGTCCATTTATGCTTTAACCTGTCCTGCACAATACTGGCTCTGAGAATTGAAGATCTTCAAGAATAGAAGACTGACTCTAAAAAAGGCCTGGGTATAAATCATATTGTGTCAGGCTTTGTTTAAAAATAACACGTTTATTGTTTGGTTTATCTGTTCCTTTCACCTTTCTTTGCTGTCATAACTCCCAGTTTCTAAATCATAATTAGAATGGGAATGTTAAATTTCCCAATTGACATTTTCATGACTAAAAAAATCTTGCCAGAACAAGTTAATGTAATCTGCCCAATTGCAATTTTAATAATAATAATAGCAGTAATGACGATAATACATTTTCCTTAAAACCAAATATACAAGTGTTTTAGATGACATAAATAAAACTACAGAAGAAAATCTGCTCTGAATTAACCTAATGATGATAATGATGTTATCCATTCAGTCATGTCCGACTCTTGGTGATTCTATGGGCCACATCTTCTGATCTGCACTACTCCTTTGAGTTTTTTTATGCTCTGGTTGGGCTTTGATGGTGTCCAGCTATCGTGTTCTTTCATGGTTTGGTTTCCTTTTACCATTAACTTTTCCAAATATAACTGCTTTCTCCAGAGAATTTCCCCACATAACATGGCCAAAGTAAGTGAGACAACTTAATAACAACACTTGATAATATTCAATTATTAATCAATACTTTGCTTTTTGTTTAATAAATATATTCATTTATTAGCTTTTAAAATTATTAATACTTAGCAATACTCTTTCATTTTGAGTATGTACAGATCAAATCAGAGACAATTAGCACAGAATTTTATTTTATTTATATAGGACTCAGTCTTCTACACCACCATAGTTACTTGCATTTTATTACTGCAAAAAATAAAAAATGGAGACAGAGCCAAAATATTGCCTGTATCCACAGCAATCTTTTCATGAAAAGGTCCCATTTGAACAGAGTATAGGAAACTAGTTTGCTTTTCTAAGATTCTTTTGGATAACAAAGGAAATAAATTATAGAGAGGGACTTAATTCATTCTGAAAAGAGGACCATTATTTCCCAATTACTCCCATTACATCCATAGCTTATTACAAAAGGAACAGAAATGAGTAAGAATGACTAGATTCAGAAGCAAGTAATCCATCTGTTAACACAAGTTGACCCTATAATCAACCCACAATGCTCAAAATGAATCTGGAAAGGACCAATCCAAACCAGTCATATATCTGTTCTTATCAGTTCTTCCAAAGTGTGAATTAACACTCCAAATAACAGCATAGCAGAAGCATCTGAGCAAACATTTTAACAAACTTAATTTGTTAAATAAAGTTGGAAAGTTGTTTTTCTATGACATATCCACTACAGGTCCTTATTTATTCTCTACAGATCTAATAAATAGTTATGCAAGTGAGATTCTATAATTTTCTCCTGTGGTTCTCTTCTTGGAGGAGCTAAATCTGTCTTCCACTACCTGGAAAAAACTGCACAGAGAGGAATCCCAGAAAGATGGATAATACTGCAGATGAGTTGGTAACCAAGCAATTGATGGTTGGAGAAGAGATGTTAAATTTTCAGTAACTAAGGCAATTCACATTGCAGCTGTCTCTTAGCAGTTTACTGAAACAAAGTAAAATAAACTTTTAAAGAGGTAATCAGAAAGAGCTATTTTCCCATCATTAGGCGTGTTTCACACACATAATAAACTGGTTCTTTGGACCACAGCATAACTACATTCCATGGTACAATTAGAAGTTCATTCATGTACGAAGTATTATTTTCCACCCACTTGGTCCACCGTGAGATCCCTTAGAAACACAAGGCGATCCCCCTTAAAGACAATTATGAGAAACAAAAAGTACTTTATTATGGAATGAATTAAGTGTGTTAATTCAGGGGTCCCCAACCACTGGTCCCTGGACCGGTACCGGTCTGTGGAACAATTTCTACCGGGCCACCGGTTTGCCGGGCACCGCCATCTTGTTTTGATGAAAAAGTGCTTCCGGTGAGCTTTTCCGGGTAAAAAGCGGCGTTTGAGTGCTGAAAGAATCCTTGCGCCTTAGTTTCATCGAAGTGGGGGGCGGCTTTGAACAAAACTAAAGCGCGAGGGTTCTTTCAGCACGCATGGCAAGGCGAGCCGAGCGACCGTCCCGAAGCCATTGTGAAGCCCATCGACACAGGTACAAAGGAGGAGTTGAAGGTGGCGGGGAGAAGCGGGGGACGGCTGGCTGGCCGGTCGCTCAGCTCGACTTGCCATGCGTGCTGATGCCGGTACCGGGCTGCAGATGATTTTGTGATGCCAGTACCGGGCCGCGGCACAAAAAAGGTTGGGGACCACTGTGTTAAATGATACCACCTTTTGCTTTGGGTCTTATAAATATCAGCACACAATCTTGGAGGCAAACTCATGTCATAAGATAAATTAAACAGCTTTTAGTAGTGCTGAAAGATAAAAATCCATGTGGAGGCCCCTCCCCTTTTGGCCAGGTTGCAGAACAGCTACCTCTGATCTGCAGGCAAGCAGATCAGAATAAAGATACAACCAAACTGCTTAAATTTTCTCTGACCACATTGACACTTGGGCTCCAACAGATTAAGTGTGCCTCCTCAGCACCAAACAGAATCCACCCAAGATAAGGGAAATAGCTACACCCTGATGTTAGACCCCCTCACAAAAATCCAAATACAGGCAAAGATCTGCATAAGATCAACACAACCCACACGGCAAGAAACTATTTTCCTCCCCAGATTTCACACACCTACAGGCAGGAATGCCTTTATTTATGCATCTAACAAAGTCTATTACTTCACATTTAAAGTCCATTTAATTTTGTAGCCTATCTTCAACTGCTGTTCTCTATGATAAGCAGGGGGTTGCACTAGAAGACCTCCAAGGTCCCTTCCAACTCTATCATTCTGCAATTCTGTAAGCCATTGAATAAATCTTCCTTTTCAAGCAGTTGCCTTGTATGTTTATTAGTGACCCGGCTTGAATTCTAACCCAGAATCTTTTCTTCTAACAATTGGCAACCACTAAGATTCCTGATCAACAAGAGACTAATTTGGCCCGTGTGAAACTTCCTCCAACCAGCATCTGACCATATTGTCTGGAGGATGCTGCCCCGAGTTCTGCCTGCCATGGCACATAGTAAAGGGAGTTTTTGATTTGAGTCAAGTAGCTTGAATTAGATGACCCAGTTGGTGACTATCTCGCAAATTTGTGTTTGTGTGCCCAGTGATTGAGTGTGTGTTGCTGCCCAGAATCTACATACCACATCATCTTCAGCTGCACCCCATCTCCTATGAGCTTGTGTTGAGCCATGATTGGGAGACTTCGGAAAACAAGGTAGATTGACAGAGTTCTGTAGGCCCCAGAAGGTTTAAAAGGCTGATTGAGTGGGCTTCTGTCTGGTCAATTGCTAGCCTAGTCCCTGCCAAGCCAAACTAGAAAAAGGAGTGTCCAGACTCCGTTAGGGAGTCGTCCCAGAGTGTGAGGCACTTTAAAACTAACCGGTGGATAGGAGTGCTTGTACTCTTCCAAAAAGAATCCTCCCAGGTGCATGGCACCTGAAAACTGACCATTGGATAAAAAATGTATGTCAGCCCTTTTTCATCCTGTCTTACTTTCAGGCACCATGTCCTACACTTTCACTCGTGCAAAGAATTGAATGAAACCATGAGACATTGAGCATCGAACAATACTATCAACGATACTATCAATACAATCATTGGAAGCAGGGAGAACTTAGCAATAGGATAACTGCATTATTTCAGCAGTTTGGAGGCAGTTGCATAAGCATCTTAATGCTAATAAGAGTTTCTTTGGAACTGAGAATTAACTAGAAATCAAGTTTTGGTCACGCAATTACTTTCCATTTTAAAAAAGGCGATGAAGTGGCATTTCTTTCCTTGTGAAAGCAGACAGCTTCAAAAGAGAATACAAGAAAAGAAGGCGGAAGAGTCTTCAGAGGGATTTAATTCACAAGAATGCATATGCCCTGAAATTTCTCTCTTTGTGTTCCTATGCCTCCCGAGATAGAGAGATTCAATTCCTGGAGCTAATCTGATTTCACTCACAGTAACTTAATCCCTTAAAATGAGATAACAACAACAGAGAAAGGGAACTATTGGCTCTATTCAACATGAAAAGCCATCGGTATCACTTGAGCATGGCCACGGCTTGGCTCCCAGTGCTTCAGAGCAGCTTCTCAGCAGTTGATCAACCACTTCATAGCAGGGCCTCCCAAGAAGAGTGGCAGCTTGTCACCACCCCAGAGAGGCTAAATAACCTCCCACACAGCTCAGCCCCTCCTACCAATTATCCTGAAGATACAACAAAAACATTAGGAGAAAGGTGGGAAGGGGGCTAGCATAGCAACTGCAGGTCAGCTGCATTTCTAAGAAGCAACTCAGGAAGTATGAGACCAAGTCAGTTGAAAAGGAGACATTACTACTCCACAGACAGTCACACTCTAATTTCTACAGCTGGCCTCAGCAGCGTCAGAATGAGAAAAAGCCCTCCTTTTAGGGTACGCATGTAATATCAAGAAGACATTGTGTAAAAAGGGCTTCCATCAAATGATAGCAGTTTGACCACTACATCACCCATCCTCTGCAAATGCTACCGCTAAGTATAACAGTTGGCTGTTAACCTTTTCAAACAACAATTGGATAAACTGCTTGGTGTCACAACACAACCATAATGTTTTCTGAGTAAGAAAATATCTTGCATTAATTAAATCATTAATTAGGGTGCAAGAAAAGGAGCCCAGGAGGAATTAATTCAGTTTGGTCTAGTGCAGGGATGTCAAACTGGATTTCTTTGAGCATTGTAATTTTTCATGGGCCAGTGGGCGGGGGAGTGGGGGAGGGGAGATGGGACAGACACCTCCTGCAGCACCCTGCTGGCCAAAACGGGAGTGCGGGGCCCCACGTATGGACCCTTCTGGCCTATTTTTGGCCTGAACGGCCTCTGCAGCATTTTGCCAGCCAAAAGAGGGTGCGGGGAGGCCAGGCAGTCCCCCCACCACCGCGGCCTGTTTTGGATGGCAGAGGCACTATAGGCCAGTCCTTTGGTATTTCCAGGTTGGTCCCGCAGGCCAGATTTAAGCACCCGCAGTCCGCATCCTGCCTGCAGGCCTTGAGTTTGACACCCCTGATCTAGTGGGTTGAGGCATCAGGATAGAAAGCAGGAGACTGTGAATTCTAGTCCTGCTTTAGCCATGAAAGCCATGCCAGGTCACTTTGGGTCAATTGCTCTATCTCAGTACCATCTACCTCAGAGGGTTGTTGTGAAGGGGAAAATAGGAGGAGGAAGGTGTGTTGCGATATATTAACCACCTTATTTATAAAAATACTAAAGGCAGAATATAAATAAAAAATAAATAGGCTTATTTCTTAGAAAGGGGAACTATTTAAATCATTTTCTCCAAATAACAACATTCAAATGCATTGGAATTACAATTCCTAGCAAGAATGACTAATATCTGCATCTTTTGGGATTTATAGTCTAAAACATCTGGAAGAAACCAGGTTGAAAAAGTTCACCTTTGTCTTCGCAGGAGGACTTTTAAAAAGCCAAAGTCTCATAAACTTTGGGATGCCCCTTAGCTCTTTTCTTCCCTCTGGCTTGGCTAAAGACTCTAGAATTAAATACACTGGAGTAAAAAGTCTATAAACGACACAAATATTCCCCAGTTCAGTGCACCTTCAAAGATGCTACCTCTCTTCTTGTGGTGTATTGACAAAGACTCGGGTTAATTAACCAGGCAATCCATTAAGCAGAATCTGATATCTTTGGACTTAGAAGGTGAACTTAGATTTTCACATTCTATAAATAGACAGACACTATTATTTACCCTTCCAGCTCCAGGGCTGTATTTGTTTACATGCTGATCCATTCTTCCCATAGCCAGCAGAACATCTGTACCTCAATTTGGCTCCAGAAGTACTGCGTAAAGCCAGACAGCACACTCAGAATGGAAATCAATCAGGGAACTTTACTCTGCTCAATTCTGTGAGTCAGCACCATATACATATACACACACACGTGCACACACACACACACAATCTAACTGGAGTCAGAAAAATAATTCCTGTATATTTCCAAATGCTCTAGGAAGACATTGTATAATTTTAGTTCAATTACCCTTGGAAAAAAAATTCATTATACTCTATAGATATTATGAACTACAATAGAATAAAATTCATGCAGTTTTATGACATATGTTACCGTGTTTCTCACAAAATAAGGCCGGGCCTTTTTTTTTTTTTTTTTTAAGCCCTGAAAAAACGGCTAGGATGACTTTTCGGGGGTGAATTAATTCCCCCCCGCCACGCACCAGCGCCGTCTCCAGCAACAGCATCTGAGTTGCTCCCGCTTTTCCCCTGTCCCCTTAACAACAGGAAAAAAAAGATTTTGAGCTACCTAGGAGCGCCGCGCGCTCTGTTTTGGTTTAATCCTGAGCGGCTGGGTGGGCATGAGAAGAGCTGAGTGAGCGTCTCTGCTGCTGCTACCCTTGGTGCTCCAGCTTCAGGCTCTGCAAGTTTGCAAAAGTCCCGGTGTGCAGCCCGTTCCTGCATTCCAAGCGCCCAGGCCGAGCTGCAGCTGTCCCTCTCTCGCCAGCGCCGTCTCCAAAAACAGCAGCAGCAGGAATCGTGGAAGTTACAGACGCGGCTCCCCCACCCAAGAAGCGGCTGAAACGCTTTCACGGTTCCTGCTGCTGCTGCCACTGTTGTTGGAGATGGCGTTGGCGAGAGAGCTGCAGCTCGGCCTAGGTGCTTGGAATGCAGGAACGGGCTGCGAATCGGGACTTTTGCAAACTTGCAGAGTCCGAGGCTGGAGCACCAAGGGTAGCAGCAGCAGAGACGCTCGCTCGGCTCTTCTCACGCCCACCCAGCCACTCAGGATTAAACCAAAACGCAGTGCGCGGCACTCCCAGGTACCTCAAAATGTTTTTTTTTTCCTGTTGTTACGGGGACGGGGGGCAAGCGGGAGCAACTCAGATGTTGTTGGAGACGGAGCTGGCGAGAGAGGCACCAGCACCGGTGGGAACCGTGGAAGCTACTGAGGCCTGAGAAGCAGCTGAAACACTGCCGGACATCCACGCTGATGCCGCCTGCCTGCTGACCCAGGTAAGGGAGGGGTAAGGGAACTCCCTGTGCTCCACCATGATTGGCTGTTAGGAGCGGCTGATGGTGAGGCATAACTGCCCGCGGGGCACTCCAAATGGCAAGTTACCCCCCTGCCTCCCCCCCAATTTCACATGTTTTAAACTAGGCCTAAATTTGGGGGGAGGGGCTTAATTTCATTTTATGCCTAGAAAACGTGCTGGGTCTTCCTATTGCGGGGGGGCGTATTGTTGGAGAAACATGGTATGTCACACTTTTAAGATGCCATGAAATCCTTTGTTGGTTCTGCTACAACGTATTTATAAAGCTATGCTACTTTTATTAAAAAACAGGGTAAATAATTATGAAACATAGAAACATAAAGCAGCATAAGGTTGGAAGAGGCTATTTAGGTTATGTTCAATTGCTGTTCAGTTTGGGATTCAGGAGTCCAAATTAAGCAAGCAGGAGAGATATTTCTACTGATGTGAAAACTATACATAGTACAGATATATCTGTGTATCTCAGATCAAACATTGCATTGAACAATATGTAAGATATTCAAACAAGGTATGTGCACTACTGCATTAGCTATTATATATCTTGAATGCAGATAGGAAGTTCCCGTGACTCTGCTCAAATACTACGTTCTTCCTGGAAAGTCTAACATTACGCATGTTCTGTTCTTCATTTCCAACAGAGCTTGCTAAAAAATAGTCTTTTTTTTTAATTTAGAGTCCCAGATTTTAGAACATTCATGTAAAGTAGAATAACTCTGAATCAAGTCATTTCGGCTGTCAGGTGAAGACACACGTTTGCCCAGGGATTTAGATGTTCTACTCTATTATATTTTAATCTAAATTTTAAGGCTGTGCATATTCTGATCCCTTTATATTATTCCTTTTGCTTTTCCATTTATCTGTTCGCTTCAGTTTTAAAATCTATTTTGTAAGTGACTGAGACTGTCCTTCCAAATAAATAGAATGGCATGAACAACTTAAAAATATTAACCCAGTAAATAAAATAGATTTTATTTGAGTCCTAAGCAGACACTCCACAACCATATTTAGTTGAGGTGCTTTCATCCAGCATTGAATTGCTATAATAGATTTATAATCAGCCTCTTTAACTCATTGTCCTCTATCATCGTTGACTAAGGTATTTTCTACTATATATATATATATTTTAACCTTAAAAGATCCCCTTATACACAAATTCATTTGTTAACCAGACTGATGTAATCCCTTTCTGCAAGAATGCTATTTTCAATAATGCACAAGATTACGACGTCACTCAGAAGAGAGATATCACTCAAATATATGCTGCTAAACTAGAATTTGGAAGAGAGGCCAAATTCAACAACAGATCATCATAAATTTCCATGTTGCCTCCCAGGGTTACCTCATGGTATGATGGGAATCCAATAAATTTTACAAACAAACAAACGTTAGTAGTCTTTCATTTTGTCAATCTATTACTTTGTGGCCACTTATCTTTAAAAGAAAACCCTCAATAGGTGGAAACATTGGGCTACCTACCCATTGGGCTACACTGGGCCTGATTAACACAACAGAACTCCAGTCCAATGGGCTATCTATGGAAAAAAATGGCAAGACACTTCTGTTCAGTAACCAAGGGCAAAGATGCCTTTAACTTTTTTTTTCTCACATTCATTTTTATGTTCAATTCCAACATTCAGAACTTTTGAAAGAACAGAACTAAGAAAGCGTTTTGAGAGTGAAGAGGCTTGAGTGGAGGGCGAAAGAATGTGAATGAAAAAAATAATAGGGAAAAGAAGGAACAAAGGAAATTACATTGGTAAAAGAAAACATAGCATCCAGAAAAGAGAGACCATCTAGGAAAGATCTCTATACTGTTTTTCATATTCCCCAGTGACCTCTGTTTCTTTCTGGTCGTTCTCTCTTTGAACAGAATCTTCAGAAGTAGACTTGTTGGGTGAACTGGATGGCTGCAATTCCTTACTGGTATTGTCTGTGGCATGGCTGGAGTCTATTTTGACAGATTTTGTAAATCTGCTTTCACAGAAAACTTAAGTAAATCCCCTTAGCAATTAAGTAGATATTCTGCCATGAAGAGTCTCAGGTTCATCCCTAGGCATGTCCAACTGTTAGAATGAAGTGCAGCATGGTAAAAGATTTTGAAGGTAGTGTTTCCAGGGTCAGAGTTCCTAGAATTTATTAACCCAACTGCATTTTACCCAAAGATCCCTCCTCTTAATACATCTTCTCTCTCTAAAATAAAGTGAGGGATGAAGTAATATGAAAACAGTTGGGGAACTGCCTATGCATGTTACCTGGATTCTAAAATTCTGTCTACCAGGAAGGATGACCAAATGATGAAACCTCATCTATAAACAGTAATGTCCACAATGTTCCATACACAATCCATGAAGTATATAGGCATTTCAGTGGTCCATGCTCAAAAATGTAAAAATATTTTTGTTTGGTAAACAGAATGAAACAGGGCACTTTTATTCAGGATACATACCATAAGACAATTAAACTGGGCAGAAATGATCCAGGGAGAGGGACCACAAAAAGGAGGGAGAGGGGAATCAAGTTATCGGATTTTCTTAGTGATGGTTGCTGAGGGAATGGGAATTGCTGGCAAGAAGGGGAGCCAAAGGATCAGAGAGATATCTACCCGGAGAGCCAGTTTCCTGAGATCACTGGAGTAGGAAACAGAGGGCCAGGGCAATATATACAATGATGGTTGTTATGTATATGTAAATAACGTCGCTGGGTTGACAATATATAAGCTACAAATATATTTGTCTGTAGCTTTAAGGAAAAATACTGTAATGTATTATGCTTTGTTCTGGTTGGTTAATTATGCTACAAGTTGCCATAAGAGGGAGCTATAGATCATGGTTTAATTTCTCTTTCTCACTGATGATCTCTCTTGATACTGATACTGTCTGACTACGGACCGATACTGACTAAACCTGTTTATTTTGATATTCTGTTGATATCGAAGGTTATTTGTTGTATTATGGTTTGATATTTGTTTGCTGTAAAAGACATGGAACCGGTAAGAAGACTTTATAACTAGATGTAAGAAGACTTTATAACTGGATATTTCTCGACTGTTAAAAATTGGTATGACGTGGACTGTTTATTGGACTGTGCTATTTCTTCAAGTAAACATTAATACAACTTGTTCAACTCTGTGTGGCTGTATATTTCTTCATAACTGTTCTCATAAACCATTTTCTGTGTGCATATCCTTTTTATACAAAGGTTACTCTGCACATATCCTAACAATGGTGAATAGAATCAGGGGAAGGAGAAATTCTGGGAAGACTGAAGAGTTAGCTATGTCATAATGGGATATCAGCGGTGGTTGAAGAGAGCAACAGGAGACAGAAAGGAACAGAATGTGTTGAAATGCCGAAGAGATGGGCATACAGACCATGTGGAGGTAAGTGATATGCACCAGCCTTATTTTACCCAAAGTTGTATATCATTGTGGGAGCTCTTCAGATTTTAATAGCAACCAAAATGTTCAAAGTTTGCCTTTTGTTGAACAGCAATCAATCCAAAATGGCTTTGTAGAACTTCAGGAGCATGATCATTCGTTGTAGGGTTGAAACAAAATATATTTACCATTTTATGAATATTCCTATTCAGGAACATCAAGAAATTCTGCAGAGGTCAGTAAGTAATATGAAACTAGACAGCCCCAAGACCAGTCTAACTGTAGATCAGTTTTAAATATTCTGAAAGGAGATTAAGAGAGTGGTTTTGAGAATCTTCTGTAAGCAACAATTCTCCCCACCAAAAAGATTTTCAAGTAACATGGGATAGCTACAGGAAAGCATAAACAAAGGTGCTTGGATAATTTAAGAATTACTGTAGACTAACTATATAAAATCTTTTTGAATTTTTTTTAGCAATCAGGAGATAAACTTTATGACTAGATGTATCTATTTCACCATTGTGGTTTTATAAATGAAGTAAGAGATTCTCCATTAAATGTAATTAAATGTTTATTTCACTTTTCAGATCACAAAGAATGACTAAATAAGCGTTCCCAAATAGCATGAATATATTTTGTATGTCTAATGCAAGACTGCATTTAATCTATGCAAATACATAATTAGTTATTGAGACATCAAGAGTGATGCTGTATGAATTTGCATTTTATATATTAGGGGTTGGATCTACTCTTTTGTAGCATGAAACTCTGCTATGTAACATGCTTGTGGATAAAAGACAACTTTAATTTATATTATTTCTGTGCCCTTAAAAATCTCCAGAGAATAATACCATTGAAAGTGATGGAGATGGGATGGGGTAAGGAATACAATGCCAGAGAGAGGGTGAAACACTACTGTACCAAGTCAGGTTTGCATTCACAATGAAATTTTTGTGTAGGCTTGGAATCAAGCTTATAGTTTTACAATGACTATCTTTAAATACAATGTGGGTGCATATAACTTGTAGGAACATGCATAATAAGTAGGTTTTAAAAGGAATAAAATAACTCAGAATTAATTGTAGCTCTTGAGTCATAATGGAAAACAATATAGGAAGAAAAGAAAGACAGCACACTTATTAAAATGAACCCCACCCCCATTCCAATTTTTGTTCAAAATAAACACATTAAAACCTAAAGCACAGTAAAACCATTTCAATAAAACTTTTTAACATGCAAAAACCCATGCACCTTTGATACAATTTGCTCCCACTTAATGTATAGTGATTCTACCTGAAGTTCCTTTCACAAGAATAGTTTTATAACTTCCAAACAATAAAAATCTCAGAAAAAGTGTATGTCCATTAACCCTGGTTTCTGAATTAAAACTAAATACACATGGCACTCCTCAATCATCCAAAAACAGAATACTAAAAAAAGGCACACCTATAAAGAAGTTCAGCCCCCACATCTCAGTCATTACTCTGAAGTTGGAAGAACAATTCCAAAACAATGGAGTCTTAATGAGCAATGCAACCATATTCAGTGCCAAAATGTGAGGTTGGCTGGCCTACTCTAGTAGAATTTCATGCAAGTAAGCAGCAAGAAACCTTCCTAAAGTAATTGGGCTGGAAAATACTTTTAATAGTTTAATTATTTATTTATAAACATACATAAAAGCAGTTTGCTGAAGCAGATTCCAAAAATTATTAGGTTAAATCTTTTTGCTTTCATCTGGAATCCACAATTCAACAAGAAAGTCCAAGATCACAGAAAATTCAGGTGACTGCTTCCCTCTGTTCAATCTTGGCTAATCCATGAGAAATACATAGTTCCATGAGTAATCCTGAACTAGGAATTTAAATATTGCTACACACCACTGCAATGGTTTGAAAGCATTGCAGATCTGCCCCTACAGGAACTGTTAGCCCTGACAGAGATAGATTTTAAAATGAGCTTAGATAATCCTTAAAGTCTGCCTAGGTTATATGATTACCTAAAGACCAAATTAAAACAGATGCTGCCCACATTCCACAAAGTTAAGATTACATACTATCTTAGATGCACGGATTCATATGTGTGTGTATGCCCTCACTTATACCCGCATTCCAAGCAGGGAAGAGGACAAAGAGAGCCGCTAGGGAAGATTATAAGCATACTATATTGAGAAATAGTGTTTCCTTGTTTGCTTACTTCTTCATCACTCAGAAACAGCAGAACTGAAATTTATATAATTATACGCTCTGCTTACTATATTGTCAATACATGATTTGGAATAAAATAGAGCATTTATTCATGGATGTTTAACGTTTTACTCATTCCAACTGCGTATTTGTTGAGCTGCCTTATCTCAAAATAGGAAATCTTGAAGCTTATAAACTATATGATTCAATATTAACATTTATTACCAATATTCACTTTTTTTTAACAATTTGGCATTCTGTTTAGAAAAACAGATTTCAGAAAAGCTCTGGATTGTTGGAATTTCAACTATATATCCTAAAGCAGATATAATAGGGGCAATTGAAGTTAAAAGGTTAAGAAAATTATATTTGCATATAAACATAGGCATTAGATAATTTGATAATTAGATAATTTTTAATAGTGATGCCATAGAAACAGTAACCAAAAATACTGCAGGTAAGGTGTTAAACCAGCCTTTGATAATGTTTTGATAAATTATTTAAAGTTACCAACCACCACATTTTTGTTAAATTTCTCCTCCTTCCTTGCAATGCTTTGCTATTTTTGATATAAATATCACAGATACTTCCTGAGTTCATCACCCACCTCAGCTAGTCCATGGTTTATACATGTCTGATGTATTTAAATGTTTTCCCCTATCAAACTTCTGTATTTTCAAAACTGTGGAAGAAATCACTGAAATGTCAGAGTTAAAGTACCCAGTCTGATATCAAAGATTAGGGATTTAAGTTTTGCATGCTTTAATTCTGTTTATAGAAACTAAAGCAAGAATGGTATTCAGTGAAATTTGGCTCAACATATTGAGTGAATTCAGCCATAATAGTTTATAAAATATGGCTTAGCAAGTTGCATAAATGCTTCCAATTATAGTTATTCATGAAACAAATTTTAAGCAAATAAATGTAACAGGTAGAATGAATCTAGCCACAAGATTTTATGGGGGAAAGGATATTTATTTCCACCTTTTATGTAAAATCTGAATATACTTTCTATTTTGTATAAATTCTAGCCAGAAGAATTTGGTTTATGTCATTTTTATTTTATTTTCTGCACAATCTACTTGGATTAGAGTATTTAAAAACCTGAAGGAAATGTGAAGCTCTTAAGATTTTCATTTACTTTTGAGCATTCTACAGGAAAATATGCTAATTATATACCAAAGAGGAAGACATTCCCATCAGTCAGCTTCAGTATTTCTCAATCTCATTTTCCCCAACTATTTCCTTGTTTTATTTCATGTTCTTTTTTATCTCTTGTATTCACTGTTTGATTCTATATAAATGAATAAATTAAATGATACCAATCTGGTTTCTATCTGGCAAAAAATAATAATCTCAGAGCCTAACATTTTGCATATTTACTATAAAAAGGTACAAATCATGTAAAGGTTCTCCTCTGTATTAACTAGTTTATTTTTTAAGTAGGCATTTCGGCTTGGACATCTACTATTTTAAAAACTATTTTACTGAAATATCAATATACAAATTCTATAACCAAACAATCAACCTGAATAAACTAAGCATCAATTTCAAGTGTCCACTATGAATCAATAGTGATAAATGGTCTAACTCTTTCAACCCCAGAAACATCTTTCAGTCTAAGATGCAAAAGATCTTAACTATAACATGGTACCTGTTAGGAATGATAGTCACCTAACAGTTGGGTTGGCAATATATAAACCAGGATAGTCATTTAATACTGTTGTATCTTTAAGAGAATGCTGTAAATGTGATTGGCTGAGGTTCCTCCAACGGCCATAAGATGGAGCCACAAACCTGGTTTGTCTTTTTTGCATTTCCTTTGCTTCCTTTTTTGCCTTTTGCCTGATCGTCATTCTGCTTGATTTGCTGTGAGTCTTGCAACTGTTCGCAAACTCTGTTTACTGAACTTTGTTTATGATATTGGTAAAGAAAAGGACTTCATTTTTGGATTATCCGTGGACTGATTGTTTTGAATACTAACTGCTTTAACTATGTATGATTTGGACTGTTTGTTGGACTTTGTTTACCCGTTTACTGGAAGTAAAACTTACATTTTACTATTCAGTGTATCTGTGTGCTAGTTGTGTGTTATTCATCACCACTCTCACTATGTTTCCCTGAGTGCACTCATTCTTCTAACGGGGAATACCTCAACACTGGTTATGGGCCCAGACTCTGATAACTGAGACTTAGTGTGAATACACAGTACCGTATACAGACAGCTGTCTACTGTTTTAATTGTGGGTTACTGTCCTGGTAAAGATGGCACAAGACCCATCAACAAGTCTATCACTGATAACCCAGCTGGATGGAACAAATTATGTTTCCTGGTCTATGCAGTCTACTTCTGCGTAGGGAAGGGTTATGGGCTGCAGTTCAGGATCCACCGGATGTAAATGCTTGGGATCGAAATGATGACGATGCCAAAAAGTTAGCTGACTTTAAACAGAACAACGAACGAGCTCTTTGTATAACTGGACTAACACTGAGTGACCAGCAGCTAGTCCATATTCATGGAGAAGAGTCTGCTGCTGGGTGTTGGGAGAATTTGAAGAGGATTTATGTTCGTGACAGTGTAGGTGCACACATATATCTTACACGTAAACTGTTTAGAGCATGTCTTCTGAAAGGTGGAGATATGTTAGCTCATTTGAACTTTATGAAAATAACTTTTCAAGAGCTACAAGAAAAGGAACTGATTTTTTCAGAGCTGCATCAGGTTTACATCATTCTTTCCTCATTGGATGAAAGTTAAGATTACGTATCTTCACCTTCAGGAAGTCCTGACCAGAAATGAACTGACATTGACTGACATAACTGGATGATTGTTAGAAGAGGCAAGAAGAAGGCAGGACAGAGACCAGCTGAGAGAGAAACAACCACAATAAGAGGATTTGTTTTCAACTGCCTATACTGTTAGGAAATGTTTTTCTTGTGGGGCTAGGGGACATATAGCTAGATTCTGTAAGAAGGGAAAAGGGGCATTGGTACTTACCTGATATGCCCATTCTATTTGAGCTGCGAGGAGCATCCAGAGATGGGAGGCGCTTCAGTCTCTGCCTGCTTAGGCTGAACTCGAATTGAGGAATGCTCCTCCCCTTCCACGTGACTCTTCCAGGGCGTTCCCCAGTTTTGCAAAGGCGAGAGGAAAGAAATGTTGCTCCTATCTCTATCACCTAAATAATTTTTGGTCCTTGGCCGAGAGAGAGGCCCCACCAGACAGAAATTAGGGTGGGGCTGGATGCTCCTCGCAGCTCAAATAGAATGGGCGTATCAGGTAAGTACCAACGCCCCTTCTCCTATGAGCTGCTCGGAGCATCCAGAGATGGGACATACCAAAGCTTGGCCTGTCCTAAGGGAGGGACTCCGCCTGATCCTGGATCTCCCTAGGGTCCCTAAAAACACATTGCAGGACCCGCTTGCCGAATGAAGCCTCCGCAGAGCCAAACACGTCAATTTTGTAGTGCCGAATGAAGGGGGAAGGTGACGCCCAGGTCGCTGCCCAGCATATTTCGATTATTGGTGCCTGGGTAGCCCAGGCCGCAGAGATGGCTGCACTCCTGGTTGAATGGGCTGTGATGCCCTTAGGGACCTGAAGGGCCTGGGACTGGTACGATTTTGCTATGGCCGCCCTAATCTATTGTCCTATGGTAGACGATGACGCCCTGTGTCCCAGGGTTTTGGGTTGGAAAGAAAGAAATAGGGCCTCCGACTTCCTGGAGGGCTTTGTGCGTTTGATGTAAATTTGCAGCACGCGTCTTACATCGAGTTTGTGCCATTGTTGTTCCCTTTCCTATGACGGATTGGGACAAAAATTTGGGAGTATGAGCTCCTGGGCTCTGTGGAAAGCCAAATTGACCTTTGGTAGAAAGGTGGGGTCGGGTTAGAGAACCACCCTATCTGCGTGAAAGACACAGAGGTCTTGCCTGACAGACAGGGCCACTATTTCCGAGAGACGTGGGGCTGATGTAATGGCTACCAGGTAAAAAACCACTTTATATGTTAGGAACTGGAGACCCATCTCCCTCAAAGGCTCAAAAGGCTCTTTGGAAAGGGAGAGGAGGACTTTATTGAGGACCCAGGTGAGATAACGGTGCACTGGGGGGTGCGTAGGTTGGTAGCCCCTCTAAGGAAAGCTCGGATGAGGGTGTGGTGAGAGAGGGAACTGAGACCCTCATAAGAAAGGACTGATGACAGGGCAGCTACCTGATGCCTTAGTGTGTTAGGAGACAGCCCCTTGTCAAGTCCCTCCTGAAGGAAATCTAAAATTTGAGCAATGGAGGGAGAAACTGGGTTAATTTGAAGTTTGTTGCACCAACGACAGAAAATGGTCCATGTGGCATTATAAATTCGGGTGGTTGATGGCCGTCTGGCCGCTAGGATGGTATCAATGACCTTATTTGAGAGCTGCCCTTTCCTCAAAGTGCTCCGCTCAACCTCCAAATGGTCAGTTGGAGCCATTGCGGATCTGGGTGTAGGAGGGGCCCTTGGGACAAGGAAATCCTGTCTGATGGGATCCTCCGGGGGGGCACCGAGAGAGTACGGAGGTCCACTAACCACCACCGCCTGGGGCAGTAAGGAGCTACCAGGAGCAACTCCGCCTTTTCGTGGAGGAGCTTCTGGATCACCCTGGGTACCAGAGCCAGAGGAGGGAATGCATAGAAAAGCCTCGAGGGCCATGTGCAGCGGAGCGCATTGTGATTCTCCGCTCCTTGGGATGGGTATCTTGAAAGGAATCTGGGGAGCTGGGTATTGAGGGGGGAGGCAAACAGGTCTATCACCGGTTTCCCGAATACCCTTGTTGCCTCTCTGAACAAGGATGGTTGGAGGCGCCACTCCGTTTGGTCTATGGTGGCCCTGCTTAACCAGTCTGCCTGGATATTTGATAGCCCTGATATGTGCACTGCCTTGATGGACAGAAGGTTGGTCTCTGCCCAGCGACAGAGGCGCTCGGCTTCCTTCATTAGCTGGATTGAATGTGTGCCCCCTTGTTTGTTGATGTGCGCTTTGGCTGTGACACTGTCTGTCAAAATGAGGACGTGTTGCCCGCGTACCTGGGGGAGGAAGCTGCGTAGGGCCAGGAGAACGGCGTGAAGCTCCAGCCAATTCATACTGCACAATTGTTCTATTGCAGTCCATCTCCCCTGGGATGAGAGAGACTGGAAGTGGGCGCCCCATCCGAATAGGTTGGCATCCATGGTGATAGACAGCCTTTGAGGTTCCTTGAAGAAACAGCCCTTGTTGATGAATGGTCTTGCCAACCAGAGGAGGGATGTGAGGACCTTGGGCAGAACCCTAACTGGAAGCTTGGAATTGCTTCTGCCAGATCTCTAATACGGGAGCAGGAACCACTGTAGGGATCTGGTATGAAGACAGGCCCAGGGAACAATAGAAATGCAGGAAATCATTTTCCCCAATAATTTTGACAATTCCAATAAGAGCACTCTCTTGCGGTGTCTAATTTCCTTAACCGATTTCTGAATACTAAGGAGTTTTTCTGAGGACAGGTAGACCTTGCCTTCCACTGTGTTGATAAGAGCCCCCAAGTGGGTTATCTGAGTAGAAGGGAATAACTGTACCAACAAGCACTCCAATTAAATACAAGCCAGAAAATAGAGAAAAGCTAGAATAAGCTCTGAGATAAAGCTAGGCGGGGGCCTGGTAGTTCAGAAAAACACTCACAGCCTTGAATTAAAGAGAAACAAAATGGTGTGCGCCATGAGGCAGCCTCCAAAATGGCGGCCGTTAAGACGACGCACCTTCCAGCATAGTTTCCCTGCCTGGCAGGCTAAACCGAAGCTCAGTTTAGCAAGGGGTAGAAGGAGAGACTAGAGTTTCTCTTTAAAGTAACCACAATAAAGGAAAGAAAGGCAAAACGGCATTCGAGAGTGGGGGGGAATGAACGGAACGGCTCAAACGGATCAAATAAATCTGTGAAACGAAGCGACTAGCAAAACGGCAACAAAATAGGCACACAGAGAGAGAGATATTAGGCTGTGGGAGGTAGTGCGAAAATCGCTACTGCCCCTCCCTTGGCCTCCCTAGGGGGCGAAAATTGCACTTCCCCTTAATAGCTAGAGTGCTAAACTGAGCAATTGCGCAGGGCTAAGGAGAGGAAATCAAACCTGGAATTAAAGCTGCTTGAAATAGCTATAGGAATCCAATAATTCTTGCTTTGGCCATGGAGCAAAGAGCAGAAACAGCCTGTCTTGCATGAGGCTGAGCAAAAACTGGGGAACGCCCTGGAAGAGTTGGAGCGTTCCTCAATTCGAGCTCAGCCTAAGCAAGCAGAGACTGAAGCACCTCCCATCTCCGGATGCTCCGAGCAGCTCATAGGAGAACGACAGAATACTGGTAATCACCAGAAGGCTAAGAGAATGTTAATTTAGCTATGTCTAGCAATTCAACTGTAAACCAAGATTTGTGGGTAGTTGATAGTGGAGCATCGCAGTGCATTACTAGAAATAGAGAGAGGTTTCTAAAGATGTCCATGAGTAAGCAACATGTATCATTAGCAAATGGATGGAAGATGAAAGCATCTGGTGAAGGTACTGCATATTGTTCATGTGTAAATGAACATTTACCTATGTTATATGTACCTAAACTGAAATTTAACTTGTTATCAGTAAGGGCTTTAGTTAATATTGGTTATGTAGTAACCTTTAGGGGAGATAACTGTATAATAGAGAAAGAGGGTAAGAGTGTTACTGCTAATTTAGAGAATGATTTATATGTGATACAGACGGCTAATTCGGTTTATAACAATGTTAAGCCACCTGACAAATGTATATATTTACTGTATAGATGTCTAGGGCACATTAATTTCAAAATGCTGAAACAAACTGTTAAATTGTCAGAGGGAGTACAATTAAAACCCTGTAGCAAGTACTTAAACTGTAATGCCTGTAATCAGGAGAAAAGCAAGGTTACTCCTGCAAACAGACTGAACGGGTTTAAGACCAAAGAACCTTTAGAGGTTGCTTTTGCTGACATAATTGGTCCTATGAAACCCAGTTTGGGAGGTGCCTGCTATATTTTGAGTATAATGGACCATTACTTACGGTACGGTTTCTGCTATCTAATGAAAAACAAAATAGAAACGTTCCAATTTTTCTTTAACAGCTAAGATTTGTTGAAAGGAAAATGAGACATAGAGTAACTACTTTAGTTACAGATAATGGGACTGAGTTTATTAACACTAGATTCCAAACGATGTTGAAATTGGCTGGTGTCGAGCATAAACGTTCTGCCCCTTACAGGCCACAACATAACTCGTTTATAGAACAAAGGGGCAAACGTTGCAAGCCATGGCTTGCACTATGTTATCCGATTCAGATTTGCCTGAAACACTGTGGGGTGAAGCCATAATGTGTGCCAACCATGTGTTAAACAATGTGGTGAATACAACAACTGGTGAATTGCCATTCACTCGTTGGCATGGCAGAAAAACAAATTTAAGTTATCTACACACATTTGGAGCTCCAGCATGGGTTCATATTCCCTCACAAGTAAGACTGAAAGGGCAACATAGAACTAGTTAATTATTTTTTGTAGGTTATGAGGCCAACCATACATGGTTTAGATTCTGGGCTCCAGGCAAAGCTAATGTTTACTGTAGCGCTAGTGCTAAATTTCTTGAGCACGTTGTGTGGCATAAACTAGAACAGGACTCCAATAATGATGTTGGATCGACACCCAAGTAGTCCCTAACGATGAGATAGTTAAACTATCAATAGCCATTAAAAAGGAAGAACAGGTATAGGAGGAGGTAAAGAACAGGAGCAGGTGGAACAGGAGAGCTCACCAGTAAGCCCTGAGATGCCTAGACATTCAACCAGTGTAACATGACCACCAGATAGATATCAGGCTAGTGTAGCATGCCAAGTAAATATAGTTCCTACTAACTATAATGAACTGAAACTGTATCCTGCTAAGGATCAAGCTGCTTGGCAGGAAGCAATGGATAAGGAACTGAAATCCTTACAAAGGTTGGAAGTAAACGAAAATGTTAAGTTACCTCCAGGTAAGCATGCCATAGGGTGTAAATGGATTTATAAAATTAAGACAGGTATGGATGGGACTGTTACCCATAAAGCCAGGTTAGTAGCACAAGGGTTTGATCAGTCATCCAATGACTATGATGAGATGTTTGCACCTAGTCTGAAGGTTACCACATTATGAGCAGCATTAGTGTGGGCAGCTAAGAAGAAATACAAAACAAACCATTCAGATGTTGAGACGGCATATTTACACGCACCGTTACAACATACTATATATTTAAAGAAGCCTTTGGGGATAAAAACTGATAACAAAACTGATTGCTGGAGATTAAAAAAGAGTCTTTATGGCTTGAAGCAATCTGGCTATGAATGGAACCAGTGCATAGAATTAACAAAGCAATTAACAAAGATAGGTTTTGTAGCTGGCATGGCTGATCCATGTTTATTCAAAAAGGAAAGTGATTGTGTAGTTTCATTGTTGCTATTGTTCACTGATGACATAGCATTAATAACTAAAATTGAGCAAGAAGCTACTGGGATTATTTCATTGTTAGAGAAGAAATTTAAAATCAAACATTTAGGTGAGATTAAGCAGTATCTTGGTTTGAAAATAGATAAAACTAAGGGAGACTACAAAATCTCACAGTCAGATAAAATTAACCAGTTACTGAAGAACCTTAAAATGGAACTTTGTAAACCGGCTAAGACACCAATGAGCCAGGAGTTTAGCCACAGTGATGTGCAAAGTCCTGTTTTTGATAAAGACATTTATCAATCATTAATTGGTAGCTTATCCTATCTTAGTAATTGGTCTAGGCCAGACATAGCATATAGTGTCAACCAATTAGCCAGTTTAACGCTGAGCCTACTGAAAGGCGCTGGCAAGCTGCTAAGCATGTGTTGAGATATCTTAAACAAATGATGCATTATGCATTATATTTGGAGCCTAAGGATGAATTAAGTTTAACTGCATATGCCTATGAAAGTTTCGCTACAGATGTACTTACATGTAAATCAACATCAGATACTGCAGTGTTATTAGGAAAGGTGTTAATTGGATGGCGGTTTATTCAGCAAAAACATCTAAGCTTATCAACAATGGAGGCTGAATTCTCATATTTGTCTGTATTATGTATGGACTTAGTATGTTATAAACAACTAATGATAGTCATGGGAAGTAAAGTAAAGGAACCTATTGCTGTATATGAAGACAACCAACCAGCAATTCCGATGGCTTCCAATCTCACCGTAAAGACAAGATCAAAACACACCGATATAGTAGTCACAGGTCTGGTCCTTTGATAATCCTGGAGCAGCCATCACATAGTTTAACCATCACATCTCTGTTCCGAGCTGAAAGTTGCAGCCAAATTCACCGCTCAGTCAGTGTTCTGGGAAGACATGGCTCGGTGATAAAGGGGCTTCCCTCTGCGCGAGCAGGCGAGTCAGCAGGGCACTGCCTGAATTGGTGTCTGGGGCTCAAAGGCCCTCTTCCTCCAGCCTTGGGAGGGGCGCCGCTTTCTACCCTGCCCCCTTTTGGATAAGCCCAGCCGGGTGCCATGTATTGGGTATGGTAGCGGACAGGGAAATGCTGCGCGCTCCCCCACTTCCAGCAGGACCTGCTGGTGAAGCATCCCTCTCATGCACCCACCACTGCAGTTGGGTGCATGAGGGGAACACATTCCACAAGGGGGAGGAAGACACGCTCCTGCCCATTGTGTTGAGCCAAAGAGCACTGGTGGGCAGGGGAGCAGCTGCAGCCAGCTGGCGAAGTGATGCCAGTGGGTGGGCTGACATGTGCAGGGAGGGGAGCACATAGGAGATGGCAGCATCAGAACCCTCCCTGGCTCTTCCCCGAAGCGCCTCATACCAGCCAAATCTCCTGCCCTGAATACTGCCACTACTGCTGCTTTCCATCTTGCTTGAGATGCCTGCAGCGGCATTTCAGGCAGGACGGGGCAGCAATGGGGGGTGGGCTAGCAAGGCTTCCCAGAATTCTCCCTGGCTCTTCCCTGAAGTGCCTCACACCAGCCAAATCCGCTGCCCTGAATGCCGCCACCACCACTGCTCCCCACCTTGCTCGGGATGTCTCCCAGGGATAGAAGTTTGGCCAAGCTACTTGCAAAACCCTCTCTCTCTCTCGGAGCGCTCATGGAGAGAAGCAGTCAGTCATTCTCGTCTCTCAAGAGCTCGGCCGAAGTTTCCCACGCTGCTTCTGTGAGTGGTCCTCGAGAAAGAAAGACGATTTTGCAGAAAGCTTGGCCAAACTCCTATCCCTGGGAGTCAAAGCGCTCAAGCATGAGAAACTTCAGCCGGCTCCTTGAGCAAAGACGGAATGTTGATGCTGCGCAAATGCAAGTAGCACGGCACTCCCACACCTTCCGGCCATCTCCACTGTTGTTTTGGCCTGCCTGTGACGCTGTTCCCCTCTTGCCACAACAGCACCGTTATCTCGTCTTGGCCGGTGAGGGCTGCTCTGCTTTTTGCACATTGCACCACCCGCAAATTTGCACATTACACGTGCCACCTCCTACGGCGGAGATTTCCAACCCCACCATGGCCGGTCTCATATTCCAGAGCTGCAGTAGTCACAAGACTGGCCCTTTGGTCATCCAGGAGCTACTCCAGGATGACCAAAGGGCCAGTCTTGTGACTACTGCAGCTCTGGAATATGGGACTGACTTTCCACCAACATCAGCAAGCCACCCTGGGGCAGATTTCCCTCCCCCGCTGTTGGTCTTACCTTCCAGTTCCAGCTTGCGTGGCTCTACTCAAGGTAAGGTTTGCCCTCAGCCAAAAGGTGGGGGCCAGTGGGTGGGCGGGCCATGTGGACGGCGCAACCTTGTGTTCCTGCAGGCCATATGGATGGCGCAGCCTTGTATTCCCACACAGCCTGGATTAATTATTTTGGGGGGTACTCTGGGGGAGACATTGATCTGTGGATCACCAAAATTTTCTTGCGGACCACCAGTGATCCACAGCCCACTGGTTGGCGATCACTAAACTAAAGGACACAATGGAATGTATTCTTCCATAATTATACTCCTGGAATTTTCCCATTTCAACCTTACACATTTCTGAACTAAAAATGTTTCCAATCAAACCAACCTAGAACATTTCCTTATCATAGAAACTGCAGTCAGAATCCAACTTGCTGACTGACCACATATTCATCAAAATGTCTTCTCACCACAACCTACTCATCCTGACAGGGAAAACCAGAAGGAAGCTGTAACTGCATTGTGCTAGTGTTATTAAAGTACTGTATTGTGCTCCTCTTGTAAATATAACACAAAAAACAATATTCTGTATTATGGAAGTTCATCCCTTTATGAAACCACACTATATTTCAATTAAAACTCACTTAAGATGAGAACAGACTAAATTGTGGTGAGCTTGGCAGAAAACAGTAACATTATGCCAATTTAAAAGGCAAGTTTCTAAATAAGTCGCAATAGGCATTTCTAGTAAAACTTATTCCAGCATTTAGGAAATTAATAGTCATATTGTGAATAACATTTCATGGGAGATCATTATCTGAAGAATGAAACAACAGAACAACCTAATCTATGCCAATTGCTATAATTGTTTTCTTGTCTCCAATTAATCATTTCCTAGTACTCAAGTCCTAAGCCCCTCTTTAAACAACATGAGAATAGGTTTCATATGGCCCACAAAATTTAAGAAAAAGATTTTGTATTTCAGATGCACAAAATAAAACCCTGCTCAAATAAATTCTAGTTACAATGTTACAGAATATTCAGGGATTATGATACTATACACATTTCTATCACATGGATCGGGGCAGGAGAAGATTTTCTTATATATCATGTTTAATATGTCCATTATCTCACTGCTTTCACATACACAGTTCCTGCTAAGGCAATATGTCACGCTGGGGAAAATGGTTCTCCTTCACAAGACAGTCCCTTTGCTCCATAAAATATGTAACTTGATCCTAATTGGAACCAGATTTAACCTCACCAAGCCACTGCTAGGGTGGGATATTTGTCTCCAATATAAAGTTAGTGTTGACTTTTTAGTCAGTAAAAGTTAACACCAACTTAATAGCACATAATCACCCAGATTTCATGAATCCACATACGATGAAAACGATGGTCTCCTTAGTAGTCCACATAGCAGAAGTATGAGCAGAGCTGCAATCAAGATAACCTATCTCATCGCTATGTATTTTATACCATTTTATAGAGCGAAAAAGTAAATTCAAATTAGCCTGTTTTATGGTAAAGAAAAATGAAGGAAGAACAGAACAAACTTTTTCTAAAGGAGAAAGAGAAAATAGTAATAATGAAGCACTGAATGAAACTGCTAATGGCTCTCAAACGGCAGTAATGTATTAGTTATACCAAGAGGTTATTTTCACAACACAATAAACTACTACTCACAATTTGCAAACGTGGATAAACCAGTGGTCAGATTCAAACAATGAACTCAAACAATACCAGACAAAAATATTTTTGCTAAGCAAAATAGGTGAATCCAGTTTACCTGTGCACTCATATTCCATAACTTTTAAGCAATGTTGAACAAAAATATAGTTGAAAAGTTGCTTTTTTCTACCTTAGATATTTCTGCATGATTAGCACTCATAAGACAGCTTTTTCCCATTCCATGACCTACTTAAACAGCAAGATTTTTAAAAGAAATTTTCAAGAGATGCTAGTTTCAGTTTTGGTAAATTCTAGACAATAAGTGGACATTTATGATTGCAGATTTACAATCTAGAAGAGAACAAAAAATAGTTTGACATTGTATGCTTAATGAAAACCAGGCAAAAATACTGAAAGTTACTCTAAGGTAGAGATATAACATTTTTAGAATTTGAAGGAGTAAAAAAAAGTCTGCTTTTTAAAAAGATATTTTTGGGAAACTAGGAGGAAAACAAATTTAACTGAAAGGTGTGATCCCTTGTATTTTGCACTGTGGTTATTCTAATGTCTATGTTTATTAAAATAAACAATATTGATTCAAAGATATTACGTGCAGAAAAAAAATCATGAATGAAATAATTGAGTAAATATTAAATATATATTATCCATCATCTTAAAACAACTCAGATCTGTTGTAACTTATTCAGATTTAATAATCAGTCAAAAAACTAATTGTAATTATAGTTTGTAGTTACTTCAGTAACTTATCACTTCTTGCATCTTCAATTCTGTAATTAAAATAAGGAAAAGACTCATATGAATTTTTAAAAAACTAAATATTAAAGCCTTTTTCCGGACACTGCACTGAAGGAGTCCTGTTTCAATCCTGTCTAAGGTTTTAGTCTTTCTAGTGTTAAGTAACAGCAACCAGATGTTCAAAAAGCAGCAGCACAAGCTTTGTACAGAATGAAAATAAACTGTTATCTCTACAGAATGGGCGTTGGTCTTACCTGACACGCCATTTCTCTTCAAGCTGTGAGGATCATCCAGAGTGGGAGGTGCTCCAGTCTGCGTCTGTGTAGGCTGAGCTTAATTACTGAGGAACGCTCCGCCCTCCATCACGTGGTCCCTTGCAGCGTTCCCCAGTTTATGCGAAGTCGAGAGGGAAGAGAAGTTCGCACTCTCATCTAATTAGACTTAAGGGATCATTGGCCAAAACAAGACTCCCCCAAACGGTGAAAAGAAAAGGGTGGGGCTGGATGATCCTCGCAGCTCGAAGAGAAATGGCATGTTAGGTAAGACCAACGCCCATTCTCCTTTGAGCTGCTCGGATCATCCAGAGAGTGGGACATACCAAAGCTTGGCTGTCCTACGGGAGGGACTCCGTCTGGGGTGGAGGCTCTCGTGGGTCCTCGATAACCCCCTGAAGGACTCGTCTGCCAAACAAGGCCTCCGCTGAGGCAGATATGTCTATCTTATAATGCCTGGTGAAAGGAGACGGGGAGGCCCAAGTGGCGGCCCGACAAATGTCCGAGATTGGAGCCTGGGTAGTCCAGGCTGCCAAGGTAGCCACACTTCTGGTGGAATGTGCAGTGACCCCGCTGGGAACTGGCAAAGCCTGACACAAATAAGCCTTAGCGATAGTGGCTTTGATCCATCAGCCATTGGTAGAAGGCAACACCTTGTGGCCTAAGGTCTTGGGTTGAAAGGAAAGGAATAGGGATTCGGACCTCCTAAAGGGTTGTGTGCATTTGATGTAAATGCGGAGTGCCCGTCTCACATCCAGGGTGTGCCACCGCTTCTCCCTCTCCCGCAAGGGATTGGGACAGAAGTTAGGGAGTGTGAGTTATTTTGCCCTGTGAAAGGTTGAGTTGACCTTGGGCAAAAAGGTCGGGTCAGGTCGGAGAACTACCCGGTCAGCATGGAAGATGCAGAGGTCCTTTCTCACCGACAGGGCTGCTATCTCTGAAATTCGGCGTGCTGAAGTAACCGCCACCAGGAACACGACTTTGAAAGTTAAGAATTGGAGGGTGGACTTCCTGATAGGCTCGAAGGGAGGTTTAGTGAGGGCCACAAGGACCTTGTTAAGGTCCCAGGTGGGGTATCGATGCACGGCAGGGGGACAAAGGTTAGTGGCTCCCCTGAGGAAGGCCCTGATGCAAGGGTGGTGAGAAAGGGGCCCAAGATTGTCGCCAGAGACGACGGTCGAGAGGGCCGCTACCTGGCGTCTCAAGGTGTTAGGAGAAAGCCCTCTCTTCAGCCCATCTTGGAGGTAATCCAAAACTTGAGCAACGGAGGGCGAGAGCGGATTGACCTGGGAACTATCGCACCACTTGCAGAAACTGACCCAAGTGGCATTATATATTCGGTTAGTTTAGGGCCATCTGGCGGCTAAGATGGTGTTAATAACTTGGTCGGATAGGTTCTCGTTTCTTAACCGTTCCCGCTCAACCTCCAAATGGCTAATTGGAGCCATTGGGGGTCTGGATGTTGAAGGGGCCGCTGGGAAAGGGAGATCCTGTCCGGGGGGATTTTCCAGGGAGGAGCCACCGATAGGTTGCAGAGGTTCGCAAACCATGGGCATCTGGGCCAGTAGGGGGCCACCAGTAGTAGTTCTGCTCTTTCTTGGATCAGCTTCTGTATGACTCTGGGGAGCAGAGCTAATGGGGGAAATGCGTACAGGAGTCCCGGAGGCCACGGGCAAAGAAAGGCGTTGTGGTTCTCAGCCCCGGGGGAGGGGTATCTGGAGAAGAACCGTGGGAGTTGTGTGTTGAGGGGGGATGTGAAGAGGTCCACAGAGGGAAGACCGAAGATCATGGTCGCCTCCTTGAACAGGGACAGGTGGATGCGCCACTCGGACTGGTCCACCGTGGCCCTGCTCAGCCAGTCTACTCAGGTGTTTGAGACCCCGAGATGTGCTCTGCTTTGATCGAAAGGAGGTGGCGCTCTGCCCAATGGCAGTCGTTTGGCCTCCCTCATCAATCGGATGGACTGGGTACCCCCTTGCCTGTTGACGTGAGCCTTGGCGGTAACGTTGTCCGTGAGTATAAGGACATGTCGCCCGCGTACCTGAGGGAGGAAGTTGCGCAGGGCCAGGTGGATGGCGTGGAGCTCCAGCCAGTTTATACTGCATCCCTGCTCTGCCTGCGACCATTTGCCCTGCGTCGTGAAAGATTGGATGTGGGCGCCCCAGCCGGATAGGCTGGCGTCTGTGGTGATGGTGAGGCGGTGGGGTTCCTTGAAGCAATGACCCTTGTTGATGGCGGGGTTGGTCCACCAGAGAAGAGACGTGAGGACCTTTGGAGGCACCTTGATTGTGGTCTTTGAGTTGCTTCTGCCGGACCTTTGGAACGGGAGCAGGAGCCACTGCAAGGACCTGGTGTGTAAATGGGCCCAGGGAACAATAGAAATGCATGAAACCATTTTGCCCAGCAATTTAGACAAATCTAATAGAGAAGCCCTTTTTGATCGTCGAATAAGTTTGACAGAATCTTGGATGCTAAGGAACCTTTCCGTGGAAAGGAAAACCTTCCCCTGAACTGTGTCAATAACGGTCCCCAAGTGACATATCCGGGTAGATGGGAGCAGTTGGCTCTTTTTCCAATTTACTAAGAACCCATGGCCCTGGAGGGCAGAGAGGGTAGCCCTGATGTCCTTCTCTGCTTGGTGTTTGGAGTGGGACAGGATGAGTATGTCAACCAGGTAGCAATGGAGTCGCACTGGGCGGTCCCTTAGGTGAGCCGCCAGGGCCGCAAGGACCTTAGTAAAGACTCTAGGGGCGGAAGCCAACCCAAAGGGGAGGGCCACATATTGGAAGTGACAATGATTATAACAGAACCTGAGGGATTTGGAGTGGGAGGGTCGGATTGGAATGTGGAAATATGCCTCTGAGAGGTCTATGGAAGAGAGCCAGTCCCCTTGCCTGGTACCCAGTAGAATGGACTGTAGGGTGTACATCTTGAATTTGCAGTGGATTAGGTAGCGGTTAAGACATTTTAGATCCAGGATTGCTCTCCACCCCCCTGAGGATTTGGGGACCACAAAGAGGTGGGAGTAGAAACCCTGACCTCGTTGAGAGGATGGATCTGGTTGGATGGCCTGGATGGTGAGGAGGTGCTGGATGGCTGAATCCATCAGACTGCGTTTGGAGGGATCCCTGGAGGGAGGGGATGTCATGAAAAAATCAGGGCGGGGGGGTCCTGAACTCCAGGGCGAGCCCAAACCTAATGGTGTCCCGGACCCAGGTATCGGAGGTAGTGGGGTCCCATTGGTCAGCGAAATGTCTGAGCCGTCCGCCAATGGGGAAGGAAGGCCATGATTTATTTAGAGCGCTGGAAAGGCCTCCCCCCGGAGCCCCTGAAGGGATGCTTGTAGCTGCCGCCCCTCCTGTTCCGGTCGCCCGGATCGGCTCCGTCTTGGGAATAGGATAGCCTGTAGGAGGGGGGGCCTCGGGTATCTGGGCGGGAAGGGAGACTAGTAGAAGGGTCGGGAGGACCCTCTCCGAAAGGACTGAGGGGTTCTCGAGTCTGGTCTCCGAAAAAGGGAGGGAAGGAATTTTTTCTTGCTCCTGGTTTCAGCTAGCAGGGGATCTAGTGCCGAACCAAAAAGCTTCTCCCCCTTGATGGGAGCAGTTGCCAGCTTAACCTTATTTTTTACGTCTGCCTGCCAGGGTTTGAGCCAGAGCAGACGACGGGCTGTAACCTGAGAGACTAGTGCCCGGGAGGAGAACTTGACCGCGTGGTACGTGGCGTCGGCCGAAAATTCTGCTGCGGCCGTGATCTTTGCAATGTCCTGGTGAGCCCTTGTGTTCGAAGGGGGGACATGCAGTTTCAGTTGGCGAAGCCACCGGATTGAGGACCTGGTGAAGAAGGAGGCGGCCGTGGACGATCTGATGGCCCAGGCGTCGGCTAAATGAGCCCGACGTAAAGCTAGTTCGGACCTCCTGTCCTCAGGCTTGAGGACCTCCAGAGGATCGCTGGGGGAGGAGGAGGATGCTAGGCCAACGATGGGCTCATCAACCTCCGGGGTATTGAGCAGGGAGCAAAAGCTTGGCTCGAGGTTAAAGAACCTCTTGTCCTGGTTGGATGGAGCAGGAGGGGCCCCCGTGGAAACCAACTGGTTCAAAACTAGGTCGTGAAAGATAGGTGGAGCCGGAACAACGTCCTCTTCCACCACGGGTTGCCTAAACATGGCGTCCTCTGGACCTTCAGCAGGGGAAGGGAGGGCGGAGGGGGATTGTACGGATAGACCAGAAGTGTTCTTGGCCTTGAAGAGGATAGATTTAAACATGTGCGGTTTGAACAGCCCCACAAAGGAAGGTTGGTCAGGAGTGAGACCCTCGTTCTCAGACAGTTCTGCTTCCATCGGATCTATCTCCGATAAGGGCTCCCCATGGAAAGTGGACCCCATTCAAACTCCTCCTCCTCCTCCCTGTACTGGTCCAGAACCTCCATCTCCTCCTCTAGTTCCCCTTCTGGAGGAGGGCTGGCTCCCTGTGAAGGTACCTGACCGTGAGCAAGGTCCGGTGTGGGCGTGGACCTGGCTGATAGTGACTCATGTGCGGGAGCCATCTGAAGGAGGCCTGGCCTGGACATCTGCTGCAGGCCTTGAGCAATTCCCTGGCGGATAGCCTTTTCCACCCAAGCCCTCATATGTTCAGGGATCTCGACTGGGGGGGGCTCCTCCTGTCGGAGACCGGCGGCCATGGGGGTGAATGTGGCTTCGGGCATTCGCCTGGTTGATGGTCCAGGGACCTGAGGCTCCTGGGGTGAGCTGTGCCTGGAGAGGGGAGAACAAACTGGAGGAGGCGGGGTGCATAGAAGTAGAAGGAATGGCTGGAGGTACTGGTTGAGACACCCTGGATCGCCTGTCAAATTCTTTCTCTAACGCCTTATGGCGTCTTAAGGCATCCCTTTGAGAGGCCTTGGAAGCCTCCTGAGAGGTTTCCTTAGCCTGTCTGCGCACATGGTGGGACTTAGATTTGGCCTTCAAAGAAAGGTGCTTAGCGGAATTATCGTCTGCCATTTTACAAGGGATTGAATATAATAATATAGGCGGTTGGCACGCCAAGGATTCGACCTACGGGAGAGGCCGGGTATCCTAAAGCTGGCCCGCGCCCCCTTTTAGAATTTGGTAGAAGAATAATCTGAAAAATATGATTAATAATTATATTATTATTATTAATATATTGTAATTATACGTATCTGAAAATATACTTCTGCAGATATGTGTGTGTGTATGTGTGTGTATGTGTGTGTAATATATATATATATATATATATATATATATATATATATATATATATATATATATGCTGTGAGTGATTGCTCACAAATGGAATAGAGTTAAGCAACAGGTATACAATTATTCTTTATTTATTTTTTACTATAATACAATCTGAAGAAGTCTGGTATCAGGGTAATATAGAGAAATTGTCCAATTGGTCAAATTAACGCCTGAGACAAAAAAACGGCCTCTGGCAGCTTGCCCCCCCAAAGGAGGGAGTGGCTGCAATTGTTTCCTCGCCCTGAGCGCTGCTGCGGAAAGCCAACACTTCAATAGCAATTCTTCCTTTATTTACTATTAATTTCAGCCCAGCAGTGGTAAAAAGGAAGCTCTAACAGGCTGGGAGGCCTGTGCCAGAGAGCTAAATATCAACTTCGCAACTAAGGAGAGGCCACAAGATGGCGCCCGAGCATGAGGTGGCGCCCAAAATGGCGGCCGCCTGCGAATCCTTCGTCAATGGGCCGCCCAGGGCGGAACTAAAGTCCCCCTGGCAAATTAACGCGCCTAGAGGGCAGCGAGTAGAAATTGCCCCTTCCTGGGACGATCGGCGTTCGGGTGGGGGGGAAAACCAGCTGCGCTAAAGCACGATCAATTCAGGCCGCTGGTGAGGGCGGCACAGGGAAAAGGCAGGAAGCGAAGGAAAACGAGGAGGAGGGGGTTAGCGCAGAAGCGCTGCTAAGCCGCCCGCTCTACCCCCTTGTGGGCGAAAAAACCGCGCACCCCTAGCACCCAAGGCACCCCCAAATGCGCAGAGGCTAAGGAAAAACACAATTAATAGAAATCAAACCTGAAAGTCTACAGAGAGTGCTTGAATCGGCCAAAGATAAGAAGTATGCAAACACACAGCCTAACTCTGCGAAGGCTGAGCATAAACTGGGGGGCCACGTGATGGAGGGCGGAGCGTTCCTCAGTAATTAAGCTCAGCCTACACAGACGCAGACTGGAGCACCTCCCACTCTCTGGATGATCCGAGCAGCTCAAAGGAGAACAGACAGCTGTTAGAAATAGTTTCAGGAACCTTCAAAGAACAAATAATGCTATGCTTACAATATGGACTTCATCATTTAGACTTTAGTACCATCACAAGAAGACTTTATACTAGTTTGAGACTGACTCCAGACCCATCCAATCTCATGCCATCAGCTTACTTGAGAGTTGAGATGGTGTTTTGAAGGCTCTGCCATGATTTATGTATCAGTTATGGAGGAAAGCCATTCATTCAACCATGAAAAAAGATGCAGCTGCTTTAAAACGTTGTGGAGAGGTGAACTCTGAAGATTCTTTTCCAAATGCTTTCTGAAGTGCTCAACAGCCCTAGTTCCTGGAATACAACTGCCTCATTTATTCATTGGAGTAGAATTTAATTCATTAGATACAAGCATAGTTCAAGGCAGTATTTGTAGCATATAATTACATTTTCAATAAAATAAGACTCAAAGCAACATAAAGATCCTTATATCTAGTGTTCACATTACCTTAATTACTACCGTCATTCTGAAACATATTACCAGAATTTGTTGATTATCAGGTTATAGCTACCTTAGCACAGAAGCTAATAAGGACAGTGCAACTCAACATCCAGTCATATCAGATTGGAGCCAATCAAGATGATAAAATAAATATGGTATTTTTTTTATTTTAAGTAAGTAATTCAGAAGTGATAATATCTGATCAATTCCATAACATGGGAGAGGTAATTTAGCCTAACAAAATCTTGGAACTATTTTGACTGAAACTATCCCACTCTAATACCAGCATTAATTGATTCAAGGGTTGGGCATGGCATGCAAATCCTGCAACTTAATTAAGCAAACACCAAGAGGGACTTTCCTTCTGCATAGTTTAAAGGCTTTCTCTAGTACAAACCCTACTTCAGGGTTTTCTGTGTAACGTAGTCACTGCCACATACCAAATTTACTGCAAAGACAGTACCAACTACTCATCATGATTTAGTATATTCTAACAAAGCCAACAACTTGAAAATGCTTTTCCACAGACATTTGCACAACTGTTTTTATTGTTATTAGAAGCACTCTTAAAGTTAGAGCAGGAAGCTAACAAACATTTCAGAAGAAGGTAGGGCAAAATATGTAATTACTTCAAGAAAACTACATGGCCTGAGGTCACCACTTTTACTTTTATTTATAGCTGCTTGAGATTTTTCCTGTCTCAAATCTTTACATATAAATGTATATAGTATCTGTGCCCCTTACGTCTCTAATCTTCTTATCTTTGGTTCCTTATTTTACCAGAGATACATTAAAAGTAAATGCAAAGTTTTGCATTTCTGCTAGCCAGTATATATGATTGCCTCACTCTTGAATTCACTTATTTCTACATTAGTCTTGCTTCCATAATTTTCTTACATGGTTAGCAATGTTGCCTTTGAGTTTCCCCCTTTACAATTTAATAATAAGACTTCAAGAAGCTGCAGAGAAACCTATGATGGTCATAAAGTTCTGGATCTGGTAGGGTGTTGGGTGATTATCAGAAGCCACAATAAATTTACTCAGAAAAGGACACAGATAATCCTGGGAACAAACAGAAGAGTACTTGCATGCAGACTGTTCTGCGCTAGGAAATGTGATTTGGCATGTGTGACTGGATGACAAGATGTCTTAGCTGAAGAAGCCTCGTTGGTAAGTCATGTTTCTAGGGATAAGACAAGATAGTCTGATGGAAATGGCTGGCTGGATAAACATTAATTTTCAGAAATCCAGGACATTGATTTCTAGCTGCTAATGCATTTAGCAGATTTTAGAAACATTCTTCTTTCCTGAAGGAAAGCTACTGCTTTCAGATGTAACCTGATGCTGACAGAAAAAGCTATCTTTGGAATCTCTCCTCCCAAGTACTCAGATGGATGATATCATAGACACATTCATCCAGAAGAGAATTTGATATCCAGAAATCTAAAATGAGATGGAACTTTTCTGTATCCATAAAGTCTATTTCCTGTCACAATCACTTTTTCCTTTCCCTTCTTTCTTTCCTCACAATTTTCACAACTGATTTGAGTGGAACAAACATCACTTGCTTTCTTGCCAGTGTAGATAAGCTCTCCAAGTTAGCTCAGCTCTTGGTGAAGTCACAGATACTTACTCATAGCTTACTTGATAATAAGTGGCTTGATGCTATTTTCTTTAAAAAAAGGTCAGAATCTTTTCCTTTTACTTTTTAGACTAGCCTAGACTTTCTGAATAGTATCCTACTTGAGCACTAACCAGGTTAACCCCTGTATAGTTTTCCCAAGTTTGAGAATCACCAAACAGAGCTTTTTGAAAATATGAATTGTTATAGAACCAAATTTGTATATGGCTACCCATATGTATGGCACACTGCTATCTTTTAATGTGCTTATTTCCAGGTAATTTTCCACAGCACCACAATTATAGTGTGAAAATAAACGTCTTCGTTACAATTCTAAAACCAACAACCTTTCAAACTATGATTACACAATAAAATGGATACAGGAAACATGTATTATTATGGCATTATGATAAAATAGAGATGATTAAACATCAGAAACATATTCTAATTTACTGCATCCATTTTTATAGAGAGCCAGGATGATGTAGTGGTTAAGGCTAGAAATCAGGAGACTGTAAATTCTAGTCCCACCTTAGGCATGAAAGCTGCCGGTGACTTTTGGCCAATTACTCTCTCTCAGTCCTAGGAAAACAGGCAATAACAGACCATTTCTGAAATCTTGCAAAGAAAAATATAGGGACCAGTCCAGGCAGTGCATGGTAGTCAACACTGATTCAAAAGCACATATTTATTATTTTGTTTTATTTCTAAACAGTAAACCACAATGAATAATGTCCATTATTGTCAGTGCAAACATTAAAATTATGTCAAATAAACACTGTGTGTTTTCCCCTTTTACTCATTTATATCGTAACCATCATTTATCATTTACTCATTTATATCATAACCCACATTAAATCAATTTCCCCAAAGTTATCTCTTTCCTAGTGTTTCATGAAATTGCCTTTTAAAATTGCATAACTTTTTCTGCTTTTAAAAACAAAAAAGTATGGGTGTCTTTGACTAACTACCATAATGAAGCCTGGAATTTCCAATGTAAAGTCATGGTGGTCATAAGTCAAAATACCCACATGACCAGACCTGATTTTATGACCTTTTTTGTGGCAGTCATTAAGCAAATGCCCCAGTCATTAAGCAGGTCAATTAATTCCTAGGAGCATTTTTTGCCGGAAACCCACTAAAAAGGCCAAAAAAACCCAGCAAAAAACATCAGAAATTGTGGTCACATCACCACAAAACACAACAACTGGCCAGAAAAGTAGGCAGGCTTTCAAGCATTCAAAATGCAGTCTGGTGACCATGTGAAATGAGCAGCCGTTGGAACTCTGGAACTGAGTCAAAAGTAGTTATTGTGGAGTCCACTGTACCTTCATACAGTCACTATACAACTACAGGTAGTCCTTGAGTTATGACCACAATTGAGCCCCAAATTTCTGTTGCTAAACAAGACACTTGTTAAGTGAATTTTGCCCCATTTTACAACCTTTCATGCCATAGTTGGTTGTTAAGTGAATCACTACAGTTAAGTTAGTAACGTGGTTGTTAAATGAACCTGGTTCCCACATTGACTTTGCTTGTCAAAAGTTTGCAAAAGGAGATCATGTGACCCCGGGACACTGCAACCATCATTAATATGATTCGGTTGCCAAGCATCTGAATTTTGATCACACGACCATGGGGATGCTGCAACGGTCATAAGTATGAAAAATGGTCACACGTCACTTTTTTCAGTGTCGTTGTAACTTCAAACAGTCACTAAACGAACTCTTGTAAGTCAAGGACTACCTATAATTGTAAGTTGAAGACTACCTGTGCACAGTATTCCTTGATTCTACTGAGTTATAAATATTGCTTGTTTTACATTTGTTATGTTACAGATGTGGCACAGAATACAAGGATATTGCTCAGCAGTGCTATTTCACTATCAAAGGTGCATAGTCATCATTTCAATTCTGCCTCCCAGATGCACAATACATTTGTCCTGCCCATCATGCTGTTCCCTTGATGGGTTGGGAGTGTAACAGCCCTTCTATACTCAGCATGAGGAATTCTGTATTTAGCCTCAGCATATAGAAGCTGGCAGATTCTGTGGGAAATTCTTGGTATCAACAATAATCCTTTATCATATAAGCTCAGTTACTATATTATGAAGATACTGCTCTGTAACTCTAACACCAAAGATTTCTCCAGAGACTCATGACTCACAAATCCTTTGAGATGAATTACAGTTCTTACTTAAAACTTTCCTTCAACATGCAGAATATTAGAACACATTATAAAAACCTTGTGCTACATTCTGAACTGGATATAGTTTAGTAGTTATTCAGCAGTTTATACCTGAAGGTGTACCTGCACCCCCAGCATTTTTATTCCCTAACCCTAAAAGCTCTTTGAAGCATACCTGTGATTACTTCTACTCCTGTTAACTTCGAATAACTGAAGCAGAGGGCAAAAAGAAAAAAAATCAGTCAGTCATGGTCCTGCATTAAATTTTGCTGGCCCTGAAATGAACGATACTCTTCATCCAGTGCTCTAAAGGGGAACAAAATAAATGTTTAATATGGCTAATGCACCCTCACCCACATTGTTAGTGTAATGCCTGGCTGGAATCTCTCTGATCATATGCATAAAAAAAGAAGAAAAAATCTGAGCAATTCCTATGAGAACCACTACAAAGTCACCAAGTCACCTTTCCACTTTTAAAAATTGTGAAGTTGAGGATCAGAAGGTGAGAGAATTGACATAAGTGGATTAACACAAGCTTTGCAAAACTGCAGTAAAGAGAATTAGACTCTTTGATCCAGTCCTGCTGCAGAACCAGAAATACAGAAATAACTCAACTCTCATTCAGTGTCATGGAGACACACAGGCCTGGGCTATTCCTGAACTGTTGGAAAAATTTCATGTGCAGGGTATCCTGAATTCTGATTGGTCTAAAACAGTGTTCTCAGATATTCTAAAAATCACATTTTAGCCTGTTTTTTTTTCCTATTGTGTGTGGTATCTGGTATTTGGTTGTGCTTTATTTGATTTTGCTTTAAGACTGGAAAAACATTTTAGTGAGGGTATTTTTGACTATAGATTATTGGTTCTAGCTTGCATGATGGAAATGAAAAAGGCCACTGCTCAAATCACTCCAGACCTATGCAGGAACCACTGCAATTTTAGAGGCAACTACCACTTACACAAGAGCAGCACCAGGCTGCAACTGGTATTGCATGCTTGTTTTTATGATGCTACTGGGTTTCTGTACTTCCTACAGAATACAGCTTGGATGCTTCTTCAAATGGTGCGGAATGGATAATTTCCTATCAGCTTCAACTTTTTCGTCACTCTACTTCCCATGGCTCCCCTTCTATCTTTGGGGGATTTCCCTCCTCAGTTGTTCCTTTGTCATTCATTTACAAAATAGTCACTGTGAAAATAAGCATGGCAAGGTGAAGATGAGGGCAGCTGAAGTTAAAAGACATGCTCTTTTAGAAAATGTATAAAATCATCTAAATCAGGGGTCCCCAACCACTGGGCCCCGGATCGGTACCAGTCCGTGGATCATTTTGTACCAGGCCGCAAAGACTGAAAGTAGAGCGGGCGCCGCCATCTTGTTTCGATGGCACTTGAGAAGTGCTTCTGGGTGAGCTTGTCAGTCATTGGTTGGAAAGCGGCGTTTGGGTCCTGAAGGAATCCTCGCGCCTTAGTTTCGTTGAAGGGCGGGGCGGTTTTGAACGAAGAGCCATCCCGATGGCGGTGGAGTCTCACGTTACTCAGGAGGAGATTAAGAAAGAGCCCGAAAAGCCCATCGACCGCGAGAAGGTACAAAGGAGGAGTTGAAGGTGGCGGGGAGAAGCGGGGAACGGCTGGCTGGCCGGTCACTCAGCTCGCCTTGCCTTGGTCGTGCGTGCTGATGCCGGTACTGGTCCGTGGATCGGTCCGTGGATTGTACCGGTCCGTGGTACAAAAAAGGTTGGGGACCACTGATCTAAATTATTATCATTTTCCTTGTCCTTTGTTTAAAGAAAAAAACATAAAAGTTATATAAGGAAAATCCAAAAATTAATAAGATAAATATAACAAAATCTGAAATAATGCTAAGAGACATATTTCAATACATTGGAAATAGGAAACCAGCTACAGAGGTGCTGGATGTTACAGAGAAGCTGGATAACATTTTTGTAACTGCTACTGGAGTCATCTATGCCGGATTAGATATTTTGAGGGACCCTGAGTTAGTAATAAGATAATAATAACAAGAAATAAATTCTAGCTCTTAGAGAAAACAAATTGCTAAATCCAGAATATACTCATGATACTCATCTAACAAAAATGTGATATGTCCTTAAGATTTGGCTTGTGCTACAAGGACGTACAATGTTTAATATAACATAATGTAAAAGGTTTTTTTCCAAGTGAAATATACAGAAAAGCAAGATCTGATAATGAATAACCAATATGATGCAGCATAAGTTCTCTTTGCAGTTCCTGGACAAGCAGACCATCACAATCTTGATACAGCTCTTTAAGAATGTTAACAAGAATGTAAACATAGATTATAAAAAATTATTTGATTATTACAAGGTTCTTGATAGTCTAGTTTTTAAAGGCTTAGAAGCAGATGTGGTTGTTGACAGTATGACTGTTCATGTGTATTATAGGCCCAACTGGTTAAAGAATAAGTGAGAAGAATAATTGTATGAGAAAATAAAAGCAAAAGTAACCGAAAGAGCTTTATATTTCTTTAATATGTAAGGTAGTCCTCAAGTTACAACTACATTTGGTCTAGAGCAGGGGTAACAAACTCATGTCTTGGCTGCATCACGTGACGTAGTGGCACTTTTTCTCCCCTTCACTAAACCGGGCATGGGCATGGGCATGGCCAGCACGTGACACATCCAGCCCGCAGGCCAGGAGCTTGACAGCCCTGGTCTAGAGCTTCCGTTGCTAAGCAAGGTGATCAGTGAGCCACGCCCAATTATTTTGGGCTGCAATCATTAAGCATATCACCATACTTGTTAAATGAATGACATGGTCATTAAAGAAATCCAGCTTTCCCCATTGATTTTGCTTCTTGGAAGCCCACTAGGAAGATCACAAATGGCAATAATAGGTTCCTGGGACACTGCAACCATTGTGAATACATGCTGGTTGCCAAGTACCTAAAGTTTGATCAGGTGACCATGGGGACACTACAACCATCACAAGTATAAGGATTGACTGTCACTTTTTTCAACGAAGTCATGACTTTGAATGGTCACGAAATGGTCGTTAGTCAAGGACTACTTGTAACTGTCTTTCAATGGCACGACCAATTCAGTACAAACAAGCTTGTCCAATGCAGTATATGTGTGTGTGTGTGTGTGTGTGTGTGTGTGTGTGTGTGTGTGTGTATATATATATATATATATATATATATATATATATATATATATATTTGTTTTCTTAAGTTTTGTGGTACTTACATGTATGTCATTCGGCTTTGTTGGTATTTTCCCACATCGTTGTAGTTGTGCTTTTAAAGTGCAGCAGCATTTTGGCAGAATCTCATCTGCCATCATCAGGCTTCTGTATCGTGTTCATCTGTTCAACTCACAGATGAACACTATACAGAAGCCTGATGATGGCAGATGAGATTCTGCCGAAACGTTGCTGCAACTTTAAAAGCACAACTACAATGACGTGGGAAAATACCCGAACAAAGCCGAATGACATACATACATATATATGGGGGGGTGGGGTTGATTGCTGACTGTTCAGGTTCTGAGGATAACAGTGGATGAATCTGATGAAAGCTCCATGTGCAGCTATTCTGAAAATGGCATACAGATAGTCTTCAACTTATGACCAGAATTGGACCCATTTTTTTTGTTGCTAAGTGAGACATTTGTGAGTTTTGCCCCATTTTACAACCTTTCTTTCCACAGTTCAGTGAATCTGGCGGATTCCTTGTCAGAAGGTTATAGAAGATGATCATATGACCCCAGGACTCTGCCACCATCAAAAATAAGTTAGTTGCCAAGCATATAAATTTTGATCATGCAACCATGGGTATGATGAAATGGTTGTTAACTGTAAAAAATGGTTATGTCACTTTTTTCCGTGCCACTGTAACTTCAATGTAGCTGAAAGGTGAGAAACTCACAACAGACAGAAGAACAATGCCACCACAATACAGGAAGCAGAATTTTGGAATTCATTGCAAGCTGTGTAGTACCACCAATATTGGAAACTGTGCGACTTCTATACCCGTGACAGGAGATTATAAACCACATGGGTTCTCTTATAACCATACCTACTTCAGAACTCCTCATAAAAAAATTATTTGGCAACTACAGGAACAGAACACTGAACTAGGTAAAGCTTTCCTCTGATTCATGATAGCTTAATCAATTTAAACTTTTTCTGCTGAGTAATAATTGTGTGTAAAATATTTCATCAATATTTTAACCAATTATTCTAAAGGAAAGTTGATTAAAAAGTTCTACATGATATTTCATCCCTAGGATGGCACCTGAAAGCTATAGCAAAGAAAAAGTCTATTTAATTATTCATGTACTAACTGCAGCTAGAATTGTATTTGCTCAGAATTGGAAAAGCGAAAAAATTCCCGTAGAGCAATGTTTCTCAAACTCGGCCCCTTTAAGATATGCGGATTTCAACTCCCAGAATTCCCCAGCCAGCCATGCTGGATGGAGAATGCTGGGAGTTGAAGTCCGCATATCTTAAAATTGCTAAGGTTGAGAAATACTGCGGTAGAGGAAAATGTGATTAAGGAAATATTAGAATATGCAGAGATGAATAGATTAATATTGGCAATTAAAGAAAAATAAGAAACTGAATATTATATGGTATGGGATCTATTTTATCAATGGTTGGAAAACAAAGAAATAAGTTAAAATTGAGTAGATGAAATATATAGAGAAATAAGATTGATAAACTATGTTAAGTGACAATGGTTTATAAAGAAAATATGATTACTATATTTTTGGCAAAAAAGTATGTTAATTATAATTACTAGCACAAGATATATGTACCCACTGTTTAAATGAAAGATGGATTTGTTGTAAATACAAAATAAAAAAAATTAATTTAAATGTATGTATGTGTGTGTGTGTGTGTGTGTATGTGTATGTATACACACACACACACACACACACACACACACACACACACACGGCATTCAGCTTTGTTCGGGTATTTTCCCACGTCATTGTAGTTGTGCTTTTAAAGTTGTAGCAACGTTTAGGAAGAATCTCATCTGCCATCATCAGGCTTCTATATAGTGTTCAAGATTCAGTTCAACTATATGGATATACCTTCTTTCATCCTCAATAAACTTCAATTACCATTTGGGATTAAAGAATAGTTTTTAAAACTATGTGCAGAGCAATACTTTTTATACAGAAGGCTCTTTCAGCCAAGTTCCGACCAAGGAGTTTGTCAACATGAAATTGTAGCAAAATAATGACCAATTTTATTCAGTTACCAAAGATGATCTTATTTTCAACTGGTTTTCAACATGTTTTTCATTCCCTGATAATTATTTCTGACAGAAAGACATGTTCACAAATTAAGTGGATTTTCCATTCACAAACTCATTTCTTGCACATAGTGGATGCACATAGGGACTCAATCTAAGAAAAACTGTGGGAATATGAGTATTCATTTGCACACTTAAGGATATGAGAGATACTCTAGTCTAACGGTTAAGGCACCAGGCTAGAACCCAGGAGACTGTGAGCTCTAGTCCCCCTTTAGGCATGAAATCTGGCTGGGTGACTAAGTCACTCTGTTAGCCCATGATGTCAAATTCAAGTGACTGTCAGATTCAGGTGACAAGCTGACCATTCAATCCCTGTAGCAACCAAAACAACTATAAATTGATCTATACTGGGGGTGGGGGTGGACTAGGAAGAAAAAGAGGGAAAAATGCATACTTGGGATGTAGCTTTATTTTTCCTGAGCCTTAATCCAACACTGCCATTCAATGATGGCTCATTTAACATTCCCAGAGGAAGCCCTTTCCAGAATTTCATCTGACTGATTGTCTACTACACAGCTAAGCACAGCTAAGCGTTCAGGGTGAATATCATGACATAAGTGTAGTAGAAACCTGTTTCCAAGGGTGGAGCTCGCAGGTAGGCTCCAATTTAGGAGACAGAGCCGGTAAGAGTCGGTGCATGCTTGGTCAGTGGACTGATTCTTCTGCCTAGAATGACTTGTCTTTAAGCAATAGGATGTGAGCTTCTCCCACCTGCTTCCCAAGGAAATAAACATATTCCCCTCCAGTTTAGCTCAAGGAAAGATGAAAACATGCTTAAAACACTAAAAGCACCACCAACCAGTTTTAAAAAACAGCAAACACACACACATATGCACGCATATAACAAACCAGCTTACACACCACTGGGAAGACAACTTTCACAGGCAAGAAGCACAAAATTATTGAAGCCCCTGGGAAATTAAGCAGCTGGAGATTTCTCTCCCATTAACCAAGAGAAGGCATTCCCAGGACCTATTTTCAAGTGACAGTTTGCAAACCTGGGAGTGGCCCCAACTAGCAAGGAAGGAAGCCATGTTAATCCCTCCCCAATCATAACAAAAGGCTACTCCAGGCTGGGAAGTAAAGGGAAGATCAGAGGAAAGGATTAAGAATCCCAAAAGGGCAGAAAGGACCACTCCACATTAAACCCTGCAGCTCAGGGCCTTTTCCTTTCAAAGTCTTTCAAAACTAGATAATGCAGATTATTCATGTGTGTACATGTCCAAACAGGGACCTTAATCTGCCCGCCTGCATCAGCAGCTGTGAACCAAACTTATTTCATTATTCTCTCAGACCACTCCCTAAACTGCATGGCAGAAAAAAGGAAGGAAAGTGCAATCAAAACCCACAACTACCTACAGCTTTGCAAATGGCTCAAAGAGAACATCACTGAAAGGGGAAAAGTGAAGTGAGGGTGAGGGGGGGAATCAAGAAAATATCACCATTAGCATCGGTTGTTTCTAGAAGATGCAACCACTGGCACTCCTATTAATCAGCCGCCACCCCCTACCCCTCTCTGGCGCTGACAGGAAGTGTTTACAGAAAGCACAGTCACAATATAGCTAGGAACACAGACAGGCAAGCAGGTGGTGGGCCAACCCTCCCGTTCCCGAGCCCCCCCCCCACAAAAAAACCCACCCGATTCTCCAGGGGCAGCAAAAACTCCCAAGCTCTAGAAAAACGCCGAGCCGGTGAACTTCCTCGCAGCCAGATGTGCCGGTCCAACGCCTAATATTAGCGCCTGTGAGGCGGCTGCGGCTGCTAGACCGGGAAACCGCGGGGAGGGGGAAGGAACCCGAGAGCGTGTTGTCACACACCATCCTTGGACACGCCTCGCCCCTTCGCACAGCGTTCCACCCAGGGCTTTTCTTTCAAACCGTAGAGCCGTCCCTGCGTGGAATTGCACTTTTGGCCTTGGGGTTTCACAAGTGGACGATTAACAAGGAGGAGCCCAAAGCTTCAGAATGAAGCCCATCCGCTTGGCAGAACCCCAAGTCACCCTTCCAGCCCCGTTGCCATCGCCCTTAACGTCCCTCGACTGACAATCGGACACACCCCATAATAGCTTGTCTTCTCGCGCACGAGACGGTTCCCCCTGACAGACGCAATCGCCGCGCCTTCGCTTCTTGTACGCCGACGGCCGCCCTCCCACGTTGCTTTTTGGCCGAGGGAAGCGCCACCTCCCCAACCGATCCCCCTCCGATTCTCTCCCACTTAGAAACGAGGGTGGCGGGGATGCTGCTGATATAGCCTAAGAGGAGAGAGTGGGGGGGGGGAGGCTTGGCCTCTACACCCCCACTTCGGAGATTCGGGTTACAACCGCTGCGGCTTCAGCCAAGATCCAGGGAAAGAGAGATTCTACAAAGCGCAACCCGCCTTTTTTTTCCTCCCCCATTTTGGCTCATAAAAGCCAAGCGCTGCAACTAACAGCTCCGTCGACACAACTGTCCTCAGGCGCGCCGTGTGAACCACTGCAGGACCTCTGGCTATTACAGCCCGCACCTTGAATATTCCCAAACGGCTGAAAGCTGAACCCGGAGAACGCCCAGCAGGCGCTTCGTGGCCGCCTTCCCGAGGGCTGCTAAGGAATTACTTACACAGGTGAGCCGAATCAACCTTCAAGGAGAACGTGCTCCTGAGCCCCAAAACAGCATTTAAAGAATTGGAGGAGGAAGCTCTACTTACTACTTTTAGTCTGCGAGGTTTTCCTGGCAAAGCTGCCTTTTTCTTAGAGGGTTTTTTTTAAAAAGGAAGCGTGCGAGGAAATGCAAAGTTTGCGCGGTGACTGGAAAGAGAAAAGCGCCTTCGCGAGACTCCGCGCCCCCCCTCCGCAGAAAGACCGGCTGCTCTCTTAGTCAAGGCTCCGTCGGTCCGATGCAGCGACGAACTTTCCACCTAGGCGGCGGAGGAGCCCCGTGTTTGCAGCGCCCTCCCCGCATTGGCACCCAACACTGAGGCACCCGCTCGGGTGCTGCCGTGACGGCAGCTTGGACAATGTGTGCGCGCAAAGCCAGCCCCAGGCAGCGGGCGGCATACGCCCAAACGCCGCTCGCCGCCCACTCGTCGCTCGCAACCTCCCGGAGCAGCCGATAGGCGCTCCCGCTCAACCTTCGGGCTCAGGGCCGCGGCTCCCCCACTCCTCCGACCTCGTGGTCGGCTGCGAGACACGTCAATCACTCCCAGAGCAACCTTCTCCCTCGGCCCCGCCTGCTGCTGTGTTGCTGCCGCTGCTCCGGCCTGGGCTTTCGGAGAGCGGCGAGGGGCCGGAGGAGGAGGAAGAGGAGGGAGGGAGGAAATGGGTGTAGCGAGCTGGGAGAAGGGAATCGCCTCTTGCGTGGCTTATTTTTAGAGTCTGCTGCTTCCTCCAGGCAAATAAAGCCTCCTCCTCCACCGGGATGAGGAGATGCGCGCCCTCCCTTCCTCCCGAGGTAAATATTCCATCCAGGTTTAGTTCTCTTCTGAGCGAGGCCTCCTTCAGCAACCCTCCCCCCATTTCCTTCCTCTTTTTTTTAGGACCCCTTTTTGTGCGTAGCTTGGCTGTGCCGCTGCGTCCGCTTTTCTGCCGCTACTGCTCCTACTGTTGGGGCCTTTTTCTCTGTTATCCTTTCCCTGCCTGCACAGAGAAATGCTGGCTGTGAAGTCGGTAGGATGTGGGGAATCCGCGCTCGCCTGCTTGGAAAAGGCGGAAGGGAAGATGAATAGGAAAGCGCACAAAGGAATGGCAGCTTTCCCCAACCTGGCGCTCTCCAGAACTGAAGTACAAATTCCATTATTCCCTCTTACGGCTGTGAGCCGCATTATCCTGGGCAGGCATTAGAGTGCCGGTAGCCATGGTAGAAGATTGTAAATTTGCATCCACTTTACTGTTAGACTAGTAAAAAAACATTGCAAACAATGGTTCTTAAAAAGTTAAATGTTCTCCAAAGTGATGGACATTTTTACATTTATAAACTTTTGGCTTCAAAGATTGACTTGGAATAATGTGATCAAAGATATACTGTAGAATTCGGGTTACTAGGGTAAAAATTATTTTGGAAGATTTTTTGTTGTTCTGATTTAAACTATTATTTAGAATGGTTTATACTGTGCATAAGATGAAGAAAAATATAAATTATCTGCTTTGCAGACTTTATCCAGACTGTACAATATAAGTGAGGAAGCACATCCTGCTGTGAAATCAAATACTGTAAGAACATTGCAAAAAATCAAACAAGATCAAAATAAAATAGCTATAAACAAAATGCTCCTTTAAATCCAACATTTTTCTCTGTTAAGTTTTTATTCATATAAAATATGAGTGCTTAGCATTGTGATATGTCCAAATTTCTACAAAAATGTACATTTATATTTGTATATCACTGTAGTCTACATGGACTTGTATACAGAAAAAACAAAGTAGTCAAAAATGTCAAAATAAAAGCAAATATAGCAATACATTAATACCATTAATCCCTTCAATATTGTTACATGATTGATCTTTAAATTGAACAGCTTTATTTTGATGGCTTTACTGCAATTCAGAAGCACTGTTGCCATCAGTTTTCTGGTAGGAGCCCATTCCATAAGGAAGATGTGTTACAGAAAAACCTACATTACTTGCTCTCGCCTAAATGTCTCATGTAAAAAGGAACCCTCAGTATTATTATCTGGTAGTCCAAATGGGGTGGGTAGGATCCATTGGAAGCAGATGGTCCTGTGGGTACTTAGGAGCCAAACCATGTAGAGCTTTATTCAAACCCACCACTTTGAATGGTATCTGGTATCCCATTGGTTTGCAATGCAGAACCCCCCAACGTTGATATCATGTACTGTATAAGTAATGGTCTCCATCCACAAGCAAGCTACCACATCTGGAGCCAATGCATCTTTTGAATACTCTTCAAAAGCAGTTCCACATAGAGTGTACTGTAGTAATTAATTGGAAGATGACAAATGTCAGTCAAGATTTCCAGGACTCCAGGAAAGTCCACAGCCAGCACATCACACAATTCTGGGCCAGCCCCCCCCCCCTCCAAAACAACCTCCAACTGTCTTATCTAGCCATGAGTCTAGAAGGGCTCCCAAGTCACAGACCAGCTCCTTCATTGAGAATGCTACCTCATCCAATGTCACCATTGGAGTCAACTGAGACCCAGGTGGCTAGGAGTAGTGAATGAACAGTAGCTCAATCTTGCTGAGATTCAGTCTCAGTTTCTTTCTCTCCATAAAGATATTTACAGTCTCCAGCCACTGGGTTCGAATTCCTAATGTATGTCTGGACTGGGATACAGATGCAGCTCTGAGGCTCTGATCATACCATCACAAACTAATACATGACTTCTTCCATCAGCTTGTATATTCATTAGCAACAGAGAAGAACCTTGTGCCATTCCATTTTGGAGTAATCAATGAGTTTATTTCTCCTCTTCCAGGGACTGAATCTGCCCATTCAGCAAGGAGCAAACCCACTGCAAACAGTGCCTGGACTCCCAATCCTTTGGAATTAAGGCCACATTTCAACCAAAAGTTTACTGGGTGGGGTCTTAAACCATAATGTAGTTTGTTTGATTTGGGCACTACAGGTTACTCTGTTCTGCACACCTAGCCATTTACAGCTTACTCAATAAGTTATGGTTTAAAATAGCATGTAAGCAAAGTCATTCAGAGCCTAGTGGCGAGAGATGCTACACTATATTCGGTGAGCAACACTCAGAGGATGTTCTTTCACATACCCCATCCTGCTGCCCTTTAATCTAACCTTGTCCTAACTCTATCTTTTGAGCAATCAGGCTATCATATAGGAACTCTTCCAGTGCCGTCTGAGAATGAAGTAAGCACATTCTAACAGCTCTAGTATTGTATTAACTGAACAGAAAGGAAAACGATCAGGACAGAAACAAAATGCAAGCTGCTCCAAAGCTGGCCTTTGGCTGATTTGTAGGCATCACAGCAGTCCTGAGAAGGAGGAATAGATTAAAGAAAATGTTCCAGCTGATCTCATATTGCTAAGGCCTAAGCAGCATGCATATTTCAGAGCAGCAATCTGAGGCCACTCACTCTTAATGGGCCGTAAGTGCACATATAGAAATCTAGTTGTTTTTTCTTTAAAAAGTCAGATCTGTACAAAAATAGCCATAGCTTTCATCTTGCTGTAAACCATGCCTGCTAAGTCAATGTATGTGTTTCCTCAACATGCTAAACCACAAGTAAGTAAACCATATGAATTAATACTATGTTTGGAGCATAGTGCCCATTAAAGAAGCAGAATTTCTAGCCAAAGGAGCACTTGGTTATAGGCTAACAGCAAAGATCTTCGCATGAAGAAAACCAGAAGGAGCAGATCTTCCAATCAAATATAAGAGCAAGCTTGTTGTAGCTGAAGGAGCTTGCTATTATATATATTGATTGGAGGGCCTGCTCCTTCTCGATTTCTTCATGTGAAGATCTTTGCTGTTAATCTATAACCTAGTGTTCCTTCAGCTAGAAATTCTGCTTGTTTAATAAAATTCTCCAGTCTCTTTTATGGTCAAATCTGGAACACTGAAAATGATTTCACTTAACAAGTGGTCTGAATATCTGCTACTAATGAGGAGCAAAAATTTGAAGGAAAATAACATACTTCCCTCTATCTCCTCTTGGAAATAGTTTGTCAGTAAAACTTTTCTGGCAATTCTTTACAAGTTGTTTTAAGTAGTTTAAAACTGAGCTATTTCTGGGATCAAACTTGATCATTTTGAGATGTGTGTTTTAGTGAAAAGTAAAGTGCTTCCTTTTATCACCTAACAATATGACACAAGCACTTTGCTATAGCAACCCGGCCCATGAAATAGAATAATGTTGATCATAAAATATTGGTTGCTATGGTGAGTAAAACTGAGATTGGTGGCTTTGCATCATTTAGAAAATGGATTCTTGTCAATAAGAGCCTTTACAAGGATATACCTGAGATAAGGGTCAAGCTAAAAGTCCCACCACTAATAAAAATAAAGTACATAGTTATGTATTATACAAAATTAATCAGATTCAGATGAATGATTCATAATCGGTCTCCCACAAAGAACTGAAACTGAACTCGGAATTATTTATTCTTCCCTCAACTGATAAAACATTAATTGTACCTACCAAATATACACTAGATTTGATAAATCTATTTATTTTGCCTTTTGGTGACCAAGAAAGAAAGAGGAATCATATTGTATATCTGCTGGAATGCATTTGATTCTATATGTAATATTTCTGATATTCAGGTTTAGCTTCTTTTGAAGCTTTTTGTTGCCTACTTTATCCTGCTTTAAAATGTTCACATGACTTAAATTCTTAATATCTAGAACAGGTTTTGCATGTAACCACTTGCAAAGAATTAAGCATTTGATATTACATATTTGCTGTGAAAAATCTAAACCATGTTTTGAGATTTTGATTATCCAATTTCCTGTACATGAAAATGACTTTTTCAATTCAACTGATGATCAGATCACTTCTTTAATAAAACATAAGATACTCATCTGATGATGATGATGATGCCTTGTGATTTACCAGCAATTGTTACTATCTTTTTAAAGAAAACAAAGCATTGTATATAGTTTTCCAGCAATAAATTGTTGAATCATTCCTACTGGCAGCAGGGATTGTGGAACAGCTTATGGCATTGCAAGGAGAATTAACTGAATTATGCTGCTACTGTATAAAGAAACAAGACTGTTTGATTTAAATGTAGTGAGACAAAAATGTATGAAGTTTTTGACTTGGTATCCACATGTACTGGAATGGAATTATGAGTTTCACATAGTATATGAAAGAAATATTATACCTGTTCCTGTGATGATATGTGGGAAACACCTTGGGAGACTGGGATGCTGCCAAAGGAACAGTCAGATAAGAGACAGCAAAATTCATTGCTGAACAGTGGGCAGGGCAAGGGTCTCAGAAAAGACCCTCCCTAGTTTCTTAGGTATAACAATACTGGGATGTATATGTGGTGTACTTGTAGATTCTGATAATGTAGCTTTACAAGTGGAATTAGCTCATCTGGTCATGTTTTCTCTCTGGCCTATCATATCTGAAAAGTTCAGATAATCAAAGGTTAGTTGATGGAATATGGAAATTAACAAGATGCAGAGACTTCCAGGGAATGGCAAACTGAAGAAAGTGACAGAAGGGAGAGCAAGTGAGTAGACCAGCTTTTTGTAATTCCTCTCTAGACAAGGAAAGAACTTGAAATCTCTAGAAAGTGCTCCAGACCAGTGGGGGGATTCAAATTTTTTTATTACTGGTTCAGTGGTCATGGCTTGGTGGGTGTGGCAGGAGGATACTGTAAAATCTCCAGAGGTAATATTTACCCGTTCCCTGAATTACTCAAAATTTCCGCTACCAGTTCTCCAGAACTGGTCAGAACCTGCTGAATACCACCTCTGCTCCAGATAGTCGCTCCATGTGAGGAAACCACAAGATTTGTGGGGTTTAGAGTTCTGGGAAACAAGGGAATAAACCTCTTGCTGAAACTGCAGTTGGCACCTTGAGAAAGGGCACTAGATTTGCATATTTACTTTTCTGGTTACTTCTGGATATTGCTTGTTAATTCATTTTCAGCTATTACGAACCTTTGCATCAATACGTTGTACAGCACCAGGTGAGTTCTACCCTTGCCTTAGGCATGAAAGCCAGTTGTGTGGCCTTGAGCCCAGTTCTCCTCTCTCAACCCAACTTACCTCAAAGATTTATTGCTCTGGGGAAAATAGGAGGAGGAAGGAGTATTACATATATTTGCTGCCTTGAGTTATTTATAAAAATAATAAAGATGGAGTAAAAAAAGTAAATTACATACTTAAGGGCTTAAAACATTTATTTTGGAATAAACAGCACAAGGGTGATTAGAACTTTGATTTTGGAAACTTACAAACTAAGGGTCCACATGGATTGGAAATAAGATTTTAAAATTAATTATAATAATACTTCCTGTAAGTACATGCTTTTGTTTTGAATTCTCTTTAAGATGGGATGGGACTTTTAAAGTTGGATATTACAGGAACAAGGTCTTCAAAGGGAACCAGAAGGAATTAAAGATTACAATTGACTCCACAGAATGGAGAAAAATATTTTTGATATTATTCAAATAAGCTAAAGATTAAGTTTGTTAGACATAAAAGGAAAAATATAAAGTTGGTTTATTTGATCAAGGCTAAAATATATATGTTATTATCTCTGGTAACCTTTAATGGACTTTTCCTGTTCAGGACAATGTGGTTTTAAGAATTTATTTATAGAGATGAGAAGAAGAAATTACAAAATTAATTATACTTATTGTGATGAATGGGGAAATAATTTCTGTATGTGCGTGTTATTTTTTTTCTTTTTCTATTTTTTGATTGTTTTCTGCATTTTCTATTCTTTTTAAATTCCTTTTTTTGTTTATTAGTTTTTATCCTAATTCTAATTTTTAATAAAATTACTATTCAAAAGAAATTAACAGGATGCCATAAAACATAATCTAGGTTTGAAAAGAACCTTAGGTGCTGGTCAAATATTTGCTATCTCTCATCTTTCCTAGCCTAAAGGATATTCTTTAAGGCATAGCAGAATGTATTATCATCAGTATACCTACAACTAGATGGACATTTCAAAGTTCCCTTATGTGAAACAAATTTTCTCTTATGGTTTGGGGATTGAAACCATTACTCATGCACCCCTCTATTGCAAATTCTACCAAGACATAAGGAATTACCTTAAAACACTAACATTAGCATTATCAGTACTATGATTAACTTTTTGTTGCTTTACTTAAACATGTCATGAAATACTGCATCCTTCATTATACACAGAGAAATACACAATACACGAACACACACTCACATGGATCATGGTTATAAAAGGTATAGGTACAAGTAGGTAGATAGCTATGCTACCATTATAATTTTAGCAGCATTTATTTTTCTTGGACTGATGCGTCACCAATACTATAATTTTACCTTAACATAATAGAAAAATTCTCTGTGAACATGAATGTTTTGTTACATTGATCAAATTAAGTCAACATCTGTCAAAGGATTCTCAGTCTAGAATTAAATAAAGTCTGAACATAAGAGTACATTAGTTTTATCCAAAGAAGTGTATCTATGGCATATATTAACAGCATTTATTAGAAGGCACCAAAGATACTTTGGTAGAAAATTCAAATGACAGAAGCCCATTTTGTAGGCTTCCCAATTTGACATTTTCCTGGGGCATAATTATTTTTAGATTGGAAAAACAGTGCTATTCTTAGATTCAAGAGACTTACCTGTTTTTTGAAAAGGTAATTTTATCTGCTAATCAGAAATGACTCAATATATTTTTCGATATCATAGACGTTATATTTTGTAAAGTTAGAAAATCATTTAAAATTCCCCCCTAAGGTAGAACTCTATATGACATATTTAGTTTCCCCCATTTTTGTTCCATCTTTTATTCTTGTTATTTAGTATACATTTTTGTACTTTTTGTATATTTTTTTCTTTTTGCATTTTGTATTTTTTTTCTAAAACTTGTTAAGGTAAATAAAGAAATTGCATTTTTAAAGAGAGTGGCAAATCAACTTCTGCCAAGTATAGAAAGGCTGATCATTTAAAACATTCCTACTCCTTTCATAAAGATGATGCTGGAAGTCTTTTCCATTAGGATGCTCTGTTGGCCAACTCTGTTTCTTTCCTTCCTAAGGATGGCAAAAACTTGCCAATGGCAACCCTCTCATTTTGCCTTGTGATAAAATCTCTGAAAAAAATACTGAATTATTGTTATTTACATAATAGTTTAGTAGACACTTGAAAAGAATATAGGAAGTACTGATCAGTCAATGATCATAAATAAAAATAATGCTATTTAAAATACTGCTAGATCTCAAGAATCCTGATCTAGAATCAGGATTGTTTCTGGTTTTTATACTACCAGTACAAGGAATAAGACTCCACTATCAATCTTAGAAGTTTAATTGGATGTCCTATATATACTAGTAGCTAATTCTATGAGTAGATATTTACGGAGCCAAAATAGCAGCATGTACACACAAAAAGTAACAACAGATTTTGTTATGACCAACCCAAGGCTAGCAAAAAGTGAAAATAAATCCAAAAATAGCTACAGAACATGAAGCATTGAAAATGTGAGGCTATCTCATCTTACTATTTTCAAGTAATCAAGTAGGTATTTAAAGTCTTGCAAAACTGATCTAGTACTCCAACTGCTGAGCATAATTTTTTTTTTGTCTTTCATTGCATCTCAGCAGGGAATATGTTCCACATCATACAACTGCATTGCCTGCTTTGGCATCTCCCTTTTGTACTACCCAATGATAATAATTCTGAGGATAAATGACTCCTTTGGGAAATTGTGCCAGCAAGTTACAGCTGTGTCTTTGATAGCTGCAAGAAAGAGTATGAGAGAGAGAGAGAGAGAGAGAGAAGAAAATTTCACAGTTGTGTTTATAAACATTCTGAAAGAGTTGTACAACATACATCCCAGACCCAGAGGACTCTACTATAGCTTGGAAATAATCCTGATTAATTGGACGAACGGATGGACAGACAGAAATGTATATTATGTAAGAATGTATAAATGTAGATCTGTGTATCTAAGATCTACACATTCATATAAATTTTCTCAATATCTTTAAAAAATAAACATTCAGAAAATTGTGATCAAAGCTGAAAATGGTCTTCCCCTCCAATTGTTTTTCTTTTAAAATCTCCCTCAGGTGTTTTCCAATATTTCACGAAGTGGAAAATTTGAACAAAAAAACTTGCCAGCCAACTCTTCTTGTTTTCCCTCATTCCTACAGCGTAATGCAAAAATAATGAGAATTACTAGTATTTTATATGAAGCTTTTAAAACAATTACATTGTTCTTTTGTTGTAAAACAATAAAATACCGCGAGCCAGAGATGCAGAATAGGAGGAACGTGTGTGATATGGGCCGTGCGAGCTCTCTTTATATAATATGCTTTCAACTGCGGAAAAAGATAACGAGAGGACACCTCTCCCGTCAAACTGACTTTCGGAACAAATACATGAACCGAGATGTTCTTTGGGGACCATTGCAACTACCGCCAACCCCTTGCTTATTTTAAGCCGGTATTGCTTATAGAATACGTCAGAACACACGTGCTAGGTGGCCTTCACACGCAACCAGGAAGACTCCACAAAGAAGGCGGGAAACCGACCGGCCGACTGACAGACACACGGTTCAGTTCTCTTCAGACTCTCGCCTTTCGGCGGACAACGCTCTTACATCGGCGATCGGTGCCTCCCGCAAAACTTGAGAGGCAGCCCCTAGCGCAGAGGCTGGCGCTTGTCTCAGAGGTACGCCACGCCCATCTTCCTTCAGGCTTGGCGATTGGCTTCGGGTGTTCCGGGCTCATGACTATGTAGCAAGTGTATTCAAATCAGGCGGTTGCCAAGGTAACTTGAGGCCTTGCGTACACACGTCTAATCCTTGGAAGAGGCCTGGAAGGGCCGAAAGGACCCAGGACGAGGGAGTCCCCGGGACGCCGGTGGAAGGATTGAGAGGCCTGACAGGCGTGACTCGCTTTCCCTTTTTCTTTTGATGTGCCGTGGTGTCTTTTTAATTCTGCCGGCAGTCGGAAGAAATTAGAAGCAGGTAGGAAAGGGATTCTCCTCCATCATTTTTTTAATTGAATGAGATTTTTCTTTTTTTTAAATTCAAGCCCAGGTGTTATATTTGCTCTTTTTACCGCTTTTTCAATTGATGGGGAAGCGCATTCTATAGCCTCCCGCTGTTTTTAAGTCTCCTTGCAGCGGAATGGGTGACAACCAAACTTAATAAATAAATAAACTTCTCGTTATTATCTGTGTGTTATTCTACGGTGTGTTTTGACTTAGGAAATAATGAATGCCACGGTCAAGTAGCCACCGGTAGTTCCCTTGACTTAAAACTCAAAAGCCCAGAAATATTTATTCGGGAATAACTCTTTTTTAAAAAATGGGATTTATTTTTGAGTCATCTCTACTGCGATTCCAGTTCTCACTGAAAAATCAGCAATGGGATGGACTGCATTTTAAATAAACATGTAGATAAGATGGGTATATATGATCCTTCAAAGCATGGAAGTTACATTTTTTTCAGGAATCTGTACCCTGAACATAAAATGTGCAATGTTGCTAAATGTTTACCTAATGTGAACTGCACAAATAATAGAAAATTGATACCATAGCATATTAGCTAGCATTTATTGACTGTTCTATTAGCTATCATATACTTAATAAATACACGGATATGTAGAAGAGGCTAGTTTTCTCCAATAGAGTAGAAAGGCATGGATTTTCTTTTGATTCTTCAAATTTTGGAAGAAAAACCAAATTGAGTGTTTACAGTTTGCATATTTATCATTGGCTTCTCTTATTTACTTATTTACTTGCAATTGCCTCACTGGTAGTATAGTTTATTTCCTAAGAACCCTGAATATAATATTGAATTGATTTTATAATATGAATGGACTTCAAGAATGGACTTCTATAGGAAATGGCTTATTATTTCTTCCTGATGATTCATGTTCTGGAACTTGTTACCACATTTTAATAAACAGTTGGTCATTTCAATACTGTATTACACTTTCAATACATTGTTTTAATTCCAACTGTGTGGAGTTGTGGACTAAACACTAAATACAGAATTCTAAATAAAATTTCTTGTCAGTAAAATTGTTGGAAATAGGGGTAGCATATTTATTTGATCAGTAATTTTTTTATTACTTTGCCAGATTAAAACACTGTAGAAAGCTGCAGTTGTTTACTTATTACCTATTCATTACTTGCACCTCCCCAATAGTTAAGTCAGCACAATGCAATCTAGGGTTTGCATACCAATAGTTAAACTCTGAACTCTCCTCTTTATAATCAGATTCCTTCAAAATGCAGTACAGTAATTCAGTATCATAAAGATTATTGTCTTTGAACAAGAATAGTAAAACATGGCAAAATCTGAAATCTTGCACTTCAAAAGTAGCTTTGGGCAATCTCAAATCGTATGCCCATATATCCAGCAGTTTGTCCTGCACACAATGAAAACTGATCTTATCTGAAAGAACTGTTTATACAAGTCACAGCATTAACCATGTGCTGCCCATTGTGCACATATAAAAAGTTTTAGGACAAATAAGCAGTCCCATCGGAAAACAAGTTATTGCAACTTTGGACCATCATAAGAAATTGGGAATAAATAAGCACCATCATCCCTCTAAAGCTACTGTGATGTTAACAGATGAAATAGCTGCTAAGAATACTTGATCAGCTCAGAATGTAAGATGAAGATATACATGTACACTTCTTACTCCATGTCATTGGCTAGCCTACCCTGATGAGAAAGTCTTTTCTGACATCAAATGGACAATTTGTTTTTCTGGGTAAGCACCCTTGCAATTAATTTGAGAAAAGATTTATTCATTAAATTTGTAGACTGCCCAACTGTATCTTGACTGGATGCACTTACTGTGTCATCTAATATTTTATCTTTGACTGTGGCTTCTGATACTGTTCAAGAAATAGACAAAACAGTATTTTCATTTATACCCTTCAATCTGTCCTATATAAACTTTGAGGCAGCCCTCAAAAGCTTTTAATTCAAAGATTTCCAAATGTTGTTTCCAAATAGTAATTTTTATGGTGATGTAAGGTAAGTCTTGTTAAATACAGGCAGGGGTGGGATTCAAATTTCTTAACAACTGGTTCTGTGGGCATGGCCTAATTTGTGGTTGTTGCTTGGTAGTCATGTGACTGGGTGAGCATGGCTTGTATGTAAATATTGTAGATATTTATGTAAGTATTGAATGTTTTATTTAAAAAGAGCAAAAGCAGGCAAAGCAGGCAGGCAGATTGAGTTGCTCACAGAATCACAGATTCACTCAGAGATCTACCATTCTGCTATCTGCTACCTGAGTCTGTCACATAAAATTTGCTTGCAAGGAAACTCACAAATTAACTCACAACACACCGTGTATGTAAATATTGATTTTTTTTTATAAAAAAAGAGCAACTTTTACCCAAAATCGGGCAAAGCAGGCAGGCAGATTGAATTGCTCACAGAATCACAGATTCATTCAGATATCTATCTTTCTGCAATCTGCTGAGTCTGCACTGAAAAATAGAAGCTAGGAAGGTTCAGCTCTGCTTTTAGAGTAGCTAGAAAGCAAAAAATCCAATGATTTCCTGCTTTCTAGCTAATCTAAACCTCCCGGCACGGCTGATAGTCGGAACAGCTGATGGTTGGGGGAAAAAACGGAAAAATAGCAACTTACCAAAAATTAGGCGAAGGCACAACGCAGGCAAGTTGGATGGCACGAATGCCAGATAAGGAGTGAGTGGGCAGGGTGGGGCAGGGCCAGCCAGTGGCACAATTTGTCAGTTCTCCAAACTGTGCAGAATCATAACAACTGGTTCTATAGAAACAGTGTGACCAGGTAGAATCCCACCCCTGAATACAGGTAATCCTTAACTTACAACCACAACTGAGCCCAAAATTTCCTTTGCTTAGCAAGACAGTTAAGTGAGTTTTGCCCCAATTTATGACCTTTCTTGCCATAGTTGTTAAGTGAATCACAGTTATTATGTCAATGACGTCTGACAAGCAAAGTCACTGCAATTGTTAAGTTAGTTAAGTTAGCAACTTCCGACAAGTCAATGGTGAAGCCAGATTCACTTAAGAATGTTTAAGTGAATCTGGCTTACCCATTAACCTTGCTTATCAGAAAGTTGCAGAAGGTGATCGCATGACCCCTGGGACACTGCAATCATCATAAATACATACCAATTACCAAGCATCTGAAGGTTCACATGGCCTCAGAGATGCTGCAATTATTGTAATTATGAGAGTCATAAATCATATTTTTGTGTGCCACTGTAACTACAAACGGTTACTAAACGAACGGTTATAAATTTATGACTACGTGCATATAACTGATATATTTGTTCATTAAAAATAAATTTAATTTTTCAATTGTAAATGAAATGCGGTACAGATTAGATTTTGCCATAAACGCATCTGCAATATTATTTTTGCCCACTGTTACATTTCTTCTAAGGAATTACAGATTATATGCATTGCTTTTCTAACCCAGCATTTTGCATAAAATCCTTGCAACAATCCTATGCATTAAAATAGGTAGAGGTAAATATTTAGCACAAGGTCATCAATAAAATTCATAGCTGAAATGAATATTTAAAGTTAGATATAACTTCCCATTTAAATTGTACAGTTTTGGGTGGTGAACACAGGTGGTATTCAGCAGGTTCTGACCAGTTCTGGAGAACTGGTAGCAGAAATTTTTGAGTAGTTTGGAGAACCAGCAAATACCACCTCTGACTGGCCTTGCCCCCATCTATTCTCTACCTCCCAGGTCTCAGCTGACCGGCTGGGTTTTCTTTTGTTCCCCTGCACAGGAAAATAGAGCTGGAAAGCAGGTTAGTGGGATGGGGAGGGAATGGAGATTTTACAGTATCTTCCTCTGCCACAACCACTAAGTCACGCTACACCCACCAAGCCACATCACATCCACCAAGCCATGCCCACAGAACTGATAGTAAAAAATTTGAATCCCACCACTGGTGGTGAAGAGAAGGTACAATTAGAAATCAGCAAATTGCCAAGTATTTTTCAGTCAAGTGCTGTATTCTGCACCTGCCCAAATCCATTATTTTTTTTTAACCTTTCCTACTTTTATGAGAAAAAATAAGAAGATTGAACTCTGAAATATGCTAAGTATAACTTCTACATTGTACCCCTAAGGTATTTGAGAACCTAGGTAATAACATTCATTGTGAATAGAAGCTAGAACTATTGGTCACAAAATAGCACCTTCTCTCTTCTCCACATCTTGAAATGTTCTTCTGTGGAAAAACTGCCTTTGACTTCAAAAACTAAAATCATATTCAAGTCAATTTAAAAAATTAAATTCATTAATATTTACCAATAAAACCTAGCCATTTACTGAAGAAAGAAACAAGCATCAAAAGCAAAATACAAATGAAGCAAACAAACAGAAGCTGTTAAAAATCTTTCTGCCATCAGCAATGTTAAAAAAGATGACTCATAACTAGATCAGTTTCCATTTGCTGTAAAAAGTCAAGGAAGTGGCTTTTGCTTGGAATAAGTTCCTTTAAGAAACAATTCTATAATTGATTCACATTAATTCCATCTGAGTTAAAGGCAACGCAGAACAAAGATTTTCAAGTGGATCTGGGAGCAGAAGATAAAATGTTCCATAAGGTATGTGGGATGTATGTCCTTTGATTGAAATACCAATTGAGTTTTAGAACTTAATAATGATAGATACAGATGAGCTTAACTTGTTATTTTAAAGATTCCATCTCTTCACTGGAAATTATAAATAGAATTCTATATCTACAAAATACCTATAAAGTATCTAGGCCTATGTAAAACATACTGCAATAACATTTTGAATATGTTTGAATATAATATTTGTATATTTACCCTATATGCTTCTACATTAAGTAATTATCCTTCAATTTTCCCTTTACTTACCCAGGAGAACTTCAGTGCCATTTCAAGAAGATAAATAGAAGATAAATAGCTCAAATTTGTATACTGCAAGTGGAGTTGCTGTTGGAAACAGACATGGTGGATGGCATGACAAGTAAATAGTGATACAATAGCAATTTTAAAGATACAAAAATGTAGCATAAAAATGTATAAAGCACTTTTGTGGGGCTAACTTGGAGAAAGGCCTCCAAAGAAGGCCAGATGCCTAGGTGGTCTGTATGGAATTTTTCATGTTTGATAGCCATGATCTGACTTGTTTAGCATTTTGACAGAGGAATCAATGACAAACAGTGGTGATGATATTGAGCCTCCTTGAAAGATTCCTCTCTTGATATCAACCTTTCCCATTCTATTACCATTGACCAGCAACTTGCATCTTCTATTGTGCAGATGATCGTTGCACAAAACTTCTGATGTTTCTACTGATTCCTGTTATTTATAGTCACTTGGTTATCATGTGGGAGGGAGTTGAATGCCTTTTTATAATTAATCTAAACTACATTCAACGTGGTCTTCCTTCTCTTGCAGTTTTCCAAAATTATCTTGTCAATTAGCTGATTTTTTTCTTCATTGGGTTCCTGTGCTGTTGGACAGTTCCTTTCTACTCAGGTGGAAAGAGCTTGTTTTCAACTAGATGCTCTTAGACTGCATCAGCTACCACACTAGTTAGCAATTTGAAAGTTGTAAGTAAGCATATAATTGGCCCGTAGTTGCCTGGTGCTGCCCTTTTGTTGGATTTTATATTATCAAGTAGGTTTTACCAGATGTTAAATCAATTTAAAAATTTACCCCCTTGCAATATATTGTTAAATTACTTGGCAATGCACTGGTATAGACCAGTTAGATGTTTTGACCAAAAAACATGCAGCTCATCTTCATCTGGTTCTGACCAATTCTTGATCTTACTTGCCCTTTTTTCTGCAATTTCTGCTGCTACTATTAGTCCTTTCATTTCAGCTTTTTAAATTTTTATTTACATCATTTATCCAAGCTGCATTCCTGATATATATTTTTTGTGTTACCCCATACCTCTGTGCATAATTGCACTGTTTCTTCTTTGTCAGGTGTTGACTGGTTCACTGCAGTCACTCTATTGATGGACTGGTAGAAACAACTGTGGTTCAACTGAAATTGGAAATTCTGCCTATAATATGCAATTCGAGATTTTTATCTGATCTTCTTAGCTGCAGATGTTATTTCCAGTGCTTCCTTAATCTTGGCTGTTTCCTATGTATTGATTGTGTATTATTTGGTCTTCTTGTTCTTTAGTTTCTTTTCTTTCATTTGTTTTACCTTGCTTGTATCTAATCTTGGCTTGCAGATCTTATTTTCAGCCTGATTTTTCATTTTGGTGGTGACCATTTGGCTGTTTTTCTCTTTTGTTGATTTTGCATCCCAGGTATTTTGTTATAACTGCAGCTGTGTTCTACATTAGTTGGTTTCTTGTAGTAAGCTGGTGGTTATATTTGATATTACAGTTTTGGCATCTTTTAATATTTGTGCTAGCTGTTTCTTTGGAACAAGCTGAAATTTGGGCAACTTTATTCTGTTATCTTTGTGCTTTTTCTGGATGCTCGGTTATTCTTTGTTTCAGTTCATTTTCTATTTTTAGTTAGAGGGCTTTGCTCTTTCTGAGGAGAAGGCAGAGAAGAAGGTGTTTGGTTTGGGAATGAATATGATTCAGTAGTGATGCTGGCTTCTACTGCTGATTCCACCAGCTTGCTTTTACGGTCTGAATATTTCTAGCAAGACTTCTGGTTTTGATTTTTTGCCTGGATAAATCTTTGTAGTACTTCCAGTTCTGCTTCTGTAAATACTTTATTTCATATTATAAAATAAGCATTGATCTTGTAGCCTCTGATCTGTTATTTTTGATTATGGATGCTGTTCTTTTCAGAACTGGTGAGTTCTTTTCAGATACCTTCTTCTTAATGGCCTTGTTTAGTAATAACACATAATTACCTTTTTTGTTTTCAATCTTTGTACACTTTGATGGGTAAACAATTTTAATTCCAATAGTTTTGCAGCTACTGGCTTTGGTTCCTTAGCTAACAAGCCTGAGTCCTGTAGCCCATTTACTACCAAATGTTCAGGAGTTTCAGCCCCTAGCATGGTCCTTGTTGATCTGGGCAATAATCAATGTGGTATGGGCTTTGATAAATTATGTCTCACCTTATTGTTTATGGGAGAGGCACTCTTTGTCTGACGCCTCTGATGAAACCTGTCCTTTATAGTGAAACCTCTGGCATTGTTCTCATCTTCCTCAAAGAACACAAGCCCTTCATTGGAGGTTATTTTTATTATTATTTGAATATTATTTTTATAAATATTTAAACATTTTAAATTTATTTCATTTTCTAAATTACTTGGTGACACTCTCCCTCCAACTTTATTATTATTTATTACGCAGTTTAATGCATAGTCATTTAATGTGTTGTTTACTATTTTTAATAGGACTTATTTCCAGGGACATGGACATACCATCACAGATGCAAAGTTGCAATAACAAAGAAGTGGCTATTACTACATTATCTCAGTAGACCAATGAATATGCAGTAGTTTGAAAGTTTGATCCTTCTGATTCATTGTATGATTTTTCTGTATTTTTCTCCTTTACTTGATAGTTCTGCATGAACACAAAAATATAAAATCAAGGGAACATAGTGTAACCATCCAGTTTGACCTGTCTGTAGTCTTCAATAATGAAAAACAAATGTGAAAATTATTTGAAATGTGTTCACTAGTTTATTTGGCAGGAATTCCTTGACACAATTAAGAATACAGCAGATACCTCCAACTGCTTATGGTGGTTAGTACAGAAGGTTTGCTTGTACCCTTGTTCTAAGAGAATTGTGAGGAAATTCTTTTTTCTTTTCTTTTTTTGCTATTTTCTCTTCAGCAACCGGTGTAAAATATTTAGCTCCAATCCTAGAAGAAGAGGGGATTGATCTGCCTCGTAGAAAATTTATTTTGTGCCTGCCTTTAATGATAGACTCTCCTTATGGATACCGAGATTAGCTTAGGCAGCTGCTGAAAGCCATGATAAATTGGGTTAATGCAAATAGCCATGTACAGTATTACTTTTTTTGTATAGTGGATTGGGTCTATCATTCGTTGCTTTTATCTCTCTGGCCTTCGTAGAATACAGCTTTCTTCTGTTTATACTAAGAGATGGAGAAAGACTCAGGGACGAACATACACTCTTTTCACCATGCAATTTTTCTAGAGTGATAATTGTTCTTTTCTATTTGTGTCAGCTGAAGGTATAGTTCCCCACTTTATCTGAAAGAAAGAGACCATAATCAAAGATTATTGATTATCTGAAGTCGATTGATACGTTTAATTGACAAATAAGTACTGCTTTAAAAATAGCTTTTTATATAAAAGTACATTTAATGAAAACTCAATACTGTAATTTAAAAAATTTAACTGACCTTTATAAAATTCATAAACAAATATTATGTTATGGTCCAGGAAGTAAAATGAATTGTTTACTGAAGTTTACAATGAAAGCTATATCTCTGGGCTCTTAGCTTTTAGTTTGTGTACAAGCAAGTCTTATATAACAAGATCAGGTTTTGTGTGATGTAACTAATACATGAACGTAGAGAAGAATGATTTTTCCATTAGGAACTAATTGACATAACAGTAGTATGACATAATAATAAATCTTGTTTTCTGAAAGATAGGGCACTTTTACAGACTAAAGCTAAAATGGTATTCATAGTTAAGGACGTTCAGAAGAATGCACTATATATTTTCCTTCAAACTAACTTCTCTAATCAACAAATATTATAACTGCATTCCATACTTATATTTGATCACATTTTTAACTAGTAGAATCTCAGTATGTTTGATAGATATATTCCTTGTAAAACTCTGTCTTGATTGTTCAAGCATTCAGTACTTACAAGTTAATCATAACAGTAATTCTATGTGGAATTATTTTTGAGGACAGCCTGAAAACTCCCATTGATTTGAAATGCTGTGATACAGTAATGCTTGGGTCCACAGAATACTCATATCTTGGCTTTGTCACCTTTGGCTGGCTGGATTGTCAGACAAGATATTGGCACATTGTATGGCACCTAAATAATGGAATTGCCTTCCAAGACAGGAGGATTGTCAGACAAGCTATTGGCACATTGTATGGCACCTAAATAATGGAATTGCCTTCCAAGACAGGAGGGCAAAGCTTTATTTGCCTCTTTTTAAGTTAGCACAAGAATAATTACTTTTGTTGTCAACTTTTACCCTGAAATATTTGTATCGTTCATCTGCTTTTGCAGCCTTTTCTTTGAGATGTGGGACATAAGAGTCTAAATAAAAAATAATAATTATAGAACAAATCAAACAGCTGTTTCTGGGTCAGAAATAAGAGCCTAGAAGCAAAAATGTAAAATTGTAATATCTGAAACATTTTCAAAACTTTGCAGAAAAAATATTGAGTATCTTCAGTGATTGGCACTTTGCATCAATACTGTACTAGTTTACAGTTCAAGTATTTCTATTAAAAAGAGTTGTGCATTATTGCCACTACATTGTTACATTGTAGGGTTCTGCTGTCATGTTATGTTCTGTAATAAAGTATACTTCTTGTTATCAAGAGGATTGGATCACCAAGTTATCCTAATTTTTAATTTTTTACCAAGTTTTATAATTGTGTTGTTCCCGTAAGTTAAATATTGGAAAGTAGTTAGTGGGTGTGGTACTTAATGCAGCTGTTAAATATTAGCAAATACTAGCTTGGATTGTCTTTCAGTTCACTGGTAACTTTGTAATACAGCACATTTTATTTATGTTGTATACATATGAAACAAAATGGATTCCACAAAATTATATATTATTGCATTTTTCCTCTTCTCATTGTATTACACTGAAACTTTTCTAGATCTAAGTGTCTTATCTATCATGAATGAGAATGACATATTTCACAATTGATCATTTCTGTGTTTATGATGTAAGATGTCATAAACCTCATCTAAGATGCAACCTGAAAAGGGGTTTAATAGAAGAATAACATGTTGGATCATCTACCATTTCTGCAGTTTCTGTTGACCAAGATAGAAAGATGAAGCTTTTTTTTTTTAGCTTAACAGAATTTTGCTCATTAGAATTCATCCTCTCCTACACCCACAGAAATCTGATGAACAAGCAGAAATCTCTACTCCAATTGTACTTGGAGGGTAGTGTTAGAGAATCAGAACAGTATAATTACTCTTTGAAGTAGATTAAAGCTTGAATGGTATTTTATTTCCTTTATTCAGTGTAACAGAAAATTCTTACAAATTTGGTTAGTTTTTATGATATGGTATTTTATTTAATTTCATGACCATTGATTTTATGAATAACATATAATTTGTTAAGAGTATAATCTGCCCAGTATCATTGAAACTTGGGCAACATATAACTTTAATTATTAATAATTAATTTTACTCTGTCAATTTAGGGTTAAAAATCAAATTAATTTTGTTTCCATGTTTAAATATCAGATACACTTTCCTAATTTGAAGTATGGTTGTATCAGTATGGATATATGACATTTGTTTAAATTGACTGTTTGGCTACTCTTTGGTCAGTCACCCATCTTAACTAAAACACACACAGAAACACAAAAACATTTAATATTTTTATTAAAAATTAATTCAAAAAAGATCGAGGCATCTTACAACCACTTGCTCACCAAAGCAAGACATCTATACAAGGCTGCATTAATGTTTCAGCCTCAGCTTCTGAAGGGAAATCAACAGAATTTGAGCCATCCAAATCTCAGGATAGAGATTCTTGCACAGGGCACACATGACAGAGGAGGCACACCTCCTTGGTCACATTAGATGCAATGTTTTGCAAAAAGTATTGCAAAAGGTGAAGCATGCCCATCTTACCAAATCTAGGGAGGGAAGCAAAAATTACTGAAGGCAGGTGATCCTGCAAATAACCTGGTCTTATGCCTTGTACTGTAGAACTTTAAAAGTGATACTTTCTTGAAACCAGCGCTATTCTTATAACATGAATATGAGAATATCCTATACTTATAATGGTAGCGTTTATGCCCTAAACTACATTCATTGCTATATTATGGACTAATGAAACTTTTAAATGCTTTAGGGGCAATTCCATATACACTGGATTAGTGCAATCAGAGAATAACTTAAAGACATGAGTGATCATGAGCAGTGCCTCCTAATCCAATAAAAAGCCTACCTGTACACGAGATGAATTTGTGGGGGGGGGACTTTTTACCATACTACCCATCTGCTCATGCATAAGATCAGAAGAACCCCCAGGATGCAAACCAACTCTGTCTGAGGGAGTACAACCCTGCCCAGAATTAATAATTTTTAAAAATAGAGAATTTGTAGATCTAGATCAAGGGTCGCCAACCTTTTGGACCTCAGGGACCACCAAACTGATAATTTTAAATCCCAGGGACCACTGACCGGTTTTGTGGGCATGGCCTAATTTGTGGGTATAGCTTGGTGGTCATGTGACTGGCTGGGCATGGCTTGTATGTAAATATTATTAATATTTATATAAATATTGAATTTTTTTATTAAAAAGGAGCAACTTTTACCCAAAATCAGGCAAAGCAGGCAGGCAGACTGAGTTGCTCACAGAATCATTCAGTGATCTATCTATTTGCCATCGGCTAGCTCAGTCTGTCAAATAAAACTTGCTTGTAGTGAGTCTGTACTGAATAATAGAAACTTCAGTCCTAAGGGAGGTTTGGTTGTGCTTAAAAGCAGAGCCAGAGATCTAACGACCAGCTAGAAAGCAAGAAATCCAACTGTTTCCCGTTTCCTAGCTAATCTAAATCTCCCAGCACAGCAGAACAGCTGATGGTCGGAAAAATAGCAATTTAGCAGGCAAGTTTGCTGGGTAAGGAATGAGTGGGCGGGGAGGGTTCCCACAGGCCGTGTGGGCAGCGCAGCCTTGTGTTTCTGCGCAGCCTGGATTAATTGTTTTGGGGGGGTGTTCTCTGGGGATGAGATTTCTCTGCGGCCCACCAAAATTTTCTCATGGCCCAGCAGTTGCCAATCGCTGATCTAGATGGCCCTAAAACTACAGGCACTCAGACTTATTGGGTTAAGCTGAAGTCTGCTCTTTCTTCACCAGATCTTCAAAACCTTCAGGCAATGTAAGTATGCTGATGATATCCAGTTATACCTCTTTCTCCCCCAGGCTATTCAAATGATGCCCTTTAAGTTGAGAAAGATCTTAAAGGGCATTGAAGGGTATAACTGGATATCATCCTCATACTTACATTCCTTATCCTGTATCAATGAATGACCTTACCTAGCAGCTTTATATTCACACTAGGAAAACTGGAGAAGTGAACCCTGAAAAAGAAAAAGTTGGCAATAGGATGAAAATTGCCAGCGTGGTGGCAAACCACCAATAGGTGGTTTTTAAGAAGATATTTTAGGTATTTATGTTAAAAGTTTCGGATACTCTTCTAATCATATAAATCTTTTGCCCTTAAGGGCTTTGGATATTTAACATCTTAGCCAGCATGAAGAGATACAAAAGATTATCTGGAATTTCCTGACATTCAAATCACTGGACAGTAAGAATTAGACTGATTCATACCCAGTATTGATTATTAATTTTTTGAATGTCAATCGATTTAACAGACTTCCTCTGTTAAAGTTATATTGCTTAGCTGATTTATTTGAATTCCAATATAATCAAAAGGCATTGATTTGTTACAGTGATATCCCATTTTTTGTCTAAGAATGCAGGCGGTGGACATAAGAATTCCCCTTTAATTTTATCTCTTATATTACCCTCAACAATTTTATGACATAGGTTATGCCAGTTACTATGTTCCATCCAGAAACTGAATAGGGATTTGAATCTGAATTCCTGTCCAACATCTTAACTATTTGGTTATATCTGTTCATTAAAAACAGAGATATAATATCAAATATAAACAGTTTGCACAACCTTTTTCATGATTGTTAGTTTTATATATATAACCTATATGCATATAAACCTAAGCTTATCATTCTGATTAGTAAAGGTTTTATATTTTTTCAATCTTCATACATTTTTAGGATAATTCTACATTATTTTATCTTATGATGCATGAAATAAATACAGGATTCAAATAATTAGCTTGCATTTGTGTGTTTTAACATTTAGGGCATTCTGAAATGAAGCTAAACTGGAAACTAGATAGAACTTCAAGACCAGGTTCAGCAACAGTTAAGGTTACAGATCTCAGCTGGCAAGGTCTCCTGAACCCCAGTCCATCTATTAAAGAAGATGAAGAGCTACTTGTGGATGAATATATTTCTCCCCACAAGCTGGTGAGTATATGCTATGTTATTGTATATACGTATATTAGCCTTGCTAATGACCATTGCAGTACTTTGGCGTACCTGAAAGTATTGCAGTTAGATGGAGCCATTGAATATGGTTCCGAATAATTCTTTTTTTTTCATAACTTCATACATTTGTTCAGACTGAGTGATTGGAAATCACGAGGCCTATTTTATATTACACTAATTTCTATTTAGTTATTGAAGACTCAAATTAGGGGATATTTTAATATAATTAAATTTGTAAGTATGATACAACAATGATTTATGTTTATGATTTTGTTTACCATGCTAGTAGGATTAACCTATCTTAAAATAACTGATCTGGAATATCTGAGTAGTTGTATTAGTTACTCTTTTAAAATGCTTTGTACTCCTTAATGGCTTTTAAGAAATAATTTCATGTTCACCTTATGTTCTGTTGCTAATTTGAAGTATTGTCCTCATCCACCTGTGTTTAAGTAAGAACACTCTAGAATACTGAGCAAGATCTAATTTAATCTCTGCCCACAGAACCATTCCCTGTGTAGTTCTATGCAGCTCATACTTCCTTGTAAGTTAGCAAGGCGAGGTGATCTTTTTCTTTGTCAGATTCCAGTGCTATAAAGTTCTGGAGTATCCTCAGTCTCCAGAACACGTTTTAGGATGATGTTGAGGATCACAGAATGAACAGAAATGGATAATTAATGTTTCCTCCACCCACTTCAGCCAACAAACTCTTTTTGGTCACAACATTTTCACTAGCAACAAGCTTTTTCTGGATCCCAGCAACTGTTTTCTCAGTAGGATTCTTGTGCTCTGTGAGCTTGGTTGTTTTCTTGCAGATCATCCCAAAGGTGCTTTTTAAAGAAGCAACTGGACTTTCTGATTTTTCTTTGAAGACATTCCACTTCTCATCCAAGAAGCTTCTTCAGCTCTAGATAGATTCTTGCTTTTTGGATAGGAAGCAAAACATCTTCAAAGACAAATCAGAAAGTCCAGTTGCTTCTTGAAAAAAGCACCTTTGGGATAACCATGACCCGGATGACTGAGAATCTCCATAGATACTTTTCTTGCAGATATTTCATCACCCAACTAGGTAACATCATCAGTGCTAGAAGGGGTGATGTCTTCTCTCTGTTTATATACAAGTGGGAGTTATAATGTTGGTGGATCTATTCTTGGTAGTTCCTTGATTGGGCTGTTGTTTACTGTTCATTTTTTGTCTGAGTTGGTAGTTCTTTAATTGGGATATTGTTTATTGCTTGATTGTTGGCACGGTAGTTAATTCTTGTGTCAGTTTTTGCCTATCTGGGTATTGATTGCTGAAGAGGAGGTATTTTGGTCTTTTTGTTTCTTTTGTTGGTTTTTTGATTGGCTCTTTTGAATGATATGTAGATATTGTTTATCTCTATGTCCCAGTTGATGGCTGATTGTTTGAGTGCTAAGCTTCCAGGAATTTTCTAGTGTTTTTGGACTTAGCTTGGTCTAGGATGCTCACAGTTTCCCAGTTGAAATTATGATTAACTCAGTTCATGTGTTGTGTGATTAGGGAGTTTTCATCCTGTCTTCTAAACTCCTAGTTGGTATTCATGGATGCCTTCTGCTAGAGTTCTGCCTGTTTGTCCTACATAATAGTTGTTACAGTTCTTACATTATATATTGTACCAGACTCCTATTTTTTCTTCTGAGGATCCTGGGTCTTTTGCGTAACTTAAGATATTTTGGAGGGATTTAGTTGTTTTGGGTGCTATAGAAATGCCATGTGGCTATTACAGACTGTTGGTTATTTCTGAGATGATTTTGATATATGGTAATGTTATCCTTTTCATAGCTTGTGTTGTTTGTGTTGTAGTGAATTAAGTGTTCATGCATTTTTTGATAAAGTTGTGTGGGTATCCATTTTATTGGAAGGTGTTATATAGATATTCTATTTGCTTTTTGTGAGGTTCAGAGTTTCTACAATGTGTTTGAGTTCGTTTAGTGTTCTTTCAGAACTTGTGGGCAATCTTCTCTGTTCAGCAAATTTATAAACATTCACATTCTTTTAATATTTAAATGTTTTATGTTGGTAAAACAATAGTGCTGCATTCTCTTTGAAGAGAATGAGGCTAAAGTTCATCATGATTTTTTTTTATTCTATTGTATCATGCATTTTTTTTATTTGGTTAACAAATTAAAGTCTGAAAAAGCCTAAGATGCAGTTCATGTCCTTGGCAGTAGGGTACTTAGTTGATAGCTTGTATTTTGTTGTGAATCAGGCAGCAACAAGCCAGTATGTAGTTTTCTCTGTAGGAAAGAAGTTTGAGAAATCCTTTGCCTTCTTTTTTAAGTCACTTAATTGGGAAAATTCTCTTTATTTTGAAAAAATGAAGTTTGATACAGATGAAAACTTTTTCCTCTTTGTTGATGAAAAGTGAATAAACTTGTTGCTTAGGAAGCCAAAAGAAATGCAGGTGAGAAAAATGCTAAAATAAATGAAATTATATAGTCAACATCTTTGTTAAACTGGCGGTCTTTTTATGCTATTCCAATTACTAAAGCAAATATGTTTAACATAAATTTCTGGTTTTAAAAACTGCAATTTAAGGGATCCAGAATGTAGGGAATGTTGTTGAGAATTTCCATTACATTCTGCCTCCTATGCCCATAACTACTGCAATTATTTACTGAGTTGTGTTCTAAATCAAATGCCAGATGTCATGCATGTAACCTTCCAACTTCACTCACCTAGCTGCATTGTTCTGCCACTGTTTCCTTCTGCTTTCATATCTTTTCTTGTATTTTTTGGAACGAAAACAATGCCATTGCGAACCAAATGCTCACTATTCACACCGTCCATTAACAGTAGTTAAATTTGGACATCAGTGATTAGGTGAGCAGTTCTAAGAGCTCTGTGAAAATACTGTTTTCAAAATAATTTTGAAAATTAATAACAATATGTGTCCTATATATGCCCTAAAAATGTAGCCCCTGTCTTCCAAAAAGATTTCTTACCCATGCTCTTATTTAAATGGAATAGTAAGGCATCATACATTGACGGAGTCCAGGACCCATCATATCAGCATAGCAAATGGTCAGGAACAACAAAGTATGACATTGTTAGGATTTCCATCTACTCACTCTTATAGTTTCTTGTATTCCATGAAAATCAGTCATGGCATTTTTTCATCATCTAATGATACATTATTTTATTTGTTAAATGTAGAGCATATCCTGTCTTTTCTTTCAGAGCTCAAGTTAGCATATCTCCTCACTAATTGTTTTCTTACAATAGTAATCCTATGAAGGGGTTGTGCTGAAATTGACTAGCACAAAATAGCTAAGTGAGCATCTATTGCTGATGGCATTTAATTTATTAGTACAAATTATGCCTTTAAATATAATGATAATATTAGTATTTTTTTTCTATAACTAACCTGCAATAATTTTTTTCCATTTTTTTAAAATTTGTACTATATAAAGAAAAAGCAATTATTTCAATGTCTATGTCTTCTGGTTACAGTTACTTTGAGTAATAGTGATCATCATCATCATCATCATGTTCATTAGTAGTAATCAAAACAGTATTTTCTCCATATAATATTAATTATTAATACTAAATCATATTGATAATAAACATATAATAAACCCTCACGGTAAAATTAATCCTTCACTTATAATTTTAAATATTCTAACTTCTGTTACTAACATGCAATATTTGAATTAGTGAATTAGTGATTTCACTATATTTTATACTTCCCTTCTGTCCTTTTTCTCCCTCCCTCAATGAAAAATATTAAAGTTTTTCTGCTAGTATCATTTGCCTGGCTTGTTGTTGGAAGCTTGGGTATATACTGTTAACTGGGCTCTGCAATCATCAGTAAGGAAAAACAACATTTTTATTGGCAAGCTATATCCTTTTTTTAAAAGACTTATTTTTGGGTAATCAAAGTAAATGAATTTGACAGGGAGGCCACAGGCAGACTGAACAAGTACAAAAATAGGTAATTGGTGAAGCTTTCTGGAAACAAAGAAGAGCGCTATTTAGCTCAGCATATGCAATCCATAAGTCACAATTAGGCAGCATGGCAGCAGTGCAACTGTGATTTTAATTGCACAGTGATGGAAAATTGTAAGAAATTAAGGACAGATTATTCAGTAATAGAAGAAGGCCATGTGCTATAAGATAAATAGTTGGGCGCCAGTAACACAAAAGCAATTTAGAAATAAAGCTTAATGTTATCAAATTGATTGATTGTTGCTGAACACTGAAGTGAGAATGTTGGATGCTGGAAACAAGTTTTAACTGGAATGTAACACAGAGCTGGATCATGTTGGTTGATTTGAACCCAAATCATTAAGACCAATGCAGGGAGATTGCTGGCCTCTGGAACTAGATTTCATTTTAGGAGTTGTGGCATACTCTGAGTATGCTGACAATAGGATGCTCTCTAGGTAAAATATATTAGTCATGCTAGTGATCAAAAAGCATTATATACTTTTTCTGCTTCATTCTGAAAAAATTAGATGACAGCACTATCTGGACTTTCCCACACCCATTTGCCAATTCCAGGGATAAACTGAGATTGTATATACCGGTATTTATTTATTAATTTGTATGCTACCTTAATCATAAAGGGAACTCTAGGTATGTATTATGTACTAGAATTAAAACATAAGAATAAAACTGGAAATTAATAGCAAATTGGGGAAGAACAAAACAAACTAAACAACCGTTAGACACAAATGAGATTTGGAGAAAGCCAACAGTGCTAGATAGAAAGAATAAGTAGTAATCCCATAAATATTTGGATCTTAAGCTGAGAAGGGTTTTTTAGAGGTGATGATCAATATATTGTATTCATTTATTAAATGTATATGCTGCCCATCTCACCTAGAGGTGATTCTAGGAGACTTACAACCAAGTAAAAGCAACAAGATAAAACATTAAAATATTGAAATAATAAATATTAAAAATTGATTTAAAATGAATAAAGATGGCAAGGAAGGGAGCAAGATACACATGGAGTAGAGGTGGAATCTTCTTGCATCCCAAGCCCCATTGGTAACCAGTGCAGCTCACAAAGTAGAGGTGTTACATAGGCAAAATAAGTACAAGATGGTTATGTGCAGAGACTCTCCTGGCCACAGGGAGTCGAGCATCAAGGAAAACCCCGAATTATGCACCAGTTCCACATGGGGCACTACAACTCCAGTTTTCAATTATTTTCTATCCCGGGTGTGTTAATCCCTGAACATTCATGTTTTCTCCCTTGCTGGTTGGCCTTGGATGTCTTTTTATGGCTACTGCTAAAACAATAAAATTGCCTTACATAAGTGTCTATGATTTCTAATGCTGAGTGCATTTCTTAGTGTATAATACAAAACAAAATTTAAACTGGACAAGATGTTTGCCTGAGGAATAGCAAAAATAGAGACCTTAATCTTACAGATTGTCTTATTATTGCATTATCCGTGTAGCAGTAAAACATGTTTTCAGCAATTTCCAATGATTACCCATAGGCTCCAGAGCAGGAGTGTCAAACTCAGTTTAATTGGCAGCGGCATCAGGGTTGTGTTTGACCGGGGGGGGGGGTGAGGTGGCTGTGGCCAGTTTGATGTCACTCTTGTCGGAGGCACCTGTGGTAGCCCAAGCACTCTGCCAGCGAAAACGAGCTCCTGAGCTCTGTTTTCAGCTGCGACAGCTTCCTGCAACCCTCTGCCAGGGAAACAGGCCCTCCCGAGCTCTGTTTTCACTGGCAGAAGCACTGCGGGCCGATCCTTCACTCTTTCCAGGTCAGCCCCATGGCCCAGAACTAAGTACTCTGTGGGCCAGATCCAGCCCCTGGGCCTTGAGTTAGACACCCCTACTCTAGAGCAGTGGTCCCCAACCTTTTTTGTACCAGGGACCAGTTTCACGCAGAAACACTTTTTCAAGGATGGGGGGGGCGGGGGGGAGACACTTTTTCAAGGGGGGGAAGGAGTCCGAGTTTGGTGGTTTGCTTGCAGACGTTTCATTACCTGACTAGATAACATCTGATGTTGTTACCTAGTCGGGTAATAAGATGTCTGCCAGCAAACCACCAAGTTCAGGGAGCACCAATGCCTCCTCATTGCAACCCTGAGCGACAGATATTCTCTTCTATTGGGACATTTAAAACGGAGGGTTTCAGCTGCAGATTCAGGAACTGCGCCGGGCTGAGGAGCGCCTTCAAAACTGAGCACTGGGCGGCGGCGGCCCGCGGCTGTCTCCATGGCTCAGGACAAGTCCCAGCAGGATGGCTGAGAAGCCCCGCCTCTCAGCCCTGCCTCCCTCAGCCTCATCCCTCAGGTGTCTCCCTTCCTCCCTCAGCCTTATCTCTCAGGTGTCTGCCTCATTCCTCTCTTAGTCGCTCTCTCGCTCCTCCACCAGCCCAGGAAGAAACTGCTTCAAAGAAGCCAGCAGGGTGGCTTTTCCTGTTGGCGCAGCTCCTCCGAAGCGCCCGTTCACCCCCACCCCGCCACCCGTGGTTCAATCCAGTGCTCCGTTCTGCCTGCCTGCCTGCCTTCGTTTCTGGTTGTTTCGGAGCAGCTTCGGCTGAGTAAAAGAGGTGAATAGTTATTATTCTCATCCGAAGCTGCTCCGAAACAACCAGAAACGAAGGCAGGCAGACAGAATGGAGCACTGGATTGAACCGCTGGCGGCAGGGTGGGAGTGAACGGGCGCTTCGGAGGAGCTGCGCCGACAGGAAAAGCCACCCTGCTGGCTTCTTTGAAGCAGTTTCTTCCTGGGCTGGTGGAGGAGCGAGAGAGTGACTGAGAGAGGAACGAGGCGGAAGGAAACTGAAGCCACTGAGCCGGAGAGCAGGACGGGCTTTGGTTGATCCCTGATCCCAGCAGCATTCACCGAAGGCGAAGAAAGCCGCCATTTTTATTTTATTTTTATTTTCTTTGCGGCCCGGTACCAAATGATCCACGGACCAGTACCGGTCCGCGGCCCGGTGGTTGGGGACCCCTGCTCTAGAGGGTTGTTTTTATTTCAAGGCTTGACATTATAAAAACTGGCGTACACAACAATGCAAACGAGTTATTGACAGTAGGACTTACTTTTCAGGAAATATGCTTATTACGCTTTCAATGCAGATGTATAAAATAGTTTATTGGCTGCTGTATAGCATAGGAATGATTTGGAGAAGTAGATTACATATTTAGTTATGTAAATATTTGGACAGAGAATGTAAGAACGTTTCAAGCAATTGCTAGAAACTGACGTGTTTTCCAGGGGGAAAAAAGTCCTATGCAAATAAGCATGATACAAATTAACATATTCATCCCAGTATTCTTAATCTACATAACTGTTTAGTCTCTATTACTTAATATGAAGAAAAATATAAATCTAACATATATTATGAGATCTGAATGCGACAATTAAAGAAAATAAAATCATTGATGTGTGGAGAAAAAAAATATTTTCACCAGGATGTTGGAAATATTGAGCAGCAGGCAATATAATTACAATGCACTTATAATGTACACTTCTTTTTACAGCAACCACCTGGAAGATAAATATACAACTTGGAAACTTCCAAACTTTACTGAACTAGAAATTTTTATGGTTTACATATCTGGCTAGAAAATGAATTAGCAATTCAAAAATGCATATAACTTGAAAACTTTGCTGTAAGTTCTAACGCATTGGTCTGCAACCGATCAGGGTTGGTGGACCAGTGGGGGAGACGGGATGCTTCACTGCAAGTGGCAGGCACACATGCTTGAGTGCACAGCTCCATTTGTGCAATGGGTGGGCGCACATACTCGACCCTCATGCAAATGGAGTTTTACACATGAATGTGAGCGCTGCCATTCGCACAAGTGGAACTATGTGCACACTTACCCACTGCTTGCATGACCCAGTTTCAAACAGGTTACAGCCCAGTCAGTAGTGGGCTGCAGCCCAGGGGTTGCTAAAACCTTTGTTTTAGCATCTACTTGGAGTTAAAATATGAACATTTTTTTAAAAAAAGCTGTTACTAAACAGTTGTGAGGTTATTACATTCCAAGGATTCAGCAGTATGATTCGTATGTTTCATATATTTTATTTATCTGTTTCATATATGTTTTGCTGTTAGAATAAAGTGTATGTATATGTGGATAAATATTGAATGTTCTCTTCTCCATCCAAATTGCTTCAATATTATTTTTTCCCCTAGATATTCGTATTAGCAGTGATTATAATTAAAGAAGTAGCTTTATTTCTTTAGCAGAGTCATACAGTAAATAAATGTTATTGCCTGTTTTTAAGAACGTTTTCTCAAGTTTGAGCAAATCAAATTAAGCTTTCTCATTATTGGAGCTACCATGGAAAAGCATGTTTACAGGTAAAATTGTAGCATTTCCTTTGCCAGGTTTTTAATTGTAAATAATTTTGTACATGTTTTGTTACTAATTTTATTTTTAAATTCTCATATTACTAAGAAATATAGCCTTTACCCAAGCAGCATGACTATAGAGCAATTGGTTTCTTTAATAATATATTTGATATTATGTAGCCATATCTTCCTTCTTGTGTTATATTAAAAGTTAATGCAGGAATTAGAATTCAAAACTAATGTTTGACTTCCTACATTTTTTGTTTCAAGATAAATTTTAGGATGAGAGCTGTTTCTCGAAGTACTGTGATAGAGGACCCATAATATATATTTATACATATATATTTATCTTTTTGTTTATTATTGCAGAAAGCATTGACGGGTCTAGATGACCTGCGGCAAGTGAAGGCCCTTGAGATGCGTGTAAACACCAGAGAGAATAGTCTGGGAAATTTTGGTGAGAGAAAATTTTATTCTGTCTCAGATTATTCAGAAGCATATTAGGTGTGTTTGTCACCTTGAGTTATTACAATTATAATAATAACAAAGATAGGTTATGAATAAATTAAAAAACTAACATGTGAGAATCATAAATGAATCAATAGTTGCATTTAATGTTGCCTTTGGAAAATTCACTAAATTGATTTTATGTCTGAAGCTGTTGTGTTATCTGGGTTAAAAAAAAGCATAATGATAGAAAGTGAACTTGATAATTTATAGAAATGAAAAAAAGCAACACATCTATCAAGTAGGGAAAAATATTTGAAATTTGTTTTGTAAATTCATTGTTTTTTAAGAACAGGCCCAATGGAACATTTTTCTCTAGTACTGGTTGTCTCCTAGAAAGGGCTTATATAATCCTTTCATAAGTGCAAATACAATGACAATAATAAGAAAATGCTTGTAGAAAAGCACGATCCACTGCAGTTCTGCAGTTTGCAGATGATACAACAGTCATTGTCTCATTCAAGACAATGATGAGTCTGCATATAGAAACCCTGTGGTGCACCCAGAACAATCTGGAGCTGAACATGCTTAAAACTGTAGAGATGAGAATGGATTTTAGGAGGAGCTCTTCTATTTTACCACTTCCTGCTATATTCAACAGCACATTATTAACAGTAGAGTCCTTCAAGTTTCTGGATTCTATATTCTCCCAGGATTTGAAATGAACACCTAACATTAGAACTATCATTAAAAAGGCACAACAAAGAATGTTTTTCCTCCATCAACTTAGAAAGCTCAGACTGCCCCAGAAGCTGTTGATACAGTTCTGTAGAGGAATTGTTGTAGTTTGTATTTCTGTAACTGCCTGGTTTGATACAGCAACCAAACAGGACAGGTACAGACTTCAACAGATAGTTAGGACTGCAGAAAAAAATAATTGCAACCAGCCTGACTTCCATTGAGTGGTTCAGAAGGCAGGCTGAGAAAATATCTACAGACCCTCACTTCCTGGACATAAACTGTTTCAACTCCTCCCATTGGGATGCCCCTAATGGCACTGCATGCCAAAACAACAAAACACAGAGACAGTTTTTTTGCCTCATGCCATCACTCTACTAATTCCACAGTACTGTCTTATGTATATTTTACTCATGTAGTATGGCTGTATTACTATTAACCTTTTCATCTTTTCTTCTACCTTCTGTTATTGATATTATTATGATTATGATTATTATTCTGTTGTTTTGCATGTACACTGACAGCTGGAGACAAATTCCTTGTGTGTCTAATTGCATTTGGCGAAATAAAGTATTCTATAAGGACCATTGTGCTGTCAGTATAAACATAGCTAATGAACAAGTTTCTTTGGGTAGCGATCTACAAATTATGCTTCATGCTTACTTTCTTGTCTGAAAATAATATAGCCCATATCAAAGTATGTTATAGAAAAAAACCAGAAAGATATGAGTGGCAAGTGGCACATAAGGGGGTTGCAGTTTTCTTGAGAGAATACAACTTGAGGCACACAGAGATGACACTGAGGGAGAAATGGAAAGGAAAAGAAAGGAGGGAGTTGACTGTGTGAATTAGAAGAGCAAAATTAGAAGGATGATGACATTTCTGAAAAATCTATATTTTTAATTAAATGTTTACAGTCAGTTACTACATCTTTTCTGGAAATTCTGGAATATTCTATGGTAAAATGTTTAAAGATTCAGAGACTTTAAGCCAATGAACTAACTTAGTTGTGTACATCACACTTTGTGGAAAAAAGTACTTTTGTATTGGAAAACTTTGATCATGGGAGAGAGCATTTCTCAAATCCCAGGGAAAAAAATATTTTTTTAAAAAAAGTTAACTTTTTAACTTGTATTTCAACAACAATAATGCAGGATTAATATAATTCCCAGTTGCTACTTTTAGTGGATTTGGCATGGAATTACCATTAAAAGGAGGGTTATTAAACAATTGCAATGTTTAGAGAATACTAATGAAACTACTACTTATTATAAGCAGTAACCCTCAGATGTCTGTTCTCAACATGAGACTCAAAGAATGTGCTGGGACAATTAATTACAAGTCAGCATGGCAGTTAGCCAAGTTGCATGTTTAAGAACTATTATGTCCACCTTCCTTTTCTTTAAACAAACTAGCACAATAGCATTTATACCTACAGGTAGTCTTTGCTTAATGACTGGTCAGTTAACAACCATTACAATGGAGTTTTAAGCTATATTGAGCCATAGTGGTGTAGTGCTTGGAATGCATTACTGCAGGCTAACTCACTTCTCACTCCAGGAGTTCAACCCTGACCAGTTCAAGGTTGACTCAAGTCTTCCATCTTTCCAAGGTCAGTAAAATGAGGACCCAGTTCGTTGGGGGCAATATGCTGACTTTCTAAACCGCTTAGAGTGAGCTATAAAGTACTGTGAAGCGGTATATAAGCCTAAGTGCTATTGCTAAAAAAACTACTTTTGACCCCCGTCTTTGGAGTTATGACTGCCACAAACACCTCCCATGGTCATATGATCCATTTTGGGCAGTTGGTGGCTGACTCACATTTATGATCAGTTATGACCAGTATCCCCATATAAATACAATTTGTGACTTTTTTGTCATTTTCCAGCAGAATACAGCAAAAAAAACCCACTCATCTGATATGCTGGATTTGCCTAAAAACCACTTGGTTCACTTAGTGACCATTAAGTGTTGTTATCAGATGTCAATTGTTTAACAACCATGGTGATGTGCTTTACAACCATCCTAAAAAGAGTTGCAGAACAAGTTCAGTAATGGCAAAATGTTATATTTTATGTCAGTTACTATTGGCCTAAAATATAGTCAGACATAGAATGGATCATTTCTAGGCAACTTTGGTAAGAAATGTTTTTGTGAAAATATTAGACATCAGAAATCAGTCAAATGTCATGGTAAACAAATGTACAAACTGTGAAATTAAAATATTTGAAATTCGATGTTTGAGAGGAGTACAACACATATATATTTGCTTATATTTGTCTTTGTTTCCTGATCTTACAGGTTCTTACCTCCCTAATCTGAAACAACTAAAACTGAATGGAAGTATACTTACTTCTGTGAGGTAAGAAATAACAACTCAGAAAGTTAAGTCAGAAATAATATTCAAGTCTCTTACTACTTACAGCATTTCTTTCTATTTCAGAGAGATTGACTACACATTTTATCTTTTGTACATAAGAAAAACTTGATTAAGTCTGTTCTTGAACTATGCAAATGTATTATATTATGTACCTGGTTATATCCAGTCTACAAAATCATACATTATTATGCATAATTCTTGGACATTATAAATCAAATCACTCCTTCTATAGATTTAAAAGATATTAAGTCCTTTATTTTATTTTTTCCTGCAGATAATCTTGCAGTATGTTAAAACTTACATATACCTCTAGTGAAGTAAAATCCAGTCAATTCATTATTCCTAGGAAAGGTTAGATTTCTATACCTAGCTGGAGAAAGAATCCACTATAGTCATAATAAACTGTAGTTTATAAAGTAATATTCTTAATTTTCTTTCATTTGCAAAATTAGGTGTGCTTCAGAATTTGTAATGTTTATCCAATATTGCATAGACAGAAAGCAGCACAATCTGGAGAAATGGATTAATGGGATGAGATTGATAGTGAGGGAAGAGATTAAGGCCTTATCTACATTTGACCCATGCCCAAATAGGCTCAATATTTTGATCTCATATTGTCTCTGTTTAGTTACTTCTGAGCCAAGTTATTTCTGGTGAAGCTAATATTTAATGAGAAATGTATCACAAGTTTCTAGTAGAAGTGCTACAGCGTTGTGAAGCTTGCAAGGACATTATTTCCATTAATTCCTCAGTCTGTCTTTGGGATTTCTTTCCCTGCAGAGTTTAAGATTTATGTAACAATTTTTTCTTTGTTTTAATAAACTGAGCAGAGATGCGGCTCCTTGCTGATTTTACAGAAGTCTGTCCCATTATCAGTGCAGCCTCCTGTTGGTCATCTAAAGCAGGGGTCTTCAAACTTGATAGCTTTAAGACTTTTGGACTTCAATTCCCAGAATTCCTCCTCCAGTCATGTTAGCTCAGGAATTCTGGGAGTTGAAGTCCGCAAGTTTTAAACTTGCCAAATTTAAAGACCCTTGAGTTAAAGGATGCACTCCTTGCCTCTTGTGGCATTCTCTGCTTTAAGACATTAGTGATAGGATAACCACAGATGAGCCCAAAATTTGGATGTAGAAATATTGGGTTGCTTATACATTTGTAGATGACACAAAATTGAGTGGAATTGTTCATTTTCTAGAGCAATAGAAATAAAATTCAAAATGCTCTTGATAGGTTAGAGAAATGGATTCCAAAATAAAATGAAATTTAACAAAGGCAACGAATTATTCATTTAGAAATCAGATGTCAAATGCATAGAAATAGAATTAAGAACATTAGCTTTGTAGCAGTACTTGTGAAAAATATCTTGGAATAGTACGGGTAGTTGATTTCAAAATGAAAGCAATATTCAGCAATATTATGTGCTGCAAAAGTGCAAAATATAGTTTTAGACTATATTAACAGAAATTTAGCTTCTAAACCAAAGATAGTTAGGTTCTAAATTGAATACTGGGTCCAGTTCTGGATATCACATTTTAACAAAGATTCAGGCAAACTAATATAGGCTTGGAGAATGATAGTGTAAATGATTGGGGATATTACATACTATAAAGGGGAACTGGGGAAATTAGGAATATATAACTCTGAGTATAATAAAACCAAGAATGGATATGATAGTATTCCCCTTCAAATAAAAGATGTTATACAGAGAGAGGTCAGAACCCATTCTGTTTTTCCAGAGTTCAGCAATTGTTAAATGTTGGGATTCCAAATAAATGTTAGAAAGAGTTTTATGTTTTATAAAACACCCATGCTTTAGTTATGAATTCAGTAAAAGATTCCATTGTTTTGATACTGGTATGTAGTAGAAATGATGTATTGTCATTGCAACCAATTTCCTAAGGTAATCAACTTCTGTGTTCCAGATTTAGTACTCTGTGAATAGACATAAAAGTAAAGTCTGCCTAAAGTTGGGCTTGACTTCTGATGGCTAAGGGTGTATGTCTGTGTTATTTTCTTGGCAACAATATTGACATGGTTTTACAGTGCCTTCTTCTGAAAGTTCTTTCTGCTTCCCTGTGTAGACTACTACTCTGTAAACTAGTTTAAAAATACTTTCAGGCTACAAAAATAACTACGCAGGAAAGTATAATCCTAACTGTCCTGCACAGCTCTGCACTGTGCTTACTTACTTGGAGGTGAAATTCATTGAGATTTTTGCAAGTTTACATCTGCCTTTCATTGCTAGAGAAGTTGCTCATCTTAACTCATTTCTTGCTACGGGATTTTTTTTGTATTGGTGCTGGATGTTAACAATAATTCTAATTATATTGATACTTCCTAAAAGGCTAATGGTATTTTAAAAACTTTGGGAGTTTTTAATTCAGTACAAAATTTGATACAATATGCGTACACAAAGTATCATGTCAAATTTTAAAAATTTGATTGGAAAAAAATTTAAGGATTTGATACCGATTCCCAAGAAGATCAAGACCAAGCAAAATATTTAATACCACAGTTTACTAATTGTTTAAATATAGTTAATTTGTACAGCTACTCCCATTATAAATTATACATATCAAGCTGAGCCCTCCCATACTGTTAGACCATCTTGAGTTCTGCTCTTCTCAAGTTTCCAAAGTAATCTATACTTGCCTCAAATGGCTTGATCTGGAAAATAACTGAACTTGATGAGAATGACTTTTGCTTTACGATGTGCTAATCTTGGGGTCAACATGCCAGGGGAAGAAGTTCTCCTCCAAGAAACTCTTCCCGTCTATGAAGGAGTCAAAGTTCAAATATGGAATTTCAATAGTTTTCTGCAATTTTCTAATTTGTCAAAGCAATTTCCTGTTGTCTAGATTTAAATCTGTGCTGCCACTTTTTTCTTTCCATGAATGGGAAGCTTGTGTTTTGACATGTCATCTGGATTTTTGTTAGGTTTGTCCTAATCAAATAAGAAATTTGCCTCTAATGAGATTATTTCCCATTTTTTTCAAACAAGGATTTTACTGAATAATTATTGTTCTTTTCAACATGTCATTTCATACCCTTATATTGGTTTTCTCTTTTATTTCAAATCATTTCACCAATTCTGAGAAAGGATATGTGATACATTACAAATTGGATAGATTTTGTAATGTATGCATACTAGGACAATCTGCCCTGGCAAGCTTTCAATAATTCAGCCACAGTTGTTTTCAGAATGTAGTTCTAAATATAAGAAATATAAATATAAGAAAGTCTCACTGGTAATTCTGAGTCAAAATTCACTTCACTTGTAACATCTGTGATTGCAGTTTTTGTTGTTAATGGAAGCAATAAATATTAAGCATATAGAATATTAACTAATATTAAGTTTATATTTGAAAACACAGAATCATGACCAACAATCTTTTAACTGTGTTTTCATTTAAGTTTAATTTAATTTGAATTGCAAAAACCCCAACTGATGAGGGGATGATGTAACTAAAATAGAATTGTGCAACAGGAACTAGTAATGTATTATAACAATACGTATTATTATAGTATTCATTATACAGGTGAACCTCAACTTAAGATAATAATTGGGACTGAAATTTCCATCACTAAGCTATGTGGTCACATGACCACATCGCTTGGTGACCACAATCCTAGCCTTGCCATCTTTATGAATGCAGTTAGTTGTTAACCAAGGGCCCACCTCAATCCAAGCCATTCCAAGCTTGGTCTTTCTCAGCCCTGTGCTTCAATAAGGTAAGTGATTGCCTCCAACTCCCACCCCTATCTATCTAGGGCCCAAATTCTGATCACGTGAGTGCAGGGGTACGTTTGCAGGCACAGGTTGTAGTCCATTCATTTAGCCCCATCATAACTTTGCATGGTTGCTGTATGAGTGGTCATAAGTTGAAGACTACTTACAATGAATTTTTTTAAGATGAAAATTGGAATCCATGAACAGCTTAAACTTCTTTACCCCAAATTGATTATTGAAGGGCTAATGCCTCTTTTATCTTGTAATATTGAAATGTTCATTTGTTCCTTATTTCTTACATTTTACATAAATTGTCTGTTTGCCAGTGCCCTTTTATTTCTACATGGATATATATGTACAGTTGCATAATTGTCGTGATTAGTCAGTGTCAATGTTTAAGGTCAGCTGAACCCACTGCCAATGCATAGTTCAAACTAAGTAAAACTTTCCCGATAGGGACACTCCAGATGTTATATTTCCCAAACTAGGTAGCATCATCAACAACTAAGCTCAGAAAACACCAAAGACTCCTCATTTCAACCCTGAGATACAAATATTCTCCTTTATTAAAGCACTCCATTTTTTTAACCCTTTCTTTTTAGATCTCCAGATCATTTTTTTTAAAAAAGTATTCCAAGTTTTGTCCCAGCTGATAAAAACTGAAATGAGTTTTCTGTTTCTTTTTCTGATGTTAAACAACATATTTTCATTAACTTCTAAAGATGAAGCTAATCCTTTGATAGGTAATGGTGAATCCTGGCATTTGTTCTCTTAAGGGACCTTGGAACAGCTCTACCTCGTCTTCAAGTCCTATGGATGGCTCGCTGTGGGCTCTCCGATTTAGATGGGATCTCTTGCTGCTGCTCTTTGAAGGTAGGAGAGTCAAAGACTTAATACATTGTTTTGCTTGACTTGTTTACATAGTGCACAGCCCTGACTACTTTGAAGGAAATTGGATATCAAATCCATGTTAATTTACAATACTCCCCAGTTTAAGACCAAGTTCCATTCCCAAGGTCCATCCTTAACTGGAATTTGTGTGTTAAGCCAGAACACAATAATTGGATAATGTGGCATAAGTAGTATTGTGTAATAAACTCAAACCTTGTGTGTTTAAATTGAATTTTGCTACAATAGGCTCTGTTCTTTACTATGGGTCATCCTTATACGAGGGTATTCTTAACCGAGGGATTTGGTATACTTTTTTTAAACATTATTACCTTTTTTTAAACGTATACATGTAAGTAAAATCTGATTCATAAAATACTGCCTTGTCCAATGGCATTTCATTTTTTTTAAAGTATTATAAATGTCAGCTGGGAAGATGAAATAATGTCTCCAATGAAGACAATGGCAAACACTTCCTTATTGCTGCTAAGAAAACTACATGAATATATATGTAAAACCATAAGGAAAATAACATGGCCTGAAGATTTACCATAATTATCATTAAGGAGCCCTGGTGGCACAGTGGTTAGAATGAAGTATTGCAGGCAAACTCTGCCCATAGCCTGGAGTTTGATCTTGATGGGGTGCAAGGTTGACTCAGCCTTCCATGCTTATGAAGTCTATAAAATGAGGACCCAGATTGTTGGGGCAATGTGCTGACATTGTAAACTGATAAGGATGATGATGATGATGATGATGATGGTGATATCGATATCCATTAAGTCGAGTCATACCCTTGGCAATTCTATGAGCCCTAATAGAACCTAGAATTTGTTAATTCAGTAGCCAAGTCAAATAAACTGAAAGTGTAAAAAAAACCCTGTGGTTTATTCTATGAATCAAAAATTGCTTCAACTTGATCTCTCTTTCTAGAAGATGTATTTTAAAAACAGGCAACTTTACTCATGGTTTCTGGTTTATTATTAGACTGGATTATTATTATTATTATTATTATTATTATTATTATTATTATTATATTATTATACAAGAAATACAGTCTCATTTTCTTAATAACCAAAATTTTAAACCATGGTTTGTTTTTTATTTTCTAAATTTTGCAATACTAGGCACAGGCCATATTTCTTATTTTTCCTATTATTTACTGCATAATATTAAAGAATCATGGCAAATTGTAGATTTTATGTTTATTAGCCATATACTATATGCTACCAATAAAAACCTATGACAACAATCAAGCAAATGAAGTTCATGCTGCTTATCTATAAGAAAGTCTGTGTGACTTCCTTTTACTGTTAAGTCTTAATTGTTTATGACTTATTATTTTTATTTAATATATCATAATTTACCTTAATATTGAAAGAGTCCTTCAATTTTCTTTAGGAACTCTACATAGCCTACAACAATATTGGTGAACTAAGTCAGATTAGTCTGCTGGAGAACCTCGAAATTCTAGATTTAGAAGGAAACAACATTGAAGATCTTTGTCAGATTCAATACTTGCGGATCTGTACTAAGCTGACCAATCTTACAATAGAGGGAAATCTTATTTGCTTGAAGCCAAGCCCACAATCTTCAGAGGTGTGTATTAGTATGCCACATGTAATCTATATATCTTGTTGATTTATCTCAATGCAATCATGAATTAAAGCTGTGGTTTAATGTAGCAAAGTTATTGTGAATTTTGCCTTGGAGGAACTATTTCTCAATCTGGATGAATAGGTAAGTGGCATACTATAACTCTAATATGGAGAAGAAGACTTGTACTTCAAATCATTAATCTTGGGAGATCTCCAACACTTTATTCAGCCTTCTGAAGACAGAACAGTGTGCAGTATCAGCATAGTTGCTAGGAGAAATCAGTACAGGGCAGTACAGTATAGTAAAATCAGTACAGTTTGTGGTTGTTTGGTATGATTATATTTTGAAACAGCAAGGAGAGATATGTGTACTAAAAATTACCCTTTTAAAAACAATTTTCTTCATTTCTATTACTGAAGTTCTCTTGTGGCCTTGTAAATGACTTCTGGAATTCTCAAGAGTTTGCAATGCCATGAGTAGACTGCCATGCCTGAAGCAAAGCAGGATGTATTTTTGCATGCAGAGTACGTGATGCAATCAAGCAGAACAAACAAGTATAAAAAGATGATATAGAGTTTTGGTCGAGGGTTCTAATTTGAAGCTGGGTTGAGCTTATATCTTACATTCAGTGCAATCTTCCTAAATCACTTCACTATTCAATTTTTTCTGTATTAATCATTGCTCTTAAAAGCCAAATGGCAGTTATGGCCAGAATTCTTTTTCATCAATTTTAGTGGGTTTGCTAGATGTGCCTGACAATTGTCAATTCTTTTTAATATCCAGTTAGATTTATTAAAAAAGATGCTGTTTAGAAACTCAGAATTAAGGGTTTTTTTTACTCTTAAACTCCCTATAAAAATTAAAACAGTAGTAAAAAACAATAATAAACATGATAAACTTCAGCATATTTGTATAAAGCATATAACTGTAATATTATTTCACTTGAATAATGGTCCTAGTTAATTGCATGTTATTACCTTAACACCTCTAAATTGCCTGAGACTAAGGTATATTAGGATCTTCCATGTTAGCCTACTATCTTTTCAAATCAATAATACAAGGACCAATATTTTCGTGTGAATGTGCATGTGTGTGTGTGTCTTTATATAAGTGTGTTTCTGTATTTATGACTTTTGAACAACTTGCAAATAGATAAAAATTGTGCTTGACTGTTAGAATGAAATATCTTCCTTTATGAAAGCATTATGTTAAATGTACACACACACGCATCAGACATTATTGTTGCATTGCTTTGGGGGTTTTCTCCTTTTCTTTTTTGTTTGTTGTTGTTAAATAAAACTACTCCTTCCCTCATTCATTTATTTATTCATTATAAAATAAACAATCTGGGTTCATTTTCTATCTTTTTTATGTGTAACAAATACATGGCTCTTTTCAGCCAATTTAATATCTGGTTTATGAGTTCTTATTTTAGAAAGATTAGTAATTGTTTACAATTTTGAGTTGGGCTTTTATCCATTTTTATTGTTAGTATTTTTTTTCTTATCCTAGAAAACTTTATTCTTGAGCTGGTATCTTCCAAATGTTTGGAATTACAATTTCCACATAAGATCATAGAGTTGAAAGGTACCTTAGATGCCATCTAACCAACCCCTACTCAAAGCATGACTCATTAAAGCATTTTTGACGACTGGCTTGAAATCAGAAAAAGTTTTAGTTGAAATCATATGAAAATACTAGATGAGAGCAGGCATTTTAGGCATTGTAAAATTGAAGGAACCTCAAAGGTCTAGTCCAAGTAACTGCTAATTGAGGAAATCTGCTCCTCCACTGCCCTTACTCAACTTCTATTTGGACACTTCCAAAGAAAGGGAATCTGTCATCTTTTATTTATATTCCAATGTTTTAATCAAGATCGCTCTTTTAATTTGAAATATTTGTTTTATGTCCTATCTGAAACAGAAATACAGTGTACTTTGCTCAAGTAGTTAGATGTGATTCTCACGAAGAGAACTTGCTTCTATAGCTTCAGCCCCTTCAGGAGATCTGTCACTCTTTGGACATTCTCACCTTCACATATTTTACATGTACAGTTAGTCCCTCAGAAAGCTAGAAGTATCTTGATGAATGAATAAAGATCACCTTGACACTTCTGGCTTTTGCTGGAAAGCTGAATAGCAGCTGTAGGGACTAGAAACTACCAAAAACTACAAAAGAAAGAAAGTTTTGCATATTGATTTAAAATTTTATAGTGTCTTTTTAGCTTTTTAAGGTGGTAAAGTAGCTAATTAGTTTGAAAAAAAATAATTATAAACAAAATTAAAAACCAAAACAAATAATGCTGATCTTCTTATTCAGTATGAGCAATTAAAGAAGAAAATTTTGCAAAGGTGCTCTCCTTAGTACTCCAAATGCTCACTCTTAGTCTACGTCATGGTTGAAGCAGAACAGGGGAACTGGACTCTGTGTATTAGGTGGGCTCTTTTGTTAGGGATAAGAGAAGACAGGCAAATTTCCCTTTATTGCTGACTTTTTTTTTTAAACAGTTTTATTGATTTTCAAAGACAATACACAAACAAACAAAACATAAAACATAGAAGATCTTTTCTGAAAGTTGCTTGATCCTGGGTTACAACTCTTTGTACAGACACAAATTCAAATTCATATTCATCTTATATACCATTCCATATCTTATTACCACTTTCAATTTTCTATATAACTTCTCACCTCTTTTAACTTTCTTAATTTTATTTTATTTATCTCATCTCAGTTCAAATCATAATACTTATTATTCTTTGTCTGTTCTATTTCCAGCTATCCATTTATCTTTTCTCTTTAAACAAAGTTTCTCCTGTGCACTGATTGGAGTATGACGCCTTTAACTCTTTCCCCTAAATTTATAACACTTAATATAATACATGACTTCCATTGGGATTCTGTTTGGTACATTCTAGAATTACACACTATATTTTAAAAAAGGAAAAAATTATAAATGTATAATATAATTAAAACAACAATCCATACTAATTCAATTCTATCATTAGTATTAATATTCATTTAAATCTTTATGTTTTACCCATTACTTTTCAGATACGTATCATACTTCTATGAGAACACTTATACACTTTCCATAGTTAATTCCTCCCCACTTCACTTATATTTTATAAAACATTGGATAATTAAAATTTTCCTGTTCCTTCCTAATTCAATTCTCTCATTTATTTCATTTCATTTATTCTATTCACAATTTTATTCTCTAAAATTACTCAATGTTTCTTATAAAGAAAAAGGAAAAAAGGAAATTATAGGTATATGATGTAATTAAAACAGCTATTAATGCCAATACAGATCTAATCATTAATATTAATATTCATTTATATCTTAAAAACTTTACATGTTACTTTCCAATTAAATATCATATTTTTATGGGAACACTTACACTTTCCATAATTATTTCCCCCCCACATCACATATTTTAAATCATTATTTCATTAAGATGTTCCCATTTCTTCTACTTCAATTCTCTCATTTATTTCATTACCTTCTTTTTTCTCACAAAAATTTCACTAAATTACACTAAATATTTTATCCCATTTTTGATTACATGTTGCTTCCAATTTTCTAACATTATTTCTAAGTACAAATATAAGAATACAATCTAGTGTACCTTTACAGAATCCCTTTTTCAATTAAATTTACCCATTGTCTCTAAAAGAATTTTGTTTCTTTACATCTTGCTCCCCACCATTGAGGCTTCTCATCCCTTCCATTCTCCCTTGCTTATTCTTCTCCTTGCCCTTTTTACCCCCTTGTCTCTCCACCTCCCTTTTCTTCTTCTACTTTCCCCCTTTCTGTTGATTTCTAGCATTCTATCCACTTTTCCCCCTATTTTTCTCTTTTTGGGTTGTTTTTTCAAGTCTTAAAGTCCCCTTTTTCTTTTCCTCTTTCTCCTTTCCTTCCCCAAATAGAGTCACTTGTTCATCAAAGATGGCTTCTTCTTTATCCCAATCATCCTGTTGCGCAGTCAGTTTTTCATAAGTACAAACCGCCATTTCTAAGAATTGAAAAAGAGTGCCAAGAGAATCTTTCCCTTCTTGTTCTTCTTTTTTGTATTTTTTGTATTCAATTTTCAATTCATCCAGAAGTAATGCCATTGTAGAGAGAAAAAGTTTTTCCAAAACAACCACCGAAGTGCTTTTAATCAAAGGTAGTTCCCAAAAGTTCCAAGGTCACCAAACAATCCAAATAGGCTGTTTCTTTTAGCACTTTCTTCTTTCTTCCCTTTCTCTTTCTGGGGTTACTGTTTAGTCACAAAGTTCCAGTTAAAATATATCTTTTAGAAGTCTTTTAGAAGTCTTATTAATATTTAATAACTCTTTGAAGTTCTAGGCAATCTCCTCCTTACTTTCAAATTCTGCTCCAGTTTTTTTTCCTCTCTCTTCCCACCTACAGCAAAAAAGATTTTTTTTTTTGAGTATTCAGAAATCCTTATCCCTTTAGCATTTAATTACCTCCAATGAAGGTTTTCCGATTTCTCTTGCGGTTCTGTTCGCTGTCATGTTAGGAAGAAGAGTGAAAAAAAAAAGAAAAAACTTTCCCTTTTAAATTTCCATTCACCACTTGTAAGTCTCTGGGAACGATATATCTTGGGCAACTTTTAAAATCCGGGATAGTTTCGCTGTACTTTTCCCGGTCAGCAAAGAACACTTTTACTTCTTCACAACTCCTCCTGCACTTTCTTTTTCTGGCTGAGCGCTTCTATGTGGCGGCCATTACTGCCTTCGGAAAAGGGGGTTTTGCCGGCTAGGGAAGAGAGGTGCGATATCTCTCGACCCTGCCAGGTCCCCCCTGTCTTCGCCACCTTCTACGGAGGTGGCTAACCCTGAAGCCGGGTGGCTCAGGGCACTCGGGCAGCGAACACAGGCAGAAACTGCGCACAGTCGCGGATTCCTGTCTGCCCCGAAGCACTGCAGACCGGAACTCCTTTATTGCCGACTTTTGATATAAGAAAATGTTACAGGGGGAAACTTGTAAAAAGAAGCTCTCACACTTTAGATCAAGGATTGGTTTATTTTTTTAGATCAGGGAGAGGGATTATCTTTTTTTTATAGAATTGTGAGGGCTATCAAAAGGATTTTCTAGGAAGGACAGACAAAAAAAGATGACTGCAATTTACTTAATTAAGGCTTAACCATCTTTGAATTCATGTAATGGGTTTCATACCACAGTAACTAGAATCATTTCTTTTCATACAATTCACCACAGGTCATTAGACTGGTTTCATCTAATATTAGGGCCTAATACGGGATAATGATAATAGTCACTGAAGGGGCAATTGCATGGCTGTTTTGTTTGTTTATCAGTAAACTGTAGTTGTAGGTTAAGGTGATCTGCAGAGTCTCAAGATTAATCAGGCCCCTGTAGCAGCTAATTTGGCTTTTTTAAAGGTTTTTCTTGTGGCCATTGCCAGACAGTTGGGAAGCAGAAACCCAGACCAGTCTAGATGATAAATGACATAGACCTCTGGTAGCAGACACTATCTTATCTAAATGTGTTAATTGGAAGATAAAACAAATTTAACAGTAATATATTATGTGGTGAAAATGGGAAAAAAGAGGCAGTAGAAAAATCTGAGAGGAAAAGTAGATATTAAAAAGTTGACAAAAGTTTTACAGACAGTGTACCCCAAAAGCAATTTGTTTAATAGTTACCCAAATATTGATAATTAAATAAATGAATTGAAATTTATTTACATGGGATGCATGTTTAGTGTATCTGTAACTAAATAGTGCTTGGGTTTTATTTATTATGATCATAAAAAGTGCTAATCTTATAAGAAGTTTAGCTATTGTTACATTTATAGTTATTTTCCCATTTTACCTGTTTTTCTGATTGCTTCTTATAAACATGATCAAAATAACTGAAGGCATTCTTTTCTCTGGGGCTTTTTTCTAGGACCCAAATTACAATTACAGAGTTGAAGTGAAAAAACTCATCCCTCATTTAAAATGTTTGGATGAAATACCAGCAAATCAAACTGCTATTCCTTTTCCATGCAAAATGAATAAGGACTGGCTTATTGTCAAGGAATCAATCAAAGAAGGAGGTTTAATTGAGGAAGCTTCAGGTTCAGGTGTGCTAAATTTTTTAATAAGACTTTGTTTGATTACCAATAAGAGAAAAGAATATCTGTACATCCATACAAAACTGATTATCAATGCCAAGAATGGGATATGTTTACTTATTTGTCACAGCTATATGGCCACCCATCTCAACACAAAGTGACTATGGGTAGGTAGCATGCAATAAAATTTAGTATCATTTGGATGCATAAAGAATGGATCTCGAGTAAAGCTAAACATGGTAGCAGTAGAACTGTGCTTTTGAGTATTAAAATATAAATTATGCAAAAACAAGAAACAAAACACCAACATGTGTAATCTACAGATTCCCTGTTGGTTATGAATATCTCCAGGCCATTCTGTTATTTTATAAGAATCACCATTAATTTTTATATTTTTCAGGGGAAAATGCCAAAGTAGTATTGCACTTGGACCAGATTAGGTTTATGTTGCCGTTGAGCCATGTATCTCCTTGGGTGCTTTTCAGCTGGTATCTGTTTCTCAGCCTATCACATCTTATACAATTAATATTGTGTTAGGAGATATGCACGTATAAGCTACTTTGCACGTATAAGCTACTTTCAGAGAAAAGATGTGCTATAAATGCAGTACATTTGCATAAATTGAGCCCTGGGTGGCATGTTCCTAGACACAGACATAAGAATGACCATAAATAATTGAAAATAATACTTCCTAATTATATGTGAAATAAAATACAGGTAAAGATTCAAATATACCATATATAGTCACATATAAGCCCATTCTCATATAAGCCAACACTTCAATTTTTAAGCAAAATACTATGAAAAATGTGCCACTGCGGATAAGCTGATTCTAATTTTTCATAGTATTGTGGTTAAAAATTGAAGTGTTGATCTATCTGAGAGACTTATCCATAAGTATGCTGTATAGGAATTTTTAAAAAGTATTACCGTATATAATTATGGATAAGCCAATCCACAGATAAGCTGAACCTGACTTTTATTTTGCCATAAAATTTATAGTCTTATCTGTGAGTATATATAGTACTCTTGCTGTTACAAAATTGTTCCAGGGGCCTCTAAAGAGAAAAAGAAGTCATTGACATTTCTATAATTTCTAACTAATTATTTTCCCCCAAATTCATAGTAGGAATGTTCCTGTAGGACTGGAGTGTAACAGATCTGTTTTTTTATAGAATGATTAATACAGGTAGTCCTCATTAAGTGACCACAGTTGGGACCACAGTTAGGTGATTAAGTGAAGCAGTCACTAAGGGAAACCATGACTATGCTTATGATCTTATGTCAGCTTTCCTTTGCTCTACAGATCTGTAAAGGTCATAGATGCAAGGATTGGCCAACAAGTTATTTTTTCATCACTGTCATAACCGTGAATGGTCACTAAGTGAGGCAATCACTAAATGAAAAAATACTTGTATGAGCCTATGCCCCATATACCTCTTTTGCTTGAAAGCAGCCTCAGCCACCAGTCTCCTCAGGAACTGATCTTGTGTGCTGTGGTGAAATCTCACACATTTCAAAATGTGGCTTCCCATCAATCTGATTTCAATAATATCAACTTTTTTTTCTTTTCAATCTGCTCTTCTAAGATTGAAGATTCTTCAGTACAAGATTCTTCTTCCTCTGAAATCTGATGATTTCCTACTGGTACTGCCACCGCCACCTTGGCTGCTTATATTTGATTTTCTCTCAAACCAGCCATAAGCTGATGGGTAGCATATCTTTTAAATTCAACTACTCCTTGGATCTTAGCATCTTAAATCGGCTTTTTCATAAGCTGGTTAAGTCTAATAACTCACCCTTTATTTTCTGGGGCATCTTACTGGATAAACCATTTTATATTTTCCCAGTTGCATTTAGGACAGAATGCAAATTGTTTCAAGGGTTATATTTAATTAATTGCACTATCTGTCCTCATATGGATTAATGCTTGGAAATAACTATAACATTCTTGACGACTGCCTCATAACAAACACAGAGAATAAAGAAAACTGTCCTACTATATACTCATTAACCAAATAATTGTTCACCAGGATTGAAATCTCTACTGTCCTTTCAAGTGGAGGAGTGGAACTGATGGGAAGATACTGGATTCTTTTTCAATATGCTATTTTTTTCTTCAATATCCCCAAATTCATTTGTATACATTTTGCTAATTTGAGGCTGAAGATTGGGAGCAACAGACAGGCCAAGATTTCAGCATCTCTCAAACTGCTTTTCATTTCATAACTGTTCAGTTCAAGCTTGTTTTAAAAGACATGGGTCTGTTGCCACCATCCTTTCTTGTTGCTTAAGACCATTTTGAGGTGGTTTTTGACCTGTAACGGAATAGCTTAGAGCAGTAGCCTTTTAATGAGGACTGTTGTAACTCTTTAATTAAATTGCTTACAATGAATCCTGATCTTGTGCTATTCTTTTTGAGGAAAACGTTGTTGTTCTTTTATAATAAGTTCTGTAGCTCTTAAATTGTCTCTATCCCAGTTAGTCCTACTTGTTTTGTTTTGAACTTAAAAAAAAACACAGTCCCACCTGGAAAGCTTTGCAGAATGTTTTGAATTAGCTTCATTCTGGCAAAGCAAAACTGGATCAGCTTGAGGATCCATTGGGACAGAGTTCAAAATGTCCTGGGATGCTTTAGTTTTCCCCCTAAAGCCACAAAAGTGGGTGGGATAGCAATCCACACATAAGGCCAACCAATCTGTGGAATATTTGGTACTAGGGGATGTGTAGGCAAACATTTACTTTTTTCTTTTAATGACCCTGTAATCCCTTGCATCATCCCGACTCCACCCTGAGCTTTAAACAAACATAAAATGTGTATAAATCAGAGACAACTCTAATAGAACAAATAACTTTTTATTCTTACTGTGTTAGATGATGTATAGTGTATAGGACAAAATTTGTCAGTTAGCGGTTAATTAACATCTCCCATCTGCCTAGTTTCACTGGCACCAAGCAATAATTTCATTTCCCGTTTTCATCTATAGGGTTTCCTTAAATGCTTCCAAGCATTACTGGTGGATTGTGGCTATTGGTGGCTGCAAAAAGGTCCTAGGACTGTATGATTGCATGAATAGCATTGATTAATATTAAAACAGTAAGACCAAAGACACTATGCCAGCTGCAACTGCATTTTTGCCAGCAATGCAACCATTTAAATAAATGTACTAACAGCCCATTAGTAAAACATAACCAATGCTCTGCATACAAACAAGCAACCAGACACAGGCAATCTGTTTCTTAAACTCACCCTGTAGTATGTACATTAAAACCTTAGCAAACAAATACAGAATTTTATTTGCAAGCAGCCAGATACAGCCAGTAAGGCTATGAAAAGCATTTGATGAGTGCTTTGCAAAGCACAGTTGTTGAAACATTAAGTAGGCACATGTTCTAGAAGATGTGGGCATCTGTTTTTAAGACATTCACCAATGACCTTCGTCTGTGTTTATGTGCATAGCTGCTTTAATGACAGACTTAATGGAAGTATTGTCTGAACGCATAAAGAAATGAAGGGGCAGATAAGCAAGGGACCTTTGAAAAACCTCCACTAAACATTTTAGTACTCCCAGTATTTCATTCCCAAGTATCACCCAATCCAGTCAGAGGAAATAGTAGTTGCTATGTAGGTAAAGAAGGGCATTAAAACAATATGGCAAGACACAAGACAAAATCCAGTCAAGTTGCCTAGACTGCTACTTGAAAGATTTATTTGAAACAAAGCCCTTGAAACACATATGCTTATATTGTGTAGACTGTTTTGTAACCCACTGATCTTAAAATTCATGCTTTTTATTTTTGCTCTTCTGGTTTGAGTAACTCTAGGGAGGCAGCAGGGCTATGAAGCTATCTTTATTTTAGTTTATAAAATCAATACAGATAGGGCAATAGATACATTTGCCTCATGCAACAGCACCTTCTGTTATCCACAGAGTTTACATATGGCATGAAGACATTCCATACCTTACAGTTTGCTGAAGATATGTCCTCATAATGGAGTTTCCATCTCATACTCATAGGCAATCTGCCTACTGCTTAGGGAGGCTGAAGCTGATCCAAGATGTAAGGTGACATGGGTAGGAGTAGCTATCTGCTTGACTACCATTGTCCCAACAGGTGTAGGACTGACCCCTTTCATCCCATCTTTGACTGTAAGGCAGAGCAGAACCCTGGCTTCTGATACCACTGCCAGATTAATCACATCTGGATTCTTAGAGTGTTGGAAGACCTGAAATTCATTAGCCTATTGCCCTACTTAAGGCACATAAGTGAAAAATGTAACTGAATTATTTTCCCAATACGGCAATTGCTGTTCTTAGGAAAACTCTGGCTCTTCCTCTTTCTGGAAAGTTCCTTTAAAAAGTTCAGTCCTCCAGAGATTGGAACCTGATACAGATAGTGTTCAACATAGGCAGACACGTTTTCTCTTTTGTACTGAATAGGTATATCTTAATTTGATACCAGAATCAATAAAGTAATTTCTCAAACTCTGATTCTTCAACAGTATTTAGCAGCAACTGCATTTTGGCTGCACAAATCCAAATTACCCCTAGATTATAGCCAAGAGAGACAAAAAGCTCTTGACTTCGCTGTCATCAAATGGTTAATCAATTGGTTGAGAGGTTAGTCATTTTGGAAAAACTACGACACTATTTGTCATAAGCTAAACATCTCTTGCACAGATACACAAAAACTCCAACCTTGAAATCTGGCTCCAAGAATATTTAACAACCCACTTATATCTATACTGCACAAATGGAGGCAACCAGTTACCTTACAGTTAAGAAAGAACTCTTTGTTGCCATCTACTGGTTTGTAGGTTGATAAGTTAACAGTCCTTTTTACTGGGAGAACAGTAGCAAAATAGCTGAATGGATGAAAAAGCCAGATTTTACAACACAATCCTACTGTATGTACCCTAAGTGATTGGTGGCAGCGTTTCCTGTAGTAAGTAACATTCAAATTTCAGGCAAATAAAATGGCAAGTTATTGCCCTTATATAGTGCCTTGTGGAGAAGCAATACAGATAGTACAGCACAGTCCATATCCTGCACATTAAGGGAAACTGAGTGGGTGTGACTTATGCTGCCATGATTTCTCAGCTCAAGGACACAGGATGAAAGCATGGTAATGCAATTCAGGGATGAGCTCCGTATTTAGTATTTCAGGTATCGCATGTATATGTATACACATTTTTCTGTTTTCAAAATCCTTACATTGCAATGGTCTTTATGAACGATTGCACTTTCTGTAGCATTCTGACCTGATTAGTCACTGACTTGAGTGAATACATTTGCCCAAAGAATTGTGATTAATAAATGGCATAGTATTCCTGGAGTTAGCTTATGAAGTTTCTAATGTTTAGTGTAATCATGGATGAATCTGGGGTTTTTTTTGGTAACGGTACAGAAATATTACTTTAGTGGGAATATTTAATTTACACACATATCATTTGCATCCATTCTAGCGGGAATATTACTTTAATTTATGGGCATAAATTAATTTTGTTTTCTGTGCTTCTCTCAAGTACAACATATTCATGTTACAGTATCGTGTTATCGTTCTTCTCCTGACCCCCTACCCTTCTTCGGTTTAGATTCTCAGTTAGGACTCCTAACAAGAAAGCTGGGCTCTGCTCTACGGCCTGCTGCAACTCACTTTTTGCTAGGTTCCAGACCTCAGGCTCTCCAGAGATCTCCCAGTGCTCATTTGCTTTCTGGCTGTAGCACTCTCCTGGAATCCACCATCTGTGATGAGTTATTGTTTGATGATGATTCAAGTGACCTGACACATGGTAATGAACATTTTGTGCTTTTCTTGCCCATTTCCTATCCTCTAGCCCAGAGGTGTCAAACTCAAGGCTCGTGGGCTGGATCCGGCCCCCAGGGTGCTTAGATCTGGCCCGCAGGGCCACTCTGGAAACAGCAAAGGATTGGCCCATGGTGCCTCTGCTCCAAACGGAGCTCAGGAGGGCAGCCTTCCTGAGCTCCGTTTTCACTGGCAGAGGGTTGCAAGAGGCCGTTGCAGCTGAAAACAGAGCTCGGGAGTCCGTTTTTGCTGTCAGAGTGTTTGAGCCACCACAGGTGCCCCCAACACAAGTGGCATCAAGCTGGCCATGTCCAAGGTCAAACACAGCCTACCAAGGTCAAACACAACCCTGATGCAGCCCTCAATGAGATCGAGTTTGACACTCCTGCTTCAGCCTCTTCTTAACAAAACATGTGGAAGCAAACAAGAACAGACTTTTCCCTCTCCTATAAAAAGGTTTGCATTTATCTGCTTCTGATAAATGTATGTACACAAACATTTCCATAGGCTTGCTTTTGCAGAAATTTTTCTGGAACTGAAACTGGGAAATGACCACATGTATAAAAGAGTGGCTCAGTTTTATGTTAACATTAGAGATTATGTTTAATCAAGTAATCTCTGCCTTGTGGTTGGCTGTTCTCAGACCTCTTCCTGCCCAGATAATGAAATTTCTGTCACTTTTTTTCCCAATTTAACTATCATGCTTATCTTAAACTGAATGAGGGAAGATATTCTTGAGCCCTTTGCCCATTCCTACTAAATCCACCTCAGCTCACAAATGTGTTTTTTTTTTGTGGGTTAGAGTAATAACTGACTAAAATAGAAAGTTGGTATATTTTTTCTGAATATCTCTTTCTAAATATGCAGAAAACATAATTGCATGTCAGCTTGTGTATGACGTTTTGGGTAAAGAAAACAGTTTTTTAAGCATATGAAAGTATAAAGTACAACACTTTAAATTTTGTTTTTGCCAGGTGTCAGTAGAGTTATATGTGGGAACCCCATCAAAGCTCTTCATGCACGAAGACAGAAATTAGGTGTAAGTTTCTTTATAAGTACATTTTTGAAAGGAGGGAAGGTTAGAAGGCAGTTGTCATGTAAGAAGAATAAACCTATGTTTCTCAGTCTGGTTCTAGAGATGAATAGCCCATATAAAGTTTTCTGCTTCTTGTTAAGGGTGTGTTGCTAATTAAATTATCAGCCTTTTTCTTTTAATCATGAATTCGTTTCTGGCAAGCCTTCTCACTCACCATGGAGACTCATACTTGTGAAAGTAAAGTGGGAAAGCCGTTAGCGACATTTCAAGGGAAGGAACAAATCTGAGAAAAAACACAACTAAGCCTTCCCCAGGAGACAAATAACAAATGGAGCTGGGTTGCAACATTGCTTAATCTTGCATGTTTGCTTTGCAATAGTATGTCAAGCTGCCCCCTGTTACCTTCAGAAACTGTGGCACAATAGCAGGTCACTGTTGGTACAATAAACATTGGGCATGATGGGGAGATTATGAGAGAAATTAGGATTTAAAAAATAATCCTTGGCAAAATTATTTTTTTCAGTGGATGCAGATACAGTTTTATATAATTTATCTAATATTGTAGTCTGCAGTAACAAACCTGTTCCAGCCACCGTGTCATCTGGCAGAACATAATTATGATTTTGAAGAAACTGGCAGTGTAAATGAGAGAGACATCTTTGCTGAGCTGAAGGTCTTACAAGAACATCATTACCAGTAAGAGCCAAAATTTACTCCATTATTAAGCAGAATTTTTTAGTGTTTCTCAAAATAAATCAACACGTGAATGTAATCTTCACTTGGTGATGAACAGATTGTATTATGTCACACTCTAAAGCCTATGGAAAGACAAACATTAGGAATGTTTTGGTGGGGAATTGTTTATACTGTTTTTTCTGGTTTCATTCAATATTTACACAGTTTTTCAGGGTGAAACCTATGAAAGTCCATGAAAAATCTATCCTTTAGTAACTATTCTAGGTTATCATTTTGGAAAAAATAAGTTGAGCTTGTTTTCACCGTCTTAAGCATGTCAGCCATCTTGTGGCCATGCTCAGGAACTGTTCATATTTCCTCCTATTTTCATTCAGCATTTATAGTTTACAAAGGAAGATAAATGAAATAAAAATGGTTAAGAATTTTTAAATAGCTGTCTATTCAAAAATAAAGACACCTACTTCAGTTCATGCTTTTGCTATAGTATCTGAATTTCCACTTTTAAGCTATTGTCTTTTCTGTATTGGTGGTAGAATGCAGTCAACTGTTTAATTATTTGGAAGAGAAAATTCATGATAATAACGAATCTGCATATCCTTTATTTAATGTTACAGCCCTCCATCATACTCACTATGAGACATTACTATGCCAACATCAGTGGTTACAAAATGAAGAAAACCCCATATTTAGGATTTTAGGGCTAGTTTGCTTGAGAAGAATAAAGTGGGTGGGTGAGGGGATTGTACTGATGTCAGATTAGAAGACAGACAAAAACAATGCTCTCAGAAATAAGTCCTGGAGTTTTTTTGTGGCAATTTTTTTTTCCTCAAGAGAGATTTGCTAAAGACTGAATTAGCTTATTTTTCTGTAAATGCCATAAAATCTGAGTTTGGGATGATTTTCTTGACTGATGTATCTTTTCTTTTATGTATACTGGGAGCATTTGCACCAAGACAAATTCCTTGTGTGTCCAATCATACTTGGCCAATAAAGAATTTGATCTATCTATTTATCTATTTTTTTAGAGTATAGCATGGGGCAAAGTTCAATACAACAGCATTACTGTGGATTTCTTTGCTTCTGGTAATTATTTCAGTTTAAAGGTATATGACACAATGTAAGTTGGCTATAGTATATGCAAATAAATAATGCATAATTTTAATGTAGAGTATATTATAAAATTTGGGCAGGATGGCATCTAATTAAAAAGTAAATTTCTGGCAGGCACTTGCAAGCCCTCCAAAGGGTGAAATCTCCCCAACTGTTGAAAATAACACATAGTGATGAAGAACGGGAAGAGGAAGAAAAAGGCTGCAACCTGAGTGACACCTGTCATGAAGATTTCAAAGAAGCCTTTCAGGAGGACATCACACAAATTACCTCATCAGAAGCTTCTTGTTGTCCCCATCTTTCTCAGGTGTCATCAGGTATACAACTAATAGGGCAAACTGGAGTGTCATTTATATATAATATTTAAAGATTAGAGTGCAGTATCATTAAAGGAAGCAAATGCAGAGGAAAAGGAAATGGTACTCTTAGCTCACTGTGAGGGAGTGAGAAAGAAAAATAAATATGGAATTTATAGTGTATTAGAAACAATAGCAGCAAAGTCTGCAGTTCTCCTGTCTCACTATAGATATTGATCAGTATCTTTGGATGCAAATAATGTAGACGTTACTAAAAAGATGGAATAGGCAAGCCACTGAGATGAGCCAACCCTTTGCTGTATAAACTCAACTACAGTACTGTAGTTCATAGTTTGCAGTCGTTAAATGGCTTAGCACAGTGCACAAACTGTTTAGGAAAAGCTGAGAGATACATTGAGAATCTGAACAAACTTAATATATACAGTATATAATTCCTTTAATCACAGTAGAATTACATAGAAAATTGTCAAGTTCTAGCTTAAATATTTTTAAGTTCTTCTGCTATTGTTTTTCTTTCAACCGTGTGTGATTGTCAGAGACTGCCTGAACAAGTCCCTGCAGTTTTTCCTGAAGTGGCTTGCCATTGCCTTCTTCCTACAGTCTAGAGAAAGCGATTAGGCCATGGGTTATCCAGGTGGCTTTTGTGCTTAAGGTGGTATTAGAAGTCCTGGTCTCCCAGTTTCTGACCTGATGCCTTAACCACTCTACATAAAATTGGTTCTCAAGTTTTGCTTTGCACCTGGTAAAAATGTGGCAGAAGAAGCTATTCAGTACAGATTCTTTAAAAACCCTATTTATATTCTTTGTTATTAAGCTATCTAAAATATTCAGAAAAGACAGATATCTCCCTGAAATTGAATGCTGTGTATAAAATTATCCCTTTAGAATTTTGAAATTATTAAAGTTGGGAATTTAGGCCATTGTTTCCATCTGAGTAAATTCCTCTTACAGAACTCATAGCAATCTTTTGGATGAAATACTTTGTTGCTAAAATAACGGTGTGCTTTCCCCTTACATTCCAGATTCATCACATAGCCTTGCAAATGCGTTACCAAGTATTGTAAAGCGCCCTCTCCAACCTTCTCCTCCAAAATGCCCTTCACCTGCATCCATGGGTGTGACAGCTGGACTTGTGAGAGCTAGGCACCTGAAGATACCCAATTCAAAAAAAGCTGTGTTAAAACTGCAGCCTCCATTAGTTGTGAACAGGGATGAAGTGCAGCATATGGCTGAAAGGACTGCTGTTCTGAATCTCCACAGGAAACCAGATACACCCTCTAATGCAGCAGTCTTCACAAAGAGACCAACAGTTTGTGGCAGCAAACAGATTATGAGACCCATTTCAGGACCAGCAACATTTGGACCAGCAAATAGGTTTGGATCTTACCCCCAAAGTTAATGGAATAGAAGCCGGTTTATAGTTATAATATTGGGCCAGGTTAAGCGTATCTGAGGTTGCTTAAATCACTAGCCTAATGCTATCACAATGGTCAAAACTGTTGGCACCGTTTTAATTTTGGGCAATCTTGTTCATTACGTCCTACAGATAGTCCTCAAGGTATTAGAGGTTGCTTAGCAACCATTCAAAGTTATGATGGGTCCTTAAAAAGATTACTTATAATCTACATTTAAAATTCTAGGCTGTCCCTCCCCATCATATGACCACATTTGGGGCATTCTGAAACTGGCCTGCATTTATGGCCCTTTGAAATGCCCTGCAATCATGTGACTACAATTTACAACATTTTTGCCAGAAACTGGTATTTACTTCCAATTTCCAGCAAAATAAAATGCCCTGTAGTGAACAATGGGTTTGCTTTATGACTGCTGCATTCATTTATGACCACTGCAAAAAAGATTGTAAAATCGGGTGCTGTTTCATGACCTGCTTAATGACAGTCACAACTTACAACTGAAACTACAGGCTTAATTATGGTCACAAGTCAAGGACTACCTTTATAAAGTTTGGCTAAAAGATAACCAGCCTGAAGTCACCAAATAAGAATCCTTCACTGAGATTTGACTTGAATCTGGGACATCCTTAATCATTAACATACATCTATTTATTAAGTTGCAAGCTAAGTTGATCTTCTTTTGCTGGAAGTGTTGCTGTTGCTACCACTTAATTCCCATCCATTGAAAGAGACAGAAGTTACCTGTTCTTGCTTCTGCAGCTGTGAGACACAGGCAGGACAGAAAAGTGATAGTTTTTTCTGCCTTTATCCATTTAGCTCTGGAGAGGCTAGGTGTGCAACCTTCCAATAGCCATTGCTTGTCTTTGAGTAGATTCATTTGGTCCCTGTTGCTCCCATTGTAGATGTTCTGGCAAATGTGCTCATTGTAGAAAATGAGCCTGCTGAAATTTTAATTTCTGGGGTTTTAGAAAGGAGTTATCGTTTCTTTTTTCTTATAATTACAATATAATTTCAGCTATGCCTAAACACAAGATAATGTGAATGTGATGCTTCATATTCAACAAATATTTTCCCCATAACTATTTTGTCCTCCCATAACAATTTTTTTGCCTAACACATCTACCTGTGTCACTTGGTTCCTCTCCCTGATAACATTTTTAATGTATAATAATGCCACCATGCCTCTCTGCCACTACCAACCACCAATTTATTATAATGTGGCAGAAAAGTATTCAATGTGACAATATTCTGCCATGACTTAATGGAGGCAACAGCCTAGAAATAGTCTTCAGTAGCAGCCCAGTTAATGACCAAAGCGTTGGAAATACTTAGAAGAGTGTTCTTTGGCCCAATAAGCCTACTTTCTAATTTGTTGAATTTCTTCTCTTTAGAGCCACTATGGATAGAAGCCTACCTAAGACTATCAGCCATCAGATACCTGTCACTCATTCATACACAAGTATGCCCGAAAGATATGCAGTGCTGAACATGGTCCATCCTCTGACTGCCAAAGCTGCCCTGCAGGGCTTGTCAAAAAGGCCGGATATCTTAATGATTGCTCAGAGCAAGACTCCCCAATTGTAGGAAATGCCTCAAACAGCTGTGCATATCTTGTTGCCAGGTCTCGGCTGTACTTGATTTCCCATGAGCAACACAGGCCAGCTTCTCTGATTCAGCAGCCTGATTCATCACTGAGGGGGACAGTGTCCCTATGCAAGCAGAGCAGTTGAAAGAAACAACTTGATTACTCTCCAATTAAACTGCTGCTGTGAAGAGAGAATCATTCTCCCCATCCCCACCCCAACAACCTTTTTTTAAAGCAGGCTTTGAAAAGAATGGAGAGTGGATTTGTGCCCACTGTAAGCTCCTTCTGATGACTACATCACTGGTGTTTAGAACAGCTGTTTGAGTGGCCTCAGGAGTGAGGGTGGTTTCTTTGACTCAGCTGATGGGAGGATGATACAGCCGGTTCCCTCAGGTAACCAGCTGCAGCTCCGAAGTGTAAGCCTTCTCCCAGTGATTAAGAGACTGGGAACCGTAGGCAGCTGCACTTGGCTTAGTCTGAAGGATATGGGGGTTTTTTCCCTCATGTTCCTTGAGCAGCAGACACATTGTTTTCAGGTACTAGATTCTACTTCCACTAATGTAAACAAGCTATGTTGCTTGGTTACCATTTTCAACATGGAATTACCAAACAGCAAGCAGTGTAGGACCATTTGAACAAATCATTTTAATTTATTTGTGCTTGAAAGAAATACGTAGCGTACCTCAAAACTGTATTTTCTTCAAGTTAGGTGACCCACATCTTTATGTGAGACATGGGTGGTTCCAAACAATTCCTCATTTACCTCAACTTTTTCATGTCTTTTTACAACAAATGTACTTTCAGTTCAAAGTTGTAGAGCATTTTTAGATTGAAAGATAAAAATGCATTTTCATAAGTGTCAGCATTAAGGTAAAATGTGCAATGCTATTCTAGCAGTCTTGCCAATCCATTGGCACATAGATGGATACAATTACTTGGTCTTTGATCTGTAATATGGGTAGTGTTATGACAATCACCCACATATGGCTAGTAGGTGGCCCTGTTTTTTTTATTGTGGCATTTGGAGCAAATGCTGCCATATTCATGGGATTTATTACTTGCCATAGTTCATACTGTATCTTTATCCATATAAGTCCTACAAACTGTATCTGCTAACAAAAGAAACAAAGTTTTATGTGAATTGGAACTCAGGTATGTATAGATAATTATTGTGACTATTTTGAAGCCAAGTACTGTGGTTTTCAAAATTAATACCAGATAATTTTGGAGTGAGGTTTACAAAGATATACATTATGCAACAATCCAAGCTATAAGCTGTTCCTTTTTGTTCAAATTTTTTAAAAAATGCATATTGATCTCAATGGCATTTACATAATATCTTCATTATGTTCTTATGTTGAAGTTAAATATTTGTAAACCATGAAAATGCTTAGATCCTCCAAAGTTCTGCTTCAATTCTTGCCATAATGGGGTCCTGTTGAATTGCAGAACTGGAATATAGGTTTATAGAAAAGTAATATCCAAATTCATAAAAGGATTATGTGGGAACATCAGCCTTAAGAATAGGTGTATCCTTTAAATTATTTTTTCTTATTCAGTCCAGATTTTGTAGTAATTGAAATTCTGCCTTTTCTATATATTCAAAATATAAGCAAGCAATATAGTCTTTGATAAGTTCATACAGTATCTCTATAAAGAACTTAATATAGCAAAAATATTTTGTAAATTGGATTCAGATTTACATGCTTAGAATAAGCCTGCTGAAATCGAGATTCCAACCAGCCTCAAAACCCTTGAATTGCAGTGTGTTTCCTTAAGTAACTGAATCCAACCCACAGATATTCAGTGTTATTTCCAGACTTATATGAAGATATTGAATAAAGCTATCAAGCAGTAACCCATTCACTTGCTCATATCATTATGTATAGGTAAATGCAGAATTTCAATTATGTTTGCAAAGTTAGGGCTTAACTGGAGAAGAAAAGTGGCTTTCATTAAACTAGATTAATTTCTTTATGCTTAAACATAGTGTAGATCTCTCAATTCCAATTTACCAATGTAAAAAAAGTTGACTTTTCTCATATTAATTATGAAAAAGCACTTGGGAAAAAGGTTCTGAAGCCTTCCAGACCTTACCTGACCTTCCATAAGGACCTTTCCATTTTCTTTTTCTTTCTTTCTTTCTTTTTTTGCTTTGCTAAATTTGGTTGTTAGAAAAGTGATATAAAGTTATTTCTGGGAAAATGCTGCTGGGAGAAGCCATCAATCACAGTTGAAGAATCTGACCCTTACTAGGCGCCAAATTATTTGCCAGCTTCTCAGTTTAGCAGGGAGATTCCTTTCTTCAGCTCAACCCATCCCCATTTTGGTTGATCAACAGCAAGAGAACCTGTTCACAATGAATCAGGATACTTCTGTTCTCATGCTAAAACACTTCACATAACTTTTAAGATGATTCTTCCTTCCAAAGTAGCTAAACACCTATTAACACTTGCCTCAGAACTGGAAGTGCAACTCATAAAAGTAAGTGTACTTTGTCAGACAAATTATGAGGCCTGCTTTGTATTTGAAGAAGCCACACACACTCATCCTATTCATTAGCTTGCTAGTTAGCATTTGCAGCATCTTCTTAGATACAGATCAGTTGTAGCAGGAAGATACATCATATAGTTGAAACCGTATCTTGAGCGAACACTATTCCTATCAGAGAGACCATAGGAATTGTTGTGTCGAGTGTTGTCTTGAACGTCTGAAAAATGAAAGAGGGAGTTGTAATCCATAATGGCCACATAGGTCTTTGCGTATTGCTGTTGGACTTCACAGAGTGTAGCCTTCTTGTTCAACTATACAGAGACATTTGTAGGTGTCAAGGTAAGATTTATTTTTTTGGGCGGGGGAGAATTTGAGATGAAAATTTTCTTGCCTGTGCCACACCCTTAACTCAAATGCTATTTTTCCTTTCATAATTTCCCAACTTATAATGCTGGCAAAATACATGACTGTGCATGTGAGTTGGGGAAAACAGACTCATATCATTCTTCCTTTTTTCTGCTCTTAAAATAAAGCCTGAGGCAGCATAACCTCTCTCTCCATTCAGTCCTATTATAAGACTTGTGCAAAAGGCATTTTATATGTTCAGTCTGACTTGCCCAGCTGCAAAAGTGATGGAATGTAAAATCAGTTAGCATTTGTTCAATAAAAGACATTATTCAAAGCCTGAAAGTTAAATGTAAGCCTTCAGTATAGAAGAACCACCACGGCTATATTTGTGTTCATTTTTGTTATTCTGCACTGCTAAATCTGGCCTTAATATATACCAAGAACACCAGGTTTATTCTGTCCTACCTCATTTTACTAAACAATGTAAAGATAGTCCTCAACTTACAACAGTTCATTTAGTGACCATTTAAAGTTACAACGGCACTGAAAACAGTGAATTATGACCCTTTTTCCACACTTACAACTGTTTAGCATCCCCATGGTCACATGATTAGAATTCGGACACTTGGCAACTGGCGCATATTTATGAAGATTGCAGTGTCACGGGGTCATGTGATTAACTTTTGCGCCCTTCTGACAAGCAAAGTCAGTGGAGAAGCCAGATTCACTTAACAGTTAATAAGACATCACTAAGAAGAGGTTTTCTCAGCTGGAACTGGTTTATTGAATTGGCACAGTTCCAAAAGTCTGACTGTTCCCCCTCCCATGTTTTTCTCATTCTTCTTTCTTGCCTATGATATCCAATTATTATTTTGAATCAGTGCTACGGTAAAGCTGGGAATTGAAACAGACATCAGCAAAAGCTTGTTTCAAATTGCACAACTTTTTTTTTATGAGGTAGATGTTCCTGAGTCTGAAGGATCAGAAGATTATTAGAAGATAATGGAAACAGAAACTTTCCTAGTATGCTTTTCGTCAAGTTACTGGCCTTCCAAATGAATTGACTGTGCAAATGCCACAGTCTCCAAATCTCATGAGAAGCAGCCCTAATACAAAGAGGGACACTGGTGGGAATTCTTACACGGATGCATATTTGAATGGCTCTTTCGTCTCCTAGGTTCCACTTGCTTTATGCTTAATATTTTATTTCTATCAAATCAACAGTGTGCAAGGATGCACATTGTAGAGTTCTCTTGAATGAAAAGGTAATAACTATGCTAAACTATAGTCAAACGCCCAAGCCAGGGAAAACTAACATGGAAGCAAAATTATGCTGATTAAAATAATTACATCTCTTGCACAAAAAGCTCTTTATGTGTGAGAAACCTCCCCTGAGTCCTTTAACAACAATAACTACCTGGGGAAACAGTTATTTTCCTAATATATTATAATAGAACCCACTACTGTCTCTTTCCTCAATGTCTTATTTGTTCCAATATCTCAAGTTTGAGGAGGGAGTTACTGTCTCTCTGCAACTGATAGCAATGGACTTTACTTACTGTCATTACTGGTTCCCGAGGTGCCGGTTTCCATGACTGAAAACCATGACTGAAAAATCTTCACTGTCAGAAGAGCTTTCCTTAACTGCCAAAAGCAATAAAAATACTGTTGTGAATCCCAAAGCTAGTTCTCCTTTCTGATGAGCTTTTCCCCCAAAAAGCTACAAGAAGAATTTAAATCATTTCCCTATTTTGGAAGTGTCTAAGATACTTGAGCATTTCTGAGCCCAGGACTAGAAAACTTCCTGTGACCCCTAGAATCTCCAGAACTGTTATTAATAAATTGTAATGCTGAATGTGATTGAAGAGTGACATTATTAAACAGATAAAGGGTTATCCTCGTAATGTTTTGGAATGTAGCTGGACGTGTGCTGCTCAAAGCTCAAATGTACACTTGTGCCTAATTTAAAAAATGGGCAACCCTGATTTAGCACTACTGAACAATAATGTGGATGAATATATTCCTGCACACAATATCAGTTGGGCTTTATAATTTATAAAATTACACCTGTATTTTATATTCCATTAAAAAAAGATAAAGTCCATGATAATGGGAAAGGGGAATTTCATGTATTGGAACTACAATGTGTTGAAGGGAGAAAAATTGTCCTTAATATCTGGTAGAATCTAATGATATCGGTATGGATAGATTGAATAAGCCTATCCACAAATACTTCTGACCTTGTAATATAGTAGTTGATCAGAAACATTGTTAATGGGATATGTTTCCTGTTCTGCCCTCTGAATGCATGTCTATATATGTGCATTTTAAAAAAATCAGAGCTCAAAGATGGTCCTAACATGCCTAACACAGACCAGAGATTTTCTCCTACGAAGAAGGGTCAGAATAGAGTAGATAGAGGTGATTCAACTGCCATCATGTATTTGGACTTTAAAAAAACTGACAAGTGATTTCATGGATAGTTAACTGGCTAAAGGATAGCTAAAAGGGTAAAAAATAAATGAAGAGTAAGATATTCTAGAAGGACAAGAAATCTTGTGATGGGCTGCATTATGTTTGGTTTGGTTTGGTTGGTTGAAATGAGGCAATTACTGTTTTTTAAGAAGCGCAGGGGACAGTAAATTAGGAAAATTGCATTTTTTTTAAAAAAAATGGTTTCTTTATTAAAAATAAAAGTAAATATTTGGATTCTGTCTTTTCCCAATTCATTTTTTTTTTCAGGTTTTCTGAACAGAATATCCCAAAACACATTAGAGGTTCATCACCTATATCTTCATGAAATTAGTACGGTAGTTAGTTAAAGTGTGACTGATTATGAAAAGATAAGTTGTTCCATTTGTTGCAAATTAATTATGGATTTGTGTGTTAAATGGTCTTTTTGATATGACTACCATCACCACACCCGAAAGGAAAGGGTGTTGTTTTTTTTAAGAAAACGAAAAAGAAAAATAGTTACATTCCCCATTTGTTATTATCTTGTTTCCGATGGACCGGTCACACCACATATTGATACTTGAACAATCCATGGAAAGTTGTTTTGAGTTCCTAAAAAAAAAAAAAAAGATTCTATAGAAAGTTCTTTACTTTTTCATTAAAAATGAATAAGTGTTAAATAACGGTTTCCTTAAACATGGATTATTATATATATTGCAATTGGTTAAGTTTGCACAATACACTAAACCAATCTATAACATTCCAGGGAGACCCAAATTATTAGAATTTCCTAAGTAAGAGAACTCAATAATGGAATGACCAGCTTCAAAGCAGGATTAGTTGTTTTCATTGGACGGATGCAAGTTTGGTCTGGGCATTCATCTCTCAGAGATGAGCTGTCTGAAAATCCTGTGTTAAGCCAGATTATATCAACACCTTCCTCGGGGCCTTTTACTCTACGTATCACAACTTGACATAATTTTGAGCACTTCCGAATTGTACCTAAACCTTCCCTTTGCAAAAAGAGCAGGATTTTCTTTGCTGTACCTTGGGAGGAATGAAATCTTGGGGGACCAGACTTCATTTGTTTCTTCTCTGCCATCCCAAAGGGGAAACTTGTCGATGGAAAGTTCCACGTTATCACTGTAAGCTGCTGCTGCTGCTGTAAATTGATGAGGATTTACGTATTGTGACACCATCTTGAGAAAAAGCAAGTGAGAGACAAGGGTAATACCTCCGCTGCTTTTAATGTTTACACTTGCACAGTACCTTTTCATAACAGATTCAAAGGTAAAGTATCAAGATAAAAATACAGAAACATTACAATGAAATACACTGTATATATAAAGGCTCTTAGGATTCTTCAGAAGTTTATCATTGTTTATGAATAATCTCACCTCGATTTTTCTTCTGCTTTTTCCCCAGAGCACCTAGTTCATATAGGTACATTATATTTTGTTCCAACAATCATTCAAAGTATTAGCAGAGATGGAGTTGCTGAGGCCATAGCAAAAGTGGTTGTGAAGAATATCTAACTGAGCCAGGCTGAAAGAGGGAAGGGACCACATGAACCCTAATGATGATGCCACAGCTAGAGAGAAGTCAGCCTCTGTTATATTGGTTCTTCTTATTCAATAACCTCAAGGCTGGATCGACTGACCTCCCCAACAAAATACCTCTACTCTGCTGGGTTCCGTAATCTAGGACACAACTGATAATGTCCATCCAACTATCTTCTGCAACTAGTTCTGGTGAAGCTGTTCCAGACACAGTAAGGACTGTAACATGGTCCAAAAATACTTTCCCTGTGTCACCAAGGGAATTGCCACAAACTAGAAATGCTGCACAAGGCCAATGACTCTTGAGGTCTCCTCTAAACTATGTCAGTCTGATTCTCCTACCCATGTAACTAAAATAGTGATGGGAGAAGAAATAGAAAAGAGCTATTGCAATAGCTCTTTTCTATTTCTTAAAAATGGAGCTAGGGCCTTCTCATGCTTCCTCAATGAAGAGAATGGTTAACCCTTCCTTTTAGCTCTAATGAGGGAATTACAGCACTTTTCAATTTCAGGGGGAGGATCACCGGTATAGGTATCAACCTCTTTAGCTCCTTTCCCCATGAAGAAAATTTATATCAGATTTCTAGCTTCCGATAAAGCTACCATTTGCCAGTAGGGCATGGATTTGGGTCTTCTCTTGCCACCAGCCTTACAGAGATAGCCAAATAATGGCCAAGTGGCTCATAAGCTTTTCTACAAGCCAGTGGAAGGTCCTGGAAGCACCACTGTCATCATGATATGCCACAATAATATTTTACTGCACTTTTGGGTTTGCCCTGATTTGTTTCTTAAGCCTTGGCAGAAAGTGGAGCAGCTTCTATTTTAACAATCAGAAACCAACCAACCAACCACTTCCCTACTATTAGCCAAGACAGCTCACCTGGCCATTACGATCACAAAGAGTGGTGAGGCAGTCGGGCCCTGCTCTGAAAAACTTTGTGTTGGAAAATGGTTCATGAACCAAGTTGGCCCCTGCAGCCCAAACCTGTTAAACAATGCATGTGAATAAGTATACAATGATTAATGTGTACAACTTGCCTGCTAGGTTTTTTTTTTTTAAATCTACAAAGACCATGAAAACCAAAACTATTTCTAGAGGCAGTTTAAGGCAGATGAAAGGTGGGCTGGATTAATAAATTAGCTCATCTGTCTCTACTTTTTCCATAATTTTAAACACTAATCTCATTGACAAGGAATTTTAAAGTTTATCTTTGCACTGAGCATGTAATCTGCACTTCAGTATCCTGCTATACAAGCAGTAAACTTTTTGACTGGAATATTTGGAGCTTGAGCATCAGTTGTGATCCTGTAGTGCCTCCTGCTGGCTTGGAACATCCATGAGCCAAGATATGCTATGGAAGCATGCATCTTAAGTTTTACTGATGGGGAAGAGAAAACATTGCCAAGGTCCAAGGAGAGGTGGGCTTGTGAAAGACATATTCAGTGCATCTCCTGTGCATATGATTCTGATTGCAACCCCCTATCTCAACCTATTCTAGCACTGCTGCCCTCTCATGGCTAACATAAATGGGGAGTTCATTTTCTGCTACATGTAATGATGACCACCAACTTAAATGTCTTAAAATGGAAAAGAAACACATTCACAGAGGATGAGACAAAAAGTAGTTATTGGCTCTGATTATGTTCCTATCAAAGGCAGGAAAATTCCATAGGTTAACATGAATAAAAGGATGCCTTGGATACAGTGGTGTATTAACCATTAAGCAGACTAAGCACCTGCTTAGGGCCCCAGGCCCAAAGGGGGCACCGCAATTGGTAGCCTAAGCTTGGCTTTGTTTATACAGTATGTACAAAGGAGAAGAGCATCAAGATTTGTCAGTGCTTAGGGCACCAGTGAGCCTTAATCCGCCACTGCTTGGATCAACTGGTAGGCCATTGAGGGAAGCAAAAGGTTGGAGTAGATGGGCTTTTGATGTGGTCCAGCAGGGCTTTTCTTTTACAAGGAAACAGAAGAACCAAGAGGAGAGGAAATGGAGCCACAGCAGACTGCTCCAGTCTGCATTGCTCCAACTTAGCAATAAAAAGAAGCAACTGACAAGATTGTTCTATTATGCAGCTCTGGTGGCCTAGAGGTGGAGCTCTCACCTTGCAATTACGAGGCTGTGAGTTTGATCCTAGGTAGAGGCTAATATTTGGAATTGACTCTCCTGTTTGAGCAGGGGGTTGGACTAGATGACTTCCAAGATCCCTTCCAATTCTGTTATTCTATGATTCTATGCGCCCATCTTCCACATTTCCCTCAAACGGTCAAAGAAGGCTCTGTCCTATTCAAATAGTGAGCAAGCAAGGGACATCTTTCTTCACTAATATTTTTAAGGTCATTAGAATGATCTGATAGCCCCAATTTTATCCTGGTCCCTGGTACATTAGTCTTGTTTTCATCCTAAGCCATGTGATGTCTGCATCCTCAGCTTCTAATATTTCCATATTAGAAAAGATCTGCCAGTACCAACATGAGTGCAAAGAATGCCAGGACATGGCATCATTACATCAGCATCTCCTTTGGTGGCCATAGCAATGCTGGGTTTGCTAAGGCTATTGTGAGGAAAGGCATCTGATGGTATGAATCACGTTTTAGAATGATTAGAATCACCATCTGCTTCCAAAGAAAGCTTTCTTTGTGTCATCGTTCTGCCTCATTCATAATATTTTATGTTGGGTGCAGAGTTTTCTCATTTTTCACTTGTTACCATTTCATACTTTCTCATCATCTCTGATGCAAACACAAAATAGCCGCACATTGTTGGGGGAGGGAGTTATTGGTAATTTAATACGCCCTTTGTCTGAAAGTGCTTATTGTTTATATTAATGGGAGAGAAAGAAAACAATGGGGGCTGATTGTGCAAAAGATTCTGTGGTTTGAGTAATTAGACTTTCAGCAGCAAGCGCTGAATCCAGATGCCCTGCATGTTTCCCCCACACATATAGAGTCCTATTTGCATGTCTTAAGAGTGATGTCCCATTATGTGTAGCATTGGCAAATGAGAAGGGTTTCTGTTGCTTACAGTGATGTGATGTTGGGCAGGCAGAATAACATTCTTTGGGAAATGGTAGATAGAGATTGGATATCCTCCAACCCACTGCTGGATGATGTAGCCACTTAGGTCGACCTCTTTAGTCAATAAGCAGTTGAAGATTCTGATAAATTTGCCTTTACGGTGCACACTGACTATCCTTAGAGAGCTGGTTTCAGCATGGCATCTAAAAGAAGAGAACAAAAGACATAAAGCAAATATAAATGAGTTAGATATTCAAAAACTTTTATTAAAAACCAATTCCATCGATTAGCACATGGCTGATTACAGTGGTGGCCTTTATGTTGTGACAGACCTTCCAGAACAATCAGTAAAGCTTGATTTTTTTTAAAAAAAGTAATTAAACAAAGAACAAAGCAAACCAAATGGGAGAGACAGTACTGGGAGAATCGAGGTACAACATTGCAGAAAATCAAGACTTTTCTCAGAAGATCAGCTCCCTGAAGACAACTCTGGAATCAGTTTATAGCATGTGGTGCCCAATTTTGATTATTACTGGTTGTGGAATCTGCACAAACAATGCTATAAATTAAGGCCCCTGCCAAAACATGACCAGTAGACTACATCTTTAATTCAAGGTCTCAACCAAAAGAGTTTAGTTAGCCTAGTTGAGAGAGAAGACCAGAGGATTTGAACTTGGGGAAGAGGCAACGAGGCCATGAGTAAGTCCAGGACGAAGTAGCAGCATCAATGGAATCCCGCTGGCGCTCACAACACAACATAGCAAAGCAAGGTTTCAATGCAACAATAATTGTTGGCATAAGCAAGATGATGAGGAACAATGTGAGCAAAAATGCCAAATATATTTTCAATCTGCTAACAGCATGGAGAAATAATGAGTATAATACAAAGTCAATAAGAGTTGACTTTAAAGGGCCTCAGGGATGACTTGAAAATGAAATGGAGAGTTGTGAAGCAGAACTCAAAGGCTGACCATATCCTGGCCATTCCATATTCTGTTGAATGCCATACTATCAACATTATCAATATGATTGATAAATGTGTTTTAAAAATCCTCCTTATTCTGATGAATAGAATAGAATAGAATTCTTTATTGGCCAAGTGTGATTGGACATACAAGGAATTTGTCTTGGTGCAAATGCTTTCGGTGTACAAAAAACAAAGGATACATTTGTCAAGAACATAAGGTACAACACTTAATAATAGTCATAGGGCACAATAAGCAATCAAATCATACTAGGAAACAATATAAATCATAAGGATACAAGTGACAAAGTTACAGTCATACAGTCACAAGTGGGAGGGGATGGGTGATAAGGTGTGATGAGAAGATTAACGGTAATAGTAGTGCAGACTTTGTAAATAGTTGGACAGTGTTGAGGGAATTATTTGTTTAGCAGAGTGATGGCATTAGGGAAAAATCTGTCCTTGTGTCTAGTTGTTCTGATGTGAAGTGCTCTATAGTGTCGTTTTGAGAGTAGGAGTTGAAACAGTTTGTGTCCAGGATGTGAGAGGTCTGTAAATATTTTCACAGCCCTCTTTTTGACTCCTGCAGTATACAGGTCCTCAACTGAAGGCAGGTTGGTAGTAATTGTTTTTCTGCAGTCCTAACTACTCTCTGAAGTCTGTGTCTGTCTTGTTGGGTTGAAGAACCAAACCACACAGTTATAGAGGTGCAGATGACAGACTCAATAATTCCTCTGTAAAACTGTATCAGCAGCTCCTTGGACAGTTTGAGCTTTCTGAGTTGGCGCGGAAAGAACATTCTTTGTTGTGCTTTTTTGATGACATTTTTGATGTTAGGTGTCCATTTTAGGTCTTGTGATATGATAGAACCTAGAAATTTGAAGGTCTCTACTGTTGATATTGTGTTGTTTAGTATTGTAAGAGGTGGTAGTATGGGAGGATGTAGTATGAAGCAATAATAATTAAAATACCGCCATGAGAGCTGAACTCTGTGGACTCACGCCTTGCATTCCTGTAGAAAGGGAGAGCGCATCAAGTGGGGACATAGTTCCTCCTCTGACAGCCGTCCAAGAGAAAGACCAAGCTGAGTGAGCTTATGAGGATACGGGGTGGAAACCAAATCTATGGGAAAGCAGAAACACTGAACTCATGTGACCCATTAATCTTTGCCCATAAAACTTCAAAAAAAAAAAAAGATAGTTTTGCTTTGCATTGAATAGTGAATAATGAATCTTGACTAGAAAGATTTGATTTCTACATCGACGGTAGTCTTCATAACTGAATTTTTATCACTTTTCATGTAATTTCATATAATTACAGTTTGGAGGATGTGGGAGAAAGAGAGAAATCTAAGGGTTTTGTTTTTCCCTCAACCTTCTTTGTTGTTTTGAAAAAAGATGTGTTATTTCATATATCGTTTTTTTTAAAAAAACTAGATGGAATATTCTAAATGGTAGGGTAATCTGGAAGAGCACAGTAGGATTGAAAAATAACTACATCTTATGCAAATTGATAGCATAACCCTGGAAGCAAGTAAATTAATTTGATTGCTAGGCTCTGGCATACTTTTCAATGTCCAGGTTGTTAATTGAAAAGAATCAATAAAGGAAACAAGGAAATTAACATTAATAGGAGAAAATCAAAATAAATAAAGGGTCATCTTACCAGACAGTGTACAGCAGGGGTGTCAAATTTGATTTTACTGAGGGCCACATCAGGGTTGTGTTTGACCTTAAGGGGGTCAGTGTGGGTATGGCCAGGGTGGATGTAGCCAGTATGATGTCACTTCTGTTGGGGGTATCTGTGGTGGTCCAAGCGCTCTGCCAGTGAAAACGGGCTCCTGGGCCCCATTTTTGGCTGCGACTGCCTCCTGCAGCCCTTTGCCAGCAAAAACAGAACTCAGAGGGTTGCATGCACCCCCTTGAGCTGCTTTTTGCTGCTAGAGGGCTGCAGGGGGTCATTGCGGCTGAAAATGAAGCCTAGGACAGCTGTGCATGGCCCTCTCAAGCTCCGTTTTCCCTGGCAGAGGCATCACAGGCCGGTCCTTTGCTGTTTTCAGGGTGGCCCCATGGGCCGGATCTAAGCACCCTGCGGGCAAGATTCGGCCCTCAGGCCTTGAGTTTGACACCCCTGGTATAGAGCATGCAAGGAAATTATTGACCTCCCCAAGGGAGAGGGGAATTGTGTGGGGAAGATGAAGATACAAAACGTAAGAGTTGGAGGGAAATATAAAAGGTGTGAAGTTGGGAGTGTAAAGTAATTCAGCCGGGCACCAATAGATGCAAAGAAAGAGAAAAGCAGGAGCATAGTAAGCCTTCTATACTGTGTCAGTTTGGTGCATGGCCACCATTTTAAAGGCAATTCCTTAGGTCAAAATTTTTTGAACAAAAAAAGAAATTGTTTAACAATATTTCATAGCAAATTCTGCTGTTGGTATATTATCCTTATTTCCTAAAATATATCAATTGGTGTAACGTAAGTTTTTGCTAATGCCTTACAAGATTACTTATTATACAACACTGACAAATGAAAATATATCTTTAATGGTGGAAAGTGATTTGAAAATTGCCCTGGAAACAAATTAACAAAACAAACAAGTTTGGAAAAATTGACAGGGAAGGATTTGTTTTCCTTTGATATCTTTGTCTATCCATCTGCCTGATGCAAGATGGTAGTGGCCCTTAGGTTTGTAAGCAAAAATATAAATCTTTATTAAAATATATTGTTCCTTTAGATCAAATTGTCCAACAGCTCAAGAAAACTTTCAACTGCAAATCTGGTAAGGATGTACTCCATCTCTTTGCCTAGTCATTTATAAAAATTATGAGGCCCATGTCAGACCCATGACTAAATCCAACGATACTCTATTTGACACTTCAACTGCAGTTAGAAAAAGAATCATTAATTAACGTTTTGAATAAGGATTTTCAGTCCAGGTGTGGAACTACTTAATAGTCATGCCATCCAGACTATGTTTAACTAGATTATTAACCATAAAGTTAAGAGGCAATTTTTAAAAACTTTTCACTGAAATTAGAATATATTATACCACAGTTATTTCCACAATATACTGTACTAAGGAAGTGAGGAAACAAGGAAATGAAATTTGTTCTTGAGAAGTCTTTAGTGATTCCAATAATCTCTGCTCTTTTTTCAAGATTCTTACTTTTAGATGGGACAAGTGTTTCTTTTTTTGGGGGGGGGATACCCTGAATTTTATCAGCCAATAATATTGATTGTCAATAACCAGCAAAATTTAAAAGAACAAAAACAGTGAAGCAACTAACAACTAACACAAATCACACAGGTTAACATTCACTTTTCTATTACTATGTGTCTATTACAGTTCTATTACAGTTAATATATCTAAATGAATTCAATACCAGCTTGTGGAGCTGATCTGGGATATTTACTATTTTACTCTTTTTTTAATGAGAAATTTCCTGAGTTAGAACAATTAATCAGTGGAACAACTTACCTCCAGAAGTTGTGGAGGCAACCTAAAAACCTCTGGAGGGTTTTAAGAAGAGATTGGACAGCCACTTATCTGAAATGTTATAGGGTTGAAAGCAGACTTTCAAGGTTCTTCCCAACTCTGTTGTTCACACCTATAGGCTATATGGGTTGTATACTCTACAAAACTGACTTCCCTTTTTTGCACAAAAGTGAGTCAGGTTGGAAAGATTATTTCATAATCCCAATAGGGATAGGAGGGACATTTCCCATTCTCCAGTTTTGTGTTTAAAGCTAGCGCTCAGCAGGGCCCAAGTTAAGACATGACTATTTCATCATTGCAGTCTTTACTGATTTACCAGTAAATTTACCAGAGATGGAACACACCAGGGCATTAACCTGGATTACAAACCGGGGAGGTCATGTGATTATGTGTGTGGTGCATGTATGACTCAGCCAGGCAACTGGAGACCCACTGGAAAGTTTGCACCTACCTTTCTTTTCTGGGCCTTTGTCCTCCAAGGAAGGTAGGCTGGAAGAAGGTTCTGCCGCCTTGCTCTCCGATAAGGCAAAATCCGTTTTCATAGAAGTGAGGATAGCTTGCGAGGATAGTTCAGAAGGCAGCTTGCTCTCTTCTCCTGAGCTGTGGGATTAGAAAGAGTTCTGTATGGATACTCTAGTAGTCTCTAGGCCATCCAGCTCAACCGTCATGGTCTTTGATCTGGACAATGTAGGCAGGCAGGTAGAAGGCCAAGTTTCTTTATGACATAAAAACTATGTCGAGCGGAGGGGCATCGCTGGCATCGTGATGATACGGCATGCAATCTCGGAGGTCTGAGATCGCTGCCAATATCTTTGCTCCTGGACGGTCCAAGTGGATCTAAACCGTCCCGAAGAGATGGTGAATGTAAAGAGCGCATCCTGTCAATCCCAGGGATATCGTAAAGTCCCTGGTAGATCCAGGAGAAGCTCTTTTTGCCAGCAGCAAAGAGGCAGCCATTAAAGCTGCTGAAGTTGGAACAGCTCCAAAACGAAAGAGAACGAAAGAGAAAGTGTGCCGGTTTGGTGAGAACTTTTCTTTATTTAAAGATTTGAGAGGACACCCTAAGGGAAAGAAAGAATCTGTAAAAGTATTTTTACAGAAGTGAATAAGATTTTAAACAGGAATGTCAAAGTAATATTTTTTTTTTCTTATTGCTGATGATCCTATATTTCGAAACTGGACTGGTTTTTTCCTTTTTTTTATCTACTCTTTTCTTTCCCCTTTTTGATTTTATAATATATTAAGCCAGAGACTCCCTTTTAGTCTTTTTTAAAAAAAATATTTTCTTCCTTTTTTAACTAATTCTTATTATACTCTGCCGGAAAAGGAGGGGGAAAGTGAAAGCTAAAGAAACTTTGTAACACTGCCAACTAGAGGCTTGGAAATACTCTACTTTTCCTTTGACCAGACAAAGCTGAGAAAGAATTGAGACTTTTTTCAAGGACACTGCCTGTTTGATAAGACAGAGGGAAGAGCATGGGAGAGTATTATTGCAGGTGCTCTTCTGGGTTTCTATCAACAGCTGGAGTCTGGTGTTGAAACTTAGGGGAAAAAAGGGTGATATGTTTTTGGAGAAGAGAGTTATAATAAGAGCCTTGGATAATTAAACAAAGTGCAGTGTGTTCTTTTTACTTTTTCTAAGTTGTGCTATCCCTCACTAGCTTTATTTTATTTCATTTTTTCTTTTTTGCAATAGCTATTTGGATCTTTGGCTTTGTTGGAGCTTGTCTTTTTTTTTCTTTTTTTTCCTTTGGAAGTCCAATCTCTACGCTTGCTTTTTATCTTAAAGGGAAAGCTTTAGTATTGTTTCCTTTTTTTTTTAAGGGAATAGCCTTTTTTTTCTCCTTTCCTGGTATTTTTGTTTTTTCATCTACCTTTCTGGTTTATTTTTATGCACTCTTTTCTATTTGAGACCTCTCAATTGGATTAAGGTGTTGAAGAACCTGAAGAATTTTTCCTTTTTTTCCCCAAACCTTTTTCTTCATCTAACCACCGATTGGATTAAGATATACAAGAACCTGAAGAAATTTTGTCTTCTCTTTTTTTTTCTTTTTTTTTATCATTACTATTTGGCTTCTTTTTTCTACTATTTTTACTTCGAACTACAGTTGGTTATTTCAAAATTGGATTAAGGTTTAGAAGAACCTGAAGATTTTGAATTGCTTAAAATGAGTAGGAAACTAACAGCTCCTGGTTCTTCAATTTCTACTTCCTCCTCAACATCTGGAGGACAACGTTCAATACAGACAATGTTAAAGCAAGAAGAAGAACAAGAAAAAGTGACTGCAGATGATTATGCAAGGAATTCAAAATATTCAAGCAAGATCAGAGAATATGGAAAAGAGAATAGAGAACATTGAACAAAGAACAGAGAACATTGAACAAAGAACAGAGAACATTGAACAAAGAACAGGGAAAACTGATGAAAAAGTGGAGAACATCCAACAAATGATGTTGAAGTATGATGAGAGATTCCAAAAAATTGAAGAAGAAGATAAACAAAGAGACAAGAAGATTGGAGATATTGATAATAGATTAACGGTGGTTGAACAAGATAAAAGTGGTATGTCGAGATGGGAGATGGATAGATCAGAATTCTATCTTAGATTCCAAAACGTAGAGGAAGAAAAAGGATAAAACTTAGCTGAGATAATGATAGAAATACTGGCTGAAGCTTTGGAAATAACTCAAGAGAAGATGATGGATGGAATAGATGAGGTTTATCGAGTTTTCACAAGATATGCAATGAGAAATAGCTTACCAAGAGAAGTTCACATTAGATTTACAAAGAAAGCCATTAAAACGCAAATATTGCAAGTGGCAAAAGAGAAAACATTGAAATATAAAGACAAGGAGATTGTGGTCTTGAAACAAATACCCAGAAGAGTGAGAAAGATGAGAAGAGAATACCAATTCCTGACTAAAATGCTACTTTAAAAAGAGGTGAATAATAGATGGCTGATTCCAGAAGTTTAATGTTCACATGGCAAGAACAGCGACATAGAATTGACTCAATTGAGAAAGTGGAATTATTTTATACATAATTTTTTGGAGGGAAAGAGGAAGAGGCAGAAAAAGAAATCTCACTAATTGAATTCCAAGAGGACTGCCAAATGGCGATTGAAAAAGAAGAAGGTGCAGTAGGTGGAAAGGTGGAAGCCAAAGAACAACGTGAACCAAGATCTACAAGAGCTGCTAAACCTAACTACAAAATATAACCATGGAAGAGAAAAAACTGATTACAATTAATATAAATGGACTCTGTTCTCTGTTCTTCTCTGTTAAAAGAAGGAAAACCTTTCATAAATTAGAGAAATTAAAATTTGATATAATTTGTCTACAAGAAGTACATATTAAAAACCAATATGAAGAATTGTTGATACAGCCAAAACTAGGGAAAATATTTACTTCTTTGACACAATGTAAGAAAAGAGAAGTGGTTTTATATATTAAAGAGAGCATCCCAGCAAAATTGATTTATACCGATGATGATGGAAGAATATTAATGGTGGAAATAATGGACAATAATACGAAAACACTCCTGATTGCAATCTATGCCCCAAATGACAAACAAGAAGAATTCTACAAAAAATTACATATGAAAATAATTGAACTGGACTGTGCTAATATAGTTATGATGGGAGATTTTAATGGAATTGTAGACAATAAATTGGACTATACAGCACAGAAAACAATAAAGCAAAACAGAAAGACTCTCCCTAAATCTTTTTTTAAAATAGTAGATGAAATAAATTTAAAAGATACACGGAGAGAAAGAAATGCTAAAACTAAACAATATACCTTCTATTCAAATAGACACGTATCATGGTCCAAAATAGATATGATATGGATGTCAACAGAATTAATAACTAATATTCAAGAAATAAATATTGAAACAAGTACTTGGGCAGATCACAATTCAATGACAATTAAATGGAAAGGACAAAAAAGAAGATCTAGATGGATGTTAAATAATACTATTTTAAAGGCATATGTTAGAGGCTTGATAATAGATTATACAAGGAAAAGAAATACTATGAAAAGATTAGCCTCTAAGGCCTTAGAAGATGAGTATAAAAGACTTGAAAAAGAGCTACAGAAAATGCCACAGAAAAAGGACATCAAGCTAAAAATGGATATAGTTAAACATAAAATGGGTCAAATAGAAAAAGAAGAATTAGCACAGAAAATTAGAGGTGCTAAACAGAACTACTTTGAAGACACAAACAAACCAGGTAGATGGTTAGTATACAAATTGAGAAAGGAGAAAGAATCAAGGAAAATATTGCAATTAACAGATGACCAAGGCCAAGTTTGCTATGGTAGTAAAGAGAAGAAGAAAATCATTTGAGACTTCTATGGGAAACTATATATGCAAGAGAATATTGATGAAGAAAGAGTTAAACAGTACTTACAGAATGCTAATTTACCTCAGATACCTAAAGAGATTGAAACAATGTTAGAAAGCAATATAACGATGATGGAGTTAACTGAAGCACTCAAGAAGCAAAATAATGGAAAGGCACCAGGCCCAGATGGACTTCCGGCAGAATTTTACAAAACATTACAAGAATTGTTGAATCTTCCATTGCTAGAAGTTATGAATGAAGTTATGTTAAAGAAGAAGATACCTAAATCATGGTCAGAAGACTATATTATACTTGTTCCAAAAGAGGCCAATCCATTACAAATTAAGAACTATAGACCTATTTCTCTACTAAATGCAGATTATAAAATCTTTGCTTCAATATTGGCAGAAAGACTTAAAAAATGTCTAAATAATTTTATTCATCCTGATCAAAATGGATTTCTGCCAAAGAGACAAATTAAAGATAATATGAGAGTAATCTTGGTCACCTTGGAATACTACGAGGCACATCCTGAAAAACAAATGGCTCTGATATTTCTAGATGCACAGAAGGCATTTGATAATGTGAATTGGTGATTCATGTTATTACTGCTGGAACAGATGGGCTTCGCTAGAAAATTTATTCAAGCAATAGAAGCTATATACTATAAGCAAACGGCAAAGGTAACGATAGAGGGAGAACTGACAGACTCTATCAATATAAGAAAAGGAACAAGGCAAGGGTGCCCACTATCACCTTTGTTGTTTGTGTTAACTTTGGAAGCACTAAACAGAAATATTAGAGATGAAAAGAATATAAAAGGAATGAAAATCAAAAAGGAAGAATTTAAGCTGCAAGCATTTGCAGATGATCTGGTTTTCATCTTAGAAGACCCTCTAGAAACAGCATCAAAATTGATCGAAAAGATAGAGACATATGGAAAGGTGGCTGGTTTGAAAATAAATAAAGATAAAGAGATCTTGACAAAGAATATGCCATTAAGACAAAAGGAAGAACTGGCAGACCTATTGAAAATTCAGGTCACAAATAAGATCAAGTACTTGGGGATATATTTGACAGCAACATGCAGTACACTAAAAGAGAATAATTATATCAAACTTAAACAGCAGATAGCACTAGATCTGGCGAAATGGGAAAATTTACAACTGTCACTAATAGGGAGAATTTCAACAATCAAGATGAATATATTACCCAGAATTTTATATTTGTTTCAAGCAATTCCAATTAGGCTTGGAAAAGATTACTTTGAAGATTTAAATAAAATTGTGTTGAAACATATATGGCAAGGTAAGAAAGCGAGAATAAAGTTAAAACTTTTGCAAGATGCTAGAATTAGAGGAGGATTTGGTTTGCCTAATTGGCAGTTGTATTATCAAGCTACAAATCTGACGTGGGTTAAGGAATGGATAACACTAAGAAATACTAGACTGTTGACATTAGAAGGACATGATTTGCTGTTGGGGTGGCATGCTTTTTTATGGTATAAAGGAACTAAAGCACAGAGGTATTTTAGAAGACATTATATACGGGAGTCTCTGTGGTTAAACTGGGAGAAGATTAAAAGACAATGTTATTTGAAAATTCCAGTCTGGTTATCGACTATTGAAGCATTTTCTTATCCTATAATATACAAAAAGGAACAGTTAGATATGGTGAAATATTGAATGAAAAGGGTGAACTCAAATCTATACAAAAACTAGAGGAACAAGGTATAAAGATGAATTGGTTTTCATATGCGCAAATACATTCAAGGTATGATAAAGATTCTAAAATGGAAGGTTTCTATGACAAATTGACTGACAGATAAGATTTTGACAGGTACTGATGAAAAGGTGATTTAAAAAATTGTATGGATATTTATTAGAAATTAAATTAGAAGAACAAGTTAAAGAAACTATGATTGCTTGGGGGAAGAATTTTGGACTTGGGATTGAATTAGAGAAATGGCAAAAATTGTGGTCTCAAAATTATAAAATGACAATGTCAACAGCATATAAAGAAAATTTGTATAAGATGTTTTACAGGTGGCATTTTCCCCCGACAAGAATACCAAGAATATTCAAGAATAAATCCGAAAAATGTTGGAAATGTCATCAGACACCTGGCTCATATTACCATATGTGGTGGACTTGTGCGGATGCTAAAAAATACTGGACTAAAATCCACATGTGGTTGGAAAAAAATGACAAAACATGTAGACTTGAAACCAGAGATATTTTTATTGAGAATTTTACCTGAAATATATAGTAAAGACTTGAAATATCTGATTGTAAATGTATTAACAGCGGCTAGGATTGTATTTGCCAAAAACTGGAAAAATGAGAAAACACCATCACAGGAGGAAATCATTAAGAAAATATTGGAATGTGCTGAAATGAGTAGATTGACATTTGAAATTAGGGAACAAGAGGATAAACAATTTTATAAAATTTGGGATTTATTCTATTAATGGTTAGACAATAAAATACAGTAATGAAATATGTAGACTTTTAGAAAATAATAAATATATAAAGATGTACTTCTTTCTTATATCTACAAAATGATTTTAGGATAGATTTGGGATGATAATATGAACTGTTATAAAACAAACTAAGTAAATTATGATTATCTTGTAAAACATGAATGAATAAAAGTATAGTCAAATGATTGCTTAATAATGATACTAAGGTATTAATTTTTGAATGAAAATACAAGATTATATGCAATGTAATTGTAATTGAAGACTATGAAATGGAAGCACAAAACCAACCGGCACACTGTATGTATACATATGGAAGATGGCTTGATGTTTTTATGTTTTGTTTGTTTATGTTTGTTTTTAAAAACCAATAAAAACTTAATTAAAATAAAAAAAATAAAAAAAATAAAAAAACCTACGTCAAGCTGTATGACTAAAGCTTAACCAGCATACTATCTACTTGTGAGTAAACATTTCCACCTGCCTTTTATGCACAATCTTGTAAATTATAATATTGCAAGTGATGTATGCTTATATACACAGCTAGAAAATGAGTCTTGGTTTTCCTGTGGCAAAACACAGAAGTTCAATATGAGGAGACCATCCATTCCCCATTTCTTTTTCTATTTTCTTTTAATTTTTGAAAAATGTTTATTGAAATTTGAAACATTAAAATACAAATACATTTAATAATAGCTTTTTACAATTCTCAATCATCTTTGACAGTTCTAAAATATATTTGTTACATAAACATAATTCTGTACATTTCTAGTTATTAATATACATATCTATATTTTCTTCTAATCTGTTCATTTCTTATTCCTATTATCTAACCATTGATACCAGTTTTCTCAAGCTGTATAATATTCTGAGTCTTCCTTGTCATTTAACTCTAAGGTGAGTTTATCAATTTCTGTGCAATCTAAGATTTGGATTACAAAGCAGTCTGATGACATAATGTCTTTTTTTCTAGCATTGTGTGAGTGCAATTTGTGCTGCTGTTGTTATATGCAAAATCATGTACTTTGTCTTTTTAGTATATTTTCCTTTAATAATCCCCAGAAGGAACAGTTCCAGCTTCAGTTCTATTTGACATCCTGTAATTTCATACAGCCATTTTTGTATTTTGATCCAGTATTTTTTAACTTCAGGCATAACCACCATACATGAAAGAAGGTACCTTGTACCTGTTTACATTTCCAACAATTTGGATTTAGATTTGGGTACATTTTTGCCAACCTTGTTGGGGCCAAATGCCAACAATAAAACATCTTATATTGGTTTTCTCTATAAGCAGCAGACTTTGTTCTTGTATAATTTTTATTCCAAATTTCTTCCCACTCTTCAAACTCAACGTTATGTCTGAAATTTTTAATCCACACTATCATTGGTCCTTTCACTATTTCCTCTACTATATCGAAATTTAATAAGTAATTGTATAGTTTTGATATTAATTTCTCTTCTGGGCCTACTAATAATTTGTCTTGCTGTTTTAGTTCAGTATCGAATCCATATTCCTCTAGATCTTTTTTATATCATAATTGTAGCTGGAGATATGGCCAACAATCTATAATTATTCCCTGGTCCTTTAATTCCTGATTGGTTTTTAATATTCCTTGGTTGTCTAAAATTTTGTTATATCTAGCCATTTTACCTACATCTAGTGTATTGGGGTGGATCATTGCCTCCATGGTGGATAGCCAGCCTGGGATTTTCATATAGTGCCTTTTCTTAATCTTCTCCCAGGTCTGTATCAGCGAATCTTTCAATACATGTCTATAAAAATACAAATGCAACTTGTTTCTACTATTCCACAAGAAGATATGCCACCCCATTTACAAATCGTGCCCTTCCAAGGTTAAGATTCTCCTATTCTTTAGGTTTACCCATTCTCTAATCCATACTAGAACCTCTGCTTTGTAATATTTTTCCCACGCTGGGAGTCCAAAGCCACCTCTACTTCTACTATCCTGAAAAGCAATTAATTTTATCCATGCCTTTTGGCCTGACCAAACAAGTTTTGTAGTTATTTTATTTAAATCTGTAAAAAACTTTTTATTTAGTTTTATGGGGATCATTTGGAATCATAGAGTAATTTGCATAGAATATTAATTTTAATGGTTGCAATTTTTCCAAGTAATGATAGCTGTAACTTCCCCCACACTTCTAAATCCTTCTTTATTTGTTTGAACAATTTCATATAATTATCATCTTTCATTGAAGAGCTTCTTGCTGTTAGCCAAATACTTAAATATTTGACCTTCTCAGCAATTTGCAACCCTATTTTCTTCTCTAATTCCTTTTTTTTTTTTTTGCTTTGCTGTCAGGTTTTGACTAGCATTTTAGTTTTATCCTTATTAATTTTAAGGCCCGCTACTTCCCCATATTTTTCTATCTCTTGCATTAGTGTGGGTCAAGTTTCCAATGGCTCTGCTATAAAGAAAACCATGTTGTCAGCGAATGCCTTTACCTTATACTCCTCTTGTTTGCTTCTGATTCCTTTTATTTCCGAATTTAATCTAATTCTTATTAATAATATCTCTAGTGTCAGGATGAAGCGTAGAGATGACAGTGGACATCCCTGCCTTACCCTTTCATTATCATGAATGCTTTTGTCCTATCTCCATTTATTATTACGCTTGCCTTTTGATAGAGTATATTGACTCTATCATTTTTTTGAACTTATCTCCAAATTTCATGGCCTTGATTTCAGGGGTGGGATTCTACCAGTTCGCACCTATTCGCTAGAACCGGTTGTCAACATTCTAAGCAGTTTGGAGAACCAGTTGTTAGAAGAAATTACTGGCCTAATCCTGTAAGGAAGGCAGGAAGGAAACATTCTGGTGTTGCTTACAGAAACTGCCTCTCTGTTAGCCCTTATTACATTCTTGGCAGGACTAGACTTCTTGTCTCAGGAACATCTCTGGAGTTTTTTTCCCCTCCTTTGCTGGTACTTTGCTTGTGTGGAGTGACCATTCAAAGTTACAATGGCACTTAAAAAAAAGTGACTTATGACCATTTTTCACACTTACGACTGTTACAACAGTCATGAGAGGCCAGGTGAGGAGATGCGTGCCTCGATGTGAGTGATATTGAGTTGACCACACCCAGCCAATAACATGACCACCAAGTCATGTCTACCCAATCACATGACCACCAAGCCAGGTCCACTAACTAAGCCACACCCACAGAACTGGTTGTTAAAAAAATTGAATCCCACCCCTGAATTCAACCCATGTTACTACCAGTTTGGTGACTATGTTTTGTGCATGCATGCATGCTGTGCACATACACCTGATGCGCGCTATACGCATGTGTAAAAAACCTTAAGATGTGCCACCCAGACAGCTGAAAATTGAAAAGCCTCTTTTTTCCTGCTTTTTCAACCTCAGCTGTGCCATACAAAGCAAAGAGCCCGGGTGCAGGTAGGCAAAACAGCAGCAAACATAGAACTGGTTCAGTGCCTGTTGCTCTTCAGAGCTACCGGTTCTATAGAGCCAGGCAGAACCGATAGCATCCCACCCCTGCTTGATTTGTTGTATCATGAATTGCCAGTTTACATTATCAAAGGCCTTTTGGGCATCCAGAAAAACCAGGGAAGCTTTTCTGGATGGGCCTTGTAATATTCCAATATATTAATTACCATTCTTGTATTGTCCCTTATTTGTCTCATCAGCAAGAACCCATTTTGATCAGAGTGCATATTTTCATTTAATAATTTTTTCATCCTCTCTGCCATGATATTCATAAATATTTTATAGTTGGCATTCAAAAGTGAAATTGGCCTATAGTTCTTAATTTGTTTATTATCTGTACTTTCTTTCAGGATTATGCCTCCATGATTCTGGTAGCTTTGCTTCCATCAGCACATCATTACATATGTCCAATAATAACGATTATATCAGGTCACCCAAATTCTTATACATTTCCCCTGGTAGGCCATCTAGCCCAGGGGTCTTATTATTTTTTTGCTTTTGGATTATTTATTTCAATTCTACTAATGTTATTTCCCTATTTAATATTTCTTCATAATTTGTTGTATTGTAAATATTTCTCATCTTGCTTTTTAATGTGTACTCCTGGATTCACACAATCCACTTTCTGTTTCACTAGTTTTGTAAATATTTGTTTCCTCTTAGCTGGTGAGTTTAGTCCGTTAACATTTATTGAAAGTAATTTCATCTTCCAATCTATTATTTATGTGCCGGTCTTCTGTTGGCTCTTATATCTCTTTGTGTACTTGTTCTTATACCTTCTTCTTCTTGGCGTTCTTTCTCTTCCTTACTTCTTTCCTCCTGATCCTTTCCTTTCGTTTCCTGTCATTGTTCTTCTTGGCTTGTTGGTTCCAATTCCTCTCTACTGCTATACTCCTCCTCTGATCCAACTAACTGGTCATGTAGTTCTTGTGCTTTGTCTAGGTTATCAATTTTAATCTTTTTATCTTGCCAAGAGACTAACATTCCTTCTGGAGTTATCCATTAGAACATTATATTTTGTTTGTTTAATTGGGTTACCAGGAAGCGGTAGTCCTTTCTTTGTTCTCGAACTCTTCTAGGGATTTGCTTCAGGGTTATGATTTCTTTATCTTCATACATCATTGCTTCCTCTCTGGTGATCTTATAAATGATATATCTAACTTTCTTATGTGTGAATCTTATGTGTACTTCCCTAGGGAGTCTATGGCATCTGGCATAGTTTGCATATACTCTGTAGACTTTGTCCAACTCATTTAGGATTTCTTGTTTGACCCTTTGAAGGGCTTCAGCTATTAATTCTGCCATTCCCATTCCCAGGTCTTCTTCCTTGGTCTCTGTCACATTTTGAAACCTCAAGTAAAATGAGGCCTGATCCATCTCTAGGTGTATTAGTGAATCTTCTAAGTCTTTATTCAGCACTGTCATTCTTTGATCTACCAGCTCCAACTTTTTATCTGTTTGTTCTGTTCTGGTTCCAATTGTTTTTATTCTTTGTTCATTTTTCTGGATTGCTTCCTGTATCGAGCCCATTTTATCATCTAGTTTATGGATGTCACTTTTCATTTCTCCCATCTCTGATTTTATCTCTCCATGATTCTTTAACGTATTTTCTTGAAGCTTCATCATTGTAGAGAAAAGTAAAGTCCTATACTTAGGCAAGAAAAACCAAAAGTACACATATAGACTGGGTGAAACCAGGCTCAATAGCAGTAACTGTGAGAGGGATCTTGGAGTCTTCGTGGACAACCAGCTAAATATGAGCCAGCAGTGTTCAGCAGACTCCAAAAAAGCTAATACAATCCTAAATTGTATTAACAGAGGGATACAGTCAAGATCAAGGGAAGTACTAATACCACTCTACAAAGCCTTAGTAAGACCACACCTAGAGTACTGCATCCACATTATAAAAAAGATGTTGAGGCTCTAGAAATAGTACAGAGAAGAGCAACCAGGATGATTAGGGGACTGGAGACTAAAACATATGAAGAACAGTTACAGGAACTGGGCATGGCTAGTATAGTGAAGAGAAGGACCAGGGGAGACATGATAGCGGTCTTCCAATATTTGAGGGGCTGCCACAGGGAGGAAGGGGTCAAGCTATTTTCTAAGGCTCCTGTAGGCCAGACAAGGAATAATGGATAGAAACTGAACGAAAGATTTAACCTGGAAACAAGGAGAAACTTTCAGACAATGAGAACAATCAACCAATGGAACATCTTGCCCTCGGAAGTTGTGGGAGCTCCATCAGTTGAGAAATTCAAGAAGAGATTGGACTGCCATTTGTCAGAAATGGTGTAGGGTCTCCCGCATGGGTGGGGGGTTGGACTAGATGACCTACAAGTTCCCTTCCAAATCTGATTATCTGTAATCTGTAATCTGTAAATCTGTCCCCTGAATTGTTAACAGAGTAGATTGCATCATTTGCATATTTGGCATAGTGTTTGGTTTTTCTGCAGTGAACATCCCTTCAATTAATCATTGATTGGATGGGGAACCAATCGCCATTGATGGAGTTGGTGCAGTTTTTTTCCTGTCTTCAGGAAACGGAGTGCTGTCTCTCTCTCTGCACCACCATGGCATATGTCATGCCAGAAGTCAATCCCATTCCCCATTTCTATTGGGTATGTTCTTAAACACTTTGATACAACTTCCTTCCAGGCTTAATTCCATGATTTTATCTTTCATCCCTTATCTCTGAAAACTGGTGAGTTTTGCTTACCTCTCCAGTGACCCCTCTTCTGAAACAGTGGGTGGTGAGTTTAAGTCATCAAAAGTTATTTTGCTGATAAATTCTTCTTTTTCTTCATTGTAAAGGGAATTCTTTTGAATCAGAAACAAAAAAAGGACAATGGCATATTAGAATAATGATAAGCAATAGGTATGTGCATATGGGTCAGTATGCTTGTATCAATATCACAGTGTATTTCCCACATACAGACACACACACACCTCAAGATTCAGTGTTAACAGAGGAAAATGCTTTCAGTATCAGAATGAAGAATAATAAATAATAGAAGGGAATATAATAGGTATTAACTCAGTATTGCTACCGGTTCTGTGGCTGTGGCTTGGTGGCTGTGGCTGGGGAAGGATATTGTAAAATCTCCAATCCCACCCCACTCCAGGGGAAGGATACTGTAAAATCCCATTCCCTCCCCATCCCACTAACCTCATTTCCAGGTCTATTCTCCTATGCAGGGCAACAAAAGAACACCCAGCCAATCAGCTGGGATTCGGGAGGCAGAAAATAGATGGGGGAGGGGCCAGTCAGAAGTAGTATTTGCCGGTTCTCCATACTACTCAAAATTTCCGCTACTGGTTTTCCAGAACTGATTAGAACCTGCTGAATAACACCTCTGTGTTAACTAAATAGGAACAGACTAGACCTCCTGGTAGAATTATTACATTTTCACAATCTATGCTGTAGCTGAACAACGGGTTACAGGAAAATGTCCAGAATGTATTTTAATATATTCTATATTCTACATATATATTAAAATAATATATTAATATATATACCAGTAATATATTATAGTCTATATTAATATGTTTTAATATAGTCTATATTCTAAAGACCCCTCACATCCTGGCCATAAAATGTTTCAACTTCTACCCTCAAAATGACACTATAGGGCACTGTACACCAAAACAACTAGACACAAGGACAGTTTTCCCCCTAATATGATCACTCTGCTAAACAACTAATTCCCACAACACTGTCAAACTATTTAGTAAGATTGTATTACTATTATTCTTCTTATCCTTTCTATTACCTATCTCTTCCAACTTATGACTATAACTGTACTGCTGTATCTTTACAATTTATATTGTTTTATTTGTTTTCTAGTATGATTTGATTGCTTATTAGTAACCTATGACTATCACCAAGTGTTGTGTATTATGATTCTTGATGAATGTATTTTATTTTTTTCTTTATGTATACTGAGAGCTTATGCACCAAAGACAAATTCCTTGTGTGTCCAATCACACTTGGACAATAAAGTATTCTATTCTATTCTATTCTATTCTATTCTATTCTATTCTATTCTATTCTATTCTATTCTATTCTATTCTAATAACTTTTGCACCTAAAACAACCCTCACAGCAAAAATTTGTATGGAGAAACATCATTTCGATTTAAAGAATGTCACTCCAAACCTAACATTTGACAAATGATGATTGGAGAGAATCCACAACACATATTTCATAGATCTGTAAACAAAAACTGGGCCAATCTTTTTCGTAGATTGGAAAATGAAACTTATTCCTCTGACCAGCTGGAAGGCTAGAGATACAGCCACAAGGGCAGAAGCACCAAAAGGAGAGAATTTCAGGGATAAAGGGCTAAAAATTCAGCATTCACTGAATTTTTAGCATTTTTTTTTTAAAAAAAAGACTGACTGGGCAGCCATCAAATTTTGACCCAGAACTCAGAGGATCCTGGAGGACTACAGATGACACTGCGGTGGGGAGGGGTTTGAATCCCAACTACGTATTTTTCTTTTTTCATTTGTGCTCCATTTTTAACCACCTTGTCTTATGAAAAGGATCGGGACATTCAAGAGTTTTCAAGTAGCTTGTAAACTTTTGGCTGACGTAATAAAATTATTGCTTCGGAATCAGAATTTTGATATTTGTTTTCCCAATTGTCAGCCCCTGTATCTTTTTAGTCTCAAACTTCTCAATTCTTCAAACCTCACTCAATTTACTACCCCACCCGCAGTGAAGAAGTCACTGACCTTAGGAAAGGCATCCACAAAGCTGGTGTGTTTTGGAATTCTCCTAAGCGTGACATGGCTTGGTTCTGATAACATCTTTTTTCCTTCCTCTGTCCACAGCTGGGCAAGAAAGAAAATACTGGTTACAACTAATCCTTGTTATTGATTCCCAGAACTGGAGGGGGGGGAGAATACTGCTTGCCATTTTTTTTTCATTTTTAAAGAGAAATGAAGAAAAGCTTAGGGCATTGTTGTCTAAAAGCCATTACATCTTTCATGAAGGATAAGCTTTATGAAGAATAATTGGAACAAGAAACTCCCACCCTAAATGATGCTGTTGTAAAAGTACGCAATCACAAAACCATACACACTTATGACAGCAATTGCAGCATCCCAGTTGCCATTCTTAGGCATATTCCCTATTGTCACAGCATCCCATGGTCACCTGATCACCATCCTGACAGCTTCCAGATTGATTTTATTTGTGGAAAGCTGACAATGAAGTTTGCAAATGGTGATCAGGTGACCAGAGGGCATTGCAATAGCTTCAACTACTTAACTACAAGGACCCCATCAGTGCCATCATAACTTTCAAGTGGTCACCAAATGGGTAGTTGTTCAATAAGGACCACCTGTAATTTCGTTCTTATAGGTGGCTTTCAAATTAAGGAATCTCTTCTCTTTAGAGCTACATCAGGGGTGTCAAACTCGCGTTGCCCTAGTGCCATCATGTGACACATCATGACTTTTTCCCCTTTTGCTAAAACCGGGCGTGGGCAGGGCCAGCGCATGACGCATCCAGCCTGCAAGCTGGGAGTTTGACAGTTGTGCTTTAGAGCTACATTTTAGCAAAGGGTGTTAGAATGCATGCCTTGATATTTTATTCTTAATTTATTTTATTCTTTCATATTTTTACTAGGGTTTTAATCTTTTAAAGATGGCTTTACTGACTCTTTTGGCATTTTGTGCTAACTTCCAGCTAGACAGCATAGAAAAGGAATTAAAAGAGTCTAGTATCTTATTTCTTATAGGGTAAACTACTGTATATTATTTTAATTAAGACACAGATGCATTTTATTAAGGGCAAAGCTTATTCACATGCTGGGTAGAGATGATCATGATTCATTAAGTTTCCTCTGTCCCGATGAAACAGGAGCAAACGCCAACCAGCTTTCCTTGATATATAGATGAGACATTGCAATTGTAATGGCCTCTGTAATGGCCTCTTGTTTCCCTGGTCTTCCCTGGAATCTGAGAATCTTTTGACATGAGGTCCTGTGAAGTGAATCTCTGTTCTGCGAACCAAGTCAGCCTCTCCTATGCTGGCTCCTTTACATGAGATGTTCATTCATGGTTTGTTTAAACCAGGGTATATTGAATAAGCTATAAGGGCTGGATTCCTTGATTGCACTAAATCAGGAACTGGCAGCCTTTTAGTATACTACCGCTGTTTTTTATCACTTCAGAGGTGGGGAGGCGAGGTGGGGGGAAAGGCAACTTTAATGGTATAGGGAGTAGATGCTCTGCCCAAAGCAAGCAAAATAGTTTTTGACTTAGCACAGTTTATAGACCCCAAAATGCAGGTGCTCCAGAAATGAAAAATGAAAATTCAAGGTTCAAAGATATATGAGAAAAGAAAAATCAAAGGGTTTTTTTCTCCACTCAAGGAAATGCAGTCTGTTAAAGGTTGGACAAGAGGTACCTTTTTGTTGAAAGGACAATAATGAATAAATATAAATCATTAAAAAAGAGCTTGAATTTTATGACTATTAAGCCCCCCCCCCCTTTTTTTTAAAGTCATCTAATAAATCTTGTATTCAACAGGAAAAAACAACTTCTAATGCATTAACATTCTGATCTTCCTGTTTGGATTTCCTGACTAATGGTTTCTGTTTGTTTGCAGCAGGAACAGAATCTGCCATCCACCTCCTCTCACTCCCCTTTTTAGTCATGTTAAATTGATGTGTCAAGAGAATAATTATTTCATCAGATCCCAGAACATGAGGTGCTTTGTCTCCACCTCTTATGAGCTGTGGTTTGCTGAGCTGAGTAGCTCTCTGTGCCATTCCCTTTTGAATCATATGCCTTGCACACGCAGAATTCTTTACAACCCCAATTCAGAAATATTTTGGACACACACACACAAAAGTGGTTACATTTTGCTCAGACAGCTACGTTCCATTCTTCTGGACTCAACTTTAGATGGATGAATGAAAATCAGACTCTAGTGATGAATTTATCCTTACACAGAGCTTCTTCCAAGAGCTCAGTCGAAGTGGTCACTTTTTACTTGCGTACCAAGAAAAAACTGAAGTGGCAGCCCCATTGTGAATCAGAGACATCCTTGTTCTGGCTTGCAGCTCCAGGGCATATTCCATGAAGGGAAGGACCTCCCCTCCCACATTCCTGCTGGAAAAAATATCTACCTAGCAGCAAGCTACAGCAGTTCCAGAAGGGCATTTACCCCAAGGTCAGGACAACTAAACAACAGCTGGCTGATATACTGGAGTAGGGTAGAAGGGAGCAGTAGAGAGCTCTGTTTTCTGTTCCTCTATAAAACCTGACTTGTAACTTCTGATCAGCTATTATTCAGGTTGATCCAGGCCTCAGAGCAGAGATCAGTTTGGAGATCCGGCTGCCAACAGAAAATGGGATTGGGCAAGGATCCATTCGAAGGGCCGGTGAGATAGAAAAAGCTGAAATATATCAACATGAGTCACTGATATAAGAAGAAAAGGGAATGTTTGGGAAAATATTTTGAAACAAGGTTCCTCTACCAAAGGAATGGTCTCTCTTTGATCCAAAAATGGTACCAGAAATACCAGAAAGATGGCAGAACTGCATTTAGTGAAGAAAACTCAGAGGAAGAGAGACCATCCAGTTCATAATGAATCATATCTGGAGATGATGGTGAAATTGTTCCCAAATTGTGTTGCTGATAAATCCTTTTTAGTCTGCCTCTCGGGATATGTATCTATTTTTTGACTTGACTTTTTTTGATATTTGGATTTAAGGATATGCAGGCTTCATTGGAGAACTAGAAAGTCATGGAACGGTCAACAGTCAGTGAATACTCCTTCAGTGGTATCCCTAAAAGATGGACATGTTTTCAATGTAATACTTCATTGTTTCCTAGTATGATTTGATTGCTTATTGTACCCTATGACTATTATTAAGTGTTGTACCAGATGATTCTTGACTCTTGATGAATGTATCTTTTCTTTTATGTACACTGAGAGCATTTGCACCAAGGCAAATTCCTTGTGTGTCCAATCACTCTTGGACAATAAAGAATTCTACTGCAAGTCTATTTACTGAATTGTTAAAAAAAAATCCTATATTACCAGCCATCTCCCTCTCCAAGAAAATTACCGTTAGTAAAGCATTTCTCTACTGCTCACTATCTATTCAGTTCATTTGAAACAGTAGTTCTGATTTTCCCTGAAAAGCTGTGTTCTTTTCTACAGTACTTCAAAGTTCCACATCTCAGCTGCTCACCATGTTAGCCATTACAAAAGATAATCTTCAAATTCCTCTGCTGTTTTTCAAGATCTCCTTTTCTCCCCTCTGTTCTTCAACTGCTGCTACATGTGCACAAGAATGAACGTTTCCTGTGTGTCTTTAATGGAAAATAATCAAGATTCAGCGATCAATGGATGCTTGCTCTGTCAAAAACCAGAAAATATACAACACTTATTTCCTTCAGAATGTCAGCAGTTCCTCCTTTAGAATTCCTTCTTCTGGCCACCTAAATCTTCTCGAAGTAGGCTCAAAATACCGGCATCATTATTTCATAACTCTCAGCCTTCCTGAAACCTTGGAGAACTTTCCTCCAACAGTGACTAAAATCTTCCTCAGTTTGTCTTTCTCCTTCCTCTGCAATTTCATTTTCTTTCTGTCTGTCTAGCAGTCTAGCAACAGGGGCAATCACATGTCTCCAAGCCTTCTTCTTCCCTATGAATCTTTCTTGACTTTCCCTCCAGTGCCAACTAACTTGACCACAGCCAATTTCCTTTAGCAATCCTTACTCAAGCTGCTTGTGGAAAAAGAAGCAATAGCAGGAAAGGTCTACTTACCTGCATCCAAGCAGTAGACTGAGGTGGTTCTTCTCCAATCACTTTCTGAACGCTTGGAGTAGGGGCAAGGGGAAGACTTGAGCAGAAGAAATAGCATTGGACCTTCCTTTACCCTTTACTAACTAATGATTTCTTGGAGAGTCAGCCAGGCCTGGAATTCTGCCTAATTCTCTGCAAGATTTTTCAGTTCTGGCAATGCCTTAATAGGACTGATGTGTTGATTGGCAAAGTGGCTCGATCTCTAATTAAACTTTCAAGAAGGAGAGGAGGAAGGGGAGTTATGCTTTTTCCAAATGTTTATTTCCCTATTTGATAAGGAAAAGCCAAGTTGCCTAATTAAGAAGCTGGTTAAATGCTGCTATTAAGCTGATAGTGTATTTTTCTTGGGAAAATAAATTTGAGGAGGGAATAACTTATGTGTCTTTAACAACATCATATTTTCCATCTTAATGTCATTAGATATTTTAGCAATATTGAGTTGTGATGGAGTTTGTTCCATTTTTGTTTTTCATTGTATCATATTTATATTTCTGCCAGGACTGAAATTAGGGTAGAAAATTACAGTAAAATACAGTATGTCAAGTTATCTAACTCTGCCCAAGAGCTCTGCTTCATCATGTCATCACTAGTCCTTTGCCACAATCCTTCCTTTTCCCTCCCAGCCTTTTTCAACAGTAAAAGTAAGAGCACCTTCAGGTTGCATATAATGGCTGGTGATTCATGACACGTCTGTTTCTTGACAAGATTATAGAAATAGTTTGCCATTTTGCCCTTTTGGAGGTAAGTTTTTTAATTTCCAGCCTAGCCTACATCCCTGGGACTCTCCCACCTAATACTAACCAGGCCTGCTTAGCTTTCACATGCAGATAAGGTAAGACAGTTGTTGCCACTGATGGATGTTTATACATTTCTCCAACAGGAATGGAATTGACTCCATTCATCTGAAGGTCAATCTGTTTCTTCTATTGCTTTAAGTACTGAGTAGTTCTGAAAGAGATTTTTTATTTTCCTTTCTTACTGCACAAATGAATCACAACCAAGTGAGTCCACCTGTAATTTATCTTCTCTCCCTCCCTCCTTCTCTCTCTCTCCCCACAACCTTTGCAACTTGGCAGCCCAGGTGGAGGTTGGGGAAGAGGTGAACTGGGCTGCACGAGCTCAGCTCAACTTGTGTGAGCAGTGGGCCAGCGTGCACACATATGCGTGCACAGCGCAACGTGCACAAGTTGAGCTCTCTCTCTGTGTGCGTACATGTGCCAGCATACTGCTTATGCAAATCAAGCTGTGCACATGCATGCACATCGGCCCATCATTTGCAGATCCCAGTTCTGAATAGGTCACAGCCTAGAAGTGGCCCGCAGTCCAGGGGTTGGGAACCGTGATCTATCTTCTATAATCTACAGTATCTTCTATCTTCTATCATGCCTGCCTGCCTGCCTGCCTGCCTGTCTGCCTGCCTGCCTGCCTGCCTGCCTGCCTGCCTATCTATCTATCTATCTATCTATCTATCTATCTATCTATCTATCTATCTATCTATCTATCTATCTATCTATCTATCTATCTATCATCTCTTTATTTGGATCATGATGAATGAGAAATGCACAGTATTTATTTCTGTTGCTTCATATCTTAATATTTTTGTCTTTCTCTTCCGTGGCTTACTGTTTCACTCTTCCATTTTAGTGTTTGACAAAATATATACATTTGCATTCCATTAAATGAACAAGGGGTTCGTAGTATGATGGCATAAACCAGTTAGTTCCCAATGCTCAAACTACTTGTTTAACTATAGGTAAAAATGTGAAACTGTATTTACTTTACATGTCTGAACCTGTCTTCATAAATTATTGTCACATTTTTCCTGACAAATTGAATTCTCTTTCCAAATACAATGATTTTTTTAGAATTGTTATATTAATTAAAAACACGCCCAGGAAGGAGATATATTTGATAGGCAAGCTTCACTATTGATTCAATCCCTACCTAGAAGCAGACACTGGGTTTCTTCCAAAATTTCATTAGCCAACCTTTATTTACACAACAACAGTTTTTCTCATCCTTTTAGAATTGCTCTGGGATGAGTAAAACTTCAAAATTTTGGAACATGTTTTGGGAGCAAAAGTTTGGAGAAAAAGTTAATAGATGGATTGACGGTACTGGATTAAAGCAATACATTAGAGCTTGGGGTACAATGTGTGTGTGTGTGTGTGTTGTGTTTTCTGTAGAAACCTTTGACTCTAGAGACCTGGAAACGGTGGGCACATCTGTCATTTTGACAGCATGTCTTAAGCATTCTGAAGCACAATTCCAGATGTGCAATTGTTGCCACTGGAAATACTACAGTATTTACAAAGTATCTTCCATATTGGGTGAGATCAATCATCAAACATATATTTACAAGAAGGTAAAATGTTGAAGTAAAAATTACAATAAAGATTATCTTAACATCTAAAAATATGGAGCAAAGAACCATATACACATACAGTATGCTTGAAACAAGTTAAACAATAGATGCTAGAAAGAAAGAAAAAGTGTAGTGATTAATGTACTGGATATGGATCAAGGAAACCTGTTCATTAAAATATTTTTTAAAAAAAAACATTACAAGTTCAGGCAGGATAGGGAGCCAAAGGTATCATGAGGAGGATCCTTTATAGATTTCATAAGCAGTTAATTTTCTACAGGACATTTCAATCCATTAGAAAGCTATTTTTCCTCCAAACAAAATCAGAAATTGATAAAAGAAACAAACCACAATGAAAATATTATTTAATGATTTAAAATAAAATTGAAACAGAGAATTTTTTGTTAGGTAAGGCTCCTACCTCAAAGCTCTCATGTGCTAATTTCCTCTCTTCAAACAGAGAAATTTCAGACTCAGTATAATTTTCATCATCTAATTTTACTCCCAGGGCCTTTATTTTCTGCTGCAAATTATTGATGTGCAAATTCAAGTTTGTGAGTTCATTTTTCAGATCTTCTATCTCCTTTTCAAAAAGACAGACAAAAGCATTTGAGAACATGTGGACATTGATCAAAATGTCAAAAATCAAAATATTCTGCAATACTGTATGGTAGTGATTAAGGTTGAGGGAGCCATGTTAGTGTAGTGGTTAAGGCACCAGGGTAGAAACCAGGAGCCTGTGAATTCTAGTTCCACTTTTGGTATGAAAAATGGCTGAGTGACTTTGGCTCAGTCGCTTTCTCCCAGCCCAAAATGTCAGATGTGGGTGATAAGCTGTTGTAACCAATGGATTAATGCTTAATTGATCCAAACAAAGCACTCCTGCACTGGTGGGGAAATGTTAGGAAACTAAAAAAAAATGTAGTGTGCTGAACTTGGATCAAGGAAATCTGTGTTCAAATTCCCATTCAAAGTACAGCTATATCCATGGTATCAATCTTCAGGCAAATATTGCTGGACGCTCATTTACCTTTGCATAATCCTCCTTAACAGCTTTCAGGTCAGCATTCAATTGATCTACTTCTTTTTGAAGGGCTTCTTCATTAGGGTTCCTAAAAATAATATATTTCTTTACACAACTATTGTGGAATAAAAGAAAACAATGTTTTTGCTTAGCATATAATTAGTAATTTCACTGCTGTTGTTGGAAGGGTAAAAGCAGCAGAAGAACCCATCAATCAAGGTCTGTGTTAACAGCCGTTTAAGCAGAAGGCTTTGCCTTCACTGTGGTCAAAATGGCAACAGGATTAAGCAAGCTTCATTGTCACCTGTTTATGCAGAGAAGGTAGGGATTTGAAGGCTACAATGTGGAAAAGCTCTCCTATCCGTATCCACATGTCTTTGAGGCTTGTAGTTGGCCCTTCCTGTTTTTCTGCACTAGTTATAGCTTTGCTAACATCTATAATAAAACTACTTCATCAAAGAATCTCCATAAACCTATTTCATCATAGACATATGTCCTTGAATCATTTCCTTCTACCTTCCTTGGGTGAAGCCCAACGTTCTCAGGGATCACACATATGAATGTATGCTTGTAAACCAGTTGGGGGACAGGAAACCACAAGAATTTGTGTAACCCATGTGGAGATACTCTTCCATTATTTAAAAAAACACACACATGACTGGGAGGACAGAGAACAGACAATAACGAAGTCAGTGTCATAGCCCAAGATTAAATAGAATTCCTCAAAGTTCCTGATTTGCATCACAAAATAGGTGCAAACATTGAGCTGAACTCCATGTTTGATCCCGTAAAGGGGTCCTTTTGAGCCTTTTGAATCTGACATAGCTTTTTTATAGCTTAAATAAGGTGGAAACCATCCTCGTTCTCCACTGCAGTCCCTGAAAACCATGCCATGAAATTATGGGACCGCGTAGAGCAGGTTTTCTCCATCTCAGCAACTTTAAGGTGGCTGGGGAATTCTGGGAGTTGAAGTTCACACATTTTAAAGTTGCTGGGATGGAGAAACCCTGTTCTAGAGGATCCAGGTGATCTATTGGGGTGACAAAGGGAGGGGGGAATAAACCAAGTTTGGTTTCCCTTTACCCCAGAAGTAGCAATCGACAATGAAAGTCCAAAACGTAACCAAGAATTGAAATCACTAAATGCATTGCAGTTTAGGGTTAGCAATTGAGAGCCAGTATAACTGTTAAGGCATTGGATTTAGCCTGGAGAAAGTCAGGTTTAAGTCCCAGTTTCATAACTGAGATCATCTAATAACTTTCTATTCTATTTAATCTGTTTAGGCCAAGATATCTCACAAAATTGTTGTGGGAATAACATTACAAGAAACCCTGGCAAGCCATCTTCAGAAGAGGCAACATATATAAAATACTGTAAGCAACAGAATCTAACTTCTTTACTCTCAACATTTCCTTTATCCCAGTAACATATAAGTATTCTGGGACCTCACTCCTTCATTACAATATTGTATAGCCTAGATACAGTTGGACTAAGAATCCTGTGATTTATTTATAGGAATAAACTTTGCCCGGTTCATAGGCAGCACTGATTTATAGACCTATATAACATATCACATCTGAAGTTCAAATTCTCAGAAATAATAGGGAGAAGCGATTAGTTGTAGGTTGAGCCTACATTATTTTCTCAGTAAAGGGAAAGTCTGCTTTTATGAATGTGTTGGGGAATTTTTCCTTCTTCTGGAATAAATTCCTGAATTTTAGTGAGTAAAATTGAAAAGTATTATGCCTGGGTTTAGATAACTGCTCTGGACACCTTACGGGAGCCTGAAAATAAAGATGTTTTGTTTAAAAAGGACAAAGCTGTAATTATCACCATTAAATCAATGAAGTCACTACTGTACTCTATATGCTTCGGAAACAAATTGTAATGTTCAAAGGAGCTTACTGCTAGAACAATGTCACTTCAAACTTCATTGAGGTTATTTCCAAATCTCCAAATGAGCATAATAATAAATCATCCTTTATAAATAATAAAAGATTCTTTCCAGTCAAGCTATATTTGACAGGGCCAGACTTCTTTGCTTAAGAAACATACAATAGGAAGAGGTTCCCATTTTTAAAGCAAAAGAAATATATTAGCAAATGAAACAGAATGCAAATTAATCCCACTGTTTTGCTATGGAGAGCCTAGCCAACAGAGATGGACTGCTGCTGAGTGTTTAGTTGTTACGTATAAGCTGACAACCGTTTTCTGAGGCTCTGTGGACAATGACAGCAGACGCAGTACTACTAGCCAGGACCACAAATTGCTGCTGCTACAAATTGTCCCCCTAAAAAGTGTGGAGTATTTTTTTAATGTATGTACACTAACAACATCTCAGTTTTTCCTCTTCTGCTTCATTGTTTCGTACAGAACAGTTTTCTGCCTTCTGTCTCTCCCATGCCTCTACATTTTCAAGAGAAAGTGTTCAAGATTATGTCTAGTTCAGATTTTGACAAAACACAAATGTTGGTGGAAATACAGTGCACAGGTATACCCCACTACATTTGTATTTCCTCTTCCTCTTCAACTGCAGTTCCATCTCATTCAAAAAAGAATTCCACATTTCACAAAAGTTTTTCTACTGTGGAAGATGTGTAGTTCTTCTAATGGATAACAGCTATTTTGTGTATTCTTTTCAAAGAAAGAAAACTCAAGAGCTCTTTAGTCAACTGGTTTCTTATACTGTTAACAATGACAACTCTCCCCTTTAACCATGTACTGTTGTGGTACAACAGACCATGTCTGTGGTAACTACATCCATTATTCATGCTTGCTTGATGGCCAACCTGATCAGCTCATATCCACTTGAGATGTCATTCATGTACTTTTGTTTAGAATGGTGAAGGCTCCGAATAACAATTATATGCTAAACAGTTACTTGTGACCCACAAAGGTGTGGGGGGAAAATGAAAATTGAATACTGATGAGCATGTCACATTAGTAAAAAATAATGCTTTCTGAGAGCCTCAGAAACCTTGTTCAGGTACTGTTTATGGCTTGCTTCTTTGGGACATCAGCTCTGCAAGATTAATATTATGTCTTGCAGGATTTTTTGCAATAGACTTTAACCCCAAAGCAGCGTAAAATCTTACTTAGCTGCCAGATCTAAAATGTACAGCTTAGAACCAAGTCTTAAGTGGCATTTGAGAAAGGCAAGCAGATTAATCAAACTAGAAGGCCAAGCCAGAATATTTTACAAAATCATTTTCCAGAATCAATTTATTAGACAATAGATAAAAAATTACTTACACATTCGCTGTTTGAAAATAAGAAATCTTCTCTTACAGTGTACTTTCTATTGTTGCATGCATGACAATTATTCAATTTGCCTAAATATAACTCAAATATATTATGAGATGGATGGATACACACACACACACACACACACACACACACGCGCGCACGCATATGAACGACATGGGTTTTTTTTCCTGCATATTCATCCAAGCTTGACAACTTTCTACATCTAATTATTCCCACTTAGTAGGAATAATTAGGAATTTCAAGGAAGGATTTTTCTCCAGCAGTCATTCTTCTGATTCACCTAGTACAGCCATCTCCAAACACGTCCTCCAGATAAATTCAATTCCCCAGTCTCCACATCTCTAATATCAATTGTTAGGACCAGCTGCGAAAAGGTGACTGTGCCCATAGAAGTATTTTTCCCCAAGATACCTCAGTGACTATTCTGTGAAACAAAATTAAATGAGGCAAGCCAGAGATAAGCTATGTAAACATTGTTATGCTGTTGGACAGCTTCAACAGGCAGAAAGTTCACAAAGCACAGAGGCCAGCCCTGCTCCCTCCTGTTGACTTATGGCACAGATACAAACAATCCAAGCAGCATTTTATGACACAGTGTCAAATTCCCCTGAGCCCAACCTTACATCATAACCAATCTGTCATTCCCACCCCCATCACTACTGCCCTTGATAATGAAGGTGACACGGTTTTCTGGTAATCTATACAAGTAGTCCTTAGCTTATAACCATTTATTGGGATCAACTGTGGTCATAAGTCAAGGACTATTTGTAATTCTCCAAGACAAGTTTTCATGCAGGTCTGTGCTTTGAGGCTGGACAAAGTCCAGGTTTTAGGAAAGTCCAGCTTTCTGTAACTCACTTCTTCCCCAGTCCTTTATGTTTTGACTTCACAATTTCCTGTAGAATGTAAGTCAGTCGGTCAGATGGATACTTTCGGGCAACACTCTTCAGTCCTTGGATTTCAAGATCCTTCTGATGCAGCAAAAGGACCAGTGAACGATAGTTGTCCAGCAATTTGGAATCATGAAGGGTCTCTCTGTTAAGGAAAGAAAGCCCAATGGTTATCATATTGACATCCTCAAGGAGGAGCTCTTTGGCTTAAGAGTAGGATAGCTAATCACTTGTCAGAATAAATATAGATAATAGGGTATTGCTGCACCAAATAATTGGAAGTAGCATGAAGGAAGGGACATTTCTCCTCGTTCATAAACCACAGGTTCTTCTTGCAGACTGGTGGGCATATCCTTTCTGAGTAGATGCTAGTGGCAAGGCTAATTCAAAGCATCCTAAAGCCCCAGGAAGGATTTATATTACATATCCAGGACAAGAGAACATTGTCATCTCCAGCATACCGTAGGACCAATTTTACCAAATGACCGTTCATTGCCTGAAGCCAATGATCATTTCCCCTGCATCATCTCTAGTCTGAATGTTTGAGGGTATTGCTAAGACATACTTTTCTGCAATGGAAATTAGATGGTACAGTGAATTCTAGCCTGATTTATTTTCAATATTGAGAGAGGTTGTGGGGTTTCTTTGCATACCCAGAGAAGGGAAGGAAAGAAATATTCAGTTACTCTCTCTGAAATCAACCAGCCAAGAAGACATATTTATTGTTGCTATGAGAACTCCGTTACTGTTCCCTAGCATCAGGTGGAAACTCCCCAAGGCAGCTCTTAGTTACTGCCCTGTTTAATCTCTGTGTGGCAGGAAAAGGGTCATAAAATATACAGATCAAGTGCCTACCTGGATTTACCTGAAAACAGACAATCCGGGATAATTTTGGTCGGCTACCTGGATCATATTTCATTTTCTTTCTTTTTTCCATCATGGGACACTATTTTATCTTTTTAATCAATTTGCTTGTCCTGAACCTTCACTAAGATTCAGTTGTTCCCAGGTCATTATCAGTATTGCAATAATGGACAGAATTGCAGTACTTTTTGGACAGTCAAAAATGAAGAATCGAATCCGCATAATTACAGTCCCCATAAACTCATTTGGTGACTTTAAGCCACTCACTAGTTTGTTGTGAGAATAAAAGGAGAAAGAAGCCAAACCACACCTCCTTGACCTTTTGGGGGGAAAGAGAGGAAAATACAGTAAATAGAAGAAAGAAATAACTCTATAAATTCAATCTCAGTGTTCCCATTTAGTTAAACTAAATGCTGCAGCTTAAAGTAGCAATTAGCTCTAAGCAAAAATAATGTTATTGGATAATCATTTGTCTGAAGTGGTGTAGGGTTTCCTGCCTAGGCAGGGAGTTAGACTAGAACAGAGGTGGTATTCAGCAGATTCTGACCAGTTCTGAAGAACCGGTAGCGGAAATTTTGAGTAGTTCGGAGAACCAGCAAATACGACCTCTGACTGGAGATTTTACAGTGTCCTTCCCCTGCCAAGCCCGCCAAGCCACACCCACAGAACCGGTAGTAAAAAAATTTGAATCCCACCATTCCAAGGTTCCTTCCAACTCTGTTATTCTATTCTATGTTATTACTTGAAAGATTCCTTGCCAATGTTTTTGGAGACCTTATTGAAATGGCTTGCTGTTGCTTTTTTATGGGATCTTTTATTCCCAAGCCTAAATAACAGCCTTGGGATTTCCTATCCTACATCTAGTACATTGCTCCTATCCCAGTACTAATCGGGTCTGATCCTACTTCTCCCCTCCCCCTTTCAGGGTCAACTTGGTCACCAGGTACCCTCAGTCCCCTACAAGTACAGTCCCAGGGGATCCTTTTTTTTTACTCTTTGCAACTACCAGATCCACATATGAGGAAGGCTTAGAAGGAGAGCTGGCCCAAACCAGATAACCAACAAGTTTTAGGCTGGACTTAACTACTGCAGCAGAGCTCCTGAGAGATAATCTCTGAGGGAACATGCTCTTCAAGAGTCAGAAAGACTTCTGTTAAGCAGGAAGCTGCATATTAACCTGTACTTAGCACAATTCATACAACACATTAATCAACCAGCTTGATTAGCAAGAGTGCATAGATCCTCATGTCTATCTTAATCTGGCCAAAGATTTGTCTACTTGAATCACACAAGGCTACTTGAATCACACAACCTCAATTACACAAGTTATTTGAAGTTTATACGATAGAATTAGCTTTTGATCTTCTGAGGTAAAAAGCAGGCAGGGCTGGATAAATTGGTAGTGTATCATCTCATTAAGCAGGCTAACTGGCTTAGTTTATGGGGGGAGGGGCTGCACCCTAATTCCATGTTGGCATTGTGAATACTTGTTGGTCATGTCTCTTCCCAACTAGTGTGTGTGTGTGTGTGTGTGTGTGTGTCCGTGTCCATTTCTGTGTATGTCTCTGTACATGCATTAAGACATTTCTTCCTGGCCTCCCATATGTTGGATTAATTATAGCTTGCCGGCTATTCTTAGCCCTCTTCAACAGCTTGCTATTTCTCTTTCCTCCCACCTCCCACCAGGGTCAGCTTCTGGGGCTCCAACAAGCAGCAGTTCCACATTTTCTGGGCTCCTCAAGCCTCTACGCTTCTTCTACCTGTCTCCACCTGTCTCCCATTCCTTCCCCATGATCTCATCAATCCCCCATCTGGTGATTTTGTTTTGTCTTGATATATTTTGGTTGCCATGGGGAAAAAGCAGGGAAGAGAAGGTATGCAACTTTGGCTGCTGGATCAAAAGACATATCAGGAGTGTGTGTGAGGGAATTAAAAAGGAAAGAATTAGCCTTTTCCCCTAGGACAACCAGATGTAGGCTGCGAAAATCTGGGCAGTCTCTAGATGGCAGAAGAGACCTACAGAAAGATTGATCCCTCTGCTGGTCATCTGAAGTTTTGCCAGCCCTATTCTGCTCCAACCCTCCTTCAGAAGAACAAACTTTCCCCCCCACTCAACTTAGCCCTCAACAAGGGAAAGAAATTAAAGTCCACAAATTCTTCCTTTTGCGCAAAAACAGCATAATATGTACTTCTTTTTAAAATGACAAGTACGCTCCTATAACTTTTATGCAAACTATAAAATAATCATTTACCAGCAATTCAAAGGACTTTTTCTTACCCAGAGGAAGGAATAGGTTTCTGTAGTGAGATAAGCTAAAGCTTATTCCATATCCGAAGCAATACTCCACTTGCATTGCTCTGTGTCCAACCAATCCCAGTCCATAGTCCATAAGCTATTTTGTACTTTGAGCTAACGCTGCAAATATCCAAATGCTCATTAATGGTACTCCAGATCTTTGCAGCCCAGAGGTGATAGCCCTAGCCAGGTTGTAACACAGTTTAGTTTTGGACCATGGGTTACTGTGTGAATCTGGCCTCTGTAGATGGTAAACCAGTTTCTGGCTGAGTGTGAGATAAGATTATCCAATGGTGGTTTACTCAGCAAAGTATGACATAGTTTAGTGAGATGTGTGAACTCACATGGATGATAAGATGAGCTTGCTGTTGCCAGGATCCCTGCTGATTTCAACATTACTGATTAGAAATCGTGTTACTGATTTGTTTTATGAATGTTCTGAAAGAATCGGTATGTGGACAATGCTTACCTCTGTTTAAAGACTTTGGAACCCGAAGAAGCAGTAGAGAAGTTTTCATCACTTTGGCTTCCAGTCCCAGGGTAGAACATCATGCTGACCCTGGTAATGTAGGGTTTCTTGTTTTCTTCCCACTGTACACCATGTTTGTTGGTATCCTCTTCATCTTCTTTTTGAAACTCTTCTTCAGCCTTCCTAGGAGGATTTGTCCTTCTTTCCCTTGGATAAAAAAGAAACATGGAATGAATATATGGCTTTACTATCCAGGTATTCTGACCTTCTCCAACTCAGTGCCCCTCAGCTGTTTGGATTATGCAAGGAACCGTCTTTTCTCAGTAGTTTTTCCCCACCCAATCCAATCCAACAGGTTGAGCATGCTGCAGGTCCCATCATCCAAGGAAAGTCAATTGGAAGGGACTGGAAGATGTGCCTTTTCTAGGGTAGCCCCTGTCCTTTGCAACATCCTTCCTCCAGAGAAGGATGGCTCCAGTCCCATTGGCCTTTTGTAAGGTTTTAAAAACATGGTTATGTAGCTGGGTCTGAGGTCCCAAATGTGTTAAAAATCCCATGTCTTTGCTTTATTGACAATTGTTATGATAATTTTCTTGGCAGCTGCATCTATTTATTTTGTACTGTTTCTAATTGTTTTAAAACTATTTGCCACTCAGAGTCCCTTAGCTGAGATGGGAAACTATAAAAATTAAATTAATTAATAAAAAACAAAATGCTGTACTCTGGATTTGCATAAACTTTGGGAAGAAATCTAGGAAAGTCAAATAAAAATCAGAATACACCCTTAATGTAAGCTGGCAAGAAATTTTTATGAACATTTGTAGGTAGCCACCAATTTTCTGATTATGGATTCCTTTTAAAAAAGTCGCTGTCTCCAGCTCTGTTCTCAGGGAGAGAGATGGGTGGGGGGAGAAAGGGAGAGAGAGAGACTTTTAGCTTCATGCAAGGAAAGCAGCAGAAGCAGCAGAAGTCTTTCTTTCTCTGCCCCAAACTCCGCCAGAAATGAGTCATTGTGAGACTTGTCGTGCCGGTGCAGCCTCTTGGAGCAGGATGACTTGCAGGGTCCTAAAAACTCATTTCTGGCGGAGTTTGGGGGAGAGAAAGAAAGACTTTTGCTGTTTTCCTTGCATGCAGCCAAAAGCAGAAGAAGAAAGAAGTGGAAAGAAGCAGCCTGGTGGCCAGGCCAGGCATGTGGGGCAAATGGGGCAAAGTTCTCCCCCTCCACCCTTTCCCCCCTCCCCTCACTACCTCGTGTTGTTCACAATGCAAGCAACATAAGCCTTGTGTTCCCACAGGCCATGTGGACGGCACATACTTGTGTTACCACGCAGCCTGGATTAATTGCTTTGGGAGGTGCTTTGGGGGTGACATTTCTCTGTGGACCACCAAAATTTTGTCACGGACCACCAGTGGTCCCCAGCTGAATGGTTGGCAACCATTGTGCTAGAGTTCTATATTGGTATCTTTTAAAATGTATATGCAGTATATATGACATACACTAGCCTATAAATAATTGAACTGGACTTCAAATTGCTGAGAGACATATCAACCAGTTCAGTTGGTAATACTGCTTTTATAATGTAAATAGAGGAAAACCCAAGGAATTCCTTACTAAATGTGAAAAAAAATGCTCAAAACCAGGGCTGTTTAGAATTTAAACAATAACAACCTAATGTTGTGTCTACAGGCAATGAAGGAGCAGAATATTTTATATTCTTAGGTTCAAAAATTCACAAAGAGTTTGTTAGTAGCCATGAAATAAAAAGACATCTGTTATGAGACAGTTAGGAAAAATATAAAACTGCAGAGACATCACATTGACCAACGAACAGTCAAGGCAATGATTTTTCTAGTTGTAACAGCTGTGAAATCTGGTGTGTTTGAAAACCTGAAAGAAGAAAAATTGAAGCTTATGAATTGTGGTGCTGGAGAAAATTGTTAAGAATATTTGAACCACACTCACAATTCATTACTAGTGTAAGTAAAACCATTGAAAGCATTAAGAATAAAACTAAAACTTAAATGTTTGGAGCATGTAATACAAAACCAAGAGTCATTAATAAAGATCCCATAACCTGGAACAATAACAAGGCTATCAGAAAAAAAGCTGTCAAGGAATAAGATGGGTGAATGTTATCATTGATATCAGAAGGACAAGCTGACAAGAACTCATAGAAGCAATTATCGACAGATAATGCTAGTTAAGTGAGCAACAATGACAACAATGACCTTAAACAATGTCAGTATCATGCCTAGAATGTGTTATAAATAGGCGCTGTGAATGCTGTCTGTCTGTCTGTCTGTCTGTCTGTCTGTCTCTCTCTCTCTCTCTCTGTCTCTGTCTCTGTCTCTGTCTCTGTCTCTGTCTCTGTCTCTCTCTCTCTCTCTCTCTCTCTCTCTCTATCCATCCATCCATCCATCCATCCCTGTCTGCATTCTCACCACTATTTATTGCATTCCAACATGCTGTCTGCATTATTATCTCATAATTCTATCTTTTCCTGTGACGGTTAAGTTTTATATTTATCACAGGAGTAGATAAAGTGCAACCTCTTTAAAAACCAAACTTTTGGGGGGGGTTTTCTCAGAGGCCGGAAAGACAATCAAAATATGAGAAAATCTGTTAAAACGGGGGCAGGATTTCCCAGGATTTCTGCTAGGAAATACAACTTTGAATTCTGATAGCTTACTGGATTCAATCAACCTTCAAATTCTAGCCTTGCCAATTTATCTCCCACCATTTTAACCCCAACCCATTCCCTTTTAATCCCACCTGCAAAAGTGTAGTTACTTAAGCCAAAAAGCTGCCTGACCACATGTGCTATAATAAAAATGTAAAGTGCTATAAAGCTGGAGCAGGGGGTTGGTCTAGATGACCTAAAAGATCCCTTCCAACTCTGTTAATCTGTTAAAGAAGCTGTTAAAGTTCTTACTACATGGCAAGATACAGTATCTTTGACATTGCTAAGGAACACTGGCAATCCCAGATACATTCCATGAATTTTCAGTAATTAGTTTTCACCTATTGCTTTGGGAACCCTAACAATTCCGGGCACATTCTATACATGCTTTAAAATCCTAGAGTAAACCAATGAGTTGATAACTGCAAAATGTACAGCATAATCACTGTAACTAAGCATATTCAAAAATCTGTTTAGGCTGCAATCCGATAATTGCTGAACTAAGTTGTCTCCCATTCTTACTTCCTGTAGGTAGTAAGTGAAAAACAAGGATTACCTTTACATAATTGTTGCAAAGGCAAGACTCTGCTACATCTTTTTTTTTTTTAATGTCACACAGAGTCTTGAGATATTCATCTTGCTATAGTAATAGAAATTAAATTTGTTAAAAAAAATAGTTTGTATGGAATCTTTCTTCTCTTCCCTATTGTTTGCCATAGAACCCAAACCCCCAAATAACCTCTGGGTTTGTGCTTCTCCCAAATAAAGTGTTCCTTTTTTATCCCCTGCCCTTTAACTCACATTTTATGGCTGCTGTAGCCACTTGTAGGGGATGCACTAGAAGCTTTATGATGCAAGTCCCATTGCTTGCAAGTCTCTGTCCCAGAGTCCTAGGAAGGTCTTTGTTGAGGTCACCATGGTAACATAAGAAAAGGGAGGGGGGACCAATAAAATCTGTAGCAAGAAAGGAGATTGGAAGAACCTTATTAGAAGGGGTTTAGGCCCCTCCTGGGAAGCAGAACCCATAGGAGGAATTAACTCTTGATCTGTTGGGCTGATTGAACCATTGGTAAAGAAATGACAATGGTATTTATTAGTTCTTGCTCATATTGTCGTCCTACACTTAACCACCCTGGTTTCCAGATTCATGGAGCATAGAGACAATCATTTGCTTCATTTGGGTCATCCCTCAAGACCTAGGTTTGCAAGCAGTGAGCATGCAAGTGCCCTCAGCCTCATCTGTGTAGAAATGGTGCCATGAGCGTTAAAAAGATGTGACTGCTATACCTGTGGGCTCATTCACATGTATAAAGTTTGACCAAATGCATGGTAAATGTGAATGTCTTAATCCAGTGAAGTGTGATGACCCGTAGTCTCTCAAAATAACACAAAACCTAAAACATATATTAAAGTCTGGTAAGGCCTTCAACTTAACTTCACTGTTTTATTAAGCACAGTTTAAAGTCACAAAAGTAAATAATGAGGCAAATAGAAAACCAAAACAAACCGCATTGATGAGAGTTCCGAAGCAAGCCAAGATAACTAATCATAAACTCCAGGAAAATAACTGAGAAAACTCCATGGGAAGAACGCCAGCAAAGATAAACCTCTTTCAAGGTGAACACTAAATTGACTCTTGAAATTCTAACTGCGCAGTTGCAAACTTATATACATAGCTCCCACCTGCAAGTCACGAGGAGGATCATGGTAATCTCCTCTTAAGTAGACCTCACTTTTCCCTGATCGTCTCCTCCCTGCGTGCCCTACGATGGATAAGGGATGGGCTTGGGTCCTCCTCTGACTGCTCAGCCAGTCTTTGCCCTTCCCCAGCCTCCTCCACCCCCTCTGGAGCCACACTCCCACTCCCTGTTGGCTGTTCCTCCTCTTCCTCAGTCAGTCTCCACCAGGGGCATGACATGAGGGGAGATATCCTAGAAAAGAAAGAGGCTTTCGTATTTTAATGTGGTACAGCCATTTTAGTAAATATAATAATGTATACTATAATAGTGTATACTATAATGTTATGGTAAGTACTATAAGAATTCATTGTACTATAGAAACATTTTAGAAAGTAATATATGGGTTTCTTTATAAATATTTGGGGATAAGGTAAAATTTATCCAGTCAGGGATTCCAAAGAACTTCAAAAGGGCCTCTCTAAATGATAGGAATGGCTGATACATTTTGAGGCAGAAGATCCAGCCTTCCCATTCACTAATGGGATCATCTGTGTGGCTATGATTGATCAGGAAGAGGATCTTGGAATGACAATGGATATATTTCAAAGCAAAAACATCAACACAAGTTGTAGCTGCTATAAAAATTGATGAATTCCATGCCTGGAATTAATACATGGAAAGCATGGAAAATAATACGCCCAGGATAGCAATTACATTGTATAAATCAATGACGCAGCAATATTTGAAGTATTGTCTTTGTTCCAATCACTCAAAGTGATGGAAAAAGTATAAAGCATGGCAACCAAAATAATGAAAATACTTCCTTGTTGAGGATAGAGTTCAGACTGAGGCCTTTTAACTTGAAGGAAAGGTAGGCAAAAGAGGCACAATACAAATGTGTAACAAACACATGACTGATGGATTGAGGACTATCAAGTTGGTATTGACTCTCCGTGACATTAAAATGTGGTTCCAGAAACGTCTTTCTCACTTTCATAATGTCAGAACTCACCTCCTCCCCACCACACATTCAAATCAAGGACTAAGGATGCCTGTGGGTTCACAAAGGTCAGAAGAAGGTATACAAAAAAGAAAGTGTTAAGCTATCTTTTTCAGAATAACAGGAGCATCTCAAGGCTTGTCATGCCCCTGGTGGAGACTGACTCTGAGGGAGAGGAGGAACAGCCAACAGGGAGTGGAAGTGTGGTTCCAGAGGTTGTGGAGGAGGCTGGGGAAGGGCAGAGACCAGCTGAGCAGTCAGAGGAGGACCCAAGCCCATCCCTTATCCATCCTAGGACACGCATGGAGGAGAGGATAAGGGAGAGACGTGGTGTACTCGGGAGGAGAGGGCTTTGATCCTCTTCATGGCTTCAACTGTGACAACTGAATAAGAGGACAGATATGCGTACGGGCAAATGCTGGAAACAAAGTGTGGAAATATCTCTAGTTTATGGTTCCTCTCTGAGTTTGGCATCCTTCCCAGTGTGTGTTCTGTTATCTGTGGATGTCCTCCAGCCCTTATCTTGCCTGGTTTGTGTTGCTTTTTTCCTCCTTCTTGTAATTGTTTGTGTGGGAGTTTTTTGGTCTTCTGTCAATTCGGAGCTTGGAAGCAAAGTGAAGGAATAAAAGAGGCTTCACCTGTTTTCTGTGACTGTGTTTGTTTTGTATCCCACCCTGGGTCATCACAAGGCTATTAAAATGGGGTTCTTCCTATTTACATGGATGGAATTTTTCAGTTAAACCATTTTTGCTTAATCAAAGCTGGTTTAAGCTTGAAATAGCCTTCTAATGCTACTTGGCTAGATTCCCAAGGCAAATACTTTTGCTGAGCTTGCAAGGGAACATGCCATATTGATAAAGCAGCCAAGGTAACACATTACTGAGAGTTAGTTGTTCAAAGTAGCTGTATAAGTCTGCAGCCAGTGTGCAAATTTAATAAAATCAGCCTAAATTGATTTTTAAAAATGAATTATTCCTACGCTTATTTAACCATTTCCTCATCAGTCCATAAAATGCTGTGCCAATATGACATACAGTGATTTACCGTCTCTCCCTATTATCCAATTTAGTCTCTATCCCTTCTATATTCAGACGTTCTACATGCATTCACGTGCTGCTGTCCACTTTGCTTGTCAAAGTGAATATATGTACTGTTAGCCTGTTCCCTTCTCATGTGGCTCCTCAACTTAAAACGGCTTTACTGTGTGGTTAAAGAAGTTGTCCATACTCAGACTAGCTCAATTACCAGTAGTTAAATGTGCAAGCCACAGTGTTACGTTTCCCATATTTTCAAATTATCACAAATTATTGCCTCTTCCTCCTCCTCTAATTCCACCAACCTTTCCTATCTGCATTTTATTGCAAACTTCTAGAACCCGCCCCTTCTAATTCTGTGTTTGACCATTTTCAATCTGGCTTCTACTTCAGTACTTCATTAAAACTTCTGCAAGCACTATAGTATTACTAAAGAGTTCTCTTTTGGATATGCTCTTCTCTTTTCCTTTCAATAGAGATGATAACCGTCTTGCACACACACACACCCATATCTTTTTTTTTTTTTTAACTCTGTGCCTTCTAGTAGAGGGCAACTTCCAAAATTTCTAGAAACCTTGGCTGTTGATTTGATGCATCTATAGGAGCTGTGATACGAAAGATCATTCTAGAATTTCTGTGATTGTAGACCTCAATTAATTTCTCACAGATTGAGTTGACTCTAGTGATTTTGTTTGAGGAATCCCTTTGTCCTTTGATTCTCTTTTACTGTCCACATATTGTTTTTCATCTCTTCACTTCTCGTGGTGTTCAGTATGACTTGTTTCTAATAGGAAGCTTTATCTCCTTTCTTGCAACTTTTTGTGTCTCCTTTTAAGGAGCCTTTCCTTTATACTTCTTTGTGTTTCTGCATCCTGCCAAAGATTTATGGCCTTGGTGGCTTTTTTTTTAACTTTCCCTGAGCATCCCCTGATCAGTCTATTCATGGATGGGCTTCAAAAATCTTAGCCTGGTTGCTGGGTGGGCATGGCCATGGCAGGCATGACTTACTGGACCTTTCCAGGAGGCCTGTTTTTCACCCTCCCCAAGCCTCCACGTGGGCCCTGTACTTACCTGGCATCCGAAATGGGCTGTATGCGGTTAGCCGAACTCCGCAGAATCCTAGCTAGAGGATCACACAAACCTGTGCAAACCCATAGCATCCCATCCCTGAGCCTATTATTACATTATATTCTTTCTTCCTTTGAACACTTAGAAAATGACAGAGGTCCTTCTTTGTACTTCGTGGAAAATGAACAGAGTATTGTCAAAAAATTGCCATGCTTCTAGGAGCTGGTTTGATGTAGTGGTTAAGATGAAGGACTTGAAACTAAGAAGCTATGAATTCTAGTCCTATGGAAGTTGCCATTCTCAGCCTCAATTTACTCACAGAGTTGTTGTTATAGGGAAAACAGAGGAGGCAACATGATGCCTTGAGTGGTACAAAGTAAAAGCACCTAAATAAATGAATAAAAATATTTCTGTTACAACTTTATTATAAAGAATGCCAGTTTGGCCTAGTGGTTAAGGCACCAGGCTAGCAATTGGGAGCCTGAGTTCTAATTCTGCCTTAGGTATAAAAGCCAGCTGAGTGACTTCAACCCACCTCACAGGTTTGTTGTGGGGAAAATAGGAGAAGTATTAGATATGTTTGCCACCTTGAGCTGTTTATAAAAATAATAAAGATGGCATATACCTTCCTTCCTTCCTTCCTTCCTTCCTTCCTTCCTTGGCATACCTTGCAATGTTTGTGGAATATGCAAAACAACTGTGTGCATTTCATATTTGAAATGCACACACTTCATTTCATATTTGCTTGAAATTGGACTTTGACAGTACAGAAACAGCCTAATTTCAAGCCGCAGCTTCAATCCTCTAGCCATGGCACAGATTTATTGGTTTGTAAGTTTTTTCTTGCCATCTGTTCCTCTGCTATGAAATTTGCTATTTGCTCCTTGCTATAGTGTGGTCTTGGCTGATCTTGAAAAAAGTTAATGTGGGTCAGAGCCAGGTAGCACTTTGAAAAAAGAGAGCCCTCTATACGCATACTGTTATGCACATTTAAAAGGAGCAGGGCTTCAATTCTGCTATTGGAACCACCTCCTGCAGATGCCTGGAGTGGAGGTAAACTATTTCCATATAGAATAACTGCTAAGGATACCATATGGACTGCATCCAGGTACTTAATTAGATTTGGGACTTGGTTCAAGAGAGTTTTTATCTTTCATTCCTCTTGTATATGTGGTTTGTAAATGTCCAAATACAGTATGCCAGGAAAAGAAAAGAGTTTGATTTTGAAATGACAGCACAAATTGCTGGTTCAGGTTTAAATTAATTTTCATGTCATGCTATATGGTTCAACAATGATCTCTTTATTAAACCACAATTGGATAGGTTCCCAGAATACAAACCACAGTGTGTGAGTTCATGTATCACCTTAGCCAAAATCAACAACCAGGTTATGGCTTAATAGGAGGTAATCCTACAGGTTTCAGAAATTGCCCATTAGAATATCTTAGGTTGTTTTCCAGAATTTGTACAGGTAGAGATAATCCCCAAGACTCCTTCTACCTTATTCTCCTTTATTTAGTATTTCCTGATCTTTATCTTCTTAGCTGAATGAAGGCTGATCTAATGTTGATCTAATGTTAAGGTTTAACTTTACTTCTTTATACCTCTTTCCTTTAATCTTAGAAAAGAAAATACAACAAAGCATATTTGCAGCAAGTTGTCATTTGCTTCACATCTGATCTGAATGCTACTTTATCCCATTTTTGTGTTTACAACAATGGAGCATTGAGCATAAAGGATCACAGATTTCCACATTAACAATTTCAGTTGGTTATGCAGTGCTAGAAATTCAATGCAATCTTAATGGGGAATCTTAACTCTTGGCTGTATTGTTATTTATTTAAATAAAACAAATGTGATGTTAGATTTGTAGGAGGTGAGTAATTACAGTACGTTTGTACAGCACATTCTTCATCTCTTCTATATAATGAGCAAAGAAAGCTGGCATTTAGTCTTCTAAAAATATCAGTGTTGTTTTCTTTTTTCCTTGTTGCAAATAAATGCTAAAGAATGTGGAAGCAGATATGCATACTCTATTCCAAACACAACACCAAGAGATGCAATATCTTTATAAGCCAATTGCTTCTGTAGAAAATTGCTGCAAGCTTTCAAGTTTCAAGAAGTCTTCATCAGGCAAAGAGAGGAGGGAGGAAAATGCCAGACTGCATGTTTAAATGCAGTCTTCAGATACACAAATTGCTCACAAATCTGGAGACCACTAAGTTGGGGGCAGCAGTTGTTTTCATTTGGAATTCAGAATGTCTTTCTTACATGCATACAAACACACACATATGCACACACAAGCACCTGGGGTGGGATTCAAAAATCCTAGCTGTTAAGTTTGGGAAAAGAGAGGCTGAACCAGAGCATGAGTGCAACAATACTTTATTATAACAATAAAGGGCTGACCGTGCTTGCCACGCCTGGAACTGGCTTGCAGCGATCAGCAACTGGTTGGACCCCGCAGCCTGCTTTTATAGCTGGCTGCTGGGGAGAACCAACCAATGGGTGAAGGGGAAAACGCCCCCGCAAAGTGAATGGACCTGAGTGAGAACTCCTAGAGTCCTCAGGACATAACACCCCTTTCCCCCAGATGCGAACACGCATAGTCTTTGAGGTAGGCAGGAGGTTTATGTTGGCGCCCGGAACGGCGCAGCTCTGGAACGCTGACTGTCCGTTCAGAGTCTGTCTGGGCAGAGCCGGGTAAGTGTCACCAACGTGCCCCTCGGTTCGGGCAGGCCCGGGACTCGTAGGGTTGGTCACTGGGGACGTGCTCTCGTAGACTGGATCGGGCTGGTCCACCGTCAGGGCGCCGCTGTCCGTGCTCGGGCTTTCCGGAATGACTGCTAGTGTGTACTGGTCGCCGGGAAGGATGTGGATGTGGGGTTGATGCTGAGACCTCCCGTCGCTTTGTGATTCTGGGTCCCTGCTAGTGTGGGTGCTGAGGCGCCTACGCAGCTGGTCCAGGTGCCTTCTCCAGACCCGGCCGTCCTCCAGTCTGACCCGATACGACCTTGGTCCGGTGATGGCCACGATCTCGCCCGGGATCCACAGCGGGTCTCCAGCGAAGTTCCTCGCGAATACTGGCTCCTATAAGATAAAATGTCTAACCCCCGATGTGGAAGCGAGGGGAGAGTCAGGGCAGTATTGTGGGTGAAGTCTGTCCAATACAGTCCTCAGACGCCTGCCCATCAGGAGCTCAGCTGGGGACTTGTTGGTGACTGAACATGGAGTTGAATGCTGGCTCATCAGGAAACGTGAGAGTTTGTGGTGCCAGTCATCCTTACTGAACCTAGCCAGGGCTTCTTTAGTAGTCCTGACGGCCCTTTCAGCCAATCCGTTACTGGCAGGATGAAATGGGGCTGTGAAAATGTGGTGGATACCCAGGTTGGCAGCGAAACGGCTGAACTCGGTTGATGCGAACTGTGGGCCATTGTCGGAGACAATGGAGTCGGGTAGCCCGTGCGTTACAAACAGGCGTGTTAATACGTTGGTGATTGCTAGTGTGGTGGTCGTGGATAGCTGTGCGACGTCAATCCATTTAGAATAGGCGTCCATGACCACTAGGAACATCTTCCCATGCAACGGGCCGGCCAGGTCGATGTGAATTCTGGACCACGGAGCGCTGGCGCTCTCCCATTTAGTAGGGGTGGCAATAGGAGGAGCAGGACGGGATTCCTGGCAAATGTTGCAGGAACTTACCCATCTGACAACATCCTCGTCGAGGCCTGGCCACCATACGTAGCTGCGTGCTAATGCCTTCATTCTCACGATGCCAGGGTGTCCCTCGTGTAACGCCTCCAGGACTCGGGTATGTAGTAAGGCCGGGATGACCACTCGAGTGCCCCACAGTAGACAGCCATGCAAACTGGACAGTTCCTGCATGAGGGTCTTGAAAGGTGAGAATTTGTTTTCAACATTGCCACCCGGCCACCCCCTCCTCACCCAGTCGAGCACCTGGGCGAGCGTTTTGTCTGCCTTGGTTTTAGCAGCAATGTCAAGGGCAGTGATGGGGAGGTCCAATTGGGTTACCTCGAAAATAGCGTGGACAGGAGCAGGGTCTTCAGCCGGAGCCGGCAAGGGACAGCAGCTGAGAGCGTCAGCGTGGGACAATGTTTTACCTGGCCGGTGTAAGAGTCTGTAGGAGTAGGCTGCTAGGAAGAGGGTCCATCTCGTCATCCTAGGGGAAAGGACTTGAGGGGTCTGTTTGTCTCCGGCTAGTAGACCCAGGAGGGGCTTGTGGTCTGTGACCAGCTCGAAAAATGGCCAAAGAGAAATTCGTGAAATTTTTTCACTGCCGCAACAGCTGCTAGAGCTTCCTTATCGATCTGGCTGTAATTACGCTCTGTTGCGGAGAGCGTCCTGGAGAAAAAGGCAATGGGAGCCTCGGCGCCATTGGGAAGCCTGTGGCTTAATACTGCCCCAATTCCAAAGGGGGATGCGTCTGCTGCCAGCACTAAAGGAAGGTTGGGGTCGAATTGAATAAGTACCGCCTCTGACGTGAGTAGTGATTTCACGGCGTGAAAAGCATGGTCTTCTTTGTGCCCCCAGTGCCAAGGTGACTTTTTATCCAGTAATCTGTGTAGGGGTTCAGCTACTGATGCTTTATGGGGCAAGAAAGACGCGTAAAAGTTTAATAGCCCCAAGAAGGCCTGTAGTTCAGTTTTGGAGGTTGGAGTGGGTGCCTCGTGAATTGCCTTAACCTTGGACTCCAGGGGGTGAATGCCTGAGGCGTCAATTTTATAACCCAGAAAGTCCACCTGTCTAGTGGCAATGGCGCATTTTTCTTTTTTCAATTTGAGGCCATGCTGTCTGAACCTCTCTAACACTGCTCGAACTCTCTGGAAGAGTTGGGGTCTGTCCCTGGCCGAGACTAAGATGTCGTCGAAGTAGGGTACTACTCCAGGAGGCCCTGTAAAATCCGCTCCATGAGGGATTGAAAGATACCTGGGGCAACACTTACGCCAAATTGGAGACGCTTGCATCGGAAAGCACCCCTGTGAGTGACGATGGTCTGGAGTTCCGCTGTTTGGTTGTCAACAGGGAACTGTTGGTACGCTTGAGACATGTCCAATTTGGCAAAAATGCTGCCAGGTTCAAAAGTGTGTAATAAATGCTGAATGACGGGCACTGGGTAAGCGCTAACTTGTAGAAACTTATTGATTGTGGTCTTGTAGTCCGAGCAAATTCTCAGGCTACCGTCTTTTTGAGGGGTGTGACAATGGGCGTCTCCCATTTGGCGAAATCTGTTGGCTCAATGACCCCTTGTTTTAATAGTTTATCCAATTCAGCATCTAGTTTTGGCCGAATAGCGAATGGGACCCTACGCGGTTTTAGCCTGATTGGGACTGCCTGGGGGTCGACTGAGAACGATATTGGGGTACCGTTATAACACCCCAGCTCATCGCTGAATACATCTGAGTAATCAGCGAATAAGGAGTCAGTGTCTGAGGTTGAGACAGCATGGACTCCTGTTAGCCCTAGGCCGAGATGGGGAAACCAATCGAGCCCCAATAAGGTAGGAGATTGCCGTTAACTACCACTAGAGGTAGGTGACCTTTAAAAGCTTTAAAACTGACAAGGAACTTGCCTCTGCCGATTACAGGAATGGTCCTCCCCTGGTAGTCCTTCAGGCTAAACTGGCACTTCTGGAGCCAGCTAGTTGATAGGCTGGGCTGGAGCCTCTTGAGGGTGTTCCACGAGATAATTGAGAGCGCTGACCCTGTGTCAACCTCCATGCGGCACGGTTTACCTTCTAAGTAAACGGAGAGAGAGATTTTACTAACAGTGTGGCAAGTGTGCTTGGCACGGTGATGTGTGCGACAGTTCAATACTTGCCTCTGCGGCCCCGAGTGTGAGACGGGGGGGTGCCTTTGTGTTGAGCTTTGAGGGGCTTGGCAGACTCTCGCGATGTGCCCCCTTTTATGGCAGTTATTGCAGGTGGCTCCTTTAAACTTGCAGGTGGCCCTCAGATGAGATCCACCACAGGCTAGGCACAGGGTGATGTGCTTGGGTGGACCGATGTTTTCTTGTTTGGCTCCTACCTGCGGCCGTCTGTCGTTGGAGAGGCGGTGGACGTCGTTTTCATCACTCAGGGATTCCTCTGCTACCACCTCCTCGGAGTGGACTGGAATTGATGTCAGCTTGGCAGTCGGGCCATGGATTTCGGTGGCTGAGTGCGCTGCCAATTCTGCTGCTAAGGCCTCCTCGACTGCTTGTGCGAGATTGAGGTCTTTTTTCGCGAGGAGGCGCCTTTGAAGGTGTAGGTCCTTGACCCCGCAGACTAGTTGATCGAGGAGCATGTCCTCCAGGTAGGTTCCAAACCCACAATGCAATGCTGCTGTTCTGAGAGCGGCCATATACTGATTAATGGTTTCCTTGTCCGCTTGCTTCCTCATACGGAAGGTGAATCTCCTGGCAATCTGTGAGGGCCTGGGAGAATAGTGGTTAGTGAGGATTTCAAGTAGCTCTGACCAAGGAACGTTTTTCAACTCACGTGGAGCCATGAGGGCTGTGGCAGTATCGAAGACGATGGCTCCACAGTAGATCAGGAAATACGATTTTTTCCGATGTTCTCCAGCATCAGCAAGCCCAATTGCATCGATATAATGGTTAAAACGGTTCTTGTATGATTCCCACTTCTCCTCATCCGGTTTGAACGCTGGGAAGACTGGATTGGAGTTCATGGTGATGGGGCCGGTAGAACAACCTGTGGAAAAAATCTCTCTGGGGCAGCAGAAAAATGTTCTAGTGCCTGTGGCAGGCAAGTGATTTCAGCTCTGGAGAGGCTTTTCGCAATCCTCTCTCTCTCTGGGTTAGCCACGTTTGGCCGTCAGCCGTTGGCGGCGTTTGAATTCGCGCCTGTGTGGGCGTCAGTGACTTGACTACAGCACCGTGCTGTGCCTTTTAGGTTTGAAATTCAAATGACAGCCGTTTGAATTTCGCGCCAAACAATGAGCGGCTGCGGCTCGCAGCGCTTCACTTTCCCTGTAGCTGGGCTAACAAGCGGCTACAGACGCTTCTAACTTTTCGCTCTGACCGCTCTCTCTGGCTGCGGATCAGTGTTCGCTTCTATTGCTTGCTGGCCGCTTTCTCTGTCAGCGGACCAGCGTTTGCTCTTTTTGTTTGCTCTTTTTGCTTGCTGACCGCTCTCTCTGGCTGCGTATCAGCGTTGCTCTTATCGCCGGCCGATTGCTCTCTCTGGCTGCGGATCGGCGGCTAGTGACTCAGCGGTTGCATGGTGCTTCTGGTAGCCATCCCATCCTCGTCGCCAGTGTTAAGTTTGGGAAAAGAGAGGCTGAACCAGAGCATGAGTGCAACAATACTTTATTATAACAATAAAGGGCTGACCGTGCTTGCCACGCCTGGAACTGGCTCGCAGCGATCAGCAACTGGTTGGACCCCGCAGCCTGCTTTTATAGCTGGCTGCTGGGGAGAACCAACCAATGGGTGAAGGGGAAAACGCCCCCGCAAAGTGAATGGACCTGAGTGAGAACTCCTAGAGTCCTCAGGACATAACACTAGCAACCGGTTCGCTGCCTGGTTGTTGGGTGGGTGTGTCCTCCAGGCCTCTGGGAGGGGGAAAACACCCTCCCCCGGGCTCTGGAGGCCCACTGGAAGCCAGAAACAGGCCCATTTCGTGACTTCCGGTTTTTCCAGGAGGGCCATTTTTCATGCTACCTTTGCTTATGCAATATACTAAGTCCAAACAACACAAATCACCTTATGGCTTAATGTGTTGTTCTATTCATTATTCACTAGGGATATTCACTACTGGTTGTAATTAGACAATGCAGCGTTTTAAAAAAATAGTAAGATAGAACTATGATGTTAAATTTGGCTACTTAACTCTTATCACAGTCCAAAGATTTCAGTTTCACTCTGGCTGCAATCCACTTCCCATGATTCTATCCAATTTCAGTAATGGCAATTAAGATGATGTGTAATATAGGCTTATATTTTCCTTTGTCATTTAGCACTTTATCCCTGGAGAAAAAGTGATGTGTTTCATTCCTTTTTGACGTTGTCCAGACATTTTGCTATCTTATGACTGCCGAGAAGAGAACACTCGGTGCTTTTCATGTAAGTAAAACTATTTTACTCCCGCTCATCCGATATAAACAAAACTTATCGATTGCTTATAAAAATAATCTTATCTTAGGGGTGGAAATGAAGCATTATTCTTTCCTTCCATATATTTTAAATGTGCAAATAGCATAAAACATGTGAAGTGATATTTAGAAAATGAGAACACAAAATCCAAGTTTCATGTCATATTTTGATTCAATTTTTTGGGATAAGCTAAAATGGGTTTGCTTAATATTTTTTTTTAACTGCCTTCATAAGTCAAATGTAGATATTTATTTTGGGGCAAAATGCTTTGGGTTTTGATGCTGAATTTTAAAAAATTCTGCCCTGCTTGGATAAAATAAGTCAAAACAACTATAATGAAAAAGGTGTTTTCTAATCAAAAGTTTGTACTGTTCAACTTGTGTCATGCACAGATGTGTTCTTTCATCCTGGTGTTCCGACTTTTAGAGTTCCTCATTACACTTTTTGCTTAATCTTCTGACATACACAATATAAATCTTTAAATAATTGCAGCATCCTTTTAATGTTTTATTCCATTTTAACATATTGTTTCACACTCCATTTGAATGCAGAAGAACCTTGCAGTGGTCAAGTTTTTTTTCTTCTTCTGCTGGAGCTGTTTTGGGAGAGTTGGTATAGCTGTGTGACTTGTTTTTGATAAATGATAAAGAACGGTCTTTCTAATACATTTTACTTTGTGTCAGTCGTGTTCTAACCTTCTTGCAACTGGATATACAGTACCATTGCACTGAATAGTCTGTACCATTCAGTGCAATGGTATAAACACATTTTTTAAAAAAACAGAAAGTATAAGAGGTCCTTTTTTACTTAAGTTTTCACTGTTTGTGAACACTCCAGTTTTGCAAAATTATAGTATCTAATGACCTTGGTTAATCTCAAGCAAAGATAAAGGTCAGAGCCAGTTAGTAGTTGGATGGGAAACTATTAGGAAATTCTACAGCTGCAGACTACCCTGAAAAGTTGAAAAGAACTTTCCTAGAAAGCCATGGCAGTTTATGTATTGTTGACAAGATAACTGTCTTAACTATGGCTGTGGCTTCTCACAAGTCAAGTAGTCTTTACCTATCATATTTTACCAGAGATTCCACATCTATACATGTTGATTATAAGCTTGTGTACAATGTGCAGATTTCCTTTGCTAACTTCCAGATGCAACTTCCAAGCAATTAGCCATGCAAACGGTTTCAATTTATAAGAAAGGTTGTTTGCTAGCAATCCATCATTCGCTACAAATTGGATAGTTGGCTGGTAGGACAGCAAAAACATATGTATATTAAGAGTAACTATTCGAATTTTGTTTCCACTACTGAGTTAGTTGCTTAGATGCAATCCTTATTCTCTGAATTATTTCTGACTAATAAGCTTGGGAGAGATAAAAGGGACATCTGCTATAAAAAACTGCTAATCAGTTAAATTACCACTGTCATTTAAGATACCTTTGTCTTGTGTTTTCTTAATAATGGAAACGTAGCACCTAATTATTCAGTTTAGCTGAACAATTTCCATTGAAATAACACTATCAGTCAGTGACAGGGAAAAAAAACCCAGCAGAGTCATCTATGGTAGCATGTTATAAACCAATAAATTCAGTACCATGTAGCATTTTTGTGTATAATGTTGTGAACACAATACATTATACACAAAAATATGTATACTTTTTGAAGCGTAAAAATAATTAACAATGTGTTCTATATTGAATAATGGTCTTAAATTAGAAAGGCAAATTCTGGTTGGATGGGAAGAGGTTGATTGTAGAACCCACTATATAAAGGTAGTATTCTTTCCTGTTTGGAAATTTTTAGTATTTATTTGATTTGTCAATCACTTACAAGATACAAACAGAAACTAGAAAGCCATCTATCCAAGATGCTTTAAAGTAGGTTCCCACACAGGGCAAGACTTGGCTCAGTATCCTATATCCCAGCTGTAAGACTGAATATTATAGCGCCATACAATCTTTTTTTTTCTATCGGTGCTTGCTCTATATAAGCCTTGCTTTTTTTAAAGTCCTGTCTATAGGATGAATTCTACAGGGTGAAATGTGATAGCGATACTTTCAGTTTTATTATTACAGCCTTCTATATCCTGTTGTGATCTTTCTGATTTTCTGGAACTTTCATTTCTGATGCTATGCTTGTACTAGTAACATTACTAAAACAGTGAGCAAGTTGTAATGGTTAGTGCTGGACTAGGAGTAGGGAGACCTAGGTTTTAGTCCTCTGTTATTATGATACAAAAACCAGCATGGTGATTTTGGGCCAGTAACACCCTGTCAGACCTAATTAGATCAGGGTTTGTAGCAAGCCAAGCAAATCAATCAATCCCCCACACAGCATGTATAGATAGCTGCACTGTGCAAATTAAATGAGCACAGTGTAAAAAAAAAAGCAGACCCAGCAATCATGTGGGACAGATGCTAAGAAAAATAACATAAATAATCAACATCTTCAAATCAGTGGAATTCTCTAATTCTGGTAGCTGAGAAATTACAACAAAATTACTTCTGTACAGTGGGAACAGATATGGAGATAGAATTAAACTTACTAGACCTCTTAATCAGGTCAAATGCGAATGTATACTGAAACCTCCACAGATTCCTCAGACAAAATATCTCTACCTTACATAATCTCTTTGTATCGTGCCTGATAAAATATTGATGCAAGAAGCTGCCAATCCTAAATGCATAAAAATGTAAATGTCTATTAACTACTTTTAACTATTTAGCAATTCAGTACAGTAGCGTTGCTTTTTCAAAAATGCATAGTACCAGCATGAAAAATTACAGCTGGAATTATGAAATTGGTTTGTTTTGGCAACCATAGTTTATCAGGAAATTGTCTAAGCACTGATATGTAGTGACAATAGCAAAGGATCATTTCATGTTGTGTAGCAGAATGCAATGGTATATTTTTTATTTATTTATTTTTTACATTTTTGAACTGCCCATCTCTCTCAGAGATTGCAGATAGTCCTTGATTTCCAACAGTTCATTTAGTGATTGTTCAAAATTATATCACTGAAAAAAGTGACTTATGACCATTTTTCACACTTACAACTATTGCAACATCCCCATGGTCATGTGATCAAAATTCAGACAGCTAGCAACTGATTCATATTTATGAAGGTTGCAGTATCCCAGGATAAGTGATCACATTTTGTGACCGATGGTCAAGCAAAGTCAATGGAGAAAAAAGATTCACCTAACACCTTTGATACTTACTTAACACCTGCAGTCATTCACTTAACAACTGTGGCAAGAAAGGTAATAAAATGGGACAAAATTCACTTAATAAATGTCTCGCTTATCAACGTCAATTTTGGACTCAATTATGTTCATAAGTCGAGGACTACCTGTACTATGTTTTACCTTAGAAAACTACATAGATAAAAAAAACCAAAAGTAATTAATGGTTATAGTGCCAGATGATGAAACTCAACATGCTGAGATTCTTTCAGGGTGCCACAACTAGATTAAATGCTTTGGGACATCTCGTTGCTGATGGGTTGTTTTTTCCCCCATTTAGTCATGCCTGATTCTTGGAGACTGCCTGGATAAGTCCCTGTTAGAAGTTTTTTCATAAGTGATTTGTCATTGCCTCTTTCCTAGAGTTGCGAGAATATAACTGGTCCAAGGACATCTGGCTGATTTTGTCCTGAAGCAAGACTAGAACTCATTGTCTCTGGGCTTCGGTCCTAATGCCTTAACTCACGGGTGGGCAATTAATTTTCCCAAGGGGGCCACATGAGAAACTGGGACCATTGTGGAGGGCAATCTTTGCAACCCTGACCCCCTCCAAAACTGCCCATTTATGCTCCCACCCTTGACACCATCATGCCACCACCAACAATGCCATAGGCAAACAGGAACAGGCGAAGGATCAAATGTCCACTACACCAAACTGGTTCTCATTAAAGTCTTTGGGACATCTAATTGCTGATGTTACCATAGAGGAAAATAAACCCTGAAGCTGCAGAGACAGAATTATAGTAGAAACATGGTATATAAGATGCATGAACATTGGAAAGCTCAATATAGTGGAAGATCAAATAAATCAATTATAAATTGACATCTTATGTATTAGCAGATTGAAATGGATTGAAAGTGGACTCTTGCAACCAAAAGAACATACTGTTGCTACTCCTAGGACACAAAAAAACCCAAGGACTGTTTTTGTAGTTAAGAAGGAGACTATATACTTGGGTGCAGCCAATGACCAAATACTAACTAGACTTTGCAACCCTTTAATAAATGTTTATCCAAATTTTGGCCTGTTCACTTATGCAGAAAGCAAGAAAACTAATCAGTCATAAGTCATCTCTATCAGCTCAGTCATAAATCAAGGACTGTTCAATCTTCTTTCCTTGGTATTGGTATATAAATTAACCTCTTCCAATCTGTTGGTTATTGTGTCATTCTCCAGATTTGTTAACATAGTTTGGTTAGAACTTTTACTGATTCTTCTTTTGTTGCTTGCCATATTATTTTAGATATTCCATCAATTGATCTAGCCTACAAACTTGGTAGCAACTTCCCTGTTGATACAACTTTATCTTCCAATACAATTATTGGAAGTGATTATAAGTAGACTGTATTTCCTAAAGAATCTTGGATGTTGACATTTCTGCTATTCCTTCATCTTGTTTGGTCTTTTTTGAATAGGTTATTATGAATTTATCCTTTGGCATCCTTTAGCATACTATTTTGAGGTTAGACCTGCCTTCAGAATTGGTAGTTCTTTTGGAATAACTTTCTGAAATTCTTTGTTCAGTTCCTTCCTGAGATCTTTGCCTTTCTTGGTTTCTCTTCTCTTCTTGGTAATTACTACCATTTTTTTTACTGTTATCCAGTTAGTTTTCCTCTGTTCCTTTTTTTGCCAACCTATTTTTACATTTACCCTTAACAGCTTCTTTGTTTTTATTTCACACTTCCTTTGGTTTCCTATTAATTGAGGCATAAATGACCCGCTCAGATTGTTATATTTTAGACACATGAAAAACTAGCTCTCTTGAAAAGTTTACTCCAGGGAAGAAGGAAGGAAAGAGCAAAAGAGAATAACAGCAAGATGGATGGTCTCAGGCTGTAATGAGTGCACCATGGGCAGAGTTGCGGGCCAGGTTGGGGACAAATCATCATGAAGAGAAGAGATCATCATCATATATATTATAACTATGACTCAATACTGACTTGGTAGCACATCAGTATTTAATGAAAAGAGAAGCAAATGCTTCTAAAATTCTTATTTCTCTACTTTGCAGGCTGATCCTCGCTAAACTAATTTTTAGCATCATGTAAGGATAAAGAATTTTTAAACGTTTTCATTGCAGACTGTGGGCTGAGTGGATGACTCAATGGCAGACAGCCTCCTACTTTGTTGTTCCTGTTGCATAAATGTTAAGATGACACAGAATAAAACTGAAAGGTACATCGGCTAGGATAGATAGAAATAGTTATTTTGAACAGGCAACCCTTCAGGAGATGGAATAAACCAGCCCAGACAAACTTTTAATATGGTGGAGTTAGTAGTGCTGTGGCTTCAGGTTTCTTTCACAATCCAAACTCTGATGTACCACATTCTGTTTGCTACATGCTTTTTGGTGATTTTTCTATAATGAAAAATCTGTTGCTTCTATAAGGGTTAAAGCAGAACATTTACATTCTTATAGAAAGATTTGATAACAAGGCACAGGTATGAGCTTGTGCTGTGAATAATACACCTCATTGTATTTATTTAGAGGGGAGAAATGACATTCATACTTAATATTATTTTCCCAATCCTGGATCCATCCAGCCTAAGGTTTTGGCCTGCATTTTCTTTTTCCTATCTTTTAACTGCAGCGTCTTTGTACTTTTCAGCAGAGTGGACGTGTTCCTATGGATGTGATTCAAAGCAACAATTTTTTTTAATCTTAACTGAGACAATCTGTAGCTATATATAGCTGTTTGCTTTATCTGCCTTTCTGCTCACTTGCAATTATGATGACAGCTGTTTCAGGGAGAGAGACCCTTTTACTCTGAACAAAAAGAAGCTGTATTCAGAAAGATAAGCAGCCCCCAAATACAGAATGAGATTCACTTGGATGTGAGAGTTAACACATTAGGGGACATGGTAGAATGGAGTGCTACTTAACTCACAATTTCAGTAGCTAAACAGATCTGATACTGAATTAAATGGGAATAGCAATCTTTTATATTAAATGATCATATGGCAGGAGTGTTACTTAAGGAGTAACACTTTTACTGTAGCTAGTATCTTCTTTAAGGACGTCTTGCAGACTTAGCTCTTCCCTCAGGCTCTTGATTAGGGGTATTGTAGTCTTCTTTTGAGAATACAGGTAGTCCTTGACTTATAACAATTCATTAAATGGCTGTTCAAAGTCACAGCAGCACTAAAGAAAAGTGGGTTATGAGTTCGTTTTCATAATTACAGCCATTGCCTATGGTCACGTGATTAAAATTCAGACACTTGGCAACTGGCCTGTATTTATGACAGCTACAATGTCCCGGGGTCCTGTGATTACCATTTGTAACTTTCCCAGCCAGCTTCTGACAAGCAAAGTCAATGGGGCTGAACAGATACACTGTACAAAAACACAAAAACATCGTGTAGAATTTAGAAATAATCTAATATTAAGCTGATGGTACAATGTTGAATTACTTCACACAAACATGTCCATGGAGATTTTCAACCCTCCAGTTCATGGTTGTCCTAAAGGTACTTTTCAAAAGACAACCGGGCTTTGGGGGGTTTTCCTTGAAAACACTCTGCTTCCCATGAAAGAAACTTCTTCAGAACTTCAGAATTGAAGAAGCTTCTGGGATGAGAAGCAAGATGTTTTCAAGAGGGGGGAGGAAGAACTTTTGATCAACAGCTGCCTTTTGAAAAGCACATTTGGGACAGATTCACACAAACATATATTGGATTTTTGTTTTTAAAAAATCCATACATCTGGGCCGTTTCCCAGAATTGAGATGATGCAATGTATTCATTTATGCTTTTGCATTTCTGTGTTTTTCTTATGCTTTCTCTTGGATTTTCTGTTTGAAATAGTAACTTTTAAAAAGTATGTTTTTTGGCAGTATGGCACTCAATATATAATGTAATGTATTTAAGGCAGTTTCACTCAATACAATAGTCACAATAGTTTATAACAAAGGATGTTGGTTTACTTAAATTAAAACATACAATGTAAAATAACAGGGTTTGAAGAGACATTGGAAGTCTTCTAGTCCAATCCTCTGCCCCTGTCCATGGAAGGAGATTCTATATTATCTCAAATGACTATCCAGTCTCTTTTGAAAACCTCCAGTGATGGACTACACACAACATCTGCAGGTGAGCTGTTCCACTTATTAGTTCTTTCTACTATCAGGAAATATCTCCTTAGTTCTAGGTTGGATCTTTGTTGAATCATCTTCTACTTGTTAGTTCTTGTCCTGCCCTCAGGGGCTTTGGAGAATAAGGTATCTCCCTCTTCTCTGTGACAGCCCCTCAATACTAGAAGGCAGCTATCATATCACCCTAGTCTTTCTCTTCATTAGACTAGACATGCATAATTCCCTTAATCATTCTTCATATGGTTTAGACTCCAGACCCCTTATTATTTTTGTTGCTCTTCTCTGTTCTTAGGGTCTCCAAGTTTTGTTTGCATTGTGGTGGTCTACTAGACACGTAAATCTCTCTTACAGTTGCTACTATTGAGCCAGATACTATCTGTTCTATATCTGTGCAGTTGGCTTTTCTTGCCTAAATGTAGGACTTTACTTTTCTCATCAATGGATTGCATTTTGTTGGACAGGGCCTAGTGTTCAAGTCTTTCAAGGTTCTTTTGAATCTTGAGTCACTTGTCTTAAATATTCCCCCCATTTGGTGTCATCTGAAAATTTGATGAGTTCCTCTTCTATCACCTCATCCAGATTATTTATGTAGATGTTGAAGAGTACTGGGACTAAGATACAACCTTGAGGTACTGCATTGCATGCTTTCCTCCATGTAGATGTAGCTCCATTGAGGACTACCCATTGAATATAGTTGATTAGCTAGCTGCGAATCCATCTAGTGGTGGCACTGTCTATCCTACATTGTTCTATCTTGCCAAGAAGTAGGCTGTGGTCTACTTTGTCAAATACTTAACTGATGTCTAAGTAAGCTATGTCCACAGCTTTCCCTTATCCACCAATTTAGTCACTTTGTCAAAGAAAGCAAAAAGTTTTGTCTGACATGACCTGTTTTTGACACACCCATGCTGGCTTCAATTAATTGTCTTGTTCATTCCTACCTGCTCACAAATGAGCTGCTTGATTATCTTTTCCAGGACCTTCCCAGGTATTGAGGCTGATTAGTCTGCAGTTTCCTGAACTCCCTTTTTACCCTTTTTGTAACTTGGAACAATATCGGCTCTTTTTCAGTCCTCTGGTAGTTCTTCCAGGAGCTCTGAAATATTATGTTCAGTGGTTGTGAGACCAAGTCTGTCAGCTGCTTTAGAACTCTGAGATATAATCCATCTGTTCCTGGCAATTTGAACTAATCTAAAGTGGCTGTTCTCTAACCATTTTCTTGCCTAATTTTGACTTGCATTCTTGTTTTGTTTCCTACTATTCTCCTTTTGGAAGGTTGGACTATGGTTTCCTTTTACATGAAGACAGATGTAAAGAATGAATTAAGTAATTCTGCTTTCTCCATGCTAATAGGTTATAGAAATACTAACAATAATACAAAATAGTGATGCAACAAAGGGTTTTGGGATAACATGCCAAGTAAGTTTATTATGGTACAAATGTTAATGGATTATGGATCATTTCATCAGATGCAAAGTGAATGAGAGAACACTTTGTACAATCTTTGAGTTCTACTCTGCTGTAAAAATAAAGTTTAGGTGAGATTGTTTATTCAGCATATTACATTCAATAATGAGTGGTAACAAATGTCATTCCTCCCAAGACTCTGTTTAGTCCACCCAAGCTGTACAAGTCAACGAAATGCTTTCAGATCTACAAACAAATCAGATGTACCAGTCTAAAGCAAGGCAGTGCAATCTAGAGTCTCTCCAGTTTGTTTTGTAATCAGGGAGACAAAAGCAAACCCTCCATAAAATAAATGTTAGCAGCAGCTGTAAAAGCTCCAGCTTGTGGAACTAAAAGCCAACATTCAATTGTCAGTACCTTTCCACTGCATTAATTAAATGTAATATAGATTTATATTTATACATGTACATGTAATTAGATTGCATTTCTCATTTAATATACAGTCAGCTCATTAGATATTTATTTTTCTAACCACATGAAGAGATGATTATTGAGTAGCAAAACAACCAAGGCTAGATTACTAAATAATCACCCCTTCCATCCCATTGCTTTGCATCATAATGGCCATTTGCTGTTCAGCCTCACACCTACTCATACATGTATTACGGTGTTTTACTGCTGAGTAGTGAGGCAACAACGCCTTTTCTGTTTTCTTGATTCATTACCATATTCTTGTTTCAATTATAACATTAGTGATGGATTTAATAGGATACCACAGCTCCAATACCATTTCTAATTTTCTATTATTGTTTGAAGTCTAGGTAGCCTTTCCATTTGTTAGATTTGAGTACAACACTATTTGAATGGAACATAGATTTGAAATATAAATTTCAGTATAATTTGGACAGATCTACCCAGTACAGGGACATCTTTTCTACTGACTAGATCTCTAGCTCAAAGAGGAAGGAAAATACTGAAAAATGGCACAGACTTACAGCGTATCAATTTTTATCATATTTCACTTGAGAAGTTGAGGATATTGATAATAAAAATCTATTCTGCCCTCATTGTAATTCAACTGAGAGCTAAAAGGGCTTTTTAGGACCCTCCCATACTACCACCTCTTACAATACTAGACAACACAGTATCAACAGTAACGTTCAAATTTCTAGGTTCTATTATATCACATGACCTAAAATGGACACCTAACATCAAAAACATCATCAAAAAAGCACAACAAAGAATGTTCTTTCTGTGCCAACTCAGAAAGCTCAAACTGCCCAAGGAGCTGCTGATACAGTTCTACAGAGGAATTATTGAGTCTGTTATCTGCACCTCTATAACTGTCTGGTTTGGTTCTGCAACCTAACAAGACAGACACAGACTTCAGAGAGTAATTAGAACTGCAGAAAAACAATTACTACCCACCCGCCTTCAGTTGAGGACCTGTATACTGCAGGAGTCAAAAAGAGGGCTGTGAAAATATTTACAGACTCCTCACATCCCGGACATAAACTGTTTCAACTCCTACCCTCAAAACGACGTTATAGAGCCCTTCACACCTGAACAACTAGACACAAGGACAGATTTTTCCTGAATGCCATCACTCTGCTAAACAAATAATTCCCTCAACACTGTCCAACTATTTACAAAGTCTGCACCACTATTACTATTAATCTTCTCATCACTCCTTATCACGCATCCTCTCGCACTTGTGACTGTATGACTGTAACTTTGTCGCTTGTATCCTTACGATTTATATTGACTGTTTCCTAGTATGATTTGATTGCTTATTGTACCCTATCACTGTCATTAAGTGTTGTACCTTATGATTCTTGACTCTTGAGGAATGTATCTTTTCTTTTATGTATACTGAGAGTATTTGCACCAAAAGAAATTCCTTGTCTGTCCAATCACACTTGGCCAATAAAGAATTATTTTCTATTCTATTCTGTTCTGTTCTGTTCTATTCTATTCTGATCATTTTCTATTATAACATTATCTTTCTACCATGTTTGTCACATTTAAAAGACTGCAGAATGAGAGTTGGTTGCTGGGAGAAAATCTAAATTTCTCTTGACTATTAGAGTTATACTTCAAATTATTCTTTTTCCTTTGATAGGACTATCTCTAAAATTTGGTGAAATATGGAATGTTTAATAATAGTCTTTTTTTAACCACTTTGGAAACAAAACACATAGACAACAAACACCTGCTCACACAGACTAGATTTGCTTCCTGGATGTAACCAGATAATCATCTACCTATATATCCTTGGATAATGTGCAATTTGTATCAATCTAAAGTGTGTCTACATGAGTTGACATTTAAGATAAAGGTCTGGCTGATCTGTTCAACAATTGATGTTGTTGTCTCTTCACGTATCCAGTATTCACTGATTGCTCAACAGTGCTATAGATTATGTGTCATCAAGTTGTTGTCAACTCGTAGCGACCATATGGATACAAAGGGTCATAGCATACAGGACATGCCAAGAAAGTAGGAGGAAGAAATATCTAAATAAATGTGATGAGGATGACTGAAGACCTTCTGGTAATATATTTAAGTTTGTCAGGATTTTTCTTTGGAGTAATTCTGCTGAGAGATGGAACATTACCTCAGACAAAGTTGGGAATTTGAGCAAAGTGTCAAAATCAAAAGGATTTGCCCAGCAAAGGATCTCAAGAGTTGAGGTACAGTGGCTGTTCTTTCTCTTATTACTTAACCTTGAACCATTTTAGAGGGGTAGTGTAACCTCATCCAGGTCCTGCTTCTCTAGCCTTTACACTAAAACAGAAATTCTGTTTTGTTTTTAAGTGATAGCTTGAGTCACTTCTAAAACTATGTTCCCTTGTCCCTTGATGTTTGCTTATTGTGTGATCCTCTTATGTTCCACACCTTCACTCGCATGAGATAATTTAGTCTCTTGTTATTTCATCTCAGACCACACATACAGGCAAATCAAGGAAAAAGTTAGCGTGACATAGTTTCTGATGGGTGGAATAAGACACCAGAATTTTGTCAAGTCAGGAGAATGTATAATAGCTTTTTTGTTGATTTATGTGGCAGTTGACTGTTTATGAATGCGTGGGTAATCTGTCCTGATGGCTTAGAAATGCAAAGCAACAGCATCCACACTATTGTCAATGTAAAGTAATTAAAAATCTTGTCATTGGGAAGGCAAAACAATGGAATGAATAAAGAACTTTTATATAAACATCGCATCTGATCAAAACACCTAGTACTTTCAAGAAAGTACCTGACACTAAATATTTATTTTTATTATCTTTTATTTGTTTATATCTCGCCTTTATTATTTAAATAAATAAATAAATCAAGGCATATCCAACACACCTTCCTCCTCCAATTTTCCCCACAACAGCAACCCTGTGAGGTGGGTTGGGCTGAGAGAGAGAATCACCCACCTGGCTTTCAAGGCTAAGGTGGGACTTGAATTCATGGTCTCCCACTTGCTGGACTGATGCCTTAACACCAAACATGGGGCCAAATGGAAAGATGTTGAAGAACCTGAATATTAATTGAAACTCAGCATAACCATTCTCCATAGTGTTCTTGGACTTGGTGGCATACAGCAAGGTTCTCAGTTAAAGCACTTATCAGGAAAAAAAATAGAGGACTACTTGTTTGTTGGGCTTAAATGCTGGGAGGTTTGTATGGATATAAACTCATGTCAGCCAGCCAGCCAAAGTTTGTGAAAAAGCTTATTTCTGAGTGAATGATGCTAATCAGCTTGCTTGCTTATTTATTTATTAAATTTATATGCCACCCATCTCACTGTTAAATGATTCTGGGTGCTTATAAATATCATAAAAACAAAGTATAAAACATCAAAACATGAAATATTGAACAGAAATAAAACAGACTATGGGATAGAGGTGGAATCTTATTCCTAGTTCACTGGAGTGCCCAGGCACAGTGGCGGATTAAGGCTCACTAGTGCCCTAAGCACTGACAAATCTTGGTGCCTCCCCCCCTCCCCCATACATACTATACAAACGAAGCCATATTCTCAACTTTGTGGTGCCCCTTTTGGGCCTGGTGCTCTAAACACATGCTTAGTCTGCTTAATGGTTAATATACCACTGCCCAGGAAGAGCCATGTTTGAGACTCTTACGGAAGGCCATAAGGGGTGTTATCCAGAGGGAGAGAATCTCAGCAGAAAAGATTCTTCTCCTATATCTCATCAGGTGGCGTTTCTTGGAGTCCACAATATGCCCCTTCTGAAGTAGGGCAGACCAATCTTATTGGGCTGAGACTGTTCCCTAGTTTTCCCCAGGAACTATGCCATAAAGGCTTTAAGGGTCATAATTCATTTTTTGAATTGGACCTGGAAGCAGACCGGCAACCAGTTCAGCTTGTGTAAGAGCTGTGCTACATGAGCCACCCTAGGGCCCCCTAGAAATGCCCATGCAGCTGCATTCTGCTCCAGCTGTAGCTCCCAAATCCTCTTCAAGAGTGGGGTTTGAATGACAGGGGTTTAACAGGGATTGAACCTTTTGCAAAAGTACAGGTTGCATGTATCTTCTTGTGTTGAAATCTATTGACTTCAATTTTCTTTTTAAAAACCTTAGAAGTTGTAAATTTAAAGCAAGGGTCTTCAAACTTAACAGCTTTAAGACTTGTGGATTTCAACTCCCAGAATTCCTCTTCCAGGAATTCTGGGGGTTAAAGTTCACAAGTCTTGAAGACCCTTGATTTAGAGAAATTAATGTTAGGAGAAATGGGTAAATGAAGCTAGCATTCTAGACATTTCCCCTACTCAGAGATTCCATGCAGAATTGCCCTTAGCTTCAGTTTGTTTTAAATCGTGATTTGATGATATAGCATTTGTTTCATATAACATGCTTAGCTGAGAACCATGGTCTATAACAAGGGTCTTTAAGCTTGGCAAGTTTAAGACTTGTGGACTTCAACTCCCAGAATTCCTGACATGATTGGAGTCTTAAAGCTATCAAGTTTGAAGACCCCTGGTCTATACTACTTTCACAGAACATGCTGAACCAAAATCACATGTGGAATTAAAACTGATTTGATGGCATGTAATCAATCAATGTAGCTTGACATCCAACAACCAAGTTATTTTGCATATCTTTGAGATACTGTGACAATACTGTATGTTGAATACCACTGTAATATGAAGATAGGTGTCTTGAAATCTTTTGTTTCTCTTGCAAGATGCACAAAATTTAATGAACAAATACATACTTGTATAGTTTAAAAACAAACTGAATGAAATTGAAACAAAATATTACAAACATGGATTTTGTTGGTATACACGAACTAAAAAAAATCTAATTATAGGATAAAAGAGCATATATTTTGTGTTTGTGTATGTTCTTGGTAAGGACAGAGAAAACCAGTTTATGTGAATTTAGAGGGATAGAAACCCTCTAAAATTGAAACAAAAAATGATGAGCCAAAATTATCACTGCAAACCCAGGGAATAAATGTAAGATTTATATTATGTACTTTGGCGGAGATTTTTGCAAACTCAAAGAATTTAATAGCATTTGTATCTGACAATATTATCATTAACCATCAGCAACTGTGCATGAACTGCATTTACAATATGCTGACTGAAATTCAAGGGATGCCTTCAGCAGAATATTGCAGTGGATTCTTCCAAGTCCATGGTATTCCATGTTTTACTCTAAGGAGGACTTTTTACTTGTCTCTTCCATCCCCAGTTGTTTCTGTGAGAAGTTAGTACCCACCCCTCTCCTAGAAAAATGAAATATCCTAGGAAATATTTAAAAGGCAGAATATTTCTCCTAAAAAGAGTAGAAACTCAGAAGCAGAAACTCACCTCAGAAGTAGAAGCTCACCCCTACCTTTGTTAATGGCCTGGGCCAGAATACTTTACATAACAAATATCTCCAGGTAAAGTTATAGTAATTGCTCAAAAGCCTTTACAGTGCATCATCATCCATCAAGGCTCAACCAAGCCTGGAACTCAGGACAGCCTACAGAGTAGTCCCTGCAGGGCCCCATGGGAGTCTGACAACCAATTAGAAACAAGCTTCAATTCAAATCCCAACACAGGTTATAAAACCCAGGCACTCTCAGCACTTTTTTCCTGATCTCTTCCTTCATCATAAAGCATGTGATCATCCTTCCTTTTCACTCTGGAGCTTCAAGCCATGTGGTCCTGTCCACCATTAAACCTTCCAAACAGCCTCCCTGTTTCCAGTGTCTTTTTCCCCACTTGGAACTGAACCCAGAAGGATATTTCTTCCAACATTTCACTGGTAATTTTTCACTTCAGAGCTAGTGAGTGTGCCCCATACTTACATTAATCTTGTGGGGAGTTGGGTACCTTACTAGATTTTATCCCTACATTCTCTCACGTAGAAGCCAAACAGATGCATCCAAGAAATTTACAAACAAATTCATATTTAAGGATAATGATCCTTCCTCACTTTGGTTCCCTAGCAACTGATATTTAATCATGCTGCCTTTAATTCAAGAGGTAGTATGCAGACATCAACTTTCTGCCATTGTTTAGTCTCCTTTTAAAATGATCTAAATTGAAAGTCATCGCCTAACTGTTGACAGCCATTTCTCTTAATTTTGCATTCTATAAATAAAATAGATTACCTGATATAAATCTCCTTATAGCTAGTTCCAATGGATGGATTCCACCCCAAATATGATAGTATAAATAAAAAAGCAAGGTAGATACAATTTTATATTGGAGTGGAAATGTACAGTATTGTGCAATTTTGCATTTTGTTCAAAGAAGACAGGCGTAAAGACATTGTATATCTTATTATACTGGCCTGTTGTTTTGTTTTGGCTTAATGTCCTGTGTCTAATCAATAGCTTATATATTCCCTTCTGATTTATTCAACAAAATACAGTAGAGTTAAGTAAATCAGTTAATATGGTTAATAATAACTTTGGGTGTGCACAATATGAATCAGTGTTTTTCTTGGCTCCCATTAGGAGAAATTAGCCTTTTTTCATATAATTTCTTGTGTACCTAGCACATACTTCTTCACTCTTTTGAGATACTATATTGCTGCAGAATTCAAAAAACAGCATATCAATAAATATTATATTCCCCATCCCTTATGTGCAAAAAGAATAGTTTTTATATAGAATATGAATACTTATGTTTCAATTGTTGCTAATCTCCTGGTGCTCACTTCTTGCTCTAAGCCACTTTTTGTTCTTCCTGTTTGCATCAGGGGAAAATTACTACTTGTATCTCCAAGGAAGGAACTTTAAACACAAGCCTCTGAAATCAGTGCTGTCTAGAGAATTTGTTTATGATAATCTTTGACAAGGATATATGGCCATTGCAGCAAAAAACATGACACTATGATCGCACAGCAGCAAAAAGATCACGAAAGAGCATCTATTTGTGTTCTTAAGTGTCATTATTTTGCCCTAAACATCCTTTGGCAAATTTGTGGCAGCCGCAACCTTTTTTTTCTCTTCCTCACAGTGCCTTGCCATTTTGAAATTTATATCATTTGAAAGTTATCTGCTTCCCCACCTCCCGTCTTTTTTGCACATCTATTATTTCTAGAAAGGGTAAGAGTCTATGAATAACCTAGACAGGCTGCGAAATTGTGCTGCTGTCATTGGAAATGGGAGCTCATGTAAAAAGTTGAAACGCAGCTGGAGCAGGCTTTGACCTATAGCACCGATGGCATCTAGGATTTGTCTCTGGGGAGGGGGGGGGAAGCTTGAGTGACAGGCCTTTCATCTCTGGGTCAGGGCAGCTCTTTCCGCATGAAAGCAGCTGTTGGGGTAGCAGTAACCCGTCCCAAAGTTGAAAAATCGGAGTTTTGGAAGCTGCACAAAGCCAGTTCCGTCTATTGACTCGACTCTTCTCCTGGGCTGTGTAATCTCCCCGTCCCCCACATGCCTTAAAGAAAAGGCCGTCAATAAAGGGCTCTGTGGGATTTTTTTGGGGGGGGGGGGGAAGAGGCGGGAAAACGGTCGAAGTGGTACAAAGACCGCCCGTGCTTTTCACTATCAGTGTCACGTGACCCGGGGGCTGTGCGGTTGTAGCCCCGAAGCCTGATTGGTCCCCGGCTCCTTTTTTGAAAGCTTTATGTGGCCGTGGCAACCAGAGGCGGCTCAGCCATTCTTTCTTGGCCCGAGAAGGGCTCACCCGGGCGGAGGAAAGGCCAGAAACGCACACATGCCGGCAACGGCACCACAGCTTCAGCAGCAGGACTTTCATCCAGGTATGCATCAGCCGTTGGCTTCCTTTCTAGTCAAACGTCGGCGTGGAAAGTAACAGGTGTCGCGGGTGCTAAAAGGCTCGGTGTGAGGTTTTGGGGGGTCCACTCTCCTTCTGTTTAATGCGGGGGTTGCTCTTCCTCGCTCCCTGTTTCAAAGGGTGCGCAGCACTCTCGGGAATTGCACCTGTCCCTCACAGCCTGTGAGAAGGATGACTGTCCCAAAGTAAAGTCATTTCCAAAGCCCGTGAGAAGAACGGCTTGTCTTTTGGCTACATCCAAGTGGGGCATCGTAATTGTTTCGTTGGATTCTCAGCGAGCAGGACTGGCAGGGGTTTATTAAAACAGAGTTAGGAAGGAACTGTAAAAGCTCTTGATTTACAGGAGAATCTTGGAGCACAGGCTGTGCACGGGCAACCACCCTGCAAGTAATGCTATGAGTGCTCATCCAATTTGCTTTCCCAAAGGATGCTTAAAGTGGGAAGCTTCTGAAATGCATCCACCATCCCTGAAATGCTGGAAAGCCCTCAGAGCCTATGCAATGAATTATAGGGTATATAATGGTACACAGGAAGAGAAACACATTTTCAGAAAAACCTGCCCAAAGTAGACCACCTTGAATGATTTCCCATTTTTAAAATAATGTATGGGGAGCACATAGAGGAAGAGATGCTTCCCTTCTTTCTGTTCCTGTGTACAGTTGCAACCTATAATTAATTACATAGGCTATGAAAAAAAAGCCTTGGAGGCAAAGGAATGAGGATGATTCCTCATCTCTTACCTTGTTTTACATGAATAAAAGCACATATGAATAATTCTGTTCATTCAATAAGCATGCATCCTGCTGTTTTAGTGTGACCTACATTTTGTTTCAGGCAACAGTTGCTTCAGGCAACTTTAGTTCATTTATCAAATTTATATTTCACCTCTCATCGGTTAAACAGCACACCTATTTTTCTAGCCTTGTTTTGCCCCTCATGGAAATCCTATGAAGTAGGTTAAACCTACCATGACCGGCTGAAGGTCACCGAACAGGGTTACTCACTTAGATATTAAACTTACAGTATATCTCCTAATACTTAAAAGTGTTCAATTTACTCTGTATCGGTAAATGCTATGCAATGTTTCAAATTCAGTGCCTCCAGTGGGTGCTCAGAAGAAGGCATGAATTTGGCATCAGTTTAATTCCTTCATGCAACCACGTTTTTTCTAGAATTGTGTTGATGGTGCTGAATGATTTCAAGAAAAGTGGCCCTTTAAAAAAAGTTGCAGTGAGGTACCACTGTATGTATGTGCTGCAACACATTGTGAAGCATCTTAATTATTTTTAAGTATGGCACAGGCTTGGTCCCATATAGAATTATACCCACAATTTCTCCTTATTTATATTATTTATAAAGCAATACATTTCATAGCAGCGATTCTGGGCAATGTACAAAATATTAAAACCATCATAAGAATATATAATACATGACATTTTGGTTAAAATAATAACCCTTAGAACCAAAAGCCACATCACCAACAGAATTCATTTAACTTCCTGGTCCAAATGCCTTGGAGAGCAGCTAGGTTTTCAATGCCTTATAAAAAAAAGGCTAACAGGGATAGGGCCATCTGGATCTCTGGAAGGAAACTGTTCCACTGGGCAGGTGCAGCCATTGGGAAGGCCTGCATGTAGGACTCAGCAAGTTGGTATTTTTTGATGGAAGGGATCCAGAGCAGGCCCTCATGCCTAAATCTGAGGGAGCAATCTGAGACAGTGATAGAAAGACAGACTGATGAATAGCCCTTGAATCATACCTGGAAGCCTATTGGGAACTGGTGCAGCTTACAAAACAGCAGTGTTACACGAGCATAATGAGAAGCACAAAACCTGCCAACTATTGCTTCCGTGTACCCCTCAAGGGCATAAATACAGCACAAGAGGAGATGATTTAAGTCATGAGTCCCTCTGAGCAAGGCCTCCTGGTCCAGTAATAGGTGCAATGGTGCAGAAGACAAACTTGTCAAAGGCCAATGATGCAGCCAGATTGAGAGCCAATTGTTAAATTTTCTGGAATCTTGTAAGCTCAAATTTCTCTTAGGTAACCGGATAAGAGTGTACTTCAGACAAACCCATAGGACCTGTGCAACTAGAATCCAATTCCAAGCAAATCTAAGCAAATGACTAAAATAATCCTCACAGCAGTCCTGCAGCTATATTCCTTGATTTACAACAGTTCATTTAGTGACTATTTGAAGTTATAACAGCACTGAAAAAAGTGACATGGCCATTTTTCACACTTATGACCATGCACTATCCCCATAGTCATGTGATCTATGTTTGGATGCTTGACAACTGGTTCATATTTATGATGGTTACAGTGTCCTGGAGTCATGTGATCCCTTTTTGCAACCTTCTGACAAGCAAAGTCATTGGGGAAGTCAGATTCACTTAACAGCCATGTTACTAATTTAAGAACTGCAGTGATTCACTTAACAAATGTGGCAAGAAAAGTCATAAAATGGGGCAAAACTCATTTAAAAAAAGTTTTCACTCACCAACATAAATTTTGGGCTCATTTGTGATTGTAAGTCAAGGAGTACCCATATTCCCATAGTCAGATGGGATTGAGTTACACTAAAAGAGACACAAGCAGCTCTCCGAAGATACAATAAGGTTGAAGAAAAACTACAGTTATCTGCCATTATCATCATGAGGAAAGGCTGTTACTGTGTTTAGTCAGGTTCACTCTTCCTCTAGGATGTTCTAGATGTCCCTTCTATCTTTCATCACTTGGATTTCCTCTGAAAACCAGGGTATCCTCTATGCACAGAGAGTCCTCATTAGTTTGATCTGATCCAAGGCCAGTGACTTCTCAAGTGGTGAAGAAAGACTTGGTTAAGCCCTCTACCAAAATCTCAGCAGCAAACCCTATCTTCTCTCTGGAACAGAGTCAGGTCCATCAGGTGCCTAGAAAGGACTGTTCAAATAGGTTCAGCCTCCTTGTGAAGAGGTGAGGCACCAAGTAAGTCTAGAATCAACAGGGAGTGATCTTTCCATGAGAAGAAACGGTTGACAACTCCCAGTTCCAGAGCAGGTTGGCATTGCTCTGATATTAAAAAACACAGATGTAATGTATAGCCTCCAATATAAGTCAGGTCAGGAATAACTTGTGTCAGGTCCATGAGGGTCATGAATTCCCAAGCCACTGCCCAGTTCATGCAGATTTTACTCCCTTGGGGCCATGAGCCTGGCCAACGTAGCTGCCAAACCCAGCCACAACCTCTACTAACTCTGGTAGGGAGATTGCTATGCCACAAGGAAAGTGGCACACAAGCAACAAGCCCATTTAATCTCTATAGCCCAACTTCACAAGCAACATCTCACACCTGACAATCGAAGGAGGAGCACCCCCGAAAAGCCACTAGAGCTTCTCACCTAATAGTTGCCACACACCTTCACCATGAGCCTTGGTTTGCAGCTGATGTCACACATGAAACCCAACAGAACGTATTTCAAGGGGAAAAAAAATCCCTTCTTCTGGGCCAATCAAGCTTAATGATGCAAACAAAGTTAACCACAATTAAATTGTGCAGTAATAAATGAGTTTTATTACAGGCTGACAGTGCATTCTTCTGTACCATTCCAGAAGAAACTCTTCGCTGTTTCACCCCACAGTTCTTTGTATTACCACTGTCCATCAACTGCTATTCAAAAGAACTTTGAATAAGAAGCCTGTTATTCATTCCTTAATAGCTGATGGCATTTACGGGTACAGGACAAAGAAACTGCCCAAGGGGGAAAGGAGAGTATCCCCACAGCTTAAAGTGATTAATCGGGTGGACCAGACAAGAAAAATAATAAGCTAATTCTACGTTATTTTAAAGCTACATTAACAGAATCTTGCAGGTTTGAAGCAACAATTCTCTTTTACAGTTCAAGAAACTAGGGAGGATCCCTTCTGAGCCTCTTGCTTTTCCCTTTATCCAGCTTCAGACTATGATTTATCTGACAGTTTTCTAGGCAGCATCTCTTTGGCTCAAGGTCTTTCCCATATACCATTACAATAAGTGCCAGCTTGATATAATACCATGGGAGCCATCTGACTGTACTGCCACTGGAATAGCCTGTGAAGCATGTCAGATTATATTCCCAGCAAAAATTATGCAGTATTATAAGGAAAAGATTAATTTGGGAAGCACACAGACAATTTAAGACCAACTCAATTATGAGCAAGGATCACATAAAAACAATGGAATGAGGATACAGCAGTAAACAAAGTTACTGGTCCATGCTTATGCCATAGTTAGATACATGTGAGGAAAATGCCTTCTAAATAAAATGTGTCATAGCAGGTTTTACCATTTGTCTTTCCCTGTAATATATATGAAATGCCATAAATCAATATGGTATTGTAATTTGCAATGTTTCACTCTACCTAATATGACATGTACAAGTGATTGCTCCAATAATAGTATGGGTGGTAGAAAATTATCTTCCAACAACAACTAAATTTGTGGCAAAATTGATTAGATTAGAATAATGCAAAATTGATTAGGTTAGAACAGAGATGTCAAACTCTCATTGTCACAGCAGTGTCATGTGATGTTTCATGACTTTTTCCTTCTTTGCTGAAGTGGGTATGGCCAGTGCGTGACACATCCAGCCCATGAGCTGCGAGTTTGAAAGCCTTGGGTTAGAATAATGCTGGGTATAAATTGTCAGAGGGAATCTGTGGAGTAGGTGGAGGCTTGTGTAATTGGATGTCAACATTTTTAAAACATCATTGAATCTGGAGAAAAGTATATGTTAGAAATGGTATCTGAGTTTAAGTAAAAGAAACAAAATTTTACAATTCACCAATTCTTGCTTCAAGTTTTCTTTGCATCACTTTTTTTCTGCAAAATAGTATCTTAAATTCTATAGATGTTTCTTGCAGTACATTTACATTCAATAAACAACATTTTCAAGTTCTGAAAAAGTTGGAAAAAGCCCCCCAAAAGTTAGAAAACATCCAATCTGTATAATACTGTAAAGTTGTTGTGTTAACTGGATGCATAAACTATTAGGCAGAATGTAGTTAATAATAATAATAATAATATTTTTCCACTATAATCTTTAGTGGCAAAGAGTAATGTTATAGTTCCACAGATGTCTCATCTTGAGAGTTTTGCCTCACAATACAAATGCTGTGTTTATTGATTCAGAGTCAAACATTAGCTTTCTTTTAATTCATTATTTCAGAACTATGTAACATATATAGAATTGTGGAATGCATTATGGCAAAGCACTATTGCAATTTAAACAAAACTTAATTCTTCTCTCTTCAACAGATTACATAAATTAGAATTAAGATATTATTAACTGGTGTAGCATATCATAATCATATCATTTAATCTTGAAACTGCTGTATACCATTGAAATCAACAGAACTCACCTTCTTTCTCAGTGTTTAAAGTATTATATATTTCTATTATATATTTCTGAAAATATTACATTAGACAAAATTTCATTGCTACAGCTAAACAAATTGAAATGTCTGCTTTGTGTAAATCATGGATGCCTTTTTAGCTTCTTCTCATGAGAATCATGAGCGTTGGGGGGGAATGCATATAGTCAGTGGCAAATGAACATAACATGACATGAGAATGTGGATGGAATGATATCTGTGTAAGCAGTTTATTTTTTTATATGCATTCTGAATGGAATGGGAATAGTGATATGGGTATGGGAATGGCTAAGTCTGTGTTTCTGCATTTGAATCAGTAGTGAATTTTGAGTGCTAATAGAAACAAAAATAAACCTGACAAATTTGAAATGTGACAACCCCTAATTTAAAAGATCCCAAGGCAACTGTAATGTGACACAGGAGCAGCATGAAGTACTTTAACCAAAAGCTTAGTTTTTTAAAAAAAGTGAATAAAAATAATGTTAAATGAAATTTTCATGAGGAGTAACTTCTGTTTTCAAATGCAAAAGTGTTCATGACAAATCCACTTGTTCACATATTTGTTCATGCATGTGTTTTTGCACCAACCTTTTGCAGTGGTTTGTTTGCAAATGTACCTCTTTAGATACATTTATACAAATGTACACACTACATAGTTACATTTTCTTGTTTGTAATTTGATCGTTGTAATTGGAAATGTGTTTGCTCAATGTTTTTTTTATCAGCAATAAAGTATGCAATCTGCAAAACTGTTGCAAACTGAACTTTTGCATTCTGAACTTTTTTTATCTATTGGGTTTCAAGTTGTCATAGGCATCTTCAGCCTCTCTCCTCCTACACTCAAATGTGCCTAAAGTTTTATAAGTTAAATGGTAGCCGTTCTCGCAGTTTCCAGAGGCTTATAAGAGAAGCAAAAATGCATTAAAAATTATCCTTGCACTCCTGCTTGGAATCAAAATCTCATTTCTGGAAAAGGATGCAAAAATAAGAATTTTCTTTGTGTTCCATTTTGTGTGTTTAGAACAATAAGCTCTTCAACTTCTCAAATGTTATACAGGTTGTCCTAGACTTACAACAGTTCATTTAGTGACTGTTCAAAGTTACATCAGCACTGAAAAAAATGACAATTTTTCAGACTTAGGACCGTTGCAGCATCGCCATGGTCATGTGATTTATATTCAGATGCTTGACAACTGTCTCACATTGATGACAGTTGCAGTGCCCCAGGGTTATGTGATACCCTTTTGCAACCTTCTGGTAAGCAGAGTCAATGAGGAAACCAATGTTACTAACCAAATTAGTAACAATCGCGCTACTAATTTAAGAACTGCAGTGATTCACTTAACAAATGGGGTAAAGAAAAGTCATAAAATGGGGCAAAACTCACTTAACAAATGTCTCATTTAGCAACATAAACTTTGGGTTCAATATGGTCATAAGTTGAGGAATACATGTAGTTGTAGTACAGAATTTCCTCATCTCCTTCCTTCACCTGCCCATTTGTATTCCAGAGCATTTCTATCTTTTTGGTGCAAATTTGAGTATGGGGGATGCTTGCAATGCAGGGTTGGGAGTTCTATTAATGTATCATCTTAACTAACTTCTACTTCTTTAAACCGACTCTTAAATCACATTTTTCTCTTCACCTTTTTTAAAAGATGCCCTTTAAAAATACTGTGCTCACTTTATAGGACTAGGATAATGGAAGTGTGAAAGAGTGTTACCATTTAATCAAGGTAGCAGCTAATCAGCTAGAACTGACAACCTGTCTTTGTGGTAATTGATCCATGATTTGCCGTTTTTCTACTGGAGCATCTTATTGTTGTTATTATTAAGATAGAAGGTTCATTTTTTTCAATCTTCTACAACAATTTTTAAAAGGTGATCCTGAAGCTCTGAAAAAAGAAGATACTTTAAAGAAAATAAATGTGTTAATGTTAGTTAGACTAAAAACTTGGGAGGAGGGTAGAGGTTTGGGAAACAGTGCCTATAGATGTTATCAAAATGACACAATTGGTTATAGATAAACTTATGACCATAATTAAGTCCCAGATTTACATTGGTACGCAAGACAGTTGTTAAGTGAGCTTTGCCTCATTTTATGACACCCCCCCCCCAGTAGTTAAGCAAATAATTGTAGCTGTTAAGTGAACTACGCTAAGTAAATCTGGCTTTCCCCATTGACTTTGCTTTTGGAAGCCAGTTGGGAAGGCTACAGATGGTGATCAGATGACAACCCCAGGACAGTGCAGCTGTCATTAAAAATATGCCAGTGGCCATGTGCCTGAATTTTGGTTTTGTGATTGTGGGGATGCTGCAATGGTCATAAATGTGAAAATCAGTCATAAGTCACATTTTTCAGTCCCAGTGTTATTTCAAATGGTCACTAAACAAATGATTGTGAGCCAATGGCTATCTATATTGGATAGGGGATTTTATAAGAGTGTGTAGATTGTATGTTGACTTAACAACAGACAAAATTGGCAATTTTTGATTTTGTTTTTCTGCTAAATATTTTTAGAATGTGCATCCCTGTATATATCAGATTGTAAATTTCTATTGTTTATTTTGAGGTGTTGATGTATATTAGAGAAATGCCATGGAATTGAGGGCTAATTGTCCTTTCCCAGGTGAGCAGCTTTAATCCAAATTCATCTCCTTGTTATGCTTTTGAGGAAAAAGAAATATACCAGGAGAACTGACCATGCATTCCCAGCATCTTATATAATTTTTCCTTTACTTCATTTGCTGATATGTGTCTCTTACTTCTTTTCCTTCTACCTTTCTTTTTATTATAAACTGAGCAGTGTCAAAAGCTTTCTATTCTTACTTAGTAATTATTCTTCTCATCCTGTAATGTATCATTTCTTTTTACAGTAGTCTAAAAATAAAAACAATATTGTTTAAATTAATTAAAATTAATTATAATAAACCATTAAATATTATTTAATATATCTTAATCATGTTGAAAAAAAGAATTTGTGTTTTTCAAGATTATAATATAAATACTACTTTTCTTTTCATTACTACATGGAGACATGTATTTCCCAGTATTATCTAGCATACAGTTACAAGTAGTATCCAATTTCATATTTTGTTTTTTGTAGCTATTTTTTTAGTTATTTTTTTGTAGCCTTTATAAAAAATAACATTTCTCTTTTTCTTTGTGGTATGATAAAAATAAAGAGGAAAACCTAATATTGAAACACTATTATACATTTTAAAAAGGCTTAAGTAGACACAATTTAACTTCTTTCTGAAAAAGAGACTTTTTTCCCCCATTCACACTCTGTAACTTGGAAGTGAAACAAGAGAAAGTCTCCTCATGCCTGACAAAAGGAATTCTGTCAATGAAAGTGACATCAACAGGATACTTCAGGTAGATAGTGGTCTCATAATGTCACATGCAAACTCGCTGTCAAATTTATGTCAAGTTATAAAATTAAATATTTGTACCTTTTGTGCATCTGAAAAAGTTGGTAACCAGTGCATCTATTCCAATTTTAATGTGATCATGACATCATGAACTTATTAGCTGATAATCAGTTTGACTAGCATCCTGATAAACTTGTTACAACTGCAAGATATTTTTCAAGGATAGGAGTAAAAAAATCTGTGTTGCAGTAATCTATATAGGATGGAACCAAGACATGGATATATGTCTCCCTTTCATAAATTGCCCTCCCTTTTACAAATATAAATTGTGCTGTCTTTGTGAAATTTTTTTATAGTTTTATTGTTACTAATATTATTTTTCAAAAGTTTTGCCATTTCAATTTTATTAAAGTTTAATAAGCATACTACCCATATGCCTGTCAATAAGCCTTTCTCTCCAATTCCATTGTTTGATACCTGCAAATTGGCAGAGATGATGAGATAATTGTTTTTATCCAAATCAAACTTTTAAGATTTAGTATAATAAATTTGTATGACAATACATAAGGGCAAATTCAAATTCTCTATTCAATTATTATTCCATTATGTCCTATGTGGCAAAATATCCAAAATCACTAGATTAATTTGAATTTGAATGTGTGCATTTTTATTGTACATTGGACTGCGGCTGTGCAGATTTCATGAATTCACTTTAATATCCTATCATCTGTTTTCTGGCTCCCTCCTAGGGGTGGACTTAAAAAGTTTTAGCAAAGGGTTTTCTGCCCAGTTGCTGGGTTTGTGTGGCCATGGTGGGCGTGGCCTGGTGGGTCTCCTGCACCAAGGTGGGTGGGGTGTTTTTGTCCTCCCCGGGCTCTGGAGGCTTTCCTTGAGCCTCCAGGAGGGCGAAAATGGCCTCCCCAGGTTCCGGAGGCTCTCTGGAAACTGGAAATGGGCTCATTTCCGGCCTTCCCAAACTTCTGGGAGGCCTGTTTTTTGCTCTCCCCAAGCCTCCATGCACGCTCTGCACTTATCTGCATCCAAAACGGGCCACATGGGGACTGCTGGGAGGGGCAGGGTGGTGTGGGTGGGGCTGGCCAGGAGTGGGATTTGGGAGCTCTCCGAACAGCACAGAATCTTCGCTAGGGGCTCTCCCGAACTCCCGCAAACCCCCAGCAGCCCACCCCTGCTCCCTCTCACTCCCAGATCCTGTTTCTTGATGATCAGATTCTTCTCTAACACCTCTAGATGTTAAAATGGCATGATGTAACATTTGAACTAAGCAAAATATAATATTTCCATACTATAGTTTTGGGGAAGTTTTTATGTATTTGCACAAGCCAACCAATTAGTTTGTTAGGGTTGAAACAATTTTAGAAAAGAAAAACAGTATGCCATGGTCCCTTGAAAGCTAAATTCTGGCAGGTATTTTTCTCAGCTGCGTTCAAATACAATATTATCCTCCAGGGATACAAGGAATCAGGAAATTGTGGATTGAAACAACATAGCACAACCTCTGACTATTTTGTGGAAAACTTACTCTCACTATTAGATTAAAATGTTATTTTAACATATGTGCTTCTAATCAATTGCTGTGGGAAAACTCCATTCAAAACTTATTTGCTTGTTTTGTTGCAGATGCTTTGCAACATAATTATGCTTTTTATTACAGTTATAATATTTTTGAAGATGATTTTTGCTGTATGTGTAGGACCCAGGTAAGAAAACCTGCATTACTAATTGTGCTTGGCCAGTATAATAATTTATGATCCAAAAATACTAGCCTTGCTTCATCAATCTGTCTGTATGTAGGATTTTATTTTTTGAAAAAGTAACAATAGCAAGCCTTGATGTGCTAGTTGAGAGATAGGAAAACATATTATCTATCCTTGACAAGTTAGTAGAAGACCTTGTGTGACAAGTAAGCCTTGGGTGTCTTTTGGATTATAGCCTTTGTGTGAGTCAACACACTTTATTTTGTTTTGCTGATTATACTTGCACAAATGTGGTTAAAAGAAAGGAAGAAATGGGATTTTTAAAGGTGTTCGTCTTTGATTGTTGATCCAAAAATGACTGAGAGGAAAACATAATTATTTCTTAGTAGAGCACTGTCCTGTGCCTTGGGGAACTCTTCATGAATGTGGTCTATTCATTGCATCCTTGCTTTCTTATTGTACATATTGGGAGGAAGGAAAATAATTGTTCCAAGCCACTCTCCTTTCAGTAAAATCCTTAAATCAATGATTGAATGAATTTTTCAGATGAAAATGCTGCTCAGTGGATTACAAGCTGCTACCTTTCATATCAGTCCTCTCCCATCTTAAAATTTCTTTATTATATCTTTTTAAATTTCTTTTCACCCTATACATCAATTAGTTTTTATTTTTTTCAGATGACGTTTGTCTTCCCCAGCACCAGCTGTGTATTGTTTGAAGATCCTGTGATCTATACCTCAAAGGAAGATTTTTTTTTCAATGCACTGGAAAAAAAACACTGTTCATTAAAAAAATTACTTGGAATATATCTGTATCTGTAAGCAGCAGTCACATGAAGATTCAGGAGAGCATAGTGTTGATCTTGCTTAATTTTAAGGCCGCAAATTCCTGGGTGGGGTAGTTGTTATTTGTCAGTAAACACACATAGCTCCAATTGTACAATTTGATGTGAGTGTAGCAATTCATAAGTCTTCTAAACACATTGTTATTTATTTTTTTCACAATGTGTGTGATAGGCTATTGAATGTTGGGATTCAGTTTAGAATATTTGCATTACCCTATTATTTTAGTTTATTTATCAATGTAGATTTCTGTCTTGAATGTTGTACGTTCAAAGTAGACCTGTGTTGTACATAAAGTTTGTGAATATCACTGATTGTATTTCAAGATAATAGTTGAAATTCTAAGTGTGCAGCTCTTTTTTATATTAAAAATGTCTTTATGAGTTCTAAGGTTCCTGCTTCTACCACACTACATAGTCAATCTCTGTTTTGTTTTTGATGTTAATTCCCTTTTCAAAATTCTGCTGGTTTTTTTCCCACCTCCCTCTCTCCCAAAATATTGGATATATTAATAGATTATATTAATAGATTTCTATTTTCCACAAATATTTTGAACAGCCACCAAAGAGCTGGCTCCATAAACATCACAGAGGCATATAATTCAAAGGAGCAGTTTAGGTTACTGAATATTAATACTCTGCTCTGTGCAGAAATCCAAACACAAGCAGCCCAGATAGATTAGTGTCTAGCTTCTGATTGAATCCATCCAGCAAAGGGAAACTTATCACCTCCTTTGGTAATTAGATGTTCTATTGAGCTACTTATTATTTACAGGCTTTTCCTAATATTCAATTGAAATCTATCTTGTGTAACTCAGAGACATTATTTCCTATCCTAACACTGGAATGATAAAGAGCAGGTATTGACTTTCTATGCATCGGTATTTCAAGTGCTAAAAAATACTATCACCTATATTTCATTGTCTTTCTCAAGAAATATTGCCACTCCTTTTAAGAACTAATTTCCAGCCTACTAGTCATCTTCATTATTGGTCTAGTGCCCTGAATCCCTCTTAAAAATCAGTTGTACAGAATTGTGCCAGGTCTTTAACTGAAATCTGACCTAAACACATTGCAGTTGAATATAAAAACCTATGATTTGAAAACTGATCTTCTACATATGCTTTTTTAAACAGCTGTTTTATACTGCTCATATTCAGCTTGTTATCTTTACAGTTCCACGAGTTTTTCACATATGCTGTTACCAATCTCTTCTACTATATACAATACCTCTGAATTTGACTCCCTTTTCTTTAATGAAGAAGTTTGCATTTATCTTGGTTCAAATTTAAAGTTATTTTCAGCCCTAATCAATCCACATGTTTTGTTCCTGTGTTCAAAAATGTTATCTATCCACCCAAGATTGTATCACTTCCAAATTTAATAAGCCTTCCCTGTATTTCTTTATTCAAGCAATGCCAACCACAGAGCTAAACTCACTGGCACTTCACTTGCTACCTCAGTCTGAGAAGAAACGATTAATGGGCACTATTTGAGTATGGTATTCAAGGTAACTGTGGATTCATCCGATAGATATGCCATCCCTATTCACAGGAAATTGATCTTCTCAGTTAAGAGTCTCAAATCCAGATTTTTTAAAAAAAGATAGTCATGGTCTCTTCTTTGTTGCAAATCAACTAGTTTATCCAAAACTTCTTGATGAGCAAATTGGGAGTGGGGAATCTGTCTAAAAGGACTTAGCTCTGTATACCGTGCCAGTTTAACTTTTATATCAGAGATAATTGTTATAAAAATCTGTGTTATAGCCATAATAGGACATATTACATTGTTGGCGCTTCTTAATTAAGAAAATGATTTGTGGAAAATATGTTAGCGATGTATGAAATTATGAATGTTGCAAAGAAAAATTTAAAATTTAGTTGAGAAGATAAAGGAAATTCAGTGCAAAATTAACCTATGCAGATGGCTGCCACAAGCAGTGTGTGTTTTTGTGTATTAAATTTTTACTCCATCTTTTCTCTAGGAGTTCAAAGTAGCAGACTTAGCATCTCATTTTTTTTCTTATGGCAATCAGTTCTGGAGCTTTTATTAGGATGAAACCATGACTAACCCCAAATCATTAAGTGGGTTTCTGTGGCTGAGGGTGGGCTTCCACCAGTTTCCTCAGCCGTAGACTAAAATATGTCTGTCTGTTAAATGATAATTAAGAATTTTTTTTAAAAAAACAAAGGGTCTTTTCTTTGGCCTAGCTTGTCAAATTCTTATTTACTAATTCTGTGGAGAGCTGATTTCCATACATGGCCCTTGAAGCTGTCCATCTAACTCAGCAGGAAACCATACCTCAATTACGCAAAGAGAGCAATCACCAGAATCACAAGGGGCAACTATCTGGAAAGAGCAATCAGCAATCTCATCATCTCCTTCAGTCTTCTCCTGTCTTCCTTCCCTCTCATCTGTCTTTTTACTCTCATCAATTGAACTTCTGTATCAATCTACCTCTTTCTGCTCTGTGGGTGAAATTTCTTCCACTTAGTTATGATTTAATTAGTGATCAAACATCGTAACAAGCAATTTATAAGCAACATAATAGATTCTGTGATTATACATAAGCCAACTGTATTCTAAACATAGGAAAAGAATAATTATAAAAACCAAGCAAAAGAAAATACCTCACAGGACACACACACACCCCCAACGGTGACCTGGTTTGGATCTCATTCCAACTGTCTAGGCTGAATAAGTTGTCATTTAAAATTCCTCACAAAGCTCGGTTGTAATGTTATTAGAACATTAGTGTATTTTAAAACAGTAGTCTGTTGTGGCTAGAAACATCCCAGACAAAATGTTCTTTTCAGACTTCTCAATCCACCATTTAGCCCAAAACAGGAACATTACATTATAGTATTGTATTATTTTTCTTTTAAGGGGAAGGAAATAAAGTTGATTACATGTTTGCACTTCCAGGGATTTTTTTTCAGTTAGGATGTAAAATAGTTCTCATTAGTAATTTTCAATATAAAATAAAATACTATAATTGAAATGTTTGTTTTAATTATTATATTTATTTGATGATAAATATTGTTACCTATAAATGGGTGTTGTATTCTAACACGCAAGAGCATCAGATTGGGGTTGGCTAACTATTCTATATTACTTTTCATTTTTAACAAAAAAGGAAAATAAGAAATGTATTTTGTTGTTGTTAAGAGTACGATTATTTATTTAAGCAAATGGCATATCATACATGGACTAGCAATATATATTAACATTTCATCTATTTTATTGTAAATAAAACATAAATGTTAAAAAAAATTCTATATTCAAATACCAATATCTAGGCCATCTAACTATTGAAGCACGGCATCGTTTATATTTAAAAAATCAGATACTAGACCACTTTACAGCCAGTCTTGATGTAATCTGCAATTTGACATGGGATCCGGCAATCACACTGAAGGAAAGATCTTTTGCCCCATTTATACAGAGAGTCCTGGCAGATGCCATGTAAGGTGTGAATTCTATTCAGGATTGCCCATTGCTGACACGGTAGTTCAAAGCCTGGCGCCTTTTTTGTGAGGTCATTTATATGCCTTCCTATGTCTGGGCATTCAGCAATCTATTTGGCTTTCCATTGGCTATTAATATTCTTTTCAAAGGATGTGCCTATAAAACAAAAATGTAAAAAGCCATGGGTCCAGAATGTATTCCTCTTTTAGAGAAGGAGCTGAAAGATATTGCATATATTTAACAGAAATAAACTAAACTAAAATCATTACTAGCCTCTTTACAGAATAATTTTTCCCCAGATTTTGTTCTATTGTACTTTATTAATTTATTTGATTCCTTTTGTTAGTTTTTATTGTTTTTAATCTATATCTATATATGTATCTATATGCCATGGGTGAATAGGCAGCAATATAAATTAGTTAATTAAATAAATAAATAATGCTGTAATAATATTTTTTCTTATTTTATAACCTCTCTATGCTTACATTGTTCATTAAAATATATTTGAACTATATAAGAAATAATAGTCTTCAGAACAAAATCTGTTGAATGAGATAATTGCATGGAAATAACCTTGCACTAAATAATATTTAGTTATCAAATCTAAAATGAAGTGGTTTTAATAATGCCACCTATCTTTTATAGAAGAACTTCCAGTATCTCTGTTCCTTATTATTATATTTGCATTTTTTTTAAGATAGAAGGCAATATATCTAGAGGAAATGCTACTTATAAAAATGTGATTTTAATTTGCCTGATAATTTTTACAAAGTAAAAACTCAAAATGTCACTCCAAACTTTATAATCCATTTTGTTTCTCTTTATAGCTTGTTCCTTTAGTACCTTGGATCTGATTTGTCGTTGTCTTATTATTATCTGCTTATAGAAGAATTGTTCTTTTTTAAAAACACTAGGTGATATTTTATATTCATTTGAGGAAGGAAATAGCTTTGATGATGTAATATATAGGATCTATAGGACCTATACAGGACAGGTAGTGCTCAACTTACAACAGTTCATTTAGTGACTGTTCAAAGTTACAACAGCATTGAAAAAAGTGACTTATGACCATTTTTCACACTTACAACCATGACAGCATCGACATGGTTATGTGATCAAAATTCAGATACTTTGTCAGGATTCTGGCAGTTACTCCAATTAGATCATGAGCCTTGAGCCACACTCCCAAAACTGGCGTGTATTTATAATGGTTGCAGTGTCTGGGATCATGTGATCACCTTTTACAACCTTCTGATGAGCAAAGTCAATGGGGAAACCAGATAAACTTAACAACTGTGTTACTAACTTAATTGAAATGATTCACTTAACAACTGTGGCAAGAAAAGTAATAAAATGAAGCAAAATTCACTTAATAACTTTCTTGCTTAGAAACAGAAATTTGGGGCTTGATTGTGTCTGTAGGTTGAGGACTACCTGTACTTTAATCTACATTTTATGAAAAGCTACTTGGAATTTGCCAATTAATTGATCCTCCTTTAAGTTCATTTCATAGCTAAATACTTTGGCTAAATGAAGCCTTGGTTCATAGCCTCCCAGAGTCACTTCAGACAGTAGGATGGGCAGCATATAAATGTAATAAATAAACAAATGATACTGTGCATCTGTTTAGTTCATTCAAACCACTTTTAACAGATTTAACTGAGTCAGTCAAATGTGCAAGGCTTCCTGTAAAGATGCCAGATGGGCTCCTCGGTTTCCACTGCTAGTCCAGGCTGGGATTTATGTGATGATAGGAAAAACATCTACTCGTTTAAAATTTCACACTGCCTGAAAGTGGCACTTTACAAATGTAGCACAGTAGGTGGCATGACCTTGATGGCCGTGTCAGCTAGGTGGTTTATCCCTCAGCAGTTTATCACAATTCTGGAAATAAGATTAATTAGACCATTGAACATCAGAAAAACTGTTTCTGTAACACAATCTAGTAAGCTCTGAGCAAAGTCAAGATGTGGATCACAGTTCTTTGTTTAGTCATCTCTGTTGCCTACTAGATGCCACAAGGATTTTGGAACTTGACAGCAGCCAACTGTTTGGCTATAAGAGAAAGTGTTTGGTTGAGGAACAAACAGACTTTTAAAATATTATCTTCATTTTTAAAAAAAATAACTAGTTATTTTACAATAGTCTTAATTCTCTTCAAACACTGGCACTAAATAAGGAAGAATAATTGTCAACAGCCAATGTGTTTGCTAGTGGGTTACTATTCTGAATATCCTTGGGAAGGGGAAAGGTTTTCTTAGAAAATATTATTAAAAGTAATATGTCTGTATTGCTAACTGCTTGAGAAATCCAGATGGCCAGGTCATCAACTTCCTTGCAAGCAGAGGCCCTAAAAAGTTGTTTTTATTCCCACACTGAGTAGTATAATAAACATTGCTATATCACAGAGCGAAAGAGGTTGATGTTAGTATCAATGAAGAACAAACACTGGTAGCCTACAGATGAAGCATAAATGTTAAACAGCTGAGTTGCTTCAGCTTTGTTTTCCTTCACCAATTGGTTTTAGACTACTATATAGAATAGGTTGCAATGGTTAATTCATCTAAGTGGAAGCAAGCTTCATTAAACATTGTGAGCTTTACATTCATTACTTATAAATCTGATTCACACACACTGCTAAGTCTCTGTTTTTTGTTTGGCTCTGATTTAGCATGCTGCAAGAACATAACTCTTGAAATTTTAAACTCTGGGTTTTGGCTTAGCATGATGCATGAACCAAATCATTAACCTAAAGTGCAGCCCTACATGTTAAATTTGATTTAAAATTAGATTTGAAATTTGCAAGGCCTAGACTCTGTTCCAGCATAATAAATGGCATTAAATATTAATGTAGCCAGTTTGGTTTTGTTTAATTTGTTGTGTAAACCAAACAATTGTTTTTATTCAGTAAAATATGATCAAGCAAATTAGTGGCTAGCACAGTATGTGAATCCTGTTAATGTGTTGTCTTCAGATGGTAACTCCTAAGAACTGGGCTTTGAAATGCTCAGTGTACTGTATTGTTTTTTTATTCATACATAAGCAGAAGTAATCAAAAAGCAGCAATGTGAGATTCTGTTTCTTATTTTTTATGGTATGTTCCTTTAGGTACTCATTAAATCACTCCACAAAACAGATCTAAAAATGTTACAGGAAACCTTTAGAGTCTCTTCAGAGAACTATTGAATGAAATCTCAGAATCTTAATCCTGAGTGCCGCAGTTGAGCTATATGGAGACCAAGTGCAGTAAAATAATTGAAGTGTTGGTCCAGAAGAGATCTATGTTCAGGTACACCCTTAGCCAAGGAAGTACATTGGGAAATTTTAGGCTAGTTAAACTTTCTCAATCTAACTGGCCCTCACAAGAATGATGTTACAGGAAAAAAAATGGGAGGGTTATTTTGAACACCAAATGAAAGGCAGAATATCAGTCCAATCTTTATGTGTATCGTAAAAATACATTTAAACAATATATGAATTCCTAGATCGAGTAAGAAAATGTAGTTTTTATACAGTATATGGTATATCATTTGAACAGTTACACAATTGCACAATTGCAAGCAAAGAATATCTGATTGACATAAAGAAAAAAAAAAGTAAGAGACTTGATTATTTTAACACTTAGATTTCAACTATGCAGTTATACAGTGAAATGCCTAGTACACAGAACAGTAATTGTGAAACTTAAAAAACCAGTATTCCTTCTTTTGGTATTAGGTTTGCAGTATCCATGGGACTCTATTAGTATAAAAATGTTAACATTAATACCTCACATAACTTTTTATAATTTACCCACTGACACAAACCTTATCCAGAACACACCTATTTACCGATCCATTTTTCAACTTGTGATGAAATATCTTGCTGCATCCAGAGAAGCTTCCAAAAGTGTAGATATTCAACACTAGATATAGCAAGTAGATATTCAAAATTGTTGTTGTGTGTTTCATGATTTAATTTAATTTAATTCATACCTTTGCAAAAATATACTTTCAGCACTTAGTATACCATATTATTAACATATTCCAATAATAGTGCTATGCCAAAGAGATTTTTGTCCTACATCTCTTTTCCCCTCAACCCTTCATTGGGTACATGAAAATGCACCAAAGAACCTATTTATAGGTAAGATTGTTTGATTACAGGTGCTGAGCAAATATTTCCAATTGAGATTAGTTGGAGTTTCAGTGTCTTCCTGTCTCTGAAAATATCTATGGTGCTTTCAGTCACACTTAACTAGCTTTAATGTAGCAGGAGATATGAAGTCCTTATTTGTTTGTTTACTCAGTTATTAGGCCAGGGAAGTGAAAAAGGATGGCTAACTGGTATAGTTCATCAGGTTGGGAAGGTCATGGGATAAAAAAGAAAAGCCGCTTGATTGGGAGGCTCACATGCAGTCTAAAAGGTCACAAAGCTTTGAAGCTGTAGCCATCAAATCAGGTAACGATTTACAGAGTTGTTCAGCAGACTTACTTTCACAGGTCAGCAGAACTTAATTTAAACCAGAACACAACCTATTTGAACGTTTCAACTTGAGTGTTTACAAATGTAGACTAATGCTATATAGTATGTGCATTGTATCAGTGTGTAAGAGACAGATTAAGGAAATATTGTTATTAACAGTAAAAATAATAGTAACAATTACTACATCTTTTAGGATGCAAAACTTTTCAAGGCAGTTTGTAAGTAAGATGGAAACACATTCTTAAAAATCCCAGTAAATAATTCATCGTACAACAAACCATTTGGTTTTTCAACAGGACAGTTGTAGCCCTGTAGACTGGAGATGAAGACAGTAAGTCTCCCACCTTTCTCCCTTTCCATCTTTCTCTCTCCTGGAATCCTGTGCACAGGGTGATTAGTAGAAGAGTAGATGCTGTCTGAGTACAGTTAGTGAATTCCTATTCCAGTACAAGCTTACAAATGCACAAATGGATGCATGCATTCCTCTTACTTGTTCTAATTGCATCTTTTTCATTCAAGCTAGGAGCCAGTATGGTATATCATTTCATAATCTCAGTAGTTTAGCCCAAAGAAAATTCCCTTGCTGATGGTGATGACTCCCACAGGCACCAGAAGTGTCGGAGTGACAATATTCCTCTTCTTCACCTGGGAATGGAAAAAACACAAGAGCTGGGGAAAGTGGCAGAAAAAAACAAGTTGATATAATTGCCCTTACCACCATCCCATTATATTGTAGAAACATGTCCAGCAAAAAAAGCTACTTGTGAAAGCATGTGTTATTATTGCATAGATTATAACTGTTGATGATGTATCTGTAGTCTTGGAGGATTGTTGTGCAAAACTATTCACTGAAGGAGTTACAAGACTGTAAGATCATTAAATAGCAGGCAGGCCCTGGAATTCGTGCTAGTAAATTGAAAAAAAAATTGTGCTGCTACTCAACACAATAATAAGGGAAGGAAAGGAATAATGAAATTGAATAGGCCTTTTTCAAAAATGCTTCCAACATGTTGATTCCTGACAACACGTCTGTTTTTGTAAATCTTTCACCTAAGGTAAGGGCTTACCACACAGTGGAATGTTCATCCTTATCATAAATTAAAAAACTACCAAACTTAGATTCATCTCTTATTCAAGCACGCAGAAATCTACAGCAATCTTAATTGGCTATCACACTGTCTTCACATAACACCCTTTTTCTGATTAACTGAATCTTGGTTCATTGAATTAGACCAATTTTCAGGATTTTCTCTATGGTTCAACCCATAATTGACAGCATGGGTTAGATTTACACAAGATAACATAAAAAGTGATGTGGCTCAAGGTGTCAAATGGACAAATGCATTGCATTCTTAGAAAAATAATCAAAGGTGCCTATCTAACTCATAGGATAAATGGAAAAAACTGCATGGGAATTAGGGTTTGTAGCCTCCCTGTTATTGGAGTACAAGGCATATTTTCTCCAGATGAGCTGTTCAGAGCCTCCAGTAGTGGCAGGTGCTTCAGTCTCTCATTCAATAGGCTGGGCTTTTTCTAATTCTTATAGCTCTGTAGTGATGGAAAATAGCCAGATTGATGACCAAAATACGCACACACATAATCTCATAATCAGGTTTCTTGGCAATTCAAGACAGTTAACTGTGCTGTTTTTCACTGGTAGTTCTTTACTCGTTTTTGCAGACCCAGTCTGAAAGTTTTTACTAGTTTTTTATTTATGTTGCCAATGATCCCAATAGAGTATGATTTTTTTTTCCAAATATAGAATGATATCTGCCTGAATATGCTTTCCTGAAGATACCTTCCAGCAATGTTACTTTCAAGGGATGGACATAATGGCATAATCAGTTTTAACAGAAAAATGTCACTGCTGTATGACAAATATTAAACTTAGATGAGCTTAAAGTTTAGTAAGATACTCTGATAAAACCTTAAAAGTGTCACCTGGTGCAAACTTTGATTGGGATGGTATTAAGTCTTCTGCTTTGATCATGGGTTGGAGTAGATCTCCAAGATCCCTTCCACCCCTATGATTCTATGAACTGAGAAATCCTACACAATTGTCTTGCTGCATCTCAGTTGTATATTCTAAGTAAAAACAGCAAGTTTGAAATTTTCTTTACTGCATTTTGGAACATAAGTGCTTCAAAAATTATACTGTCTTTACAGTACTGGTTATACTTAAACGTTATAAAAAACAAAGAAAAATGAAGAAGCAATTAAAGTTGTTGAATGATGTATCATATGCACTTTTTTCAATTAAGATTTTATTTCAATTAATGAAATTCATTCTGAAAGATAACTTGTGCATTTGATAGTCCCCATATAACAATGAAATTTATTCTAATTAAGTGCCAAAACCTTATTGCATTTGCGTCATGTGCAAAGTTTCTAGAAAAACTTGCTTAACTAATCGAATGAAATATATAGAATACTGAGCTATTAGAAATATCATTAAAAGTTACTACATTTTGCTCTTTTCAGATTACATCAACTAGAGAAATTCTAGCTATAGTCAATGGAAAATTACCTTGCCTTCGTGCTATCCTTTTATTTCCTAAATCATATTGTGCTCTTAAATGCTGCTTTTTGTATCTTTTCTTTAGTATTTTCTCCAATTAATGGCCCAGTCCAAACTTGTTTGGTGTGAAGGCTTATCATATGCTTCAGAGAAGTTATTTTCTGACTGACTGATGGACTTATTTTAGGATTGTTTCCAGGGAAAGTAGTGTTCCTCTCTTGTATCATGCTCAAGAGCACAATGCCTTTTACTGCATTAGAATTTCCCTCCAGTGTTATCTATGCTAGAGATCAGTAGGTCAAGCTTCCATTCTTTACTGCCTTTAATCTTCTTTATGGCCTCCCAGATATGTTAAGACATGCTATGTGAAGACTTAATAGGTAAATTGTTTATTGTCTAGTCTTACAGATTTATATTCTGAATGGGGCAACATTTCACAGTATTAGGCATTGTAGTTTGTAGTTAATAATACAATTCAGTTCCTTGTGATAAAGTCTACATATAGAAACTAACACCAACACTTGTATGTAGGATCAGCTCCACAAGTGCATACCCCAGATGGTAAATCTGCCTGTAACATTAAATGCACATACTACACTTATTTAATTTATTATTGGGTTTACCACATAAGTACATTTGGAACTACAATCTCAAAAATCACTATGTTTTAAATCAAATACTTAGCCCTGCTGTCAACCACTGGTGCTTCCTTTTGCAATGAGAATGATAATGGAGTCTTCTCAACAGGCAGTCTTTGTGATTTGAAGGCTCTTTCTAGACCGGTTTTCAGAAAAAATTACAGATAAAGAGTTTTCTGGCAGGGGGCCTACTTATCTACCGTAGTGCCCATGTCTTGGAAATATTTCAGTCCTTTGCTCTAATGGATAATCTAATATTTTCCTGTTCATTTTGCCCTTTTAGTGGTTCTGCCTTTTTATAATCTGTAAAATTTGGATTCTAGACTTACCTGAAAATTAGGGCCGATTGAAAAGCTTTTGATTCAGTGCCCAGCTTCTTAAAGTTTCTAATCTGCAAAGGCTTTAGCAAATGACTAGAGTTTAAAAAAATATCAAGCAGACATATTTCATTTTTGGCAGTTCTCCAAACAGATTGTTTTTTCAAGCCCCCCTGTTGATTACTGCCAAGAAAAGTGATAGTTTGATGGTGTGGCCTTAACATCAGAAAAACACAGGCTTTTAATTATTTTTATGAAGCATGTTAACTAGTTCTCAACAGAAGCTCCTTGTTATATTTTCTTGTAGTTTAGCATCAAAATCAATGTGCAACAGAGATTTCTTCTTTAAAAATACAACAGTTATGGCTTATAATTAAAAAATAGAGTTCTTATAAGATGGTATGATTTAATTATTTTGACATGTTGGCATTTCTCATTGAAATGGCTCTTCAAGTCCTATTGCTAAAACAACTTTGTATATTACTTCCAAGAAAATAGTACACTGTCATTTAAAGAACAAAAAGTATTGCGTTAAGAATTTATTTATTTGTTTATATGTGTACAAAAATGTTTGTTGTCATGACCTTTAACTGGATAAAACAGTGCATCACAGTACAACAATTGTTGAACCAAGTACCTCAAATGGGCTAATTTACAGAATGTATGCAAAAACCAGGATCTATAATTCTTGAGGGAATGAAATTTGGGGGAGTTGTGGCTGCTTCAGTGCTAATGCCTCCTGCTTTTCTGCTGGGTTGTACCTGCAATTGCATCTTCCTGAACCAAACTGCCTCCATGAGTCCCACTAAACCAGCATCTCTCACACATGCCCAGGCATCCTTCACAATCTGTACCTTCCTCTGCTGCATCTCTGGTGCAGACCCATACACCCTTCCGAACCCACACAGCTTCTCTCATACATCCCCATGGACCATTCCTGATCCACACCTCCACAACACCTGCTTCTTGCCTCCCCCACTCAGCGGCAGCCATTTACCTTCCTCCTGGCCTTAAACTGGCAACTTCCCCACTGACATTCTCACTGAAAGCTTTCCATAAGGAAAGTAAATGGGGAAGCCTGCATTAATTTGAAGGAGGGAGGAAGGAAAGGAAGAAAGGAGAAAAGAAAGAAGGAAGATAATGAAAGGGAGGAAGAGGAAGGAGGGGGAAAGAGGTAGGGAAGGAAGGAAGAAGAAAAGGAAAGAAGGGGGAAAGAAAGGAAGGAAAAGGGGAGGGAGAGAGGGAAGGAAGCAGGGAAGGGAGGAAAGGAGAGAGGGAAGGAAAGTTGAAAGGAGGGAGGAGACAGTAAGGGAGGAAGGTTTCCTTTCTTAGAAACTCAATGGGGAAGCCAGCAGGAATTCAGAAGTTGCTCCTGCTCCCACTGTTTTTCGCCCATCTGTGGTCATTCTGTTCCTCTGTTTAATTAATGAAATATCTCTGAAACAGTGACCCAACAGGGCATGGGTTGTCAGGTATGACCTAAATCTTAATTTCCTTGGAAGGTATTTGCTCAGCATTACAAAATTATAAATTTTAACTCAGCATTCAGGTGACAGGGCACTGGACCAGAAATGCATACGTTTATAAACTTTCATTTTTTTCTAATTGACAATGTAATGCAAGAAATCCATCATCAGCATCTCCTACTGATTCTTCCGCTTATTTTACATCAGATAAAGGGAACCTATTTGTATTGGTAGGCACTTTTTAAATTTCAAGAGGATGTCATTGGCATGCCCTCATAAAATGATTACCTATATTATAAATGGGAGTTGCCTATAAACAAAACGGAGTCAAAGTTCACAAACATGCATGTTTCAGAAAGGCAACTGAGGACGCTGCTGCCGCCACTCCCTCTAGTATCTCTGATGCTGTGTGCCTCCTTACTTAACTTTTATCTCACAGCTGGCACATACCCAAACAAAACACTGAACGACTGTTGCCAATCATTTGTGCTAAATGATTTCTAAATATGCTCATGGAGCTTAAAATTATCCTTGTAAAAGCAAACAGAAATTTGTAGGTGCTTACGTTTGCTTTTCTGTATACCAGTTTCCTATTTCTTTTATTAATGAAATGTTTCTACAAAGGGAAATTAAACTCAGATGGGGCAGTGATCCTGAGAAGTGTAAAAGGAGGTGTCTACAAGAACAGATGCCCAGAGGCACTAAATTAACTCCTGCTCTTCAAGATCAAAGCTTTCTGGGAAGGATGGGTAAAACCTATTGAAACTGTAGAGAAGATTTTAATATTTTAAGAAAAAGATTTTATTTAACAAAGATTTGATTCTACGCTATACAAAAATTGATACTGTTTTTATGGTGAAATATTTATGTCTGTCGAGTAATGAAAATCAAAATGAAATAATATTCATTTGCTTGGCTAATCTCTCATTTTCCCACAATCACTCTTCTCCAAAACATGTATTTGATTTGCAGGGGAAAACATGCATTCAATTTTCCCTGTAATATAAATAACAGATTTGAGGGAAGAATACAAAACTCAATTTGTAAAATTAAAGGGCTAAACAAGTCAACAATACTGTGAATATAATTAACATATTAATGTTGTAATAGTTTGTGTTCTTGGTTCATTGTCTTGTTTTATAATAAATGGTTTTTATTGTTTGTTGTTCTTTTTGTATAACATTTTAAATTTCTTTAGTAGGTAGAACACTATTGAAGTAAAATAAACACCATAAACAAGAGTAAGAATCTGGGAGGGAGGGTACCAAGGGGTGCCAAGTGACAAAACATATGTCTTGATCCAAACCTTGGCTTTTGAACTTTGGCTAGATATTGACATGCAAGTAGACCAGACTAGGCTTTGTGCTGTGGCATCACCAGATTCATCTGTCATTTGTTTTGTTGTTATGGCTTGCTATGGACACATACTGCAGCTGTATCTTTAAAGATTACCAGTCATTGATGCCCTACACTACCATTATCTTATTCTAAAAGTGACAATGAATCCCAAAATAGATTGTGGCACATATAATATCAGCATAGTAATTGAACACATAATGATATCATTAGTTCTACTAATTTATTTATTCTCTTTTGTTAATGACTTTAATAAATTATGGATCAATTAATACATTTAACTCAACCAAAAATAAAGAAGTCAGCTGATCATATGATATAACAGGTTGTTTCCTTCTAGATGTTTGTCGAGTTATATAACCTTTGCTATGAGTCTGGTCATATCAGCTCTAGTTACAATTCCATGTGGTTTCCAGCAGGGTTCTTTATCTTAGTTATTTGACACTAGTCATTGATCTATAGTTGCTTTGTTTAATATAAAGTTAAGAAAATGAGTAATTGCCATATGTTCATGAATGGGGTGCTAAATTCTTATCTTATTCCTTTCTTCCTAAAATGAAGATAGGTGCATACTTTTAGTTGACCATTTTTTTTCTGAAAGCAATTGCTAAAGTCTTTCAGGAAAGAAATAGATGCTATACCCGCATTCAAAATGCTTCAAAATAATGTGTTATCCCTGATCATTTTAAACCTATAGTATACAGTAGATTTTTTTTCCTAGGGTGTTTCCAAAGGAATAAATAACACTGTCTTTCATAGTAGTATCTGATCCAATCTCTTCCATTTTTTGGGTTAGGCTTCTAAAAAGCTGATAGCTATATTAAACAAAAATTGAAAGTAAGCAAATATTTGTACCATAAAAAGGGCACACAGAAGTTCCACTAAAGGGGAAGAGAGTCAAGAGATTGTATTTTTATTTTGGGATTTTAATATTCACATTATAGTTCTTAATGTAAAAATGGTTCAGTACAAAGGGAGAAAAAGAAAACTTGTTATATATTATGAGGCTTTACTCTCATCAGAATAAATTCATTTTAATTGTATTTCAGAATGATTAAGTTCATACTACTGGTAGTAAAATATCTGTAGAGTAATAAGAATGGAGCAATTGTAAATGTAAGCATGAACCTGTAGGAGAAGAAAATAGGGATTTTGGCTCATTTCATTATATTCCAGAGACTTGGGTTGACTTGAGATGTAACTATGGATAGCACTTTATCATAACATCGTATGGCAACTTGTCTAGCTTTGGGGCTAGATCCAGATGAAGGAGCATTGTCCAATAACAAGCAAGGTTATGAAGAAGACCAAAAAACCCAGAGTACAAAAAGGTATAGTTTTTTTTACTTCCCTACACCATCAGCTTTAGAAAATATCAGATCTTGCTTTTGAAAGAAAACAAAAAATTGAACAAGGACAGGGAATATGAAGAACCCAAAATTCACGACAGTTTCTTTTGTAGCCCATTTCCAAGAAAACTGAAAAGCATTACAAAATGTTAGAACGGGGCTCTCCAAACTTGGCAACTTTAAGACTTGTGGACTTCAACTCCCAGAATTCTCCCAGCATAGCTGGCTGAAGAATTCTGGGAGTTGAAGTTTACAAGTCTTAAATTTGCCAAGTTTGGGGACCCCTGTGTTAGAAGAAAAACTCTTCTAGACTTTCATCTTTAAGAATAAATAATACTATAGAGCAAATTGTAGTTTTCAAGAGGCTAGATTGCCTATTTTTCAATATGTTCATAGTTCCAAAAAGGAGAGAGATTTGACGAGACATTTGGAACCTAAGGGCACTGGACAATTACATTGGACTACAACTGAAGCTACCATTTTGAACATTTTTTTACATCAGTAGAACTATCTAAGGTGCACCTTTATCTTTTCTTCAGATCAAAACACTGCAGGTTCTTCATGTTTCCTTAAAGAGAGTAACCGTTTAAAACCAGGGCCCTTCCATTTCAACCTACATTGGTACCCAGATAGTTCACAAAAGTAATGGCAGTATTTAGACATCTGAACGGGTCCATAATTATGGATACCCTGACAATTTGTTCATGATTGTGCATCAATCATACTATTCAGCCCATGTGCAAATGAGGAAGGGATTATGGAATTTGAGGAAATTTCTTGCCTTCCTCAGGACAGATTTTGTAGCTGGGGGTTCTAATAAACACTAAGCAGAAGAGAATTTTGTTTTGCTTAGTCTCAAGAACACATTGTGGGACTCCTGACATCTAGGAGGAAATTGCTCATGGGCCTTGAAAAACTACAGAAAATGATAATTGTGGCATGGGAGTCTGTATTGCGGGCATTTGGTCAAGGATCACATTGTGACAAATGCCAACTTAACTGATTGTGTAACTCATTCGATGAACCACTTTACTCGGGCATTGATCCTATTATGAACCCCATGAATTGGAGTTTGGGTTAGTGTATTTGAGGTTCACAACTCTGGCTCACGCAATGGAGAGGCATTTTGGATGGGCAAGATTTCTAAAGTATTTACATTAACAGTCAGGGGACTACAAATCAAAGGGACTCCAGAGTGGGGTGGCATCTGTTAAGCAAGTGGAAATCAGAAGACAAATTGAGCCAACAGAGCTTTTCTAAGGCCGACTAGGGCTTCATCCTTAGCATTCCAAAAAACCTGCAGGTTATCAGTTTGTTGCAGCAGAAAATTAGTTGGTTCTTTTCTTGTTTTAGAATGATGAGATAAACATAATTAATGCCTTGTTGCTCTTTGGCCAGAGAGATTACTGTCTGTGTTTGCCGGTTCCTACCTTGAGAAAAATAATTCACAAAGATGCTTGGAGCACGAATGAACTTAATCATTTTTTTCTGGCTTTGGAAGTCTTGGTTCTCAGCTTTAATTATGAGCTTGGTTCTCAGCTTTAGTTTAGTAGTAGAAGAATAGCAAAAAAAAATTGCGTTCAAACTTTCTAAGTCAGGGCAACTTCCTTCACCCCAAAAACACAATGGCATCATCTTTGTGCCAAGAACTTCAATAGGAACACCTTCTGAAGACCATCTTAGCATGCAGTTGATCAAGCATGGTGAGAATGTACTGGAGAGGATTGCATTTCAGAGCTGCTGGATTTTTTTCATGCTGAGTTGGACAATGATTTGAAGGAGGCACAGATCTTAGAATCAAAGAAGATGTAAACAGAAGCCAGTGGGACAATTGGGAATTGAGTGTGTGTGTTTTGGATAGGGGGGTCCTTAAAGGGTTGAAACAGTTTAGCTTTGAGTGGAAAAGATGGAATTCTTTCCTGTCAGGTTCATTTTATGGTGCCAAAATGCCACTGCACAGAAAATCCATTTATCACTCATTTGGGAACTGTTTTTATGACCTACTGAGCCATAGGTAGCCATATTTGAGCCTAGCACATTACATTAATCCAGCCTGCATAATTAATACTTCACTAGATCATACAAACTAGGAGATTTAATCAATTAATAAACCATGATTCAGTTAACCATATGTAAGCAATATGCGAACCAGCCAATCATTCTGTCACTAACAGCTACAATTTAGAATCGGGGAAATCATTTTGAAACCTCAGACTTTGGTGGCAAAGTAGAGATGCCACCAACATTATAGTCTGCATTCTTGTGTGAAATGTCATTGTTGATTTCCCAAATGCTGTATTTGCCAAGTACCTTAAATCCCTGCATAGGACTTACAAGGGAATAGGCAGAACCTTTTTATACTATAAATACTGAGTAAAAAAGAGAAAGAGCAATGTTATCGGTTAAGTGTCTGGAAGGTTATTATTGCCTTGTGTTGCTGGGTTCTCAAACAATTTGGTTGGCACCCTCTTGGGATTTGGCTGAATTGTGCCAGGAATCCTAGCTATACATGAACTCGTGGAGTTGTCCTAACTTGTAGAGACATTAGAGACCTTCAAAAGTAGAGACCTTCAAATTTCTAGGTTCTATCATATCACAAGACCTAAAATGGATACCTAACTTCAAAAACATCATCAAAAAAGCACAACAAAGAATGTTCTTCCTGCACCAATTCAGAAAGCTCAAACTGCCCAAGGAGCTCCTAATACAGTTCTACAGAGGAATTATTGAGTCTGTCATCTACAGCTCTATAACTGTCTGGTTTGGTTCTGCAACCAAACAAGAGAGACACAGACTTCAGAGAGTAATTAGGACTGTGGAAAAAAGAGTTATTACTAACCTGCCTTCCTCTGAGGACCTGTCAAAAAGAGGGCTGTGAAAATATCAACAGACCCCTCATATCCCGGACATAAACTGTTTCAACTCCTTCCCTCAAAACGACGCTATAGAGCATTGCACACAGAACAACTAGACACAAGGACAGTTTTTCCCGAATGCCATCACTCTTCTGAACAAATAATTCCCTCAACACTGTTCAACTACTTACAAAGTCTGCACTATTACTATTAATCTTCTCATCACACCTTATCACCCTTCCCCTCCCACTTGTGACTGTATGACTTAGTTGCTTGTATCCTTGCTGTTTATATTGACTGTTTCCTAGTATAATTTGATTGCTTATTGACCCTAATCATTAAGTGTTGTACCTGATGATTCTTGACTCTTGACGAATGTATCTTTTCTTTTATGTATACTGAGAGTATTTGCACCAAGACAAATTCCTTGTGTGTCCAATCACACTTGGGCAATAAAGAATTCTATTCTATTCTATTGTGTTTTAAATGCTACTATTACCAGAACTGTGTAATTGGCCCATGAAAGGAAGCGGTTCCTGAAAGCCATGCAGTGCTCGCTTTCACAACGGTTAAGAAAACAGGCAGATAAAGGATGGGCTTAAACCGAGCGCCCTTAATAAGTTCCATAAAATAAAAAAAAAGCTTCCCCCACCCTCCAAACTTCGCCCAGGTCCTGGCGGGCAGGGCAGTGGAAGCAAACGGTGGTTGGTCCGCCGGGCTGTCCTTCTGGCTTCCCTGTTCCACTGTAGCTCTGCCCATACCTGCTGGCGGAGAGCCGCTTTCGGGGCGGGGCTTAGTCCGGGACGGAAGGCGGGGCTCACCGACCAGTAGAAGAGAAGAACTCTTCTTTCCCCGGACTGGTTGTGGTGGGGCGAGGCTGCAGGTTGCGGGGCAGAGCAGGGGCGAAGCCGACCGCTCCGGTGCCGAGCCGCTACTCCGCCTTGTAGGAGGCGCGCGACGAACTTGCAACTAGCGAGGGCTCCCTCGGCGGAGAAGAAGCAGGAAAGAAACGCGAAGTATCTCTCGCCTAGGAGAGCCGAGCCTGTGACCTTGCGCAGTGGAGGAGGAGAGTGGCCGATTCCGAGAGAGCGAGGAGGCGGAGGAGGAAAGAAGCCGCGCGAGGAAGAGGATCTGCTTTGCTGAAGGATTCGTCCAGGTAAGGACCTGAAGTATTACGGACCAGTAGATTCCGGAGTCTCTTTTTTCCCCCTTTTCTGTTTCGACAGGTGTGCATGTATTTATTTTTGGTCCGTCCTTTTGCAGCCCCACTCCTGGGCTTGTAATCCGGAACACGCACCTGTGAGTAAAATCCTTGGAAGTCAGTGCGGACTTCCATCTGAGTAGGATAGCATGGGACTGCGCTTTATATCTCCAGTGCTGTAAGCCACAGGATTTGCAAATGGGCGCCCAACGCGATATTCTCAAGGGATCCGCGAAGTAGAATTTGGACTCGCATCTTCCTAGCCCGATAACCTTTCTCCTTCCTATGCCTTTGAGGTCGGACTCACCGCTGTTAACAGACCTGACTTCCGGGATAGGCTTCCCCTTCCACAAGTTAGGGTTCAGCCAGTTGACAAACTAATGCTTTTTAATTTTTATTATTCTAATTATTTTGTTGTCCCTTTCTGAAGGAGGGTGGGGCCTCTTGGCAATCTGCCTCTCCTAAGTCCTCTATGAGTGGCTTAGCCTGTTCTTCCTGCTTCATTCCCTTCCCCCCTCCTCTCCCCCTTGTCAGAGTTGCAGATCCTGGTAATTTTAGCGAATATTTTTTGGAGGGCAGTCACTTTTCTGCCATTCATTATTGTTCGTTAGTATTTTAGACGATTATGCCAACGTGACAGGTTATCTGGAGTTCCTTTTGCATTATTTGGCAACAGTGTGAGGTTTTCTCTCTGAATCAAAATCTTGGGAAAAAACCTAAATTATTGAAAGTAAATGATTGAAATTACAGGATGAGTGTAGCAATGACAATTTTAATCTCTAGCACCCATACACAATCAGCTAAGGCTCAAATGTGTGTGTATGTATGTATGTACACACACATATACACTTTGTTACCCTTGATTTGTAAGCATGTGGCCTCTTCCATTAACTCTTCCATTTAGATAGTTGGCCCACCCTATCCCTAAGGCTTCATGACATGTATCAACAGCTATTGTAACCTTGTATGTAGAAGCATGTGAATTGAAATTATAGTTTTAATAAACATAAACATGCATAGCACCAGGGTCTAAAATTACAATCCTATGTACTTTTTCTCCCCAAGTAAAGTAGTTATGCTGACAGTAGCACTTTTTTTACCCCTCTGTCTTTGAAAGTGCCAGGTTTTAGAGATAGAATTACTTATTTGTTTCTGCTCAAATTTCTCTAAATTAGAAATATTTTATTGTTATATTTCAATATTAAGCAAGTGATTGGTAAATGATGAAATGAGTGGGCCCAGGTGGCACCAGCAGTACAGCAGACTTAGTTTTCATGGTGCTAATATATTTGCTTTCACCCTGGCAACATGATTTCAATCTTCCCATGGCTCCATCTAAAGTTAAGGAGATAAAGAAAATAGGCTTTTTATTATACAACTTCATACAGTTCTTAGCATTAACCAATCTCTTTGCAACCTGTGCAAAAGTGCCAGTTGCTTTCTACTTTTTCTGATTGGTAGACATGAAAAATTGCCTGTCAGTGCAAAGAATGTATCTTTTAGGTGCTGGCAAATTCTGTAGTATCTGTCATTTCAGTTGGGAGTTGATCTGCTTCTTATTTCTCCCTGCATTTTTCCTAATGTAGCACTGAACTCTTTTCATCCTTCTGCAGGATATATGCTGCATTTTAGAAATTACTGTGTGTGCCACCTTTCAAGATTTTCCATGTCAGGAAACTATCCTGAATATTGGAGGCTTAAATCATTTTACTGTATGTTATGCTGATCTGGCTATTCACTTAGGAGTTGCCTATATTTGCCTGTTTTCTATTTTGATATTTCATATTAGGTAACATAGAATCATGTGCCTGAGGGCTGAAATCCTCTAAACTTTTGTTTGTTTCCAAATTCCTGTTACTGACATTAATTGTAATCTTATTCAAGATGATCATCTTTTAAAGAAACTAATAATGAACATCAGGATTAGTCTGAATTGCTTACTAGTACTTACTGGGTACTAATTATAATTAGCCTGACAGAAGTAGTGTTACTGTTGCTAAGGAATATTTTTGGTCAGTAAAAGACTTAGTGCAAGATGCAGCAGTGGATATTAAATACAAATAAAATTCTGTGATTCTTTTTTGTATGTGTGTGAAGATAAGATACTGTAGTGTAAAGGGATGTGACTAGGTTCATGTTGTAGATCATGTTCTGTTTGAATCATACTCTTAAGCTGCAGTGGCTCCTTGCTGTAAACCATCATTCACACTGTATGAACTACAGTGGTTGGATTTGCAGAAATACTGAACTAAAACCAAACAAACAATTGCTGAGCATACTATAGAAATAAGCACATTCTTCAGATTACTTTCGCTTTATTGTTATATTCATCCAGATAGTACTGTATTGATATCCAAAGTATCAAAGATAAAGACATTCTCTATTGAACTATCTTTGGGATAGTATTACTGTAAAACAAAAGTAATTGACATATATATTGTAAGCAAAAATAAGCTGGAGGAGTTAGGTTTTCTTCTTTAAAGATTACATTTTGGTAAAAGCTAGAATTGGTAAAGAAGTTAATTTTATCAAGTAATATCAGACTGCTTTTTGCTTTTACAGCATGATCAGATGGCTTATCACTAACTCCTTATCATTTAAGGAGGAACTAGGCAACCTCTGACCCATTGGGCCATCCTTTCAGAGATATTTACTTACTAGATTTCTCAGTGCCTTCATCAATGACACAATTTCTAATGTACTGCCTTCACTGGAAAAGTTGGGATATATTCAGAGATGTATCTGCCTTGAATATATCCCATGTTGAATGGTTTAGCACAATAAAACATCAACACAGGAAATGTTTTGTGACACTTTGTATGATGTCATAAACTGCTTTATGCGAATGTGTGGTGAGGGTGCTGGCCAGTTTGGTATAATGGTTAAGGGCTAGCTTAGAAAATAGGAGACTGTGACTTCCAGTCCCATTAGTGACATGAAAAACCAGCTGGGTAATTTGGGGCCAGTCACTCTGTCTCAGCCTAACTCACCTCACAGGGTTGTTACTCTGGGGAAAGTAGGAGGAGTATTTGCTATCTTGAGTTGTATCTGAAAAAAGACATAACTGTAAATAAAAATAAAATAAAAATCTTACACATATCATTTACATTTAATTTTCCTGGTTTTAAATATCAGATCCTGTATAATGGCTAATTATGCATCGTAAAGCAGATAAAGAGACTGCTAATTTTGTTGATTAGGAGTATGGTTTGGAAAGATTAGAAAGGCACATGCCCATTCATTACAAAATAAATGAATATAAGTGAGTTCTTTAAATGTACTTGACTGGATTTTTAAAAACTTTTCTGATCATTGACCAATTTTCTTATCTGACCAAATAGTTGTCTTCTCAAATTGTTAGTCAAATTGCTATATGAACTGTCTAGTATATCATATTTTGTGAATGACCGTGTTGCCGCTAACGGATTGAAATTCCATCCAGAAATATTGATTGTTCTCATATTTTTTCATTTCCTACTTGCTGTGAGAAATATAATATTCAGAATTTGTGTCACAAAACAGCATAAAACACAAGTTTTTGAAAGGTTTTCATAGTTAAAGGATTATATTTAATAGAACCATATTACTGTGATACTGAATGATATCTAACATCCGTTTTACTCTCACTTTTTAGCAGGCTTCACAGTTTTGATCTAATCAGGCTGGATTTCTGGACAATTTTCCTCTTAAGCATGAACTAAACTGAATAATACTACAGTAGTTTGTGTGCAATGTGTTTTTATAAAACCTATACAATCTTAGCTGAGTGTTAGGAGAGCCAAGGACTGTAGAACAGATTGAGAAGTTGAAGAAGCATCCCAGAAGAAGGTAACAACAAACCTTGTACACATTATTGCCAAGTAAATTGTGTGGGCGTGTACCACATAGACAAAAGGAATCTTTATGGTAATATTTTCAATAACATCAGCAACGCTGATATAATTATCCTGAATCAGTACAAGCATATTATAATTACTAACACCATCATTTAGAAAATGTAGAAAACTAATCTCCATCATCACTGGGTTAATTTTTATCCTGTTTGTCTTACTTACTAATTAAACTTATTTCCTGCTGCTATCTTTTTTCCTTTGGATGTCTTATTTCTTTTATTCTTTATCCTCATATCACCATGAGCATCTGCATTAGGGTGATTATAACTAGTGGTGGGATTCAAATAATTTAACAACCGGTTCTCTGCCCTAATGATTTCTTCCAACAACCAGTTCGCCAAATTGCTCAGAAAGTTAACAACCAGTTCTCCTGAAGTGGTGCAAACTGGCTGAATCCCATTACTGTTTATAGCTCCCAGCATATGGTGCTATCTCTATTTTGCTTTTTTGAGCTTTCCAGTTTGACATCGTAACTGGGCTCACATATTGCACTAAATTATGCTGTATTATATAAATCATATTTTATTATTTAGCATTGTATATGAACATCAGTTTATACATTCAGTAAAACAATAGCTAAAACATAAATTTAGCAAGCTGTTAAGTAAGGCATGTAATATCTACAACTAATGTCCTGTTCTAAATATCTTTAGCAGATATGTTTTCCCACATAGCCAATTGCATATGGATTTGTTCTATATCCTTTCTATCTGGGCAATCAAAACAATTTCCAATTCAATCCTTAGGGATAGCTTTTGCACCAGGTATTTCCCATTGTCTGTTGATATTCTCCTAGGAATCTTTTAAAGCAGCTTTGTTAGTTTCTCTCTATGTTAAGTATAAGACAAAATGAAATACTATTAGCAGTTGATTAATTGTAGCCTATTACTTCTAGTTTGTTCTGAGTTGCACCCCAATCTTCCTTATAAACACCTAGAGTTTCTGGGTGGTGGTGGTGGTTATTATTATTATTATTATTATTATTATTATTATTATTATTATTATTGCAAAATCTTAATGCACTTTCTTGCTGCAAGTAACATTTTACTATTTCTTTAGAAGTCTCAATAAAAATTATATAAACAAAAAACCCTAACACAAAGCCATATATATAAAGTAGGGAAAGAAAGAAATATAAAATCAAGCAAAAAACAAAGCGCAGGGGAAAAAGTTGAAGAAAAACAGAAAAAGAAAAGAAAAAAGATGTAAAGAAGTGGATTCTGATATTCTTCACAGCAGCAGTTACAAATATATTTTAATCTCATATATTCCTGTTCTAAGAATAATCTATCTAATCATCAGAACCATTAAATCACAACTTCACTTTTGCCATTTTTACACAAGAACACCATAAGAGGTTTCCAGTCATCAGTAAATATATCTTTTCTCTAAATAAGAAATGTTTACAGAAAAGGCAACAAATGATGTTTTAAAGGAAATTATGTCTGAAAGAGATTTAAAGCAAACTCAATAGTTTATCCTAGAAGTTTATCTTGGCTTTCAATCTTTAACTTAGCAACTGGAATTTGGTTTCAAGGAGAGTGCTAGATTTCCCCTTCAATGCCAACATTTGCAAGCTTTGTGCCAGGCAAATAAGTCATCATAGCATCTGACTGCTCTTCCATTACAAGTTGAAGTGTATCAGCCTTTAATAGGCAAAACCCAGTACTATCACCCCATCTCCAGAGGCAAAGTTCTGGTAAATAAGTTGGTCTGTTTATTCCCCAAAGATCAATCTTCAAGATTATTTTGAAGAAGAGAGAAATTATCTTGAAGACTGACCTTCTTTCCCTCCCCACAGAACCATCCTTTATTAAGACAACAGAGGAGCTATCACTCTTGAAAAGATCTTTACTGTCACTCACTGACACAAACATATACACAAAACACTGAATATTTTATCTTCTCTTTCAATTCTAGCTTGGTGTCATTTGTAAGTTTGATGAAGAAAAAAACTATTTTCTGCAGTGTTTTTTTTAAATTACACAATAGTTGTCTGGAGATAGAACCCTGTGGTAAACCATATCTTTCCAAGTTCGTAAGAAAACACTGAAAATGCCTTTTGGACATGTCTGTGAACAGCTTTTTGACAAAAATATGGTGAAAAGTCACATTTTAAAAGATGTGCTGCAATAAACTTTCCCAACCTGAGGATTTCTTGACTTAGATTTTAAATCCCCAAATTCTTTAACAAGCATGGTTACTGCTGAATATTTTCATGTCTCACGTACACTCAGATTGGGGAAGATTGTGAGGCATTTTCATAGCCTTATCTACAAAATTATTGTTTAAAGCAAGTGAAAAGATCTAGCAAATATAGCTTTTTAGAAATATGTGGTTTTTAAAATAATTGCAGTGTTCTAAATGCGTACATTTGAAACTGACGATCGGTGCATTCAGCTTCTGTATGTATATATGTATGTATGTATGTATGTATGTTAGATAACGGCTTTGTGTTCTTTGTGAACCAACTGCCTAATGATAAACTTAAGAATTATTTATGTTCAAATGATTTATGTGTTGAAGTCGTATATTACACTAAGCTACTTGTTTTAATTGTTTATTAAATAAATCACAACCGGGTACACATAGCACATAAGCCAATGCTAAATGTTCTGAACATGATTATGATTTATAAATCCGACCGTTAGGATAATCCTCACAATACGTAAATCAAGCAGGTCATTTTCAGTGAAAATCAAATCAGACCAAACTCACACTCTCCGTGGTTGTCATTTGTAAAGATTTCCACAAGAATTGCAAATTTTGCACAATTTGAACTTTCTGCAGGGGCAGATAACTCTAAATATGACTGTCCAAACTCAAAATCTGATGCAAATTGTCCTTTCCCCTCACTTGCTGTGAAAAAGCCCTGTTTTATGCTTGTCATCCATATGCAGTGGGATCCTGGGAAAAAAGATTATGTATGATTCACTGCGTGTAGATAACGAGCATAAAACAGGGCTTTATCCCAAAGAATGTAACAGCCACTCAGTGTAGAATCTTAACCCTCCAAGTTCATGTACTCCGATGGGTGACAGTATAAAGCATACTCAGAACAAACATACAGAAAACTATCCCAAAACTTTTGTGCAGTTCTTAGAAAGGATGCCGAATTTCAGTTTTAGTCATACTGCTCGATAATAGAAGTTTAGCTGGGACACATACTGCAAGTCAGTTACATTGCCATTAAAGTTAACTAATTTAAACTGAGAAAATATTAACACAGTTAAACATTTATGTCAGTTGAGTTCAGTAATTACTATATGCACTGAACTTGAATTGTTTCAACAAAAACACAAATAAACACTGTAAAAGAATTGAGAATACACATCTACAAAATCCAACTGTTGAATTTCCATCAACAAAGGGAGTGAAATCTGTAGTCTAAAACATGATATGTTAGTAATGAACAAATATGAAAATTATATGGTATGTGAAGTTTTATAGTACTTTTAAAACTACTTGGCAATATTACAGTGTTTATTATATGTATGCTTTTAAACTAAAAAAGTGTTAAAACAGTTCAGCATTTATGCCAGTTGAGTTCAGTAATATGCAACATTTATTTCAACAGAAACACATATAAACACTGTTAAAAGAAGGAATTGAGAATGCATATCTATAGGTGATTATGACTACTTATCAATGATGCTACTGAATGAGTGGTACATATTTATTATTAGTATTTGAAGTTCTAGTCATTGCCACATCCCTGTAATCAAGTGATCATGATTCAGGTGCTTGGCTTGCATAAACCAAGGGCTATAAACTTGCAGGCTAGAAACGATCACAGGAGCATTTGTAGCCTTCTCTGCCAGCTTCTCGCAAGCAAAATCAATGGATGAGATAGCATGGAAAATCACAAATTGCTCCTGCCTCATTTCCCCCCCCCAAGGTACCCTACTACAGTGTACAGACAATCCTTGGGATCTTGTACTCTGTAACATCCCCTTCCTACCTGCACTCTGAGTTGTGTCTCCTTATACTCCATAGCACCCATCCTCCCCCTGTTCCCTCAGTAGCTCCTGATGACTCACCTGTGCTCTGTAGCACCACCTCTGGCCCCTGATCCATAGTACTCATAGCCCCACATGCTCCATAGTACCTCTATAGGCCTCCTGCACTATGTAACACCCGACCACAGCACCTGTCCACAGCACCTGTCCACAGCTCACACATCTTGCTGTACCCCCCGCCCTTCTCATGCTCCTTGCCTGGGATTTCCATCTCTTCTCTTTAACAGCCTTCATGGTCCTGGGATTATGATGGCAATTGGGACTGCCAGGATTGTCACTGCTAAGCAGTCATGGGACATTGCACTTTGCGACTGCATTGCTAAGCAACAGGAGTTCCAATTCCAACTGTGGTCCTAACCCAGTGACTACCTATATTAACCTTTTATACATTGGCTGCATTGAGCCATTTGCTCAGAACTGAGCTAATGCTATGCAGAATACAGAGATGGTACAGTTCCACATCAAAGTTCCATGGTTTGACCCGGTCCACGGCATGACTGATATGGTCCCATGCAAAAAAAATAAATAAATCCCTATCCATGGGATTCAGGCAGCACATGAAACCACAACCTCTCTGGTCTGCAGAAAAATCCTCCACAGAATTGGTCTCTGGTGTCCAAAAGGTTGGAGGCCACTGTTGTACAGTGATGGCTAGTTATGTTTTTAAAAAGTCATTTTAAGTTTTGTGTTGTGACACAGCCATTTGCACTTTACATATACTTATTTATCTACAGTGACTAATTACAGTTCTAGAGTTGAGTATGATATAAATACACACATTTCCCATGATTTGCAGTTGCCAGAAAGTATTTTGTATTTTCCGTCACATGCTTACAGCTTAGCAAGTATTAGTTTACTAATCTGTATCTTACGCAGTTGTCTTGACTTGCCGTTGCTGATATTGCTGCACTGAAAAACTTCTGTGATATGTGGAGGTGTGAGAAAAAAAATGGGATTGTTCTCCTTTGCCTTTCTGTTTATCTGCTATGTAGAGACTCGCAAAAGCTCGTGTTAAATGTTTAAGGACAATATAATATTCTTTAATTAACTGACAAGCCTAGGTAGAACCCTGGTTGGGAAATAAAGTTGATAGTGGCCTAGTTGATAATGGTCTGCTTCTCCAAAACTTTAATGCTGCTAAAGTCAGATCATTTCAGTTTCATTCTGAATCATAAATGCAGCATAGAAAAAAGCTAAATTATTTTAACAAGCATTACTAGCAATATACCAAATGTAAAATAGGAAAGCATTCAACATTTTTCACTTGACTGATCATAATTTGTCACTAGGCCATTAAAAAGTGGTTCTGTCATCAATATTTTTGGCTCTGTATTTGTCAAGAAATAACTGATCTAAAGGAAAGTTGCTTTTACACACAGCTGGAAAATGCTGTGGCATTTAAATTCGTTTATTATTATTATTAACTATTATGAGTGGGGTGGGAATTTATTGCAATGCCTTGTCAAGCACATGACTTCCAATATAAAGATAAAGGGTTCTTTGAGTTCAGCTAGATTGTTGTTCACTATATGACAGATATTCTCAGTAGCAAAACAGAAATCGTTTGTCTTTGCCACCTTCTGGTATTTTTTTTGTTTCTAACTACAGGTAGTATTTGACTTACAACCATTTGTTTTTGATCATTTGAAGTTACAACCGTACTAAAAATAGTGACTTATGGTTGGTTTTTCACACTTAACAACCATTACATCATCCACATGGTTACATGGTCAAAATTTGTGTGCTTGGCAATTGGCATGTATTTATGACAAGTTGCACTCATGATCATCATTTGGAAGCTTTCCAATTGGCTTTAAACAAGCAAAGTCAATGGAGGAAGGCGAATTCACTTAATGACTGCATGATTCACTTAGCTGCAGTGATTCACTTAAAAATTGTGGTAAAAAAAAGTTGTAAAATGAGGCATAATTCATTTTACAACTCCCTTGCTTAGCAATTCAAATTTGGGCTCAATTGTCATATGTTGAGGACTGCGTACACCTTTCATTGCTCAGAATCCTGGTCCCACTTGCTTAATAAATAAATACAAATATAAATTACTTTTTTTTGTTTTACGTTTATCCCATCTTCATTTGTTTTTATAAATAAAATTACAAATATACCTAACTCTCTTTCTTCCTATTTTCCCAACAACAACCGTGTTAGGTGAGTTGGGCCTAGGAGAGAGTGATTGGCCCAAAGTTATCCAGCTGGTTTCAAGTGGGATTAAAGTTCATAATCTCCTGCTTTCTAGTTTGGCGCCTTAAGTACTAGACCACAATGGCTCTTCCATTTATGCTTTCAGTGTCATTTGAAAAAGAAACTTTTGTGTCATTCAGTAGTATTATATAATAACACACTTGTAGAACAAGAAGGTTGGGACAAAGAAGAAACCATCTTTAATGGTCAAGTAATTTTATGTGGGGAAAAAAAAGGAAAGGGGGGAAAGAGAGTGAAAAATTTAAGATTTGAAAAAACAACCCCAAAAAAGAATAGTTTGAAAAATAATTACAATATTAGGAAGCAACAGAAGAGAGGATCACAGAAGAGATAATTAGAAGTAGAGACAAGGGGACAAAAAGGGGAGGGAGAAGAAGAGGAGGAAGAAGAAAAGGAAAAGAAGTTACAAAAGACAGAAACAAGATATAGAGAAACAGGAAAAATGTATAAGGATTGAAAGTATAAGCCTATTTAGAGATAATGGGTGAAAATTTAACTGAAAAAGGGATTCTGCAAAGGTACATAAGATAGTGTTATATTAGAAATAGAAATAATTTTAGAAAATATGAAACAATGTATGACTAAAATGTTGGATAAAATACCTATTGTAATGCAGTGGAATGTTTGTTAATAAATGAAATAAGTGAATGAGAGAATGAAATTAGGAAATGATGGGAACATTTTAACTATTAATGATTTATAAAAATATAAGTGAAGAGAAATATGGGAAAAAAAGAATTATAGAAAGTTTATAAGTGTTCACAAGGAAGTATGATATTCAATTGAAAAGAAATGTTAAAGATGTTAAGATTCTAACTAATATTAATGATAGAATTGAATTGGAATGGAATGAGTGTTTTATTTACTATTGTTTATGTGTGTGTGTGTGTGTGTGTGTGTATGTGTATATGTATATGTATATGGTATTCAGCTTTGTTCTGGTATTTTCCCACGTCATTGTAGTTGTGCTTTTAAAATTGTAGCAACGTTTCGGCGGAATCTCATCTGCCATCATCAGGCTTCTGTATAGGCAGATGAGATTCTGCCAAAACGTTGCTTCTTCATGTTAGGTACTCGTCTGTTCATGAGGGTGGGTTTCCAAAGAAGAATGACACCAGACCCACACCCATGAGGGCCACACAAGATGCCATCACCACACTTCCACGTAGAAAGCAGACTCACACCCACACAGAAGATGAGACACGACCACGGACCAGAAGCCGCACTGCAGCTGCATCACTACCCACTTTAAACCCCTCTGAGCCATACATGAAATGAACTGACACCCACCATGAAGATGTGGCACGTCCACGAACTCAAAGCCAAACAGCAGGATCACAGCTCACCAGCTCAAATCCCCCAGCAACTAAGACTAACCTGAGCACAACCAAGCCCCCACCTGAACAGAACACACCTCCAGCCAATCAGAACATGGCCAACCCCCCAACCAATCAGAACACAGCCAAACCCCCAACCAATGAGAATACACCCCCACCCAATCAGAATACAGCCAAGCCCCCACCCAATCAAGTCACACCCCCACTAGCAGTTAAAAGGAAGAAGCAGCTGCAAGCTCACATCACTCTGAGAAGCACAGAGCCGAAGACACAAGCCTGAAGATGATGAATGAGACTTCATCGAAACGTTGCCTAGATACTTCCAATCTTACATGGGAGAAAACCTGAACAACCAAAGATCCACATACAAATACCCGCGAGAACCTCAAAAAACATATATAAATATAAATACTAATACTTATATATGTTTTCTGAGGTTCTTGCGGTTATTTGTATGTGGATCTTTGGTTGTTCGGATTTTCTCCCACGTAAGATTGGAAGTATCTAGGCAATGTTTCGATGAAGTCTCATTCATCATCATTATAAAAGATATAAAGGTGTCATACTCCAATTAGTAACTACGGGGGAGAATTTGTTTAATGAGAAAAAATAATATGAAATTGAAACAGGACAGGCAAAAGTATAAATATAATGATTGGAAAGACATTGAAACTTAGAAAAAGATATACATTATAATTGAATTTAGATATGAGATAATTAAAAATAAAGTTGAGAAAACCAAGGGAGGGGAAAAATTATGGAGAAAATGTTAAAATAGTAATAAGATATGGAATAGAACACAAAGATGAATATGAAATTGAGTTTGTATCTGTATGAAGAAGTGATAACCCAGGATCATGCTATTCTCAAAAAAGATGTTTTATTTGTATTATGTTTTTGTGAAAACCCAAATAAAATGTATATAGCAGTATTATATAATAATACACAATACTTCTTTTATTATTTATATTTATCTCCTGTAGCATATCTGTATGAACAATCTGTTAAATAATTTTTATTTCAGTGGGTTACTGAAAAATTAGAGTTTCCCTTTTACGCCCTTTAAAATAAATAGGCATTTTTGTCCTCTGAAGAAAATAAATCCACTCCCATGATATGCTATTTCTTTTCTCAAAGCTTGAAAATTGATCCTGTTCTCAAGATATCATTTTGCCAATCTCAGATAGTAAGAAAGCAGGTGTTGCCATCTAGGAGAGTCAAGTATGAGGGTGTGTTCTTGGAACTCATTATTCAAAATTCTACACAAGGAGACCTCTTTTTATTTCACTTCCAATATCATAGGTGCATGTAAACCTAGTGGGGAAAATTCTTAAGCTTATTTTAGTATATAAGTTTTATTGATTTATTATGCACCATCAAGCTGGTGTTGACTCTTGGCAACTACGTAGAATTTCTCCAGGGTACATCCATCACTGCTATAATTGAATACTCTTGGCCCTGTTTTTGCTGGTGGTCATCTTTTTCTTTTATTTCCTAACTTTTCTGTGCAATAAGAACTTCTCAAGGAAGCTGAATTTTTGCACATGTTCAAATGATGATTTGAGCTTGATGAAATGAGAACTCAAATTAATTTATGATCTTTTTATTTGTTTCCTTGGTTATCCATAATATTCTCAGGAATCTTCTTCAATCCCAAATTCAAAAGCATGAAGACTCTTTTAATCCTGTTTCTTCAAAGTTGGCTTCCATAGACTACTAAGGAAACCATTGCCAGCATGATTCTGGTCTTTGTTTGTTAATCTACTAGTGAATCTGTTAGGTTTGCAGATCTGGGAACCTACTATAATAAATGTTTTGGTTCATTATATTTTGTACTACCGTGTTTCTCATATAATAAGGCCAGGTCTTTTTTTTTTTTTGAGCCCCGAAAAAATGGCTAGGCCGTCTTTTCAGGGGTAGCTTAATTCCCCCCCTTGCATCTTTGGGTGGGTGGCAATGGCTTGGATGTTGACCTAGGTGTTGGTGGGGCACTTCGTATCGGGGTCAACGCAGGCAGCACCATATCCGGGTGTGCAACAAAAGTACTTCCTAATGGCAAACCATTCCCCCCATTTCACATGTTTTAATATAGGCCTTAATTTGGGGGGAGGGGCTTAATTTCATGCCTATAAAACATGCTGGGACTTCCTATTGGGGAGGCCGTATTGTTGGAGAAACAGGGTACTTTCCCTGAAATTATTTATGATGAAGAATTTTATTTTGAAATTGTATTAAAGCCCAAGGTCAATTGAATAGTTCTAAATAGTGAATTGCTGGGTTACATTGTGAAAACAATCGGCAAATCTCCTTAGATTTTTAATATCTGGCCATACATGCTGCAATATGAGTTTTTCTATTCATTCCATTTAATTATGAGCCAGCAGTGTGCTGCAGTTTCCAAAAAAGACAACGTAGTCTTAGGCTGCATCAACAGAGGGATAATATGAAGATCATCTGAAGCAATAGTGCTGCTTTATACTGCACTGGTGAGACTACATTTTGAATACTAAATCCAGTTTTGATCACCAAGGTACAAAAAAAAGATGCTGAGATCCTAGAAAGTACAAAGAAGAGCAACAAAGTTAGTAAGGGGTGTAAAGGCTAAACTGTACAATGCACTGTTGAAAACTAGATATGTCTAGTCTAACAAAGAGAAGGACTAAGAGGTGACATGGTAGTCATCTTCCAATATTTAAGGGAGTATCAGAGAAAGTGTGTGTGGGGGGATGTTTGTGACCCATTCTTCAAAGCATCTGAAGGCAGGACAAGAAGTAATGGTGGAAAATCATTAGAAAGAGATCCTGCCTAGAACGGAGGAGAGATTTCCTGAAAGAAAGAGCAATTAATCAGTGGGACTGTTTGCCTCCAGAAATTGTGGGTGCTTCATCACTGGAGATTTTCACAAAGAGATTAAACAACCGGAGTGGAATTAGGTCTCCTGCTTGGGCAGAGGGTTGGACTACAAAAACCCCCAAGTCCCTTCCAACCTTGTTATTCTGTGTTTTGTGTTCTGTGTTCTTGACTATAGCCTTTTACATTTTTCCCCATCCTACAAATTCAACAGATCTTCATGTGCTGGTGCTGGCTATCATATGCTAATGAAAACTGGATTGGTTTTTATCACCTAATTGCAGACTGCAGCTGCTAACATTACCATTCCTTTCTTTTGTTGTGACTGAATGTTGTGACTGAATGTCCACGGCAAACAGCTTGTGTTAGTAAATATACATACAGCATATTACGGTAGTGGCAATAGTTGGAAGTAATTGGGACCTGACTCGAAACAAATACTGTACACACATTACTGGCTCTGAAGGGGATGTGGATAGACCTTGAACTACAACGGGGGAGATATTGGTGTATATTTCTTTTCATTTCAGAAGCAGTCTTCTCACCATTGCATTTCAGTAGGTTCTCTAATCCTGTTAATAATATTTTATACTTAGTCACTGATGATGATCTTTCTATTTTCCAGAGGATGAACTGTTAAACACTCACTTGCAAACCCTTGAATTTGGAGATACTATAGAAGAGATACAGTGCGTGTTTGATATTTTTCCACTGTTAAACAGGATAGGAGGGAGGAAGACATTTGTTCGTGTCAATGTTCACTTAACATCTCAGAGCCAGATTTAACCAGATCAGTTGGCACTGATCCCTGGGGAGAAAGCCAACAGGTACTTGGGCATTAACAGGTTCAGAAGGATGTAGATGTTTCAGAAAATATCATAAGGCAAAGCCAACATTAGAAGTGGATTATTGGGGAACAAAAAGGATATGGAAAAGGCTCGTTTCAACAATATTTTGAAAAAGGAAATGTGGTATATGACCATTTGTGTAGATGATAGAAATCTTTGAGCCAAAAGAATACACTTAGAATGTTTAATTGTGAATGCAAACAAATATTGGATATGACAGACATCTGGTAAAATGAAAACATGAATGAGATAATATTTGTTTCTGGATGTAAATTCTGTAGAACTAACAGAAAGGAGTACACGTGTTAAAGAGTATAAACTTGATCATATTATAAAATATTGGACAATTGAGTTTCTTTACAAAAAATAAAACAACTAGTGGTGTGCTGGCAGCATGGCCACTAGAAATTTATAGTCATTTATTTTCCATATTGTATATATAGCAAAGGGTGTGAACTTCATGAACTTTTATAGTTTTTCATCGAGTGGTTTAACTCAAAAAGATAATACTTCCACATTCTTCTAACAGAGCGTTTGTTACTAACCATCACAGAATTTAGTGCAGAGTTTTCCTGATGAAACTTGGCATGTTTGACCAAATACTTGTCCTTTACTTGTCCTTGTGAAAGCTCAGCTACCATGTACCAACAGATAATTATTGAAGTAATTCTGTCCATAATTTGGGAAGTATTATGCACTGATGCCATTTCTGCAACCATCCATTTGCAATACTTTCCTCTTTAGTCCTCTTTTTTTGATTGGAAAAATAAATGAAAACACTACCTAAGCTCCTATAGTCTTGAACTTCCTTCCTAGATCTTCAAGTCTGTAGTGGTGGAGTTATAATCTGTTTTCAATATTGCTTTTCTGGACAAGGATTTTCAGGCAGAAAATTATGGTGCTCCCCACTTCAGAAGGCACTGGATCCATTCTTTTATCTCCCCTCTTTATGGTTTGGGACCAGGTTACCTGTGGGAACTGGAAAGAAAGCCTTTTTTTGCCATGGAATATCATTCCATGTGAGATAAGGCTGGCCTCAACTCTGTTGGCCTTTCATTGGGCTCGCAGAATCCAGCCTGGGGCTTTGGATATGTGATGAAAGCCGTCTTTTGGCTTTGTTGGTGATGTTTGGCTACGATGGATTTTTATTTTTACCTTGGGTATCTTATATACAGTATTTTGTTATAAGCTGCCTACAGTCACACATGTGAGATGGGTGACTACATGAATTGAATGAATGAATGAAATAGCTTACAAACTCATTGCCTGCTGGAAAATAGGAACAATTGTAACAATATATCAGAAAAAGTTACTTTGTAACTTTGGGTGCTTCAATAGTTTTTTTAAAAAAATCAAGCCAAACTGTTCATAATAGCCTAATGACTGGGAAGGCTTTTTGTATCTTTCAAAATGTATAATCCCTCCACAGATTTTATGAAAATAAACTTCTTGATTTTATTTAGAAAGTTGTTCAAAATTATAGGAACTTTCAAGATGCTGCTATTCTAATTTAGCCATTTTGATCAGAAATAATAAAGCTGCTGTTCTGGAGATAGCAGAGTATGTCTGGTTGTGCTGTAATACATGATTGGGCAGACTTACTTCATCCCTCTTGTATCTATTTATATTTAATGACAATTAAATAACCTAAAAACTTTATTAATTTATTTGATTCTTTTTATTTTTTTATTGTTATAAATATGGTTTTATAGTCTGTAAGCCACCTCGAGTCGCCATGAGAGAAAAGGTGGCAATATAAATTAAGCAAGCGAGCGAACGAATGAACAAACGAACGAACGAATGAATGTGTACAGGTAGACCTTGCTTAACTTCAGGCTGGGCAGGGAAAGAGATGCTGTGATACTCTTCAAGTGCAGACAAGTGTGTGTAGGTTGGGTGCTGCGAGTGAGGCATGTGTAACAGAGTACGAAATCCCTGGGATCTCATAGTCCATGGCCAGGCTACTCAAGAGAAAAGGTGGCAGGAGTGGTAACAGCTTGCAGGAGTCATTTGCTACCTTCCCTGCTGGCTTCTCCCTGGAGTTTACAATGGGAAAGCTTGCAGATATTGATCATGTGTAACTATTGTAAGCACAAGCCAAATTGCCAAAAGCGTGATAACAATCACTGGGATGACCAGAACTTTGAGAAAGGGCATAAATACACCTCGTTCGGTGCCAGCCTAACTTTGAATGGTTGTTAACTAAGGACTGCCTGCAGAGAATGAAGGCAATGTTGAAAGGTTTTAATGTCAGTATTTCGTTTCTTTTTCTTTTTGTCTTTTGTGTTCCTTAGATCAATGAAGAAGGATCAGGATTATCCTGCAGTTCCAGCATTATTTGCTAGCCAATCATACCTTTCAAGAACTCAGAGATAAAATCCTAAACATTATATGGCTCTAACTGCTCTTAACTTTAGGTGGGTAAGGAATGGTCTTGCTTATCGATGCGGCAAGGACATCATGATTGCTAGAATTGCTGCAGGGATTACTCATACACAAGAGCACAAAACTAGCTTCTTGATTTCTCTATTGCTCCAGAAAAATCTTGATTCATAATATCCACTTGTTACTTCCTCCAGCATGTGATTGTGCAGTTATCTTCCATTTAATACACATTTGTTTGATGGTAATTACATGCCATCAAATAGTTGTCACTCTTAGCAATTTCCTACAGATTTTCACCATGGTGATGTATCCCTAACCTGGCCCTTCAGCTCAACAGTATACTCATTGCTGCTGTAACTGAAATTTGTTTGATAACAGAATATATTATTTTACATTCCAAATTACAAATCTGAGAGAGCAATGCTTCTTATTGTTGATAAGCACTGATGAATATAGCATAATCATTGTAGATGCTTCTGTGAAGTGCTTGCTAACATATCTTATAACCTGACAACCTCTTTTCTTAGATATTTAAATATATTAGAAATTATTTCACGTCTACATATACAGTATTGGACTAGCACCAGAAAGACCCACAGTGCAAATCCAACTGTGGTACTGAACCCATTAGGTGACTTTGGACCAGTCATAGGCCCTCAGTTTAATTTACCATATCTCCCAAATTATTTGTGCGTGTGGGGGAAATTGGAGGAAGGAGTGTTATATGTATCACTTTGAGTTCCTGAAGGAAGGGTGGTATAGAAATTCCTAGGGGAAAAAGAAAGGTATAGGATTATCTCAAGAATTCTCCTGCTTGCTTTTGCCAAAATAACGTGGGCTAAACGATTTCTGTCTTTAATAGGATTCTTCTAATAACATCTCAACAGAGATTGCAATATTGGCAACAATATTAGAAAAGCATTAGTATTATGCTCCATACTTGTAGTGGGGATTGAATAAAAACTTATTATATTTTTGCCATTTGTTTCCATTCCAAGTAAGCTAAAACAGTGATGATGGAGAGTTCAGTTTTTCAGATGAATTTGGAAATCATGTTTTAAAAGTGGTAATTGGGAACTAAAATCCATTTGAGCACATAATGTTACAATATTATTTCATTTAATGTCTGTTCTGACATATTATGTTAAAAGTTACTGTAGGGTGTTTAGATGAACTTATTGTAACTTATCCAATAAATAATGAAGAAAAAAGAAAAAAAAATTAGCATGCTGTGCACCCATATATTCTTTTGTCTAATATGTTTTATCCAAGTTTCACCAGTGCCTTCTAAGCCCATTCCACACAATAATTAATTAAGCTTAATATGATTTTCTATCCCTGTTTTAAGAATTTAAACCCATGTACCTGGAGAAACAATTTGTCACTGTAAATTGTTAGCTATCACTTTAGTTGTCTTAGAAGCCTATGACAAAATTGGTTAATTGGTTTGCAAAGAATGAGCTGATGCAGATACATGTTTAATGATTGAGAAGGCATCTTCAATAAATGAATAGAAACCCATGCTTCACTTTAAAAGAAGTCAAAAGTGATTAGGAGCCTGGTGCAATAACTTCACCGACTTTGATCTTGTTGAGGAACTCTTTTGTTTACAGAGATGAAATCATTGCATGGGAAAGATGGTGGGCATGGAGAGTAATTTTCAGCATGAATAAGTTAGATAAAATAGAGAGTGAACACAGCTGGAAGAATGAGCATATTGTACCAGGAGGGGGGAACATGTTGATCTCTCTGTACTATGAACAATACTGTGTATAATATGTACCTGTGATGGCAAACCTATGGCACGCAGAGTCCTCTCTGTGGGCATGTGAGCTGTTGCCCCAGCTCAGCTCTTCCATGCATGCGTGTGCGCACTACCCACCAGCCAGCTGGTCTTTGGGTCTCTGCCATACATGCGGGGGCGTGGTGCGCACATATGGCGGTCAGACATTCATGCATGGGGTGGGGGCGCATGCATGATGCATTTTGGGGATGCGCATGTGCATATGTGCTTTGGGCACTTGGTGCCGAAAAGGTTAGCCATCACTGATGTATGCACTTGGATAAAGAGCAAGTTGGAATTTTTTGATTGAGGGCTTTCTGGTATCTGTGACATTGCTGCAGCAAATCTGCAGTTTATTTGATCTGCTTAATATAGGTCTATTACATTTACTATCTGTCTTTTGTCTTAAAGCATACCATATATTATCAGGTTAAGTCTGCCATGTCATATAGCCTAAACAAACTTGAATGAGGATATTTGTCCATTTGGTCTATGCTGTTTCTAATTAGAATGCAACATTACAGCATCTGTAGCCTGAATGTTAAAAGACAAGGTGTTTTAAATCTAAAATGTTTACACCCAGAGAGAGAATATGAATATACAAATTGAATTCATATGTCATTACTTAGACCCTTTGCTTTCTTTCATTACATTGCTGCTGGGTGTGTGTGTAGTGGGGAGGTCGAGGAATAGCTGTTTTATTTTGGCTTCAATACTTTTTGCCAAAGAAGAATTCTGTAAAATACAGTACAGGTAGTCCTCAGCTTATAATCACAATTGAGCCCAAAGTTTATGTTAAGTGAGAAATTTGTTAAGTGACTTTTGGTCCATTTTAATGACTTTTCCCCCCACATTTGTTAAGTGAATCACAGCAGTTGTTAAATTAATACCATGATTGTTAAGTGAATCTGGTTTCCCCATTGACTTTGCTTGTCAGAAGGTCACCAAAGGGGATCCCATGATTCCGGGACATTGCAACTGTCATAAATGTGAGTTAGTTGTCAAGCATCTGAATATAAATCACGTGACCATGGGGATGCTGTTATGGCTGTAAGCAGGGGCGAGATTCTACCTGGTCAGACCGGTTCTATAGAACTGGTTGTCATGATTCTGCCTAGTTTGGAGAACTGGCAATTCGTGCCCCTGGCTGGCCCCTCCCCTCCCTGCCCAGGAGATTCCTTACCTGGCATGCACGCCATCCAACTTCCCTGCAATTGGTAAGTTGCTATTTTTCCTTCCCCCCACCCCCCCCACCATCAGCTGTTCTGGTGTGCCGGGAGATTTAGATTAGCTAGAAAGCAGGAAATCGTTGGATTTCTTTTGTTTTCTAGCTAATCTAAAAGCAGAGCTGAACCTTCTAGGGCTGAAGCTTCCATTTTTCAGTGCAGCATCAGGTAGCAGATTGCAGAATCATAGATCTCTAAGTGAATCTGTGATTCTGTGAGCAACTCAATCCGCTTGCCCGCTTTGCCTAATTATGGGTAAAAGTTGCTCTTTTTTAATAAAATATTCAATATTTACATAAATATTTATAATATTTACATACAAGCCATGCCCACCCAGTCACATGACCACCAAGCCATGCCCATAAATTAGGCCACACCCACAGAACTGGTTGTTAAGAAATTTGAATCCCACCCCGGTTGTAGTGTGAAAAATGGTCATAAGTCATTTTTTTCAGTTATGTCGTAACTTTGAATGGTCAATAAAGGAACTATTGCAAGTTGAGGACTACCTGTATAACAATTCATATTCTAACACTTTATTTTCAGTTAATAAAGGCTGTAGCTGCTTTGGATCTGAAAGCATGAGAAACATAAAATAAATAATTCAGGATAATTAAAAATATATTTCAGAGTTCTGTGTACATTATTCTGCCACTACTTTTAATCACATAATGGGAATAAGTCTTTGTATCAGATAATTTTATTTTATTTTTGTCCACTTTTGTCTCCACTTCATTATCTTACATTTTTCTTCTGAATTTAGTTTTAGACAGATCCAACAGATTGTCATCAACTAAGCAGATTATGATCATGATAATATTACAATTAGAGTTACATACTGTTGAATAAGCTTCCCTCTATCTAGAAAAAAATGTTTTTCCTATTTTTGTATGTTATTTCTCCTATTTTTGTGAAGTATTGTGAGTTTAAACTCCAGCTGGCTATTTTAACTTTTACAAAACCCATTTTGTAAGTTTACTTTAGATTTATTTTTTACAAAACCCATTCACATCTGCATAAGGTTGTCCATATTTAGTGCTACAGAGGTGAATGGGGTTTTTGTTCAGGGCCCAAACTTCATTATTTTAGAACCTGGCCCCTTTCACTTTCATACAACAATAATTTATATAATAAATTATTGCACAGGTCCTAATTTAGTTTCATTATTTTTAATTCCTGCAGTCACACTGCCTATTATTTTTAATTCCTGCAGTCCCTAGGGAATGTATACATCTGGAAATGTTATGATGGGCAGCATTTAGACATATGGAACAGCACTTCTCCAGCACTCTCACTATATACCTGCCAGCTGGGTTGCATTTGTTACTTGTTGCAACATAGCTGTCTCTTTGGGAATTCATTATTAGGGTGCTTCATCCTTCTCTGTGCACTTACAAAAATCTCTGGTATCTGCAGGGGTGGGATTCTGCCAGTTTGGACTGATTCAGGTGAACCCCTAACTCCAAAGATCAGCTGGGAGCGAACCGGTTTGCTCCAAGAATCGTGGGCCCGCCTCCCCCTCTGCTGTACTGATCTTTATCGTCCCAGCTGATCAGTGCGGAAGAGCGGATTGCCGCTCCTCAGCTGTGTTACTCGAAGCGCATGATAACCGAACCAGTTGTTATACCGGCAGCATCCCACCCCGGGTATCAATAATACTTGAGCATGTGGTGCATAAAAAAACACAGATCTTTTTCTCTCCTCAAAACCTAGCTTAACTGAACAAGGATATTTTTGAGAAGGCTAATAACATATTTGATTTTTCTGATTTGACTGTGTTCAACTCTAGCCAACATTACAAGGTAATAAGATTTGGTGTGGTTTTTGTTTCTCCAAGGGAATTTTGCCTCCCAGCAGTTTTTTTGGCAACTTTTTCAGATGTTGCTTGCCAATGTCTTCTTCCTACATTTGAGATTGGCTGGTTTAAAATCACCTGCATGCCTGGATGCCTGTGGCAGGCCTGGAACCTCAAGATGTACTGTTTTTTTTTTTTACTACAGATAGTCCTCAACTTACAACGGTTCTTTCAGTGACCAAAGTTACAACGGCACTGAAAAAAGTGACTTACGACTTTTTTCAGTTATGACCTTTGCAGTATCCCCATGATCAAAATTCCCATGATCAAAGTTCAGATGTTGGCAACTGGTTCATATTTATGACCGTTGCTGTGTCTCAGGTCATATGATCACCTTTTGCAACTATCTGACAAGTGAAGTCAATGGGGAAATCAGATTCACTTAGGAACCAGGTTACTAAGTTATCAATTGCAGTGATTAACTTAACAACTGAGGTAAGAAAGGTCATAAAATGGGGCAAAACTCACTTAACAAATGCCTCATTTAATTTTGGGTTCAATTGTGATTGTACGTTGCGGACTACACCAAATTGGCTCTCCAGTTTGAATATTGGCAAAGCAAAATGTTATATAAGCATATTCAGATTTTCGTCTTAACTTTTGTGGTAATAGATTAGTTATTATGGTAGAACCAGGTACTTTTAGCTTCACCACCATAATGCTTGAGCTTTCTCTTTAAAGTTTTAAAGCACTTTGCAACAATATTTTAAAGTACTATTATTGGACAATCATGATAGAAATAGCCAAGAATCAACTTTCATTGATTCTTGGTTGAAAACGGTTGAAGCAACCTTAGATTTTTGCAAGGCTCCTCTTTTTGTAAAAAGAGAATGAAAGTAACAGAGCAAAATCATTTGAAGTTGTTCAATAAATATTACAAAGGCAGAGGAGGTGGATTGAGGAGCACATGTGGTGGATGCCCTGAAAGTCAATTTAACAGCTAATCATTTACAGCATGAAAATTACAGGTTTCTCTCCATCTCTTTCAAGAACTGCATTTAAAATAATCAAGCCAGAGCTCCCTCGGTGTTGGCTACATAATTGCCATTTACATTTTAAGAAACTAGAAAAGATGCTGTATTCCTGCTAACCACCAACTGCAGCAAAAATTTCCTAACATATAACACATTTCCCTTCTTGACTGAAATTAGCAGAGTATCCTTCCTTTATGAAATTCAGAATGTTTCAATCAAAATATGTATATTTATAATGTATTTTAGAAATGAAAACTAAAAATGCAAAATAAATTTTGAGTTACTACTCAACACGCACAGTTTCTATGTATTGCAAATTCATTTTTCTTAAGTACAATTTTAATTACAACAACAAATACACCTGAGTCATATGTAGGTTTTCATGTAACTAAATATTTGGGGAAGTATGGATGGTTTAGTTACAATTCAGACAACTCTATGGAAAATGGGTGCAGCAGGTATCAAATAAATTATTTAATTTCCTAAAGCATTTTGAAAAGACCTGGAATTGATAATGTAGTGTGAAAATATTGACAATTAGAGCAAGAAGATGCTTTTTTCTCCAAAAGACATGTGTTTGAATATGCTAGCCATTCATTTTCAGATTTGGTTATCCCTCTGTATTACTTTTTAGAATAGCATGCTACATAATACCAGTGATTATACATTAATGTAGAACTGAAATCTAGAGCCTCCTTAATATATATTTTTAAAAACCTATAGATTTGAATCCAGTTCAAACTATTTCTCCTTGGTCCCATTGAAATTGGTCTTAAAAGCATGGATAATATAAGTGTTGATTTCGGTAGGATTTAAACACAATTAATTAGAATCTGACTCACTATCATGTCGGTAATGTGCACTGTATCTGGGTACAAATGAGCTTGTTTTCAATTTTTTAAAAGTGGCAGCATCCAGGTTTCCCTCAGCATGCCCATGTCAGTTTCAGTGTGCTTCTAATTTGAGTATGGGGCTCCTGACCTTCAGTGTCAAGTTCTAGCTATGCTCTTGTCCCTCTCTTAAAATGTTTCTTTCTCACATACTTTATATATGTGCTGCACATGCATACACTTCCTTGTTTTTCCACTTGATAATAAGCCAAATGTAAACTTAAGCCAAACAGTGTGATCTCATTAGTCCATCTGCTCTACATGCCTCAGATGTTTCTATCTGAAGTGTCTGTACCTGGCAAAATTTTTAAGCAAAAAAATGATTTGATGATTAATTGCGTTACCTTCAAGTCAGTATCTACTCGTAGTGACCACACAGACGGATTTTTCTCCAGGACAATAAACAAAAAGCTTTTGGATTAGATTATGTATTACTGATAATGTATTACTAAAGTGACACTTTCTGTTTTGAGTCACCAGATTGGGATTCCAAATACTAGTCTTTGGACTTACATGTAAGTTTGCTTGTAACTTTAAAACAAAGCTTTAAATCCTATCTGATACAAATAGCTTTTAAAAGTGTTTTTATAACACAACAAATGTTTTACAGCATAACAATGACCTGAACAATATTCAGTTTAAAAATGAGTTGCAAATCTAAATGGAATGAAATTGACTTCATCTTATTTTTTTTCCAGTGCTACTGACATTTTCTACTACACGTAGTGCTCGACTTATAACCACAATTGACCCCAAAATTTCTGTTGTTAAATGAAACATTTGTTAAGTGAGTTTTGCTCCATTTTTTGACATTGCCATAGTTGTTAAGTGTATTGCTGCAGCTGATAAGTTAGTAACCTGGTTGTTATGTGAATCTGGCTTCCCCATTGACTTTGCTTGTCAGTAGTTCACAAAAGTACTGGGACACTAACTGTCATCAATATGAACTAGTGGCCAAGCATCTGAATTTTGATCATATGATCATTGAGATGATGCAAACGTTGTAACTACAAAAAAATGGTCATAAGCACTGTTTTAGTGTCATCGTAATTTTGAATGGTCATTAAATGAACTTGTAAGTAGAAGACTACCTGTATTAGACCCTTTTCTTTTGCAAAATCAAATCAAATAACTAAACCTTCCTTCTCCCTCTTTTATCTCATACATCAGCAATTTGAAATGCTGCTAACCTGGGAAGCGAGTAAAAAATTACAGTAGTTATACAGTACTGAAGAAATGTATATGATCTGGGCTTTTTTGTTGTGCTAGAATTATTATTAAATCAACTCCTTAAGAATAAAGATTTTGTGTGTGTGTGTGTGTGTGTGTGTATGTGTATGTGTACAGAGTGCTTGTAGATTGGCCCATAATTTACCATCTGCTGTAGAAGAGCCATGGGTGCTGATATAAAGATGATTATAACAAGTTTCATAACACAGTCCATATTGCAAAAAGCAAAAGCAAATAATTTTTCTGAAGGCAATCTTGTTTGTTTAAAGGCATATGCTGTATCCTTTGGATCAGGGGTCACCAACCTTTTGGACCTCAGGGACCACCAAACTCATAATTTTAGATCCCAGGGACCACTAACTGGTTCTGTGGGCATGGCCTAATTTGTGGATGTTGCTTGGTGGTCATGTGACTGGCTGGGCATGGCTTGTATGTAAATATTATAAATATTTATGTAAATATTGAATTTTTTATTTATAAAAAGAGCAACTTTTACCCAAAATCAGGCAAAGCAGGCAGACAGATTGAGTTGCTCACAGAATCACAGTTTCATTCAGAGATCTATCTATCTGCCATCGGCTAGCTCAGTCTGTTATATAAAATTTGCTTGCAAGCAAACTCACAAAATTAACTCACAACACACCATGCATGTAAATATTGAATTTTTATAAAAAAGAGCAACTTTTACCCCAAATCAGGCAAAGCAGGCAGATTGAGTTGCTCACAAAATCATTCAGTGATCTATCTATCTGCCATTGGCTAGCTCAGTCTCTCAAATTTGCTTGCCATGAGTCTGCACTGAATTTTCTTGCCGTGAGTCTGCACTGAATTTGCTTGCAAGCAAACCTTCAGTCCTAAGGGAGGTTCGGCTGTGCTTAGCTAGAAAGCAAGAAATCCAACCATTTCCTGCTTCCTAGCTAAATGTAAATCTCCTGGCACAGCAGAACAGAGGATGGTTGGAAAAAGGAAAAACAGCAACTTAGCAGACAAGTTTACCTGGTAAGAAGTGAGTGGGCGGGAAGGGCTCCCACGGGCCATGTAGGCTGAGCAGCCTTCTGTTTCTGCACAGCCTGGATTAATTGCTTTGGGGGGGTTGCTCTGGGGGTGAAATTTCTCTGCGGCCCACCAAAATTTTCTCATGGCCCACCAGTAGGCCACAGCCCAACGGTTGGCAACCGCTGCTTTGGATAGATCTGCTAATGAAAATTGATTGATAAAATTGGTGGATTTAAGATTGGATTTTTTAAATGTACATTCTTGGACATTTTAATATGATTTGTTGATCTTCGATCTTTTCACTTAATACTCAGATCATTGGAGGTTGTGTAAATAAATAGAAAATTTTATCCATTCTGGACCAGCAAAAATATTATGTAATATTTATATCAAAGTACCAAGGAAGTAAAAAAATACATCGTAACTAAGCTATTTTTAATCCTACCTCAATTTCACTTACTACTGTCAAAAATAAGAAATATATATAAATGTCCCATGAAATGGGAAACTGTTAAAATGATTTAGGATTAAGTTTAGAACAAGATTTCTGGCATCAAATATCTGTTCTACAAAAGTAAGAATAGGAAGGGATGGTAGGCACAATGGTGCACTTATGCACGCCCCTTACAAACCTCTTAGGAATGGGGTGAGGTCAATAGTGGTTAGTTTGAGGTTAAAGGAGTGGGGGTTAGAGGATGTAACAACAGAGTCAGGTAGTGCATTCCAGCCATTGACCACTCTGTTGCTGAAGTCGTACTTTCTGCAATCGAGTTTGAAGCGGTTTACATTGAGTTTGTATCTGTTGTGTGCTTTTACATTGTTGTGGTTGAAGCTGAAGTAGTCACTGACTGGTAGGACATTGTAGCAGATAATTTTGTGTGCTACGCTTAAGTCTTACCGTAGGTGACGTAGTTCAAGGTTGTCCAAGCCCAAAATCTCCTATAACCTGGTGGTATAGGGTATTCTGTTGCGAGCAGAGGAGTGTAGTACTCTTCTCGTGAAATACTTCTGGACTTGCTTGATTGTATTAATGTCCGATATGCAGTGCGGATTCCAGACTGATAGTATTGGTCTGGCGAAAATTTTGTATGCTCTAGTTACCAATTCAATATTTCCGGAGAAGAAGCTTCGTAAGATTAGATTTACAACTGTTAATGCCTTTTTGGCAATGCTGTTACAGTGAGCTCTGGCGCTTAGGTCATTTGATATGAGAACTCCAAGGTCCTTGACAGAGTGAGGATCATCAACAAGGTCATATCCGCCTAGTTTGTATTTGGTGTACTGATTTTTTTACCAATGTGTAGGACAGAGCATTTGTTGGTCAAGATTTGGAGTTGCCAGATGTTTGACCATTCAGACACACAATCAAGGTCGTTTTGAAGGATAGTAGCATTGTCGGTGGTGTTGAATAGTTTTACGTCATCCGCAAAGAGGACGCAATTGCTTATAAGGTTATAAGGTTCTTTGCTGATCTACATTAACATCCTCTTGGGCCAAATGTTTTGGAATACCAGTACTAAGATCAGTAGGTTATATAATTCTGTCTTTTAAGCAGTGTAAAACTTTGTTCTGTAAACCAGTAAGATGACAGGGGAAATCCCCAGTGGTAATGTATTCTGTTTTTTTTATCAATGTCACAGTGTGCCCTGGTACTCCCAGAAAAAGTCTGGTATTTCAATTTCCCACCCAGTTTGCCCTTAGAAGCTTCCTCATGAACTGTTTTCCAGATGTTTTATCTGATGAAGGAGCTTTTGGAAGAAATGAAAGCCATTGTTAGAATAGTGCCCATGTTCAAACCATTATACCTCTCTTCAAGATCCAGGTTGCTTGAAAGTTATGGAAAGATAATATTACTCTTTTTTGATCCTCCAAATCTTTAGTCTTTGAAGACAGGATCTATGTTTTATTTCTAAAGTTGTATTGTTTCTTTCTGTAGAATGAGTCCATATTTTTTGGTATCTATCATAGAGGCCATATCTGCCACCATTTCCTTAGCGTCCTTAAACAGATTATAAACCAGATCACCTGAAGGCTTTATCTTGTTTTTGGTTTTATTTAAGTACTAGCATAGTAATTTAAATATCTATTTTAGAGATTGTTTTCTCCCAGGTTTTGCAGGCAGTATAAATTTGTTAGATTATTAAAGAATTTATATTAATTACTTCTCTTTCCCTTCCCCTTCCATTGCCTATTTTGCTGAAAATAGCCTCTGGGTAAGTTAGCAGAGAAGTGTTAAAGAAAATTGCCATATCCAGAAAAGCTATTTCATACAACTGATAACTTTTCATCCTGACTTGTATCACATATCCCCCTCTCTTTTTATTTCTGGGTTGCAAAGAGCAAGTTATTTCATTATTTTCTTCTAAATCTGAAGTGATAAAGGAATCCTTGAGAATATATTTTAAATGAACCACCAACTGGAACCGGCATGAAGAATGAAACAGGAATAGAAGAGGAATTTATCATTCTCAGAAGACAAATGAGCAGATTCAGTTTACTTGAAACAAGGCTTTTAAAAGGAGTGGGGGGCTGGGCTGAGTATCTTGTATAATGAGTCTCTCTGGAAGTAGGGATAAGAATAAAGAAAGTCTCACAGTTGAAGAGATAAAGAGGTTTTTGTTACCTGTGATCTGGTTATTTTTAAAAAAAGGACTGTAACCCCAGTCTGAGATGACTTGATGTTTCCCAGCAACTAGAAATACCTGTTCTTTGAAGCAGTGTTGCAGGCTTTTATCTTTATAAGAACTTGTTTAAATGTAAATACACTTGCTCATCTGGTTTGAGTTATACTTCCTGGTATCGTGGAAGTGTTGATGTGACCTGCTGCTAGAAATCACAACATAATGTACATGTGGGTAATATTGGCATGGCTCTTCCTACCACTTGGGAGTCACTTAATTAAACCCCGTGAATGATGTAAACATTGAACATAAGCCCTGCACTCTCTTGCACAAGCATTAATAGGCTTTGTATTCTAATTGTTCTCCTAATTTTGATTGCAAGGAAGAGAGAAAAGATAAAAAAATAGCCTGTTACAAGATGTCTCGACAAAGCCAACCATTTATATATAGAACATAAATAATACAAGTATTATTTTGTGCCATGTGGTGAGAAGGCAGGGTAGGTTATTATGTCTCCCATTGCTTTATAAGCAGCAGGAGAAATTATTCTGTAACCGAATCAGTTTTATTGGTATTAGAAATATATAATGGAATGGAAGTTATGCATTTTGAATTGCAGTTTTCTCTCAGAACAAAGATGCATACTTTTATGGATGGGCCAAAAAAAGATTTCCCAGGTGACATCAGGACACACATTTAAATGGATTTCATTTTAAATGTAGTAGTATAATGGCACTGGATTAATTTACTACAGTTAGTATGATTCCTTCAAATTTTTAATAGTTTCACAATTTTTGAACATTAAAAATTACCATTTGGGGACTTCTGGTTTGTAGGGCTTCAGCGGTAGGCAGGAATCTGCAATCGTGTGCAGTTTCTGCCTGGGCTCGCCTTTGGATCGCCCCGAGCCAGCTGGCTTTGGGGCTAAGCCACCCCGTAGAGGTGGTGAAGAGGGGGGAGATTGCCAGCAGGGTCGAGGAGAGCCGCATCTCTCCTCCTCAGCTGGTCAAACTTCCTTTCCTGAAAAAAGAAGAAAGTGTAAAAAGAAACAGCTTGTGTGTATTTGGATTGCTTGGTGACTTTGGGATTTGGGGATATTATAGTTGAATGACTAAAAACAATTGGGTGGTTGTTTAAAAATTTTTACAATGGCACTATCTCTGGATGAAGTGAAAATGGAATTTAAAAAATATAAAGAAGAGAACACAAGAAGGGAAAGGCTCCTTTGGCTTCGTTTTTCAATTCTTAGAAATGGCGATTCGTAACTACGAGAAACAACAAGAAAAGACTGCGCAACAAGAAGATTGGGATAAAGCAGAAGCCATCTTTAATGAACAAGTAACTCTATCTGGGGAAGAAAGGGGAAAGGGGGGAAAGAGAATAGAGAATTTAAGACTTAAAAAAACAACCAAAAAAGAGAAAAATAATTTGAAAAGTGGATATAATGTTGGAAAGCAACAGAAAAGGGGAATACAGAAGAGGGAAATGGAGGTGGAGAGACAGGGGGGTAAAAAGGGGAGAGAGAAGAAGAAAGGGAAGAAGGAAAGGAAGAGAAGTTACAAAGGTTTGGAGCATGATGTAAAGAAACAGGACCTATTCAGAGATAATGGGTGAAAATTCAACTGAAAAAGGGATTCTGTGAAGGTACATAAGATGTTATTGTTATATTTGTAATAGAAATAATGTTAGAAAATTGGAAACAACATATGATTAAAAAGAGGGATAAAATAGTGTAATTTAGTGAAACTTTTGTGAACAAAATAAATGAAATAAAATAAATGAGAGAATTGAATTAGGAAGGAATGGAAACATTTTAATTACTCAATGTTTTATAAAATATAAGTGAAGCGGGGGAGGAATTAACTATGGAAAGTTTATAAGTGTTCCCATAGAAGTATGATATTTATCTGAAAAGTAATGGGTCAAATGTTAAGATTTAAATGAATTTTAATATTAATGATACAATTGAATTGGTATGGATTGTTGTTCTAATTATATTATACATTTATAATTTTTTCTTTTTTAAAAAAATACGGTGTGTAGTTTTAGAAAGTACCAAGCAGAATCCGAACGGAAGTTATGTATTATATTAAGTGTTATAATTTTAGGGGAAAGATATAAAGGCGTCATACTCCAATTAGTGATTACAGGAGAAATTTTGTTTAATGAGAAAAGATAGTAGACAGTTGAAACAGGACAGACAAAGAATATAAGTACAATGATTTGAATTGAGATGAAATAAATAAAACAAAATTAAGAAAGTTAAAAGAGGGGAGAAGCTATATTGAAAAGGTAGAATAGTAATAAGATATGGAATGGAATATAAAAATGAGCATGAACTTGAATTTGTGTCTGTACGAAGAGATGTAACCTGGGACTATGCCACTTTCAAAAAAGATGTTTTATGTTTTTATGTTTTATGTTTTGTTTGTTTATGTTAGTTTTCAAAAATTAATAAAAATTTCAAAAAAATAAAAATAAAAATCACCATTTGGAATTAATTTTAGAAGGGTTATTGGAAACTACACAGATTTTTGGAAGCAGATAATGCCCTGGGACTTTATGTTTGTGCACTTTTGTCTTAATGGATCAAATCGATCGTGTATCTAAGTATATTAATCTGATTTGCTATACTTGATTAATAATAATAATTTGAATTACTGTGCGGATAATGTAGATATACCAGATGTCCATTCCAAATCTACAGTTATACGCATGCCCTAAGGCTTCTTGCTGGCTCCCTTTCCTATTCCTGCTCATTTAGCAAACTGGCTGCAACTTTTAATAGTTGGTTCTAAGAGTAGGAAAATTACCCTTAATTTAAATGCCACTTGTTCCCCAAGTGGTAGTTGTAGCTGTAGGTAAAACAACTACAGCACATTTCTTTTTCTTTTTTTCTGTTAATGTGGATTCTTAAAAATGTATTGCTACAAAGACATTTTATTATGGAAGGAGACCCGAAACAGAAAATGTTATCAATATTTTTTTATAGGAAGAATTGCTTCCTCTTCTTAATTCTACCATAGTGAAGTCACAATGGAAAGAAACCTTTTCCTGAATGGTTGCGTTTAATCTGGCTGCTAATTGACTTATTGTTATCAGTGCCTTTCCTAGTTATGAGTCTTTGGAATGTGTTTGCTTGCTGATTTGGCAAGCTTACAAATGCACCTTACAAAACCAACTCCATATCCTTGGAAATTCCTTTTGTTAAAGTTACTTTTTAAAAAATTGTTTCCTGCTCTCCTTTCAGTCATATTTTAAAAATTATTTTATGCCAATTTGTATCCCAAACTGAAAACAATTGGATCTCTTCAGATTATGTTTTAAATTTAAAGTAAACATATTCCCTACATTCTCCTCAATTTTTTGTTTGTTTTGTTAACACACACACACACACACACACACACACACACACCTCTCTGTGTGAAAATTACTTCCTCAGAATGAGGCTCTGGTTATAAACCTAGTATTGTTGTGCCCTTTATTTATTTTTTAACCTGGACCAGTTTTCTGCAATTAGATTACAAAATTGTGATTGTGGGGCAAATAATCCACAGATAATTCTTTCTCTTAATGTAATTCCCTGCTGGGAAGGAATTCTCAATTGTGTGTCTAATGTCCAGAAAAAAGTGGGAAATATAATGTTTCAACTTCTTCCATTTCTCATCATAATTTAGTTATCAAGCTCCAAAAATCTGGAAAAATATTTGACCAGTCATTTATTAGCTTGCCTTTGCTTCTTTGGTTTATTACATTTAACAGGAAATATTTTTCTTCCTCAGTAGTCATCTTGATAGAACATGTGAATGTCAATGGATGAAGTGTGTGACCAGTGTGGCATATGGGTTTTTTCATCCTACAATACCATAGTAACATTCAGAACAATACTACATGTGGGGGTTCTTGGTGTTCTCTAAACTTGGTTGTTTTCTTGCAGATATTTTATTACCCAAACTAGGTAACATCATCATCTAGTGTGTCATTTCCTTTTGGATCTTTTTCTGGTATTGCTGGTTGGTAATGTCTATGGCAGAAAAAGTTGTTTTCCTCTAGAGAAGTTCAGTTGGAATGTTCATGTATAAACTAGAAATCCATCCAAAGACTCACATTGCTGATTCATGAAAATCAGTAGTTTGCAGCAAGATTTTAGCATGCCCTAACTATGTGGGTAATGGAAGATCTAGTCACAATCATTAGAAGTGTACCATATTGCCCTAGGTAAGGAAAATACAGGAAATCCCTGGGTTACCAGCGTTCCCTTAGCGAACATTTGAAGTTATGCAATAAGCACCTCTTGTCACAGCTCTGACAATCCACCCCAATTCAAATCATGAATCTCTAGCCACATCTCAGAGTTAAAGAAATTATTTATTAGGAATAAACAATGCCGGCATTACCTAGGTGTAGCCAACTCTAAGACACATCATTCATCTCGCCCTTGATCCTGGTCTTCCCCCACCCCCTGGATGTATATTCTCCGATGGGACACATCCATACCCAAGTGTCATCAATCATGCTCTCCAGTATTGGCCACCCAGCAATTATCTATGAAAATATTTAAGGTATGCATTGTTTCCCCCACTCCCTTTCTTCTGACAACTCTAAAAGACCAGAGAAATATTTTTCAGTTGATATCCCTAGTGTTTACAAACAAGTCTTGAAACTATGAATCTTGCAATACCACAGCAGTTGTTTGCCCTTATGAACAACGGCAAGGCTCTGCAACATTTGTTCTGCACTTTGCTAGCCAAAATGGATCTCCTGAACCTCCCATTTTGGCCTGTAAAGTGCCAGGCAAGGCCTGCGCAGGTATAAACGGAACTACAGAGGGGTGCACTGAAAGGCTGGAGAGCAGACAGTTTGCTAGATCTTTGCATGGTAAGTTATCTGGTGTGGCAGGTTGGATGTGAGGGGGAGCAATTTTGGAGAGTATGAAATATTTCAGTGAGTCAGGGAGGCCTTGGATGGTCTTAAGTAGGTGGCCTGTTCCAGCACTAGGCCCCTCCCATGGCCTTCCCCATTTTGAAATACCTCATGTACATTTAACAAGCCTCACATTCGATTAACGAATGTGTGAAAGGAGGGAGTAATCCTGTTAAAGTTACGAGATGTACTCCCACAAATCTCAGATTATGAATGGAATAGGCAGGCTCTATTATATTTGTAACTCGAGGACTACCTGTATCTTTCTTGAGGGCTTTTTAGAGAAGGCTTTGAGGTTGCAGATTCAAACATAACAAAAAATCAAAATGTAGTGCTATCTTGCAAGTTCCATTGACTTATTAATGGATCAGCTGGTTGAGAGAAGGCTTTGGTGCCTGATTACAGCCATTTGAACTTTGACTCTAGAAACTTTGAGATCATATGTCTTAAAATAAGGCTGAGGAAAAGTCAGTTCTTTCACTGTTCTGTTTCTACTCAATGAGTCTAAATTTATCTTCTTCCAAATACTGGGCATCATTACTGAGTTCAAGTGGTCATATAATTCAGTATATTTGGGACTAAGTCAGGCACTGAAACTAACAGAACATGAACCTGAGAATCAACAGCTGTTATTTTAGAGGTGTTTACTTCTCAGATATGTTGTATAGTGACATTATTATTAGATTTCTTAATATATTACCTGTGGGAGTGGCTCAATTATTGGAAACTAATTAATGGGTGTCAGGGTAGTGTTGGAAATAAAAAGTGCAATTTCAGGAGATTTTCTTTTGGTCACAGCTACAGGTATGCAGTGTGACTAGAACCCTTATCAATGTTAATTTATTTATTGACATTCCACCTTTATTTTCATTTTTTTTACAAATAAGTCAAAGCAGTGAACATATTATTTTCCCCACAACAACCCTGTGAGGTGGGTTGGACTAAGAGAGAGTGACTAGTCCAAAGTCGCACAGCTGGCTTTCATAGTTAAGGTGGGACTTGAACTCACGGTCTCCCATTTTCTAGCCTGGTGTCTTAATCACTAGACCAGATTAGCTCTAATCCAATTTGAGTTTCTTCCATTCCCATTGTGCTCTCACTCTCTCCATGTTGATCACATTAGTATGATTATATTGCTATTAATGTAACTTTCAACACCTAATGGCATATTGATCCCATTCATATCAGCACTCTGTTGGGATCACTTTTATTTAAAATTACATTTTTATTTCTCTGAAGGACAGTCTCTAGTTGGTCTTATAGCAGAGATATTTTACTTATCAAACAATCATCCCTACCGAGGTAGTTCCCTGTTGCCTGTTTTGTTATCCTTCCTTGGCTGCTGTCTTTAAGCTCCCTTTCTTCATTCCTTAAATCTGTAGAGAGGATTAATATCGTTCATATGGGAATATTATTGTCTGTGCAATTCATTTTGAACAAATTCATCTGTTCAGTCATACAACTGCCCACTTTCTAAGTGCCGTTGTGCCTCCTTACTTTTTAAGATTGGTAGCTTGAACCAATTTGGAAGATTGGAACCCTGGCCAATTATGGACCCGGTGAGTGGAATTTTCCACCAAAACCCCAGGTAAAAATTTTCTTGAAATGCTTGAAATAGTTTTTGTGTGTATATGCACATGGGCAGAGCCAACAGGAAGCACAGCGGGGAATAAAGGAGCATTGTGATATTACCCATATCGAAAGAGCAATTTTGATCACATGGGTTGTTTGGAAGGGTTTTCTGTTTTCTTTTCATTCTTAGGGAAAACAATTGTATGTTAAAAGTAAATGTAGTTCACGTTGTTTTTCCTACATTGTGTATGGAAGTAGTACCGCAAAAGAAGGCTGGTTAATGAATGCCACGGGTAAATGAGTGACTAGGGCAGGACAGCAATGAAGCAATAAGTTGAGATAATTTTTCCTGTTTGAAATGTTTGAAACAAATTTGATAATGTAAGTATGTAAAAATAGCTGGTTCTTTCTGCCTGAATAGATTGAACACAGCTGCAGTTAGCAGCAGCTTGTGTTCTTTAATGGTGCTTCCTCCCCTGCCCCCACTCCACCATTTATTTCTGACTTTCCTTCTTCCTTAGAAAGAGAAAAGCATTGAATGGTTCGTAATAACTGCATGGCTTTTTCATTCTCTGTTTTGCTTTCAGGAAATGTAGCATTCTTTATAGGACGTGCCACATAATGCTTAGAACTATGAAGTGGAGCAAAAAATAACTGATTTGAGTGCTGGATTAGTGGCAGGCTAGAGAAAAGAAAAAAAGGTTTATAATTGAAATATTCTCAGTCAGTTTGTTGTTTGAATAATTAACATCCTCAAAATCCAGCCTTTTATTTTCCTTTGTTGTTACTGAATTAAAAAGGTGCACTTTGCATCTAAGTCGATAAGGAAATAGAAAGTTTAATATTGTTCAAAACTCTATTCACCAAACAAATGCATAATGTAATTTTTAAATTACCAAGATTTTATGTTGGTTGTATAGCAAGTTTGCCAAGTTTTGCTAGCATAGATTTAAAAAGTTCTAAAATTACATAGAATTTCATATGCCAATTAAACTTATCTTTGAGTGTTTATTTAGTCAATTTATATATCCCGCCTTTCATTCAAATGATTTATATGTTCCTCATTCTATTTCTCCCTATGGTAACCTTGTGAGATGGCTTGTGCTGAGAATGAGTAACTAGCCCAAAGTTGCCTAGTAAACTTCCAGGGCTGATAGTAGGTTAGAATTTGGTGCTCTTTGCTCCTGGTCCAATACTTTAACCTCTATACCATAATGTCTCTCTCTTTTGGTATACTCCCTGAGCTGCTATATACAAATTTTGTAAATACTTAACTGGAAGATTAATGAGTCCTCTGGCCTGAGTTGCAGAAGCTGATTAGTGAAGGGATCCTTTCAACTTGAGCTCAACTACGTAGACATTATTTCTTGGAAATAATACATAGGTGGTTTGTCATTGTTGGCTTTCCTGTCTAAGAAATGCCAGTATTTTCACTCTCTTGGAAGGCATTGTGGTTTGTCTGGGTCTGGGAGCTCAGTCTGAAGGTGTATAGATTTCTAGTTGTATACATGATTAAACCTTGCCTTGCCTTGCCTTGCTGTCTTCCTTCCTTACCTTTCTCAATCTACTATTTGTTGTTAGTAACTCATTATTACAGTCACACAATTTTCTTCATGTTTATAAATCACATAATGAAATTAGAATGAGATTTGACTTTGTGAAAGAACCTAGAAGGCATAATTACCATAAGAAACAGTGGTAGACACTAGATAGGTACACATACAAAGAGAGTTGCTTATCTCCCATTAGTGCTGCTTTGTAGAAGGCTGGGTTTTCCTCTCTTACAATGTTATCTTTTCTTTAAAAGTGAATCATTTGCATGGATTACCTTAATTATAGTAGCTGTGGGTAGATGTAATGGAGGCCTGGATTATAGATTATAGGTTAGCATCGCTGTGATAAAAACAATATCATCTTTACTAAACTTCCATTGCTGTGCTTACAGAGCCAAGCGAGTTTACATGTTTCTGTTTTTATTCTGCTTAATAACTTGAGTTTTTCAGATAAAATGTCAGTGATTAATCAGCTACCACCCACATTTTCAGTAATCATAACCTATATACAGTAGTTTTAATCCAATGATTCCTTTAGAGCAGGGGTGTCCAACCTTGGCAACTTTAAGACTTGTGGACTTCAACTCCCAGAATTCCTCAGCCAGCAGCTGGCTGAGGAATTCTGGGAGTTGAAGTCCACAAGTCTTAAAGTTGCCAAGGTTGGACACCCCTGCTTCAGAGGCTAGTAAGGTGAAAGTTTCTGATTCTGCTGCCAAAGTAAGTCATTTTCTAAACATGGAGAAGATCACAGAAACCTTCAAAACCATGAAGTGAATAGTGACACAATTGTTGCTTTAGAAAAATGGGAATACACAAGTTCAAACCTTGGAACTAAACCCTGAAACTATAAAAAAAAAAGGAATGGGTTGGGGTTTTATTTTTGTTATTTTCGTTTGAGTATTTTTTTGTATTATAGGGCTTCCTAATTCTCTACAATAAATTTTATCTAAACATTTTTTGTTTGCAAAGCAAGAAAGTCTGTTTTTTGTTGGTGAAATGAAGAGGGTTTGTCAGATCACTGCTCCAGTTGCTACAAGAGAATAGCCTGAGATTAAGCAACTATTAATAGATCCTCTTTCAGACCTGTTGTTCATGAATCAGGTCACCAATGCCTTGTTGGTGCACTCAAGATGGACCAGTTAACTAGCTTGTTTAGAAAGCACAATTATTTTCCCTTTTTTCCCCTTTTATATATTTTACATTTCTAGTTCCAGAACAGATTAATGTTTTGTCACATAAGATCATATTTTTGTCCTATAAACTTGTCCTATAAACCTTTTATCCCACCACACACACACACACACACACACACACACACACACACACACCATCCTTAAGTGTCTGTTTCTGTGAGATGCTTGGAGATGGAGAGGGCATTACTTCTCTAACATCTCTAATCTATACTCCATGAGACCATATGTGCCAGCTCAAATAAATGATCTTTAGGAGTCCTGCATCTTTCCCCTCCTCTTTTGTTGGGAACAAAGAGAGCTGCATCAAAACAAACAACTATATATCTCTCCTCTGATGGGAAAAACCTGTTATCTCTTCCTTGATAGCTAGCCAGAAGGATACTTTGGAAATTTAAAATGAACCATCTTGTTTTCCATGTCTTACTATGATCTCATGTTGAAGTGATATTGATTCTTCTTTCTACCACACCATGCCTCTTATGCCAAACCAACTGGAGTGATGTTGGCTCTCCTCAGTGCCCTCTCCTAGGCCATGTGTGCAGAAACACCAAATAGTTTGAAAGGAGTGTTACTTAGGCTTTAGCAAAAACAGGCAGCAGCAACCAAGGCATTTATTTGTGCACATACGTAGGAGCAAATTCCCAAATCTTTGGGAAGGTTACCCACTGTTGAGTTCCAAAGAGCCAGAGTCCAAAGTGGGCAGTCATATCTCAGTCCAGAAATCTAAATAAGTCATCAGCTGGTCCAGGTTCTAAGGAGTTGGGTTTTTTTCTTTATTAGATTGTTATAACTCTTGATAAATTATATTTCAATTCATTGACGTTTATTCAATATTAATTGAAGAGGGCTGGGAGGAGATCCTTGATTCAGATGCTCATGCTGCCTCCAGCTGCATGCAAGCCTGGGGTACCTGATTGCTAGGTTGGTTGGTTTGTTTATTTTTTATCAAATTTATTGGCTGCCTGTCTTAGCACAAGGTAACTCTGGGCCATTCCCCTGCGATTGGTATTTGGGGCAACTTAAGTGGCTCCATCTATCTCAAATTCATCTTATCTTAGGACATTTTCCTTAAACCTTTATTACTAGCCTATCATGTGTCCAGGGCCTGGATTGTTTAGCAATGCCTGACCTGGCTCTAAGCTGGCCTATTTGATTCTTTATTGTAGCTTCTGAGACAACTTGTCTATTTTATTTGACAGGTTTTCCAAAAACAGAGCTTGCTCAATCATCTAATTTCTGATAGAGGCTCACACACTTGGCAGCACATTGTTGGAAATCTCTGTATCAACTCTTGGATGTACAGTGTCACCTATTCTGTGCCCATCATACACAGTGGGATGGTAAACAGAGAACAAATGCTACTTGCATTACTAGGTTAACTGTTAGTTGACCTAATAGTTTACTGCGGCCGAGTTCACTAAATAATTCAATTCATATCTTTAATTAGATGTCATCATTTCAGCACACCCACAGTCACAGCCTGAACCTGCTACTTAATGCTTCCTAGTTCCTTCCCATCCCAGAGTCTTCCCGTTTTCTCCAGAACTTCGGACCATTCAGCACCATTTCAAAGATCATGTAGATCATGCCAGACCTCCTACTTAGGTTTTTAAGAACAGGCATTTCTGGAAGGCCTTCCCATTACTGTTGAAATCCACATGTGGCTTTCTACAGAACTTCTCCCCTGGATATACCTGGATACCAAATGTACTGAAGAGTTTCTTATATTTACACACACTAGTCTGATCCTGTTTTATGTGTAGCTTCTGCCCACACTGAAGATACATCCTGTTTTCCTCTACCCTCCTAATGATGGAATGTCATCTTTGTATCTGAAATGCTTCTATTGTATCACTCCCTGTTTTGATGGAGGAAGAAAGAATTCAAAGTTGTGTATATTGTTGACCCAGTGCAGAAGAATATTTCATTCACTTGGAAAGTTACCCACTCAGAAAGTTCCTGGGAAGTAATAGGATGTACATGTCTCCTCTTCCTTCAGTAGTTGCAGCTGCAGTATCCTCACAACTTATACCTCCTGACAAGCTGCATGTTCTGGCCTTGGCATCTGTTAACAGTTCTGAGGGAAAATGGATCTGATTGGGAGCTGGAAAGAGGGGGTATTGCACAACCACAGTGCCAGGGACAGTGGAGAAAGGAGTAGAAAAGGCCATGAGAGCATAATCCCCTTCAGATCCAGTGAAGAAAGAAATGGAAATTTCCTTCCCTCCTGATATCAGCACTTGGCTGGAAGAAACGAACATTTTATACTCCTGAGCATGGAAAGGAGAGAAGGAATGAGTAATTGGGGGGAAATGGGGAAGGGGAAATACAGTGGAAAAGGAAGGCAGAGACAACTTCTTTAAACTTTTTGAGTCTGCTTGGGAATGCAGAGTGGAAGAGATGCTAATAGTTATATCTGGAACAAATCCTTGAGAGTTCTATCTCTGATTTAAAGAAAAGTCAAAGACTTTTGTATGGTCTCTGGTGGCAGGGAAATGTATGATCCGTTTGGAACAGATCCGATAAATTGCTTATGCCTTCTCTGCTTTTAAAACATTTTAGTTGCTTTGGTGAGTAGTGATTCTGCAATATAATGTGCAACTATGCAACTACTTTTATTTGGATGGATGGATGGTGCTTAGAGATTCTTATTGAAAATTTGTGGAATCAAAACGTTTTTGAGGAATAGCAAAGCTATTTTGCAATTGGAAAATAATCTTTACCTCATTTGAAATATGAGTTTATAAATATATCTTCAGCAAAAGATACCCTCTGACTAGCTAAACTTTGGTAGCTGAGCTCAACTTAGAACAGATAATAGAAGAATTATTGAGTCTATCATCTGCACCTCTGTAACTGTCTGGTTTGGTTCTGCAGCCCAACAGGAAAGACACAGACTTCAGAGGATAATTAGGACTGCAGAAAAAACAATTACTACCCACCTGCCTTCAATTGAGGACCTGTATACTGCACAAGTCAAAAGAGGGCTGTGAAAATATTTACAGACCCCTCACATCCTGGACATAAACTGTTTCAACTCCTACCCTCAAAACGACATTATAGAGCACTGCACACCAGAACAACTAGACAGACATTTTTTCCCCAAAAGCCATCACTCTGCTAAACAAATAATTCCCTCAACACTGTTCAACTATTTACAAAGTGTACACTACTATTACTGTTAACCTTCTCATCACTCCTTATCACCCATCCCTTCCCACTTGTGATTGTAGGACTGTAACTTTGTTGCTTGTATCCGTACGATTTATATTGACTGTTCCTAGTATGATTTGATTGCTTATTGTACCCTATGACTATCATTAAGTGTTGTACCTGATGGATTGACTCTTGAGGAATGTATCTTTTCTTTTATGTATACTGAGAGTATTTGCACCAAGACAAATTCCTTGTGTGTCCAATCACACTTGGCCAATAAAGTATTCTATTCTATTCTATTCTATTCTATTCTATTCTATTCTATTCTATTCTATTCTATAATATTACAGGCTGTAAATAAGCGATATAGAGACAAAGGCTTCTAATGCTATGGAACATTCATAAAATGAAGTAATAAAGCCCCCCCCTCCCGTTTATTTTCAGTGATTGTAATTCATTTTAGAAGAGAGGACTATTTAGTAAGCACAAAAGTCCTTAATTCCATAATGGTATATATACTAGACACACAAGCAATCACAGTTACTTGTCTATCTATATTGGATTTGATATTAAAAACACCTGCATATTCTGTTATTTATGTATTCAGTACTTCTCTTCTTCCCCTACCCGCCCCAATTGTATTTTTATCTCTCTGAAGAAGTGAATATGTAGACTTCATCTGTAAATGAAAGTCAAAGTATTATCAAGTCAGGTGTGTTATGATTATATCCGTATTAGTTCAGGAGCCATCTTCCGTAACTAGCTACTGGGATGTTTTTCAAGTTCCGAGTCTTGCCTATGGTCATGTATTCCCTGATAGTCTTCCATCTAAACATACAGTAGTCTCAATCCTCTTAATTTCCAATCCCAGACAGAGTAGCCAAGTACTACCATCTGCTGAGATTCCTCTAATCTCCAGCCCCAGAGAGCCCTTTTTTAATTTAATGTCAATTTCTTAACAGGTGCTATGCTTTGGGCACCATTGATGTCAATCCCTGTTGCAGCTGTAGACAGCATTTATATCATTCAGCTCCAGGACAATTTCAGCTCATAATAAATAGAAAATGTTTTCAGGTTAGCATTCCCATCACATGCTGATAGAAATAAGGGTTAGGCTGGACAATTTGCTAAGCTTTCAACAATTGTAAAAGTGTACTTTTCCTAGAAAGGTTTACAAGTGAAGGTTATGTGGCTACTCTCCTAATTTACTTGATCCCTTGACATTAATACAAAACATTTTTCTGTTATTATATTTAAAATATAGTAGTTTTTACAATCACATGGTCAATTCCATTGGATTGTACTATTAACACAGAACAGTCATATTTATCAATATGACATGATTGAAAAAATGACCACAAATTTGTGAAGTAATATTTTTTCCAGTACTGGAGGATTGCACTAGAGATTCAACTTAGAGCTCTGACGAATTATTAAATTTTGGAAGGTGCAACTTTATAATGTTTTGTAGCATGGTACAGATAAAATTAACATTTTTTAAAAAGTGGCAGGAGAAAATAACCTCTCAATTCAAGGTAATGATCTAAGAACATTTTTCTGTGTTATCTTAGTTTAAGATAGGTTTTCCAGTGTAATTTATTAAGTATCAAAAACATGAATAAAAAGTAAAAAGGAGACAAAAAGCAATATAAAAGTGCAAAAAAAGAAGAAAGTAAAGGAAAAATGTCTTTCAATTTAAAGAAAATACCAAATTTAAAATTAACAGTAGTCTATATTACTTCTACAATCACATACAATTCTAATCATCAAATCCCGAAATCAAAATTACATATCTCTTATTTTAGAAGTCCAAAAGTGGCTTCATTAACAACTTGATGTTTATAGAGGTATCTATTTACAGTATCTTTCCATTTATTGTTCAGAAGAGGTTGGCTCAGCTTTCTGCACAATACCTTCATTAGTGAAAGTCAAAATTCAAGAAGTATGTACAACAGCTTATAGAGGCAACTCAACTGAGAATGAGGATTTTTCATGTGGAATGGCTAGGTGGATTATAAGTGGACATGAAAAGAATGCCTGTATTCTCTAATACTTCATAGCCAATAGCTTGTAGTGAAAAATAGTATGTAATTCTGAAGTGAATTGCTATGATTTTAATACTTCATTGTTATGTAATATACCCTATTAATTAAATTCAGGTTCAAGGGAAAGCAGAGGAAAAAAACATTATTCTTTTGTTAATATTTTTGTTTAGTTTAAGGGTTTCCTTCTACTGATTAAGTAACATTTGTTTTGTTCTAAAATGATATTGATACTCTCAAATGCAAATATTCTATACACGCTTATTACATAACTTCTGTTTTAGCTTGTTGTTATTGGAAATGCTTCTTGTTTATGATTCATTTGAGTTCAAAGTATTTTGGCCAAGCCTGATTGTTTCCTTCTAATCTGTGCCTCTGGACTTTGCTCAACGCCAAATGTGTGCATCAACATCCTGATATGTGAAATGAATCTTCTCATCCATTAGATAACAATATAGTGTGATGTATTCTGGTAAAATCCTCTGTTTGAGGGACTGTCCCACACACATGATATTCAAAGAGATTTAAAGATATGTCCCTAAAAAATATGTGAATATAAGTGTGCAAAAATAAGAAATATGTTTCATTTTACACCCAGAACAAAACATCCCCATGAAAATATTCCATTGGAGTGTTCTGACTTGGCTAGGGGCAAGCATTTCTTTCTTTATTTGGCTTGTATGGCAGCCAAAACAGAAAGGACTCAAAGCTTTAGAAAACAATATGACCTCAGAATAGATCTTCAACTCTTATTTATCAATTTACAGTAGACATATGCTTCTAAATCATATAGATTCATGGCAGTTTATAAGCAAGTAAAACCAAAATAAAATAAATTTTCAAAGATAAAACAATCAGGACAATAGCCAGTAAAGCAATAATAATGCAATACTCGTGTTTAATAGCCACACTATACACAGCAGCATACAATGGCAAAGTATGCATTTTTGAAGCATGACATTTACATCTTTAAACATTAAGATCTTTTTTGCCATAGCTGTATTTACAGAAGTTATGACCTGAAAGAAAAATAAGAACCAGAATAGAACAGATCAGATGATAAGTCAGAGAGCCTTTGAATTTCTCACATTGCTAACATGAAAAATTGACAACCATCCTTTAAAAAATGTACTTTTTAAAAATCCTGAAGTCATGGAACAAGATTTTCTGATGAATGAACTTCATCCTTCAATTATTAGTTCATTCTAATTCTATCTGTATCCAACCTCTAGGAATATCAATAATATCAAAATACTTCCGTCAAGATCAGAATAGATGTTTTGAATTCAAAACAGAGCATTTTAAACTTAAAGTGGAGTATTCTGAGATGTCTCAAATGTAAAGTATGTTGTACACCAATATTTCCTTTCTTCTTCTCTATACATACCACAAATATGTACACTTAATTACATTTATTTGTTCTTAGACATTAAAAATCCTTAAAGGAGGATTATGTTATTGCCCCTTTTATCGACAAAGTTAAGACCCTGGGCTTAAAACCTGGTTCTTGAAGTAGGTGGGAAAAAGTTGAGATACATAAATAATACTTCTAAAAAAGCATTTTCAACAGGTTGCAGATATTGTGTGTATGCATCTGTTTTTTTCTTGTATTACAAATGAAGGCAAATATACGTGATAATAGATCCAATCTGGGATCGGTCACTGGGACCAGAGGTTTAGTCTTTCGAGCTTTCGGACTCATGCTGGAACCGATCTTCAGTGATCGCCTCTCTAGCAGAGTGTATGCTTTGGACAATTCTGTCTGTGGTGTGTGTAGCTTTTTAGTTGTTGATTGTGGTGTTGATTGCCAGCTATTAAGTCGTTGACTATTGTTTTTGTCCTCTTTCAGGTTATGTATTTGTTTCATGTTATTCTAGTTGGGAGAAGTATTTTTCATGTGTGGTATTGTCTTTTTAGTCAGGACTAAATTCCAACAAGTTGACAATCAGCCCAGAAATTCCAAGTCTTCATTATTTTCAGTTTTGATGGTTGATTCATTTATATCATATTTGCATTATTCAACATCAAATCTATGCAATGTTTGTTTTTGTTATTTGATTTAATAACATCTAATTAAAATTGAAAGAAATGGAGAACTCCCAGAAATGCTTTTTGGAGTATTTTGTACTAATTTTTAGCTCTTTATAAGTTGTTATAAGTTATAAGAATTGATCTGTTTCATTCTCCAACCCAATCCGGTTTCTCTGGAATTGAAAAAACAGTGAAATTACTCATTTTTCTTCCAAGGCTTTAAGTAAATGTGAAAAGCACTGCATTTCTGCTGGGGATAAAATCATTTTATTCGATGTTTAAAGAGAATGGAAGTGACATTAGTAGTTTTTACTAGTCTCTGTGCTAATAATTGTTCATATTTATGCAAAACCTATTTCTGGCAATTAATAGCATGTAACCTAATGCAGAGGTATTTTTGTTGCCTGGCATATTCTAGGTCTATGGCATTAGTGGTTTATGCTGTATTCTATGTGTATATGCAGTAGCACAGTTAGCTTACATGTATGCTATTTAATAACAAATAGAAGTTAAATTCACTATATATCCATATATGTTTAGTTGACTACACCTCCACAGCTTAACAGCTGCCTCTTAAATTGAGCAATTTATTTCATTTCAGCACTTTTATGCTTACAGGTGGCATGCAAGCAACATATATTGCTCATTATTGCAATGAGCTAATGGCTAAAAAAATAGAACTACATTGTACAGTCCTCTTACTTTTCATTTATTTAAGGCCCCATTACTGTTTTGTATTTGAGAAATCACACACAAGCAAAACTAGCATAATTGTAGTTAGTAACACAATTGGATTGGTTTCTAAAGATTCAAGTCAGATGTTCCTGGCTTATTTGGCGTATTGAACATTCATGTTTATATTATGTAACATTTTGGAGTAGTGGGTAGAATATCTATGAAGCATTGAAACTGAAATGTTTTGTTTGCTTATGGCTAATCCTTTCATCTGAACTTCTATTAGTGCTCTACCTAAAACTGTTAAAGCAAGAGAGCTAGAAATGTGAAGTGTGGAAAGAAGACATTTTCAAGCATTCCAAAGCATCACTTTCTATGTTTCCTTGCTCCGTATTGCTTACATGTAAATGAAATCAAAGAACATACTGTGCTTACATTTCTGTTTGTAATTGTTGTTGTAGGAACAAATCACAGAAATGATCCAGAAAGTTTAATCCCCTCTACCTTTTTGTGATGGAGTTGAAAGTCTGGGTAGATGGAGTCCAACGGGTTGTATGTGGCGTTTCAGACCAGACGACATGTCAGGAAGTTGTCATAGCATTGGCACGGGCCATTGGTAAGTAGTTTTTATGTTCATGATGTCTAAAAGGATTTATGCAGTCCACTCCTAAGCATGTTTACTTAGAAATATCTACCACTGAGGAGGTTTACTTCCAAAATAATTGTATACAGAATTGCAGAATAACCTCCTGTCCAAAATTCTTTTTTAAAAACTGATTAGCAAAATAGTGCTTTATTCATGTCTTATCCATGTTTTAGAGAAGAAGAAATTGTGTAAACAATTGACAGTTGCATAAATACAACAGCTTGAATGATTAGAGGCTTTTTCACAACGTGGTGTAGATTCTGTCAACATTTCTTTCTTCTAAAGCAGTATTTTTCAATCTTGCCGATTTTAAGATATATAGAGTTATACTCTCACAATTATGGCTGCAGAATTCTGGGAGTTGAAGTCCACACATCTTAACATTGCCAAAGTTGAAAAAACACTTTTAGAAATTATTGTTTCCAAGTTTTGCAAAATTATTTTAAATACTCTTTTCTGCTAGTTCACCCACTCCATCTTTAACAGATTTTACTAATAAAGGTTTGTTTTCACAAACTAAGAATACCCTTTTATGCTGTTAGATCTTTTTTCTCCTCCCTTATATCGCACCTTCCTTACGTTGCTTGCCCTCATCTGACCATGTGGCATCGGTGGGAGGGGAATCAAAGGGGAAAATTTTGTATTGGCTTACAAGATAGTCTCTAGATTGGAATTCTACTTTGCATTGAATGGGGTGATCATGCCAAGTCTAGGGTAAAACTGGACTTTGGTTGTGTTTATAGCATGCTGGCCAAAATATACCAGAACTGACTGATACTATTCATAATTAACAAGCATGGAAAATGGCATATGGTATGGCTATAAAAAAAGCTGGTCACCAAGACTCCAGCTCCTTTATCTTACTAAAAAGCATTATGTCAAAACCAAGAAAACTATATCAGAGGTCTGTACGCAATGACTGTGATATACAGATAATTACCACTAGGAATGTAAAAGGAATTTAAGATAAAAAACTGAATTCACAATTTTTTTTAAAAAAAAGAATTAAATTAAGAAACGACTGAATAGATCTGCATGAAGATATTCTGATCTTGTGGAATAGAATTAATGAATAGATGCATGGAAGTAAGGATGTAAATTTAGTTATGAATGAAAGGGCAAAATTCACATCAGACAGTACAGTATATGTTGCATCTAGATTGGTTTGGGTAAATATACAGGTAGGAATTCCTGGATTGGTAATAGTTTTTAAGTTATGTTACAAATTAAGGTTGAAGTTTGGGAATGCAACATTTTGAATGAATGCAGTTGGGATAGGATGGGATGGATTTTTTTATTTTCTTTTTGTTAAATAGCATGAATGGAAGTTTGGAAATGAGAGTACAAGTGTGTGTGGGGGGGGGAGGGGAGTGACCAGGAATGAATGAGAATGATTATGAATAACTGGTTGGAAGAAGTACTGTTTGTTTTAAATACATGGTTTAAACATATGTCCTTTCATGTATTCATACAATAAAGGAAAGAATCTTGAAGCAAGATGGAATTGGTTGATTATAATGAAATGTTGAGAGAAGGTGATGAGAGGCTGTTGAATTTGGGACAAACTGCTATTCATACAATCAAAAGAAGATAGGGGGAGGGGAATGGGCATAAAAGGAAAGGAAAATGAGTACAAATACTTCTATAGAACGACTACAAAAATTTAAAAAAGGTGTTGTTAGTGTTTGGGGACAAACCCCCAAGCAGAATGCACAGCAGCAGTCAAGCCAGGCAGCCAAATGAGAGAGAGGCTGGGCCCAAGAGTATACACACACTGGAGACAAAAACACTGTTTGTAGTTTTAAATAGTTATTTAATTCATTCAGAGTTTAAGCAGTGTCATTCAGTCCATATGTCATTATCCAATACATCCATCCAGTAACATAGTTCATTAAACTAGTCAGTACAATGTCTTTATCTGCTTGTAAATCTTCTCCTTCCGATACCTTTCTCTCGAAGACAACGCTGAGTATTCGCAGGATATCAGCTCACCAAGTAAACAGTCCTTTTGTTCAGTAGAAACGGTATCCAGCACAGTAGCCAACAAGCATTAACAAGCAGACGTCTCAAACAGGAGTAAACAGCAGGCAGCAGAGAGACCAGCGACCAGGCCAGGAACCAGAGACCAGAAACCAGGGCAGTGACCAGGAAGTGTTACGTTTCTCTCACTGCCTTTTATTGCTGCTTGCAACCGCACCCTTAATTATCTTATTACATTGCAGTTTGGTGCTTAAAGCTACAAACACTTAAACCTAGGTTCATATATTTATTCACCCAAACCTAGTTGGTGTATCCATATACCCAACATTCTCCCCTTTTGGGTGATATAAATATATAATACCTTTACACTCTAAACCCATACTTTACACAACTCTCTTGGTGCTTAATGGCACCTTGGACTTTAGTAAAATTATCAGCTATATTGTCCTCCGACATGCAGTACTCCAGTTGTATCATTTTACACTTTACAGATTGTCTAACGTTTAGGTACCTTAAATCTGTATGCTTGCTCCTAGTTTTTACTGCAATATTTGTGGCCATTTGAATTGCTGCCTGATTATCTTCATGTACAATTATAGGATAATTTACAGTTATACCCATATCATACATCATTTGTTTATACATAATTAACTCAGTACATAATAGTGATAAACAGGAGAATTCTGCCTCCATAGTAGACAAACTTATATGCTGTTGTCTTATTGACTTCCAACCTATTAATGTCTTACCCAGCATTATGGCTGTTCCTGAAGTCGACTTTCTTGTGTCTCTTTCTGATGCAAAACTAGCATCTGCATAAGCACTCAATATGAGATCACCTTTTGGTTCTAGATACAGTGCATGGTGTAATGTTCCTTTAAGATATCTTAAGATTCTCTTCAATGCTATCCAATGACATTGAAGCGGATCATTATTATGTCGTGAAAGCTGATTAATACTATAAGCTATATCTGGCCTTGACCAATTGCTAATGTATGATAAGCTACCAATCAAAGATTGATATAATACCTTATCAAATTTGAGACTTTGAGCATCCATTTTGCAAATATCCTGACTCATTGGAGTCTTTGCAGGCTTACAAAGTTCCATCTTATAATCTATTAGCAATTTAGATATCTTATCCTCCTGAGATATCTTAAAACCTTTCTGTGTTTTTAGTATATTCAAACCTAGATATTTCTTTATCTCCCCTAATTGCTTGATTTTTATTTTCTTTCCTAATGATGCTATAATTTTATTTGCTTCATCATTAGTCTCAGTAATCAAGGCAATATCATCAGTGAATAACAATAATAATGATATTTTCCCATTTGTCTCCCTTTTAAACAGACATGGGTCGGCTAAACCAGCTTTAAACCCTATATTGTTCAGTTCCTTTACAATATACTGGTTCCATTCATAGCCCGATTGTTTAAGACCATAGAGGCTTTTCTTTAACAACCAACAATCATTATTATTTTCACCTTTAAATCCAATAGGCTTTTTCATATATACAGTATGTCTTAGTGGAGCGTGCAAGTAAGCAGTTTCCACATCTAGATGGTTAACTATATATTTCTTGCTTGCTGCCCACACTAAAGCTGCCCTTAACGTTGCTGCTTTAAGACTAGGTGCAAATACTTCATCATAGTCATTGGCACTTTGTCTAAAACCTTGGGCTACTAATCTTGCCTTATGGATTATGTTTCCATCCTTATCAGTTTTTATCTTAAAAATCCATTTGCAGCCAATGGGTTTTATATCACCAGGTAATCTCACATTTTCATAAACTTTCATATCCTTCAAGGATTTCAATTCCTTATTCATTGCTGCATACCAACTTTCCTTATCTTTAGTAGGATACTTTTTTATCTCATCCACAGTATATGGAACTCTATTTTCCTGGCACACTGTATTAGCCTGGTATCTATCAGGCGGTCTAGATATTCGTGTAGTTCTTCTGGGAATTACAGGGCTTGTATGAGGACTTTTTTGAATTACTACCTGTTCCTGTTCCTCATCTTGCTCAGCTATTTCTTCCTTTATGGGCTCTATCTCTTCCTGTACTTCTCTCTTTACTTTATTCTTAAAGTTACAGGGATAATTAATGGGATTTCTATAGGATTCAATAATCACTTCTTTATTGTTATCCTGTTCTAACTTATCCCATCCTACGTGCTCTAGAAATTGGGCATTGGCACTACATAACACCTTAGATGTGCCTTTCTCCCAAAATCTATATGCCCTATGGTTAGCTTGGTAACCAACGAAGAAAAATTGTTTAGCTCTGTGTTGCCCTTTACGCCTGAGTTGTGTAGGGATATGCACCCATGCTGGTGCACCAAATGTGTGCAGGTAACTCAGATCAGGCTTCCTGCCATGCCACATGGTGAATGGTATTTCACCAGTAGTTGAGTTAACAACGTTGTTCAATATGTTATTAGCACACATTGCAGCCTCCCCCCACACATAATCAGGTAATCCAGAATCAGTTAACATTGTTCTAACCATTGCCTGTAGTGTTTGGCCTCTTCTTTCTATAAATGTGTTGTGTTGTGGTCTGTATGGTGCAGATTTCTTGTGCTCTATTCCAGCTACCTTTAATCTATTCTGGAATTTGCTGTTTACAAATTCCGTACCATTATCTGTCACCAGGGTTATCAGTTTCCGTTTAGACTTTCTTTCTGCAAACTTTAACCAGTTGAAGAAATGTTGATATGTTTCAGTTTTGCTTTTCATTAGGTAGCAAAACCCATATCTAGAGTAATGGTCCATAATGCTCAGTATATATCGAGCACCCCCATACTGGGTTTCTTTGGACCTATAATGTCTGCAAATACTACTTCTAAAGGTTCTTTAGTTTTGAAACCATTTAGCCTATTTGCAGGCAATATTTTCCTCTTATCTTCACAGCAGACATTACAACGCAAATATTTATCACAGGGTTTTAACCTTATGCCATCAGATAACTCTACTGTACGTTTTAGCATTTTAAAATTTACATGCCCCAAACGCCTATGCAATAAATGGATACATTCATTATGAGGCTTTATATTGTTAAATACAGTCTGTGCCTCCCCTTTCTTACTATCATGTAAGACATACAATGCTCCATTTAAAGCTGCAGTTACCCTTTTGTTATCTTTATCAAGTATGCACTTATTATTCTTAAATGTAACTATATAACCTAGTTTGTCTAATACCCTTACAGAGAGTAAGTTCATCTTTAACTGTGGTACATACAACATTTTTATATTCTGCTTTAAGCATGGACAATATGCAATACCTTCACCCTTGGCCTTGAGGTGCCAGCCATTCGCGAGTGATATATTTTGAGAGCTTGTAGACATTTTTATAAACTTTGTCTTATCTCTTGTGATGCAGTGGGATGCACCACTGTCCACCACCCATAAATCATTCTTCACATCACAGTTGCTAAACGTGGCTAGTTCAAAGGATTTCTTTGGCTTTTTTACATTCTGGCTTTTTTCTTTTCTGCAGAATCTTGCCAAATGTCCTCTGCCTCCACAATTAAAACACTTTTTAATTGTGTATGCCGTCGAAGATAAATTCTCTTCTTCCGGGTGCTTTACTTTACATAGCTGGTTTCTTTCATGCTTTGAAGATAATTTCTCTTCTTTATTAGGCTTATCTTCTCTCAGCTGGTCACGTTCACTCCTTCTTCTGGCTTCTTCTAATAGCCTGCCGGTAATCTTAGTTACTGATAAACTGTCTTTTGGCAATACCTCTAAAGCCGTCACATAATCATCATAGGTTCGATCCAATGAAGACAGTATGATGTATACTTGTTGCAACTCATTAAATATAAGCTCTTTTTCTTGTAATTCTTGAAAAATGCTTTTCATACAGTTTAAATGAGTTAACATGTCTCCATTTTTCTCAAGATGTGTTCTAAACAGCTTCCGTGTAAGATTGATATGAGCTCCTACACTGTCTCGAACATAAATCTTCCTGAGACTTTCCCAGCAGTTAGCAGCAATTTCCTCTCCACGGATATGGATGAGTTGCTGGTCTGAGAGAGTCAGTCCTATGATGCATAAAGCCTGCTCATTCTTTCGTTCATAGTCTTGTATCTTTTTGGCATCCTCTTCAACATTAGGATCTAAGTTAGATACATCTGGTGGGTTTGTTATTATGTCCCACAAACCTTCTCTTCGTAGCAGTAAACTACATTTCATTGACCATGAAACATAGTTTGTTCCATCTAGTCTGGATATCATGGACAGACTTGGCAAATTTACTTGTGCCATTGCTCTTCAGATAAATAACTATTCAACAAACAGTTTGTACAGTAATGTGCAACTCACCCCAAAAACTCTCTCTGCTATATCCTGGTTAGTTAGACTGTGCTCACTGCTGGGCCCATAACCAATGTTAGTGTTTGGGGACAAACCCCCAAGCAGAATGCACAGCAGCAGTCAAGCCAGGCAGCCAAATGAGAGAGAGGCTGGGCCCAAGAGTATACACACACTGGAGACAAAAACACTGTTTGTAGTTTTAAATAGTTATTTAATTCATTCAGAGTTTAAGCAGTGTCATTCAGTCCATATATCATTATCCAATACATCCATCCAGTAACATAGTTCATTAAACTAGTCAGTACAATGTCTTTATCTGCTTGTAAATCTTCTCCTTCCGATACCTTTCTCTCGAAGACAACGCTGAGTATTCGCAGGATATCAGCTCACCAAGTAAACAGTCCTTTTGTTCAGTAGAAACGGTATCCAGCACAGTAGCCAACAAGCATTAACAAGCAGACGTCTCAAACAGGAGTAAACAGCAGGCAGCAGAGAGACCAGCGACCAGGCCAGGAACCAGAGACCAGAAACCAGGGCAGTGACCAGGAAGTGTTACGTTTCTCTCACTGCCTTTTATTGCTGCTTGCAACCGCACCCTTAATTATCTTATTACATTGCAGTTTGGTGCTTAAAGCTACAAACACTTAAACCTAGGTTCATATATTTATTCACCCAAACCTAGTTGGTGTATCCATATACCCAACAGGTGTCTTATTGAGGAAAATAGAGATTAAATGTTGAGAGGAAGTGCAGGTGAACTTCTTGTTCAGTGACAGTTCCAACTTATGATGGCACTGAACAAATGGTAGATATAAACAGACAGCACTGCATCCCTACAGTCACATCATTGTGATTTGCAACCTCGCCTGCCAGCTTCTCAGAAGCAGAGTCAGTGGAGAAGCTGGAAGGAAGTTGAAGGTTGCAGTCACTTGACGTCCTCGCTTAATGACTTATGTGGCCCTTGTTTAATGATGGCAGCTGCCAGAACTGTCCTTAAGCAGCATAATTAGATGGTTTTTCAACTTGCAACCAGGTTACTTAACAGTGAAGTTTCTAGTCCAATTAACTTTGTTAAACTAGGATTACCTCGAGTATAGAGGGACACGGAAGCTGCTTGAAGAGAGTGAGGAGAATCAAACTACAGAATCCAGTGTAAAAAGTTAATTCCAAGAAGGAGTATGGAAAATACACAGAGTGGAATCAAGTGAAAAAAGTACTGTGCATGATAAAAATCTACATAAGTGAACAGTTGTTGCTGTACATTAGCATGAGAGAAAGATGCTGGATAATCTGTATGTAGAGCAAAGAGAAAACATAGGAAAGAGCATATAGCAATAGCACTTAGACTTATATACCGCTTCACAGTGCTTTACAGCCCTCTCTAAGCAGTTTACAGTGTCAACCTATTGCTCCCAACAATCTGGTTCATCATATAGTTAGAGGGACAAAGAAAAGTTAAGATTAAATTGATAACTCCATGGAAAAAAATAATGAAAAAGATGAGAATGTTGAAAATTTGTAAATTTGCAGCTGTAGATAGTATAAGCGGAGAAATGTAATATGAATGTGGTATGCTTGTGGAGCGGCTGTGCAATTTGGTTAATATTTTGAAGCCTGTGTTTGTCTTACGATTGCTAGAATGCTATTATCATTCCTCTGTACAAAGAGAAGGTAGGAAAAGAAAATGCAAAAACTACAGAAGGATTAGTGTGTTAAGCATGCTTGGAAAGTGTTTGGCAGAATTCTGGCCAAAAAATATGTGAATGAGCAAAATTTGACAAGTGCTGTATGGCTCTATCACATGCAAGAACAGATATTGCTCTTCGGCAGGTCATATGAATGTAGATATTTCTATATGTAAATTATATATATTATATATATGAGAGATGTGAGAATGTGAGAGAGGAAGTTTATTGCAAGTTTGTTGATCTAATGAAATCATTCAATAAAATGAATGTTTTGCATGAATATGGAATCAAAGGATGATTGTTCATTGCATTAAAAGTGGTGCAATATGGAAACAAAGCATACTTAAAAATAAATGAGAATCTCTCTGAATAGTTCAACTGTGAGCAGGATAAGACAATGGGTATAATGCCCCTTGGTTGTTTAATGGATTTATGCATTGTTGTATAAGGAATGCTTGTCCACCCAGAGTCATTCGATATGAGATAGGCAGCAAATAAATTTTATAAATAAATAATTGTGCAACATTAGAAGTGTGTTGATCAGGGATGTGAATGACCATGAGTGCCATGGAGTGGATTGAGAATCCAATTGATTTGCAGAAAATATTAGAAAATTATATTATGGAACAAGGAGCATATATCTGAAAATTAATGTAACAAAGATCAAGTAATTATTTTTCACAATTGGAGTGAACAATTGGGAGTGATACACGCATAATAAAAAATAAAGCAACTATCCAAATTTGTTACTTGGCAGAATGTTTGTTAAATATGGAAAAAAATAAGACTTGAAAGTATGTTAGAAACATTTTGGATAATTTGTATGAAGATTATTTGTTAAATGAGCAAAAATGCTGCATATAAGAGCATGCCCATTTTGCTATAGTGACCACATATAGTGAAAGAGCACACTAATGCATTTAGTGTGACATTTTTCTCAAGTGCGTTTGTAATATTAGTATATAAGGTATCAATATAGATGAGGGTCTCGGTGAAAGCCCATGTTTAAATTGAAGAAATGTTGCTGCATGAATGCATAAGCCACTTCTCAAATTCTCACTTCTCAAATCACCAATCTCCAATTAAAAAACTCTTTTTCTAAGGCTAAATCTTCATTTATGGAGGCATCTTATTGGGTATATAGAAGCAATTAAAGAAGAAGAAAAAATTGAAGACCATTGGCAATCCTGCTTATTACTTAACTATACACAGGCTTATCTATGTCTCTTTGGGAATCAGCTGTCCCATTCTCCAAAGCTTTTTACCTTTGGGTGGTAATGGGTGTTGGCTGGCAAGGAAAATTACTGTGGAATGTGAGCTTGATATAGCTGGATAGGAGAAAGGAAGTTTACTGGTGTTTTTGTAACGAAGAAATCTTGTCCTCATAATATCTGTCTTGTTTTCTCAGGTCAAACAGGCCGCTATGTTCTCATTCAAAGACTACGTGAGAAGGAGAGGCAGCTTCTCCCACATGAATGTCCTATAGAGTTTCTATCCAAATGTGGCCAATATGCCCAGGATGTGCAATTTATATTGCAGCGTACCGGCCCCAGTCTCATAGAGAGGCCTTCTTCAGACAATGCCCCCCAGATACCCGAGAGGACGTTTGTCAGGGCTAGCTTGCCTATTAAACCTAGACCACTCAGTACAGAAGTACCTAGAACCAGGCAACCCAAAAAGTCTTTAACTTTCAACTTGGGTCCCGGGAGTTCAGGTGATGCCTGTGCCAAAAACAAGCTGAGACAGCCCAGAAAGGACCCAACGTGTGTTAGAGATGGAGCCAGAGGGGGGTTACTTTCCAAAGAGGAGCTATTCAAGACTGTCCTATACCAGCAGGAGCATCTCTACGCCTTGGAGATGCAAGGTGATGCCTTGGAAATGGACATCAGGCATTGGGAATCCAGCCAAGGCTCTTATCAGGAGGATGAGATTTTGCGGCTAGAGCAGCTGGTCCACCAAAATGAGAGCCAGCTGAGTGAGGAAGAATTTTGGCAGAATGAACTACAATCAGAAAAGGAGCATGAAAGGGAGCGGCGGGAGAAAGTGCACAGCCTGAGGGCCACAATGGAGGAGTACACCAAAAAAATCCATGAGCTTATGGTAAAAACAGAGACCTTGGAAAGAGAAATCCAGTGGGAAATTGCTGAGAGAGGCAAGAAGACCAAGGAAACTTCTACCCAGAATCCTACTGAGTTAGTGGGAATGGCCGCTAAAATAAAGAGAGACCTGGAATCCAAGGCCAAGCAAACTGCCCAGCTGGAAAGCAGCCTGGATACAGTGGGAAGGGCCTTGGAGGAAGCAGAGTACAATCTGCAGGTTTGTGCTTAGAGTTAATGATCCTTTTCCTTAGCAAGCCATGTGTGAGTCCAAAGGATTGTTCTTCACCATGTGTGTTCATGATATGCGCCTCTGATTTTGCTTGCTTCTAATTACTGTTTGGCAACAAGATACTCCATGCTGCATCTCTGCTACATGTGTTTTCACCATGATAATGCTGAGAAGCAGAATTAGATGCCTACAGTAGATCTCTTTGGGAACTACCTTCAAATTATGTTCAAGTATGAGATTACGTGATCCAAACAAAAATGTTGCAAATCAGCATCATAACCAAACTGCATTTTTAATTTCAGCTGGATATTAATTTCCTCTCTCTCCACCTTATACATATGCTCTATGGCTTCATGAAGCTATCCTATAATTAAAACTCGGGTGACTGTTAAAACAATTCTAGCTACTTTCATGTCCAATTTCATTTGAGGAGAGGGTTGTGGAATGGCTAGTTTTGATTAATTGCACATAGTAAGCTAATTTTGCCTTTCTTATCTTGTACCGTTCTGATATGGAGGCACTACAGTGCCCAGTATTTCCAATCAGCACATTCATTGTTTTATAATGGATAGAAATTCTGTAAATTATATAAACTTCTTATCCTCACAGTTCTTTGTCTTCAAAGAAAGTTGCTTTTCATTTTATGGTATAATGGGACATATAAGAATATAATACCTGAAGTATAGTAGGCCGGCCAGGCATAAACTCTTATAAATGAATTTATTTTTCAGTAAGTATAAAGATTAAAACACTGGATATGTTGTGAATCTGCCACAGCCCATATATGTCTTTTTTTGCAATTCTGTGATCAAAGAAACATCTGAGAATTTCCATTCTTGCTGAAAGGAAAATGTAGCTACCTACATATTGTACTAAGTCATTTGAAGAGTGAAGACAGTTTTTTATTTAAAATATGACAAGCACAAATATGCTATCTTGTTGACCTTTTTTTGGACTGGAGGCTGACTAAATGAGAATTCCATAAGAATGCACACAACGTCTAGCTATTGTCTACTTCCTCACTTCCTCCAAGATTCATCCAGTGTGGCATCTGTATTAATTCATTATGTCCCCTATCTAAAGTAAAATACTAAAGATCGTCACTACTTATGACTGGATGAGAAAAGCAAAAAGGAGACTTTCTAAACTGAAATTCTCTGCAACTCTGCATCGTATTTCATTCTCTGCCAGCTATAATAAGCCTCTAATTTGTTTAATGTTATTTAGAGTATTATTCATGTTCTGGGTGCTTAGTTCCATTGGATGCAGAGTTATGAAGTAAAGATATTTGTGTCCAAATACTTAATCTGTCGCCTACTCCTACTGAAATGTTGTTGGTTATCAGATTCCTAGGTTCTCTCTTATAACATAGGACCTACATTAGAAACTGTGTCTGTCTGTAAAACATGTTTTTATATGCACTGATATGCCCTCCTCCCAACATTTTTCCTCCTTTATGGTAGAATAACTAGCATTGTGCACTGAATTCTCTATGTCCATGATAAAATAGATATAGGCCGTCTCTTTTCCATTTGTAAATAGAGATGGTTTTATAGCAGCTGACTTTAATCAAATCCCTGGAATGAGGAAAGCACCCCAAAAATGACCAGTGTGATGTAATGTGAGATGGGCAAGGCTACCTTTGGCTGCCTTTGCCAAAGTGTGTTTGACTGGAAGAGAGCTGATCTTGAGATTATGTACATTTTGATATCTTATAATAAATCGCCTTGAAATATTGGTTGGATTTCTACTTCTATTCAGCACCCACAATAAACACCATCACAGATAGATACCAGACAGTAGGTTGCCAATTTAATAAGACTCCGTAACAAAGGAGACAATTGTCGTCTCCATTTTTAAAGGATCAGATGGGGTTGTCCTGATACCATTTACCACTTGCCTTGAAAATACTGATAGATTTCTACTACATATTTGAGGAACGAAGAGAAAGGAGTTAAACTTTGGGTGAAGGTTAGATGATTTTTTTTAAAAAAAAAACCTTTATTCCCTGCAATTTCAGATTATTATTTCAAATAAGGACAAGATTTGGAATTTACTCTGCCTGTTCCTCCTCTCTATTTCAGGCCCAGAACCAAGAGCTGGAGGAATTGAATAAGGAACTCAGGCAATGTAATTTACAACAATTCATCCAGCAGACAGGAGCCATGGTGACTACTCCACAGGCCAGAACAGAGGCAGAATCGCAGCTGGATCAAATTAGCCAAGAGTTGCCAACTCACCAGAGAAATGGAGGTCAGAATATAACTCAGTGGGTGGGAAAGAGGAGGGAGACAGGAGAACTGTTTTAAGGCTTCCCCAATCTGGTACCCTTTCAGAGGTGCTTTATAGATTATGCAGGAGTGGCCATGTCACTGGCCATTATGAGAAGCATTAGCCAACATATCTAGAAGGCTCTCAGGTGTGAGGGAAAAAAGAGTATTGTCATTATACGTAAGTGTGGAAGATTGTAGTCTTGGTAGTGATATTTGCAATATATATCCTTTCTTCTACATTATTATTTTTTTCTGATTGGTCTCAGCAGGTGTCAGAACTTGGCTAGTGCTATTTATGTGGGCATGGAAGTGAAGCAAGGCTAAATATATTTAGTTTTTGAATAGGAGACTCGGGAATTCCATGACTGCAGGTTAGACCAGGAACATTTTTTTTAGAAATCCATACTTTGCCTTCCAAGAAAACTGCATGGGGTGTGTCCATCTGGACACAAGATCTGTGCTTGACTTGAATTTAGAGTAAATTTAGAGATTGAATTTAGAGATTTGGTGTGTGTTAACTTCTCATCTCTGCTTTAGAAGAAACAGTGAGGAATATTGTGATAATGACCCTGATGCGTAGCCTCAAAAATCTCAGTTTAAATAAACAATCATTATAAAGACAATATCCCTTTGGGTAAGTGTAGCATTTTACTAGCTGTCACTTAACCAGAGTTAAGCTTCCTGAAAAAAAATTTTTTGCCTATCTGAGCCAAAGCTGTTGTGAAACCTCCTGATCTACTGATTTCCCTGACTATCTTGGCGTGACCTATCAAGTCCAAAAGATATTGTGCATTATATTTGCCTTCTAATTATCAGGCTTCAATTCAGGCTCAGGAGTAAACTACAGGTAGTCCTCCACTTACAATCACAATTGAGCCCCAAATTTCTGTTGCTAAACAAGGCAGTTGTTAAAGTGAGTTTCCCCCCATTTTAAGACCTTTTTTTGCCACAGGGGTGATAAGTGAATCACTGCAGTTCTTAAAGGAATCATATTGTCACTAAGTAAATCTGATCAAAGAAATGCACCTTTGGGTCAAGGAAGCTATATTAAACTATCATTTTCCTTAGATTTGTTGGAACTCAGCAGAAACTCACCTCCAGGACCTACGGCCAAGCATTTCTTCGGCAATCCACAGAACCTCCAGAGTCCCCTGGTGTCCAGCTTGAACCCCGAGGGTGTGTATGTTTGAAGGGGCCCAAGTCTCTTTTGTGCTTAATGCCCGGTCTTGTCAAGCAGGTCTCCAGACATAATGTTCTTACATTGGTGGGGGTAGCTTCCGGCTACAAGAAAATTACTTTAGCCCTTCACCTTTCTTTCCTCTTTAGAGCTTGAATGGTTTTGTCTTTCCATGGTTATCAAACCCAGTAATCACACCTGGCAAGTGGGAGGAGGAGTGGTGGAGGGGTGGGCTGTTTTACAACTTCCCTAACAAGGTCATTGCTCCACATTCTTCATCTGGGATCTTTCTACAAAGCTCCTTCAATGTGTCAGATTTGGTTTGTGTGTTTTGCACTTTTAAAAATGGAGGTCAGAAGAGTGTTTGGGTATTTTTTGTTTTACAGTATTGCCCATATTATAGCCTTTCCTTCTTATGTTTTCTTTGAGAACTGCTTTAATATCATAGGTTAAGAATATATGAGTCCTGATTTTTTTTCAGAGTACACCAGAGTAGTACCGGTGGTCCTTGACTTACGACCACAATTGAGCCAAAATTTATGTTTTGAAATGAGACATTGTTAAGTGAGTTTTGCCCCATTTGAGACCTTGCTTGCCATTTGTTTAATCACTGCAGCCGTTAAGCTAGTAACAAGGTTGCTAAGTGAATCTGGCTTTCCCATTGACTTTGCTTGTCAGAAGGTCGCAAAAGGTGACCCCATGACCCCAGCATATTGCATGAGTCAGTGGCCAAGTGTATGACTTTTGATCACATGACCATGGGGATGCTGCAGTCCTGTGAAAAACATGTCGCTTTTTTTCAGTACCATCATAACTTCAAAAGGTCACTAAATGAATGGCTGTAAGTCAAGGGCTACCTATATATGTTTTTGAGGTGATGTTTCTTTTTAAGTAATGAAAGAAAGAAAATGAAAGGAAGAGATTTAATTCAGAGTCCTTAAAAAACAGTTTAAACATCCGAGGAGCTATATTCCACTGATTTTAAAAATGCTATTTGTAGTTGGAAGGAAATTTACCATAATTATTAACAGTCTGGTTCATAGTGAATAATCGTTCCAATTGAAAAAGTGACTTCTCAGAAGAACAACCTACTCCATGACCTTGAATTAGACAAACTCAGAGCATGGTTCAGGCTTAGGCTCAAACCCCAGTTTTTAATCTTGGAAAACTTAATTGGTCTTCATTGGTGAAATTGTCTCTGATGCTTTGAGAATATATTACTATAAACAGATTCTGTACTGTTTATTTCTCCTATGCAATTCCCTTTTATTTAAATCGACAATAATTATTCTGCTATTATATTCTTAATCCCAGGAACCTTCATATAGAATGCTTTGGGTATATTCTGAACCATGATCCTAGAAAGAAGAGGATAAAGAAGCCAGATCTTCCATATTTCTCTCTTTCTTTTTGTTCTACTTCATTAAATCAAATTAGCCTCCTCAAACTGTCTTTCCTTTACTGGAGGCTGTTGAATTTTGAGGTTGTTTTTAAGTCCAGGAGCCCATCATAATGAAATCCCAGTTTACACTTACAGTAGACAGAAAATGTTATGTTTGCTAAAGAAGAGTTACATTCTGCATATCAGATTATTTAAAATATGTAGAAACTTCCAAATCTGGAATTCATTTCTGAAGGAATAAAGACCATCACTATTCTGCAGTTGCATGGAATAACATATCATCCTTTTGTTTCTCAAACATTAATAATGTTAATAATGGGGTCCCTTGTTTATTTTTATGTATCTTGCAGTTGTATCGGCAAAGCGGAGCATCTGGAGGTAAAAAGGACAGCCAAGAAGGACTGATAGTTTTGCAAATGTAACAGATATACAGATAAAAACTCTTAATTACATATGTATATTCTCCTTCTTAGATGGATATAGATGGTTGTGCAGAATATTTTTACAGGCTTTTTTTAAGTAAAAAGGATATTTGGAGGAAGCAGACTGCTTGTATTTTTTTTAAACGTGCCTGTTATAATTTCAAATGAAAAAACTGGAACAGTTTTGTTGAAAATGTATGTAAGACTCCATTCTATATAGACGATGCTTTGGACTGAATAGCCATTGCCTTTAGAGGGCTATCAGCTGTGCTGGAGAACTGTTCAAGGCAGAGAACAGCAAAATCTCTAGATCCATTCAGCTGCCCAACAAAAGAGGTGTGTATTACCAACCAGATTTCTTTACTAAACTCTATCAATGCACTGGAGCATTTCTTATTGTTTATTGAATGATGATCTTTTTGTTGGATAATGATTATATTTCGTAAAGTAAGTGGTGTTTTTTTAATTTGATAAGAGAGAAATTATTCTATTCCTGATAAGAATATAAAAACAAGGAATACTACTCTGGGACAGAAGTTTTTGTGGCCATCCATAGATGCCTTTTATGGTGTGGTTGATGCTGAGTCAGTCTTTTATTTAAAAAATCCTTCAGATCTGATAAAAGATGGGATTGAGGTGCTAGTCCTGTCTTGCCATTTGTGTCTCATGCCAAGTATTTTGTCATCCAGTGTTGTATGGTGTAATTTTGCCTATAAATTGCTTCAGCATAGAAATGTGTATTCTCTACTCACACCATAATTTTGGAATCTAGACTATTCTAAGACCCAAAATAAAAAAATTTCAACTGAACAATTTCTTGGTATTTTCATACAGTGGGAAATATATGTGTTCCAACGGAGGCCATTCACAAGAAAGACTGTCTTCTACTTTAGAGCAACTGACTCTTGGATTTGTCTGTGCATCTTTCTTCTTTTCAGAGCAGCTTCTGGTGGGTTGGTTAAATGTTTTGAGTTGCACAAGAGAATGGCCAATGCAGAGATGGTGCAACAGAACCCCAGTACCTTATGATCTCCACAGGGGATGAGCAATTCAGAACTTTTCAGATGTTTTGGGCTGTAAGTCTCCTCAACTGCTACCATGACAAATAACAGGAAATGGATGGGAATTGCAGTCCATCCTGGAATGTGAAGCTTGTCTATCCCCGATCAGTCTTTTGGCAAAAGCCTGAATAGCATTTGAAAGGTGTTTCTTGTTAATAAGATACTTGCTTTGATTTAAGGATAGAGAACCAATATTGCTACCTCTGTTCCTCTGACTAGCTGCAGCTCATTTGGCCACATAATGGATTTAATTCACTATATACAGCATTGGGACCTGATTTGAGGATTTCACGGACATGGGGAAGGAGAAATCTGAAATCAGCAACAAAAGCAAGGAAAATATACCCTTCCCTTTCATTCCCAGTAGCAACTTAGCTCCATAATACAATTGGTGCGGCTGTTGGACATCGTGTAAGGAAAGGAAAGAGGCCACACGTACATAGCCGGGCAAATCTGTGAGATGGCCACTGCCCAAAATTACATATGTTGTCCTCTGATTATTACTTTCTCGCTGCTTTCAATAGCTTCTTCCTTTTATTGGTTGTTTTTGGCCATTCTCAGAATAGATTGAGAAGCTGTACGAATCCTGATGTGGATATGTTGAACTTTGATTAATCTGTTGAACAGCTAAAGTGATCTTTAGTGGAACATTAAATGAGCCAGAGTATTCTCCAGATATATCACCCAGTGCCAGTACAACCATTTTTGAGGTAGTTACCCAGTAAAATAATGTTTAAAAAAACTTAGTAGAGTTTGAGCATGCTAGAAAGAGTCCCGGGGCACAATATTTTTTAGAAGTGCTCTTCCCAGGTAGGCTAACCATCTGAACTTCAGTTTTGGATAGAGAATCAAATCATTCTTTGTTTCCAAACTTGTGTATCATTTTTGTACAATTCAGAACTTAGCATTTAAAAAAAAAATATTTTCTATAAACTGTCTTTCAGTAAAAGTGACCCAATTTTTTTTCAAGTTAAAATATTTTCAACACTTTTTTTAAAGAAAAAAAATATTCTGACTTTCTTTTTCCTTTAACTGCTTACATTTTTTTAAAACAAGTTTTATTAATTTTAAAAACAATACACAAACAAACAAAATGTAGAATAATAACATAGCACATCTTTTCTAAAAAAAAACAAAAACAAAAACATCTTATTTAAAGACAGGATAATTCCAAATTATCACATTTCCATACCAACACAGTTTAATATGTATATTCATCTTATCTGTTCAACTTCATATCTTTTCCCAACTTCTCTTTATTTCTCCCTTTCCTTCTATTCAATTATATTTCTTTTACCTTAAATTGTATATATTCATTATATCCATCTGTCTTATTTAAAATTTCATTGTTCTCTTCCAACATTCTTCTAACGTTTTGATAAACAAACAAGACACAAAACATAAATACATAAAACTTCTTTTTGGAAAGCGGCTTACCCCGGGTAACATCTTTTTGTACAGACATAAATCAAATTCATGCTCTAATATACTATTTCATATCTTATTTAACATTCTATATTTTCTATATATTTTCCCTCTTCATTCACTCCCTTAATTCTATTTTATTTATTTCATCTCAGTTTAAATAATTATACTTGCATCTTTTGTCCGTTCTCTTTCAATTATCTATTTTTCTTTTCTTTCTAATACAATATTTTTCCTCTAATGACTGGTTGAAGTATGACAACTTTTTATCTTTCCCCTAAATTTAACACTTAAAATAATACATACTTTCCATACTGATTCTGCTTAGTACATTCTAGGTATCACATTTTAGAATAATAAAACAAAAATAAAAAAAATAAAATTAAGTTTATATAATAGTAAAGACAGTATTCCATAGAAAGTTGAACTCTATTATTAAATCTTAAACATTTTTATACATTCCCTTTAATGAATTATTAACTCATATAATATTTCAGTTTTCTAACTCAATTTCAAATACTAATATCTATAATACAATCTTATGTACTTTTGCAGAATCATTTTTTAAATTATAATTTACCCTTTGTCTCTGAAAAAAACCTGTTTTTTAACATCTTGTTTTAAACCTTTATGATTTCTCTTTCCTTTTTCCCTTCCTTTCTTGTCAATTCTAGCCTTTTTACCCCCCCATCTCTCAAGCTCCACTCTCTTAATCTTCCCTCTCTGTTGTATTTCTCTTTTCTGTTGCTTTCTGACATTGTATCGGTTTTTCATCTTATTTTTCCCTTTCTTGGTTGCTTTTTTAGGTTCTGAATTCTCCATTTTATTTCCCTCCTTTCTCTTTTCTTCCTCAACTAAGATTATCTGTCTCTTAAAGATGGCTTCTTCTTCTCCATCCCAGCTTCCTTGTTGTTGTATTTCCTGGTAGGTAGAAACCGCCATTTCTAAAAAGTAAAAAATAGATCCAGAAGAGCCCTTGCCTTCTTATTCCTCTTCTTTTAGCTTTTGAAATTCCATTTGTAATTCTTCAACTGATAATGCCATTTTTTTTCAAAAACAACCCAAATGTTTTTAGTCTTTCAAGAAATAGTTCCCAAAAATCCCAGTCACAAAGCAATCCAAATCAGAACCAATTGTTTCATTTAGCACTTTCTTCTTTTTATATTTTTCTTCTTGGGGTAGAATTCAGTTACACAGTTCCAAAGTAAATTTTTAGAAGTCTAATTGCCACTTATTTCTGATCTTATAAACTCCAAGCAGTCTCCTTCAATACAATCTTAAAATAAGTTCTTTACCTCTTCCCTCCCACTTATAGCAAAATTCCAATATTCAGAAATCTTTAATCCCCTTGGCTTTAAATTTCAGGTTTAGTTACCTTCTGTGCCCAAGCAGTTTTTTCCAATTTCCAGCTATTTCCATGGGGAGGGAGAGTAAGAAAAAATAACTTTCCCTTTTAAATCCTCTTCCGCTGCTTTCACAGTCTCCTTGGGAAATAATGTATCATTCAAACGATTAGATTTCCAGGGTGTTTCAAGGTTCCTTGCTGTCCCGGTTCAGCCAAAAAACTTGCACTTTCTCCAACTTCCTCCTGCACAATCTTACCCGGCTTCAGGCTTCTTTGTGGCGGCCATTACTGACCGCCGCTCCACCGCCTTGGGAAAAAGGAGTTTTGCTGGCTGAGGAGGGGGTTTGCGATACTCCCAAGCCCCTGTCCGGATCTCCTCTCTCTTCGGCTGCCTCTACGAGGCAACCATATCCTCCAGATCCAAATGGATCGGAGGCACTTCGGCAGCGAGCACAGCAGGGATGGCGCACGATCGCGTATTCCTGCTGCCGCTGAAGCCTTGCAAACCGGAAATCCCTAACTGCTTACATTTTTAAAGGCAAGTAGTGTTTGTGTTACCACTTTTAAATGAAGCCTGGAACACGGATTAGAATGGGGGACAGGAGGGGCGGGGATTACATTATTGCACTTAACTCGGTAATTAACATTTTACTACCATCTTAATTTGCAAACTCAATTTACTTCTAAATACTAAACAGCATTATGACAGTAGCACAGGGGAGTTACATTAATAGAACCAAATAAAAACCCTGACATTTTATTCAGCTATGTTCTGTGTAACCTAATCGTATCTCACTGACAGTAGACAAAGGTAAGCACCATGTTTCGAAATGGGCAGATTACTGAATGAAGGAAGTAATTCCTGGTAGCATTTCTTGCTGATCTCTCTACTTGGTCAGTCCATTTGAGGAGGGTTTATATGTATTTGTTGCTCATGGCTGATGTATGACCAAGAAGAGTAAGTGTATGCATGAAAGCCTGGGGGACTGTCTGGGGGACCACAAATAGCCTTGGAATCCCTGAACTTTTATTTTTTAATGTTTGATGTATATCATGTATATGAAATACGATTTACCTGCTTAAAAAGTTGGGGGGAAGGAGGTTCCATGTAAGAATGTGTATATGTCATGAACTAATGATATTTTCTGGATTGAGATTGTAATAAAATATTGAAAAATGTCCATAAAGATGTCTCTTGTAATTTGTAGCAAGGATTGCGAAGAACACGACTGCCATCCTCTGTTACACATTGGCTGCAATGGAAAGCTTTCTATATTCTGTACTTGCAGGTGGTTCTAGGGAGATTCTCCCTCTCATCATACAGATGGCTGCAGGCCTGGGATAGTTCCCAACAAGCAAGAATCTCATTTTAGATAAGAGATGTAGGTCCAGGTTACATCAGGCCAAGGTAAGGAATTGCAGGGAACTTGCAGAACTCTTCATTTGTAGCATTGCCCGTTTCAGATAACACATTTGAAGTATGCAATACAGAGAGTCCTCATCTTATGAACCACAATTGAGCCCAAAATTTCTGTTCCTAAGTGAGTTTTGCCCCTTTTTACGACCTTTCTTGCCACAGCTATTAAGTGAATCACTGCAGTTGATAAGTTGGTCACAAGGTTGTTAAATGAATCCGGCTTCCCCATTCATTTTGCTTGTTAAAAGGCTGCCAAATGTGATCACATGACCTTGGGGGGACACAGCAACGTCTTAAGTATGAACCAGCTGCCAACATCTGAATTTTGATCACATGACCGCGGGGTTGCTGCAAAGGTGAAAAATGGTCATAAGTTGCTTTTTTATAAGCACCATTGCAACTTTGAACGGTCACTAAATAAACTGTTGTAAGTCGAGGACTACGCGTACTCATTGCTTTCAAGCAGCGGGAATAAGCCTTAAGCATGCACCAATTTTATATTGCTCTTCAACTTTTTGCAGGGTCTTAGCCCAAGTGCTTTGGAGATTACCTACAGGTTGCATACATCATTCAGCCAATCTTTTAGGAAGATGGGGTCAAGAATACGAGCAGCTGCCTGTCTACATATTGTGAGGAATGGCTCTCCTCTCCACTTTTAAAAAGGAATATATTGGAATTGCATTTAAAAACTTGGGAAGTTGGATTAGATTACAATACAAGAAATAATCATTGATTTCAGCATAAACCAAACATATGCCCCTTTATAAGAGGTCAGCAAAATTTGCAAGCAATAGAGAAAAATTTCAAAAATATATAATTAAATGGTCAAAATCTTAGGACAGTTTGGCTAAATCTTAAAAAATTGCCAGTGGGTGCCATCTAGTGGTATTACATGCATACATACATACATTCTCTCTCTCTCTCTCTCTCTCTCTCTCTCTCTCTCTCTCTCTCTCTCTCTCACACACACACACACACACACACACAGATTAATATTTATCTGCTTTTATCCAGTAGTCTCATAAAGTCTGCATTTTAAAATGGAGCAGTTATATTCCTTCAAATTGTCATCCATAGATTCCATACTGTGAAAACGATTACTTTCAGGTGTGCTGGGAACGTTGTGGCTGTTCAGAGTGAGGGCCTGCAGCCTGCACACTCTCAGAGGCACCCTTGCTTCTTGGGTTCTTGGCTGAATCTCCCTTTTCAGGAACCTACCTATCAGATCCATGTGATTTCCACTGGGGGAAACTGAATGAGAAAGGCAAGTTCTCTATGTAACAAATACGCTCATCATGACTGCTTGGGATTACCCAAGCAAATGATTCAATACCTAGAATCATCCAATGAGTTTCCATATCTCTGCAAATCATGCAGACCCAACCTGGATCTGTTGGAAAGAGTTGATACCATTGAAACATGAATAACATCCCTTGACACCATAGTAGCATCCCTGGACGCCTTAAAAGAAAGATTATCCAACCTTGAAAAAAAAAGACACAACACAAAAACCTGAACATCCAATAGTTACAAATCACATCTCTACCCAACAACCACAACCCAATCCACAAAAAAACAAACCAGACAAATAATGATATCCCAATCCTCATCAGAGAAGCTGTTGAGCGTGAACAGAAACGTCCAAACGCCATCTTATTTGGTCTAGAGGACATCAATGATAATGATGATATCACAACTGTCTGAAACATCATCAGTGATTATCAAGCATCAACCATCTCCCTGAGGAAATACTTGACATTTCCGCATTGGCTGAGACTCAAAAACACAGACGGGTCTCGGCCCAGTTTCTGCAGGGTCATTTGCAAAAATGAATCAAGCAAACGTAAATTCATTTACACTATAAATTCACTCGCCAAAACCAACACCAACCATAAGAACCTCCGTTGTCGCCCTGACCTAACCATACAGCAATGTGCCTGCTCCCATGTACTCTGCACTGAACTCAAAAAACATCTAGACAATGGAGAGAAGGACCTGTACATTGACTACCATCCTGACTGTATCAAAAGTAAGTCACACAACCCGCAACTCAGCTTTAACCTTCAACTACAACCCTTCCTCAACCAATCCACCATCACCCAAGACTAGGCAACTACCCAATTCCAACTACTGCTGGCCTTAAATGCAAGCTACTCAATGCAAGAAGCCTTGCAAATAAAATACCTGAATTTCTTCTCTTACTAAGTATGGCTAAAATTGGCATCATATTTGTCTGTGAAACATGGCTCAATGCATCTCTCCCTGACTCCATTACCACAGTAAGAGACTATCATGTTTACCGATCAGATCGTGAAATTCATAGAGGAGGTGGTGTTGCTATCTTCTATAAAAAGTCCTTACATCTAAAAAACATCCAAGTTACCCAGGAGCTTGCTCTTCCTGAGACCATTATCTGTGAACTATCCTTAAATATCACATTTCGATTCTTACTATGTTACAGAGCACCTGATTATGACATCGAACATGTAAACAAGCTAAATACACTACTAACATGGGCAGCATCCTGCCCAACGCTTTTATCTTTCTTGATGACTTCAATCTACCTCATATTGACTGGACCCTAAATGAATGTACAACTGAACCCATACACGCAACCTTCTACAGTGCTGTTACAAATCTGGGACTGGAACCACTAGTAACCAACAACACTAGACTAAAAAACTGCCTCGATCTCATCTTCTGCAATAGTTTGAATTCAATTTACGGAATACAAACTAAAGAACCCTTTTCCAGCAGTGACCACAATATGATTGACTTTTGCCTCAACATATGCCCACACAAATATCATCACAATGATGTAATCCCCAATTATAAGTTCAAAAAAGGCAACTATGATCTTACAGACAACGATCTCTCATCCCTTGATTGGCAATTTCTATTCACTGGATGCAATACTGTTGAAGACCATTACAACATATTTTTACTTGAAGTCAAAAGAGTGATCAAACTATATGTACCAACAACAACTCCCAAAACAAAAACAAAAAACCAGATTACCCATAAAAATAAGGAAACTTCAATCCAAAAAGAGATCACAAATCTGGTCACGTTGCCAATTTCAAAAGCCGATACAAAAATTTATGCCACCAGATAAAGACTGAATACACCAATTATCACATTAAACAAGAGGAAAACCTTCTTTGCACCAATTCCACCCGCGCTTTCTACAATTTTGTAAACCACAAACTAAAAGACTCAAGGTCCATCCCACCCCTGAAAGGACCTAATGGTAAAGACTGTAACAATGACACTATTAAAGCCAACCTCTTTAACACATTTTTCGGCTCAGTATTTGTAAACAGCAATGGATCATGCCCAGTATTTTCTAGTCGAACCAAAGACAACTACAATGATCTAATACGTATCGATTTTACAGTAGACAATGTTGAAAAACACTACGCAATCTAAAACCATCTCTATCTATTGGACCGGATGGAATATGTGCCTACTTCTTAAAAAAGCTATCCACTGCCATAGCAGAACCTCTAAGCATAATCTCTGAAAAATCTTTCAGGACCAGCTCCTCACCAAAACTATGGTCACAAGCCACGGTCATCCCCATCTTCAAAAAGGGAGACCCCAGCCTAGTTGAAAATTACAGACCAATCTCCTTATGCTGCGTCACCTGTAAAGTCATGGAATCAATCATTAACTAATCCATTATCCTCCACTTAAAGACAAACAACCTACTCTCCAATAAACAATTTGGTTTCAGGAAAAAACTATCCTGTAATCTGCAATTCTTACACTGCAAAAACATATGGACTACACAACTCGATCAGGGCAAAGCAATAGACGCAATCTACATAGACTTCTGTAAAGCCTTTGATTCAGTGGTACACAACAAACTACTCCTAAAACTAAAATCTTATGGTATCTGTGGACAACTGCATAACTGGATAGAAGCACTCCTGTCAAACAGACAACAAATGGTCAAAATTGGGAGTGTCCTATCAAATTCTGTACCTGTCAATAGTGGTGTCCCCCAAGGCAGTGTTCTAGGACCAACTCTCTTCATACTCTACATAAATGACCTTTATGATCATATTAAGAGCAACTGCATTCTTTTTGCTGATGATGTAAAGCTATTCAACACCACAGACAATACTGCTATCCTTCAAAAAGATCTTGACTATGTATCAGAATGGTCAAACAAATGGCAACTTCAAATCTCAACAAATAAATGCTCTGTCTTACATATTGGCAAAAAAAATCAGAAAATAAAATACAAGCTGAATAGTCAAGATCTTGTTGATGATCCAAGCTCTGTAAAGTACCTTGGAATACTCATCTCTAATGATCTAAGTGCTAGAACCCACTGTAACTACAAATCCAAAAAGGCATTAAGAGTTGTTAACCTAATCCTACGTAGCTTTTTCTCTGATAATATCACACTAATAACTAGAGCATACAAAACATTTGCTAGACCAATACTCGAATACAGCTCATCAGTCTGGAACCCACATTACGTATCTGATATTAGCACAGTTGAGAAAGTCCAGAAATATTTCACAAGAAGAGTTCTCCACTCCTCTACTCATTGTAGAATACCTTATGCCACCAGACTTGAAATTCTAGACCTAGAAAACTTTGAATTATGCCGTCTTCGGTCTGATCTAAGTATAGTATATAAAATCATACATTGCAATGTCCTACCTGTCAATGAATACTTCAGCATCCACCATAACAACACAAGAGCACACAATAGATACAAACTCCAGGTTAACCACACCAAACTTGATTGCAGGAAATACGACTTCAGCAACAGATTGGTCAATGTCTGGAATACTCTACCTGACTGTGGTTTCTTCCCCAAACCTCAAAAACTTTAACCTTAGACTGTCTACTATTGACCTCACCCCTTTCCTAAGAGATCTGTAGGGGGCGTGCATAAGCACACCAACGTGCCTATCATCCCTGTCCTATTGTTTTTTATTTTTCATATATGTACCCATTTCATGTACTCATAACTATTATATACTTATACCTATTATCTTGTAAGCAATTGACAAATCAAAAAAAATAAAAAATAAAAATAAGTTGCACTTACATTATAATGTTAAGAGAGACTGAGATATCATATGGGTTCAGTCTAGTATAACAGACTGTTTTTCCCTGTAAACAGTCGTACAGTCCTGTGACAGTAGCCATCTCTTCTTTGTGTAGCACATTACGTGCCTTTTTTCACAAGCGAAGTTAATCATCTCTGCAGGCTCCTTTTAAAAGTAATCTAATCATTAGTTGGCCTGTTTCTCTGCAAAAAGATCAATCACCCTTTGTAGAATGAAGCAAGTTTTTATCCTCTCTTATACCCTGCCTGCCTGCCACCATTAGAAACGACCTGGGACAAACAATCCAGGGTTCATGAGCAATAAAACACACACACTACTATAGCAATTAAACCACACTGGTCACTTCCAGCCAACTAATAAATATCCTCTGCATTGTAAATTCTGCATTATAAACATCCTCTGCATTCTGAAGAAAATGCAATCCTAATTTGAGTTAATGACACTTGTTTCTAACCTTTAAAAGTGCATAAAAAGACATACTGGAGGAAAATTATGGATTTTTATGACCCTTAACAAGACTAGTAAACCAAATGTTAGCATTTTCTTAAAACCACCACAGGAGTATTACATAATTTTGTGACTGGACATCCCTATTATGGCAAACGTTGTGTTTGCCCTAATAGGGATGTCCAGTCACAAAATTATTTTATGTTAGAAGAGAAAGTATTAGGCTGCATCCACCCAGCACTTTTGCTTTTGGAGTATAGATGAGATGCAGAGGCATTGAAAGAAAGTTGTTTCTTCTACTGATTAGAGAAACTAACAATCAGCAGGCAAAACACCCACAGTACAGAGTGATTGGTACTATTGGTAAAAATCAAAGATGGGGAGATCTCATTAGCCACTGGTGCTCTTCAAAGAGCCCCCAGAAGGTTGTAACAGATGGGGCAAGCCTTAATTCTAAAGGGCGGCTAGTACCACAAATCCATGACGATGATGAAGCAGCAGCATTGCCTAGCCTTGACTTCTCTCCCTTTGTTGAAGTAAGATACAACCAAAAGCTGAAGAAACTTCTTGGATGAGAAATGAAACACCTTCAAAGAGAAAGTCCACTTGCCCTTTGAAAAAGCACCTTTGGGATACAACCAAGAGTTTCTCCTAGGCGAACATATTGGATGTTTCCAGAAGGCCAGTTAAGAGCACCAGATGAAGGGCTGGCTGCTTACAGCCTCTGTGTGTCCATTTAACAATAGTTGCAAGTCCAACTTGGTGCTTTGGTTTGCAATATGCTAATTTTCATTTTGTTTTTAAAAATTGAAATAAACTAAAAAATATAAGAAAGATGGAGAATGTGTAAACACCTCAAAATATCTTGATACAACTTACTGGTGAACATCAGCTTGGGCTAATACTGTATTTCTTAAAAATGCCAGTTGTGGCTTCCCAAAGTATATTGACGCTTATGAACAAACCAGGACAAAATAGTCCAGTGGTGGGGGATGCGGTAGCAGTATGTCAATGCTGCACTAAACTTTCATTTTTATTAACCAGTTGTGTTGACTAAGCCATGGTTGGCTGTCTTTAGCCACTACACTTACCTAAAAAATTAGCTAATCACAACATCTAGTTCATACTTGGTTCAGCATATTTGCAGATGAAGAAGGCATGTCCTCCATCGAAAACCCCAAAAATGTTGAAAGAAATTGAAGAAGAGCAAGAGTGTTTATGTAATAGTAGATCATTACAACAGGAAACTTACCAACTTGCATTTTTTTAAAAACTGTTTTAGCAAACCTTGCTTTATTTTTTATTAACTTCCCACACATTATTTGCAACAATTAAGCAGATTCCACTGAAACAGGGGAGCTGCATGTATCATCTGGATTTTTGCCAACAAGGAAGCTCTAATCATTGCATGTTGCTTGAGCAAGCAAACAAAAAGTGCTCATCCAGACTGCCCCTTACACAGCATGATCAGTGAGTGATTCAGCTGGGACTTACCAGCCCATTGTCTGGGATAGGGGATAAACTGATTAGTTTATAGTTTTATCAGCTGGGACTTACCAGCCCATTGTCTGAGATAGGGGATAAACTGGATTATTAGTTTATAGCTCAATAAGTTCATCATTAATCAACAGATAGAGCAACTCCCTTATGAGAAAAGACAATATTTGGACTTTTTGGCTTTGCATTGAGGACAAATAGAATTATTTATTGGCCAAGTGTGATTGGACACACAAGGAATTTGTCTTGGTGCAAATGCTTTCAGTGTACATAAAAGAAAAGATACATTCATCAAGATTCATAAGGTACAACACTTAATAATAGCCATAGGGTACAATAAGCAATCAAATCATACTAGGAAACAGTCAATATAGATTGTAAAAATATAAGTGACAAAGTTACAGTCATACAGTCACAAGTGAGAAGGGAATGGGTGATAAGGAGTGATGAAAAGGTTAATAGTAGTAGTAGTGCAGACTTTGTAAATAGTTGAACAGTGTTGAGGGAATTATTTGTTTAGCAGAGTGATGGCGTTTGGGAAAAAACTGTTCTTGTGTCTAGTTGTTCTGGTGGTGCAGTGCTCTATAGGGTCGTTTTGAGGGTAGGAGTTGACGGAGGTACACAAAATTAAAAATAGTTTAGAAAGTGAGTACATTTTTCTCTAGCATTGCTTCCAGGCAAACTTTTACTGAATAAGACTTATTCACAAAAAAAAGTGTGGGGGGGGGGAGGAGGGGGAAATGCAGAAAATATTACAGGTGGCTCTTACGACCACAATTGTTCCAAAGCTTCTGTTAATAAGTTAAGTGGATTTTACAGCCTTTCTTGCCACAATTGTTAAGTGAATCACTGCAATTGTTAAGTTAGTAAATGGTTGCAAAGTGAATCTGGCTTTCCCACTGACCTGGCTTGTCAGAAGGTCACCAAAGGGGATCACATGACAGTGCAATCGTCATAAATATGAACCAGTTGCCAAGCATCCAAATTTTGATCACGTGACCATGAGGATGCTGCAACAACTGTGTGAAAAACAATCAAAAGTCACTTTTTTTAGTGCTGTTAGAACTTTGAATGGTCCTTAAATGAATGGTTGTAAGTTGAGAACTATCCATACTGCCATTTGCCCCAAGAGTCACTGAAATTACTGAATTATTTGACCATGTTAAGAGGTGAGAGGTCACTAATGCCAGAGATGGTGTATCCCAAAAGCAGGAAAGCTGTTAGTGCATGTGGGTGTATTTGCACTGTCAACAGCACTTCCACAAAATTACTGTCATGAGGTGTGACCGCTAAGAAAACAGGGTGAGACCAGCTAAAACTTAATTGAATTTCATTGCAATTCCTTTAATTGCACAAACAGGTACAAAAAATATAATAAAGATGTGTCTCAAATAATTATGCTGATTTTCCAATCTAACCCTAATCATGTTAGAAGGGCATCTTCTGCTTCCCTGGACCAGTTAAAGCACATTATTTTGATATTTTTTGGGGTTAAAATAAGTAATAATAGTAGGTATTCAAATAAAGGTCAATTGATACTAACTGAACATGCATTGGATTCTTTAGTTATCAGGACAATTACCATTTCTTTCTGATCCTGAGAAATTAATAATGTATTAAAAACCTTTGTCCTAAATGAGGAATATAAAAATGGAAAAGTTAGAAATTAATTTATTTCTACTGACTATATTTTCCAAAACAAATGGTCTTAATTGTTTTAAAAATTAATCCTACACTTACCAGATTTTTATCAAACTTGCAGAATTAGCATATGAAGAATGATATAAACTATGATAATTGGGGGGAAGGGGTCTTAATCTGCAGTATATACATGACATCACTCAAATGCCATTGCGTATTTGTTTCAGATGCTATGGCCTCATTACATAATCATGCTATTTGCATAGTAACATATGTCATTTTGATATTTTCATGGGATGTTGCTGATGTGTTCCTACTTCATTTACAATCTAGAATATGAAATTCTTTAATCAAATACTATAGATTTTACTGAAGCCTGGCAACACTAAGATTTGTGAACATAAAAATTTTGATTTGTTGGTGACATTTAATCGCTTTCAATTTTCACAAACCAAAGTTAAGCCTATTTGAGTATTCATAGAAATACAAGGAAACCAATCAAACGAGGAACAAAAAAAAAAAAACCACAACGTTGGCCAGAGCACTATTGAAACTCATGATGCAAAATGTGAAAGTTTTTAAAGCATGCACAGCTTAGTGCTAAAGATTTAAAAAAAGATCTCAAAGCCATAAAGCAGGGTTTTGCATGTGCGTATGTGCACATGTGTGTGAATTAATTTGCCACTGACATTTGTAATTTTTTTCCTTCTAAATATTGCTCAGGGGCAGATTAATATGCCAATTGGAAAGATTAAGATTATTGCAAGATTGTAATTTGAAACCATCCAAGCCAATAGAATGTTTGGTACCTAGACAAATACTACCACCATGCCATTACAATCAGCATAATCAGCCCTTAGTTTATTTAATAAGTAAATAATAGAACAATATATTTTAGCTTTTGTTTACCTGTCTCTCTGTTGAATGGATTGATTCAATTTCACATGAACCTTCCCACCTGTACACCAGGATTAAGCACCTCTTCCTTCCAGCTGAGGACAAATTGACAGATTGTATGCAAGAACAAGCAGGGAAGTGGAGAGTTTTGGAAGGGTGGAGAGAGAGAGATGCTACATTGTCACTGTTAATGGTGATAGAAAGAAGGTGTCAATATTTTCTCTTGGTAAGCATTTGACAGTGTAGATCTGGCAGAGAGGAAGTTTAAGCATTATGTAAGCCTGTCCCGTTAAAATCTGAATCTCTGTAGTAATAAAATTGTGTTTGGGAAGTGAATGCAGGATCTGGCCACGTCTGCATCCACTATTCATTCTGGTGTGTAAGAGTCCTTGTGTATATCTTGTGCACTGTGATTTGTGTAAATTGAGTGCATGTAAGAAGAAAGTTAAAGAGGTTTCTGTTGTTCAGCTTCTCTGCCATCTATTCTTCATTTCTGAAGGGTTTTTTCCTCAGCTTCACCTTGGTTCAAGCCCTCTCATCAGTCTCTCACCATGTCTGTCTTCTTGCCTGCTTGCTACATGGCTGAAGAACAGAGAAAATGAAGGAGGAGGGGAATGACAGAGGGTGTGGAATGCAATGCCTTCACCTAAAATTTAGGGGGGCTGACACCCTTCCCCCTCTTTTTTCAGGACCTTTGCAATACTTTACATGCTACATTTTATAACTGAGATTTTCTTGTTGTTTTGAAGTCTCATGCTCAGCAAATTTAATTCTTTGAGTTTGCACAAAGATTTCATTGAGTGTTTCTACAGATTTAAATGGCCTTATCCTTGAATTTTTGAGACTGAAAAATTAATTTCTGTTGAATTACCATCATACAGGACTATGACTTCGTTTCCAGGCCATGTTTTTTTCTTAAAAAAAAAAAAAGACTACCAGAGCTTAAGGCCAAGGACCAATTCCATCTAATTATGGCTGAATTACAGCAGCTGCCAGCAAGAACCGCAGAACAGATGACTCTGTGCCAGATGAATCTGTGGGAAGGGAAGGAACTGCTTATGAAGTTGCTTTAAAAGCTGAAAACTTGCCTATTGAACATTGTAATAGAGATGAACCTTATCTCAGCACAAACTGGGGATAAAAACTACAAATAAGTACTTGATAACAGAGCATCTTGTTCCTTACTGGCTGTGCACCCATGGGTAACTGATTTTAAATTACAAAGATTAAAGAGGATAATTTGGATGGGAGAGAAGGGTGTTGACAGAATCTAATATCTACAGTACCCTAGTTAGCCTAAACGTTTGCTTACCATAACGCTTATCTATTAGCTTCTTTGTTTAGATTCTCTGTATATTTTTTTATTACTTCTCAACTTTAAGAAGTTCCTGGATCACTCTGAGGCCAGCCCTTTACTTTTACATTTTTGAAACCTACCAAAGAACTTCAGAGGTGTGACTCCTTCATTTCATAGCCTAAAGTCACTGGGATTTATTATGGGCCCTTTTCCCTGCCAAGATGAATGCTACTTTTCATTTGCCACTGTCTTCTATCAAGCACCATTGAGAACCTTACTTGGAAGTTGAGGCTTCTGTAAGGCTTGGATTTCAGCCTTTGGCAAACTACTAAAATCTTTATGTCACTGAATGCTACAAAGTGACCTGCGGCCTACTAGACACCCTAGAGCCTATCATTCGTGGTTAATAGGATGCTTGAGAGCCTTGGCTGCTACTACCCTTGTTCAAAATATCTAAAGACTTGGTTATGGATTTTCCATTGACTGTTTTGTTTATGGAGATTCCCAATCATCCAAGTCATGGTTTTCCCAAAGGTATTTTTTCCCAAAAGTAACTGGATGTTCTTTTTTCCTTTGAAAATATTTAGCTTCTCAGCCAAGAAGCATCTTCAGGAGAAAGTAAAATGTTTTCAAAGGGAAAAAACAAACAAGGAAGTCTAGTTTGCCTTTTAGAAAAAGCAGCTTTGGGATATATTGACTATTTTGTTCCTCATGAGGTTTCTGTCATTCCCCTAGAATGACCAACTCCAGCCTTTAAGGATCAGAGTTTAGCCACTGATGAAGCAAAGCTTCTAGATTCTCCAAACTTCACTTTAAAGCAGGGGTCTCAAACACAATTTACCTGGGGGCCGCTGGAGGCAGAGTCTGAGTGAGGCTGGGCCGCATAATATTATACTTTATATTATACTTTATATTTATATTATACACTAATATTATACTTTCATATCACGGTGGGGGCCACAGGATATCGTCCTGCGGGCTGCAATTGGCCTGCGGGCCAAAGAGAATGAGACCTCTGCTTTAAAGTGATGTACAATTTTGAATCCCACAATAGCAATACCACTCATCTACCACTTCACAGTGCTTTACAGCCCTCTCTAAGTGGTTTACAGTGTCAGCAATCTGGGTCCTCATTTTACTTACCTTGGAGGATGGAAGGTTGAGTCAATCTTGGGCTGGTCAGGATCGAACTGCTGGCAGTTGGCAAAATTAGCCTGCAATACTGCATTCTAACCACTGTGCCACTGCTGCTTCCCAAGTCTACAGATCACTTTACCCACAATTCTTTGCAGACCATAAACCTGGTAGAGAAAATCTCAGATCTTACTTGTGTGGCCTTGCAAACTCCTGACTTTGAACTCTTTTCTGGTAAGTCTTTTGCGATTGAGGGAGTCTGTTCAAGGGAGACTGCATTAAAAAAAAAAAATCTGCTAGGTAGACCTTCCTTGGGAGCCCTGAACCTTTTGCCTAAATGCAGTCTTGTGCTGCCAGAGACAAATCTTTTTATATCTTCATTGATTCTAAGTATGCTTTTGGTCCTGGTTCCTTATGGAAACTGAGGGGATTCTTCACCATCTCAGGCTATCAGTTTGCTCATGCTAACCCGGTCATTTTAGCTTATATTACTAAAGGCAATCACTTTGCTGGTCAGGCTTGCTCCAAAAAATTGTGCTTCAGTCTTTGCACTTGTTACAAATTTCCTCTTTGCTGCTATCAGAAATTTCTCTCAGATGCTGGGACTGCTTCTTACAATATCTCTGATGTTTATTCGAATGGTTCCTAATGGGTGACCAACTGCCATGTTTTGTTTTGTTTTTGTCTTTTGGCTCAGCAAGATATTGTGATACCTAAGCTATTCTAGTCTGGCTTGCTTCTGGGGCTTATGTGGAAAATCCCAATAACTTTTTCTAGGGTGAGGACTCACAAAGAGGGAGAGGTGGCTCTCTGCCCGCTCAATGCATCTATAGTTGAGGTGAGGAGGATACCAAAGTTTCTATCCTTGCAGAAGCAGCATAGCAGAGAGCTCTGGGAAGCAATGGTGGTAGGGACCACAATTCCTCTGAGAAATCAACACTGATAAGGTAATGAAATAGCTTGGGTAATGAAATGTCTGCAAGAAAACCACCAAGCTCAGAGAGCTCCAAGGACCCTTCATTTCAACCCTGAGCTACAAATATTCCCCTGTATCGGTTCCTCCGAGTGCCTGATCCATCTATTCCAGCTGGGAGATTTCCTGTGGCTTAAAAAGTTCCATAGCAGGATTTCGAGCCCACCTGGGAGGATCACCCAGATTTTGCTGGCTACTCCAAAATAGCGTACTTGTTGGGAGGAAAAAGGTTCCTGGATTCACAGGCTTGACAATGGACGGCTGATGATTTTGTACAATTCTCAGAACTTACTCAATGAACTACTTTATGAAACTTTGTGGACTTCTTTTAAGCAGACATGATTTCTGTTGTACTTTTGCTCTATTTGCAATTTTTTCTTCTTCAATGCAGCAAGTGGGGTGGGATAACCTGGGAGAGCAACTCTCTTGTCAACTCAAGCGCCATGCAATCACAGATGCTGACCTGCAAAATAAAACTTGTTGGAGCTGCGCTGAGTCAACCCCTCACCCCATTTTTCTTGTGTTCTTTAGTACTAATTGGTGGGTACATCATACAATTTTGCTTAACTCTCTTCTTTGGCAGACAGGGTTTTACTATAGAAATAACCTTGTTGCAAATGTATCTATTGCTTTTGAAGTCTTTATTAACGACACTTCAAAGAGCTGTAAGCTACTTCAGGATGGAAATTTCTCTGGAAAATGTATTACAAAAGAGGCAAGTCTTAGATCAGTTACTGAGGAAAACATTGGGGGGGGGGGTCACACATGTACATTAATCAAAGCTGATATATGTTTCATGAAAAGCTTAATTACCCAGCAAAGAAAATTAGCTAAGATAGTTCAATCCTGACTCCCCCCAAAACCCCAGGGAAATCTTTAAAAAAAAAACAACCCACTTGGTTCGTGGATGACACATCAGGGTGAATGAAACATTTACTGTTCATGGTAATGACTGTGATTGCTTGGGATATTGTCTTTTTCAGTGTGACCCCTCAATATGTGCTATTCATTGTTGCTATTCTCTCTGGGTTTTGCCCTACAGAAATGGCCCAGCTATGGATCTCATGCAATTTCAGATGTTAATTACTCACGTGCATACTAACCACCACAGTGGGTCAGCACACTGTTATTAATTTGAGAACCAAATGGGCGATTTGTTACCTGGAATTTTAGGCATCATCATTACCATTTTAATAAATGGTAATATTAGCATTTGAGCATGGCACCCTTTTGAAGTTTAGGAAAACCATGTTTTCCCTTTGAGCCAAAACCATTTCCTTTGATGTGCAAAAACTAGTCCTTTCAGGGACATCAATCAAACAATGGGGCAGCACTGGAAGTAGTAGAAAGAAGAGATGCAACCCGATGCAACGTATCTTAAGAGCGCCTGTCTTTTCTCCCATCTAATCAAATATCTTTTATTAGATTTGTTGCATTCTGATACCAAATGTATATCAAATGTATCATGTCTCTGTTCCCTTTGTAAAGTCTTAATAAAATGCTTTTCCCTTTGCCTACAGTACTTGTGGTTTGTGGGAGGGAATGGGAGAGGCAAAAAAGCCAAGGGTATGTGTGTGTTTCTTTCTCAAAATTCAGGAACTGAGTTCTTTCCAACTCCATGCCAACTTGGATATTTGAGTATTGGGGACGACAGCAAGAGTTGAAAATTTAACAGTTGCAAAGATTCTTTAAGACATTATAGTTAGTGTATTAAAATCCAGGCACAATTTCTTACCTAAGGTAATGTTTTTGTTAAGTTTACATGACATATTTTCTGGGTACAAATACCGACTATAGTTAATCCTTTCATTTGATTCAATCTTTATTTTTTTCTGTTTTGTAGTTTTTTCATCCTCGAAATTGTATTATTTCAATAAAAGAGCAGTTTAAAAATAAACAGGAGTCAAGATATCAAAAACAAACAAAGATGTTACAGAGACTTGATAATGCTAAATGCAGAGATCTCTACATTCATATACTTACGTTTCTCAAACTGAATATTTCTCAATTCTTCTAAAATGCCCTAGTTTTATGGCTTTAGGAACTATAGAGATCCAGTTTGGTCTGGTGCTTAAGGTACCACGGTAGAAACCAAGACAGTGTGAATTCTAGTCCAGCCTTCAGCACCTGGCTGGATGATTTTGGGCCAGTCACTTTTCCTTAGCCCAACCAACCTAGCTCTACCGCACAATTTCCTGCTATACAAACTATCTCTTCCAGAAATGCTTTCCTCTGCAACTGTCAGGCCCCAAAATTGAAAGACACACGGTGATTGTTCCAAGCTGGGTTCTTTATTATCCTGTGCCTATAAATAGAATTCGGCCAAACTGAAGTACATCATCATTTGCATCAGACATATACTCTGAGAACTATTGAGGAAGGGCTGTCTTCAGTGTCTTTCTCTCACACAAAATATCTGTGGACTGAGCTCCCTCTTGTTGCTCTGGAATCTAGTCTTCTTCATTCCAACACATCAACATAGCACTTGTCTCAAAAATGCTAACTACGAGTTAACAAGCTGAGTTTTGTTTATTAGAATCTAGACTAGTTCCTGCTGCTTCTTGAAACTGACTAGATCTTAAATCAGTTTCAGTGAATGCTTTTGTTGTCAGGCCCATGAAATTTGGTTACAACTGCACACACTGGTTGGAAAATGATTTTTTTATTTGCCAATGCTATTTATCGAGGTGGTCATAAATAAGGAGTGACTGTAATGTATAAATATTTGAATATACATTTCTTACCTTTCCAACAAGTCATGACAAGTAGGTGTTTGACTTTTGCTGCTGATTTCCATTCTACATTTCAACTTATGGTTAGTTCTATGACCTATTTCCTTTATTTTCAGAAAAATGCTTTGCATGTTTTGGCAGATTCCAAGATTGAGGCTGTACCAAATATGAACCAAAAGCTGACCATAGTTAAAACGATTTTTTGCAGGTCGCCTTACTTTTTGTCAAAGAGATTTACTAGTCTTCTCATTGATTATTTCTATAGTTGTTCAGCAGCCTGTTTCTGGGTTAATATTTATATTTCTGCCACATGTATAAACAAGCCCAGTGCATTAGTAAGCCATTAGACTTATTTTTCAGATAACTTATTGTCACATTATTTCAGCTTAGCGTGAGGTCCAGTACCTTTCTGTGGAAAAATGACTGAACTCATCTTGTGGTGTGATTTAAGAACTAATCTACAGCTAACAAAAGGGCAAGACAAAACTGCTGAAGTTGAAGAAAAGCAGAAAATTCATGCTTTGTCCTCTGGATGGCTTTGAAATCATGTCATCTTTCAGGAAGCAATTTCCTCTTCTCTTGTTTTCTCCCAGCCATACCAAATATATTGCTGGAAGGATTGGATGCTGCCTTCATTAGCAGTGACCTTCTCTGAATAGAAGAAATATTTTCATGAATCATAGTATTTTTTTTTATTTATCATCTGTGACGACTATTAAAGAGCAGGATGTACAATTCTTAGACACCTAACAGTGAAACCATATCTCAATAAATATGTATTATTTGGTAACTTTTCCTCCTTTTTCTACAAAATCGTTCTTCTCTTTGGAGCTGTATCAATCAATCATAAAAACAGCCATACAACTTTAAAAAAGTATTTTTAGACTGAATCAAATCAAACAAAAAACATACTAAATAAAAATACTAAAATACATAATAAAAGCAGAATTATAACTTCCTTCATTAAATTATGGAATAATCACTATATTAGTTAATGAAGCATTTATGTAAGACAGCAAGAAGCTGGCAGGGAAGAAATATTACATATTGATTACTGTAGGTCCACTTTAGTAAAAAATATGGATTGGGTGAAATCCAACATTTATACAAGCAGAAGTGCACTCCATAAATACTTTCCAACTCCTAGCAGTGTCTTATGTTGTATTGAACCACATTATCCTAGCATGTTATTCTAGCAGCTCCGTTATATTCCCTTGATCCTCCTGGCTTATGGTGCCTTACAAACCATGATACATTTTCCTGAGTTTAAGGGGGTGGGGGTGGGGGCAGAATAACTCCATAAGCTCCAACATTCTCCAGTGATATTCAGACAATTTCTCCTTCTTGCTACAATCTGGCAAGGAATACATTCCAATGCTCCATAGGTCTCATGCTTTTTGACAGAGGCAGGAGGAGATGGGATATGTTCTGGGCATTCAAGTCCAAAGTTTAACATGCCATTGTGAAGGTCAACAAGTTCACAACGTTTTTTGCATTGTTTATTTTGCTTAAATTAATACACGTAGTCCTCGAGTTAGGACCACAATTGAGCCCAAAATTTATGTTGCTAAGTGAAACATTTGTTAAATGAGTTTGCCCCCATTTGACGGCTTTTCTTGCCACGGTTGTTAAGTGAATCATTGCATTTTTTTTTAAGTTTGGTTGCTACTGACTTTGCTTGTCAGAAGGCTGCCAAAGCGGATTACATGACCCTGAGACATTGCAACCATCATAAATGTGAGCCAGTTGCCAAGCATCTGACTTTAGATCATGTGACCATGGGGATGCTCCGGTCATAAGTATGAAAAACGGTCATAAGTTACTTTTTTCAGTGCAGCTGTAACCTTAAATGGTCACTAAATGAAGTAAGTGGAGGACCTGTATTAAATGGGCAAAAGTCCTTAACTATACTAGTGGGTTATATCCATATACTCTGTACACTTTCACGAAAGAAAGGCTCACGGCAGCATGACTAGACCTTGTTAAGCAACCACAACTGGACTGGCAACTTCATCACTAAGCACTGCAATTGCTAAATAGAAAATTACATGACCACGACAGGCTTACTTCTCCTTCAATTGTTAAGTGAGACATCACAGGATTGTGACTTTTGATTTTACTTCGCTGTTCTCCATTAAGACTGTTTGCTACAAGCCAGTTGTAAAGCACACAAATAGCAATTGTATGACTGCACAACATTAACTGTTTTTTAAAAAAATACTGTTGTTAACTTTGAACAGTTGCTAAATGAAATAAGTAAGTGAGGACTACCTGTATTTCACATACTGTTTGGAAGAATAACATATTTTTCATTTATTTGTATTTGGTGATGGAGTTCATGCTTGGCATGCAAAAAATTCCAAATTCAACTCCAGAAACAGCTGGGAGAACCCCTCTCTAAAACTGCAGAAACTGCCACCAGTCACAGCGTCACTTAAGCTAAATGGCAAAAGACTGATGCTGCAGGAGCGTTCCCTTCATAAAAACACACTTTTCATATCTGCCTTGCAGCTGTTGCCTTTATACGCCTTCCCCTTTTTCCATGAAGAACACACAAATAGGTTCACAAAGTACTGTGCAAGCGGTCCTTAGGTTAACAACATCCAATGTTAAGGGCAAACCCTAGATATGAAAGTGCTGCCTATTTGGCAGACAGTGGTCTCCTTCCAGCCAATGAAGTGAAGACATGCATGAATGCAACCTGTTTTCAGGTTGCTGAAAGCATTGCTCAGTGGTTCCTGAAAGCATTGCTCAATGTCAGCACTTTGTCAGCTAGAAGACAGACAACAACATCTGCCATTTTAGCAATAGGCAGTCCATTTGTAAGTATGAGTTCCGACTTAAATACAAATTCGGATTAAAGACAGAGTTAGGGTACAGAACTCATTCTCAACCAGGAGCCACATTGCATGCTAAATAAGCAGTTTGGTTTTATAAAGCCAGCTCTGAAGTTTGCAAACCATGGCTTATGATTTAGCATATCATACAAAGCCCAGCTAGCGTAGTATAGATCAGTGTTTCTCAACCTGCAATACGTGGATGCTGGGAGGTCTGCAATATCGTAACAGGGTCCGTGAGAGCTTGAAGAAATGTTATGATTTAAATCTTGAGTTAAGTCTTGGAGGGTCCCTGGCCACAAGAGGAATTTAAAGGGGAGTCCGAGGTGAAGAAAAGTCTGAAAATCACTGGTGTAGATTATTCAGTAAGCTATGGTTAAATCAAGCACAGATTAGCATGTAGTGGAAACTCCACTCAAGAATGTGATACACTAAGACTGATGATACTTTCAAGATCTCTAAAGAACCAAGTGTAACATCCTGTTTTTGTCAGATAGCATATTTAAACATTGTACCTTCAGCAGGTCAAGAGAAATTGACCATCTTCTTGGAGAATAACAAACATTTTCAACTCAAGCAATTTGAGATTGCCTAGCAATACTGTTTATGTAGACATGATAAGATTCAGCAAGAGTACATTCCAATCTCTGATTGAAATGCCTATCCTTAATTGATGTCCCCAAGACCTCTCACTACAATTGCCATTATGGGTTGGATTAGATGAGTGATTACGATCCAGCTGGGAAACTCACTGAACTTTAAGGGCCAGCTCTCTTTGAGCAGCATTTTGGTCCTACAAGAGAAGAGATGGAAGATCTTCCAGTTTATGGCTTCATGTGCTTTGACAGAACTTTCAAAACTAGGCACATAGGCTGTCTCAATAATACATTCCTGTCATTGAATATTTTATTAATTTGACTTCTGCTGCTTGCTGTTCCCATTTCAGGGCTGCCGGGTTGTTTCTAATTAAAAATTTATGTCATGAGAGAAAACTGCTCACTTCAGGGGAGAGTTTGTTGCTCTTTCTCTCAACAATTAAAACAAAAATAGGGGGTACTTTTGGCCACTGTAAATGGCTCCTAAGAACTGGATGGAAAATGAAGAGGACAATTGTGGCATGGGAGGCTTTTTACAAGATTAGCAACTTTCTTAGATGTCAGTTAGTACTGCCTACCCAGTTTTCAGCCAACATAACATATGGACATAAAATCTGTTATCCCTGCTGCTAATTATTGTTCTGCTATAGCCTCAGTTCTAGCTAGGTGTGCAAGATGGAAGTGCTGATTTTGGGTGCACAGGGTGTGTTAAACAATGTGAGTAGTTCAACCTAGCTTTGATACCCTCCCCCGTTTGAATGTCTCCAGCTAGGGAAAAAACCATCTGCCAAGCACAGCACTGGTATAGTTAGCAGAAGGTTTGGACAGATGGCTAGATTTAACCATCGGCCCAAACTTTACCTGCAAGCCAACTGATCAGCAGGCTTCCCCAGGTGTGGAATTTTGAAAGAACAGTAAATCTGTGAGGTTTAAGCCATGCTGGTAGTATTAGCAACTGGCAGTTACTCCCAAATACGCTGTTCAGTGGGCAGGGGAATATCTAGCAAAGCAGGAGCGCTTTAATCTGATTCAACCAAGAAATATTACTGGCAATAGAGTCCTTCCTCTGGCAACATATCCCCCTTCCTCCTGTTGTCTTCTGTGCTTCTTCAAAATCTCTTCTGGAGAGTTTGGAAGTCCATCAAATAGTGCTAGAGGATCCAAAGGAAGAGGGGCTCTGAATTTACCGCTTTCCTTTCTCCTTGCCAAGGGGAAGCATTCTTAGCTCTTTCTGAGGAGAAAAAGGCTAGCTCTAGTTCACTACTGTGCAGTCCTCAAAACTAAGGAAAACCACAAGCATCAGTTTTTCAAAAGGTTATCAAATGGTTCTTATTAAAGCATTCTTCCCCAGTTGGCTTTTTAGCTTCTAAAAATGCCTTTTGCAATACAACATTATCCCAAGGAACCCGTTTATTTCAATGATAACCTTATTTTTATGACACTGATCGAATTATCTACTTATAAAGGGTTAATAATGAATCGGCTCGTCTCAATTTGAAGCTGAACCCTTCCAGCAGCCAATGGCTTAGATTTAGATAAGCAGTCCCACAAAAATGTTTTTATGGTTGTAGATTCTTATGTTCTTATACGCACGAATATAAACGGTGGCCTGCTGGATAAAACCTTTGGCCCATTTAGCCCACAGTAGTCTGTTCTCACAATGGCTAACCAACGGCACAGGGAAGCCCATTAACCTCCCAACAGATGGCCTGCGGAGATAGATACACTGGCATCAAGGCTAATAGTCCGAACTGTTCTTTAATATGACTACTGTAATGAGGAATGTCAGATGCTTGGAGCTACATATTTCCTGACTGGAGTGGCATACAAACCTAAGCAAGTAAATTTTTAAAAACCCACCATTTACAGAAAGCCCACCAATCCAGTTGAAGCTGCTGCTTGGGGAAAAAGGAAAGGCCCTTAATTTTTAACCCCTTTTTGCAATTGCTGTACCATTCTTGCTATGCTAGGTGGCCCTAGTTCTTTGGAGATAGAGTAGATTTTTCGGGGACAAAAGGCTGCAGCAAGAATTGACAATAATCATCTTCTAGAAAGTGGAGTTCCATTCAGAGGATCTGCAGGTCTGATACAAGGACAAGGTGGTAATAAAAATTGTTTTCTGACCAACTGCTTTAATTTAACTGATTTAAGTTATCAATATTATATAGAAGAGATTGTCAAAGAATGTGCAGCCATTTTCGAGAGTCTTTTTCCAAGATCATACGTATACACTTAGTTTTAGAAAATGCCATTGGATGTGGCTCAAAAACACCAGCTTACTGGCACAGCTTTTTTTCTAGCAATCAAATCCTCAGTGCTACACGACCCTGTTATTACATTTTAATAAGATCAGTATTTTAATAGTATTCCTTTAACTGTAATGCAAAATAACAACACTATTTTGGATTGCTATCATATGATGAAATTCTACATTATAATTTAGGAAATCAGGTTCTAGGAATTTTATAATTGTAATTAAAGAAGGCAGATTATAGAAATGTCTAAAGAATATATAGCAGTGAAAAGCTAACTGTAAAATCAGACATTTTCTCCAGACAATTAAAAATAATGTGGGGAAAAAACAGAAGAGGGAGCAGAGATAGATTGTATTGCACCTTTTCAATGTTGTGAATTTCAATTCTGATCTGTCCCAATCAGCATATAGACAATGATAATGGTAGGTAAATTCTAAAACACATGTAGGAAACAAAGAGGATTAATGGCTTCAATTCACTTGTACAAAATCACAAAAAATGTCATCAAAGATATCACAAAATTTAATGAAAAAGGAAGCTGAAATAAAAAGAAAAATGAAAGTAATTAGACAAGGCATAGTAGAAATGAAAGGACTATTCATTTCAAAAAGCAATGTAAAATCTAATCAGTAGTAGACCAACAAATTGGATTAAGATTGAAAGGGGAAAAGGCAGCATGAGAAATTAAATATCACTGTATGAAGTAGATGAAAATTGAATGGAACAATTTGATCTATGAAGTACAAATATATAGTTTATATTACAGAGGTCAGCAGAAATATTTTGAAAACAGATCGTCTGAAAACAAACACAAAACTTCCAGAATTTAAAGAACTATCCCAGCTATGAATAATTTTGAACCACTTCTTACCACACCCAGCTAAGTGGCAGAGTTACTCATGGTATTACCTAATTTAGGTAATGAAACATCCGCAAGAAAACAACCAAGCTCAGAGAGAACCAAAGATCCTTCATTTCAACTCTGAACTTACAAATATTTTCCTTCGTTGGAATTTAGCCAATCTTGGCTGCCTTCAAGAAGCCATATAGAAGTGGACCTAGTTAATTAGTACAACTGGAACGATGCCTTCAGAAATACCAGAACTAAGGGCTTCCGGTTTGAGCTTCTTCAGCGACAGACCAAAACTTCGTCTCTGCAAGGCTTCGATCCGTGCTCGCCGCTGGAGCGCCCCGAGCAGGCTGGTTTCGGGGCTAAGCCACCCCATAGAGGTGGTAAAGAGGGGGGGAGACTGCCTGCAGGGTTGAGGAGAGCCGCATCTCTCCTCCCCAGCTGGCCACTACTCCCTTTCCCGAAGGCGGTTGCAGCGGTGGTCAGAAATGGCCACCACAAAGAAGAACTCGACCGGAAAAGAATGTGCAGGAGAAAGGTAAGAGGAGAAAGTTTTGGTTGACCCGGGTCAAACAGCAAAAGCAACAAATAAGGTACCCTGGAATTGAAACTATGAAAAAACAATAACATTGTTCCCTAAGAAGATTTTTAAGCTGCGAAGGAGAGAGAAAAGGGGAAAGATTTGGTTTTATTTTCTCCTTTTCCTATACTGACAGCTAAGAGACTTAAGTAAGAAATTGGAAAAAAAATCCACTTTGACATCAATAGGCATTTAATGCTGAAAATAAAAAGTTAAAGGGATAATAAAGATTTCTGGATAATTAAAAGCTTTTGAAAACAGGAAAGGAGAGAAAAAGAATAAAAGGACAGGATCTGGAAAGGAGGAGACTGCCTGGAATTAAAAAAGAACTTACAGCAAAATCTCAACAAGACTTCCAAAAGATACATCTTAACTGAAACATCGCAGCAAAAACCCCAGGAAGAGAAAGTCGAAAAATAAATAAGAAGATATAACTTGGGACTATCTGGATTACTTGATGATTTCTGGATTCTTGGTTATTGTTTTGAATGACTAAAATAAATCGGGTGGTTGTTAAAACTGTTTAAAATGGCTCCACTTTTAGAAGAACTGAAAATGGAACTTAAAAAGTACAAAGAAGATGCACAAGAAGGGAGAGGTTCTTTTGGCTTTGTATTTCAGTTCTTGGAAATGGAGATTTGGAATTATGAGAAACAACAAGAAATGCCTGCAGAACAAGAAGATTGCGACAAAGAAGAAGCCATCTTTAATGAACAAATAATCTTAGATGGGGGGAAAAAAGGAAAGGGGGGAAAGAGAATGGAAAGTTTAAGATTGGGAAAAACAACTAAAAAAAAATAGAATGAAAAATAAGTATAAAATCAGAAAGCAACAGAAGAGGGAAATGCAGAAGAGAGAATTAGAAGCAGAGAGACAAGGGGGTAAAAAGGGGAGGGAGAAGATGAGAGGGAAGAAAGAAAGGAAAAGAAGTTATAAAGGACAGAAACAAAATATAGAGAAATAGGGCCTATTTAGAGATAATGGGTGAAAATTTAATGGAAAAAGGGATTCTGCAAAGATACATAAGATAGTATGGTTATATTAGAAACAGAAATAATTTCAGAAAATATGAAACAATGTACGATTAATATGTCTGATAAAATAGCTATCATAATTCAGTGGAATGCTTGTCAATAAATAAATGTAATAAAAGGTATATTTAATGATTTATAAAATATGTGAAGAGAAATAAGGGAAAAATTAATTATGGAGATTATATGTGTTTTTAAGGAAGTATGATATTTAATTGAAAAGAAGTGTTAAAGATGTTAAGATTTTAATTATTATTATTGATAGAACTGAACTGGAATGGAATGAGGGTTTATAATTACATATATTTACAACCTTTTTTAAAAAAAGAATATAGTGTGTATTATAAGAATGTACCAAGCAGAATTCGATTGGAAGTTATGTATTATGTATTATATTGAAGGTCATAACCTTCAAGGTATATATTAAAGTTTAAATAAGAGTTGAATGGATGTAATCAAAAGATATAAAGGTGTCATACTCCAATTAGTAACTACAGGAGAAAATTTGTTTAATGAGAAAAGATAATATGAAATTGAAACAGAACAGACAAAAGTATAAATATAATGATTTGAATTGAGATAATCAAAATAAAATTGAGAAAATTAAAAGAGGGGAAAAACTTTATAAAAAATGTAAAATAGTATAAGATATGGAATAGAATACAAAAAGGAGCATGAAATTGAGTTTTGTGTCTGTATAAAGAAGTTCAACCCAGGACCATGCTATTTTCAAAAAAGATGTTTTACTTGTATTTTGTATGTGTGAAAATCCAAATAAAACTTTATTAAAAAAAAGAAAAAAAAAGAAATACCAGAACTATAAGCCACATTAGGAACATCAGCAAACATCTTAGAAGAAGGCAATAGCAAGTCCGAATTGTTTACACCCCAAAATGTCTATTGAGACACTAAGAGGCAAGCCAGGTTTGAAAGTGGTTTTGCTGTTTATCCTATCCGCATTTGCCTATATATGCACATGGACAGCCATGCACAAACATATACATACAAAGAGAGAGTGCAGACAAGACACTAAACAAAAACTTGGCTTTAGTGAAATCCTTACTAATTTTACTTACTAATCCTTACTAATTAATAAAATTCCATAAGCAGTAACATTTGAGTAGGAATAGGGCTATAAAAAAATGAGGTGACAACCACTGGAATTGCTTCTTTATTAGCGATGCAAGTTAAATATACAAATGATGATCCATTACCAAATTCCCATCCCTCCAGCTTCACAAGACAGGATTTTAACCAACTTTGGAATCTCAGCAAATACACAGGTGCGTAAGAAAGCCACGTTACAGAAGTCTGCTATTCTAGGGCAAAAGGAATAGCAACAATATCCCCAGCAATTTAATTCTGTAGCTTATTCCTGCACCATCAAAGTAATGTAATGTTTCATCAGCTCATGGACCAAAATATTTCCCTCTTAATTATGGCTTCATAGAAAATATCTATGTGTGAAATGGGGGGGGGGGAATCACTTGTAGTATCTTAGGAGAAAGTGATTTAACTTATTGAAATTATTTGTGATGAAGGGGGAAATAATTACTTTATATGCAATATTTCTTTTTCTTTACTACATCTTTTCTATTTTTTTTTCTGCACTTTCTATTTTTCTATTTTTGTCTTTTTTAAAGATTGCAATAGTTTTCGTCTAGTTTTCATCTCATTTGTAATGTTTAATAAAATGACCACACACAAAAAACCCTTTGTATCTAGAGGACAAAGTGATAGTTTCCCTGGAAAACAGAATCTGGGTAGTTCCTGGTAACAGACTGAAGCAGTGTAACATTGGGTTAGCTCATGCTGAGATGAAAGGCAAAATGGAAGAAACCCTGGACGCAGTAGATCAGAGGTGGAAAAAGCAAAGGCAATCTTCACTCAACATGACAGAGGTGGGCAAATTCTATTATTCTAGGAATGGCCTGCTCTGTCCAGAACACTCTGAATTATTATTGGTTCAGAGATTAACTTTCTCCCCAATGCTAGATCCCAAATAGTGGAATTTGAAGAAAGAAAGAAATATTTTAGAGCTCCCTATGTTGATATTTTGCATATAGCTAATGCTAAGCCACTTTTTTTGTTTAACCATAGTTTATAGAATAAAGCATAATTTATTCTATAAACTATGGTTAGCTTCCTGTAACACAGTAAAGCATCCAAGATGATTTACAAACCATTCTGGTTGTATTCATGTATCATATTAATCAACAAACAAGCAAGCCATCATTTGGCTTACTATGGTGCATCAAACTAGTCATTACAATGTGAGTCATGTGGCATCTTGAAGCATCACAGGTTTATTATATAGCACACAATATAGGGGAATACACTCTTCTTTTGCGGCAGAATTTTAATGTAAATAGCCCCCCTGGAAAAAGTTCTTCAAATGAAGTTATGGCAGGATTCAATCATAATGACTAGCTATCTTGTTTGCTCTCAGGAGTAGCCCTTCTATTCCAAAAAGACAGCTAAGATTAAATACAGAATCATTTGCTGGCCAGGAATGTGTTTTTTCACTAAGCTGGTCCTTTGGCAAGGGGGAAAGCTGGTAAATTCTAGAAAGTGGATGGAAGAGGCAAAAAAAGAAAAAACAACAACCCAGGTCTGCTTCCTGGGACCAAGGCCTCACTCTGCCAGGGCAATTTATATCAACTAGGCCACAGGATTCTTTTCAGCCAACCTGCTCAGAGGATACTCTTTTTACTCAGATGGTTTTAGCATTATCAACCAATCTTGGTTGATCTGGATCAGGAGATTCTGTCTGTTTTGGATGACTGAGTGCTCTCTCCTGGTGGAGTTTCCGGCCAACTAATTTTAAGAAGCATTACATAAGGCTGTGCTTACATTTTTATGTAAGGAACATGTGCCGTTCTGGTGCTCTCGGCCCAAAATGCTATTTATAGTCTCCTGGGATCATGCTGGTATACTTACAGACTCCATAAAACATTAGAAACCAGAACATTTGATTCATCTTTGCTTCATCCTTCAGCTGCCTTCTCCAGAAAAATAAAAGGAAGGAAAATAAGAGCAGAAAAAAAAACATTAAGAAATTGAACATCCTTCAATGCTGATTCCTTGTAGACTGAAAGCATCTTCCTATCTGCTTCTCAGATTGCATAATTTTGTTTTTCTATTTTGCTTAAGGAGTTTACAATTCAATCCGGAAAGGGTTTGATGTGGGCTTGACTCATCGTCACCAGAGTTTTCACATTTATTGATTATCTCAGTTAACAAGCTGACAATCACACAATAGATTCGTAGGCACTTACCACTGTTATTACTATTGCCACATTGAGCTCTTGAAGGAAAAATGCAACATAAATCTAAATAAATATTGCTACTTAGTACAGATATAAGCAAGACATTTAGAAACATCCCTCTCTTAAAATTATGAAATTTTATTTATATATATATAAAGTCATTTAACCTTTTATTAGCATAAAGATGTGAGATTCAGGATAGCAATGAAGAGCACTGAATATTAAAAGGTATTTGACATTAAAGTATTGTGTCAATGTTGTCTATTGTTATTATTTTTATTCTGTTGGTTTGGATGTTTTGTTTATTCTGAATGTTCAACTCCCAGAGCTGCAATTATGAAATTGGTAGCTATATAAATCAATATAATAAATATATCATGGACTGACTTTGCTTAGTGTTCTAGGTAAGTTAAAGATGACTATGTAGCAAATATAAAACCAGAGGCCCACTAATTTGAGGATTATGATCTACTATAACTCGCAAAAACATTATTTTTTTTATTAAAAAGTGCATAAATAGGTTGCAAAATATTTGAGTTAGTGTAAGGTACATTTTTGTGAACCTGCTTTTTACAATCAGACTTTCTGTATGAGACTTTCTACAACCTGCAAATCATCATTTACTTTTCAAGCTCTTCAGATACATATGGAAATATCCACAAACAAGCCAGCACAGCTTTAAACTAGATTCTTATTTAACCAAGGAAACCAGAAAAATTATTACTTGTTTAGAGTAATGTGTTTCCATCTGCACACTCCTTTCTTAACATTTTCAACATCATCTTCCTTAATGTCCCAGGGTTGTGAATAAATAAACTGTGAGAAAGTAAAATAAAATTATTTTAATAACAAACCACTACAGTCTGCTGTATTGGGAACTTTGGAAGACAATTATGTTGAGAACTTAGCATGAGGATTCCAGTTTAGCTTATCATTAATGAATGCTTAGGTGGTCTCTGTCTCTGCTTCTCTCTCTCAAACTTAGTTCCCTCTCAATAATGTGGAAGTTCTATTATTTACTTGTTGAGACTGTTGCAAGAAATGATTAAATTATAAAATACACAAAAAAGCTTAACAGAAGAAATTAAAGTGGTAGAAACCATGGAAATCTGATAATTTTTGGATGAAGCATACAGGGAATTGGAATAAAAAGTTTCTGTAACCTAAAAGAAAACCCTTACATAAGAAATATTGTCATCACGCTATATTATTTCCAATGGACTAAATAAATCCATTCACACATCTAATGTAAATCCATTCTCAAACCTAAGCCAAAATGTGGTATAATTAACATTAAAATACCAATTATAACTTATGAGACTTCTCTCCAATATATGTTGCATATTAGTATTTTTTTTTCTTCCATTCAATTGTGCCCAATTCTCAGAGACTGTACAGACAATTCCCTGAGGTTTTTTGGCAAGTTTTCAGAAGTGGTTTCCCATTGCTTCCTTCCTAGAGCTGAGAGGAATGACTGGCCCATGTTTACCCAGCTGGCTTTATAACCAACGCAAGAGTAAAACTCACAGCCTCCAACTACTCTGGTGCCTTAACCAGTACACCAACTGGCTTTCTAAATTATGCTATTTCCATTTAAATTCCATTACGTATATCTATTGCACGTATACCTATTTATGTGAGGCGAGTTGACCTATCCTCAACTGGCCTATCTCAGATGCCAACCAGCCTATAGCTTTTCTGGATGTCATCCTTCAAATACTTTTCTATTCTGATTCATTTATGTTTCCAGCAAAACTAACCAGTTCAGAATAAAGTCTTTTTCCCTTGGTTGAAGAGCAGCTGCAAAATGAGGCCCAGGGAAAGGTGGATTTTTCCAAGGCTTGGATGAAACAAACTACAAACCATCCCTCTTAACATTCTGGTATAAAATAGAAAATGTGTGGAAACAAGCCATTTTTCAGTGTGTAAAACTGTATGGAAAAAAAGGAGTGATGACTAGAAATTGCACGTCTGAGCAGACACATTTTATGGCAGATGACACTGAAAGGAAGAAAAATTAAACAGCAAAATGTAAAGCTACTTTTCTGCATAATTTTGAAGTAGCTAATAAATGATTTAAAACTGCAGTTTTCATAAAAATTTGAGGAGATTCCACTGTGCCTTCAGTAGCATCTTCAAAAATCTGCCTCAAATGAAGGAACAAGCATTCATTCTGGGAGGGAGATAAATTTAGGAAGGAGGAAGACTCCACAGATAGATAGAAGATATTAAAAAATGTAATGAAAATTAATGCTCCAAAGATTAGTCTCCTTACCTGTTTGAGGAATGCATTTCTTCATTACTGTGTGCCATGACAGATCTTAAATTCAGTAAAATCTCCTTTATGGAAGTTTTCAAGAAAACAATGTCTGTCTGATTGGATGAGATGCTATCTATACGTGCATGTTTAAGGGAGGAGATGTTCAATTCCTTACTTACTTTATCATCGTTCTAGGCAGATTTAGATCTCATCATGAAACCATTTCACTGGAAGAACCTGAGTCATTCCAACTAAATCCAGACCTTTTCTAAAGTTCCTTGGGGGAAAAAAAAAACCAGACTGCTTAAAACGATAACAAATGCATTTCATTCTGAGTCTTTCCAATATGCTCAATGGGGAAAAAGCATTCTGAGTGTGGAAGTCTGCTTTCTTACAGTAGCTATGATTGTGCAAGCTGTTAGAAGGTTGGACATTCAACTCTTTAAGAGAAACCTTTCTCCTTATGGCATTCAGGTTGGAAGGGCAGTCATCAAGCTCCAAGGTGTAGCCGCTTCTAGAGGGCAGGTGAGTTACAGAAGAAGACACAGTGATGTCCGAGAAGCAGGTTAGCCGCTGTCACACGCACAGTGGGGACATAGCAGCACAATGTGCGTTAGTCAGTGGCTCACCTGCTTCTGGAGAATTAACCAAACAGGCTTCCGCTTCTAGGGTACCAATGAGAGGCAATCACCCCATCTCACCCCACCTCACCCTCTAACTGAGCACCTGAAATAAAAACATGCATCACAAGGATCACTGTCCTTATTAACTGCTTGTCTGCATTATTCCTGAAATTCAGACCTGATGCTAAATAATCTCAAGGCAGCTTCTTTTTCAGTCTCCTTCTCCTTTCCAACTTGTGTAACGCAATCGCAAAACAGCAGAACTTTCGGCCACAGCCTTACTTTCTCCTATGGCCTCCAGATCTGCAATTCCCCCCCATTCCTCAGGACAGTATAGCCATTGGATTTGAGTTGGGGAGCATGGAACTGTAGTCTAACAGGAGAGCAGAGGACTGCTTTATATTCATCCTCAGCTCTCCAAAATATAAACACACTCTCTCTCTCTCTCTCTTTCTGTATGTATGTATGTATGTATGTATCTATGTATGTATGTATGTATGTATAATGTGTGTGTGTGTGTGTGTGTGTGTGTGTGTGTGTGTGTGTGTGTGTGTGTATGGTATTCAGCTTTGTTCGGGTATTTTCCCACATCATTATAGTTGTGCTTTTTAAGTTGTAGCAACGTTTCGGCAGAATCTCATCTGCCATCATCATATTGTGTTCTGTTGTGTTCGTACAGAAGCCTGATGATGGCAGATGAGATTCTGCCAAAACGTTGCCATAACTTTAAAAGCACAATTATAATGACTTGGGAAAATACCCAAACAAAGCTGAATACCATACATGTAAGCACCCAAGACAAAATTGCATGGGAAAATACTTAGGAAAATATTGTATCTACACTATCTCAAGTCTTTCAGAAAGGCAAGAGATGCTACTGGGGGGGCTGTTGCAATAAGTCCCATCTCCTCCGGAGAACAATCCACCCACTTGTCAACAAAATTCCCACTTGGCAACAAAATTCCCATTGATTTTTAACGGAATGACTCGGATCTTTGGTCCTGCAGAGATTTCCTTCGGGGAGACAGTACATACTCCACGGTATTCGTCCTACCACGTTATAAGCCAACTTGGTGTTTTATCGTTTTCAAAGCCGCAGTTCAACAAGCAGTTCTCCAACATCCTCCGGGAGCAAAGAGCGATCCTCTCTCTCTCTCTCTCTCTCTCTCTCTGCGATCCTTAGTTCAGAGGGCGTCAAGGCAGACCGGATAAACTTTTCCATCCATCAGGCAGAGCTAGTTCCTCGTCCAAGCATCACCCACCATTTGCAATTTCGATTAATAAAGTTGGAAGGGACCTCGTAGGTCATCTAGTCCAACCCCTGCCCAAGCAGGAGACTCTACACCATTTCTGACTGATGGCAGTCCAACAAATTTCAACACGCCGCGGGCAAACGCGCTAAAAGCAAATCGCCACGCCGAAAGTCTCGAAGCGCTTTCCCCCGCCCCGTTTTTTTTTTAATTGAATACCTGCCGGGCGAAGCCGGATCTGTCCGTGACCTCGCTCGAACCCCACCGACTCCGGGTCCTCGGCGAAGTTCTGGAGGAATCACTTTCGGTTCCTACCCGGGCACGACGCCGCTTTGCTTTTGCTTTTGATTCTGCTTTTTTTTTTATTGTTGCCTGCACGCAAATAATTCCCTTCGCCGAAGCTCTCCCGTTTCGGCAAGAAGGGACTTTCCTCTGATATTTGCGCCCGTTCGCCAAACGGGAGACCGCGACCGGAGTCGCCCCCCGGCCTCACTTTCCCTCTCCACGGAGTTCTCCGAAGTGCCTGAACTTCGAGAGCGCTTGGCAGGCGCTGCCTGGTACGGCTTCGCGCTCTCCTTCCACCGCGCCAACTTCCGGGATCCCAGCCTTCAGGGACCGTTTTTCTCTCTGCAGCCGGAGGAGAGGAAGAGGGCGGTGGCAAAGCCTCTTGTTCTCTCTGCGCTCCCTTAAGCCAGCCCGCCCAGCTCGGCTCGGCGCGGCGCGTCTCCCACACACCAACCCAGGCCGCCGCCGCCGCCGCGACCACTGCAGCCGTGCAACCTGCTTTCCTTTGGGCTCCCCCGCCCCGCCCTAACTTTCATGCAAATCGAGGTCGTGACGTGACGCCACGGTTGCCCAATGGGAGCTGCGTCCGGCTACCCGGCGGCCGCGCCCTCCGCCGGGCTGGCCAATCCGAGGGAAGCCTCTCCGTGCCCATGGGCCGGGCAACTCCCGCCTTCCCTTCCCTGTGAGTTACAGCGCGGGGTGCGGCGCGTTCGTTTCTGCACGTCCGTAGTTTAGGGAGGAACCAACTGTACTTGCCCGAGCTTCGGTACCGCGCTCCCACACCTCCCTTCCCCGCAATGGTTGCCGCCAGCCAGCCTCCTTTTTTTTCCGGGGAAACAAGCTTTCACGCCGGGGTGAGTCTCGGGACTCCGTGCGTTGCTTTCGGCGCGCGTGCTTCGGCTCGCCACCTTCTCTCCCCTTTTCGGGCTGTGTATGGGGTGTATGGGGGGGGGGGAGGATGCTAAATGGTACAGCCCGGCTTGGGCTTTGCCATGAGGAACAGTGTCAGTGTGCACGTAGCAAGCGCAGAAGCAGCAGAAGGACGGGTCCCCAAGCGACGCGCGGTGCCGACGGGGCGGGCGCGCGCGCGCCCCTGGATGTTCCCGGACGGCCGCCGAGGCAGCTGCTGTTTGCAGCTGGAGCGCGCTGTCCTCAAAGGCTCTTTGAGCTCCGGCGCCGAACCTTCCTTGGCCCCGTTCTCAGGAAGGGGAAGAAGTTTTTTTTTTTTTAAAAGGAATCCCTCCCCGCTCTTTTTACCTCATTTGCTTTTCTTTTCTTTTTCTTTTTTTTTCTTTTAGGATGCACGTGCGCGTGCGTTTGTGCGTGCAAAAAGCTCAAGGGACCTAGTTTATCTTTAGTACTGGAACAGGACATTCAAGACGCTTGCAAATCTTGCATGCTAGGCTGCCTGGCTGGGATGGTGCGCTTACTTCATGGGCACCCCACCTGAGTCTCCCTACTTTTCACACGTTGGGCGTCCCTTGTAGCTCCAGACAAATTCTTAGCTGGCCTTGATAAACAAGTAATGCTATCAGCAGAGAAGTTGCATTTCAGGACACTGAAGGAAAGTGGTCCACCAAGCAAATCCTTCTGGAATGCTTTTACTTCTGTGGGAAGCCCCTTCTTCCCCCAGATTAAAATATTCTTTATTCTTAATATTAAAAAGAGGCAGGGTAGAATAGTTCCCCTAAAGGAGAAGAAAAATCTTAACAAAGGCAGAAAACAGCCCATTTTCCTGCCATCGGAAAATAGCCTCAAGCAGAAGCATAAGAGGCTGGTCTTTAGGGACCGAGATTTTGTATCCATTCTATTCATAAACAAAGAGACTCCAAATAAGCAACACAATTAGGCAAGCCAAAGCTGATAAGATTAGCTCAAACACCTGGGATTTGCATTTCCCCTTTTGCCTGTAGAGCCAGCCATGACCACTACATGACCCCCTAGGAATCTGGCATCAGCCATTAAAATATTAAAAGACACATTTTTGCACATCTCAATCACAAAGCCCCAAAGAATGTATACAAACCTATCTACTCTTGACTTCCATTTTGTCAGCCACCCCAAAATCATGTATCAACCAGTTTCTGGCTACCAAAGAAACAGAGACTTCCCTTCCTTCAGCCTGCCTCCATTTTATTTCCAGCATTGTTCTCCTGGCTTGGAACTGGACTGGCGTTTTCTTCCAACAATTTGGCACACCAGTTAACCTGACCAATGGATCTGGCCCAGATAAACCTCCACCTTGATGGCAGCAGACCCCTTGGGTCTGTGGGTGGGTTTCCTGGACCTTGCCCGTTTGGAGCAAGGGTAGAAAAGGGAATTTGAGTCTTGAGCCCAAGGGCTGCATGGAAAGGAGGTGAGTTCCTCCAAATTTTAAATTGTAAAGCCCAGGAGAGCAAGGGAAATGTGTGTATGCCTGTGTGTGAGTGAGAAGACTCTACTCCCAGTCACAGCTGGATCTTGCTCCTCGTGTGCCTTTCCTAGCCTCCCCCAGGCTGTTCACTAGTCCCAAAGGACCATGATGACAGAGTCTGGAAATCAAGGGGATTTGGCTGGAGTGCAGGATCTTCTATTATGGAAAAGGGAGAGGCTGTGTGAAAATGGAACAGAAAAGTGAGTGAGAGAATCGAACCTGGAGAACTAGCTGGGAAGTTACTGAGCAAAGTTCTATCCATGGAGGTGCCTGTACTATTGTGGGAAAATATTATAATGGTGGTTTAATCTACCAAACCATTCTTAATTTTATTACATTCCAGGATTTATCCTGTGGCATAGTAGAGGAGCATTGCACATTTGTCTGTGCAAATTAAGTTAAACATATATATATATATATATATAAACTTCTAGACTGATTGACTGTGTGTCTCATATGTGGTTTGCCACATGAAATCAACTATTCTCACACATGAACAAAAGTGAAACTGACCATGTGCTCTAGCAGTCTTTAAATAATTTGTATGATTTGTCATTTTATAATGCAGTTTTGAGAATGAGAACACCCTTGCTCGTGCAGTAATAATACATAGTTTTTAAATAAACATACAAATAAATAAATGTAAAATCCTTAGGAAGAATAGGATTAATATATCCAGCACTTCTGCTTTGGCCCTGCTGCATTTTTTACATTTAACCCACCTACCCATGTTTCCCCCAAAATAAGATCAGTTCTTATATTATTTTTTGTTCCAAAAGACACGTTAGGGCTTATTTTCTGATTTGGTTTTATTTTCAGGGAAATACGGTACTAAATGAGTCTGACAACTTACAATCTTAATTGGGGTTTATTTTGTGGGGGTAGAGCTTAAATTACAAGCATCCTGAAAATCATGCTAGGGGTTATTTTCTGGTTGGGTCTTATTTTTAAGGGAAACAGGGTAGGTGCTGCCTTCCTATGGGCCTATTGCATGCAGAAACCTTTGGGGGCCAAATCCCAATTATGCTGAAGGGATTAAGATACAGAAATACTAGCATGGAGGGATGTGAAGATCTTTGTTGCTCTGACCCCTTCCTTCATTGCTGGATGATAACAAAAGACATTTTGGGCCTTTCCTTCCTTGCAGTTCACATTAGCATAGGAATGTTCTGGCAACAGCAGTGTTCCTTTCTGAACACATGACATTGGTTTATTATCTCATTCCACACCCATGTTTTAAACAGCCTTACACACATTCTTAATATTCAGGAAAATAACTGGTTCTTCCTGCTTCGACATTGAGCCATATAGTTTAAATTTTATAGTGCTTCTATGCCCCTCTAAAGGGGTATAGCTCAAGGTAGCAAACATACCAAATGCTCCTTCCTCCTCCTATTTTTCCCTACATCAACAGCCTATGAAGTGTGTTGGGCTTAGAGAGTGTGATTGGCCCAAAGTCACTCAGCCAGCTTTCATGCCTAAAGTGGGATTAGAAGTCACGGTCTCCTTGTTTCTAGCCTGGTGCTTTAACCATTAGACCCAACTGGTCTATTATACTTACATATTTTACATTACATATTCAATATTACTACTATTCAGTCTTCCCACCCTTCCCCCAAATGGGAGGAAAATTTAACTTTACTCCCTTCGAGATATAATTGTTATGACCTGTATATAATAATATAATATAATATAATAAATATAATAAATATAATATAATATAATATAATATAATATAATATAATAATGTTGATTTCTCCTTCTCTTGACACAGCTTAACCTTGGAGGAGCCAGCATGCATGAAGAAAATTCAGCTGCTTTTTTGACTGATATTATTGCGAATAAAACCCTATGAGAACACTGATATGTTTGCAATTTGGCATTCTCTGAATTTCAATCAGATCCAATGTTGAGATCCCTTTTAAACATCAATAGATGAAACCTTTAATTTGTCTTCATGTGACTCACTTATGTGGCTCAGAGGAAAAAAACTTTATGGCCAGGCAATAAAACAGAGCACTTCATGATGGTGTTTACGTGGAAAATGTGTCTGTAGTTTTAATTATCCCAGTGTTTAGCTGTGCGTGACATACAGAGAATAGGACACTGGAGTTTGGAGTAGATTCAAATCCATTCTGTGAAGACAAAGGGAGTGATCATCCTGGTCAAAGTCAGGGATTACAGATATCTCAATCAAGAAATAGTCATGATTCCCACTAGAAGAAATGTGACACTGGTTCTACAAGATAAGATTATTTTAGTCCATAAAAAACTCACATTATTAAATAGATTGAGCAAGTTGTGTTTTCATCATTGATTTTATTTATAAAACAAATACTTTGTCTCTTTGGAGGATCTCTATGGAAAAAAGATCCAAATTTGACAAAGTATATGAGCTTTTTCTTTGAGTAATTGAACTACCCCTTTCCTATCTATGTTCTAAAGTTAGGGAAAGGCAGAGGCATACTTATGTTTACTTCTTCACTTCCAAGAACAACAGTGGAAAAGACACTGACAAAATAAAGATACATGGAGAAGCTGAGGTAAGATTTCTCACCCTCCAATTTCACTTTTAGGGGTTGATTACAAGTTTTTTTAAATAAGTGTATATATTCTTTAAAAGTTGTTAATTCTTACTCCGTCTAATTACTCCATTATCCATTAAACATCAGCAGAAAATAATTCTACTTGTTTAAAGGTTTTGGAAGATTCAGTGGATCCGAAAAAAGAGAGTTGGGGCCCACAAGGGGGCAACTACCCTGGATTTTGAGCAATGCTCTTTTTCTCTTTTTTAATAATATGTGTTCCTGGCAATGTGGCTTTGAGCTTTCTATATTTTTAGGAAGTTAAATATTATAATCCTTTATTCTGGAGAATGCATTTGTCCAAACCAGACAAGTACGTGCTATGCTAATGTGCATGTCCATTTTTAGAGACTCACCAAGGCCTATGAGTAATATTTTATATTGCTGAGAATGACATTAGCTATTAACAGTTGTTGCCTTGCCTTTTATGTACCTTACTATTATAATTTACTATAAATTATTTAAAGCATTGGGAAAAGAAGAAGCTAAAAACTACATTTGCTAACTAGTATAACATTCTATCTAAACAAGAAAAAGTAATCAATCCTCCATATAGCATCAGGGTTGCCTATATTTTAAGATTATATATATGTCTGGGATTTTGAAAAGCTTTATTCAAATTAGTTGCTAAGAAAGGTATGTGGTCAATTCCAAAATATTGAGCACAGCTTAGTTTTGGCTGTCAGTCAGTCTTCTGATTGTTTCTTGATTTCCCTTCAAAGTATTTGCATTACCTTTGCATTTCTGAACAGCCTAATACTATATAACTTTATGGATTATAATCCCGTACATATCATCTACTTGGAATATAAGATTCTCTCCAGTGGACCTCAGCTCTGCTAATCATATGGCAGTGTTTGTCATTGTCTTTATTATGAATATTTCTAATTTAGTTTCAGCCCTGAGATATCTTGGTGGTGTCCTATCAAAGACTAATCATGCCCAACTTCACATGTCCCCCACCCCCACCCCCCAAGGCCATCCAAAGTGAGGCAGCTGTTGCTATCTGCAATGACTGCCATTTTTAAGAAAAGGCACAGCAGAGAACCTTTAGGCAAAGGGGCCCTGTCTATGGAATGGTCTTCTGGGGGAGGCTTGCTTAGCATTTTTGGATCAAAAACTGGGAGAGATGATAATGTGGAGTCCCTCATTGGCAAAGCCTCTCTTCCAAAGACTGCCCATAAAAGATCTTTATTATAAACAGATACCAGTCAGAATGAGCTACCTGATACCCCCGAGTCTCCTAAATCCAGCCTGAGGAGAAACAGAAAGGTGGGCAAGATCATCTGGACATACTTATTTTTGTTGTCTCTCAGAAACATTGTGGTCAGAAATGATTCTTAAAATTTTCACACTACATTTCACAGGGACAGCTGCCTTATTTTGATGCGAGGAATGTCTTCATGTACTACAATTACGAATTTCAAAGTGCTATTTAAAAAGTGATGTTTAAAAAATAAATAAAGGGGGTCTTAGAATGAGTCATGGGAATTCCTCAAATCAGAAGGGCATTAACTGGAGGAAGAGAACTGCAGTTGATGATGGAAATTGATTTGGGACTTCTTACGCTCTAGGCCACGGGTGTCAAATTTGGAATGTCGCATCATCATGTGACATATCACAACTTTTTTTCCCGTCGCTAAACCGGGGTAGGCGTGGCCAGCACGTGACACATCTGGCCACGAGTTTGACACCACTGCTCTCGGGTGATTCTGCAAATTCACAGGGCTTTCTTTTCTAGCATTTTCAGATGAACTGTTGTGTTTTGCATCAAGAAAAACAACGGCCTCCTTTTTTGTGTGACATTGGAGTACTTAAAATGACATCTAGGCCACTTTTTCATATTGAGATATTTTTGTTTTCTCCAGAATATTCAATATGTCTATTTCCTCACTCTTCTTGCTTCAGCTCACTGCTGAAGATGTCAGAAAGGGACAGCTGACATGCACATGTACACCGTGCTTAGCTGTATTTAGTATCATTGGGGAAATGCATTCTCTTTTTCTAATGATTTTGACAAGGAAGCATTCTCAGATGCACAATTTTTGCTGCTTGTATAGAAAAGGAAAGAGACAGCTTGCTCTATACATGTTCCAATTTTCTTGTGTTCTTTTTTTCACCCATACCATCTTAACGAGGATTTCTGGCAAACAACTCTATCCAATGCTATTCAGATAATATAGAAGGACCTAGGTTCAGTTCCAAGTAGTGCTGAAAATTTTGGTAAGACGATGATGGAATAAATGGACAGATTTATTATACTGCAGATTTTTCTATGAAGTTGAACCTATGTTTGAACCAGTTGAATTAATAAATTGCTGAAAATGTTTATGCCAAATTAGATTCTAATCTGGACCATAGAAGCTACAATTCTTTTGCTTTTGCTCTGGTTCCTATAAAACCATAGGATAAAAACTGTATCAGAATACTTCTGCAGATAAAAAGGGTAATTGATGGGGAATGTTGGTCTCTCCTTTGAAAAGCAAACATGAGGATGGCACACCTGGTCTATTCACAGTGTTCTAACAGCATCCAGAAACAGAACACAGTTTCATTCCCGATTCGGTGCCAAAACATTATGCTTTTCTTTCTCTTTCTCTTTCTCTTTCCCTCTCCCATTTACTTTTTAATTTTACAGCTATTACAAAAGACTGGGATGAAGCATTCCAATAACAATATCAGAGAAAATGTATCAAAATACATCTTAGTAATAAAAAATAGGAAAGAAAGGAAAGAAAGGGAACGGGAAAAGGAGGTGTGAAATACAAGGGGGAAGAGGAAGAGAAAGAAAAGGGGTGCATTGACTTCTAATTCTTCCTAGCACAGTACAATATAAACACACTCCAACCTCCACTTTTTGCTTTTACGTATTAATACAGTACATAACTAGCCATTTCTATAACCAAATCTTTCTAATCAACAAAACCAAGATCAAAATTTCATTTTTTTTTCTTCACAAGCACAAATTCCAGAAGTAATATCCAAATAAGAACATATTTTCCTCTTTTAATTATTCAATTTAACCATTCCTGCTTTATCTTCTTTGCTATGGAAATAGTATATATTTCTACTTGCACCTAGTAGTCTTTGTGAACTGTCACCATTTTTATTTCCCTCAAAGTACTAAAATATTTTAAACAAAAAAAGGGACTTATTTTCTTTTGAATCAAATTTTCTAATACATCTTATGCTTAAGTAACTCTTAAAAGTAGGCAAAAGCTATTGAAAATTTATTTGAAAGTACCTGTATTAAGAGAAAGTTAAAGAAAATGATGTACCAGTTTAAAGAAAAACTCTGTAGGTTAAAAAGGATGTTTATAAAAGAAAAACATTCTATAAGGGTAGTTTGGAGGGAGGGAGATAAATGCAATATTGATGTTTAAAGCTTGTATGTTAAAGAATAAGATGTATTAGCAGCCCCCAATCTTATGGGCACCAGGGATCCAAAATTTCTTGCAGAGAAGCTTTTCCATGGACCGGAGAGGGTACAGTTTCACATGCTGCCTGCATCCTGCAAATAGGCCTTCATTTGCTTGTGCGGACCAGTTTCTGGAATGCCATGGATTGGTTCCAGTCCACCGACTAGGGATTGGGAACCCCTGCCCTGAAGTATTTATCACTTTTCTGGCAATGGTCGGCCACTAGCTTGATATAGAGCAGGTTGTTAATAGCTTGAAAACTGCCATTTTGTTCGGAGTCGGAAATGTAGCATGATGCCATTTCTTGGGAAACTGTTTCATCATCTGAACAATCATCCAGCCAGAAAAGTTATTGCACAATAAGTGGATACTGTATACTTGGATTTCTGAGTCATTCTTTCTAAGGGCTCAGAAAATTAAACCACTAGAATAAGTTGTGAGGTTTTGCTTCAAAAAGGAGAAACTTAAGAGGGTAGAAATAGTGTGCCTTCTCCACAAAAGAGGAACCTATGATTAGACCTGCAATATAACTGCTACTGGAAAATAAGCTCTGAATAGAAATAAATATGCATATAACTGCTGTAAAATGACTGGCAGGAAAGATGATAAAGGGTTGTAAAATTATGCAAGTTAGGATGAAAGGGAGCAAGCTTTTCCTCATAATTATAAAAGCGTACCTTGGCAGGTAAGAAAGAAAGCATTTCCTCCTAACATCCAAGTAAATGGATGGAATTCATTGGCAGCATGTGCACATCTTGTTTACGATCTGAGCCAGAAAACCAGATTAAGCCAAATTGAAGTACTGTATTCCTGGCATTATCCGATAGCAGCTTGATTCGTTTTCTACCCTCTACAACCGTGGTGTATGCAAGACAGAGGCAGTAACCTCCCCCCCCCCAGCCCCTTGGGGTCGCGTTCTTTCCATCTCCAAACGCGTTTTGATCTCGCTGAGCTGTTTGGAGTTTTAGTTACACCCCGATAAATGCCTGTTTGGGTTAGCGACGTAATCCTTATAATCCCGAACGCCCTAGCGAGAGAGTAAGGCTGGCGTGCAGCCCTGTCGTCTCTTCCCCCACACCCTCCCTCGGTTCCGCGGGGTTTAACACGCACGGCTCGCTCTTGTCAGACTGCAGGGTTTGGGGTCACGGGAGGCATATTGCAGAGACCTCTTGTGGTGGAAGGCTTGCGCGTTTCTTCTATTGGGGGAAAACCGTTCAGACGTTCACACGACCAGACGCTAGACGGGTCAATGGCATCTTACTTGGCCACTTTGTTTGACCCGGCGCTACTAATTAGCTAGTAATGTTAATTAAGGGAGGCTAACTTTTGTGTTTTAACATTTAGCAGAACAAATAATCCCTCACTTTTAACTGCTTTAAAGAATCCCAAGAAACTCCATACTCTTGTCCTGATCTCAGTGCGTTTGGGTTGATTTCAGTCTTCTCTTTTTCCAATAAATATATCCAGATATGCGCCTGTCTAAACCATAATTGCAGCTTGCTTGCTTTTTACTGAGTTTGTTGTGTGAACTCGACTAATTAGTTTATTAATCATGCTTTGTAAGAACTGGGTTCACACAAGCCGACTTAAGAGCATACGGTAGTATATTTAAACCAACTAATTGGATTGTATTCCACAAACCTTGATTAAATTACGGACTATGCAAGAATATATTACCTAGAATCTTAATATTCATTTGAAAATCGGGACGTTTCTTTCTATCAAAATTATGAATAGGATTTTATGTTATTTTCTTGTAACTTTTAAGAAGGATTTTCGACCCTTGCGTGATTGATTGTGTTGCTCAAACTAAATGATCTGTATGCATCACATGGACTTATTTCTTGAGTAAGTTTGCACAAGACCGCGGCTGTCCGAAGGACCAGAATGTGTGTTCGCTTTTGCAGCTGGACAAAAATAAAAAGCCCCGAACAATGTGCAGAGTCCATGGAAAGAAAATCGCGCTTCGTTTTAGAGTACAATAAACAACAGCTATCCCTATCAGAAGCTAAAGGCTGATGCCTCCGGTATAAAACGATCGCTGAAGCCCGGCTTGGCAGCAGCTGCCAATTACAATAAAATGTTAATAAACCAGGGAAGATTGAGAATAAAGCAACTCGGCAAACACCACGGCAGCAATCCTATGGGTGCCCTATGGCCAACTTCACACTGAGATTGTATTCCTGAGCCACCTGCAGCGGGAGCAGATTCGAAAGCGCAGCTTTCACGCGAATCCTCCTTCGGAATTAGTGCAGCCGGAACAATGATCCGTGCGAGCAAACATTGGGCGACTCCATGCTTTAAAACGTTCTACTCGCCCCCCCCCCCCACCGAAGCAAATGGAAGAGTCCTACACTTTCTCTTCCTCACATCTGCTCGATTAAGTAATGTTACCCGGAAGAGATTCCATTCCCTTCCGGGTCAACGAAGCGTTTGGAGGCGTTTTTTGGCCTTCGACGAGGCCTAGGTCCCTGTCGCTTCGGTTCCTTCCGGGATTTTCGTTTTTACCGACGGTAGTAACGGTAACGGGCGCCCCTGCGCACCCTCAGTCCGCTTTTCGACATTATCCCGCGGGATCACCTCCTGGCCGGTGAGTGGAAGTCAGCCGTCCGGGTAATGCTGCATTAGTGTGTGTCCCCCACCTTTCCCCTGGATGCGACCCTCCAGCTTCCCCGGGAGGGGAAGCCGCCAGGAGGCCCGAAGTTAAAGATGCGGGCAGGTCCCTGCAAAGGCGCTTTGATCTGCAACCGGCGACGGGCCTGGAGCCTGCGACGTTGCGCTTTGCGGCTGCTGACCCAGGAAGAGTTGGGGGTGGGGGTGGGTTGAATCTGCGAGGACATCCCTTTCCGTGTCGTTGTGTTGGTATTGCCTGCCACTCGTGTTCATGAGCCCGGGGTGGTCTGGAACTTGGGCGACCGCCCCCCCCGCTCCCCACTTTCCCTCCGCGTTTTCCTCTTGGGCAATGTTTTCGTTTCGCGCTTAGTGACGTGGCCGCAACGCTTGTGCTCTGCGTGGTTTTCGCCTGGGCTCATGCCACGGAACCCGGCGAATTAAGACCGAGCTGAAACTGATGGAGCGAATTGTTTGCTCCTTAGCCAGGTATATAAAGCGTGGGCGCTTATTATTTATCTTAGAAAATCTCCAAGGCCGCTTGCAAAGGTAGGGTGGGAAGAGAAGAAGAAGAAGCGGCAGCGATACAAAAGTCACAGCAGCGGTTAATAAAAATGCCTTGGAAAATACCAAATGTCTCAGTTTTGGGCCAGGAAAAGATGTTTAGTGGGAAGGACGGTGTGACTGGGAAGGTCTTGAAGCGGATCTCAGCTTTTATTCCTGGAAATGTCTTTTAGTTTCCCTTGGCAAGGACAATTGCTTGAGGGTTGCTGAGGATGGTTGGAGAGCTTAGGCAAGGCCATACCATATGGGAAAGAGTGGTCCCTTGAATGGGTCATTTAATCGGGCAACCAACATTGAAAATAGAGAATAGAGGAAATGTTTCTGTTCTGTATATGAAACTGATTCAGTATAATCCCAGTATAATTCTGGACTGAGATTCTTTCAACAAATATGAAGGTTGATTTGTGTTTGTGTATGTTGGGCGGGACAAAACCAGAAATGACTTAAGGTTTTCAGGGTTAGCAGGAAGGGAGTATGTCAGAGGAAGATGTTAAATATTATTTAATCCGCAAGGATGCGTCATTTTTAAAATAATATTGCATAGTCTAAATACAGAAACAAAATCCTAATGTATATAGTTATCTGAAAATATATCATGAGTACATTCTTACATGTTTGTGTACACATATAATCCCCATTATGTCCAATAGGACTTCCAAATAAGTGAGAACACCAACAGATAAGCAACAAATATCCCCTGATTAATATGGGTTTAGATTAATTGATTTCAGCATGCTGTTACTTAGAATAGAATTCTTTATTGGCCAAGTGTGATTGGACACACAAGGAATTTGTCTTTGGTGCATATGCTCTCAGTGTCCATAAGAAAATAAAAATAAAAATACATCAAGAATCATAAGATAGAATACTTAGTGATAGTCATAGATTACTAATAAGCAATCAAATGATACTAGGAAACAAAATAATATAAATTGTAAAGATATAAGCAACACCGTTGTAGTCATAAGTGGGAAGAGATAGGTAATAGGAAGGATGAGAATAATAATAATAATAGTAATAGTCAAGCTTACTAAATACTTTGACAGTGTTGTGGGAATTGTTTAGCAGAGTGATGGCATTGGGATGGGGTGGGGGAACTGTCCTTGTGTCTAATTGTTCTGATGTGCAGTGCCCTATAGTGTCGTTTTGAGGGTAGAAGTTGAAACAATTTCTGTCCGGGATATGAGGAGTCTGTTTAACTGTCTTGCACATACTGGATAAAATATGCAAAAAATGCAAAAAAATTTAACAAATTGAAGTTTTCATGTAAAATCCTTCCAGCATTCTAGTGTATTTGTATTGTATTTGCATGCATATCTTTTCCAACAACATTTCATTAAACTGATTCCTGCATAACGTAAGAATTTAATATGGGCATATAAGTGTATACTTTTCAAATCAGCAGTTAGAAACTAGTGTTGGAAGTTAAAACCCACACCCCTCCTAGAAAAATGAAATATTTTAAGATATACTAAAAAGGCTGAATATTTCCCCTAAAAGAGAAGTAGAAACTCAGAGAGACAGAAACTCCCCCCACCCCACCTTTGTCAATGGGCCATTAAGGCCTGAGCCAGTCTATTTTACCTAACAAAGATCTACCTCAAGGGGCTTCAAACTTGGTAAGTTTAAGACTTGTGGACTTCAACTACCAGAATTCCTGAGCTAACATGCTTGGAGGAGGAATTCTGGGAGTCGAAGTCCACAGGTGTTAAAGCGGTCAAGTTTGAAGACCTCCTCCAGGTAGAGCCTACCTCTGTCTCCTCCAGGTAGAGCTATAATAGGAATTGCCCAAAGCCCTTTATTATGTAATCATCCAGCAAAGCTCATCCAAGTCCAGGACTCAGGACAGCCTACAGAGTTGTCCCTGCATGGCCCCATGGAAGTCTGACAACCAATCAAGCTCAAATTCAAATCCCAACAGAGGGCATAAAACCCAGGGACTCTCAGCATCTCTTCCCTTTTCTCTGCTCAGGAGCTCCAAGGCATGTGATCCTGTCCACCATTAAACCATCTTTCCAAACAGCCTGCATGTTTCCAGTGTCTTTTTCCCCACTTGGAACTGAACCCAGAAGGATATTTCTTCCAACACTGACTGACTAACTGACTGACTGACTGACTGACTGACTCTGTCTGTCTGTCTATCTATCTATCTATCTATCTATCTATCTATCTATCTATCTATCTATCTATCTATCTATCTATCTATCTATGTTATTTTTGTTCAACAAAGTTGGTAAAGACATGCAGAATCTGCATTTACAAGGAAATCCTGAAATAATATTGTAAATTAGAACTGAGGAGGAGGGTTTAGTTTTAAATTTTCATTCAATGTAGTCTTGAAAATTTCGCTATTATAACCTGGTGATGTAACTAGAACTGAAACAGAAAATCTTACTTTTGGGTTCATTTGCCTCTTTGCTATATTTTGAATTAAAATCCATAAAAGTGTTAACATAATCTTATTTCTGTTTTTAAGTACACATATAATCTCAGACAGTTATGCATATCCATAGGATACAGATAGGATTAGAAGAACTATGCCTGAAGTGTATAATTGTAATGCTTTATGTGTGTACTTCGTTTCTTTTGAATTGATTTTTTTTCAATAGAAAAGAATGTTTTGGGGCCATGGGCCTCAACTGTCTGAAGGAACCCAAATCCTGGGTATACGAGTATTGTTGGCTGAAATATTTTCCTCAGCAACTGTGCATTTTAATTTTTGTATTTATAGCTATAGTTGCTGTTAAATAAATTAGAAATAAGGAGAAATATTGCGTACAACATTTGCTGGATTTATATTCTGCCTTTTATTTAAGGTAGCAGATATACTATTCATTCTTTATATTTTTCTTCACAACTGTCCAAAAGGTACCAAATGAGCTTCTGAGGATGGACTAAAGCAGCGATTCCCAACCTTTCCAGTTTGACAGCCCAGCTGGGGAGGAGGGGAACCAGTCTGCGCAAGTGGTTGGCCAGTGAGATCTGCGAGTGCATGCCTGTCCGCTACATCTGCAAGTCAAGCTGCAAATGTGCACGGCAGCCCACTACTCATGCAACCTGGTTCTCAATAGGCCATGGCCTGGTATTGGGCCACAGCCTGGGGGTTGGGGACCCCTAGACTAGAGTCTGGGTCTCCCTGGTTTCAGTTCACCACCCTAACCATTGCCCTACAGTGCCATTTGAATGATATGATCAAAGTTTCTTGTGTAGTTTACCTTGCATGGCCTTAACATTTTCCTCTTCACAGTCAAATATGTATGTTGGAATATAGTACTTTAGTCAGTTCCAAAAGAGAAGTTACTATGTCACTTCTAAAATAATGAGAGAAGTAGGGTGGTTCTCTATAGGTAGAAAGGAAAATACATTCAGAGGTAATCTTCCAATGCTTAAAAGATATTGTAGAAATATATTCTGATCAAATGTTTGTCTATATCAAAATTAACATTCAGAGGGTCAAAGAAAAAGTATTTAGGAGTTTTAGTGTTTTCCATTTTACAAATAATTTCCTTTTGCTTTATGCTTATAGGAAGCCAGTTCCAAATGCCCCGCAATGGATGAAGACAGCCAGGATGAACTCATAAACAAGAATGCTGCAGTAGGCAAAGTTAAAAGAACAAATGTGCTGCTTTTTAGCGATGCAGGTAAATGAAATTAGTCAGCGTGCATTCCAACTTTCTGGTCTTTAATCAGCTAGTATTTATAATAAAATATCTCCTAGTGGTTTTGATAATTCCTTGGCTCCATAGTTGTAAACATTCAAACATAGACTCCAGTTTAATGCTTGGCTGGCATTAAGGAGCTAAATTCCTACAGGGAAAAAAAAATCCTGAGATTTTTTTTTTGTTGTTTCAACATTAGGATGAGGAGCCTGATGCTCTTGTTTTAGTTTTCAAAGCCCTTTGTTAAATGATCAATTCAGTTCCATGGCGAGAGCAAGCTCTCTCTTTTCTGGTATCCTGCTAGGTGAGAGAAAGTTGTAGTACTGCTCATACTTAACTGGTTCCATCCACTCATATCTTTGAATTTGCCTGTGGACATCATTTAGTTCCCAGAGATTACCATAAAGGAATGCAGCATTCAAAGAAAAAAACTTCTTATCTATTCCTCTATGTCAGACTGACCTTTTCTGGGACCATGGAAAGTTTTTTTTTATATGGGGTAAATGTTTAAGAGGTCAAGGAGCAATTTATAGTATGAAATTCATACTGTGGGAGTCCTGCCTGTTCGTTTACTCTAGGCCAGGGGTATCAAACTCGATTTCATTGAGGGCCGCATCAGGGTTGTGGTTGACCTCGGGAGGCCGGGATGGGCATGGCCAGAGTGGGCATGATGTCCAGCTCAACATCACTGGTGTCGGGCGCTCTACCAGTGAAAATGGACCCCTCCCAACTCCGTTTTTGGCTGCGACAGCTTCTTGCAACCTTCTGCCAATAAAAAATGGGGCTTCGGGGGCGCATTGGGTCCTCCTGAGCTCTGTTTTCACTGGCAGAAGCACTGCGGGCCAGTCCACTGTTTCCAGGGCAGCCCTGTGGACCAGATCTAAGCTGGATCTAGTCCCAGGGCCTTGAGTTTGACACCCCTGCTTTAGGCCCTAGCTGTATGCATTAAGTCTCTAAGGTATTGATATAAGTGCATTCTTGTTCAGACCAGAGCCTGAGGAATTTAGTGTGGCTTCTCTGCGTTGGCTCAAAAGGAGACATTATGGATTTCTGTATTAATAATATTTTGGAAATTTATCAAAAATGTGTTACACTTAGTTCAATTATAATCTGTTTCAGCTCAAAATCTCTGAATGATTTCATGAATTCAGTACAGACCTTAGTTTTGTAGCGTATGTGACCACTTGGATCAGAAAAATATCTCAGTTGAGATTTCTGAGTCATTTAGGGTTAACGTTTTTAACTTTTAAAGAAAGGATTAAAAAAAACACTTGTGGTGGTGGTTGCAAAGTTTATGTGGCAGGTGATCAGATTGCTAATGATTAACATATCAAGCATACTGACTCCTTTCCCTTCCCAGAAAGTAAGCTGTCCCTTTGAGTCTCCAGAAGCTAAATCTTTAAAATTGAGGCATTAAATTTGATTTAGGAGTAGTAATGATCCCACTCCCCCAAATTTTTTATTCCTGGAAACAGAAATATAAGGTTCTCTGTAAGAAGAAATTAGTAGGTCAACTGACAAAATGGGGCAGACCGATTCACTCAATCTTAAAAATGATATCCTGTTCTGCTTCCTTGTTTCGATCTCAACAAGTCCAAGACTAGAATGCATAATCCAGTGGTGGCTAACCTTTTGGGGCTCCTGTGCCAAAAATTGTGTGTGCACTTGCACACACGCACTCACATGCCAGCACCCAGAAGGCGATGCGCGCCCCCCACACCCCCTACGCATGCCCACACAATCCCTACCCCATTGCCCCCTTACCTGCACTGCACCTCACAGCTGATTTTCGGCTGGTTTGAGGCCTTTTTTGGCCTCCCAGAGGCTTCAGGAAGGCTTCTGCAGTCTTTTCAGGCCAAAAACTAGGCCCGTTTTGTCATTTCCGGTATCTCCAGAAAAACAGGAAGTGATGAAACGGACCTAGTTGAAAAGCCTGCAGAAGCCTTCCTGAAGCCTCTGGGAGGCCAAAAAAGGCCTCAAGCCAGCCGAAAATCAGCTGTGAGGCATGGGCATGCGCAGTGAGGTAAGTTTGCCTGCAGCTCTCATGCCAGCACAAATGGCTCTGCATACCACCTGTGGCACGCGTGCCATAGGTTCGCCATCACGGGCATAGTCTAATAACATGTGAGACACGGGTTGCTCACTATTGTGTGCAGTTCCAGACCATAGCCAGAAATTATGATATACATCCAATGATCTCTAGCACTCTCCTAACTTGGCATCCAATCTCCAAACCAGAAGAAATTATCTTACTTGTCCATCTTAAAAGTGGTAAAATTACTGGAAGGGACTTCATCTTCCCACAAGTGCTGAAATAAAACCCTAATTGGTGGGCTGCTGTTTGGATCCCTTCTATTCATTATCTATTCAACAGCTCTCTGCAGATCTCCAAAGAATGGACAGATTCTTTTATTTTTGTCTGTTCAGTCATGTCTAATTTTCAGAAACTGCCTGGATAACTCCCTGCAGTTCTTGGCTGAAAGTGAGAGGCCCAGGGTGAATCCAGTTGGCTTTGTGCCAGAGGCATGTCTAGAACTCACAGCCTTTCCTTTTTTAGCCTCATGCCTTAACCATTACACCAAACTGGCTCTTGATTAATTATAATACTATACCAAAAGGACAACAAAACCAATCTAACACGCTGACAGGACACTAGCCACCTGAGTACGGATGGATGCTGGTAGCCAGAGGCAGAATTTCCTCCCCCCCACCCCATTTTCCTCCCCAAAAACTAAGCCCGACCACATAGTTTCGTAGCAAAGCACAGGTATTGGGCTAGTTATTTAATATATGTATTATTGATTTTGTTCAAGGCCTTACTAAAACCAAATTTCACCCCTCTGCCCTGACCAGTAAACCAATCTCCATTCAGCTATATGCCCATGCTGCTGCAACCTTGTCTATTTCCCAAGTAAGGCTGCAATGAAGCCTTTGTGCCCTAGCATCCTACTGCCAATCTGAAATGCTAGAAATCAGCCATGTGAAAGCTAAGGTCCTTGTATTCACCAGACTACTTGGAAGATCAATAATGATCAAACTGAGGAGATCAAAGCTTTCAAATGTCTTGCCATTTATTTCCAGTCGTTTTCCCAGGAAGCTTCCCTCTTCAAACCTTTCTTTGCGATCCCAATCAGCACCAATGCAGTCCTTTGATATTCAACCCACAAGGGTAACAATTATGTGCCCGCAGCAATTAAACTTTTTGAACCCAGAGCGCTAAGTGTTTTGTTATATGGCACACAGTGTTGCATTTTCAAGGACACTGGTGGGGCCTTAGAAGCTGTACAATCTTAATTTCTGAGATCCTTACTCCAGATTCTCCATTTGGTTGCTAATACCCTTCTCCAGATATAATTCAGTCAAAGCCTTATTTACTACTTTACATTCTAGTTGACAATCTCCTTCCACCATTTTCTTTACTCTGTTTTTCAAAAGAAAGCAGCGATGGAAATAGCGGAGACTCTGATGACACAGGAAGTGAGGATGAAGGTGATACTGATGAAGATGGAGATGAAGAGAATGAAGAAAGTGAAGATGAAGATCTAGAAGGTGATTATAACAAGTCTTTCAGTAATATTAATTAACATTTTACATTCAGTGTGAGCTATTTTTAAAGCTACGTTAGGTGAGTTGCTGTTAATTTGCCTAATATGCATCAAACCATTATATAATTGAACCGTAGAGAAGCACATTGCTCTTATAACTGTTTTGATTGTTTGTTAGTCATTCATAGTATTGCAGGCTACCATCCAGGCATAGAATACACACGCATGCAGGTGCACGTACACAGAGAGGGAGATGCTCTTTGTCACATACAGTGTGAGTCTGATACTTTGGTCCTCATCTTTGTTATTGGCAATCAGGATTTGGAAGGAGATATAACCAGATATAACCTGATTCAATTATACTTGATTTGTGCATTTCTTGCTAGTAAATCTGGATCACCCATGACAATGGAGATACCTAATAAATATGTATCCAGTATTACACAGATAGTTTTCAACTGTTACATAAGCCGCCTTACTCTTTTTTGCTCTCTCATGTTCCAATAAAATAATTTTCCAGCCTTCCAGAACAGGTTTGGGATATGTATGTATGAGACTATGTATTGTATGTATTGGGGTATTTTTTGTTTATTTTCTTAAGATACTGAAGAAGAGGAGGCAGAGGATGACACGGAAATGACTTCTGAACAACCAGAATATTCTATTAAAACAAAGCCTCAGCTTAACGGAGGAATTCATTCTTCTTCTGATGAAGATGCCGAAAACTGCCCAATATGTCTCAATACATTCAGAGATCAGGCTGTTGGAACACCTGAGAATTGTGCCCATTATTTCTGCTTGGATTGTATAGTTGAATGGTCTAAAGTAAGAACTCATTTGATTGATAAAGTTATGCTAAAATTGATGCTATTTTATGAGCTTTGTGACTGTTTTGTAATGTGTCTTTTTACAGGTTATATTTGGTTGCTAATAAATAATCATTAAAGATCTACTAAAGTTCCCCCAGAAAACTAATTTGTATATATGTGGATTGGGATTATTTTAATTATTATTATTTTTCAATTCTTATGGTTAATTGCTGTCTGCTCTCAAAATAGTTTAGTGCCCTCTGGATGGAATTGAGAAGTATAACATATAAGTATATATGTTATAGCAATGAAACAAATGTTGACAATGTAGCATATATAAAATTATTTCAGTTCAGACTTGTTAAGCTATGAAAATAGAAATGTCAGGTTTTTAAGGCAGACCCTCAGCTACAATCAGTAAGAACTTATCAGTTCAGCTTAACTAGTTGAACAACTATGAATGTTTAATTTGTATAACAATGCTTTTGAAATTAGTAAACTGTCCTTTCCTCCCCCCCACTTTTTTTTCATTTTTTGCAGAATGCCAACTCTTGTCCTGTGGATCGTATCATTTTTAAATCTATTTGTGTTCGTGTGCGCTTTGATGGAGAAATTTTGAAGAAAGTAGGTATTTTGTTTTCTTAAAAATAGCAAAAATCAGAGTATGTTTTGCATACACAGTGCTTTCTATATCTGTGTTCTCATTTCTAATCAATTCATAGTTTACTGTGCTTTCTCTGGGTTTAATCTTTCAGAAATAACACAATTGATAGTATTCACAGATTATAATGATACACAATTTTTTAAAATGCGTGATTTTCTAGTTTTATGAACTATTTTTCCCATTTGCATGAGCTACTTACATGAACATGTGCAATAGGTTTTTTGGGGGGGAACAGTGGATATTATGCATGTTTGTTTTGCAGACACTTTCTCTCGGGGCCTTTTGAGAGAAAATTGTTCTAGTAAAGAACGTTCTGGCTTTACTGCAATAGATGTATTATTAAAACATTAATCAGATGGTAAAGGAGATAATGCTAAATCACACTCCATAACATGTAATCGTGAAAGAGATTTGCACTTTCTATTAATTTACCAGTTAAATAGCTATATACTGCTGTATTATTGCAGTGATAGCAAGTTAGTGTGGTTTCCAACTAGCCACAAACCTGTGCCTTCTTGAGCACAATTCATGTTAAGTAAATGGGCTTTGTTTCAGAATAAAGTTTAATGGGTATTTTCTGAGATTGAAAACATTTCTTTGAAATATATATATATATAATATATATATATATATATATATATATATATATATATATATAAATATAAATATAAATATAAATATAAATATAAATAAATAAATAAAGTTCTTATGGTACTGTTTTTGAGGTTCTTTTGAAATATATATGCAATAAGTATCTTACTGCTCCTTGTTTAATTTACTTTTATTCATCCATTCACAAAATAGAAACAAGTAAGCATATGTAGAAAAAACACAACGTAACATTTGAAACACTGATATTTAAATAGAAATTTAGGTTTAGGTTTCTTTTTTTTTAATGTTACCCTTTGGACACTCTTGAAGAAAAAATAATCCCTATAAAAGGGAATGAAATTATCTTTATAATGTGGTGACACCTCTCCTTAAATCTGACATCATGATGAAAGAACCCACGAAAAAGCTCATGTTTAGACAGAATTGGGCAAAGATGAGTTGTGGCTACAGGAACTGTACTTGTTCTACTGTGAACAATGTAGAATTTCTTAAAATGTTTTCTTTAGATACCTGTTGAGAATACGAAATCTCAGGAAGATGGCCTTGAGGAAGATCCCACCTTTTGTGAAGTGTGTGGTCGAAGCGACAGAGAAGATCGCTTGCTGCTTTGTGACGGATGTGATGCAGGGTAAAGAGTCCTCCCTTGATTGTAACATTTGTCACATGTTTCTTGAGAATAGGATTCCACTTGAGGGTGTTAGTTTGCTTTTAATATAGACAATATCACATTTTTGCTGACATACCTGACTAGGTGTCTCCTTTAGATTTTTCCAGTCACTCATAATTGGTATGTTTGAAGAGAAACAAGGATACTTTGCTGTATCACATGGTAACCAGAAACCTTCAGCAGAAATGTAATTGCTTTTAGGTGAATCTGGTTATAAGGCATCACACTTGCACTGTGACTTCTGATCATAGGACACTTTGTATTTGCCTACAATTACAGTTTTTCTATTGGATCTTTTGACAAAGATGGGTTGCTCATAGATGGGCAGGGTGCGGCCACTGTGAGCTTTCTTGTTTTACTCTGCAGTTACAGGTTGTGAATATCTAAAGAGGTACCCTCACACAGAATTTCAAATAAAATATACACTGCTCAAAAAAATAAAGGGAACACTTAACACAATGTAACTCCAAGTCAGTCACACTTCTATGAAATCAAACTGTCCACTTAGGTAGCAACACTGATTGACAATCAATTTCACATGCTGTTGTGCAAAAGGAATAGACAACAGGTGGAAAGCATAGGCAGGTAGCAAGACATCCCCAATAAAGGAGTGGTTCTGCAGGTGGTGAACACAGACCACTTCTCAATTCCTATGCTTTCTGGCTGATGGTTTGGTCACTTTTGAATGCTGGTGGTGCTTTCACTCTAGTGGTAGCATGAGACAGAGTCTACAACCCACACAAGTGGCTTAGGTAGTGCAGCTCATCCAGGATGGCACATCAATGCGAGCTGTGGCAAGAAACTTTGCTGTGTCTGTCAGTATAGTGTCCAGCGCATGGGGGCGCTACCAGGAGACAGGCCAGTACATCAGGAGATGTGGAGGAGGCCGTGGGAGGGCAACAACCCAGCATCAGGACCTCTACCTCTGCCTTTGTGCAAGGAGGGACAGGAGGGGCACTGCCAGAGCCCTGCAAAATGACCTCTAGCGGGCCACAAATGTGCATGTGGCTGCTCAAACGGTCAGAAACAGACTCCATGAGGGTGGTATGAGGGCCCGACGTCCACAGGTGGGGGTTGTGCTTACAGCCCAACAGGGTGCAGGACGTTTGGCATTTGCCAGAGAACACCAAGATTAGCAAATTCGCCATTGGTGCCCTATGCTCTTCACAGATGAAAGCAGGTTCACACTGAGCACATGTGACAGATGTGGCAGGGTCTGGAGACACCATGGAGAACATTCTGCTCCCTGCAACATCCTCCAGCATGACCAGTTTGGCAGTGGGTCAGTAATGGTGTGGGGTGTCATTTATTTAGGGGGCCGCACAGTCCTCCGTGTGCTCGCCAGAGGTAGCCTGATTGCCATTAGGTACTAAGATGAGATCCTCAGACCCCTTGTGCTGGTGCTGTTGGCCCTGGGTTCCTCCTAATGCAAGACAATGCTACACCTCGTGTGGCTGGAGTGTGTCAGCAGTTCCTGCAAGTTGAAGGCATTGATGCTATGGACTGGCCCGCCTGTTCCCCAGACCTGAATCCAATTGAGCACAATTTGAACATCATGTCCCATTCCATCCACCAACGCCACGTTGCACCACAGACTGTCCAGGTGTGGGAGGAGATCCCTCAGGAGACCATCCGCCACCTCATCAGGAGCATGCCCAGGCATTGTAGGGAGGTCATACAAGCACGTGGAGGCCACACACACTACTGCGCCTCATTTTGACTTGTTTTAAGGACATTACATCAAAGTTGGATCAGCCTGTAGTGTTTTTTCCCACTTTAATTTTGAGTGTAACTCCAAATCCAGACCTCCATGAGTTGCCAAATTTGATTTCCATTGATAATTTTTGTGTGATTTTGTTGTCAGCACATTCAACTATGTAATGAACAAAGTATTTAATAAGAATATTTCATTCATTCAGATCTAGGATGTCTTATTTTTGTGTTCCCTTTATTTTTTTGAGCAGTGTATATTTATCTCTCCCCCTAGCACCGCTCCTAGTTAACATGCCTTATAAATGTGTTATGTTTTAAATAAATGATAATTCTAATTGGAACATACAACTTTTTTGGTATTTTGTTGGCTCTTGAAATATTTGTTACTTTCATACCAAATGGATGTCTCAGTGTGGTTAGAATAGGAAATTGTGCATGTATGAAGGATTAGTCTGCATAATAGGCAAGAGGGCCTGGTGTTCTCTTCTACCATTACAGTTTTGTAAGAATCCCTTATATACTTTTTCTTTAGTTACCATATGGAATGCCTTAATCCACCTTTAAGTGAGGTACCTGTAGATGAGTGGTTCTGTCCACCATGTGCACCTGCAAATGCTATGTCTGCTGACACTGGCAAGTATTTTCTTTATAATATATTTTTTGTTTGAATGACAGAAATTAGGACTTTTTTACTGTTATAAAACATACCGGAATTTAATTTTAACATTACTGTAATCTTATAGAAACATACTTGTATGAAAGATCTTGTGAAAAGATTTATTCTACATAGTGCTATTATATGGCAGCAAAATTCACTAACCAGATGTTGTTGCTCAGATATAGACAAAGTGTTCAGAATGGTTGAATGTCTTGGATAACATAAATCGTTAATCTAAATATCCATATACCAACTCATTTATTTGTGAACTATGTAGCGCTTGGTCTCTAGAAAGGGGCTCAAGTGATGGTTGAAATATAGCTGAAAACTGACACAGGTCTTCTTTGAAGAAACAGATCAGGTGAGCGAAGAGGAGGTTGCTTCACTCATCGCTGATGTAATCCCTACCACCAGTCGACTGCGTCCCAGTGCCCGGACACGAGCTATTGCTAGAACACGTCAAAGTGAGCGCGTGCGGGCAACAGTGAACCGAAATAGGATAACAACTGCGCAGAGAATTCAGGTAGGGTTTAATCGGGGGGAATGATATAGACTTCAGACAGCTATCCTGTAAATGACCAAGTGTATGCAGTGTAGCACTGTTTGCCCATAGGAAAGGAATGGGATGTGTACTTGCAATCATTTCTGGCGTGTAAATCAAAAGTGTGAAAATTTCTGGTAATAGTTCATTGGTCCCCGTGATTCAAGTACAAGTTTAACAAACAAAAAACCCCACAATATTGGTATTCAGTATTCATCTGGTTCTGTAGATTTGTATAGAAAATATAGAAAATCCAATGGTGGTATTCAGACGGTTCGCACTGAATCGGGCGAACCGGTAGTAGGGATTTGGCATGGGTCGCTGAACCAGTAGTAAGTTCTGGCTGGCCACGCCCCCGACCCAGTTGCCCAGTCGCCACTGACTGGCTTGCCCCGCCTGCCCTATGCTCGCTCACCCCGCCCACCTGACACTCACCCCTTAAGGTATTTCTTTTTTTTCCCTCCCAGCAATCAGCTATTCATACAATCAGCTGTGCTGGGATTCCCCTTGCTGAGGCCCAGGAAGGCAAAAAAAATGGAGGGAGGGGTTCTACACACCCCCACCATTTTTTGCCTTCCTGAGCCCCTGAGGAGCCTTCTGGGAGCAAAAACGCCCCCCAGAGGCTCTTCTGAGGCCAGGAAGGTCCCAAAATGGAGCGTGGAGGGGTGCTGCATGCCCATCCCATGCTGTGTTTTTTTTCTTCCTGAGCCCCTGAGGAGCCTTCTGGGAGCAAAAACAGCCCCCCAGAGGCTCCTCTGAGGCCCAGAAGGCCCAAAAAACGGGTGTGTGTGTGTGTGTGTGTGTGTGGCTGCAAAATAAACCCCACGTCCACCCAGTCACAAGGCCACGCCCATCAAGCCACACTCACAGAACTGGTAGTAGAGGTTTTTGAATCCCACCACTGAGAAAATCATTCCACTTATTTATTTATTTGGTACTTTTCTGTCCTTGTATTCTAAAGTATTTTTAAAATGGGATTGATTTTACAAGAATCTTGAGAGCTCCTAGGCTGGCTATAACTTTGCAAGACTAAGGTAATATATACAAGTAGTCCCCGAATTATGACCACAATTGAGTCCAAAATTTATATTGCTCAGGGAAACTTTTGTTAAGTGAGTTTGTCCCATTTTAGGACTTTTCTTACCACATTTGTCAAGTGAATCACTGCAGTTGTTAAATTAGTAACACTGTTGGTAAGTGAATCCGGTTTCCCCGCTGACTTTGCTTGTGAGAAGGTCCCAAAAGGTGACCACATGATCCGGGGACACGACGATTGTCATAAATCTGAATCAGTTGTCAAGCATCCGAATATAAATCATGTGACCATGGGGGTCATAAATGTGAAAAATGGTCATAAGTCACTTTTTTCAGTGCCGTTGCAACTTTGAATGGTCACTAAGTGAACTGTTGTAAGTTGAAGACTCCCTGCACTTTGTGTCCCTGCAGACATTCAATATATTTCAATATATATTTCTAAATATATGATTTCATTTAAATGTGTGTAGGTGTGTACGCTCAACAAACAGGTGTAATTGAGCCTGTTGTGCGGGTCACCACATAATTGTGCCTGACTTTACAGCCTTTTTTTTGCAATGGTTGTTAAATAAATCACTGCAATCATTAAGTGAATTTGTTGTCTGAAGTATTTTTTTCTGGAAGCCAGGAGTAAACTCCAGCTACCAGTAAAAAACAAACAAACCATAAATTGTCTCATGACTGCAGAATAATACAAACAGCTGTAAATGTGGGGCCAGTTGTTGAGCACCCAAAATGTGATCACATTATAACTTTTAATGCTATATAAATAGTCTGTGAGAACTACCTCTGTGTGTGTGTGTGTGTGTGTGTGTGTGTAATGAAATGCCTGCAGTACTACATAAACATCCAGAGCTGCTCCACTTCTAAAATTAATCATGCAGTCAAACTCATAATATTTAAAAAGTCGACATTGGCCAAAGTACATCAGTGGTGTAAAGGTAACTTCTGGTTAAATTGTAGAAAGAAAGACTGTTTGCCTTGGGCTTATATCTTCTTCCTGCAGATCAATGCAGAAGGTCAAGAAATGCTTAAAATAGATAGTTTTCACACAAGCATTGTGTGGGCAGGACATTATGTTCACTTGTTTCCTAATGGAATGATGGATACCTTGACCTGATTCACCATTTATTTGCTTTACCAATAATTTATGGTAGAGACAAATTTACGGCTTCCTGGGCTGAAGGACTTGGAGTGAGAGGGAAACACCTGCTGGTAACAAAGATATTTGGGAGAAAAGTTAGAAGGGAAAGATTTTCTCTTAACATTTCTTCAAGTGAGATTTATGAGTTTAGCATTAGTTAGCTTTGGCCAGTAATCATAAGCATTTGTCTTGATTTTAGCATGTACCAAGCTACCTTATGTCTTCCTTTCTTGATGAAACAATTGAGGCAGTTGCAGCCGGTCTGAGTACAGCTGTGTACCAGAGACCATTAACTCCTCGGACCACAACCAGGAAAAAACGTAAAGGAGGTAATTCAGCCACAACGATGGCACTTAGTTGCATTTTCTAGAGAAGCTCGTCATGCATTTCCCTCCTCCCCCACCTTCCCCAGAAGTACAATTGGAGGAACGTGCCTGACTTGTCCACCCATTGTGCCAGTACAGTTCAATTGAACTCTCTTTGCCCTTAAACTCAAATGCCCTCCCCCCCACCCCTGTAGACTTCATTATTTTCGTAATGTTTTCATTCCAAAATGTGTTTGTCCAGTATAAGTTAAATAACTTCCATTTAATAATGCAGAGATTGAACAACACAGAAGACAAAAAGGAAAATTGTATGTAACATTCTTTGGGGGGAATAGCAAATGGTTTAGGATGGCAGAATAGGTAGAAAAATTTTCTTCCAAAATTTTACAGCTGAAAAAATGCATGTGAGCAGCAGATTTTCGATGTGGGGACCATATAGCTTTCAGTAAGGAACAAAGCAGTTCCTGTATACAGAAGGTTATTTATAATACAAAAGCCTGATGATGGCAGATGAGATTCTGCCGAAACATCACTACAACTTTAAAAGCACAACTATAATGACGTGGGAAAATACCCAAACAAAGCTGAATACTATATATATGTATATATGTATGTATGTATGTATGTATGTATGTATGTATGTTATTCAGCTTTGCTACAACTTTAAAAGCACAAGTATAATGACGTGGGAAAATACCCGAACAAAGCTGAATAACATACATGTAAGTACTCATGAAAACTTAAGAAATTTGACAAAATCTCGTTCGTCATCTTCAGGCTTGTGTCTTCGGCTTTGTGCTTCTCGGAGTAATGTGAGCTTGTAGCTGCTTCTTCCTTTTAACCGCTAGTGGGGGTGTGACTTGATTGGGTGGGGGCTTGGCTGTGTTCTCATTGGTTGGGGGTGTGTTCTCATTGGTTGGGAGGTTGGCTGTGTTCTGATTGGCTGGGGGTGTGTTCTCTTCAGGTAGGGACTTGGTTGTGTTCAGGTTAGTCTTAGTTGCTGGGGGATTTGAGCTGGTGAGCTGTGATCCTGCTGTTTGGCTTCGCGTTCGTGGTCATGCTGCATCTTCATGGTGGGCGTCAGTTCACTTCATGTATGGGTCAGACGAGTTTGAAGCAGGTAGTGATGCAGCTGCGGTACGGCTTCTGGTCCGTGGTCGTGTCTCATCTTCTGTGTGGATGTGAGTCTGCTTTCTACGTGGAAGTGTGGTGGTAGCATCTTGTGTGGCCCTCGTGGGTTGGGTCTGGTGTCATTCTTCATGTTAGGTACTCGTTTGTTCATGAGGGCGGGTTTCCAAATGGCTGGTAGGCGGGAGGTGTCATCTCGTTTATTCATGTTGTGTGGACGTTTTTCTATCTCTATGGCTTCTCTGATTATTCTGTTGTTGAAGTGTACAGTTTTGGCGATAGTTCTGGTATTTTTAAAGTCAATCTCATGGCCTGTGGCTTTCAGGTGTTGGACCAGGGAAGAGGTCAGTTCTTCTTTTTTGATTGAGTTCTTGTGTTCTTCAAAGTGTGCACTTATTCTTCTGTTGGTTTGTCCAATGTATGTGTTGGGGCAGGCGGTGCATGGGATTTCTTGGTTTTCTAACTCGATTCTGTCTTTAGGGTTTCTTAGGATGGTGGATATTTTTCTATATTGCAGAATGCTGTCTTAATGTTGTGTTTTTGGAGGATCTTGCTGATTTTGTCTGTAGTGCCTTTTATGTATGGGAGGAGGGCTTTGCCGTTCTCTTGTCCTCTGTCTTGGATTTTGGTTGGGGTTTCTTTTTGGATTAGGTGGGTAATCATCTTTCTTTGGAATCCATTGGCTGTTAGTACATTAGTGAGAGTGTGTAGTTCGGTTTTTAGGTGTTGTTCGTCAGCTAAGCATTTTGTTCTGGAGATGAATGTCTCGGCTACGGAATTGATCTGTGCTGGGTGGTGGTGTGAGAATGTGTGTAGATAGCGGCTTGTGTGTGTTTTCTTCTGGTAGATGGTGTGTCCTAGGGAGCCATTGGATTTTTTGTATACTAAGACATCTAGGAAGGGAAGTTGATTGTTAGCTTCTGTTTCCATGGTGAATTGTATTTTGGGGTGTAGGCTGTTGAGGTGTGTGAGAAAGTTGTTCAGTTTTTCTTTCCCATGTAGCCAGATTATGAAGGTGTCATCTACGTATCTGAGCCAGAGTTTGGGTTTGTGATCATATTTTTCTAGAGCTTGTGTTTCAAAGTGTTCCATGTTGAGGTTTGCAATGACAGGTGAGAGGGGTGATCCCGTGGGTGCTCCTTCTATATGTTTGTATTTTTGTCCGTTGTAGGTGAAGTATGTATTGGATAGGCAGTGATTGGTCAGATCTAGGATGTGCTTGGGGGGATTGTATTTGTTTTGGATGGCTGTTAAGGCTTCTTTTATAGGCACTTGGGTGAAGAGGGGTATGACATCGAAGCTCACTAGTAGGTCGCTGGGCTGTAAGTTTTGTTTCTTTATGATCTCAATGAGCTGGAATGAGTTTCTTACGTGTGAGTTGGTGGATTCTGCATAGGGCTTTGGTTGTTTGGCAAGAAATTTGGCTAAGTTTTGTAGAGGTGAGCCTATGGAGCTTGACTATTGGTCTAAGTGGGGTTCCTTCTTTGTGTATCTTGGGGAGACCATAAAGCCTAGGGCATCTGGATGATTTCTCTCTGGGTATGATTCTTTGTTTGCTTTCTTCGCTGATGGGGGAGGCTTTTATTTTGGATCTGGTGGTTTTTTCTAGGTAGGTGGTGGGGTCTATGTTTAGGGGTTTGTATGTGGGGTCTTGGAGTAGGTTGGTTAACTTGGTTTGGTAGTCAGATGTGTTCATAACCACTGTCGCATTGCCCTTGTCTGCTGGTAGGATTATTATGCTAGTGTCTTCTTTCAGGTTAAGTAGTGCAGTTTGTTCTTTGGATAAGTTGCTTTTGCGTGGTTTGATGTGGCACGACCATGAACACGAAGCCAAACAACAGGATCACTGCTCCCCAGCTCAAATCCCCCAGCAACTAAGACTAATCTGAGCACAACCAAGCCCCCACCTAAACAGAACACACCCCCAGCCAATCAGAACAACGCCAACCCCCTAACCAATCAGAAAACAGCCAAACCCCAAACCAATGAGAACACACCCCCACCCAATCAGAACACAGTCAAGCCCCCACCCAATCAAGTCACACCCCCACTAGCAGTTAAAAGGAAGAAGCAGCTGCAAGCTCACATTTCTCCAAGAAGCACAAAGCCGAAGACACAAGCCTGAAGATGACGAATGAGATTTCGTCGAAATGTCTCCAGGATACTTCCAATTTTACACAGGAGAAAACCCGAATAACCAAAGATCCACATATAAATACCCTCGGAAACCTCAGAAAACACACACACGCACACACACACACACACACATAATACCGTGTTTCTCCAACAATACGGCCTCCACCAATAGGAAGCCCCAGTATGATTTATTGGCATAAAATCAAATTAAGCTCCTCCCCTCAAATTAGGGCCCTTTTTAAATATGCAAAATGGGGGGGGAATGGCGGGGGGCTTGCTGTTAGGAAGTACTTTGTTGCATGCCTGGATATGGTGCTGCCTGCGTTGGTGGGGCACTTCATATCGGGAGACTCAGTGTTCGCGCTTTGCTCGGACGAGCGAATTGGAACATTTCGGGCGCCTCCGCCTCCTCACCCATCGCAGGTGGTGGCGGCAAGCGGCGGTGCTTCGCTGAGGGAAAAAGAAGACAGTGCAGCTGCCTTGCTTGCTTTCCCACCTGCCTGCCCCAGCCGGCCTCAGGAGCGGCGGCGGTGGCAGCAGGCACGCACGCTCCTGCCGGCGAAGGGAGGAGAGACGAGGAAAGAGAAGGGAGCGCGGCAGCGGCGGCTGTCAGAGCATCATCTCATAGCGGGGCAAGGCTGGCAAGCTGAGGTGGCTGTACCAGAGAGCGTCGCTGCCGACCCCGTCGTGAGGATAAAGGAGCAGGATAGAGATTCAGTCAGACATCAGCCTTGGCTAGAGAAAAGAGCCAGCCTCTCAGAGCACGCCTCTGTGTGTGTGTGTGTGTGTATGAAAGAGCTCGCCTCGCTCGGAGAGTTTGGCGAAGCATGTGAGTTTCGCAGTCAGAGAGGGAGGCGGCGGCGAAAAGGACGCGGTGGCAACAGCAGGATGCTGCAATTGGTCAAGGACAGGACCTTTCATTGAAGCAGCCCGGGGGGCACGCAGCCACCTCCCTCCAGCCCACCTTGAGGAAACACCCACGGCTCGCTTTCCCGGCTCTGCCCAGCCAGCACGGCTCCGGCACGGCCCTGGTGGGATGAGCAGAGGTTTTTAAAATAATTCGCTTTGCCTTCGAAGGCAAAGGGAAGGCGACAAGAGGAGCGCCTGAAGCCAAGCCTCAGGGCTCCGGTTGCAGGGAGGAGCCCTGACTTGCCGCACGTGGCTGCGCCAAATGCTGCGGCATTGCTCTAACGCCGCAGCAGCAAGGGAGAAGGAAAAGCAACGGTGGCGGAAGGTCTCCCGAAGCTGTCGCCGCCCGCCCACCCGAGGATGCATGGGGGGGGAATTAAGTCATCCCCGAAAAGTCGGCCTAGCCGTTTTTTCGGGGGTTAAAAAAAAATAAGGCCCAGCCTTATTATGTGAGAAACACGGTAAGCTTCTGTATACAGGAACCGCTTTGTTATATGTGTGTGTGTGTGTGTGTGTATGGTATTCAGCTTTGTTTGGGTATTTTCCCACGTCATTATAGTTGTGCTTTTAAAGTTGTAGAATACACACACACACACACACACACACACACACACACCCCTCGTGAGAGAAAACCCAAATAACCAAAGATCCACATACAAATACCTGCGAGAACCTCAGAAGACACGTACGTATGGTATTCAGCTTTGTTCAGGTATTTTCCCACGTCATTATAGTTGTGCTTTTAAAGTTGTTGCAACCTTTCGGTAGAATCTCATCTGCCATCATCAGGCTTCTGAAGCCTGAAGCCTGATGATGACACCAGAAGCCTGATGATGGCAGATAAGATTCTGCCGAAACGTTGCTACAACTTTAAAAGCACAACTATAATGACGTGGAAAAATACCCGAACAAAGCTTAATACCATACAGACACACATACACAATTTTATATGCATTCATACAGACACACACACACACACACACACACACACGCATCCCTAATGAAATCTGCATCCCTATATTAATGTATAGAATTGCTTTTGATGAGAAAAACCATTCAATTGGAGATTAATGTAGGTTGGAGATGTATAAGGAGTGTGGAACTTGTGCTGCTTGGTAAACATGTGGAATGTGGCATGAGCTAATATTTAGCGTTATGCAGCCAATGAAATTGTCAGTGCACTCAGATGATCAGGTATTTCAATCCTCCGAATAGTTTTGGGCAAATAGATGTTCCCTTTGGGAATTTTAAGAACACATGTCGGCAGGGATGCCCTAGAGACGTGCATTGATCGCAATGCATGTATTTGTGAGAACACTGTGTATCTTATGGGGATAATAGTCCCTACCATTCCCTCTAGCTTCGACTTATATTTCTCTTCTTTCTGAGGAAATTGGCACATTTTTCAACTAAAAAGTGCAGAGCAGCTACCACCACCCATTTTTCTTTTCTCAAAGAGACTGTGAAGCATTCCTGAAAATAAAATGAATGCTGGAGTCGAGTTCTTTGTTTTGCATAATAATTTAATAGTGGGTAAAGAAGAGATCTTGAGTGTGGGGCACAACAGCCTGTTGGGGACTTTGAAATTTTCTCGCTCATGCAGATATCCCAGAAAATCTGTCTGAAATTGCCAACTGGGGTGGTGCAATGTAATAAGAGTCCCAACAATCTCTTTATTGTAATTTCCATTTATTCTATGTTGAAGTGAAGGGGTGTTTAAATTGAAATTGGCACCTAATCTATATATATAAAAGTGAAATACCACTCGCACTTCATCACAAAATCTCCAGAACCGTAAAGCCTTCAAACTTGAAATTTGGCACGTGTGTTCCTCTTGGCTTCTAGGTGCTCACTAAGAAAGGATTTTTCGAAATGACCATCAGAGTATTAGTGTTTCCTATATTATTATTAACACACTCTGATGCCAAGGAGTTCTACTCCCCCTCCCCACCTGAAAAGAAATCTCTTCCAAATGCAAAACAAAAGCAGAGGAGTTTCAATTTTAGTTTCACAGCAGCAAGCAGCTTTTGTACAAAAGTGTTGAGCTAAGTCACGCCCAGTCTCCTTGCTCACACAGCAAATACTGTTTCAGTTTCCAAACAGCCCTCAACTCTCACACACTGACAGGACTGCTAGCCAAATGAATACCGATGGATGCTGGAAGGCAGAGGCAGAATTTTCCCCCCTTATTTTCCTCCCCAAAAGCTAAGCCCGACCACATAGTTTCGTAGCAAAGCACGGGTATCGAGCTAGTTGTTGTATATTATTATATTATTTTAAGCATGGAAGTGTGCCGAGCATCCTGTGTTTGCAGCTACTTAATTCTAAAATATTTGGTATTTTGATTAATTCAGGCAGGAGAAGAAAAGCCACCAGTAAAAAGATTCGTACAAAATCATCTGCTGGGAAAAAAGGCACTGGGACTTGGATTAAGAGACGCAAACATCGGACAAAGAGGAGAAAAGGAAAAAAAACTCAGGTATTCACTCCCGTGCTGTTTTCAGGAGTGCAGAAATGTAGTTGATTTATCAAGTAGCATGTTTTATTGGGATTTTTAAAAAAATTCAGTGATAACTTTTAAGAGGATGTTGGTGGCTGCTGTTGTGTATTTTCTGTTTTGCCTCTTAAGTTAAGCGGACATTTTTAGCTTAGCTAACTTAATGTTCTATCCAGGTGAAGGCCGAGGTGACAGCTCGTTCCCGAATAGCAAAAACCCTTCATCTTGGCAAGCCTATTCGTGGCACTTCAATCCCTTCCATCTGCAAGCCGGTAGAACCATCGCTTGGGCTTATGAGAGCTGATATTGGAGCTGCCTCCCTCTCTGTCTTTGGGGATCCCTTTGAACTAGATCCATACAACAGGTAAGCATAAGATAAGTGGGAAGAAGATAATGCATGTTTAAAGAAACCAGAGTAAGGCTCTGTGTAAGTGGTATCATGTTTGGAATTGCTTTGAACAGATCAAGGCTATGATCTGATACTTACTTTTCTTTAAGAATTTTCACTGCATGGTTAAGTTATTCATCTTGAAGATTAATGTTTCAATAGATGGAATCTCTCTTCAAAGAACAATCAAGGTTGCCCAAATTCTAGCATGAAATCCGGGTGTAGCAATAACAATAGCATTTAGACTTATATGCCGCTTCATGGTGCTTTACAGCCCTCTCTAAGAGGTTTACAGAGTCAACATATTGCCCCCGACAATCTGGGTTCTCATATTATTGACCTCAGAAGGATGGAAGACTGAGTCAACTTTGAACCATTCAGAATTGAACTGGAGTGAGCAGTGAGTTAGCCTGCAGTACTGCATTCCAACCACTGTGCCAGCACAGCTCTGTATCTTTTTTGTGTGTCTATATTCTGATATTTTCAGTGGTACCTCGGGTCACGACTGTAATCTGTTTCTGGACTCCAGTCACGACCTGATTTGGTCATGTCTGGAAGCACAACCGACGGCGCATGCACACAGTCAAAAAAAATGGGGCCGAAGGGGAAATTGGCGCGGAAAGGGAATCTTTCCTTGCCGATTTTGTTCGCCACCTGATTTTTGAATCGTAACCCGATTCAAAAATTGGATGGATTTTTTTTTGTTTGCCACCCGATTTGGTCGTGAACAGGAGCATTCGCAACCTGAGGTTCCACTGTATTTCAAGTCTGAGTATATTACAAGTTTACTTGTTTTCCTTTGAGAACCTCATACCGATGCTTCCCTCATATTGAACATTTTGCTTTGAATTTTCAATGTCTTGGAATTTTTTTTTCTTCCTCTTAACATAACAGCTTGTTAAATGTTTCATATCAATGCCTCCAGTGTAATGGGTTTTCTCGTTTTGTTTTGCTTGAAACTGAAAACCTTTGGAATGTTCCATTTCCTGCCTGGACCTTGCCAGGATGACCACTCTAGGGGTGATCTGATGATTAATTCTCCAACTGGAAGCAGTTTGATGTTCTGAACATGGTCCCTTCTTGAAGCAGACTTGTTTTATCGAAACACTATGTCTGGAACACCATAAGCTATATTTTGTTCAAAAAATTAACTTCTAGGAAAAATGACGAAACTCACAAATAGCTCAATCGGTATGCCAGAGGAGAAATGTTATGTTCTAGAGCTTTCCAGAACTTTTCACTCTCTAAATGTTAAATTGTGTACATTCCTATTTGAGACACTTAAAAAAAAAGTTTAATATATTCCTTATGGCAATTTTTACTGTTCCCAGAAAGAAATATTTGTGTCTTTTTGAATATTTACTGCTAATACACCACTGATTTGCACATTGCATTGATCTTACCAGGAAAAAAAAAAATGGGTCTAGTGCCAAAATACATCCTGAAATTTTCTGAAGAGAAATTAATGCACATATTCTTTCCCTCAATTTCAAACATTTTCCATGTAATTATTTCTATAATAACAAAGCACCACTTGAACACCATCAATATTGACAATCGCTACCAGTCAGTTGCAGAAGGCAGCTCTATTTGGGATAGCTGACGTCCTGCAACAGTTCCTTGAACAGCATCAAACGATAATGTCTGCCTATCCAGGCCCTTGGGAAGGTACTCCCCGTAGGTGGATCAAAATCACCAAATCCAGTCGAAACATGGGTTAGACCACCATAATAATAATGGGTAAAGCTGAGCTATCATTGGATATTTTCAGTGATTTTTGAGTTTTTCTCTCTTTAGCAATGAAGAATTTCCTGTTGCTAATTCAGCCTCACCAATGAGCACCAAAAGAAGAGGTCTTTCCCAGTCAGCACTTAGATCACATCGCCCTGTTGCTAGGCCGGTGGCTGTTGGGCTCCCAGGGTAAGATTAGTCAGAGAAGATGCTTTCTTGCATAAAGTATTCGCTTGAACTTTCTAACAAAGTTTTCTTCTGTCTGGTAATCTCTTATGGTTTCTTTGTGTGCCACATTGGAAAGCTACCCTTTCCGCCAGTGCAGATAATATAAGCAGAACATATACCTTGAAAGACTTGATGATTAATCATCTTTGGATAAGATACGGATGGTTTCTTTCCATTTTTCTTCTGAAAAGATCATAAAAATATGATAATGTAATGGAAGAATTGATATACCTAGCTAATATTACAAAAGGAACATTTTCACTGAATCCTGGATCAAGGGAAAAGTAATGAAGTGATGCAAAAATAATAACTCTCAAGAATTGCATTTATTGTGCTGCTTGATAGCAGCATGTGCTCCAGGATAAAGCCAGTTTGACATAACGAGTATAGGATCCTTTGTAAACTTTTCGTAGGGTCTTCAGTTAAAAAACATATTTCCAAGAATATTGGGAAAAGCCAGCATGATGTAACAATTGAAATGTTGAGTAGGAGAAAAGAAACCCAGAATCTAGTCCACTCTCAGCTACAGAAGTTCATTAAGTAACTTTGGGCCAGTCATTCTCCCCCAGCCCCACTAATCACACAGATTGTGTTGGATTGGGGGGGAAAATAGGAGAAAGCAGCATAAGTGTTACTTTGAGCCCCTGAATTAAAGATGGGACATAAAGTGAATGAAATATATGTGTGGTAAGCTCAGAGTATTTAATTTAAAATATTTTTTAAAATAGCAAAAAGAATATTGAATTAAAAAATAAATTTCCTGACAGAATAGCCAAAGTGGATCTTTTTGTTCTTATTTTGTACATGCATGTATGGCTTTAGAATTAGTTGAGAAATACTGTTTTGCAATTCTGTCTAGCTTTCTCTTTTAAAAATGCTTAACGTGCCTGTACTAAACTTGAGTTTAACAAAATGAAAATGTTCAGTGTTTCCCTTGGTGATAATGGTCAATGTTAATATATGGTTAATGTTTATATGCATAATGCACATATACTAGCTTCATACTAGTTGATTCTGTTTTTGTGGGAGTATGAAAACATTTAATAGTTTTCTCAATATATGGAAGGTATGGTAGTTGAAATACATGAAGTTTAAGAAATTGCATTCTCCTATAGAACACCTTATGCATACTCAAAAACAATTACTAAATAATTGACAGTCAGAATGAGACAATTCTGCTTGCAGCCCAAGGAATATATCCTAAAGGATGCAGGAGATATTTTTTTGATAGACATAAAGCACGGTGTGTGTATTTCTGAAGGACATTGTCATCAATATCCTCTGTTTTGACGGAGAAACCCGAGAAAGGGAAAGGCCAAAGACCTATTCCTTTTTTTGATACCCAGTTCTGCCTTTTTTGGTATGTGGGAGAGGGGAGGAGGAATGGAGAGGGAGGAAATGTTACAAACCACATTTATAGACCACAGAAAGTTGGTTTCTATTTTAGAGAAATCAACTAAGCCAGAAGGTAGCTTTATGTGGTGTGAAAATCTTTGTTTGTAAGCCATAGTTTTTGGCTCTGGATACTGTACTTGGAAAACACAGCATGGGTTGTTTAACAAACTATCTTCAAACAAGCCATGGTTAGTATATGCGTCTCTTTCTCTCAAATTCTATTTTAATCTTACTCTGCAATTCACTATAAACATTTTTGTTTTCCAATTTATAATAGAAAATGTAAAGGAAATATTTTTTGTGTAAGCATACTTCTCCAGCATGCAGACAACCCTCAACTTATAACCACAATTGAGCCCAAAATTTCCATTGCTAAGCAAGGCACTTGTAAAGTGAATTTTGTTCCATTCTGTGACCTTTCTTGCCACAGTTGTTAAGTGAATCACTGCAGTTGTTAAGTTAGTAAGCTGTTAAGGGAATCCAGCTTCTCCATTGACATCGTTTGTCAGTGGGTTGCAAAAGGTCATAATTTGACCCAAGGACACTGCAACCATCATAAATACATGCCAGTTGCCAACTGTCTGAATTTTGATCACATGACCATAGGGATGCTGGTAGTGGTTGTAAGTATTAAAAATGGTCATAAGTCACCTTTTTCCAGTGCTGTTGCAACTTTGAATGGACACTAAACGAATGGTTGTAAGTCTACTACTATATTTATTAATATTTCCCTTTTTTATGTTTGCTTATTTAGGCCAGGGTTAAAAACCAAAGATTTTATTTAAAAAATTCAAAACTTAAAAGGATGCAGTGTTCCATATATTCGGCAGTCTATAAAATAGCTGGTAGCACAGCCAATCCCAAACTTCTGAGTTACCTATAGACCTTTCGAGTAACCACTTCTAGTGATGAGTTTGTAGGATGCAACTCATTTACTTCCTTTTAAATAGGGACCGTGTTCCTTTAACAGGCATATGAGAAGGAATGTTGGCTCTGGGGGTGTTCTTTTGCAGTTGGAGACTAAGGGGATGGGGATTTGGCCAGACAGGACGATTACTTGTGGGTATGAGAGGAAAGGGCAAAAGGGGGCTTACTTCAAGTTTTGGAGGAATGAGTGAGACAGTTTTATGTCATCGGTCTAAAACTGTTATTTATTTATTTATTAGATATGGCAGCAGCTACGTCTTTGGTTCTTCTTATAGGAAGAGAAAACAGGCCCCTGCTTTAAAAGAGCTGACAACTGACATAGAGGGAGATAAAATAGAATAGAATACTTTATTGGCCAAGTGTGATTGGACACACAAGGAATTTGTCTTGGTGTAAATACTCTCAGTACACATAAAGAAAAGGTACATTCGTTAAGAATCAAGAATCATAATAATAGTCATAGGGTACAATCAACAATCAAATCATACCAGGAAACAGTCAATATAAATCTTAAGGATACAAGCAACAAAGTTACAGCCCTACAATCACAAGTGGGAAGGGATGGGTGATAAGGAGTGATGAGAAGATTAACAGTAATAGTAGTGTACACTTTGTAAATAGTTGAACAGTGTTGAGGGAATTATTTGTTTAGCAGAGTGATGGCTTTCGGGGGGAAAACTGTTCTTGTGTCTAGTTGTTCTGGTGTGCAGTGCTCTATAGCGTCGTCTTGAGGGAAGGAGTTAAAAGTCATGGGCTAATCAGAGGAAGTACCTGAAATGATTGTGGTCATTTTTAAAAAAATGTGAAATATATCAATATCATCTTAAAGCAATTTATGACTTGCTTAAACTTAGCTACAGTGAAAACTGTGACAAACGCTTTGTGGAAAAGTGGATTTTAAGGAAGAACTTGAGAATGCAGCAGTAAGAGAAGTGTCACCATACATCTTGAAGGCTCAGAGTGAAGAAATCAGTTTCTGGATCTTCGCTACCCTACGTGAAATCTTTCATTCTTGGTTAGGAAGAATAAAAGGAGAGGTTGTAAGTCACCGAGCAATGCTAGAATTTGTGGTTCCAAGCTGTTCTGGGAAGCTTTTTTCAACCTAATAACATTTGTATCCAAAATCCAAGCCAGCAAAGTTGCAGTTGAAAACACCATGTTGTCAAAGGCTGCTTTTTGCCAACCAGCTTTGAAGAGAAAGTTTGGATATTATGATGATATTTATGGGAATTCAGATAGAAGCAAACTACATCTATTGAGAAGCAATCATGTTTATTATTATTTCCTGTTCACAGTCAATATAGGAATCAGTGAAGTCAGTTTTCCATATCAGGAATATTAGAAGACATATTTGAGGAAGAGCTTTGTGAAAGCGCTTGGCTCTTTTTTCCTTCAACATTTCAGTAAAAGTAGCTAATTCACAATTCCTCAGTGATATTGAATATGCCAGATGATTTTTTAAAAAATTACTTGGTATTATTTATTTAGCCTGGCTTTCTTTTCAGTCTCCTCTTCCCCCACATTTTACTATCATAAGTATGCTGTGAAATAAGTAGTAGGGGATGAGAAAGAGAGAAAGGATCCTAGAGTTTTGATTATAATTTGCATACAAGAAATAGTTTCCATGTTTAGGATTTGAAGAGGGTCATTTGGCTGGATTCCTGCTCCTCTCCCCAAGAATTATTTAAAAAAAAAAATCAAGTTTCTGTCATGTGGATCCATGCCTGTGAAATACTATTACTATTAATAAATATGCTTTAAAGTTTAGGGAGCTTTCTGCTTCCTTTTTATTAGGAGCCATACTGTAAGCCGAATACACTGAGATGTCCCCTCTAGAGCCAGAGGGCCAAAGCTCATTGAGATTTAGGGGAGAATCTACTAAAGAGCAGGAATGCAGCCAAATGTTAACCTCCAAGGAAGGCAAGTTGAAGGTGAGTTTCTACAGGTAAGGTGAAACCAAAATGGCACCAGTAGGTATGCCATAATGACATTCCAACATGGTAGCAATTCATTGTTTTTTTTCTCCAAAATATGTATTGAACTTTAGTTGAACTTAAGCATTCATCAGTTTACATATAAATTTGTAAACTGTCCTTCAGAATTAAGTTCTTGGATGCAGGGTATTTTTTTAAAAAAAAAGAAATATAGGTAGTCCTCAATTAGTGACCACAATTGGAACTAGTAACTCTTGCTAAGCACCAGGGTTGCTAAGCAAAACATCACATGACCATGATGGACTCTTGAACTCACTTCCACTGGGGTTGTTAAACAAATCATCTGCGGTTGTTAAGCAAGACATCGCATGACAGTGACTTGCAATCTCGCTTTCTCCATTGACTTTGCTTGTTGCCACCCAGTTGCTAACCACACAAATAGTGATCACATGACTCTGGACACTACTGTGGTCATAAACACGCACCTGCAAAGCATTCAAATGTCAATCATGTGATCTCCGGGACGCCATGATGGCCATAAATGCAAAGATTGGTCATAAAATTATATTTGCAGCGCTGCTACAGCTTTGAATGGTTGCGAAGCGTGGTCAAGTAATCAAGGCCTACCTGGATAGTTTTAGATGTCACTCGTTCAAAGTGATTGTCTATCTAGTGTTAATTCGTGATTTATTTACATAGCTGTCTTTCATTATTTTGGCATTCCCAAGAAATATTCGTAGTCACAAAATGGCAAAATATTTTAAAGCAATGGGTTGCATAAAGCAAAAGCCTCCCCTGGGCTGGAAAGATGCCTTCAATTACCAAGAAGCTTTTGATCTGGTGCAGTTTTGCTGAATAGGAGTCATTCTCTCAGGTTCCTCCATTCACCTTGCTGGGTGGTTGAATCACAGATCAGTGGGAGAGTGGCTGCTGGGGAAGAGAGAGAGGGAAGAAGAATGGACTGATACCATCTCTGCCCATTCTGCCAGTTGAGATGTTCTGGGACGATCCCATGAAGTTAACATAAATTTCCACAGTTTTCCTAAAACCGCTCAATAAAAATAATACTCAAATAATCCTATTTAAAAAGCAGGTTTTAATTATTTGCTGGAAAAAAGACAAGTTCTCATAAGTAGGGAAAATTATTTGGGCAGGGCTTACCATAGTGTAGGTCAGGGGTGTCCAACCTTGGCAACTTTTAGACTTGTGGACTTCAACTCCCAGAATTCCTCAGCCAGCAAAGTCTTAAAGTCTTAAAGTTGCCAAGGTTGGACACCCCTGGTGTAGGTGATACTGGAAAAAAAAATCTTATATGCTCCCAATTCATTGTATTTGTAGCAGAGAATACAATCAGGGTCTCTTGTGTATAGATGGAGAATGATTTAAGATGCTCCATTGTAGATTTTAGGATCACTTGTTAATCAAAACGGAAGGTATAAAAGTAAAGATAAATATTTCATTTGCCAATTCCAAGCAAATTCTCATTTTGAAAGGAAGAAAAATACTTCAATCACTCTGACTTTTATTTCTCTTGTTTTTCTTCCTTTCCACATACGGCTGTTTTGCAATTTCTTTTCTACTTATCTCTCTCTTCATGAGGAATGGGATGTGTCTTAGATTGTATCATGCTATGTTATAATTTAAAAGCCCATTCTGCAATTATTTTTTTAAAGAAACTAGATTGTTGCATCTGATACTCATATTGAATTCTTAAGCTTGTAACACAACTCATTTAATTCAATGAGATTAAAGAATTGTGGCCTTTTCTTTATACATTTGGTTGTTTCTAACCATTGTATTTGTTTTGGCATATAGTTCACTAATTACAGCCCAAATGCATGGATAAAAAGCAAGACTACCTGACATTGAAAAATAAACAGTATAGGTGATAGATAGCTTAACTTCAGGAGGAAAGTCAATACAGGGAGTCCTTAATTTATGACTACAATTGAGCCCACCATTTCTGTTACTAAGCAAGACGTTTGTTAGGTGAGTTTTGCCCCATTTTACAACCTTTCTTGCCACAGTTTTTAAAGGAATCACTGCAATGGTTAAGTTAGTCGTGGTTAAGAGAATCTGGCTTCTCCATTGATTTTGCTTGGCAGCAGGTCACAAAAGTGATCACATGACCCTGGGACATGCAACCCTCATAAATCTGAGTCAATTCTTAAACGTCTGAATTTTGGTCATGTGTCAATGGGGATACTGCAACAGTCATAAATGTGGGTGGGAAAAAACAGTCGTAAGTCCCCTTTTCCAGTGCTGTTGTAACTTTGAATGGTCACTAAACTGTTGTAAGTCGAGGACTACCTGTACAAAATCTGGAGGAAGGAAGGCCCATTTCTCCATCCTCATGTAAGATGCTAATCTCAGGCTCTTAATTTTAAATTTGAAGATTAGTTGTTGCAGAGCGAACCCACTTTGTGTTCCTTTAAAACCTGTGTTGCTTGGTCCCTGGAAAAATGTTTCCAACAGAAGCTTTTTTTTTGCATTTTCCACCAGCTGTCTTCAAAGACAGCCCCGTGTAACGTGACTGCATTGCAGTAGTCTTAACCACGAACTTAGTAGAAGATAGACTACTTTAACTGGGCTATTATTGCCCAGAAAAGATTGTACCTTGTGGGCCAATTGCTCAGACGCATTCCAGGAAAATGAGGCCAATTGGGTTCTGATGAGAGAGAAGAGAACAGTGGCCTGCTCTGTACGTGGCCCTCCCGGATCAGGGCCAACCCACTCAGAGTCTGAGATCTCCCCAGTTCCCAGAAACACATGTTGCCCATCTCCAGCCCTTTCAGGATTTTTCATTTTCTTGGCCTTCTTCCAGTCCATCATTAAAGGTATATGGGCTTCTGTGATACAATATTGCATTTTTTCCAATGCTTACCTTTCAGCAGTCTCTAGAGCAGGGCTGTCAAAACTCGCGGCCCACAGGTTGGGTGCTGGCCATGCCCAAGCCCAGTTTAGCAAAGAGGAAAAAAGTCCCGATACGTCATGTGACGCCGCCACAAGTTTGACACCCCTGCTCTAAAGAAAAACTATACCTGAGCTTTTGTTTCCTTCTCGTAATTGTTTTATTTCATTTTTTGGGGTGCTGCGTTTTTTTTTTTTTTAAGAAAGAAAGAACAGGCAGCAGTCATTTAAAATAACCGGTCCCTGTGTAAAACCATACCACTGTGCTGAGTTCATGAACTATACTTCTGAACTTCTGAGGAAAGCTAGTATGCTAAGTTGATACAATTGGCGTCCTTCTGTGCAATACAAAAGCTCTCTGATTTATAGGAGGGGTGTTCCTGCCTTGATACATGAGCCAGAAGCTGAGCCAGCCCCTGTGCCTGACTTGTTGGGGAGCATCCTGACTGGACAGAGCCTTCTTATGATGAGTGGTTCCGATGTTGTTATTAATAGAGATGGATCCTTAACGGCAAAGAAAACAGGTGAGGTCTACAGCTTCTAACAGCCTTGTTTTTAATTTTAGTTTTATTACTTAATTTTATCTTATTTAGGTATTTTGATTCAAATCGCCTCCCAATTAAAAAATGTGGCTCTAGGTCAAGGGTGTCAAAACTCACGGCCCGTGGGCCGGATGCGTCACATGCTGGCCACGCCCACCTCCATTTTAACCAAGGGGGGAATTGCAATATGTTACGTGACAACAACGTATTGTCGTGCGTTTGACACCCCCTGCTCTAGGTGGTTAACAAAATGGATGTAGCAGCCAAGAGAAAAACAAAATCACACAATCCAAACAACCAGAAAACAGGCTATATCACACACACACGGCCCCAGCCTTGAGCAGAGAAGCAAACCTTCTGCTCTCCAGCCGGTTGGTATTCCAGAGGGCACATATGCCAGGAAAGAAATGGCTTTTCTTCCTGAGCGCTGCCAAACAACACTCTGGAGCTGACGGGACCCGATGCGTGTCCCTCCTGCTGAACCTGATGGGATGGGTAGAAATATCCAGGGAAAGATGGTTCTGCAGGTAGCCTTCCCTCAATCCATGAAGGGTTTCAGAGGTGACACCAGCATCTTGAATTGCCCCCAGAAGCATAAGGGTAGCCAACACAGCTCTTGCAGCAGAGGTATCACATTCTGTACCAGCTAAAGCTTCTGATTACTCTTTAAAGGCAGTCCATGTACAGTGTTTTACAGAGGTGACTAGGGCATGAGTGACTGAACAGTCTCCCGGTGCAGGAAAGGTGCAACAGACATACGACCAGGAGCTCCTGAAGCAAGCGCTTTGAGTCTAGAAAGAATTCCAGATTGCACAGTGGGTTTGTCTGAAGCAGCGCCATCCTATTCAAAACCAAAGCTGAAATGTGCCTAGAGCCTTGCATGTGTGCGCGCTGCGTGCGTGTATGTGTGTGTTCAAATACCCAGAGCCATTTGGTCCCACTAGGACTGAGTATTGCTAATACAAAGCATAGGCGGACTGAGTCTAAATCTATACATGTGTTTTGGGGTTGTTGTTGTTTTTGCTTAGAACAGTATTCTAATTTTCATAATATTTGGTCAAAGACTAAAATAATTGCTACAGTCACATTCTGCTAACATTAAATCTTTGGGTGGAAGCAATTAAGAGAATGTTTATGCTTATTTGTTTCAAAAGAGGAACTTTATATAGTATACCTAGATTTTGTAAAAGGAGACAACTTTTACAACTATTTTCAAATCTGGAAGCAATATAAACAGATCTTTTGAATTGCAAAACAATTGTTTTGAAATAGCTTATCATATAAGAAGAGGGGTTTTCTAAAATTAAGATTAGTTTTAGAAAAAGAACATTGATTTGAGCATGAGCAGATCATTTATTGCTGTGTTAAAAGCCACAAAGATTGAACGTAGCATTTCAATATGGTAATTAACTTTAATTATATCATGAGTAATTGCTAAGAGAAGTATTTGAGAAATCATTTCCCATTAATCAAAAATAATGCAGTATGTTCCTCTTTGTCACAGATTGCATATTTTAAAAGAAGAGAGATTATTTTTAATTTGAAATTTTCATATATTTAATACTTAATGTACAGGTGACTTCTCAAAATAGTCCATAATTCTTCCTTTTTTATTAATTATATTTTGTTTGTAGTTTTTGGGGGCTGTGTAGCAGGCCAGAGTTTTCATATTTTCATCTACTATAAAAATACTTGCAATAAAAATAATTTCCTAGAAACATTTCAGTGGTAGCTCATTTCATAAGGGTAACAGCTGCTCAAGATGGTTTTCTTTCATTTTAACATTGTAATGTTTTTTGTATTAGCACGAGCACATGATTGAAAGCTCGTTTTTCTCTTAATTGTTTTCAGTCCCATTACTGCGTGGCAGTTCACAAGCAGACGAAGGTTTGGAGGACAATTCCCAATCAAGGACACCAATTTTGGAGACCTTAATTACAAACTCTGGCACTGATCCTTCCAACTCTAAAACTCCTATCTCACAGCCTGTCTTGTCATCGCCATTGTCACTAAGCGTAACAAACAGAACAGTGGCTCTTCCACATGCTACAGTTGGAAGGGCGCCAATTCGATTTGATTATTCCATGACTCCAAGATCTGTTCAGACTCATAATTTAGCCAATCTGAATAGAATTGGGAGCAAACTAGGTGACTCTTTCAAATTTAATGGAGGCTCTAAACTACCCTTGGGCTCTCTTTCTGCACCTCCTAAACTAAACAACAACTCCAGTTCCAGTTCAAAAGCAACTTATGGCAAACAGCCTTTGAAATCTTCTTCTAAAAGACCGGATATTTCTGAACTTCCAAGAATACCAAAGATTAAGAAAGAAGCAAACAGTGGACAACTGGGACTACAACCTGCCAGTGACCAAAACAACAACATTCCCAGCTCCTGTATAACACAGTTGACTGGCAAAGGAAACACAAGCCAGCCAATCAGAAGCAACAGAATGGAAACTAGCAAGCCTCAAGCTACTCAGCAACAAACACATTCAACCGGGGTCACTTCTGGAAGTGCTGTTGCTCACGGCAGTTCCTCGTTTTCTTCAGCAAGAGGGAAAGTTGGAAGTTCCTCCTTTGAGAGCTTTAAAATCAATATCCCTGGAAACGTGGTTCACTCTAACAGACTGTCTAATCCCGGGTTTTGCAATACATTTCGACCGGTGGACAATAAAGTGCAACAGAAAGAGAATCCTTCGCCCTTTTTTTCACTGAAAAAAGCGAAACCCGTCAAAAGTGAAATATACGATCCTTTTGATCCCACAGGCTCTGACTCAAGCTCGACACACAGTAGCCCTGAAAGGCTACCCCTCACCAATATTACCAGAACAATATCCATAGGAAGTTCAAAAGTTCAGACCTTCCAAACTGTGCGCCGCATTACTCCCTATCCGCTTGAAAATATCTTCGAATCTGAGGTTGATTCCTTGGAGGCACCTTCAGGAAACGCACAATCTCATGATGATATGGTAATAAAGGAGAGATTTGTGGAACAGGTTTCTGATGCAGAACAAGATAAAGTTGATGACGAGGAAGACTTGGGTACACCCTGTACCTCCTCAGTTATTAAGCAAGTTACTGATGCAGAGCAGATACATGACGATGATAAAGGTAGCCCTGAGGTAGTTATTGAAGATGACCAGGACACAGTTAGGGAAAAAAGGGAATTCGTTATCCTCTCAATAGAAAAACAGCAGCAAAATGTTAAAAGTGAGCAAACGAGAAAGCGGTCTTTTTCTAGATCCCCATCAAATTCCAGTTCTCAGAGTCGGAGAGAAGTTAAAATTAAAAAGACAGACATGAAAGAAGGCAAACTTCCTAAATCAAGATCTAGATCAAGGACCCATTCAAGGGACAGAAGTTCCAGATCAACGTCCCACTCAGTTGAAAAGAAATACAGCAAAAGCCACGGAGTTAAAGCAAAAACCCGCCGTTCATCTAGTGATGGTTCCAGTAGCCACGAGCGATCGAAAAAAAAGAAAGCAAAAAGTAAAACTAAAGACAAAAAACCAAGTTTCTGGCCCAAAGAGCATAAGAGATCTCGGTCGCAATCTGGTAGTCCTGGCAATTCTTTTGAATTATATGGAACCAAGAAAAAGAAAAAGCATTCTAGAGCAAGAGATTCAGAATGTTCCCGATCAAATAGTGCTGAGAGAGCTAAAAAAAAGAAACACAAAAGAGAGAGGAGCTATGATAGATACGAGAAGGAGAGGACCTCAAGCTCAAGAGACACGAAAGGATCTAGAACTCGGGAGAAACATAAAAGGCGCTCAAGATCACCTCCTGAATTAAAACCCCATGAATCAAAAGGATCTAAGTCTAAGGAAAGACCGCTACAATCGCAATCCTGCTCCAAAGAAAAGAAACACAAGCCAAAAAAGATTTCTCCTCAACCTCTTCAAGAAAAAGAGCTCAGATCTTTGGATGATGAAATCAGAAATTCTGAGCCTCCTCTTTCTTGGGGAGAGGAGTTGGACCACACAGAGCAAGAAACAGCTAATATTTATTGTGATCTAACGCCTCTACAAGAGAGTTCTTCAAAAGATAACATCATTAAAGTTACATTTGATGACTCTACTAGAGTGGATGATAAGTTAGATAATGAAGTATTTCCTTCCCAACTGGACTGCACAGATTTTGAAGTGTTACCTGATAATATGGATTCTTCAACTGAGAACGAATTGACAATAGACTATGATTCTTCAATATTTGATCATCAAAGCAGCGAGAGACAGGAGGAAATTGAAATTAAACAAGAAGATGATGTATGTCCTTTCTTAATAGATTCTCTTCCAGAAAAGGAGGCGTATACACCAGGCTGTGATGAGGCAAGTCTATCTCAAACTTTGCCTGAAAGTAAAATGCCAGTACTGTCAAAAGATGTGGAGCCTGTATTAGTTGAAAGTACAGTTGATATAAATAAGACTGAACTGGAAGCAGTAGCTCAGAGTCCTGTGTTGAAATCTAAAGCATTAGTAAAGAGAGTTACGTGGAATCTTCAAGAAGAAGAAAGTGATATGGTGGCCATAGATAAAACAGCAAGTAAGTAAGATGATTTTTTTTAAAAAAAAATATTGAAGCACAATTTAGAATAAAATCCAATTTTTCCCTTTTAAAAATTATATGTTCATCTTGATTCAAAGATCAACATCTTGTGAGATTCACTGCTGATGTGATTTCTGATACACGTTTACAGTGTGTAAGTGGGAACTGTACAGATACAGATTGGGAGATTGGGGGAGTCACATGTACCCCAGTTCCATGGATGCAGCTCTGTTCATTCCAGTCTCATATGATTGTCCTGAAAACTTTTCAGATCTGTAGTCTTTATAAAGGAGAAGGTTGAGGATTATTGTGATAGATAGGTAAGTTGAGGAAGGTAATTGCCGATCTCTCAGGACATTGCCTGAGTAGAAATCCCTGTTGGCTCGATTTATCATGTTTTTTGTGTATTGTACTGTCAAATGATGGATTCTTAATTTTTAGTCAGTGTTTTTTTCCCCCCTGTTTTGGTCTCCTCCATTCTTTTGTGTTTTATGAGCTGGCAATTGACCTCTTAGCCAGTATTCTAAACCAAAGTTTGGCTGTAATTTGGAGGCAATGGCAAATCATAACTTTCTAGTTCAGATGTAAGTGCAAAAGGAAATGCGAGGCATAGTCTTAACTGACCCATGTTCCCTACACATAATGAGTACGCAGTATGTTTTTAATCAAGAGGAATATTATGTATCTTTAGGATTCAGTTACCTTCACCCTTCTTCTGGAATCACACCAGGTGTGTTAAGTATCACTCAACCTAGGATGTAATATGCTCGTCAATTTGAATGTAGAGGTATTTCTAAAAACTGAGTTCTAGCCTTTGTCCTAAAGTAAGATTGGCTTCAAATATATTCTTAAACAACTGTAATGTTGATTAGGTGAAGATGTGTTATCTGCTGCGATCATCTGGATATATCGCTATGCTGAAATTATTTTCTTCTTTTGGGGAATTTTTAGGGACGCCAATCTGTAAACAGCAGAAACCGAAAGAAGGGGTCTGGAAAGCAGAGGATTTGACCCAGTCGTTAAATCAGGTGCAGTTAACTGAGCTTCCTCCAACCAATTATATGATTCCTGAGCCTATGTTTCCCGATCTAGATTCCTCTCAGGTTGGTTCCCACTCCAGAAGTTGAGCATAATGGAAGGCCATTCCACTCCCATCTGTGAATTTGTGTCCCGCCCGATTTCACTGCAGAAGGCTCTTCCTCTCGTACATGCAGTATTGCCCAGACTACTCAGGAACCTTTGGGTTACAACCTGTTCTGTTTATGATCTCTTCCTTCCCCGAATTCATTTGATGATACTTCAGAACAACGTTTTAAGTCCCATAAAAACATTTCTTTTTTTTTTCTTTTTTTGAAGTCAAGGACCATTCATTGTTCATCAGTAATAGGAGCGAAGCCCTTTTGAATTGGCAGTCGGTCATGCAAAGTTCTGGTGAAGACAGCCTTTCTTGGGTGGGGGTCTGCAGACTCAGTGTTTAGTGAGTAACTACTGTGACTAACTACTGTTTTTCTTCTTCAGGTTTACAATCAGAACCTGGCGTTGACAGTACCGCTTCCTTCAGCTCTCCCCCCTTATGCACCTGTCAGTCAGCCCACTGTTCAGTTCATCATACAAGGGAACCTTCCTCTGCTCACCTGCGTGGCAGAGCAGGGGTTAATTCCAGAATCTGGGGGCAATTTGACCACAGCTTCAGAACCAAGTATTCAGTCAGCTTCCACAGGAGATGAAGAAGAAAAAGTCAAAGCATCTAAGTCTCCAGTGGATAAAACAAAAAATGAAGAGGTGGGTGGCTAGCTAGATGATGTCTTTAAGGTCAGTCGATCCATTTTGAAGGATGTAAAGCCTGAAAATTGAACTGCTGGTCTTGAATGTCTTTGCTGATGGTTTTACCTGTTATTTGGTTAAAACTCTAGCATTTGCTACTGCAAAAACAGGGGATGGCTCTCAAGTTCCATACTAAAACAAATGCATGCAGTGTATCAACGGCAGTGTATGCATCTTAATACTAATTATAGGAAAAGTTAGAGAAGACAGTATTGAGCCGTGGTGGCGCAGTGGTTAGAGTGCAGTACTGCAGACTACTTCTGCTGACTGCTGGCTGTCTGCAGTTTGGCAGTTCGAATCTCACCAGGCTCAAGGTTGGCTCAGCCTTCCAGCCTTCCAAGGTCAGTAAAATGAGGACCCAGTTTGCTGAGGACAATATGCTGACTGTGTAAATTGATTAGAAAGAGCTGCCGAGCACCCTGAAGTGGTATATAAGTCTAAATGCTATTGCTATTGCTTTGTACTTAAATTCTGTACATCCAGGGCCATTTGGAAGTCACTATGGGGAAAGAAATCCTTGACTATACAGGTTTGGAGTCTGATTCAACATGGCTCTTATCTAGTGTAGATTGTGAAGGTCACAAATGGTGATCACAGGACCGTGGGATGCTGCAGTCATTGTAAATGCATGCTGGTTGCTCAGTGCGCAAATCACAGTCACATGATCGTGAGGACGCTGCAGTAACTGCAATTTCAAGGTCCAGTCATAAGTCTCCTTTTTCAGTGCTTGTAACTTTGAACCAGGGGGGGATTCTTCCGGTTCGGGTGAACCCCTAGCTGGCGATGATCAGCTGGCTCCAAACCGGTGCGACCCGACGATTATGTGGGCCCGCCCGCCCACCCCTGCGCTGTACCCATCTATATCTGCTTAGCTGATTCACGCGGCAGAGCAGATTGCTCCGCCTCAGCTGTGTTACTTCCCTGAAGTAACATTGAAAGTAAGTAATTGCAATAGCTGTGCATGCACGTGGAATTAGAGAACCTATTGTTACACCGGGAGAATCCCAGCCCTGCTTTGAACGGTCACTAAATGAGTGGTCAGTAAGAGAAGACTACGTGTGCAAGAAATCTAAATTAATATTGAAAGAATTTGGCTCTGACCTTCTATTCAGATCACACTTAGAATGCTTTCTCTCTTATGAAGTCCAGCCCCTTACCTTTTCCAAAGAATTTAAAGGAAGAACAGTTAGTGCTATAAATCCTGAGAAAAATGTTCATGCTGTACCTAATATACAGAACAGGAGTGGGATCCCACCGGTTCTGCCCTGCTCTATAGAGCCAGTAGCTCTGAAGAGCAGCAGACACCAAACCGGTTCTGTATCTGCTGCTGTTTGGCCCACCCACCCACCCAGGCTCTTACCTGTCCTTTATTTCCTGCTTTTTCAACCTCAGCTGCTTTGCGCGGCACAGCTGAAGTTGAAAAAGCAGGAAAAAGGGGGGCTTTTCAAACGCTGCACACCCACGCACAGCACTTTTCAGCTGTCTGGGCAGCACAGGTTAAGGTTTATTACATCCATAATAAAACATAATTACCAAACTGGTAGTAACGCTGGTTGAATTCCATCCCTGATACAGAACCTGATTGTGACTTCCATTGTGTTGCATATTGATGATCTGTTGTAATGACGAGGCAGTCGAGTTGTTTGATCATGAACAACTGAATCGTGATTATCTTTATTGGAGTCTAGTCTTTCATTTATACACATTTTTAGTTATCCTCCATCATTGGTTAACTTTGGTTACTGCTTAACTTTCGTTACTATTTAGCACAGTAATTAATACAATTAATTATCTCTAGTTAAAGTCTAACATATGTTTACCTCCTCTCTCTAATCCTCCTTTAGATTAGTGACTTTGTTTGCCTGAGTTGTATTTGCTTGGAAACATTCTTTATCTGAGGTTTGCCATCCGAGATTGGAACATTCCTGCAATTACAACTCTACAATGATCAGTCAGTAAAATAACAACAACAACAAAAAATAGGTGCCAAAATTTATGTAACAGAATTTAGGTTTTGACTGAAGGTTGTGAGATGCTATTGCCCAGAGATCACTGAATTAGCCCTTCTGTCTGCCCTTGCAGTACATGAAGAAGCTTCACATGCAAGAGAGGGCGGTGGAAGAAGTGAAACTCGCAATTAAACCCTTTTACCAGAAGAGGGAGATCACCAAGGAGGAATACAAGGATATTCTTCGGAAAGCTGTGCAAAAGGTTGGAATTGTGGAATGGTTATATTTTCTTCTTAGGGTGGCTGTGTTAGCGTGTGTGAACAAAAGAGAAGACAGAAAAGAAAGGTGGTTATCTTGCTGGCTGGTTTTTAGCAGCCGACACAGTACTATTGTCAACTAAAAAGATACTCTTGCTAGCTAATCTTAAGAAATACAGAAAGTGCTGCTTGCATTAACTCCTGGAATTGACCCACCCTTTGGATCTCTCTACAGATTTGTCACAGCAAAAGCGGTGAAATCAACCCCATGAAGGTGGCTAATCTTGTGAAGGCCTACGTGGAAAAATACAAACATATCAGGAAACACAAAAAAGACTGATGACAAAGAAGAGCTTCGTGACTCTACCAAGAAATGAGAAGCAACCGTGGGAGAAGCAGCAAAACTTCTTCAGATGACCATGTTTTCCTTCCCTTCGAGGGAGGCAGAAATACACCATTGCATGTTGCAATCCCTTCGCACCCCCTCACCCCGGAAACTGGATGCAGGAGACCTTCCTGCAGCTGAACACATTTTCACATAGGAGCCTATCTTCTTGGAGTTGATTGCTGATGAGGAACCCTTGGGCTCCTTAACCTCTGAGGAAATGCCGAGGAAAGGATGTGTGTGCGCGTGTGTGTGTGCGCGTGTGTTGAGGACTAATTATTTGTCATAGTTTGCCTCAGTTTCTTTTTCTTTTTTTTAATTTCTGCACCATTCACCAGAATTTAAAACAGACACTTTTATATCCGGCCTACGGCAGTATGTGCTCCTCCCATTGTTGTTCTTATTTATGAAAAATACAGATTCTTTTGTGATTCTCAGAAAAATGGTTTCATACTTGAACCGTGGTATTATTATTTTTTTTGCCTTGTCCTATGAAAGAAATATTGGACTTGTTCGGTCAAATGGGACACGCAGATGTATGTTAACCTTTATAAATTTTTTTCTGAAAATCCTGCTATGGAGATGGTGATTATTTACATTCTGCTAACAAGGTCTCGACGAGGAACTCTATTTGGAGTCTCTGGGATGGCGTGGCAGCGAACTGAGTTGTGCGATGCTTCCTGTGAATAATGTACTGAAGGCTGGTTCTGAGTCCACCTTGCATTCAACAAGCTGTCTTTGACAAGAGAAATGGAGAAGACAAAAGTTTGGAAAGCAAACACAAGGAATGCAACCAGACCATGTATACAGCAGAAATCTTACAGTTTATAAAATTATTTTGAATTGTTTCTTATTCATACTTGTTTATTTGTTGATTCTGGTCTTATTCCTGATTTTTAGTGTTCATCAAGGTCAAGTGGGCACGGTTTTCAAGAACTTTGCTTCCTTTAAAATATTTAATTTAAATAAAAAGACAAGGAAAGATAGAAGTCATATAAAAAGAAAAAAAACCCTACAGTTGTAGAGTACAAATAAGTAAAATAGAATCTAAAATGTCACAGAGGTTACAGTTTTATAATATATCCTTAGTTACTTTTTATAAATTATGACATGACTTTTTAAAGAAGTAAAAATCACCATGAAGCTTTAAACTGGAAATTCCTGATGAATTCAGTATAGATGATTCAACTAAAGTTATAATCTATAATAAATTAGATAAAAATAATATACTATAATAAATTAGATACTAAAAATCACTTGCTTGTGAAAATTGAAATATAAATTGCATACGTAGGGAAAAAAACTAATATTGGGGTATGGTGCTAATACATATATCAAATTGCAACACAGGAATGGCTTCTAGTTAGAATTGAATTCTGTATCAGATTTACTTTTTAGATAGAAAGTTATTCTGAAGACTGAGGTATACTGCCGCAAGTTCAGTGGTGGGATTCAAATATTGTCACCAGTTTGGTGGGCATGGCTTGGGCACGCTTTGCGCCTATGCACACACTTTGCATGCATGCGTGTGCCAGACACACACTTTGCGCAGGCCCAGAGGCATTCTAACTCGCCTCCTGCAAGCCTGCACGATCCCGGTCACTTCAGCAGCTGCCACGCAACACTATTGCGTGCCGCGCAGAACAGCTGCAGTTCAAATTCAGCAAATAACAGTGAATATGGGAGCCCCCAAAAAGGAGAGATTGTTCACCCCTTTTCCCTCTAGTCTTCCATTATGTTCTGTCTGCCCCAGCTGAACATTGGGGGATTTATTTTTTTTAGGTAGCTAAGCACATTTTGAAAACCTATAATGGGGCTGTCACAAGTGACCATTTTATTTAGGGATGTAGGTCCTTGAATCATTCCTTGAATAATACGCTAAAGGGTGATTTTTTTTGCATTTCCTTTAAAAAAAATTAAAATCCCTAAGGCTGAAAATTAGGTGGATACAAAAAAAAAGATGATTTGGCAGACATCATATCACTGCCTATAGTAAAACATAAATATGTTTTTTGTTTAGCTGATGACCTTAATCACTTTTAGTCATCTGGAGCACTGTGCAGATAATTCTGGATGCTTATTTCCCCCTACGATTTATTATTGGACATCCCAAATTAACAACACCCCTAAGTGTTATCAGCTAGAATAAAGTGGCACTTAAGATCTGAAGAACTCTGCTGAAGTGCCAAAGAAATGGGAGAAGAGGATATGCTGAGATTGCTGCTATCAAATGGCCAATTCTGGTGGTATCTTAGTGTAAATTAATATAATGCTTAATATATACTGTTTTTTGTCCTCTTGGCATTAAAAGTCACAGGGGTATGCAATAAATTCATCACTAAATGCAGCAACATGATTTCGAAAAACATTCAGAACAAAATGAGTGAAAAGATTCTAAAAACTAAGAGTAAGAAGTGTACTCTGAAGTGTTTAGCATTACACCTTCCACAGTTTGGGAACAACGTACAGGTTACATTAGTTTCGTATGTGCCCTTTAACGGGACTGGTAAGAGTGACAGCATCCTCACAAGCATTCTGCTGCCTTTAAGAGGCAAGTAAGTCATGGGGAAATAATGTTCAGTGGAGGAATTTACAGTGTTAGTAGTTAAACTATATATCATCTGGAGAACAGTTCGTTCCCTGAACAATCACCTATAATCAGACAGGTTTAGGCATGTTGAAACATTGTTGAGTTGAGTTTTCAAAATGTAAGGAGGGTGGCTGCCTGAAATACCAAGGGAGGATGTTTGAAAAATTGGGGGTTATCACAGGAAGGGCTGTCCCCATCTTACGTACCTTTCCAAAAGGGGAGACTTAGAAAACCATCTCTAGATGTTTTTTTTGAAGGAACAGGATCAGGGTTAGCTCTAGACATTTTGGACATTTTAGGCAAAGACATATTCTGATATCTCCTATGGTTTAGCTCATCTGATTTTGTTAGGAATTTGAAAAAGGTATTCCCCCCCTCCCCATTTTTGAGCTTACAATTTTTCTGTGAAATGTTTACTCCTTGAGTGGATCCACTGATACTGAGTGTTACTGTTTTTTAATGGGTTAATTGCAGTTTCTTAGAAGCCTTTTCAATTTTAATGTCCCCCAAAATTTGGCACATTAGCTGACTGGTTAGGTTGCCTAGACTCAAATCTGGTCCTTGCACGAAGTGAGCAGATAATGAAGTTTTTAAAAACATTTGTGCTTAGCAAGATTGCATGTAGTAAAAGATGATATAGACCCGTAATGGTGTACCTATGGCACGCGTGCCACGGGTGGCATGCAGAGCCATTTGTGCCAGCACGTGAGCTGCAGGCAAACTTGCCTCACAGCTGATTTTCGTCTGGTTTGAGGCCTTTTTCAGCCTCCCAAAGGCTTGAGGAAGGCTTCTGCAGGCTTTGCAGGCTGAAAACTAGCCCCGTTTTGTCACTTCCTGTTTTTTGCAGAAGCCTTCCTCAAGCCTGCGAGAGGCCGAAAAAGGCCTCAAACCAACCAAAAATCAGCGGTGAGGCATACTGTAGGTAAGGGAGTGCCGGGGGTGGGTGGGTGTGTGGGAATTATGCGCGCATATGTAGGGGGTGTGGGGGGCACACATTGTTTTCTGGGTGCTGGCACACAAGTGCGAGCGTGCAAGCGGGCACACAATTTTTGGCACAGGAGCCCAAAAAGGTTAACTAAGACAATAGATAAGGTGGAGGGAAGATGTCAAAGATCACATTGAAATGTCTTTTAGTGGCTGCTAGAATTAAGTTTGAAGTGGCAAGCTACCATCACCAGAAATGAACCCAACTTATAGCATTTAAAACATTACTTCTTTGTTTGGTTGTCCCATTACTTTGGAGCTCCTATTCTCATCCCCCTCCTATTCTCATCCCCAACTACCGTAATATAACAAAACTCTCACAAGCATGTAAGATAAATAAATCAATCCTCAATCATGTATTAAACTAAAATACATTAAATTTAGATCTGTAAATAGGCTTTTAGACATTTCTTAATTTACTGAATTTTAGTTAATCTAAATGAGCTATTTGCTAAACAGCACAAACACCCAGGGGTGGGATTCAAAATTTTTAACAACTGGTTCTGTGGATGTGGCTTATATGGTGGGTGTGGCTTGGTGGTCATGTGACTGGGTGGACATGGCTTGGTGGTCATGTTATTGGCTTGGTGTGGTCAACTCAATATCACTCACATTGAGGCATGCATCTCCTCACCTGGCCTCTCATGACTGTGGGGATGCTGCAACAGTCGTAAGTGTGAAAAACGGTCATAAGTCACTTTTTTCAATGCCATTGTAACTTTGAATGGTCACTCCACACAAGCAAAGTACCATCAAAGGAAGGGAAAAAAACTTCCAGAGAAGTTCCTGAGACAGGAAGTCTAGTCCTGCCAAGAATGTAATAAGGGTTAACAGAAAGGCAGTTTCTGTAAGCAACCCCAGAATGTTTCCTTCCTGCCTTTCTTACAGGATTAGGCCAGTAATTTCTTCTAACAACCAATTCTCTGAACTGCTTAGAATGTTAACAACCGGTTCTAGTGAATAGGTGCGAACTGATAGAATTCCACCCCTGCGAACACCTACAGAAAGTTCTCATCTTGCCTAGCTGAGATTCGGAACCCAAATATTCTTCGTTGCTTCTGCTAATCAAAATAATCTAGCCATTTTATCAATTCCTACTTGGAAACAGATTCAATAGAATTCTATGCAAACGCTCATAGGATCATTCTTTAAATTGCTCATGTTAAAATGATGCCTCTAAAGTGAAAATAACAAATCCCATGTAGGCATTTGTTGTAAAAAATGGAGTTGACACAAGACGAACCTTACTTTCAACATGGTATTCTTGTCTTTTCTCCCCTCTCTGCACATAATAGATTCACTGTCTTCTGATCGACGAATTTCAGAATTTTGATACCACAATCAATGGACACAATGCAAGTGGAGAATACCAAACCTAAGAGTAGCATGTAGTACCATCTGTCACCTTACTAAAAGAATCCACCTATCAAACAATTCTCATCCCTCCCAAAATACTCATACACACTGTATACACAAGCAATCTGTCTTCTATGATGTATTCTCAAACCAACTACAAAGATAAAAGTAAAACCGAATTCTACCAAGAAAATCAACGGATTCTCGGCCTAGGTCAGATGATCTCTGAAATGCCTAAATTTTCATGGCATTAGCTGAAATTGGTAAGATTAGACATTTAAAAAGAAACCAAAGCTTTAAGAAAGAATAGTGTTAACAACTGAAGTGTTAACAACTGAACGTATGAAATGATGGTTGTTTTTTTTTAAATTTGGAGGCATTATTTTTCTGGAAGTGGTGGGAGCATTTTTTCTCAGAGAAAACATCAATCTGCCCTTGATCCAGTTCTTCCTCTTTCACTTCCCTTGACTTGCACAAAGAGAAGGGAGGGGCTGTACTGTATTTAGAAATAGGGAGGGGGGACGTGGAGTTCAAGCTTCAAAATGAAAAGATTTCGGGAAATGAGAATAGAAAGCAAGGACACAGCTGCTGCTTGACAAATAGGGAGCAGAGACCAAAATATGTCTGAGCACAAACCTAGTAAGTATCAATCTTCAATTCCTATTAATTGCTACGTTTAGTTGAGAAGATTAGGTGAGAGATGGTCTAGGTGTCTGCAGTCTTACACTACCTGGACACTTCCACTAGGGCACACATGTGAGCCAAGAGTTGCCCACCCCTTTATTTTACAGGCTGGGCTGTAGCAATTTTTATGCAACTTTTTAAAAAGTGATTTTTTTTCTTTTTTTAAAACAAAAGTTTTTATTTTTTTAAAGACATACGCATACAAAACATAAAACCATCTTCCATTTTATATACATACAGTGTGTCAGTTGGTTGCAAATCTTTTGTGCTATTCTTTTATAGTCATTTACTCAGTTTATATCAATTTTCACATTGTCAAACTAACATATGCTTATATATTTATCAGTTATTGAAAGTGAATTTTTTTTCAATTGGATTCATGCAAGTTGCTAAGCAATAAGTCATGGTCACATGCAGGTGTGGGATTCAAATTTTTAACAACCGGTTCTGTGAGCGTGGCTTAGGAGGTGGGTGTGGCTTGGTGGTCTTGTGACTGGGTGGACATGGCTTGGTGGTTATGTTATTGGCTGGGTGTGGCCAACTCAATATCACTCACATCGAGGCACACATCTCCTCGCCTGGCCTCTCATGACTGTGGAGATGCTGCAACAGTTGCAAGCGTGTAAAATGGTCATAAGTCACTTTTTTCAGTGCCATTGTAACTTTGAATGGTCACTCCACACAAGCAAAGTACCAGCAAAGGAGGGGAAAAAAACTCCAGAGAAGTTCCAGAGACAGGAAGTCTACTCCTGCCAAGAATGTAATAAGGGTTAACGGAGAGGCAGTTTCTGTAAGCAACACCAGAATGTTTCCTTCCTGCCTTCCTTACAGGATTAGGCCAGTAATTTCTTCTAGCAACCGGCTCTCCGAACTGCTTAGAATGTTAACCGGTTCTAGCGAATAGGTGCGAATTGGTAGAATCCCACACCCAGTCACCTACTATTGCTAAGCAATAAGTCACATCACGTACTAAGCTGTAATTTTAATCTGCTGTCTAAAGGGACCTGCTCATGATCATAATTTACTTATCATTGACCTGCATTCTTGAAATCAGGCTGTATAAATCACAGCAAAGTCAATCCTTTGCCTCGCATTACATGTGATTGTGAGATGCCCAACTAGCCGCATAGAAGTTGTTCCTTAATATACCATTTTGGATTGCACTGTCAGAACTGGGATAGTACAGAATAAATTATTTTCAGTGTTGTTATACAGAAATATATTATTACTATTTTTAAAAAAAATTACAAGGAATGTTTGTGTTTTGTTGAGCAAATGGCTTGAGTTGAGAGCAGATGCTCTATTTTTAAACTGGGTAATATCAGCCATTTTTATTATTATTATCATCCCTCCAATTTTTGAGACAGTCCAGATTAATCTGAAATTATCTCTATCTGCAGCTTTCCCGCCATTCTGTTTGAAGTTACATATAATACATTTTTCCAATACTGTGCTGTCCTCTTGCTTTTCTTCCTCCTATTTCTGTTTTCCCCATCCCTTTCTCTGCCTGCTGTATGTAACATTTGGTTTAATCACATATTTTAGAAAACTTGAAAGTTTGCCCACTTTCCCCCTCCTCCACTGCCACTACATCAACTAAATCAGGGGTCTCCAACCCTGGCAACTTTAAGACTTGTGGACAAAGCAAAGCTGGCTGAGGAATTCTGGGAGTTTAAATCCACAAGTCTTAAAGTTGCTAAGGTTGAAGACCCCTTATCTAAATGGGCTTTCCTAATACAGACCTTTCCTAATAATGAGCATGTTACAGTCTTTTCTCTAGAACCGACACTGATGGTGTTACCTTGTTTTGGGTAATGAAATGTCTGCAAGAAAACAACCAAGTTCAGGGAGCACCAAGGACCCCTCTGTTGTAATGACGAGGCAGTCGAGTTGTTTGATCATGATCAACTGAATCATGATGATCTTTATTGGAGTCTAGTCTTGCATTTATATACATTTTTCGTTATCCTCCATCATTGGTTAACTTTGGTTACTGCTTAACTTTGGTTACTGTTTAGCATAGTAATTAACACAATTAATTATCTCTAGTTAAAGTCTAACATATGTTTACTTCCTCTCTCTAATCCTCCTTTAGATTAGTGACTTTGTTTGCCTGAGTTGTATTTGCTTGTAAACGTTCTTTATCTGAGGTTTGCCATCCACAATAGGAACATTCCTGCAATTACAACTCTACACCCCTCAATCTTTTTTCTCCCATAATCACATCATCTTATGTTCTTCATTCCCCAGGGCAAGAGATCAATGAAGTGACCCTTTCCAGATTAAGACTCCGAGTTCTTCCGTTCGAAGTGCTACTCAATAACAGTCTAGAGAGCCTAAATCTGGACCGGAACAAGCTGAAACATATCACTGGGATTTCAAGCCTTTATAATCTGAAAAAATTGATTTTGTCAAAAAATGCTATGACAGATTTCCCAGTGGAGATCCGGAACCTGATCCATCTGGAGAAGCTTGAGCTCAATCAAAATCAAATCCAAGATATCCCAGAGGGGATCTTCTCTTCTCTCTCTAAGTTAAAACATCTCCGACTTAACAACAACTGTTTAGACAATCTTCCTAAGGATTTAAGTTCCTGCCGGGACTGTCTCCAGTATCTGAACTTGTCCACAAATGCATTCCAAGCCATCCCTAAAGTAGTCTTGGAGTTGAAGAACTTGCAAGAGTTCTATGTGCAAAATAACTTTTTGCGTCAACTCCCTAAAGAGCTGTTCACAGAGCTATCCCTGAAGATGTTTAAAGTAAATGGGAACTCATTGAGGGAACCTCCAGATGAAGTATGTGCAGGGGGTATCAAACAGATCATCAGTTACTTCAACCAGCTACAGAACAGCCAAGCTGAGGAGGACAAGCGTGTCAAGACAATGTTTTTGGGGACATCCTTAGCAGGAAAATCTACAGTGTGCAAAAGCTTAAAGCAGGGACAAGTTGTTCGACTATCCAAGGAAGACCGCACTGTTGGGATTGAGATAAGCGAGTTCCATATCCAAGGCTTCACTTTCCTCTTTTGGGATTTTGCTGGCCAGCTGGAATACTATGTGACCCACCATATGTTCATTACTTCACAGGCCCTTGTCATCTTGGTCATTAACCTTCACCAGTAAGTGTTCTCTGGCTTCCAGTGCAAAGATGTATTGTATTTATTTATGAATGAGATTTATATGGTCACCCAAATAAAGGGCGCACAACAAAAAATAACCAATTCATTAAAAAACACAAAGATAGGAGGCAATATAATCAAGGCTGAACTGCAATCATATTTATATTCTTGACACCATCAAGCAGGCTCATCCAACATCCTGGCCCTAATGTTTTTCAATGACAGCTCCCTTTAATTTAAGCGGAACAGATGGATCTAAATATACACATCTAGTTCTAAATGAGTCTGATTTAAATACTTAAACTTTGGCTGGTTCTTGATGGTGATATTATACAGGCAACAATCACCATTTTCCTCCTACTTTAGTGGTATCTGATAAGTGGAGCATCAAAGGCTAAATGTCATGCCAATCCATCTGAACTCACTTCCAATAAACCGGCATAGGGTTGCACTGCCCAGTTTCTGAAGAAAATACAGAATTTTTAAACTAAAAATTAATTCTTGTAATGTTTTTTGGACCCAGAAGGAACTTTACCACAAAACTTCAAGAGGTATCCTTTTAATCAGTCCTGGCCAGCGTTTTCAATTTTCAACAATGGATATCTGAGCTGAATTCTCAGCAAGCAAAATATAGCAATCAGAAGTTCGATTCCCTATTGTTTCTGTCTGAAGCTGAAATACAATTGAGCACACCCAGAATTCTATTTCTCATATTTAGTTACAGGTACTTCAAACTTTTCTGCACATCTTTTTTAAATGGTTCACTTTTGTTGGCTTGTCTTTTACCTCCAACGATGGATATATTAAAATATTTATTACACTTCAATTCATTTTGCAATGTGCCAAGAGATCATACAATATGTTTGATACTCTGGGCCAGCCTTTTTTTTATTTCAGGAGAAATTAATTGCTTATAGTGTCACTGATGGGTAAAGCCTAGCAGAGGGCTGTTTAAGCTAGTGTCTCCTTGCTTTGATTTTTTTTACTTAAGGAGCTCTGCTCTATTTTACAAGTAATAGTATATAACTTTAATGAGGAAATTGAGGGTGGGGGGGAAACTCCAGGTGAGTTGCCAGTATTACACGATGTTTGGGACTGCAGGTAGTCCTCGACTTACAACAGTTCTTAGTGACCATTCAGAGGTACAACAGCACTGATAAAAAATGAGTTATGACCATTTTTCACACTTATGACTGTTGCATGGTCAGGCGATCACAATTCAGATGGTTGGCAACTGACTCATGACGGTTGCAGTGACCTGGGATCAGGTGATCCCCTTTCGTGACCTTGTGACAAGCAAAATCAATGGGGAAGCAAGATTCACTTAACAACTGTATTCCTAACTTACTTAGGTATCAGCTTACCAATGACTCCTTCAAGGATCTTGTTGGATTTTGGATTAGCAACCTCTTTATGCGAGTGCCGAATTCTGTGGTCCTTCCTGTGGGAACTCATGTGGATGCTTGTTCAGAAGAGGAGGTTGAAGAAAAGAAAAAGGATATCATGTGCAAGATACAGGCCATGCTGAAGGAGAGACAGACCATCCTAAGTCACCTTATAACTAACCTGGAAGACAATGAGGAATCAGAGTTCTATGAAGACCAGTGGACTCGAGTGAAAGAAATGGAAAATTGCACCCTTACAGTAAGGAATATTGTCATGTATATTTCATATGCAATGATCTCGACCCAGAAACTGCTGGCATGCAACTGTCCAAACATCTTAGGAAGCAACCTAAAGCAGCAATGACATAATTCTTTTTTTTTTTTTGTCCTAATCTCTAGCCAATCAAATGATTCCTACTTTTAGGAGAGAGGGAGAAATTTTGCACTTGTTCTAATTTTGTCATGCTATACATAAACATGTACAACATCTCCTATTCCACTCTGTTCTCCACTAAGCTTCCGCAACAGCTAGACACGAAGCAGTATGTTAGTAATTCCCCTCTTCTTTCTCTGCTTACTTGTTTGGAGTTCTTTTTGTCTCTATGCATTTTCTGTTCTAGATTCTAGATCTTGTTCCTGTCAACTGCATGGATTACCTGGACATTCAAAAACTTGAAGAAATCATCTTGGAGCATGTCAAGAATGAAAAGCTCTTCCCCAATGTCATCCAAGTGCTCCCCCCTATCTATAAACAAGTAGAAGCAGCAATTGTAGATATGATGCAAAGTAACGAAGAGATGACTGAACATGGCAAGTAAATATTATTAGTGGCATTTTATAGATTTCCTCTTTCTTCTCTTTACTGTGTTGATGTTAAGTGGGATCAATCCCTTTTGGAAAACATGCAGTGGAACATGTATTTTACCACAGCTCTATAGCCACAAGTAGCTCAGAAGAATTATTTGGGGCATAGTTTCTAAACTCTTTGGATAGGCCTAAATTAAAACTCTGGGTTCATTTGGGTGCCCAGAGCCGCTGAGGCAATAGGTGGCAGCTGACCTTCTGGTGAATGCCTCCTCTTTGTGCAAGCTAAGTTTATTTCAGCGCTAGGTTTCCTGATTATTTAGGGCAAGTATTTATTTAAAAACATTAAAAAATTCCACATAAATCAATGTTATAATTGATTTAATTAATTATAGGCCTATTGGCTAAAAATTTAATTGACTGAGCTCAAAGATTTGGAACATTAGAAAGAGAAAGAACCCTTTGAATGACATTCTCATGGAAACATTCTTGGGTATACGTGTATCAGAGGTGGTATTCATTCGGTTCTGACCAGTTCTAGAGAACCGGTAGAGGAAATTTTGAACAGTTTGGAGATCCCACCTCTGACTGGCCCTGCCAACCCCATCTATTCTCTGCCTCCTGAGTCCCAGCTGATTGGCTGGGTCTTCTTTGGTTGCCCTGCACAGGAGAAAGGAGCTGGAAAGCAGGTTAGTGGGGTGGGTAGGGAATGGGGATTTTGCAGTAACCTTCCCCCAGGAGTGGGGAGGGAATGGAAATTTTACAATATCCTTCCCCTGCCACACCCACCAAGCCACACCACACTCATGAAGCCATGCCCACAGAACCGGTAGTAAAAAAAATTGAATTCCACCACTGACGTGTATGCACCTTTCAGTCATTTTTTTTTTGGACTCCTGGTGACTGTATAGATTATAGATTTATTGTAGTTTTCTTAGCAAGGTTTTTGGAAGTGGTTTGCCATTGCCTCCTTCCTAGGGCTGAAAGAGAGGGACTGGTCACCCAGCTGGCTTTGTGCCTAAGTCACCACCTCTCCATTTCTAGCCTGATGCCTTAACCATTACAACAAACTGGCTCTCTCTCTTTAATTTAGGCACCCATAATAAATTAAACATGCTGTGGAAAGGGGGGAAAAAAGAGGCCCAAATTTCCCACTTAAATTTATAAATTCAAACTCTTACACTAAGTTATTGGGAATGACAACATCCCATCTTCCCCAAAGGCATATAATTTCAACCGCAACAAGACTTCAATAAAAGAGCCTTACCCTAAATGAGGGATATGGTGGCTCAGTGGCTATGACACTGAGCTTATCGATCAGGAAGGTTGGCAGTTAGGCAGTTCGAATCCCTAGCGCCGCTTAACAGAGTGAGCTCCCATTACTTGACCCTGCCAACAGTTTGAAAGCATGAAAAATGCAAATAGAAAAACAGGGACAGTGTTCCATGCGCCTTCGGTGTTTAGTCATGTTGGCCACATGACCATGGAGATGTCTTTGGATAGCACTGGCTCTTTGGTTTTTAACGGACATGAGCACCATCCCCCAGAGCCAGAAACAACTAGCACATATGTGCGAGGGGAACCTTTACCTTTATCCTAAATGTTCAGAATTTAATGCATGGATTGATAACATTATCTTGAGATTCTCAAACCTGTGTTTATAACAGAATATCAGAGATCAAAGCTGGGCAAGCTAATTTAAATGCCAAAGTAATGTTCACCTAGTGGAATTGGTCCTGTTTATTTTTCTTTTGATTCTACTAATTTAGAAGTCCAGGTAGTTCTCAACTTACAAACAGTTCATTTGGTGACCGTTCAAAGTTACAACGGCTCTGAAAAAAGGGACTTATGATCGTTTTTCACACGTGCAACTATTGCAGCATCCCTATGGTCACATGATCAAAATTCAGCCGCTTGGCAACTGATTCACATTTAGGATGGTTGTGGGGTTACACAACCACCTTTTGCAACCTTCTGACAAGCAAAGTCAGAATTCGCCAGATTCTCTTAACCACCGTGTTACTAACTTAACAACAGTGGTGATTCAATTAACAATTGTGGCAAGAGACTCATAAAATGGGACATAATTCATTTAATAACTGTCTCACTGAACAACATAAATGTCAGGATTCCCGCAGTTACTCCAATTAAATCATGAGCCTCGAGCCACACTCCCAAAACTAAAAAGGATTTATTTGAAGTCAACATTCTACATCTGGCATTAACTTGGGCGTAGCCAACTCTGAGATACATAATTCACTGTCACCCTTGATCCTGCTTCCCCCCCCCCCCACCGCTCTGGGTGTATCACCCAACGAAAAATGTCCATAGCCAAGAGTCATCAATCATGCTCTCCAATTAGATTTTTGCGTGGCAGAAGCTTCGGTCATCTAATCAGTCTTTGAAGAAAATATGAATTGAATGTACTTTCGATTCCACACTGCTGCCTGCTTTTTGAAACTCCCACCCTCTTCTTTCTGTTGTCAACTATAAAATGTGTATACAAAATGTTTTATGAATTGACAATAAATTTTGGGTTCAGTTGTGGTTGTAAGTTGAGGACTATGTGCAGCTTGGAGCACAGAACCAGTGGTGGGATTCAGCCAGTTCACACCAGTTCGGGAGAAACGGTTGTTAACTTTCTGAGCAGTTTGTTGAACTGTTTTTTGGAAGAAATTATTAGGGCAGAGAACCAATTGTTAAAGTATTTGAATTCCACCACTGCATAGAACATACGGTATTGTTGGTTGACCCCCCTGAGATTGTCTCTCGAAGCTGTTCTCAACAAGTGCTCTTCTGATTCCTTAGGGATGGTGAATTTCAATATTTTACACAGCAAGCTCTTTCGCCGGTATCATTTGGATAGAGAACTTCTGCGGGATATTTTGAGATACCTTCATCGCATTGGATTAATTGTATGGTATGAAAAGATCGAGCAGCTGAAGGACACACTGTTCTTATGTCCAACTGTTCTGATCACTCTCTTCAAAGTGAGTACCTCCTTGATTCCACCTTAGAAGCTTCTTCCAGCACCGGAGGGCCATTGCTTCTCTGAAGTTAGCTAGAAGCCAAATTTCCACAGACCACAGGTTTTAAAAAACAGTTCTAACGTATGTATAACCTGCTCCAAATCGTAACAGAGGCTTTGTGGAGTGCTACAAAGTAAAAAACAAGCAAATGTAAACCATTAAAATCTTCCCTAGACTCAGCAGGAGCTGCCAAAATTTCGCCTTATGTTTTCTCCCAAGTCCTGTTCAGGAAAGATTATTATTGATATGAATGAAAAGTGCTGGATTTTGGGAAAGGGATGGGGTCATTCATGAATAGCCTCTACATTGTCTTCCGTGTTGTCTCTGAATTAACCCAATGGTGTATTGGTAAATGCTTTTATCCCATTTTCCTCTATTTTTTTACAAGCAAAATAGAGTGAGAACTGCAGTTAAAACAAAACTGCCCATGAGGTGACTTTCACATAGAAAAATGCTTCCATTTGGGTGGTGGGGAGGGCAGGAATCCCATTTTTCCTACTCTATTCTTCTTCCTTAGTTTTCTGACAAGCTATCTGAGGGTTGAGAGACTCCCCGCAGAAGAGAATAAAACATCATGTGAAGTAGGAGAGGCAGATGGAAGCCAAGTTGTATGGGTGCAATGTATTAAGTTTCTACCCAGTATCTTTATTTAAACAAGATCACTGCTTGGGGTTCATAATTTTGAAGTATGGATGGTCACTTGGCAGTCTGATTGTATCTTACCGCAGAAAACCAATGGTTTGTAGTAATCAGCTAGTCAGAACAGAAGTGGACATTCTGTCCAGATACACCAGCTAAATGGTTGAGCCATCCAGTTCGATGCAGGAATTCAAAATACAATTCCAGATTATGTTGCAAGATGGAATAGCTCAGAGGTGTCAAACTCACATCGCCATGGCAGCGTCATGTAACGTATCAGGATTTTTTCTCTCCTTCACTAAACTGGGTGGGGGTGGGGCCAGCACGTGACACATCTGGCCCGCAGGCCAGGAGTTTGACAGCCCTGGAATAGCTGAACATATGTATTAATTTAACTATATAACCTTACCACTTACAACTTTTGAAAGTTTCTCTGTATGTTTCAGCTTAACTTTTGAAAGTTAACCATGTTTCCTTTACTTTCCACTTCCAACAAGTACTAAAAGGCAGTGGACTATTTTAGGGCATGCTTCAGACTTCAGACCAAGGGTCAGATACAAAAGTGTGGTCTCAGGGTGGGAGGACAGGGAGAATGGAAGAGTAGCCCAATTATTTTTGTTTTTAAGTTGAGATCTCAATTTATAAGGAGACAGGACAGAAGCTGAATGGTTTTATTAATGGTATGATTAAATATTTAGGAATCAAAAAACAATCTATTACAAGACACCAAGAAGTTTACTTGTAAGTCTTCAGTTCAAGACTAACATCGTTTATCTTCAGTCAACTCCACTAACACAATTGTGAGCCTACTTAGGCAAATATATTTCTGTTTTTCTAGACTCTTGTGAGGTATGGCCTAATGCAACAGCTGGAGAGCATTTCTGTGGACATCTTGATAGGAGAACATGCCACCATCCGAGACCGGGACAATTGGGCATTGATGTTTAAATCTAAAGCCATCCTATGCCAGAAAGCCATGAGAGCTTTGCTCAAGCAGCAGCTTTCTTTAGACAACATGGTAGACATCTTTGAGGAAATGGTGGGAAGCAGATTACAGAAGGGGAAACTTTTCAGCCTACTTGAACACTTTGAGATCTGCCTGGAGATCAGAAATGTAAGAGGACTTAATCCTAGAGCCAGAACATTTGTACCTGGGGAGCCATGGGAAACTCTGCCGAACCTGGAGAAGGACACACACTACTTATTTCCTAACTATCTCAACCAAAGTCAGGAGGTTTCAACGAAGTGGGGAGAAGATCACAAAGAGGACTTGCATATTCGCTTGTACTTTTCTCCTGAGATCCCAGAGAGCTTCTTCCAAAGGTATTGAATACTATCTGCTAACCGTCATAGATAATGACAAGCCATCCTGTGGCTGATATCTACAACTGAGGGCCTCTTTGAACGGGGGCCAGTTGATTTGCACAAGCAGGGGTCAAAAATACAAGGATGAGGTCACCACTGTTTACTGGACAATCCCTGGCAATTTGCCACCCGTATCTTATAAAACTGTGAGGGTTTTTTTTAGTGTTGGTAGTTTGACTGATACTCTGTTGTCTTTCAAGCAATCTGTCCTATTGCTCTGTTAAGAGTATTTCCCTGCAGGCTGTCAAATAGAGAGCCACTTTAATCTGCAGAAAAGTCAATGGATGATGATTTTGCAAATACAACAGCGGAACATGCAGGAGGCCATGGAGGATGAAAATGAGGCGCATGGGGGTCGCACACAGCCTGTTTTAGCCGCCAGAAGCACCACGGGCCGGTCCTTTGATATTTCCAGGCTACTAAATTCTGCATGTTCCTATTGATATTAACCAGGCTACTAAATTCTGCACCACAATTGCATGCAAGAAGCCTCAAGTCTAGGAACTGATTGCAGGATGTTTCTGAAAGATACAATAGCCTTCATCACATAGTAACCCTCCTTCCTTCCCAGAACTCAAAGCCACCTACAGAGCATTTCTACCTCCGGTTTTCTTCTCAACACTAGGGGTTAGTGACTGGACCAGAATTCTTCAAGGAGCTTCCATGCTGAGTGTGAGCTTGAATCTGATCTCTCAAGCCCTAAGCCACCATTAATAACTACAGCCCACTGATTTTAAGCATTAGGGGCTCTCTAGAACAAGTGTGTAAAGTGTGTGGGATTTCTTTTAGGGCTGGAGGAGCATTGTAGTTTGTGGGTGGGGGTGGAGGGGAGGAGTGGGAAGGCGCTTTGGACGGATGCTGCCTGCAACATTCTGCCGGCCAAAACGGGGGGGGGTCCTGTGCCTCGTTTTCACCCTCCATGACTTCCTGAAGCACTCTGGCAGTCATTTTTGGGCGTGTTTTCAGGCTATTTTTTGGCTTGTTTTTGGCCCACTTTTCAGCCTGTTTTCAGCTGGCAGAGTGCTACAGGAGGCCATGGAGAGTGAAAATGAGGTGCATGGGAGGTGCACGTAGCCTGTTTTAGCTGCCAGAAGTACTGTGGGCCAGTCCTTTGATATTCCCAGGATGGCCCATCAGGCCGGATTTAAGCCTTGAGTTTGATACCCCTGCTCCAGAATATGGGCTGTTTAGTCCTCTCTTGAACTAATTATTGTTGCAACTGCCCAGGCCCAGTTTAGCAGTACCAGTAATGCTTGGGAAAAAAAGAACATCTTAAAATAGGATCTGAAAGCACTAACTGTTCCCCCTCCCCCTTCTTTCTTCCCAGACTTATGGTGAAAGCTTGTTCCTTCTTTTCAACTCACTGGGTTGCTAAAGCCATTTGCCTGCTCATAAGTAGTGGCACACCTTTACTGATCAAAGCAAATAACCAAAAAGGTTACAGCTACATTGAGCTCAGGTGCAGAAAGCCAGGGCAGACAGCTGGTATGTACATAGGCATTGAATGCTTTTTTGGTTCAAATGTAATGTAAATGATAGTAGAACAAAACAGTGTACAGGTAGTCCTCAATGTACTACCACAATAACCCAAAATTATGTTGCTAAGTGAAACATTTGTTAACTGAGTTTTACTCCATTTTGCGACTTTTCTTGCCACTGTTGTTAAGTGAATCACTGCAGATGTTAAGTTAGCAACATGGTTGTTAAATGAATCTGGCTTCCCCACTGACTTTGCTTGTCAGAAGGTTGCAAAAGGGGATCACATGACCCCAGAGACACTGTAACTGTCGTAACTATGAGTCAGTTGCCGGGTGTCTGAATTTTGATCACATGACCATGAAGACATTGAAATGGTCGTACATGTGAAAAACAGTCATAAGACACTTTTTGCCATGCCATTGTAACTTCAAACAGTCACTAAATGAACTATTGTAAATCAAGGACTATTTTTATTTATTTATTTGATTTCATTTGTCAATCGCTTACAAGATAATAGGTATAAGTATATACATAGTTATGAACACATGAAATGGGTACATATAGGAAAAATAAAAAGAAACAATAGGACAAGGACAGTAGGCACGTTGGTGCGCTTATGCAGGCCCCCTACAGACCTCTTAGGAAAGGGGCGAGGTCAATAGTAGACAATCTAAGGTTAAAGTTTTTGGGGTTTAGGGAAGAAACCACAGAGTCAGGTAGAGTATTCCAGACATTGACTACCTGTATCTAAGGCTGGAATCTGTGTAATTGTTAACAAAATTGCTCCTGGGGTCTCAGTTGAAGGAAGCCATTCGACAGTTTTGCCTCTTGAGAGAGGCTGGCATAAGACCGCTGGATCAGCCCCACCTCTGGATGCCACCTGAAAAAAGTCGGTTTCTCATACAGGCAAATCCCACTAATGCTGAATATGGGAGAACGAAGGACCCACACACAAATAGTGGTAGTGTGGTCCCCAATTCGGGTCTGAGCCTGGTGCCAAAGCCAATGGTGAGACGCCAGACAGGAGGTGCAGATTTTCTGTTTGCTTTTTAGTGGAGTAACTCCAAGGAAAAGGGCTCCTGGTCAAAATGCCAAGAGCCAAGAACAAAGGATTGAGCAAGTTTTATACATTTTCACTAAAAGAGAAGGTGGGACAAAGTGAGATAATAAGAAATATCACCTAATCAACATTTTAGTAATAATTCTACAATTTTGTTCTGTTGGTCTCTAGCTGTCCCTATTCCTAAGTCTGAGCTAATGAACGCCCTAGGAGTAACCTAATACAAATTTGATTTGCTGCAGGACATCTCTATCCCTAACTGTTAGCTGAGGTCTGCAAATTGGCTAATGTGTTACTTTTTATCAGCTTTCCAATTAGCTAGGATTGTTAACAAGATTTACACATGCCTATCTCCTGTGGATAAGCATTCTTTGTTCCTGCCAGACAGACTCCACAATTACAGGCTTCCTGGTTTACTTTGAAGTGTGTGCCATGACCTGGCTTTATTTTAGCGGATGGCCCAGATTAGAGACAGACTTCAACCCCTGTCCTAAACCAACCAGTAGAAAGGAAGAACCAATTTTAGAGAATGGATTTATTGTTTTCTTTCAGTCATTCTTCTCAACAATGATGAACCAAGAGCTCCTCTTGCACCTTCATGCACAAGATGTTTAATCAGTATCTGCTTTAAAGTTCAGGCCAGCTTTTTACAGCTTGGGGCTCTCCAACAGCATCAAATATCAGTTCCCCCACAAACTCACAGCCTTTGGCTGGACTAGATGATGACTATGGGAGTTGAAATTAGACCTATCTGGGATTCACCAAGTTGGAGAAAGCTGGCTGTTCTGAATGTTTCTCCCTGTTGCCTTTTACAGGATTCCAATTAACTTGGGACTTTATTTTAACAATCATCTCCATCAACCAAAAACTCCTGGAGGAATGGCCTGGGCTCCATCTTTGCATAAAGGCTCCTTGCCGGACAGTCGGATGTCCTGCTGAATTTGTCTGGCCAGATCTGGATGATAAGATGACTGTGTATGTATTTCATGCTGTGCACAAGTAAAACCAAGACTGTAAAGTTTTTCAGAGTTTGCTGTTTAAACCAGGGGTCTCCAACCTTGACAACTTGTGGACTTCAACTCCCAGAATTCCTCAGCCAGCAAAGCAAAGTCCACAAGTCTTAAAGTTGCCAAGGTTGGAGACCCTTGGTTTAAATTACTTATTCTCACTATATTGGCCTTTATCCAGAAAACAAACACTATAACATTTCTCTTTCCAAAGCAGATTCTCAGCTGAGATCTTTTGCTATGAATCCTTGTTTCTTAAGTTTAACTGAGGGATGGCTCTGTAACCTGTAAATAGACTTTAAAAACAAACCCTCCAAAATATTTCAAACAAGGCGCTTCTTTCATTTAAGCATTTCTTCTGATAGTGTTACTGAAGGTTTCACTTCTAACACTTTTATAACCCTCTGTTTGGTGCATCCATCTCTGTGAATCTGCTGCCTTCGAAATGTTTTAAGTCTCCTCTCCCATGGTTCCCAGCCAGCACAGCCCAAACTAGGCACGAGATTAGGGAATGTGGATGGCGCTAGATCAGAAAAAGCTGTGCTGCAGGATGGCTATTATATCAGGTTCTTTCTTCAGCTTATAGATAGGGCTTCTTCATTCTTTTTTTAAAAAACCTTGTTAAACCTAAGCTAGAGGATATATTTATAGTCAAGCTAGGAGATTATAATGTTTTCATATTCTTATTCAAATATCTTATTTGGAGATGTTATGTTAGTAATACAAGGTCTCCAAAGCGACCTTCTTAAGAAGTCAGCCTGAAATCTGTGCCTATCTCAAAGGGGTCAATAGAAGCCTCAAACTGCACTGGGGATTCAAACTTAAATCTTTCCTGTTCTGTCCATCACCATACCACAAAATTGGTCTGTACAATTAAGACTAACCCACCCCATTTCTGAAGGATTTCTACTTACCCAGGAATAGCAATAGGAAAGAATAGTGGATCATTGCTCAAATGACATTTTCATTTGTATTTTTCCCAAATTACAGCAGTGGGATTTTAAATATTTCTTTGTGCTTCTATAGGTTTTCAAACTTCCATGTTTAAAGCATTAGCAAAAATTGCTTTTGGTAACGGAAGCAAACTTGACCCCAAACAAACAAACCCACCCACATTTTAAGAATTGTTTTAATGCTTTTTTCTTTGAAAGTTCAAGATGAGCTATATCAGGATCTCTCCTCATTTTACCCCATCCTTTATTTTAGTGATCAATTGGTGTGAAATAGGTGTAACTGACCTAGGTCAATCAGTAAATTCCATGCTTGGATAGTGATTTGAACTTTGATCTTGTCCTTACTCTGACACCTTAGTAACAACCTATCTTACACTAGGGTCCAATCTATTTAGTGGTGCTTGGTCCTGTTTCTCATCAAACTTCATTCCAGGTTCAAAGAAGACATTAAAACTTGTGGAATTTGTGCCCATCGATTTGAAACAGAGCTCCTGTTACCCAAAGGTGAGGTTGGAATATTTGCCATTAATGTCAATACTCTGACTTAATTATTTAAATAACAATGTTAATGTTGTTATTTCAATAAGCTAGAATGCTTGCATGATGAAATTGTGAGTTGCCCTTTATGGCAAATGTCCAGAAAAATATAGGCCTTTAGGTATGTTTTTTTCAAAAAGCTTTTAGATACAAAATTCCATGGTGCTGTCTGTGTTTAGCTTATTTGTAGTATTTTATTGCAATTCAGTTATAATGACTATAGCTCATCGGTTTTGGAGGGTTAAAGCATAATAATCATGAATTATTCCAATATAGGGGATTGCACTTCAAACTAAAGAAAATATCTTAAAAGACTGAGCTAGTAATCTTGCCACCGTAAAGTTTTCTGAACTGGTTAATGGAAGTTTTGCCTCTTATCCCCTATGTAAAGCCCAGTGACTTGATATTTTTCTGAGATAACTAAAAAGCGTGGTTGGACATTGGATGCTTGGTTCCCTGGTATTCAGCAGGTTCTGACCAGTTCTGGAGAACCGGTAGTGGAAATTTTGAGTAGTTTGGAGAACTGGCAAATACCACCTCTGACTGGAGATTTTACAGTCTCCTTCCCCTGCCACGCCCACCAAACCACACCCACAGAACCGGTAGTAAAAAAAATTGAATCCCACCACTGCATGGTAGACTGCGGTCTCTGGGTTGACCAGAGATCTTGCCTAATGTCAGGGCTGTCTCTGTCTAATTCCCACGAAAGAAAACCCCTGGCTTCATATTCAGAAAAAAAAGTACTTTTACTAGGAGAAAACTGAACGCAACAATTTTCTGGCAAGATCTGGGGCAAAAGGACAGGAAGCAGCAAATTGAAACAAACCACAGTGCCCAACAAACCTGTAGCTAGGCAACCAGAAGACAAGCACCAGCCAAGAATAGTTTGAGAAAAGTCTTTGATTCAAGTACATTGTCTCTGGCTGTTGCATACCAAAGCTAGAAGAAATGACCTTGGAGAGATAAGCAAAAGCTGCAATGAAAAATTCTCTACCAATCCCTCCCCTCCATTACCATGGCAGCAAGCAGCAGGCTTGCTGACAGATAGGGAGGCAGCCTAGCACAGCAGTTGCCAACCGGCGGCCCGCAGCCCACTGGTGGGCCATGAGAAAATTTTGGTGGGCCGCAGAGAAATCTCACCCCCCGAGCACCCTCACAAAGCAATTAATCCAGGTTGTGCAGAAACACAAGGCTGCACCGCCCACATGGCCCGAGGCAACCCTCCCCGCCTACTCACTCCTTACCCTGTAAACTTGCCTGTTAAATTGCTATTTTTCCTTTTTCCAACCATCATGTGTTCTGCTGTGCTGGGAGATTTAGATTAGCTAAGAAGCAGGAAATGGTTGGATTTCTTGCTTTCTAGCTAGTCTTTAGATCTTTGGCTCTGCTTTTAAGCACAGCCAAACCTCCCTTAGGACTGAAGGTTTGCTTGCAAGCAAATTCAGTGCAGACTCACGGCAAGCAAATTTGAGAAACTGAGCTTGCCGATGGCAGATAGATAGATCCCTGAATGATTCTGTGAGCAACTCAATCTGCCTGCTTTGCCTGATTTTGGGTAAAAGTTGCTCTTTTTTTATAAAAATTCAATATTTACATGCATGGTGTGTTGTGAGTTAATTTTATGAGTTTGCTTGCAAGCAAATTTTATGTGACAGACTGAGCTAGCCGATGGCAGATAGATAGATCTCTGAATGAATCTGTGATTCTGTGAGCAACTCAATCTGTCTGCCTGCTTTGCCTGATTTTGGGTAAAAGTTGCTCTTTTTCTAAATAAAAAATTCAATATTTATATAAATATTTATAATATTTACATACAAGGCATGTCCAGCCAGTCACGACCACCAAGCCACACCCACAAATTAGGTCACACCCACATAACCGGTTAGTGGTCCCTGGGATCTAAAATTATGAGTTTGGTGGTCCCTGCCGTCGAAAAGGTTGGCGACCCCTGGCCTAGCACATATGTCTGCCATAGTATGCCATAACGTTATTGAAAAGGCCTAATATTACTAAGCATTTTTTTTTTCACAGTTCCAAACAAACCAAGCAGAACTGAGGCTCCTGCACAGTATTATATCACCAGCTATGGGAATGCTACTTTTGGAACCAGCACTGTCCATGTGGAAAGACAGGTTTGTTCATGTGGCAGTCTAAAGCAGCCTTCCTGAAACTAGCTAGGAGTTGTGAATTCTAGCTCAATGTACCTGGAGGACATCAAGGAAGGGAAAGCTGGCCAGAAAAATGGAATGTTAGTTTGACCGTGATGTCAAAAGCACAGGTCACAACTGTAATGGTAAAAAAATTAGACCCTTTTATTCATGTATCTCCATTCTAGCATCAGCTATACTGCTATGAAACAGTAAGATTTCATCCGCTTGTTTAATATAATGCAAAGAATCCTCACACACTCTTTGGTTGGGACATGTCTACAATACAGAACCTCTATATTGTAGGCAGCCCATTGTTGAGGCAGGCTGAAGTTGGTTCAAGGAGTTACACCCCAGAAATACATAGGGAAAACAGAAGAGAACCTCTTATCTGATAGGCAGGTGACTTAGTGGTTGACTGACCAGTCCAGGGGTCACCAACCAGCGGCTCTGGAGCCACGTATGGCTCTTTCATCTCTCTGCTGCGGCTCTGTCACTCAAAATATGTGCCACAATCGCCAATGTGCGATACCCGCTGGCACAGGATTTTTTGAGCTTTTTGACCCCTGGTAGGCCAACCATGGATAAATCCAAGAAAAGTTTCAGAAGAAAACAATGTTTAATTCAACTACAGATGCTAGTTTTGTGGCCACTCAGGAAATAGTCGGTCAATGGGAAGGGTTTTGCGGCTCCCGGTGTTTTCTTTTCTGTGGGAAATGGGTGCAAAGTTGCCAACCCCCTAGACCAGTCCATAAGGATTTGGGAGAAATTATGTGTTATATACTGGAAGGCACCCCATAGCTGAATATTACTGAATCCTGTTCCTTGAACTCTCGCTGCAAGATCATGTATGCAACGTGTTGGGATCGAAAACCAGCATCCTGGCACATATTCCACATGGAAAATGTGGTGGCTTTACCCTGGTTGATGACATTCAGCCAGAGAAAATGGCCAATAACTGTTCTTACAGGGACATGTGAAGTTGTGTAAGTAGCAACAGAGCATGGTTCCATTCCAGAGACACATTCATAGCAAGATATGGGCACACTATGATTTTTGCCAACGTGATTTTCCACCACCACTCTGGGTAGAAAGAAGCAATGTGTGGTAAAATGGGTGTGGGGATGAGATGTAAAAACTAAAACTCTGCAAGATTTGAGACTGGATCTCCCAAAACTGCTTTGGACGATGCAAGAGCGCAAACACAAATACCTCTTTGCAATACTTTCAAAAAGTTGCAAAAGATTTGTAAACAGTTCTTGCTAAGAAGTTCCACATTGGCGCTCCAAAGCAATAGGGAACTTTATTCTATCACTGTAACGCTTGGCTTTAGATCGGTTTAATCTGTTAAACAAAATCTGTAATTCATTTCCTGGTTATTTTTTTTGTCGTAGAGCATCTTGGATAAATGAAAACAACCACAAAGGATAAATCACTGGCACAACATCATTTCTATCAACGGTATTTTATGATCATTTCAAATAAAAAAAGACGTACTTCTTAAATTTACATGGAATGTCGATTTATTTCCATAAAAGATATTATTGACTGAAGTTGTACTTTAGCGAGTTTACACAAATTACAGAAAAACTTGATTTCTCATTAGAAATTCTCATTGGACTTTTCACATTATATGAAATAAATATTTCTGTGAGAAACCCAAACAAAAAATATTGAGTCTTAATATTAAATTCTAACATTACAACGTGGTAATCCTCGACTTACGACCACAATTGAGCCCAAAATTCAGGCTGTTTAAGTGAGACATTTGTTAAGTGAGTTTTGCCCCATTTTATGACCTTTCTAGATATAGTTGTTAAGCGAATCATTGTAGTTGTTAAATTCATTAACAGTTGTTCAATGAATCTGGCATGCCCACTGACTTTGCTCATCAGAAAGTTGCAAAAGGTGGTCACGTGACCCCAGGACACTGCAACCGTCATAAATATGAGCATCTGAGCATAGATATGCCAAGCACCTGAATTTTGATTGCATGACCTCAGGAATGTGGCAACAGCGGTGAGTGTGAAAGATGGTTGTGTCGCTTTTTTCAAGTGCCATTGTAACTTTGAGTGGTCACTAAACGAACTGCGGTAAGTCGAGGGCTACCAGTAATTCAGTTCAGTACATTTTAGATTTGCAGACATTTATAGTCTCGAAAGATTCTTGAGATCCAAAAGCACAGTAAGTGGCTTCAGGTCTAGAAATAGTGACTAACAGCAACATTTGACAAAAAAAAGTACAATAAAACTCACAGTCATCACAATAGTCAAACTGTGACACTAATAAAGGATTGTAAGTGGCTTCTCTAAAAGCCGGATTAACGTATCACGATGTAGGTATTTTGTCTGAGTAAGCCAATGCTTTTTACAGATAATCAGTTGGAGTTAATGGAGTAAAGGCTAGGTCAGGTTTCCTGGAGATTAGCCCTCGGGAGCCCTCTAATTATATTGCAGGCGTTCCCAGCAGCCCTAGACAATCAGTTTTTATTACGGTCACAGACTATTGTGTTTCTCATAAAACACAGCCGGGTCTTACTTTTGTTTGACCCTTGGAAAAACAGCTAGGCCTTCTTTTTATGGGGTGTGTTAATTTCCACCCCTCACGCACCTCACCTAGCCACCAGGCTGCTTCTTTCGCGGCCGAAAAGAGCGAGCGATACGACCCACATGCCTCGTGTACCCTTGCTTACCTGGTAACGGTCACTCCAGCTACCAGTAGCCATCCTCCCGAAAAAGCCTGCTTTCACCCAGTCCAGCAAGCCCGGCCACCGGGTCACTTCTTTTGCGGATGAAGAGCGTGTGGGCGAGCGACGTGCGTCGCTCATATGGTGCCGTGTGAGATGCCGGCCAAGCATGCACGCGCAGCTCCATCTGTGCAAGCGGCGTGCATACAGCCTGCTGCTTACGCAAATGGAGCACCCATGCACACAATCGCCCACTGCTCGTCCTGCTTCGGCGGCCTGGTTCCCAAGGGCTCACACCTGGGATTTTAAAATAACAGTTTAACCCAGGCCTCCATTTCAATTGGACTTTAGGGGCGACAGACGAAATTGGGGACTAGATTTCATCTTCCTGTAATGCAGGGGTGGGCAATTAATTTTCCCAAGGGGCCACATGAGAACCTGGGACTATTGTGAAGGGCAGCTACCGCCACTGCGCCCCTTGTCCTACGCCTCCTGCTGCCCCCCCCCAATCATTCAGCAACTGGAAAATGTACTGTATGCTTATAGCCCTTCCTTGCCTGAAAACATTGATTTAAAAAAAGAAAACATTTAAGCTTCTCTTCCCTTAAAGAAGGCAAGCTATACCAAAGATTAATGCGATCTGATCTATAGGTCTCCCACTTTAGTTAATAGAGTGCAAGTCTTGCTTTTGAGACAAGCTATCCTTACTTAACTCTGAGCATGTGCTACCATCAGTTCCATCCTATTTCCTAGATTGTCTATTTCCTCTGACCTGCTTACATATGGACAGGATGTTGCTTCTGACGGATGGTTTAAATACAGGTAGTCCTTGTAGCCCAAAATTTCTACTGCTAAGCAAGGCAGTTGTTAGGGGAGTTGCACCCCATTTTACGACCTTTTTTTAGGGGGGGGGGGCACAGATATTAAGCGAATCAGGTGATCCTTAAGAGAATCTTGGCTTCTCCCATTGACTTGGCTTGTCGGAAGCGGTTTAGGAAAGTCACAAATGGTGATCGTGCGACTCTGGGATAGTGAAACCGTCATAAATACATACCAGTTGCCAAGCGCCTGAATTTTGATCACATGGCCATGGGGATACTGCAACGGTTGTAAGTGTGAAAACCAGTCATAAGTCACTTGTTTCAGTGCCACTGTAACTTCGAACAGTCGCTAAACAAATGGTTGTAAGTTGTATTAGATCCCCCTCCTCTTAGATCACCCAATTTGTAGTCAATTTGTAGCCAATTATTTGTAGCCAATAGAAAGAAAGGGATTGGGTTATCATATGAGTAATGAAACCAGGTAGATTTGGTCCAAGGATATTCAACCATCCATCTGCCTGAGGAACAGAGGCTGTTGGCAAATGGGTTTCCATTCTCCTCTGCGGCCCTCCTCTCCATGCCTGTCCACTGCCTGAGCAGATTTGGGTGACATGCATGGAGCAGTTGAAGGAGAAGAGGGAAGAGATGCATGCAGTGCACAACAGAGGGTGCAGTGCGCAACAGGGGATGCCGCTTGGTATTCGTTCCCCATTGCATCACTTTAAAACAAAAACCTCCTATTTCTTACGCACTGGGAATTCTTCCAGAACTGCATCTTACATATAAGTACTACAAACAACAATGCATTGTGGTTTCAGTTCTACGCACACTGAATAACACATAGCATTAATAAATTATAATATGCATAAAGTAATTCAGCATGTGTTACAAAATAAGACAGCTTAAATGTTTTCATACGCTAGGCCTTCATAGGCTTTTGCTAAACGTTTCTTGGAATTGTGGACAGTAATGCCTTAACTACTTGCTACCTTAATAGTTTATCTTGTCCTACCTCAGCTGCAGGTGAAGGCAAACACAGCCACCGATACCCACCACCAAGTTCATTTCTACTAATGGGGTGTAGATAGGGTGCATGCAACCTTGATATCACACAGAGGAGTTGAAATTTGAAATTATTAAACGTGGAAAGTTAAATGTAGTCATCCCATGCAGTGAATCACCTGGGGACAAATATCCCTCGGTGAATCGCTCAGGAAAAAGTGGCCAGGAGAGGAGCCTCAGCATTGCCGGCAGAGGCGTGCTGGCAGAGGGCCAGTCAAAGATGACAGTTTGTGGTGGGTCAACTTGGGTGAGGGGCCCAAGGAGAAATGGGCATAGCAATGTGGCCCCTGACCAGGGGTGGGATTCTACCAGTTCACACCTATTCACTAGAACTGGTTGTTAACATTCTAAGCAGTTCGGAGAACCAGTTGTTCGAAGAAATTACTGGCCTAATCCTGTAAGGAAGGCAGGAAGGAAACATTCTGGGGTTGCTTACAGAAACTGCCTCTCCATTAACTCTTATTACATTCTTGGCAGGACTAGACTTCCTGTCTTAGGAACTTCTCTGGAGTTTTTCCCCCCTCCTTTGCTGGTACTTTGCTTGTGTGGAGTGACCATTCAAACTTACAATGGCACTGAAAAAAGTGACTTATGACTGTTTTTCACAGTTACGATTGTTGCAGCATCCCCACTGTCATGAGAGGCCAGGCGAGGAGATGCGTGACTTGATGTGAATGATGTTGAGTTGGCCATGCCCAGCCAGTCACATGACCACCAAGCCACGCCCACAGAACCGGTTGTTAAAAAATTTGAATCCCACCCCTGCCCCTGACAATTGTCCTAGATCTCTATGAGAAGACAAAAGCTGTACTTGAGAGCCCTTTGTCTGATTCAGCACGGACCTGCTAACATTCTTCAATGATATACGCTCTCATACCATAGACCAGGGCTCAGCAACCTTAAACATTCAAAGAACCACAAAGGTCCTAGCTGGAAGCCTCCTGTTCAATTCTGGAGCCAACCAGAAGTCCAGTTCCCCCACCATAGAATCTCCTCTTAGCACGGTGTCCTTTTTCCTCTATCTGTCCTAACCAAACACCCTATCAATTGTGGAGGTGACCGGAAAACCTGCCCCTTGCCATAGCTTTTTTCTCCCTAACTGGAAGCTCCTCTTAAAATTGGGATGGCGACAGGCAACAGGAAGCCTCAGCAGAGGGATGAAAGAGCCAAATGTGGCTCCAGAGCCGTGGGTTGCCGACCCCTGCCATAGACTACATAATATGAGGCTACGTTACCTGCAACTTACACCTGGGTGTAGGTAGCCTACTGGCTAGATATAGTCCAGTAGTTCTATTGTTCCCCCAATCTCCCCCCCGCAAAAAAACTCTGCAACCAAAATTGCCCTTTTTTTCTCCTGTAGGTTTTTGTTGTTGTTGTCGTCGTTTAATATGAATTAGGGTAGAAAACAGGTCCCTGTAAGGATATGTGGAATGATCTTGGGAGGCAAAGACACAACCAAGGCAATAATCAGAATCCACCTAGGAATGTCGCAGGGCAGGAGGCTCAGAAGAGAGCGCCATTTCTTGGGGATAGGGGAGAAATGTAATTTCAGAGTTGCAAAATTCTGTTAATTTAGCTTTGCAATAAAGTAGAATAAGTTCACTGGGTCGTCCTAAAGGTGCTTTTTCAAGAGGCAACTGGACTTTGTTTTTCTTTGAAGACGTTTCGCTTCTCATCCAACTCTGAGAAGCAAAACGTCTTCAAAGAAAAACCAGAAAGTCCAGTTGCCTCTTGAATAAAGGACCTTTGGGACAACCATGACTTGGATGATGGAGAATCTGCATAGACATACAGCTCATTTTTCCTATCTGATCGATCTGGAAAGGCTGACTTCAATCTTGCAAGTCTGAAATTAAATCTCTTTCTCATCCCCTTTACAGTCAAGAGATTAGGGACGGTTCCTCCTCAGAGATTAGCTCCCTTGAAATCACAAGAGAGAACAGCTTTCAATGTTTCCACTTCTAAGGAACTTGATATACTTAAAACAGTTTATTGATTAAGATGTTTGCTTGCATGAAGTTTTTAAATATGTATTTTTAAATATTTAAAACCAGTAGCCTTTGGGTGGACAATAAACTCAATTCCTACACAGGAACAGAAATCCTTTGTAAGTTTCTTTCTTTCTTTTTAGGACTGAAAATACAAAACCTTGCTTCTAACCCTGTCTGATAGCATTGAGAATTAGTCTTCTCTAGGGAAACATGGAGAAAGGAAATATCAACTGAGTTTCAGGTTAGAATGTATATTTAACGTTTATCGGGCGAACCGGTAGTAAAAAAACAGCTACCATTTTGGCCGAACCAGTATTTCTTTCTTTTCCTCCTGACAATCAGCTGTTTTGACAATCAGCTGTGCCGGGATCCCCCTTGCTGTCTCACTGCTTCGCCCAGGCTTCCCTGAGGCCCAGGAGGCAAAAAAACAGAGGGGGGGGGGCTGCAAAAAAAATCCCCCACCGCCACACCCACCCAGTCACATGGCTATGCCCACTTAGCCACTCCCACCCAGCCACGCCCACAGAACCAACCGGTAGTACAAATATTTGCATCCCACCCCTGCCCTGCAGTATCTAGAAAGTGAAAATATGTTCTTGAATATGTTCTTGAAAATATGTTCTTGAAAAGAATTTCCTCAACTTTGTGCCATGATTATTATCGTGCAGAGAAGAATCCTTGTCATAAAGCCACATAGCAAGATATATATTCCATTAAGTTCCTGGAAAGAGGGCAGAGTATCTGTATCCCCGGAGTGTGATTATCTCAATAAATAATAGTCCAATTAGGAGATCAGCTACTCTAATGCAAGGCTGAGATGCAATCCAGAGATTATAGTACTTCTGCCTGTGAAACAAATGAAGAGAACCAGCCTCTCACGCTTTGCAAAACCTACTAATTGGCACACAAAACAAAGCACTCAATACGCTGTCTCGGTCTGCGTGCTTATAGCACAAAGCTGTTCTATCATATCAAAGAGGCTATTGGAGATTTGGAGGCTCACACTTTCGCTGTTCAGGGATGAGCAGCCTTCCCTCTGCACGAATTCATGCCAATGTTTACAAAAATTTGGAACCAGCTGTAAAATACACAGAAGACAATAAACATTATTAGCTCGTGCAAAGATACATTCCACCCAAAAAACAAAACAAATGTTATTGATTAGGGATGAGACTGACTCTCTAGTCTAGGAGAATGGCAAAAAGAAAATGGAAATGGTTTCACGGCCAGTGGCTTTCCTGCTCAGAAATGGGAGAGCTCAGGAAAAATTTAAAAAAGAGACAGGGCCGTTTTCCCAATTAGCCACAGATTAGTATTAGCTATTCTGGGATTAAAGAGAAAGAGCAGAGAGTCCAAGAATGCAAGACAACAGTTTACATGCTCCAGAATGAATGAGTACGTAAGTACAGTTGAATCATCTCTCCTTCCACGAAGGACAAATACAGAAATGAGTGATGCACAAAAAAATGTTCATCAGCAAGTATGATTGGAAGAACAGGGAAGGTATCCTTACTTGGGTTGTATCTCCCACTCACTCTGGCAGCAAAAGCTAAATGTTCTTATCTAGTCCTGTAAGGCAGCGGGAATTCAGAGAGAGACCAAAAACCACTTTCCTGCTCTGCAAATGTCACTCTATTGATGAAGATGCTCAAGGTGGCTTATTGCTGTGAAGGGGCAGAAATATCCACAGGGTGGTAGCAGCTTGGACCTTCCAGCATGAGCTAAACAAGCTGGCATCCACCTAGTGACTGAGACCTTGCAGAGCTGTGGTGGAATTCAAAGATTTTTTTTACCACCGGTTCGGTGGGCGTGGCTTGGTGGGCGTGTTTTGCATGCGTGCACACACTTTGCGTGCCCACCAAACACGCACTTTGCGCAGGTGCAGAGGTGTTCCAGCTCATCTCCTACAAGCCTACACACTCCCTGTCGCTTCAGCTGTGCCACGCAATACAGCTGTGCTTTAAAAGCAGGGGAGTATGGCAGCCCAGGTGGGCGGGTGGGCCCAACAGCAGAACTACGGAGAGAACCGGGTCTGTCTCCGTTGCTCATCGGTGCTACCGGCTGGGGCAGGACCAGGCTGAACCGGTAGAATACCACCACTGTTGCAGAGGGAGGAAACTTGTGGAAAAGGGATAAAGCTGTTAAGAGACTAGCCTTATTTCCCTAAGCAGAATCCCGTAGCTTTAGGTTGTATGTAACTGGTGCTGGTGTACCAACGAAGAATACACTGGAGGGAAGATTTCAAAGGGCTCCCTATTCATGGAGACTTTTGTCCCTGTGGACCTTGGAAGGAAGAAAACTCGCACCCATGTCCTCTTAAGGTGCCCTATGACACCCCAAGATACTGTCTAATTGCTCTAATCATTTCCAAATACTAGGGTTACTAAATAACATTTTATGTTTATTATCATTTAAAGAATGCTAACCTTACACTCACTGATCGGGTGGCAAAATATTTTCACCATGTTATACAATTGTACCACATTTTTAATTAGATATGCTGCTTATTGCCCTATTACTATTTTCTTCTGTTCTCCAATAACTCATTGCTGTATTAAACTTTCTCTTTTTATGGTACTCTTTTACTGTAAAGGCTAGAAAAGACTGTAAAAAAGATAAACAACCTGTACAAGAGACAGATAGAGATATATAATATTTACAGAGGGCCTAACAAAACATTTCCCTGTTAAATAAAGCTGCCCATGATCAATGTTATAGAAAGCCCACCCCTTTTTTTTTCTTCCCCCAGAGAAGAATCTGGTGTGCACTGAATGGAAGGTTCAAAAGGACGGCACATCAGGATTTTTAGAGAAAAAAAACAGGAACAGGAAAGAAGAGAGAGTGAGGTTTGATGTATGTAGATTGAGGGTCTCCTGAAACCTGAAAATATAGACAGGCCGACATTTTAAAATATTGGGTTACTGACACTTGATTTGTTTCTATTTGGCATCTGAAGAACTGAAACCCTCATGGCAAGATTTCCCTTCTTTACCTGGTATACCTTCTGCCCCTGGAGCAATCTTGAAAATCCAACTGGAAGGTAACTGTGCCATAATCTATAGTCTGTAAGGCTTGGTGTTCAAATCCAGACATGCAGCTGTAGCAAGCTCAGATCTGAATGAAGCTGGACTTCCTGGCTGAAGAAATCTGATCTGGAGGGGACTGTATTTGTGATCCTACACCCTCCAAAGCAGCTTTTGGAGACACAGTCTCAAATGCTGCCCAGTTTTAGTTCTTAGGGCTCATCCACACAACCACTTGGCTATGCTTTCCTTCCATCCAGGCATCCGGAGGAAATCATGCTGGGGTGGCAACAGACTGAAGTCCACTACTGTGATCCCTTTGAAGACAGAAACCACCTTGAACAATCTTCAGTAAGTTTCCTGACACCGATATCCTTACCTTCATCAAGATCAGTTTGGACTCCTTAGGTTTGGAAGCAGTAAATCGCTGTCCAAAGCAGAGATAAATGGTATAGTCAGGAGACGAGCGTCTTTGACCATCCCGGAAGTCAGCCAGTTCTATTAAAGAGAAAAGTCCAGGATTCATAGCTATTTAAGCCAATATATGGATTCATAAACAGAAAAACAGGGCAAATCAATGCAATAAAATCTAAGGTTATTTTGCGTCAGTAAGAAGAAACCTAGAATCGTTTGATCATCAATCACCCGTTAACCAAGCCTTCCAAAGTGTGATTACAGGTTATTTGGGACTTTCTCACCTCTCTCTCAAGATACCACCATAAAATCTCTGACGCCAATCTGTATTTCAAGCATTTCTCCCAGATACAAACATACCATTTAGCAGAGCAGGAAAGAATGCAATGAAACAGTTTCTCCATACAATACCTCTATATACCAATAGATAACAGCTGTGCAAATATCAAAGGCATCATTTAAGCCAAAATCAGCCAATTTCTTGTAGGTTAGCATGTTGCATGATGCCAGATACTATTTATTTAGAATGCCTAAAAGACATTCCATTTTCTTGAACTATAAGATGGCAACTAGAGTCAGACCAAGTATATTTCATATAAAATGTCCTGAGTTCAATCGCTGTCATCTACACAACAGGCATGAAAAAAAAAAGCCTGAACAAAATCCTGAAGAACTTTTTGCCAAACTACTTTGAGTATACTTGCATAGCTGCACTTTTGCTGCCGCTGCCTGAGTCCAGCTGCATTATGATCACTGGAGTAAAGCCTCTTCCAAGCATCTCCCTCCTGCTGCTATTATAACTGCTACACTCTTTTCCTGAAAATGCAAGCCAAAGCAGTCCTTGAGAAGAAGCTGTTTGGCAGCTAGACTCCTATCCTTAGAGGTCTTCACTAAGTCTTATAACACAGTGGTCGCCAACCAGTGGGCCGGGGACCACTGGTGGTCCGTGTGAAAATTTTGGTGGTCCGCAGAGAAATGTCACCCCCCCAAAGCACCCCACCCCAAAGCAATTAATCCAGGCTGCGTGGGAACACAAGGCTGCACAGCCCACATGGCTCGCGGAAACACAAGGCTTGTATCGCTTGCATTGCAAACAACCCGAGGTAGCGAGGGGAAGGGGGAAAGGGCGAAAGGGGGGAAACTTGCCCCACTCGCGCCACGCAACTGGCCTGGCCACTGGGCTGCTTCTTTCCGTTTCTTTCTTCTTCTGCTTTTGGCTGCACGCAAGGAAAGCAGCAAAAGTCTTTCTTTCTCTCCCCCAAACGTCACCAGAAATGAGTCTTTGGGACCTTGCAAGGCATTCTGCTCCAAGACGCTGTGCCAGTGCGACAAGTCTCACAAAGATTCATTTCTGGCAGAGTTTGGGGGAGAGAAAGAAAGACTTCTGCTGCTTCTGCTGCTTTCCTTGCATGAAGCTAAAAGTCTCTCTCTCACACCATGAGAATGAAGCTGGAGACGGTATCCTGCAATCTCAAATAAACAATGATCGATAGGTAGGAAAACGGAGTGGGGAATTTTCCTGCAGATGGCAGGGAAAGATTTTACAATTAGTCCTCAATTTATAAGCACAAACAGGACTGGAACTTCTGTCACCAAGCAATGCAATTGTTAACTGAGTCACACCTGAGCAATCTTTTTTTGCTGCAATCACTTAACTTCCCCCTTTGACTTGAAGCTCACAGGGAAGGTCGCCAATAGCAATCACGTGGCCCCAGGATGCTGCAACTGTCAGTTGCCAAGCGCCCAAATTTTGATCATGTGATCCTGGGGATGCTACAGTCATAAATGCAAGGGCCAGTTGTAAGATAATTTTTTTCAGTGCCACTGTAACTTCAAACTCCATTAAACAAATGGCTGTAAGAGGGATACTCTGCCTGCAATTACCTTCCTTTTTAATTATTTCAACCCAGATGTCACAGCCCCTGATCTGAACACAGATGAGACTGCACATAGCCCTTTCAATAAAGAAGACTCTTTGCCTCATTTCTAGATCCTCACCTCGACAGAACTGTTCATAGTCAAAGATTTCGGTTTCAACATTCCTTGGCAGCAATTTACATGGAGGGTCCTGAGAAGGGTTGTCCAACTCCTTGGAGAATGCATGGAAGACCTGACAGGTGCCCAGTCGCTTCGCCCAGATCCTACTGTTTTTCTGATATAATAATAACCTTGCAGCATTTAATGCGGTCAAGGTATGTTGAACTCGCTTCTGATCCGACAGCACTTCTGGATTGGGAAACTGTATGACCTGGACATTGTGTAGTTGGTGGCAGTTCTCCTGGTTGTAGGTAAACATGCAGCTGTTTACTTCTGCTTCGTCCTGCAGCTTGTTATGGTAGTAGATGGAGACCTTTATGTTAAATGCGGCGGTTTCTGCAAGAGACAAGAGTACACAGTGTAGTGAAAGCAGACGCGGTATCCTTTTGTCTGCAAAGTCTTGCATGCTGACTGAGCATTAGCAGAAAACAAAGAAGACAGAAAAAGGAGTCTGGGAAAGAACTATTCCCTACTTTACAATTAAAAGGTACATTTTTTGTTAGCTATTGCTGCTCAGATATTTTTATTAGTTGCCTTCGTGAGCCCACAGAAAAGTCTTTCACTGACCTAGAGCAGGGGTCCCTAATCCCCGAGCTGTGGACCGGCACTGGTCCGTGACATGCCAAAAACCGGGCAGCGCAAACAAGCAAAGCCCCATTCATGGATGCGGACAGCACATAAAACCATGCCCTCTCCAGTCTGTGGAAAAACCTCTCTCCACGGAACTGGTCCCTGGTGTCCAAAAGGTTGGGGGCCACTGACCTACGGGGTCCTGAGAAGGAACATTATTGATGGCTGGTTCATCTATTGGGAGGGTAGCTGAAGGTACAAATACACTCTGTTCCATCATAACTTCCTGGTTGGCTGTAAGTGGATAGTCACTCCTCATTTCATTATTCCTCATTCCATTATCCTGAGGCTCTTGGTTCAGATAAATGTTATCGACGAAACAGCTAGTATTGCAGACAGCTTCTTCTAAGACAGAGGAGAAAGAACAATTATTCTCAAATCGTAAGTGACAACTACTATATTTTAGCCACTGAGCCACTTTCACATGTGTCTACTTCTTGCTCAATGAACACAAAACCCTTTATTTTACTGGGGGAATGCCATGTCAAGACCAGAGACAGTTTGGGGGAAAAGGAAGCTAGGCAATGGAGGCATTGGCTGAAAGTTAAAAGTCCAACAGTGGCAACATGGGTTAGATACCTCTAGCAACGGATGCAAATGGACTGTATACTGTTCATTTTTATCTAGTACAATGTTGGCTGATAGACCTAAAGATGGACTGTGCACGTGACTCTAATTAGAATTTATGAATCACTTGGCAAGACTGGGAGAAGACTGATTGAAGTGTTTGAAGTACAACTGGTATAATGTAAATAGATCCATAGTAGTCAATGGTGGTCAAGAAGATCCAGGGACTGGGGTAGGGGAAATACACACGATATGAACACATACATGTTAGCACTGTATCATATTGTATACAGATTTGCTTACTTACAATGATTTTGGATATAAATGCAAATGTTTGGTAGTTTTATCTTTGACCATATCAAGCTATCAAATCAAGAGGTGGGAAAAACTCACTTTGTCAAGGACCTAGGAGTACTTCTCTCAAACGATCTAAGCCCCAGAGCTCACTGTAACAGCATTACCCAAAAGGCATTAAGAATTGGTAACCTTATTTTGTGAAGCTTCTTCTCCACTAACATTGAATTGCTACCTAGGGCATACAAAACCTTTGCCAGACCAGTTCTTGAATACAGCTCGTTCACCTGGAATCCACGCTCTATATCGGACATTAACACGATTGAGCAGGTTCAGAGGTATTTCTTAAGAAGAGTACTCCACTCCTCTACTCCCAATAGAATTCCCTATGCCTCCAGGCTTGAAATTTTGGGCTTGGACAATCTGGAACTGTGCCGCCTGCAGTCCGATCTAAAGCATAGCACACAAAATTGTCTGCTACAACGCCTTGCCTGTCAATGACTTCTTCAGCTTCAACCACAACAATACACGCGCAAACAATCGATACAAACTCAAGGTAAACCACTATAAACTCGATTGCAGAAAATATGACTTCAGCAACAGAGTGATCAATGCCTGGAATAGTGTCTACCGTAGACCTCACCCCATTCCTAAGAAGTCCTTAAAGGGGGTGTTCATAAGTGGACCAGCGTACCTACCATGCCTGTCTTACTGTCCCCATTTATCTGTATTTACTTCCTTTGTTCATGTTTATGTTCATATCTATATTTGTTATCTTATACATGTTTGACACACAAATAAAATAAATAAATAAATAAAATAAAATGCCTGCTAAGAATACAAGGAAGTCGTGAAGCTGGTGAAAAGTGAAACGACTTGGAAATCCTTATAAGGATTAGCCAAACCACTTACTTCAGTCTTAATGAATAAAATAAGAGGAAAGTCAAGAAAATTGTGTGATCTTGCCCTATCCCTATCACATTTTGAACACATCTATGTCTCCAGTAAAAACAGCCATTCTCTGCATTGCTTTATTGAACAATTCACTAACAACGTTCCTTTGCTGCCCTTAGTTTGTATTTTCTCTTACTAGCTTCCTAGTTTCCCAAGAAGGATATGTTTCCTCTCCAAATATGAAGTGTTTAATTGGGAGACAGGAGAGAGCCAAGTATGCTCTCACTTTCTGCTTAACAAGCAATTAGCCTGATTTTTTTTTTCATTCCTCTTCCACCTTTAATAAGTTTGCAAAGTCTGGGCAAATGGAATTAGGAAGAGTGGAACTATCTCTTGATAATGTCAATAGGAATTTAAGCCACTACACTTTAAGGAAAATTTTGGGCTCCATTTGGGCTGAATTCAGCTAAGTATGCTGCAGAATACTTTACTCACCCATCTGATTAAATTGATTTGCACCAGGAAAGTTTTGTTGAGCATGTGATACTGGAAAAGCAACGGTTGACTGGGAAAGCTCATTTGTTGGGTTTGCAGGTAGCCACTGGGGTCCTTCTTGGTAACAATTACTTGCCAGAGGTTCAACCACTGCTCCATTCCCTATGGGTAAGCAGTCATTTTGGGTGACCTGAGGGGTTTCACAGGAACTTCTTTGCTCATACAAAATAGCATTTCCTGCTGTATTTAGAAAAATAAAACAAGGTAAGCAGCAGAAAGAATCTACAATCCTTATAACAGATAGGAAAAAAGATGATAAAAAGAGCTTTGTAGGTAGCCCCTCTTAATATATGTTCTCCAGCCACTGATCTTCTCCACAAGGCTCCCTTTGTTTCTTTTGGATACAAACCTAGCATGAAGGCATTACAAGCCTAATTTAATGGAGTCAAACAGATAGCCCAGAACTCAAAGGGTTTAAATGATTGGCCCAAGAAACATTTCAGTGAGTGAGCAAACAGGAATTATTAAAGGACATGGAAGCGTTTACTATACAGGAAAAAAGACTTGATATGATACAAGTCTTTGACATGTAAAGATTAACATCTGGAAGAGACAGAACTTATTTTTTGTTGTTCCAGAATGTTGGACTAGAACTAACAGGTAAAATTAGAAGAAACATGGTTCAAGCTAGACATCAAGGAGGAATTTCCTAATCGACTGTCAGGAACTAGAATAGGTTGCTACATGACTGGACGAGTTCTCCTTCACGACAGGTCTTCATCCAGGGGCTGGAGAGGCATCTGTCAAACCCCCAACTGTCGTAATGTCAAACCTGTGGCACGCAAGCTGCAGGCAAACTTACCTCATTGCGCATGTGTGCGCCCTCCCATCTGATTTTCGGCTGGTTTGAGGCCTTTTTCGGCCTCCCAGAGGCTTGAGCCTCTGCAGCCTGAAAAATAGGCCCTTTCGTCACTTCCTGTATTTCCGGAAATACCGGAAGTGACAAAACGGGCCAATTTTTCAGGCTGCAGAGGCTTTCCTCAAGCCTCTGGGAGGCCAAAAAAGGCCTCAAACTGGCCGAAAATCAGCTGGGAGGCACAGTGCAGGCAAGGTGGTGACGGCGGCAGGGGATTGCGCACACATACACAGGGGGCGGGGGGGGCGTGCATTGCCTTCTGGGTGCTGGCATGCGAGCACACGCATACAAGCGCGTGTACAATATTTGGCACAGGATCCCAAAAAGTTTAGCCACCACTGCTCTATTGAATCCAGTACTAAGCGGGAAGATGGACTAAATAAATTACAAGATCCCTTCCACTTCCATAATTTTGCGATTCATTGCTTAAAGTCCATGTTTAGACTTACCTATAAGATTACTGGAATCTGCAGTTACTATTGGGGCCCATGAGATATGTTGCATTTCAGTCAGATTCAGTTGGGACTGCTGCTGCATAATCCATTGGAGTGTATCATTATTAGTCTGGTAAAAATTGCCTGCTGCATTCTCACTTGGTAGTGCAGAACCTACATACACATAAATATCCATCATTAATAAGATTTTTGCAATGGCATGTATGGGATAAACTCTGATAAAGCCTACTGCTTTTATCAATATTAAATGTAAAACTCAGCATCAATTATGTACAAATACTTGGGGAATCTCTGCAATCTACACCATTGGATTGCAATGGTTGTTAAATGTCTGCCCGTGAGTATTAACAAAGGGAAAGCCAATGGCAAATATGCATGCTCAATTATGCATTTGGGTAGAAGCAGCCCAGAGTCAGAGCACTTCATTCCATTCTGTCCCTGATTGTCTCTAGACATTGGGTAGGTGATCTACGCTATCGCCTGTCTGGCGATATATATGGGAGATACATGAACCCTATGGAACCCCATGGACAAGCATCTAGGAACTCAATTGATCATCCCCCTTACAGCTGACCAAACCTGAACCTGGGTAGGTAGTAACACTGATGCAGAATAATGCCCTCAATCCTCACACATTACAGGGGCCCCAAAAGAACACCATAATTCATGGTAATGAGTGCTTCTAAGAAACTAAATAGGACTAGGAGGGATGCACTCGGGCCACCCAGGTCCAAATACAAATCATCCACCAGAGTGATCAGTGCCAGTCACAGAACCCCAAGTCTGAAGTCTGACCAAAAGGGGGATTTTATCTAAATTTGCTCTGTCCAAGATTACTTTGCAGCTGCATCTATACCCTTTCTCAAAAACGTTTGCTAACAAATGACCCAATGTAGCCTCTTCAGGAGTTATCAATAAAGTACATTTGATCAGGTTCTCTTCTTGGCCAAACAATGTTCAGTATGACAATAGATTATTAAACCTAAGAAGTATGCTACATATTAAGAAGTTCCCCCCCTTTCATTTACACACCAATAATTCAGTCATGCAGCAATAGGCATTATTAGACATAATTGGCAGCTCAAATTCCTAATTTAAAAAATTGGACTAAGTTTTAATAATTAAAAAAACAGAACATGGTTTTGCCATTTCACAGGCATAAAGTCGCCTGCAACTGTGGTTCCAGTTGAAGCATGATAGTGAAAATGGGCACATTTATACTTGTCATTATCAAGCATGTTTCATCCCAGCCTAGTAAGACAACCCAAGCCTCTACCCCAGCCAACTCTCTTATGAGCACCCACAACTTTACCTGGCATTCGATTTTCTAGTGTCAAAGTTTGAAAAGCAGCATCAATTTCCTTCTGTGAAGCAGACGAAACGTTTTGTTGCAAATACTGAAAAATACCATGTGAAAATGTTCATTATATGCTGATCAACTTTTCTTGATAGTACACTTAAAGCTTACCCCATGACACTGGAACATTTTTCAGTAATCCATTCACTCTCAGCTTAAACCAGCACAAATGCTACCTCAGGCTTCCAAATTAAGTTACATGCATATTATGCAGGAAGGACCCAGGAGTCATTGCTGTCAAAACCACAGACTTACAAGTATGTAGTTCACATCTCCCATTTAAATCTACATGAATCAGATTGTTCACTTCTACTAGGCAGGAAACAGCTATGTATTTTCTCCCATGAACAAATAAAAGGAGAGAGCAAAAGCAGTTTAGACCCTCCTTGAAAATGTTCAGTCCGTTAGGAATTTGAGATGACAGATCTTGGTGTGACAAATCAGTCGTAAATGTACACTTGGCATGTAGAGTGTCTCAAATTTCAACCTTATCATGTCCAGGAAGGGTGCTCAAAGATTCCAGTCTAAATTACTACACAGATGGTGACAATCCATGTCAATAATATTGGATCCAAAGGATTATTGGCTTAGCATAAGGCAACTTCTAGATTACCAAGAGTTTCTAGACATTCTTTCTACCTAGGCACTGAACATCTCCAAATTAATTAATTAATTAAAATGGATTAGAAGCCATTCTAGCAGACTCTCAGCACATTACCATAGCTTAAAATATTCATCAGTCAGAAAACCTAGACTAAAATAATCTAGTAAGCAGCCAAATCAACAAAATGGTTGTATTATGTATCTTCAATAGCACATTCTAGTACCAAAATATAATACACTGCTCAAAAAAAATAAAAGGAACAATTAAAACAAGACAATGTAACTCCAAGTCAATCACACTTCTGTGAAATCAAACTGTCCACTTAGGGAGCAACACTGACTGACAATCAATTTCACATGCTGTTGTGCAAATGGAATAAACAACAGGTGCAAAGCATAGGCAGTTAGCAAGACATCCCCAATAAAGAAGTGGTTCTGCAGGTGGTGACCACAGACCACTTCTCAGTTCCTATGCTTTCTGGCTGATGGTTTGGTCGCTTTTGAATGCTGGCGGTGCTGTCACTCTAGTGGTAGCATGAGACAGAGTCTACAACCCACACAAGTGGCTCAGGTAGTGCAGCTCATCCAGGATGGCACATCAATGCGAGCTGTGGCAAGAAACTTTGCTGTGTCTGTCAGTATAGTGTCCAGAGCATGGGGGCGCTACCAGGAGACAGGCCAGTACATCAGGAGACGTGGTGGAGGCTGTAGGAGGGCAACAACCCAGCATCAGGGCCGCTACCTCCGCCTTTGTGCAAGGAAGGACAGGAGGAGCCCTGCCAGAGCCCTGCAAAATGACCTCCAGAGGGCCACAAATGTGCATGTGGCTGCTCAAACGGTCAGAAACAGACTCCATGAGGGTGGTATGAGGGCCCGACGTCCACAGGTGGGGGTTGTGTTTACAGCCCAACACTGTGCAGGACGTTTGGCATTTGCCAGAGAACACCAAGATTAGCAAATTCGCCACTGGTGCCCTGTGCTTTTCACAGATGAAAGCAGGTTCACACTGAGCACATGTGACAGACGTGACAAGGTCTGGAAACGCCATGGAGAACATTCTGCTCCCTGCAACATCCTCCAGCATGACCAGTTTGGCAGTGGGTCAGTGATGGTGTGGGGTGTCATTTATTTAGGGGGCTGCACAGTCCTCTGTGTGCTCGCCAGAGGAAGCCTGACTGCCATTAGGTACCGAGTTGAGATCCTCAGACCCCTTGTGCTGGTGCGGTTGGCCTTGGGTTCCTCCTAATGCAAGACAATGCTAGACCTCATGTGACTGGAGTGTGTCAGTAGTTCCTGCAAGATGAAGGCATTGATGCTATGGACTGGCCTGCCCGTTCCCCAGACCTGAATCCAATTGAGCAGAATTGGGACATCATGTCTCACTCTATCCACCAATGCCACGTCGCACCACAGACTGTCCAGGAGTTGGGGGATGTTTTAGTCCAAATGTGGGAGGAGATCCCTCAGGAGACCATCAGCCACCTCATCAGGAGCATGCCCAGGCATTGTAGGGAGGTCATACAGGCACTTGGAGGCCACACACACTACTGAGCCTCATTTTGACTTGTTTTATGGACATTACATCAAAGTTGGATCAGCCTGTAGTGTTTTTTTCCACTTTAATTTTGAGTGTAACTCCAAATCCAGACTTCCATGGGTTGCTAAATTTGATTTCCATTGAGAATTTTTGTGTGATTTTGTTGTCAGCACATTCAACTATGTAATGAACAAAGCATTTAATAAGAATATTTCACTCATTCAGATCTAGGATGTCTTATTTTTGTGTTCCCTTTATTTTTTTTGAGCAGTGTATATCTTCTATAGAAAAGAATGCAGTGGAAAACATTTGAATCAAGCATCTGGGCAGCACAGGTTCTATATTCTTAATACAAACTTGATTAAAACAAGAAGAACTTTTAGTTTCACACCTGAAAATTATCATTGTCTAAGCACCAGTAGATGGGAGTCAACTGGAAGTTTCCTAAACACCATAGAATCAAGGATGCTTCCAACCCATATGCCTAAAAGGGTACTTGGATATTCACATTTAGCCAGTTACGTAAAGTCCAATAACAAGATACTAATATAATTTGCTATTATTTTACGGTGAAGAAAAAATTCTTCAGACATTCACATTTTAAGCTATCAAACAATGGCAGCCAAGAGAAGGCAAAGGAAGAGCACGTCACAAGGCTTTGAATGGTTCTGGGAGAAGAAGTTGCACGTGCTTTATTTCTCTTGAAATAAGATATGATAAAACAGACACACATTCAAATAAACTTTTGAGCGATCTTAAAAAGTTAGGCAAAATTGGCCTGGGTTAAAATTTAGATGGTGGATTGTTGAAAAATACTAGATCTATAACAGAAAGATAGATCATGAACTGGTGTGACTTCAAGATTTCACCGGTATCCTGTCCTCTTTTGTTGCTTTCCATTTGAAATACGTTTCACAAAATAACCTCTGAGTCAGAAGTAGATTTGCAGCAAATGCAAAATACTTCATTTATAAATAAGCTGATTGTCTAGATCAGCCCCTCCCCCCCCAACCTTTTGGGCACCAGGGACCAATTCCACGGAGAGGCTTTTCCATGAATCAGAAGGGGCAGGGTTTAGCATGCTGCCTACATGCCGTGGATGGGGCTTTGCTTGTTGGCAGGGCCCGGTTTCTGGCAAGCTGTGGCCCAATGTACTCCATGGCCTGGGGGTTGGGAATCCTTGATCTAGATCAGGGGTGTCAAACTCATAGCCACGGGCTGGATACGTCACGTGCTGGCCCCACCCCGCACTGGTTTAGTGAAGGGGAAAAAGGTTCCCATATGTCACGTGACTTCATGAGTTTAATACCCCTGGACTAGATGCTGTTTCTCTAGAGATAAGGTTTTTTCCAGTCCTGTAAAGATCCACGTAATCTCTGTATACATATGCTTTTCAGTTTTGTCAACTTTGTCTAAGTTTGTGATTTTTCTAAGTAAGTGATTTTTTTTCCCCATACAATTTACTATCAGTGTTGACCAATTCCAAAACTTGGTGTTTTCAGTGACTCCTCTGCCTTTTCAAATCCAGTTATTGCAGCAAATGCTACAGATCTGTACCTGGTGTAGCTGTGTGGACTGGTGCAGAGCTAGACATTCTCCACTGTATGGACTGAAATGCAATGCTTCAGCTTCATTTTCACTCGCATTACCTTAAAAAGCAGATAACAGCAAAACTGTTGTTATTCAGATATTTAGAATTTTATATTTTACTTGTTAAGAATTAAATTAAAATACTTGCTAGTTCAGCAAAAGCTATACTGAATCACGAGTAAGACCCCCTGGCAGTCTATGTACTAGTAATAGATTGAGCTTCTATCTCCAACTTTTATTCAGTTTGGGTAATTTGTTACTGTTTTTTTATCAAGGAAGCATGTTGTACAATTCTGATTTTTCTCTTGTAGTTGGATTCAAATCAACAGAACTACTTTGCCAATATGCCTCACTCAGTAGTATTTAAACTCAGTAAGAATGGCCCATAATACGGAGTTCTCCAGATTTCTGAAAGATAAGGGAAGGACTGTGAGGGGTGGCTGGGGGAATCCCAAGGAAAGGAAGCAAAGCATGGGGCAGGGGTGGGATTCAATTTTTTTAACAACCGGTTCTGTTGGTGTGGCTTAGTTGGTGGGTGTGGCTTGGTGGTCATGTGACTGGCTAGGTGTGGCCAACTCAACATCACTCACATCGAGGCACGCATCTCCTCTCCTGGCCTCTCATGACTGTGGAGATGCTGCAACAGTCGTAAGTGTGAAAAACAGTCATAAGTCACTTTTTTCAGTGCCATTGTAAGTTTGAATGGTCACTCCACACAAGCAAAGTACCAGCAAAGGAGAGGAAAAAAACTCCAGAGACGTTCCAGAGACAGGAAGTCTAGTCCTGCCAAGAATGTAATAAGGGTTATCAGAGAGGCAGTTTCTGTAAGCAACCCCAGAATGTTTCCTTCCTTCCTTCCTTACAGGATTAGGCCAGTAATTTCTTCTAACAACTGGTTCTCTGAACAGCTTAGAATGTTAACAACCGGTTCTAGCGAATAGGTGCGAATTGGTAGAATCCCACCCCTGGCAGGGGGTATCTCAGGGTGTGGGGGAGGCCGTGAGCAAACATTCCTGAGGCACCCATGCACACTTAACAACCCCTGCATTAATCCCTACATAGTTTAACCTGGCATTGGGGCGATCCAGGATCTTTCACTTAATGAGTTTCAATTAACTTCCTCCTTACAGTCGAAATGGGTAGGCTTCAATTACTGTTGTAAGTCGAGGATTATCTTTATGGATATACACCATTTGTTTTTAAATGATATCCTTTCAAAACTTCAGACTTTTAACTTTTCTCATTATTTCCTTTACATAGGAAATTGCATCCCTCTCGATCTCTAAGCTAAAAATATAATACAAGAACTCTTACTTGTACCAGAAGAGGGGTTAGCTGGTGATTCAGTCTTTGGATTCAGGGGGATGATTTTGTATATGCGAAAGTCAGGTTCATTTGACACGAGTTTTTCAAATCTCTTTGTACTGTTCATGGCACAGCGGAAGTTGAGTTTACATTTACTAGGAGTTGATAAATCTTCATTATATTTCTCAGTATACATAGCCCATGCCTTTTCATATGAAAACAAAAAATAACGAGATTGAAATGTAAACACAAAAGATACCTCTCCATTCAATAAAAAGTTAGATCCCACCTTGTCCAATTCCTGATCCAATTAATTAGGAATAGGGTAATCAGAATCTAATAAAAAAAGCAAATATGAGACTTGATAAAAGGTAAAGGTGTACTGAACAGGCAACTAGAGATATTTCATTGTGTAGTTTTTCATGTATAGCTGCTCCCAATTTTATGCTCTTTCTAATGTGTTAGAGCTAAGTTCTAAAAAATGCAAGTATACAACATCTGAAGAATGCCACATTTGGGAAGAGTAGTCTTATTACCTTTGCTAGTTTAAAAGTTTAAAAAGATACATTAGAATTGTTTTAGTTATAAAGATACACTTTCTTAAGAAACATTTAGAGTTTTAAAATAAATATAAGAGTTTCCCTTCTACGTTTAAAGAATTTGAAAGTGTATGATGATTTTTGTTAATACAGATGATTATAGTTTAAAAAGATAAGTGTAAACAGAAATATATATCAATTCTTATAACAGGGGAAATGGATTTGGTTTAGATCACTTGAGACTTGCAAGAAGAGATTGGACTGCCATTTGTCAGAAATGGTGTAGGGTCTCCTGCTTGGGCAGAGGGTTGGACTAGATGACCTATAAGGTCCCTTCCAACTCTGATTATCTGTTATCTGGTAATGTAAACTGTTTTAAACAAGGATATTTTATTTGGGTTATTTTTATTGGGCTATTGCTTCTAGTTTTTATGTTTGAAATAGAAAAAAACTGAAATTTAGAATTTGGTTTGAAAATTTAATAACCGTAGTTATAGAACTGGCTTGTAATAATTATAAGTAATGTAAAAAGTTGAGGTCTTAAGTGTATTAATATTTTACTGTGTTGAAAAGAAATGGAAACCAGAATCTTTTTTCTCTTATTTTTTTATCCTGCACTCCCTCTTTTTTAATCTTTATTTGCATTGTATTTTATAACAGAACTTAATAAAACTTTATTTAAATAAAAGTAATCATATACACTGACAGAGGTACCTACTACACAGAATGGGAGAAAAGTTTCCGCTGATGCCAATAAGAACTCTCCATCCATTATAAATATCAGGTGTTTGCTTATGGGCAGTTTCTGAATACTACAATGAGAACAAAGATTAAAATACCTTTTTTATTCAGGGATGGTTTTCATTAAACTATCACATATTACTAGTCCTACCCTTTGTCCTTTATCATAAATAAAAAGGAAGAACTATACAGAAACAATGGAAAGTTTGGAAGAGCAACCTACAATGGAAGTGTCACTTTAGGATCCCCTATAACATTTTAAGATTGAGTAATAAAAAGCTCCCTTTTTATTCCGGCTTCCAATAGAAATTGTCCTTAATTTCCAGGCCAGGTTTCTCACAAAAAACCCTTTGGAATCCATAACATTATCTACATGCACCTAGAAGTTTTTAAAGTACAATAGAACCTCAGGTAACAACTGTAATACGTTCTGAGAATTCTGCCGTCACCTGATTTGGCTGTCACCAGAAGCACATCCGTGTAAAAAAAGTGCGGTGTGAAAGGGGAAATAGCCGCGGAAGAGCAAATTGCTGTGGTTGGTCACCACACAAGCACCCACTGAGACCAGAGGTAAAAACTTTGGTCGTCACCCAATTTGATCACGAACGCTCCCATTCGTGACCAGAGGTTCTACTGTAATCTGTCATGTAAATGGAACCAGGAGTTGCTACCCATACTAGGGATATTTGAGTAAAATGGAGTCTTCAAGTTTTCAGAAAAATTGCTGTTAGCTTCTTTCAGCATCAATGAGTAGACCTAATCTGTGAAAGCTTACATCATGATCTATTTAAAATATTAGAAGCTGGCAATGGTTGCAGAAGATAATTCACCATTTGGCAGAGCAAACACATACATATAATCATTTGTGCAGAACATGTTCATACCTTGAAAATCTCATAATCATCTGCCACAAGATTCTTGTTTGACTGATGCTTCCAACGGATACGAAATGTTGTGTGGTTCTCATCTGTCCAGTGCAACAAATCCTTGTATCTTCCACTGTTGATCTGCTCAATCAACCAGTCAAAAAACCCAACTTTTTTAGGATTCCTGAGTGAACAAATAGAAGAACTTTACTCCTTGAAAATTATAGCCCAGACTCACAAGAAAAATGACTGTAAGTCCACATGCAGGGTGATCTCAAAAAATCTCATTGTAGACTTCAGGCAAAACAATAAAACCTCTAATTAAGAAAAAGTGGTGGAGTTTTCATAATAAGAGTTTTCAAATAAAGAAGCCAGAATCAAATCTTTTTTCCCTGAACTTTACAAAAATGCATTTTTTTTCATGATATAGCCTGACTGGGTCATTCCTTTCCATTTTGGGTGAGTCATAATATACAGCAGGGGTGTCAAACTACCAGCCCAAGGGGTGGATGTGTCACCTGCTAAAATGCCCCCCTCCCCAGTTTAGCGAAGGGGAAACAAGTCCCGATATGGCATGTGACACCATCATGATGACACAAGTTTGATACTCCTGTTATACAGTATAGCAACCTTGTCTAACTTAGTACTTTTTCTCCCTCAAACCAAGCTTAACATGTGATGATGCAACAGACAACATTCATTCTTCTCTTGGTAACAGTACAAATATGGTCTTGTCACAACTCTGGAATGTTTTTCAACTTCCTTATCTAGTCTGGACTTTCCTCATGTTTTCCCATTCACATAGAGTACTAAACAGGCCTACTTTTGTTAAGCTTTTTCAGGATCAGCTGAGTTCTGCTACCTTCACTTGATCCTTAATCCAAGGTTGAAAAATGTCAACAGACAAACATGGCAGGCAACAGCTGTTAGATGTGCTTAATTTGAAGTTGTATTTGAACTTGTTTACCTTGTGGATTTTAATTTGCCTATTCTGGAACATTTAGCTATTGCTTGACTGCAGTAAGCGAGTAAATTTGCAGACAAAAAAAGAATAAATCATTAATTTGACACAATAGAGTTATGCAATTGTGAGAGGGATGTTCACCGAGCAACTGTCAACAATTAGGAAGAAACTGTGGTTTTTTTCCTGAGCTAGTCTGGCTGATATATCTCTCCTTAGGATAGCAGAGTATTTGATTTAAGGGAGTGTTGACAGTATTGTACCTATTGTGTATAATCACTTTCTCCCTTCAAAGCCAAATAGCTATAGAGCTACAGTACATACTCACACAAATAAATCAGATTTAGATAGATGGAAAAAAAATTATGAGTAACTCCTCCAAAAATAACACTGGCAGTAACTCAGAGTATTCCTAATGATTAATAAGTAACTTATACTACACTACGGTATTACATCAGCGCAGAATTATGGCTGCCTTTACAGTATAATGCTCATTGTTTAGTTCTCTTTTTGATCTGAAACCCAACATTTCCAGCTGCTACATAGAAGCACAAGGTGCTGTATGAAGGTTGTAGGGAGACAAGTTACTTACAATTATACAGTCTTCCCTAATTTAATGTCATTACTAGATTACAACATCCACTAACCACCTGACAGGAAAGTACGGTAATACCATTAAAGTCAGTGGGAGCTCTAATCTAAGATACATGGTAAGTACTGGGTTAGCCAAGGTTGAAATAGTGTGAATATTATGACTCTCCAATTCACCTAAAATAGAACAGACACAACCAACTGTATCTGTAGGAGGAAGGCAAAATATTAAATATACATCCCAGCATAAGTGATGTGACTTGCAACCAACCCAGGAGTATAAATGCAAAATGTCAGGGTGTGGTAGATGTTATGCTGAAATATTAAGCTGGCTCACAAGCTATGGTATATTGTGTTTATTTCTGCCAGCATGGAATTGTAAAAACTATTATTTTGTTTTTTGTTATTTTATTTATAAGACTTGGTGTGCAAAATTGGAATTCTAAGCAGATTTACAGGGAAGAAAATGCTATTGAATTTACTTCCAAATGCTTGAATAAAGAAATCCCAATCTCTTCTTGCTTTGCTGCTTTTTCCCCTCCCTCTCAATGTAATTTAGGTCAAAAGCTCTTATTTGCAGAAAAGAGAAGTGCTTGGCTTCATTGACAGATTTATCATACCATTCACTAGCTGAAAAGCAGTGTATGAATAAAAGTAAGGATACACAAGCCTACTTATGTATCCTTACATATATTTTTATTGTTGTTTTATAATTCTACCTCAGGACCACTCACCCTTTATTTGCTGATGTTGCCATTGTGTAGCTGTCAGGTGAAATATGAAAGAATTTTCTATTTCTTACACCAAGTAACTTACGGATTAATGGAAGAACCCTCCAAGGAGAACCTGTTCCAAAACAACCAGATGGTGTAACCCATGTTAATTACAGGTTTATGAAGTTTTATTACATGTCTTCATAGCCAAGTAGGCTTCAAATTCAGCTCCCATATCACATTCTAAATGTATTCTGGGCAGTTTTAGAAACGCAGTAGTCAATCATTTCAAACCAGAATTCAGCAATAAATGTTTGTCACACTATCATGGTAGCCCATTCAAAATACGTCAACAAAAACTGCAATATCAATCAATTAATTAGCAATAATTAATAATTAAGCAATAAGAAATACCAAGAAGAGATTGACATGTTTAGCTGTAAAAGCAGGATGCTTTTGGGCTTTCCCCAGAGAAAGATTGTCTGTGGGTTTACATCCCTCTAATCTCATGTAGGTAGAGTACTCTAAGCATTCTCCCCATTGGTGCACATGTATGTGAAATAAATTGTCATGAGAGCGCTCCTGATACTGCTGTATAACCCTCCTGTGGTGGCTTTGTGTTTTTATTGAGCCTTGATGGTTTTATTGGCTTTTGATGAATTTCTGTTTTCATTTTGTTCACTGCCCACAGTGCCCAGAATGAGATACGATAGCCATAGTTACTGGATAGATAAATAAAACCAGGCATACATCATGCTGTAATAGTTAACTCACCTTATCACTATGGCAGGTTGAATTCATTCAGTTATCACATTCCTCCCAGAAAGTGCTCTATCACAATTTCAACAAGTATACCATAGCTTGGGCCACACTCCCTAAAGAAGGCATTGACTCCATATGGAATGGGGAAATTAAACTCGCTGTCCTTGCCAGTAGTGGTGACAATTCCTAGAAGGTGTCTGCCTTCTCCAACCATTCAGCCATTTTGAATCCCCAATTTCCAGATTTCTGAGCCAGCCTATATAGCAATAACACTTAGACTTTTATACTGCTTTATAGTGCTTTACGTCCCTCTCTAAGCAGTTTACAGAGTCAGCATATTGCCCCCAACAATCTGGGTCCTCATTTTACCCTCCTCGGATGAGAGGCTGTCAACCATAAGCCTGGTGAGATTCGATCTGCCAAATTGCAGGCAGCTGGCTGTCAGCAGAAGTAGCCTGCAGTACTGTACTCTAATCACTGAGCCACTGAGGCTCTTATCATGAAACATAGTTTTCAAATGATAGGTACTAAGTCGGAAAGTTTCAAAGAGGGAGCAAAAGTCAAGTTATGGGGTTTCCAAATTAGATTGATTTAAATTGGATTTGGCATCAGATAAGGGTCCAACACTATTGATCAGATCTATGCAGTTTTCATCTACCATATTTCATCCTTTAAACCTCAAATGATTGTGATCTCTGAGCCCAAATATTCCCACCCCACACAATGTATACATGGTTCAAGTGCTTTTCAAAACCTGAGATATTTTGCTGTACTTAAGGGCGCATCAGCCAAAACACGTGTCCCTTTAGTTGAATAGATCTGCCTGACCACCAAAATAATCGCTTTTGGGTGTTCTCTTTCAGATTTTTAGAGGGTGAGGATAGTAGGTGATAAAAATTCAAACAACTCATTTTGTGTAGTACTCTTGCTTGTAACTTACTTTGATGACATAGTAATATGTTGTAAAGATTTTTTGCTAAAAAAAACTGCCTTTTAAATTGTGAAGTGTTAATTAGGACAATTTCACACTATTTTTAGATTTTGACTGTTTTGACTATATTGCAAGTTTGATTTTCTCAAACTGAAAGTTGATCTCGAAGGAACCCCAGGAGGGAAGACTATAAATATTTAAAGCAATGAATGAACAAAACTTGCCTCAAATAGATAAACATTCCTGTTTGGTATGATAGAAGCCCATAGTGAAAAGATGTTGTTAGTTTTCTATGCAACAGATCCACAAGAGCTATTAATAAAAAGATTTTGCAACTCCTCACAATATTTCTAAATCATTACCCACACCTACTTTATCATTTTACTGTATTCCACAACAAATCTGTGCACCAATGTTCAGCTGGTTATATTGTGTACTTGAAGATAACAGGTCTTTTGTGCTAAAACAGCTGTGTGGCACGCTTAAGGGCTGTCACAGTCAGTTAAGGAAGCTTCACCATCAGTTATGATATACAAGGGGTACATTTTGAAAAACCTTAATTGTGTTACAGAAAATCTGAAAGAAATTCCAGAAGCCTTTTGAAGAATAACAATCCTGCTTCACCTGCCACCTCTTCTACCCCAGATCAGAGCTGTTGTTAGTATCAATCACCTGTAACTTGGTGGGGATCAAAAAGCTAAGCTGACCAGGAGGTAGGCAGAGGTTTGTGCTGTGTACCCCACGCAGAGTTGGTCAGCAGCTAGTTGGGCTCCTTTGAATTTAGCCATACAAAATACTTGTATAAGGTTGGGAACAGGTTTTGCAGCTGCAGGTCTACCAATCTGTCACAATTTGCTTATTCCTCTCTCCCTTCCTATGCTATTCTCTGCTAAGATGTGGATTACCCTAGATCTGGTGATATTTAGGGGAAGGGGAGAAAAATAAAACTAGGAATCCACCAATCTTTTTTTTTTGTCAATCTGTGCTACACTTGTTCAAACAGTGAATGCAGACATCATCTCCAACATATAATGGTGCCAAAGCCAGGAGACTGTGAGTCCTAGTCCAGCCCTGGACATACAAAACCGGCTGGGTGACTGTGGGCCAGTCACATCCTCCCTCAGCCCAACTCACTATACAGAGTCATTGTTATAGGGAAAATAGCTATAATTCATAACATCTGTTGCATGATGTAATCATATTTCATCATCTCCCTCTTCCCAACATCCAAAACCACAGAAAGGGATCAAAGGCTGACAATGAAAGCAGGAAATTTTACCGTGTGCTCTCCTACCTAGACCACCTTGTGCTCTGTTGGATTACCGTTTCAAAGGTATTTCCTTACCTAAATAGAGAAACAGAATGATTACTGGCAGGCAAAAGAACAGTGAGAGCAGGAGTAACTTCCTCACTGATTTTCCTTGTAAAGAAGCTGGCAGAGAGCACTGGAAATGACAATCACATCACAGCTGACTGCAACAAGCCATGAAGTGGCCACACAACTGCCAAATTTGAACCGCACAGTAGTAATAGATCCTGGATTTTGGATGCATTCTGTAAGTTAGCCACCTGAAATTTGTCCATTCAAAAACTGTTGCCATATGATGCACCCTTTCAGTGCATCATATGACAACGACTGAAACAACCAGTTGAAGGTTACAAACAACCAGACACTCCCTTCTGCGAGTTAAAGCCACTGCAATGAAAAAGGACAAATCCATTACCTTTTTTTTTTCACCAGCGAAGAGCTCCGACGGCGCCACAGAGAAGAATGCGAAAACCACCACACATCTCTTGCCCTCGGCACAATGCTTATATTCCAAATCGGAGGGCAATTTCATTGGCCGATGACAGCCAATCAGCGAGAACCACCTTTCGAACGGGCACTCTCCTGGCGCGCGGGCGGGGGAGCAATGCCTTTCGCTCCTCTCCAAGGGCTGCCAAGAGGCCGGGCTGCCTTTGGCTCTGGTCCCTGCCGTTCCTCTAAACCACGTGACTTTCGCGAAAGTATTAAGTTTCCTTTCCCATCTGCGCGGTCTCGCCCAGTCGAGGGCGATCACACTAAAATGCCCCGGCTTTCCAAGAAGCTAACCTTTCATTCGCCAGCTGGGTTTCCTCTGGAAAAGAAGTATATACAAGAAAGCGAAACTGCAGTTAGAATTGCTTTTTTGAAACAAATGTGCATAAGGAGAGAAAGTTGGAGGCTCTCCAGGTGTTCGACCTTCCCCAAATGAGTGCCCTGCAACCGTGTTAGATAACAGTCTTTCCACCTACAACAGTTCCGTTTAGTGACCGTTCAAAATGAGGACAGGCCGTTTTTCACAATTATATCCCATACAGCAGGGGTCTCCAACTTGGCAACTTTAAGACTTGTGGACTTCAATTCCCAGAATTCCTCAATTCCCAGAATTCCAGCAAAGCTGGCTGAGGAATTCTGGGAGTTGAAGTCCACAAGTCTTAAAGTTGCCACGGTTTCAGACGCTTGACAACTGGTTCATCTTTAGGATGGTTGCAGTATCTTGGGATCACATGATTCCCTTTTTGAGACTGACAAGCAAAGCCAATGGGGAAGCTTGATTCACTTAACCTTGTTCCCAACCACTGCAGTGATTCACCTATCACTCATGGTAAGAATGGTTGTAAAATGGGGCAAAGCTCACTTAACCAACATGCCTACCGTCCCTGTCCTATTGTTTCTTTTATATATATATATATATATTTTTCTTACATGTATCCATGTATTCATAGCTATGTTTTTACTTATGCCTATTATCTTGTAAGCAATTGACAAAAATAAATAAATAAAAAATAAATAAATTAACAAATGTCTTGCTTAACAACAGAAATTTTGAGCTCAATTGTCATAAGTCGACAGTACAACTTCTATCGTATTGAGCCAAGAGGTCCACAGAGTGATACAAACCATGTCAGGGCAATCAAGATCTGTAGAAAACTGCAATGCACACGAATTTAATGCGGGAAGGATTTCAAATTTAGTCGAGTTCATTACTGAATAGGGCAAGGTTTGACACGTTAGAGATTTGTTCATTTGAAAAATGTATAGACTCTAAATAAAAATGAATCAAATCCATTTCAGCATGCATTTCTTCTTTAGGATAATTTACTCCATCATGCTAGCTTTCTGTAATCAGATGAAGGCTTCTCTGCAGAACAATGGGGGGGGGGCATAAAAAAAAGCTTTAAGAGGGCAATTGAGACCATGCAATCAAATCCTCATCCCACTTGTGTTAATATCATACACATGTATAAAGGTATGAAGCTTTGATTGCATGGTTGAAACCTCCATTTTGATTTTTTTTGAATAGCCCAACTTGCAGGTGCTACTTTTTCAGCACTTCTTATTTTAAATGCTCCTGTTCTTTGCTCATGCTGATGTAACTCTAAACTGGGTTAAGAACATTCTGTCAAGACAGTTCAGCAACAACTTACAAGGGATTCAGTATATATTTAAATATATACCTTTGTATATGTAGATGTGTGCATGTTCAGGTGTGCATTGCATACATACTTCTAAAATATACAAAAACATATAAAGTTATGTGGAATTAATATCAAATGCACATACATGGTGGCAAAATAGCCAGCTTTAAATTATTTCCTAATGATTTATTAATGTATTTCTTAATGTGTTTCTTTCCAATATCTTTTAAGCCTATGTTTTGTTATAGGTCTCTAACAGCACCATTGCTGCAACTTTTGCCAAATAAATAAAAGCTTGCTGGTTTGAAAGCCAGCAGAAGGACTTCTTAATTGCTATTTTTTTCTTAAGTCCCTACTTTTCTTTGTGCTTGTGCAGTGAGTCGTTTTATTGTAAAATCAGGTGATTGGAAAAACTAAACACACAGAGAGAATATATTTTTGCCACACCTTAAATTGGCAACCTTCTATTTGCAAGACAATTATACCAATTGTGCTATTACAATATACATCGTTTTAAACAAGAGTATTTGATTATATGAATACAGTTGAGGATGAAGAACAGAGACATTCATGGAATGTCTATAGCAGGGGTCCTCAAACTTCTGAAAGTTTAAGTCCACAAGTCTTAAAGTTGCCAAGTTTGGAGACTTCTGGTCTATAGTGATACCGTATTTGTTACTGAAGATGGAATTAAATCATTTAATTTGTTAACAGCAGATGCAGGATTGCTTGGATAATTTTAAACCAAAGCTTAAATAAAATCATCAAGGATCTTGCAGTAGCAGCCACTAGTTTTAACAGCTGGATGCTATCTGAAAAGGCACCAGTTTCAACTGATGTTCTCAAATGCAGCTAGTCAGCCGTTATAGGCTCTTCCACACTTGCCCCTAACCACAGCACAGAGACATCCACCAGAGCTGGGTGTCAAAATCAGCAAGATGATGGACCTCTGTTACACTGCAAGCCCAACTTCTTTTATACATGTGCATACACATACAAAGACACATTGTTTGCACCATGATACTGCTCTGCTACTTTGGTAGTTTTGATCCTCCTGTAGATGCCTTTACTATGGCATGAAGAGTCTCTGGGAACCATGTCTTGCTTTAATCCTCATGGCAATTGTCTTCATTTCAATCCCAGCCCCAACGGGAGTAATCTAAAATCATCAGCCAATCAGAACACAGGTTTACAAGAATGCAAATACATATACAGAACACTTAATTCTAAAGGTGCTTTTTCAAGAGGCAACGGGACTTTCTGTTTTTTTCTTTGAAGATGTTTCGCTTCTCATCCAAGAAGCTGCCTCACCTTGTCTTCAAAGAAAAATCAGAAAGTCTAGTTGCCTCTTGAAAAAGCATTTTTGGGACAATCCTAACCTGGATGACTGAGAGTCTCCATAGACATCCTTAGTTCTAGTTTTAAAGAAATCTGTTTCCTCTTCTGACACAATTTTTGTTATGGACATTATTGGGCAACCATGGTACACTCAACCATGGGTGTATTGTGCAAATTAAAATTAAAATGATAGTACAAGCATAGATGTGACCCAGCAAACGTAATTGACTTCTTAAACAGATTAAACTGCCAAGTCTGTGTATATAAAGATGTGATCCTTAGTTGGCATATTTCAGAAAGGTTTTGCTTTATGTATAACCTCTGTTTCTAACGCACTTAAACAGTCCTTTTCCCCATCCACAGGCCTGCTGACCATTCTCTCAGTGCAAGAGGTATTTCATTTGCTTGAGCTCCCCTGAAGTTGCACAAACACTTGCCACAAAGAGACCCCTGAACCAGATGTTGCTGTGTGTCTCTAACCTGACTCACTTCACTTCCTCCTTACTCTGAAAGGAAAGAAGGGGGTGGTGGTAGTGGGAAACTCCTATTGTTTTTATACCAAACTTGAGACGTCACGTGATGTATCAGGACTTTTCCCCCCTTTGCTAAAGGGGGGGGGGCAGCACGTGGACGCATCCTGCCCGCAGGGCTGCAAGTTTGACACCCCTGTTATACCATAATGTTGGGCTATGTGTGGTGTGGAATTGAGATCAAATCCTGTGTTTCAGGAGACTCTCATCTGATTCTTTAGGCTGATTTTGTTTCCTTCCTTCTGACATTCCAAAAAAGTTTTTAGTGCAACTGTTAACAAGATGGAGTTTTGAAATTTGCCAGTGGTGTCCTTTTATTGTCTTTAGACCCATCCGCAGTTGAGGGAAAGGGGAGATTCCCACAGCCTCCATTTTGCAGTTGTTCTTTTGTGGAAGAGAGTCCATTCCATCAGGTAAATAGTAGGTGAAAATTTATGGACTAACTTTATCACAGTAGATTTTAAGCTGCCACGAGACTATAATTTTTACAGGTAGTCCTCAACTTATGACCACAACTGAGCCCCAAATTTGTGTTGCTCAGTGAGACATTTGTTGAATTTTGCTCCATTTTACAACTTTTTTTTTGCCACGGTTGTTAAGTCAATCACTGCAGTTGTTTTTAGTTAGTAACACTGTTGTTAAGTGAACCTGGCTTCCCCATTGTCTTTGCTTGTCAGGAGGTTGCAAAAGGTGATCACATGATCTGGAAGATTGCAACCGTCATAAATATGAATCAGTTGCCAAGTGTCTGAATTTTGATCACATGACCCTGGGGATGCTGCAATGGTTGTGTGAAAAATGGTCATACATCACTTTTTTCAGTGCTATTGTAACTTTGAATGCATTGCAGAAAACTAACTTGCATAAATAACTTCCTAAACCTTTAAACATGCTGGTTTTGCATATCACAAAAATACCATTTTCTTTATCTGCATCAGGTATTCCTTGCCTTCATCTGCATTGAGTATTTATTGCCTTTATTCTTATCAAAGTACAATTCTATTCCCCCCACCCAGTTTTTTTGCAGAAAAGTCCTTTACTATCTGAAGGAAGTACTGCTAATTTTTTGTTGATTCTGTTTCTGCAATTTGGTTGGGTTGGTAATCTATTAAATTATAGCTGGTATGTTGAAATCCAGCACTAAAACATTCATCAAGGGTTACCAATGACAGTGGCTAGGTTAACAAATCCTGTTAAGCTAATGAAAAAGCAACAATGGGTTTTCATCAGCAGACCAAATTATGACTTAAAGCTTCCATTTATTACAGGCGCGGAAAATCTCCACCTATTTTATTTCTGCATAATAAGTAACTGTTAAGTCACTGCAGCAAGAGCGTTTTTTAAAAGCATTTGATCATTCTTATGTTCAAAGCAATTTATTCTGTGATTTGGAGGAGTTCTGATTTTACATAAATGGGACTATCCATCCCTCAGCTGTATTGGCTTCACTCTTTCCTTTCTGTGGTTAGTGGTCAGATCAGATGATAGTCTGACAATTTTGAAAAGTTCAGCAATAACCACCCACACTAAGTTTCTTATTCATAGAGTTGCTCTGTCTCTAACTTGTTTGAAGAAATTAAGCAGTGCCATTGAAGATGCAGAAACGAGATGCAAAAAACTAGCTGTGGATGACCCCAAGTAACTCGATGAATGAAATTGTGGATCTTTTTTATCAGTGGTGGGATTCAATTTTTTTTTTTACTACCGGTTCTGTGGGCATGGCTTGGTGGGCGTGGCAGGAGAAGGTACTGTAAAATCTCCAGTCAGAGGTGGTATTTGCCGGTTCTCCGAACTACTCAAAATTTCTGCTACTGGTTCTCCAGAACTGGTCAGAACCTGCTTTTTATGTGTGAAGAAGTTCAGAGTTTATTTTGAAAAGTATTCAATTTCTTATTGTTTAGCAGACAAATATGTCTTTCTCAGGTTTGCTCCTTTTTTAAAAGAGTCGCAAATATGTCAGACTTTTACAAATGTGGTTACCTTCAAAATAAAGAAATGGAATTACGTTGTATGATTATGGTGCTCCTTACACTTTAATGACAGATGTTATTTCGAGCTCTCAAAATGCTTCTGCAGTATTTGCACTCTCTGGTTAAAGTAAGGAAAATTAATTCCAGTTCACATAACTCAGTAAAATACATGCCTGTTCCCAAGCACCTGAATTTTGGTCATGTGACAATGGGGGTGCGATGGTCATAAGTGCAGGGACTAGTCATAAGTTATTTTTTTCAGTGTCATTGTAACTTCAAATGGTTGCTAAATGAGGACTACAGGTAGTCCTCGTGTTATGACCACAATTGAGCCCCAAAATTATTTTGCTATGTGAAACATTTTACAACTTTTCTTGCCACAGTTGTTAAGTGAATCATTGCATTTGTTAGTAACACAGTTGTTAAGTGAATCTGACTTCCCTATTGACTTCGCTTGTCAGAAGGTCACAAGAGGTGATCATGTGAACCCAGGGCACTGCAAACATCATACATGTGAACCAGTTGCCAAGCATCTGAATGTTGATCACATGATCATGGGAATGCTAAAAAAGTCATAAGTATGAAAAATGGTCATAATTTCGTAATTTTTTATTTTATTTTTTAACAACAAACATAAACAAACACAAAAACACAAAACACCAAATAAAATCTTCTTTCCATTGTACAGTGTGTCAGTTGGTACATATCTTTTGTGCACAATATCAACAGTCATTCCCTCTTAATTTTATGTTACATTTCATAATGTACAAAGCTACTGTCCACTTAATATCACATTATTATCAAATTATTATTAGACTATGATTACAAATTCACATCATCCTTTTCGAGCAAGTCTCAACTTTTACCAAACCTCATTCCTATTGTCATTCATTTCACAATAACCAATTACAACCTATCATTACATTGTATTATCTTTAGTACTATATTGTATTAATACTATAGTGTATTTTATTTCTCTTTTTTCTTATCTAGCCAGTGATAAAATAAATTCCAAATTTTATAATGCTCTTTTTCTTCTTGCTCTCTCATACTCATTTCTGCACATTCCATTATTTTCTTTACCACCTCCTTATCTATTAGAATTTTTTCTTTACCACCTCCTTTTCTATTGGAATTTTTTCATTTTTTCCAGTTTTGCGCAAATACAATTCTAGCGGCTGTCAAAACATTCATAATCAAATATATCAATTCTCTACTGTATCCTTTAAAAAAAGTCATAATTATGAAAAATGGTCATAAATCCCTTTTTTCAACACTGTTGTAACTTTGAATGGTCACTAAATGGAACTGTTGTGTAAGACAAGGACTATCTGCATCTCTAGATATCTTGCCCCGTGAGGCTATATTGGATTGTGCAAGCACACTTTTATGGCAGAAAAAAAATAGAACGGATAGGTGGCCTAGGATTTGGCCACAGATGCAAGATGATTGTGGTATCACAGATGTTGCAGAAAGGAACCAGAAGCAAACCCAATTTCCTTTTTTGAATTCAGCCTAAAAGGAGGGGAAAAAGAGTTATACAAAGGAGGGAAATTTGTGACTATTGTAACTTCCTTCTTTTTTGACAGAACATGTGAGACCATTAGAACCCCTTCTAAGATATAGAAAAGTCATTTCTGAAAAGTTGCCCCACGCCTCCAATCTAAAAAAAGAAAATCTTGCATGATTTCTCAAATCTGCAAAATACAATGCAGGCAACCTGAAAATGGCCCTAAAAAGCTCTCTTGTCAATGGTGGTGGTGCTATGGTCTGACAATGTTGTAATTGTGAATGCACGAATTAAAAGCCAGGATTTGATCCTCTTGCTTTTACTCTGCAGCCAATCAATGCCGGGGTGGGGTGGTTTTTCTAGAGCAGGACAAAGCTTTGGAAACCATCTGCTAAAGGACTTAGAACAGCTTCACTCAGAAAACCAGTTTTAATTGAAGCTGGAAATCACAGTCAGAGGCTATGTTTGCAAAGGAGAAGGTGAGAGTGATGCCATCTGTTCCTGTACTCAGAACATAGTGAGTGGCCCATAGTACTGATAGGCCAAGCAGAAATGTATATCTGCCTACTGTTTGCAACTGCAGCTTAGTTTTAACTAGCCTTGCCCATCCTATGCTCTTGATGCATTGGGTTATATTTCCAAAGAGTTGAGAATAGTAGGATATGAAGTGTAACACATCTAGGTAGCACCAGTTGGAGAAGGCTGATTAAAACCCATATTAGCCAACTAGTCAATAGCCAATTCTGTCTCTCACATCTAATATCTGCCAGTCTTGTCTGTTGAGAAACACATTGAAAAAAAAAATTAAGCTTGGGTGTAAAACTGGAAAACAAAATGTCACAGACATCTCGGAGCAATTCTATATGTCATTCAGATATAATAGGAAATTGAGGTTGTTTGTAATTTTTGGGAAGTGGTTTGAGGGCTGAAATCTAGGATGTCATTCAGCAAAATGAGCAGAGGGCTCCCAGAATGCATCTGGGCTGGTTCACCTCATGACCATAAAAAAAAAATTCTAATGGGTTTTGTGATCGGACTCAAAGAAATCACAGATTTTTAATGTTTAGAAGAAGGAGAAGGAGAACTTGTGGTGGTCCAGCTTGCCCTCGAGGAAAAGAAACCACAGCTTGCAAAATTCTCCTTTCGTAAAAAGCAGTAATTATTATCTGTCTGTCTGCCTGACTGTCTATCTATGAGATCCTGTTCTTGGTGTGAACCATTTTGACATGGATACATGTGAATTTTGCCTCCATTCCCTTGATGAATTAATAATTTGTTTAAGTTTTGTTATCAAAGGACACAGAATTACAAAAATACTGTACATGGAAGTATTAACTAATTTTCATTGGCTGTTGCGGAACACACTGAAGACATTTTAAATTTGAATGTGGAACTGGAAAATGAAGTATGTTCTACCAGTAGAATGAAACTTATCTGATCAGGAAGTGAAACTTACCTGACATTTGTAACTTTGCCAAATATCTTCTAATAAAAAACCAGGTAGGGTGGTTATTCCTCAGCTCAATAAAAACCTGTGGGGTTTTTTTATTTAAAAAGTTTGAGGCATGCCTATGATATCAAACTCTCTTTCAGAGATGCATCAGAATTTCACCCAAGGCATGGATCAGGATCCTGTAGATTAGAAATATAACTTACATATGCAAGACCTTGCAATTGGAGACTCACGGACAGAGCCTGGATAGATATGTTATTAGCTTAGAAACTCTAATAATTAAGGAAATAACTATTGTAGGATCTTCCAAGTTATAGTTATAGGAGACCTAGAATTCATATCTTCTATCTCTTTCTTTGCTCTTATATGGTGCTGGAAGAAATACCCTTCTGGGTTCAATTCCAAGTGGGGAAAAAGACATTGGATTCATGGAGGCTGTTTGGAAAGATGGTTTAATGGTGGACAGGACCACATGCCTTGGAGCTCTTGGGCAAAGAAAAGGGAAGAGATGCTGAGAGTCCCTGGGTTTTATTATACCCTCTCTGGCTTTGAACTTCCTGTGCCTCAGGAAGAGTATCCTGATTGGTGGCTGTCAGAGGTTATAGCTAGCTTTGTAGGTTGTCTGTGTGCTAAGTTTTGTTAAAACTTGGTGGGTGATGCAATGAAGGGCAATTAAATGGCTCTGCCATTTAGGTAGATCTTTGTTATGTAGAATAGTCTGGCCCAGGCCCTAATGGTCCATTAACAAAGGTGGTGGGGGCTGAGTTTCTGCCTCTTTGAGTTTCTACTTCACTTTTAGGGGAAATATTCTGCCTTTTTAATATGTTCTAAAACATTTCATTTAGACAGGTGGGTTTTAACTTCTAACAATGGCAACATATTTCTTGATCTTGGTTGTTGAAGGGACCTTCAGAGGACATTGATAATGTCCAGTTCTGGTCTCTGACTCCTTCTTTCCAGCCTTGCTAGCCTCAGCCCTGAAAGATGGCCTCATGGGATACTTGTTAGCCATATATGAGGAATGATAATAGAAACACAATGCTTTATATGTTTGCTCAGAATTTTGGCCTTCTGTGTTCTATGGATTTAGGGTAAAAGTAGATGGTCTGTTAACAACAGAATCATACTTATGTTCTTTTTAAAAAGCAGTTTCAGCGGCCTTAACCTAGACAAAAGAGCAATATGAGTTTGACTCTTCCTCCCACCTATTTTCCTAATGAAACTCCACCACTTTTGCCCTGGGAGGAAATACCCGGGGGAGGGGGAGATTTTTGTTCTGTGGAGATCCCAATAGTTGCATAAAAAAGAAACTGAAAGTATAAATATGTTACTATACATACAAAGTACCTTTAATTTTCCCTTATGTCATAAGGGAATACAATATTCATACAATATTCAGATTTTTTCTGCTTTTAAACAGCAGCACACGATTAGGCTTTTCAGCTTTTGTCCCTGTGCCTTTAACAGCCGTTTAAATTAAATGAAGTTGAAGGTGGATTGCTTGTACAGTGATGTTTATAGCGATGAACTGAGTAGTGAATTGCAGCCTTTGTTTCTGGATGTATAGCTTGCATTGCATTTTTGAAAAAATAATTTTACTTCACACATAATGCAAAGAATTAGCTGTCTGGCAAAATTTTTGATCAATTTTATTTTATGCGTTCAAAACAGTCCATGCAGTTTTTGTGATAACATTTTTTTTCAGAAGTGGAAAGCGACATGGCAAAATTATCTGCACTACACCCACCCAGCAATATATTATTGGCTCAAAGCCCTGTCAGGAGCATTAACAGGCTTGGTGTTAAATATACATATCCTTAAAGGCTCAGTATATTTACTTTTTAACTAGGTATGCTATCTCAAGGTTACAAGAATCCAGATGACCACTAGCTGGCAGCAGAATTAAAGTTTTCTGTATTTCTGTACTGCAACCCAATAGAAATTTGGATTTTTACAGTTCAGTTATAGCATACCTATTTTACTGTACATATAGTTTTGTTACCATACATTATGGACAGTTTAAATGATATTAAAGTTGCCAGAGGACCTAAGGAGGACAGATTGCTCTTGTACATTAAATAGACATTTGATGAGCTACAATTACCAGGTGATGCAGATAGATTGAAATCAATATTGTCTGTACTCAGCCAATGGAGAAGAAGATGAGCCCTTGCGTTCTTGCAAGTTATAAAGGATGCAGAAGGATTCCTCTATCCTTTGGAGACAAGGTAAGGATAAAATCAATAGGAAATAGGAAAATGTCAAGAAATAGATTTGGTCCATACATCACGTTAAGCCATGAATGCAGTTTACTTGGTTTCAGCTTATCATGCTATATGAACCACACCACTTTAATTTGTATACTGTGCTATATACTTTAGTGCATAGTGTGAATCCAGCCATTTGTGCTTTAAAGAAGCCACAGTTAAGCAAGCCATAGAATATGAGCTATGACTCCAGTGCTCAAAGGATTATTTAGTTGTTCAATGCATTAAAATGTCCAAAGAGCCCATTTCAGGCATCCAGAGACTTATTGACGTAGGAATAGGCCATAACACTGTTCCAGATGAATGTGAACTTTCTTGTGATCATTTCTAAACAGTTTCTATATTGTTCTGGTTCTTTGTAATATGTTTAATTCTGAATTCTTCTTGGTGGCATCATCTCTTAATTAACCAGTATTTAGTTGCCCATTCTGTGTTAAAAAGAGACCTAACCAATTGCCCCCCATTGTTCTGACCCAAATTTTGTTCCAAGGAAACAAACATGATACGGAAGTAACAGCAAAACCTTTTAATGATTCTTTACAAATTCCGTTCCTTCCTGGTTAAAAGGCTGTTTCAAACTAATTGTCTCTGATAAGAACACTGGATAAAGTTGCCAAGCAATATTTCAAACACGAAGAGTCTCCAAACACAAACTAGGAGAGTCCAAATGTCCACAAGGCTTGAGTGCAAAAACTTCTTTCCTTCCTGCAAAGAACGTTTCTCAGCTGATTTTTATCTCTAAAGGGAGGGGCCGTTACCTTGCAGCCTTACTTCCAAGTCACCCAAGTCACCCATGCTGCTGCGGCTGCTCTTTCCTTCGAGCAGCCCTGCGCGCGCTTGGCACAGGCTCCTTGGGGATCACTGCTGCCAGCCTCCACAATCTCCAAGGCAGCATTCCACTCCCTGATGGTCCTGGCCCCATCTCTGCATCACACGCAGGGCCATCATCTGAGTCCTCGCTCTCTGAGACCTCAGCCATCCGCACCTGCTGCCGGCGAACCACAACACCCATTCAGATCCATAATTGTAGGTGAGCTTGTGTAGATTAGGGTGGGGAAAAGATTGCTGTAAAATAAACTACTGTCATATAATGATTAACAAAAACCAAACGATGGGACCATCCTCAACTTATGACCGACAACTGAGCCCAATTCCTGTTGTTAAGTGAGTTTTGTCCCGTTTTATGATCTTTTTTTGCCACCGTTGTTAAGTGAAGCACTGCAGTGGGTAAGTTAGTAAGATGCCTTTGAAGTGAATCTGGCTTCCCCATTGATTTTGCTTGTCAAAAAGTTTGCAAATTGTGATCACAGGACCTTGGGACACAGCAACTGTCATAAGTATGAACCAGTTGCCGAGCAGCTGAATTTTGATCACATGACCATAGGGCTGCCACAAAGGTTGTAAGAGTGAAAAACAGTCATAAGTCACTTTTTTCAATGCCATTGTAATTTTGAATGGTCACTAAATGAACTGTTGTAAGTCAAGGACTACCCATAAATGGTATACTCAACGTATCTTGAATAGAGCAACCTGGCAGCAAAAGGGAATGAACTGAAGTGACATTCACTGTTCAGTATGTCCCTCTGCTAATCTTAAAAGAGTGACCCCAGTGGGACTCTTGATGGAAAGGCCCTACTTTGCTTCTTCCCTGCGATAGGTTACATTTGTTTCAAACTCAACTTCCTGTTGATCTAAGCATAAAGTTGCTCTACAAATGATAGCCTGATATAACCCTTCTCTTTTCCTTCTGTAATAAAATGCAGAAGCAAGCAGCTTTATCACCATGCTAGTTTCAATTCTATTTTGCAGATGAAAAATAACAAGGAAAAGAAACAAGGAGATTCAGGGCACACAGAGGAAGCATGTCTTCATGCAGAACATAATTAAAACTAACATCTGACCAGGACTTATGAAAAACTTGAAGTCCAAAGAGCCTCCATTTTATGTGACCTTGCATTCTTATGCAATTGCCGAGATCAAAATTTAATTCCCACAAGCTTCCAATTGAAATTCCACACCAACACAGCAGCCACCAAACGCATCCTAAAAAGAACAGAACTGGCCCTAATTAGAAATGAACTTCACACAAAAAGGTTTCTCCTAGACCAAATCAACAAAGATCTCCTCACACTCCACCTCAGACTCAGCAACAAGATTCACCCTCTACTTTGGGACAAATCCAAACAACTCGCTGTCTGGAGAGCCGAAACACAGACCACCCTCAAGACAGACACACACACCAACAAACTCAGGAAACTACAACAACGCCAGAAACCAACTCCTCCCCCACAGCCACACATGAAACAAACAGTGCACAACATCTCAGACAAGATCCTCACTGAAGCTGAAACCAAGGTCCTTTCAAAAGGATTCAACTTTGCTGTCGCTCCCAAACACATCCCCACAGAAACCATCATATGCGGAGTTGAAACCAGCCTGACCAAAACCAACCCTGATGATGCTAACAAAATCAGACTTGAAATCACCAACATCCTCTGCACTAGCAAACCACCCAAAAGCAACTTATCCAAAGAAGAACAAACTGCACTACTTAACCTGAAAGAAGACACCAGCATAATAATTCTACCAGCAGACAAGGGCAATGCGACAGTGGTTATGAACACATCTGACTACCAAACCAAGTTAACCAACCTACTCCAAGACCCCGCATACAAACCCCTAAAGACAGACCCCACCACCTACCTAGAAAAAACTACCAAATCCAAAATAAAAGCCTCCCCATCAGTGAAGAAATCCAGCAACGAATCATACCCAGAGAAAAATCATCCAGATGCCCCAAGCTTTATGGTCTCCCCAAAATACACAAAGAAGGAACCCCACTCAGACCAATAGTCAGCTCCATAGGCTCACCTCTACAAAACCTAGCCAAATTTCTCGCCAAACAACTACAACCTTATGCAGAATCCATCAACTCACACGTAAGAAACTCATTCCAATTCATCGAGATCATAAAGAAACAAAACTTACAACCTAGCGACCTACTAGTAAGCTTCGATGTCATATCCCTCTTCACCCAAGTGCCAATAAAAGAAGCCTTGACAGCCATCCAAAACAAATACAACCCCCAAGCACATCCTAGATCTAACCAACCACTGCCTATCCAATACATACTTCACCTACAATGGACAAAAATACAAACAAATAGAAGGAGCACCCATGGGATCACCCTCTCACCTGTCATCGCAAACCTCTACATGGAACACTTTGAAACACAAGCTCTAGAAAAATACGACCACAAACCCAAACTCTGGCTCAGATACGTAGATGACACCTTCATAATCTGGCCACATGGGAAAGAAAAACTGAACAACTTCCTCACACACCTCAACAGCCTACACCCCAAAATACAATTCACCATGGAAACAGAAGCCAACAACCAACTTCCCTTCCTAGATGTCTTGGTATACAAAAGATCCAATGGCTCCCTAGGACACACCATCTACCAGAAGAAAACACATACTAACCGCTATCTACATGCACTCTCACACCACCACCCAGCACAGATCAATTCCGTAGCCAAGACACTCATCTCCAGAACAAAATGCTTAGCCGATGAACAACACCAAAAACCGAACTACACACTCTCACCAACGTACTTGCAGCCAATGGATTCCAAAGAAAGAAGATTACCCACCTAATCCAAAAAGAAACCCCAACCAAAATCCAAGACAGAGAACAAGAAAACGGCAAAGCCCTCCTCCCATATATAAAAGGCACTACAGACAAAATTAGCAAGATCCTCCAAAAACACAACATCAAAACAGCATTCTGCACAAACAGAAAAATATCCACCATCCTAAGAAACCCCAAAGACAAAATCGAATTAGAAAACCAAGGAGTATATGAAATCCCTGCACTGCCTGCCCTACCACATACATTGGACAAACTAACAGAAGAATAAGTGCACGCATTGAAGAACATAAGAACTCAATCAAAAAGAAGAAACGACCTCTTCCCTGGTCCAACACCTCAAAGCCACAGGACATGAAATTGATTTTAAAAATACCAGAACTATCGCCAAAACCGAACACTTCAACAGCAGAATAATCAGAGAAGCCATAGAGATAGAAAACGCCCACACAGCATGAACAAACGAGATGACACCTCCCGCCTTCCAGCCATTTGGAAACCCGCCCTCATGAACAGACGAGTACCTAACATGAAGAAGGACACCAGACCCACACCCATGAGAGCCACACAAGATGCCACCACCACACTTCCATGTAGAAAACAGACTCCCACCCACTCAGAAGAGACACGACCATGGACCAGAAGCTGCACGGCAGCTGCATCACTACCCACTTCAAACCCCTCCGAGCCATACATGAAGCAAACCGACACCCACTATGAAGATGCAGAAGGACCACGAACTCGAAGCCAGACAGCAAGATCACAACTCACCAGCTCAAATCTCCCAGCAACTAAGACTAACCTGAGCACAACCAAGCCCCCACCTGAACAGAACACGCCTCCAACCAATCAGAACACGGCTAACCCCCAACCAATCAGAACACAGCCAAACCCCCTACCAATGAGAACACACCCCCACCCAATCAGAACACAGCCAAGCCCCCACCCAATCAAGTCCCACCCCACTGGCAGTTAAAAGGAGGAAGCAGCTGCAATCTCACATTACTCTGAGAAGCACAGAGCCGGAGACAGAAGCCTGAAGATGATGAATGAGACTTCATCGAAACGTTGCCTAGATACTTCAAATCTTACGCGGAGAAAACCCAACAACCAAAGATCCATATATATATATATATATATATATATATATATATATATATATATATATATATATATATATTTGTGCCTCCGAGGTTTGAACCTGGTCAGTCAGCAGATGTAGGCTCGAGTGATGAGGAAGATCTGGCATTGAGATTCGAGCCTGCATTATTGAGCGACATTGAAGGGAGTCGGGAGGAAGAAGAGGACTTGACTCTGAGATATGAGCCTAATTTACTGGAAGTTTCAGAGTCATCTTCCTCCCCTGAATCTCCCTCCCTGATTGAACCTCAGGTGTTGTTAACAGACAATCAGGAGAGCGTGCTGGAGTCATTAGTTGAAGGACAAACCAAGCAATGTTGGATAGACGCACGGCAAAGACGTAAGCAGAAACGGGCCATCCAACGGACACAGAAAAGAGACTGACACACCCCTTAGGGAATATAAGGAAGCATGCTAGCTCTGAATCTCCATTCGAAGCAAGGTGTCATTTTGGTTGGTGTTACGTCTGATACACTCGGCTGCAGCGTCTTGATTTATGGTTAGTTCGGACTTGCCAGACGAGATTCCAGGAAGACTGCCAAGGACTGTGTAAACAGAAGCAGTTAACTCTGCCGTGTCTGAGACTGTCTATATTATTATTATTATTATTATTAACATGCTCTGATGTTAAGGAGTTCTATTCCCACTCCCCACCTGAAAAGAAATCTCTTCCAAATGCAAAACACAAGCAGAGGAGAGGAGTTTCAGTTTCAGTTTCACAGCATCAGCCAGCTTTAGTACAGAACAGTTGAGCTAAGCCACACCCAGGCTCCTTGCTGTCTCCTTGCTCACACAACAAATATTGTTTCAGTTTCCAAACAGCCCTCAACTCTCTGACACACTGACAGGATGCTAGCCAGATGAATACCGCTGGATGCTGGTAGGCAGAGGCAGAATTCCCTCCCCCCTTACTTTCCTCCCAAAAAACTAAGCCCAACCACATAGTTTTGTAGCGAAGCATGGGTATAGAGCTAGTCTATCATAAGATGGTAATACTTCGTGAGTAAAGCTCAAAATGCCAGTGACTACAAGTCATATATTTTACCCCTAATATTGAAGGCATGTGAATACTCTTTGCTGGAAACACGATCAGGAGTTAACATGGTCCTCCCGTCTTACAAATGGACTTTGATCATGATGGAAAATAAATCCAGAAAGCATCATAGAAATACTGTAAGGTCACTCTCTAGGATTGCAATTTATTGCTATTATTTGTAGAAATAATGCTCAAAGCAATCCATACATTTCCCATATCCATTGCCATCTCTTAATTATGATGTATATGTCATGGGGTTTCCAGGATAAAACCCCACTGAAGCTGATACAGTGGCAAACAAATGGAATTTAGTTTTAAGGGTCACCTTTGCCCAAATGTACCTAATGCAACAAAAACATGATCATGAAATATTTTTTTCCTGCCATGATGTCACATTGTCGTGTTTAATCTCATTCCCAGATAATGTTTAAGTTGTGTTTTTTCCCTTAAGATGATAGCATCCAGTGGCAACTGTAAGGTATCTAAAGGCATTAACACCAAAGCAGCACAAGAACAGGCACCGAGCACCAGATCCATAGATGCTGGGCCAATCAGAATAGAGCTGGAAGGGATCTTGGGGCGTCTTCTAATCCAGACCCCTGCTTAAGCAGGAGACTTTATACCATTTCAGACAGGTGGCTGTCCAGTCTCTTCTTAAAAACCTCCAGTGATGAAGCACCTACAACTTCTGAAGGCAAGCTGTTCCACTGGTTAATTGTCCTCACTATCAGAAAGTTTCTCCTTCATTCCAGATTGCTTCTCTCCTTGATTAGTTTCCATCCATTATTTCTTATCCTGCTCTCTGGTGCTTTGGAAAATAAATTGACCCCCTTCTCTTTGTGGCAGTCCAGGGTTCAGTCTGCGCAGAGATGCCTCACAGACAGTCCAACGTACAGTACAGTGGTAGTGTATAAGATCCAGGGCAGAATAATATGCACTGAACAGCACAATCAAATAACTGGCATTGTGTACAGAAATATCTGCACTGTGTATGTGATAGGCTTTTCCAAGTCCAAATGGTAGATTCCACAGAAGATTGTGGCGCGTAATAGGAACCAAGATCCTGTGGGATTTTCAGATTCAGACAGACAGGCAAGTACTGGCCAATGAACTAGAAATTGTGGTAGTAGAGAAGGTCCAGAAAATAGCGGTTTTGATCAAGGTACAGATGCTAAGTGAGAGTAACGTTTTAAAGGAGTAGGAGAAGCTGGAGAAATACCAGGACCTGAAGGAAGAACTAGAGAGGATGTGAAAAGTAAAGGCCAAAGTAGTCCATTGTGGTAGGAGCAACATTGAGCTGGGAGAGTGGCTCCCACAGATCCTAGGAACAACATCAGAGCACTTTGTCCAGAAGAGTGCAATGCTAGGAACAACTAAGATACTGCACAGAATCTCCACAGAATTCCAGGCATACTACCCATAGGGGTGAAGGGGATCTTTTTTTTTTAAAAAAAAAAACCTCACTTAATGGAAGATGTTCAAAGCATGTGTGTTAAATTAAAAGTTACCGACAAAGACAAATGTAACATGAAATAGTTTGTCGTGGAAGCGACTGCCTGTGAAGGCTCCTGGATTGAGGCTGAGAGGCGAAAGCGGAAGCAGTATGTATGGTCTGTCCCATATTTGGGCAGACCAGGTTGCCCTGATAGACCGGTCTCACCGGGAAAAACACTTTTTCAAAGCATGTGCTTATCTTGATTATAGTATATTGTATACAGTATGGCATTTTGAGCCAGTGGTGGCATGGTATTAACAGAAAAGCCAGAAATGCAAAGAATGGTGTAGAAACTGGGTGTGTATATAGGATTACTTAACCACAGAAGGCACAACATGCCAAACCTCCCAACATGGAGCTTTCTCCATTGAGTCAACATTGTTCAGCCAATAGTGTGCAAGCTCTGTCAGATTTCTCATATGTTTCACAAGAATAGAAATAACATTCCCAGTTACAGCCACTGATGTAAGAACTGGATGTGCGGTTTTTCACAGCCATACTACTTGCAGTTGAAAAACAAAGTCAAAATCCCAATTATTCTCATCCAACAAACCTAGGCAATCATCAGATTAATGTAATAATTGAAAATCCAGAGTGCAAACATTGGTCCTTGTTCCTAGATTCTCCTCTAGAACTACTTTGTGGTGAAACAGCAGCACAAATGATTTTCTGCAATCATGTATACTTACTGCTTTGAAGAATGTGTTGTAAACATTGGGTTGCCTGGCACCAACAGAGATTTTCTGTCAGGGTAAGAGTTTCTTCCATTAGTGAAAGAACCCAGGATGAATCATAATCTTGCCATGGTGAGAGGAGGGGGAGCGGAGAACAGATAAACTTTTAATGATTCTTTCTCAGTCCCATGATGCCTCACAATATTTTTCTGGATGGTCCACAGTCCTTCAGAATAGAGTTTTGTGCTCAGATATTGTGGGAACCTCTTTGCCCTTTTACCTTCAACCCCTTTGTCAGTTCTCCCTTTGCAACTCTAAAGTTTATAAACAAGGAAGTCAGGCTTTAAACCTTTGTAAGAGACAGACAACTGAAGAGCACCATCTACTGGCAATGTCCTTAGAAAGTAATGTGTCCAATATTCAAACAATAAGGAATGGAGTCAGTTCAGGTAACTATCAATGCAAAGTAGTAACACTAGCATTCCCAAGATTTGATAAATGTCAGGTTGTGTATGACTTGTGGCATTATTTTTAAAAAATCCTGTTGAACTATTTTCCTTGAAACACAATATTTATTTCCTGTAAAATGTAAAAACAAATATTCTGAATATTTAAATTTATTTATTTATTTTGTCAATTGCTTACAAGATAATAGGTATAAGTAAAAACATAGTTATGAATACATGGATACATATAAGAAAAATAAAAAATAAAAGAAACAATAGGACAGGGACGGTAGGCACATTGGTGCACTTATGCATGCCCCCTACAGACCTCTTAGGAAAGGGGTGAGGTCAATAGTAGACAGTCTAAGGTTAAAGATTTTGGGGTTTGGGGAAGAAACCACAGAGCCAGGTAGAGTATTCCAGATGTTGACCACTCTGTTGCTGAAGTCGTATTTCGTGCAATCAAGTATGGTGTGATTAACCTTGAGTTTGTATCTATTGTTTGCTCTTGTGTTGTTATGGTTGAAGCTGAAGTATTCATTGACAGGTAGGACATTGCAATGTATAATTTTACATACTATACTTAGATTGGACCGAAGGCAGCATAGTTCTAGGTTTTCTAGGTCTAGAATTTCGAGTCTGGTGGCATAAGGTATTCTTCAACGAGTAGAGGAGTGGAGAACTTTTCTTGTGAAATATTTCTGGATTTCTCAACTGTGTGGGTTCCAGACTGATGAGGTGTATTTGAGTATTGGTCTAGCAAATGTTTTGTATGCTCTAGTTATTAGTGTAATATTACCAGAGAAAAAGCTACGTAAGATTAGGTTAACAACTCTTAACGTCTTTTTGGCTATGTAGCTACAATGGGCTCTAGCACTTAGATCATTAGAGGTGAGTACTCCAAAGTCCTTTGCAGAGTTTGGATCATCAACAAGGTCTTGACTATTCAGCCTGTATTTTATTTTCTGATTTTTTTTGCCAATATGTAGGACAGAGCATTTATTTCTTGAGATATGATGTTGACATTTGTTTGACCATTCTGATACATAGTCAAGATCTTTTTGAAGGGTAGCAGTATTGTCTGTGGTGTTGAATAGCTTTACATCATCAGCGAAGAGAACGCAGTTGCTCTTGATATGATCACAGAGGTCATTTATGTAGAGTATGAAAAGAGTTCGTCCTAGAACACTGCCTTGGAGGACACCACTGTTGACAGGTACAGAATTTGATAGGACGCTCCCAATTTTGACCATTTGTTGTCTGTTTGACAGGAATGCTTCTATCCAGTTATGCAGGTGTCCAGAGATACCGTAAGATTTTAGTTTTAGGAGTAGTTTGTCATGTACCACTGAATCAAAGGCTTTACAGAAGTCTATGTAGATTGAGTCTATTGCTTTGCCCTGATTGAGTTGTGTAGTCCATATGTTTTTGCAGTGTAAGAGTTGCAGATTACAGGATAGTTTTTTCCTGAAACCAAATTGTTTATTGGAGAGTAGGTTGTTTGTTTCTAAGTGGAGGATGATGGGTTGGTTAATAATTGATTCCATGATTTTACAGGTGACGCAGCATAAAGAGATTGGTCTGTAATTTTCAACTAGGCTGGGGTCTCCCTTTTTGAAGATGGGGATGACCATGGCTTGTGACCATAGTTTTGGTGAGGAGCTGGTCCTGAAAGATTTTTCAGAGATTATGCTTAAAGGTTCTGCTATGGCAGTGGATAGCTTTTTAAAGAAGTAGGCACATATTCCGTCCGGTCCAATAGATAGAGATGGTTTTAGATTGCATAGTGCTTTTTCAACATTGTCTCTGTAAAATCGATATGTATTAGATCATTGTAGTTGTCTGTGGTTCAATTAGGAAATACTGGGCATGATCCATTGCTGTTTACAAATACTGAGCCAAAGAATGTGTTAAAGAGGTTGGCTTTAATAGTGTCATTGTTACAGTCTTTACCATTAGGTCCTTTCAGGGATGGGATGGACCTTGAGTCTTTTAGTTTGTTGTTTACAAAATTGTAGAAAGCGTGGGTGGAATTGGTGCATAGAAGTTTTTCTTCTTGTTTAATGTTATAATTGGTGCATTCAGTTTTTATCTGGTGGCATAAATTTTTGTATCAGCTTTTGAAGTTGGCAACGTGACCAGATTTGTTTTTCTGCCAGAGTGATCTCTTTTTGGATTGAAGCTTCCTTATTGTTATGGGTAATTCGTTTTTTCTGGTTTTGGGAGTTGTTAATGGTACACATAGTTTGATTACTCTTTTGACTTCAAGTAAAAATATGTTGTAATGGTCTTCTGCAGTAAATTGTTCTTTGAGAATGGCTGTTTCCTGTTTTCACTTCTCTTTGACTGCAACTCGCTGAGATATAGTTTGATACAAATAAAAATCTTCAGCTGGTAATGCATAAATGTTATTTTGCGTTAACTTAATCATTTTAACACTAGACAAAAATCACTGCTATAACTCTATATAGAGCAAGGGTCTTCAAACTTGGCAAGTTTAAGACTTGTGGACTTCAACTCCCAGAATTCCTGAGCTAACATGACTGGAAGAGAAATTCTGGGAGTTGAAGTCCGCAAGTCTTAAAGCTGTCAAGTTTGAAGACCCCTGATATAGAGCCTGATTATCCAGCCCAATTTCCTGATGCCATCATATACAGTACTGTTTCATTACATACGAGGCTGTATTTATTCATGGTATTGGTTTGGCATCTGTTTTTGATCTTTGTTACCCTAGAAACCAACGTGCTTATCTGCCCATGTCTAATTTGTGAGCTCAGATAATTATCCTGTTATTTTCAAACAGAAGTCCAGACAGAGGAATCTTTGGCTTAGCCTGTAACAGAGTAAAAGATGCAGTGTTTTTAGTGGTTTTGAATATAAAATTAAGAATTAAGTGGTTTTGAATATAAAATTATTTCTGTACTTCAGAAATATAATTCTGAAAGCAGCATAAGCAACCTTCCCCACGTTGCTCTTTTGAGTTGTAGGATTATGAATATTGGCAGCAAAAGGAAATCCCTCTTTTAACCAGCAGGTGCCTCTCCTCTCCTTAAGTGTCAAAATTATTTATACAGAATAAGATTAAAACATTCTTTGGGTTAGCAGCTTTTAACTCAGCTCTTTGTAAATTATATAGAAAAGTATCCTGTAGTTTATCGTATATAACTTGAGAACCTAATGCGTGTTTCATTAAAGAAAAAATTAAAACCCCAATACTCATATGTGAACCATTAATTTGTGTTGTTTTTAAAAAATAAGATTAAAAAATTATTTATTGGCAGAAAAAAGAAACATTCAAATACACAAAGCGAATGAAACCTTTTCATCCAAAAATGGAAAAAAAAACCCTTCCAAAGTGTTGGCTGAGATGTTAAAAAGTCATCTTAATGGACCTAAGATCTAAAATGAATAAGAATCATTTCCTATTGGAAATAAAATGAAAATAAAAGGCGACCGAATTTCCTCAGATTCATCTTCTCACTGTTTTGAATTCAGTTTCTCTGACAGAATCAAATTCACATTTTCTATAACCATGCTGGATATAAAGTTAACTGTCACTGATGGGTCAGGCTGCACATAACATTTTACAGAGCCCATTTCCTTTTAGAAAGAAGATGAGTATCTTGCAAACTTTAAAGTTAGGAGCAAATTATTAAATTATCCCCCCCCCCCCGTGTGCGTGTGTGTGCGTGCGTGTGTGTGTGTGCGCGGGCGCACGAGAGAGAGAGAGAGAGAGAGAGAGAGAGAGAGAGATTATCAGCTCAAATCAATTTATGGCAGGATAAAATCCTCTTCACTGAAAGCTATAGACTATGACAGCATTCAAAACAGTAATGTATACAGTATATGTTCCCCAGGATGGGAGCGACAGCATATTCATTAACTACCAGCATTCCCTTAGGTAGAGATTCCCAATAATTGTCAAATTGTCAACTGTCAAGTAAACTCAATAGGAATAATTTAATATTATTATGTATTTATTACACTTACACTGCTGACATCTAAGGTCTGTTGGCAGTGTACAGTGCTAAAATGACTATTCTTGATCCAATATGTGCACCTCTTGATGTTTTCACAGAGGCAATAGCATTGGAACTATTGTCCTAACTACCTGTTCCATTGTGTTTATGACCCCACTAGAAATATATTCTCTGTTGCATTGTAGTATTTCAAGCTTCATCAATTTCCAATTCATTTGCTTTCTGTCTTTGCTTTGGAACTGGGGTATTGATCGACATTGGTTAAAGTAAATGAGAGCAACGGTCTGTTCCTAAGAAAAGAATATCTTTAAGGAATTGCTTCCCTTATATGACATTTACCTGACAGCCCAGGGCACTTTGGAATGAATAATAGAAGGTTATTAACAAGAGAGCAAGTAAAGCATTCAAAGTTTCAATCTTAAACTCTTTTGTAATCACTAAATGCTCCACAAGGAAGCCAAGGTTATATGGGGAAAAAAAATCCCAATGAATTACACAGCTTGAGAATGATATGGTGCATTGAAATATTTTGTAACAGTGGTAATAGCAACTCCAGAAAATCATGATTAATAGTACCTCCAGAAAATGGAAATACTGACATGTTGACGCCTAAATGTAAAATTGGGCAAGCAGTAACTTCTACAATATGCAAACCAAAATTTCATCTGATTGTGAGATGATTTTTTGGTTCATGCAGCTACAATCACTTCAGATAATGAAAGCAATTCTCTCCTCACTGTGTGGGCATCCATCAAGATCTATTTGTTTGATTCTTACCTATATCTTAGTTGTGCCATGGAAACAAGATCAGATATGCAGATTCCAAATAAACAGTTCTATCAAGGAATTTCATGAAGGCAGATAAAAGTTAAAAGTTAAAAATTATGATGCTGTTTCGGCATGTCTCACCTATTAATTTAACTTTTCTCACCATTCCATGGGATTTCAATGAATGCAAGGATAATAACTTTCATCTGATGAAAGGCATACTGATAGGGAGCACTGTAGCCCCTAAAATATATTGGATCAAGGCCATTTCATTTGCATGTTTCCAATCCTGCTGACCCCTGAAATTTTACAGGTAGTCCTTGACTTACAACAGTTCATTTAATGACCATTCAAAGTTATAAAGGCACAGAAAAAAAGGGACTTATGACTATTTTTCACACTTACGACTTTTTTAGCATCCCCATGATCATGTGATCAACATTCAGATGCTTAGCAACTGACTCATACTTATGACCATTGCTGTGTCCCAAGGTCATATGATCACCTTTTGTAAACTTTTGACAAGTAAAATTAATGGGGAAGCCAGATTAATTTAATAATTATGTCACTAACTAATCAACTGTGGTGATTCATTTAATTGTGGCAAGAAAGGTCATGAAATGGGGCAAAACTCACTTAACAAATATCTCACTTAACATCAGAAATCTTGGGCTCAATTGTGGTTGTAAATTGAGGACCACCTGTATAGCATCTGTCACAAATGGAACACCTGATATTCCCATTTATCTCACCCATGTTTGCTAATGCAGGGTTGGGATGAAGATTTCAAGACGGTCATAATAAGGGGCGCAGATTAAACTGTAAATGTATATATGTGTGCATGCATGTGTGAATGAATGAATGAGACTTCAAGAATTAGACTGATGTTTATGCTGCATTAGAAGACATCAAGTAGAGGAACTGTATGTCATAATCAGCATCTAAAATCTTTTGTACATATCTTATATCTTATAAAGTGCTTTAATGTATTGCTGTAGATCTGAAACAGACATCATTTCTTTAAAAGTGCTTTCAAATTAATATTTTCACTATGCACTATGCAATTATCACAAAAAGTCTAAATAATTAACATTTTTAAATGTTAATATATTGTGTCTCACTGTATCTAATGTCTCTGATCCACCTTCCAGAAAATATATTAGTCATTTTTCAAGTTCCTTTGTTGAAACACATTTGTTGTCATCCTTGAATTTTCTGCTGAAACATATTCCTTATTCATATATTTAGGGCTAGAATTTTTCTTTGTCTACTGTATTCTCATATTTTTCTTGCTGCTGCATCAAACTTGACAGATTTCCAATTTTTCTTTCTTTTTCAAATGTCTCTTAAATAAGCTGGGAAAAAATATGGAGAACTGATTATTCACCCACTTAAAAAAATCATTTCTTTTTATTAATAACTGTTACTTGAAGAACTACTCTAAGGAAAATATTTTTCTTTTTAACATTTCCATAATTTTTTGCTATATTTCTTACTTACATTATTTAACTATTGGTGGTTGCCATGCACTAAATAAATAAATAACATCGTTGATTTAATACATATAGGCGTATCACAGCGTATCATCATGTCACCCATGAAAAGTAATTATCCTAAAATGTGCCTATTGAAGTGGTAACATGCTATTTTTCTCACCATGCTTTTTTAATGCTGGAATTGAGAACAACTTTGTGTAACTGTATGTTAATAGGATCTGGCTTTGGCTTTTTGTAACGTTGGGAAGGTTTTGTGTAACTTTCTCACAGGCAATTGTTTGATAGCAAACACAAATTATGCACGGATTCAAAAAGAAAAAAGAACAGCATTAATTTAAAAAGCAACTTTACAGCAATTCTATCTGTTCAGAAATAAATCTCAATCCTAAACAGGTTTTGCCCCCCAGATGAATACGCTTAGAATCATAATCTTACAAATCCTTTATTTTTCTGAGACTGGATCCCATTGGCCATGCTTCCTGTTGCTGACTGAAGATGGAATCCAGGCCAATCTGGGAGACTATGTGTGCCCCAGTGGCTGTTCTAATGCAAATAAACATCAGGTACAAACTCATAAGTAATACTAAGTTACTTTTGCTTTACAATAAAGCTCTGAAAGAAGGCAAATGTATGTGTTCCAGGATAATGTTGCAGGATGCAAACTGGGTCAGTCAGTGGGACCAGAGGTTCAGGTTTCTGAGCTTTTGGACTAAACCTCTGGTCCCAGTGGTTGCTCCAGATTGGATCCTGTGATAATCCTTCGGTTAAGCAAATGGGCATATAACCCTACTTCCCTGGCAAATCCTTCTCCAAATCCGATCCTCTTACAATATCTTTGAAAAGCCACTTTCGTTTACAAAGCGTCGTCTTGTTCTTCTGCTTCTTCAAGAGATTGGCTGGCAGAAGGATTCCCATCAAAGACCTGCGCACTTCTCGCTCTAATATTTACGTCGCTGTCCCCTCTGCCACTATCGGTATCAACAGGGTCGTCATCGTTCTCAGCAGAAGTGTCACTCTCACTCCCAAACATGTTCGGCTCTAGGTCACTGTCCTCTTCAATCATCACATCATCATTCTCAGCTTCTGTAACATCTTCTTTAAACCACACTGCCTTGTAGCCGTCATCTTCCGTTTTCCTGTCCTTTGTGAGGATGGATCTCACTTCCTTTTCACTGTTTATATCAATTTCTTCCTGGATTGCTTTATGAGTTGACTGTGTTTTCTTGTTTTCTGGTTCCTTCTCTGCATAACTCTTGGCCATAAGGCTTGCAGGTGATTCATTGTCGGTTCCATCTGAGTTAGAGTTCTCGTCATCCTGGAAGTTGTCATTAGAAAAGCTTTTTGTAAGCTGCAAAAGAGAGACAAATGTCTGTGCAATACTGCAATAGTAAAGGGAAACTGATTATCACATAAGACAACTAATCACCTTAGAAATTACTTTATTTGATCTGTTCCCTTCATAGTTATATAACTGGGTTATTTCTGAGGTAAGGGAATTGCCGGTGTCCCGTTCCCTTTCAAGATTTATTGGAATCATACTATCTGCAGTTTCCAGCTAATTTCTTCATTGGCAATGCTGTTTTGCTATAATTAAAGGTAAAGGTAAAGGTTCCCCTTGCACATATGTGCTAGTCGTTCCTGATTCTAGGGGGCAGTTCTCACTTCTGTTACAAAGCCAAAGACCCAGCGCTGTCCGAAGATGTCTCCCTGGTTATGTGGCTGGCGTGACTAAACACTGAAGGCTCATGGAACGCTGTTACCTTCCCACCCCTATTTTTCCAATTGCATTTTTACACACTTTTGAACTGCTAGGTTGGCAGAAGCTGGGACAAGTAACGGGAGCTCACTCCATTACGCAGCGCTAGGGATTTGAACCGCCGAACTGCCGACCTGTCTGATTGACAAGTTCAGCTTCTTAGCCACTGAGCCACCAGGTCCCTTTCTTGCCATAATTTACAACTTTGCAAATTGATACAACCTAAACGTTCTTATAAACTCCACAGGATTTGTTCTTTTTTATTATTATTATTTTTTAAAAAACTTCCTGAAATAGAGGAAGAAGCCCAACTTACCTGTGAATTCTCTTTTTCAAGTTCTTTTTTAAATTTGTAATACTTGCAGGAGATCAATGCAAGCAAAGCTAGTGCAATCGCCAATAAGGTCCCCAGGGTGGCTCCCAGAGCAGCCATGTCTTCTACACTATAGAGTCCTGTCAAGAAAACAAACACACTTCCTTATATCCTGAAGCATTTTCTCCCACAGTTATTTCACAACAGCTAAAATGGAATCCTTTGACTTTGAAGAAGCAGGGTGGAAAGTATTGACACTTTTAAGTGTCGTTGTGGCAGAGGCCTCCTGAGAAAGCCACGGAGAACCAAGAAAACAAACTAATGGATCATCAAACAAAGCAACCCAGAGTTCTCACCCAGGCAGAAGTGACCAGCTCAAATTAACCTACTTCAGGCACATTATGTGAAGGCTGAGTCCTCTGGGGAAAATAATAATACCAGGAAAGGTGGACGGAAAGAGAAGAGAATGATCAACAATAAGGTAAATGGACCCAGTTACATTGGTGGTAGTTGCACCATTGGAAGATTAGATTAGGGACAGAACGTCATGGAGAAAATCTATGTGGTCAATTCATATGTTTTTACTATCAATTCTGTGGGCGTGAGTTGATGGGTGTGGTAGGGGAAGGATACTGTAAAATCCTCTTTCCCTCCCCATTCCGAGAGGAAGGTTGCTGCAAAATCCATTCCCTCCCCACCCCACTAACCTGCTTTCCAGCTCCGTTCTCCTGTGCAGGGCAACCAAAGAAGACCCAGCCAATCAGCGGGGACTCAGGAGGCAGAGAATAGATGGGGGTGGGGCCAGTCAGAGGTGGTATTTGCAGGTTCTCTGAACTACTCAAAAGTTCCGCTACTGGTTCTCCAGGACTGGTCAGAACTGGCTGAATACCACCTCTGGTCAACACCAATTTGATGGCACATACAGGTAGTTCTCAACTTACAACAGTTCATCTAAACATCATGCAAAATTACAACAGCATTGAAAAAAGTGACTTACAACTGTTTTTCACAGTTACAACCATTGCATTATCCCCATAATCAAGTGATCAAAATTCAGATGCTTGGCAACTGACTCATATTTATGAAAGTTGCAGGCTCCAGGGGTCATGTGATCACTGTTTGTGACCTTCCTATAATCAAAGTCATTGGGGAAGCCAGATTCACTTAATAACCATGTTACTAACTTAACAACTCCAGCGATTCACTTAACAACTGTGGCACAAAAGGTCATAAAATGAGACAAAATTCACTGAACAAATGTTTCACTTAGTAACAAAAACTTGAGGCTCAATTGTGGTTGTAATTCGAGGACTACCTGTAATCAGTCAAGGGTGAATCTCAATGGAGCCATGATTTGGTTTGATAGAATTTCCTCTACCCCTTAAATTTCAGCATGGCAAATTAAAAGAATAAAATGAGTGACATTTTTCCTGGCAGAGAGATAAAACTATATGGAAAAAATACGTATGCTTAATTTTTCCATGTTAAAGACATTGCAGAAAATAGACAAATAAAGATTTAATTTTGGCTTCTGTGGTCATTTTGTCCGTATAATAAACCTAAAAGCTTTTGCATTAAGGTAGCTTTCCACAACCATTATAATTCCCCATTAGTACACTGTGAAGCGATTTTGGAAGCTAAAATATTAACACATCTTAAGAAAGCTGTTTTGGGAGGCTGAATTAAGACGCTGAATGCTGGGCGTGTCGGCAGCAAATGGCTGTGCTTCAAGTCTTCATCTTGCTGGAAGCAAAGGTCAGTGCTGTTTTCTAGAGAGATTTGTACTTTCCCATATCACAGTTCACATCTCCACACTATAATTATAAAGCAATTTTCCTGAAAGTTTTATGGTCTTAATAACAATACGACTATATTACCTTGCAAAGTGAATTCTGAAATAAGTGCAAGTTTCAATTACTCCTAAGAGTTTATCATTAACATGAGCTGAAATAATTAGTTCGTAGATTCATACTCATTCCAGAAATAACATCAGTACCATCGTATCATAAAACGATTCTCTGCTGCAGAAGTATTAGTGGTAAATAACAGCTCTGCTATTTTCTCAATTGGATTAAAAATGTGATATATTGTACTAATTATTACATTGGCTTGCTTTCCCAAGTCGTCCTTGACTTACAACCACAACTGAGCCCAAAGTTTCTGTTGCTAAGCGAGACAGTTGTTAAATGAGTTTTACCCCATGACACGGTTGTTAAGTGAATCTTTCTTCCCCATGAACTTTGCTTGTCAGAAGGTCGCAAAAAGGGATCACATTATGACCCCAGGACATTGCAACTGTCATAAATATGAGTCTATTGCCAAGCGTCTGAATTTTGATCATGTGACCATGGAGATGCTGCAATGGTCATAAGTTTGAAAAACAGTCATAAGTCTCTTCTTTCAGTGTCATTGTAACTTCCAATGATCACTACATGAACTCATTTATGTCAAGGGCTATCTGTACAGTAGCTGAAATCTCTTAGTAAATCACTTAATGAACATCATCATAAGAATATAGAAAGAGCTGGGTGGATTGTATTTTTCCCCATAGACTAATACGGTTTGTGGCCTGCTTTGGCTGTCACCAATCTCCTCTCTTGCCATCTGCCTTGGTGCCATTTCTTATCCCCACCAGGCCACTGGGTAGGTTGATAGCACCTCGTCTCCTTTTCTCTTTGCAATCCTTGTTATCCTAAATGATGTAGCTGAAGATTATATATAATCCCCATGACTCTGGTTCTGTTAGCGTGCCAATCATTAATAATTCTGTCCACTGAACTAGTTGCATTACTAAGACAATATCCTTGTTTTCCCTATATTTTTAATGCCATGCTGTATAATAGAAAACTACCTATCTGTGTATAATTACAACAGCTTAAAAGATACAAAGGTTTTGCATGAACACATTCTTTCATTGATGTTACCCAAGAACCATTTTAATGCTTTGATGCTCATAGTAATTTTGTGCCTTTTTCACATTTAAGATTTCCCTAATGCTAGCTTTCTGCATATTTGAAAATGTGCTAACATTGTTTGCTTGCAATCTTGTGTAAACTTGTCTGAATATATTCGTTTGTGGATGCTTGTATATTAAAAGCTAGGTCTTTTAGTCTATAAAAACCCTAGCTTTTATAGGTTATAAGCAGGGGTGGGATTCTACCAGTTTGCACCTATTCTCTAGAACCGGTTGTTAACATTCTAAGCAGTTTGGAGAACTAGTTGTTAGAAGAAATTACTGGCCTAATCCTGCAAGGAAAGCAGGAAGGAAACATTCTGGTGTTGCTTACAGAAACTGCCTCTCAGTTAACCCTTATTACATTCTTGGCAGGACTAGACTTCCTGTCTCAGGAACTTCTCTGGAGATTTTTCCCACTCCTTTGCTGGTACTTTGCTTGTGTGGAGTGACCATTTAAAGTTATAATGGCACTGAAAAAAGTGACTTATGACCATTTTTCACACTTATAACTGTTGCAGCATCCCCACAGTCATGAGAGGCCAGGGGAGGAAATGCATGCCTCGAAGTGAGTGATATTGAGTTGGCCACACCCAGCCAATAACATGACCACCAAGCCATGTCCACCCAGTCACATGACCACTAAGCCACGCCCACCACCTAAGCCATGCCCACAGAACCAGTTGTTAAAAATTTTGAATCCCACCCCTGGTTATAAGTCTTATGGAAAGATAGGCTATAAGGATATATTCATCCTTAGGCTGTGTAATAGAAATAAACTTCATTAAAAGAGTGGCATTTCAGGAAGGAATGATTAGGAGTATATATATATGTCAAAATGATTGAGAAGAAATGTTTTAGAAATTGTTAGAAAGTTCTTCTTTAAAGCATTTTCATCTTTTGAGGGAGAGTCTTAGAAGCAGACTCACTAAAGCAGGGCTGTCAAACTCGCGGCCCGTGGGCCTAGCAAAGGGGAAAAAAGTTGCAATACATCACATGATGCAGCCGTGACAATGCAAGCTTGACACCCCTGCACTAAAGCAACTGCATCTTTAATACAGCCCACTAAAGCAGCTGCATATTTCTTCATCTGTTCTTACAAACGATTCCACTGTTTCTTGGCTTATCCCTATTACAGGAGAACCAGTGACTAGAAACAGAAGCACTGTCTGTGGTGATAAGAGGTTTTAGTAGATGGCATCACAGTCACTAAAGCAGCTGCATTTCCTTTCAGAAAGAATTGTATTAAAGAAGCATTTCAATAACATTTCTACACGTTTTCAAGCACTTCTTCTGAATAATTTTCAAAGCATGCACACCTGTAATAATGGTGAGCCATATATTCCACTGAATTCAGTGAACTTTCTCGATTCAGAACCTCTATGTGTAAAATTGCTATACAGGATTACCAAGACCTAGTCTGCTGGTAATGCTGGAATTACCTTGGCCAACCATCCAATCTGTTAAGCTTTGCGATTCATCATTGATTAGGAGAATGATCTGATAGTAAACTGTGGCTTGCCAAGTCTGAACATTTTTCAGTTTCTTAGAAAGGCAGCGAGCTTTTAAATCTCTCTACAGCCAAGCCTTTCTTAGGAATTTACATTAAACATATGTTTTATCTAAAATAAAGCATGGTCTTACAGAAGGATGTATGGCAAAAAAACATGATCTTAAGAGTAATAGTTTCTAAGCTGAAATCATCTTTCCCGAGAAAGCATGAACTCTCACCACTAAAGAATCCTCTCCCTCCCTCTTTCCTTCCCCCCTCCCCGTTTCCATCCAGTCATCCATCCATCTTCTATCTATTGACAACTATTGTTATATATTATGATGGGACCAAGCCTGAACCCTCCTCAGGTTTACACACTCTTTCTCTCTTCTTGCAGAGCAGCTGCAGCTTATAAAAAAAGAGTGAGGAAACTTTTGCTTTTAACAAATGTTGAACCCTCTTCACCGAACAACTCAATGAAGTTGGATTCATTCAACATTTAAAAAGGCAGCGTTTTCCCCTGTCCAATTGTGGTCATCTCCATTTCTTACCTGGGGGAAACAGCATTGTCCAAAGACATTTCCATGGTCATGTGGCCAGCATAGCTATACGCTGAAGCGCATCACATGGAATGCTGTTATCTTCCCACCGAAGTGGTACCTATTTATCTACTTGCATTTGCATGTTTTCAAACTGTTAGGTTGGCATTCAACATCATACCACAGTAACCCCAATTTATACAAGCATACTATTATATGCATTCAACATCATATCACAGTAACCCCAATTTATACAAGCATACTATTATATGCAGATTGCAATGATTCAGATTAATACTAGATGACCACAGGCAGTTTTCTAACATCTCATGGTTGCCATCTAATGATTGTAGGGATATTTTTAGCCTAAATATAATATGCCTAGATTAGGACATACAGTACTTACATTTTCTTCTTATGAACTGAGGAAAAGGTGAAAGGTATTCTTATTACTATATGCATGATTTACCATGACTCCTGAATGCAAACTTCTATGTTATTGACTCTACCTTCTGAATTAGGCGTGGAAGGTCCTACTGTGGTATGAGATTCATTTGCTGATGGATTTATTGTATCTTCAATAATAGGCATTGTAGAAAACATAGAAGTTGAAGTTGAAGTACTAGAAGTTGATCTACTAGACTTAGATGTCAGGCTTGTTGCAGAAGTATTTGCTACAGAAAGTGGGCTTGTTGCAATTGTGGAAGATAATGAAGCAGAAGAAACATAGTTATTTTTTGTCGTAGAAATAACTGTTGTGGAAGGCTTAATGATTCCAGGTAAAGGAGTAGTAGACTGTCTACCACCATCTGGTACTGAGCTTGTAATGGGAGTCTTCATGGTTTCAATTTTGGAAGAAGTTGATGACTGGACACTCCCACCACTTGTTATAAAATTACCTGGTGGGGTTGGCTTGGAGGTTCCGGTCTGAGGAATTTTGGAAGAAGTTGATGACTGGACACTCCCACCACTTGTTATAAAATTACCTGGTGGGGTTGGCTTAGAGGTTCCAGTCTGAGGAGTTGCTCGAGTGGTGATGGGGCTGGAGATCGTGATGGATTCCACTGTCCGTTGGCTTCTCTCTGTTAGAGGAGAACTAGTGGTCAGAAACTGTGTAGAATTGCCTGGGATGACAGGAGGTTTTAGTGTAGTTACAAAAGGTGGAATAACTGAGCCAGATACAGAAGCAGTCCCAGGGTTTCTTGTAATCTCTGTAAGGTTATCCTTCCCAGTTGTACTTGAAAAAGGTGACATGGTCTTTGTGGATCCAGAAGGTTTAGGACTACTTATTCCAGGTGGCAAAGTGGGTGGCTTGGGACTAGTGTTCCCTTCCCCTAGGCTGGTAGGAGAGGTTTCAGTGAAGGCAGTGGTAGTTACAGGTGGAACAGTTGGAGCTGTAAATGTAATAGACAAAGGGACTGCTTAATGTGATGCTTCTATATCTTATCTAACACAGTCAAATCCTTCAGGCTGCACCAAGACCCAAGCACAGCAATCATTATGCAGAAATAATAACACTGAAAGAGTTTTACAATGAAAGAAGCTACACAGGCCCTACACAAACTGAATTGTGTCAGCAGAATCTTTATCCCAGGTTGTACAACATCACTCCAGGACAAAAGAGGAAGCGGATTTAGTGTAAGGGCTGGATTGCTCTGTTACAAACCACCAATAAATTGGGTAAAATTAGAAGCCGGTCTCTCTCTTATTCCCCCATCACATTTCCATATTAGTTTATCTTTGATAAATAATTATGCCTGCTTCTGGTCTTTGTGTTCAAAGTGGGGGAAAAAAATGAAACTTTGATTTTGGGTTTTACCAATTAAATAGATCTGTTGTTATTAGAACTGGCTAGTTTATACTATTATGTAAAAGTGAAAAGTCGAAGTTTGATGTTATTATTCTACTGCACCAAAAGGAGTCAGAAGCCAATGCCTTTTCTTTCTTCCCCCACCTTTTTCTTACACATTTCCCTTCCCTTTTTCCTCTCCTTCTTTCCTACTGTTTTCTTTTGTATTTTTGTATCTTATTATTAATAAATAACTAAACAAACAACAACAAAAGAAGTAATCATGCCTGACCTGTTCCTATAAAAAAGATAATTTCTCTTAACCCTGGGGAATGCACAGGGATGTGGAGGTGATAATGCTTCAATATATCCAAGCATTGATATAGAATAAAATAGAGCTGGAAGGGACCTTGGAGGTCTTCTAGTCCAGCCCCTTGCTCAAGCAGGAGAACCTATATTATTTCAGATAAGTGACTCTTCTTAAAAACCTCCAGTGATAGAGCACCCATGATTTCTGGAGGCCAGCTGTTCCACTGGTTAATTGTCCTCACTGTTAGGAAGTTTCTCCTTAATTCCAGGTTGCTTCTGTCTTTGATTAGTTTCCAATTATTGTTTCAATGAAGCATAGTAGATCACATCCATGGCAAAAATTATATTAGGAACGGGGTGGTGGTGGAAATATCGCTTTGAAATGGGAACAGATTAGACGCAACTTCCAGCTGCCTCAAGTGTAGGTAGTCAGGTAGTCAGAGAGAAGATATCTTGAAGACATAGCACATAAACCATAGGGCATAGCTGTGCTGAAGTTAGAGGGATGGATCTTTTCTTTATTGTGCTTCAGCAATTTCTGTGATTCCTACATCTCTACATTTCATCTGCATCATATAAGACATGAAGAGAGCATTCCCAACATACTCGCCAAAGGTGTGACATCTATTGAGATCAGCGTGCTTGCTTCTTCCAAGGTACTGGTGTCGGTAGCAATGGCCTGTGCAAACAAGAAAGAAGGTGTTAGCCTTGCACGCCCATGTGTCAATTCTATCAGCCCATTAAAATGGCAACATATTAATTTGGATCCAGTTACATTTGGCAGAGATGGCATGAGTACTACTGCCCCTCCCCCGCCATTTATATGTAGATCTGGGCATTACAAAGGAGTCTTGCTGAAAGCATGTTTGTGAATATGGAGGCCACTGCTTTTCTCGTTTATCTTTATTTTTGTACAACCTATGCAGTGATGAGATTCTACTGCATGTAGTGGGAATGCCACAATGTTCATTTCATGATTCAATCTTTGAAGAAGACAGATATTTAAAATCAGAGGTATTTCAACAAAAGGTTGAAAAAATAATAGTTCTGTGTTTTTTTTTACAATGACATATTTTTACAATACTTTTTAAACTCAGTAATGGCACTATTTATTAGAGCAATTCAAAGCTTTAATTTGGAGCCTCAGTCTGAACACAAACCAATGCTGCTCCTTTCAAATTAGTTCAGAAAACTTGAATTGATATGACTAAAGCGTCAGGTCAAATAAAATGGATTTCTGAATTGTCAAATTGAATTAGAGGGGATTCAAATTTCCTTCCTATTTACTATAAAGCCAAGTCAATTAAAATGAAACTTGATTGTATTCTGCAGAATGAAATGAGAAACGGAAATCTTCACTGTGGTTTTTGTCAGTGTAGTTTAATTATTCTTAGAAATTCATCTGATAAAAGTCTTTTTGTTTGCTCTGTTTTGTTTTAATTAACTATTTAACAGCATTTAAATCCTTACCAAACTCTTTAGAATTGTACCATGTGTGTCTTTTAATCAAAAATATAGGGATTTCAGCCTTTTCAAAAACTTTTTAACAACTATTGATTAACATTGAAGTAAAAAACTCAATGATAGAATGTCAGACAACGTTTTCTGCAGAGTCTTTGTTATTTCAAACATTTGCACATATCTGCATATAATAGAATCATATTATTTACCCATTATGTGGTCAATGTTTAATTTCACTCAGAAAATCTACATTAAACAATGTTAGATCATTAGATTGTTGAAAAATAAATAAAACTACCTGGTATATAAATTGCACTATACTTTAATGTGGTATACTTGGTTTTGGTTTAGTGCATTGTGTTAATGGCTGTCAAATGATTTTCCTCTGTCAAGTTATAGTCTTTTATCTATTTTAAATCAATTATTTTGAAGTGACAGATGATAATGAGAGAAAGAGAGAGAGTAAAGACAACAACTCAAGACAACAGTGTCATCTGGAAGCCTCAGACTAAACATAAATGTATAATAGTTTTAGGAAAAAGTACTGACCAGAAGGGTAATATGAGATGATACATTCAGAATCTCGGTGGTTTGGATAAATCCTTCTGCAGTAACTCTGAAATCTGAACTGTTTTGTATTCTGTATTTGATATCTGGATTGATCTTCTAAAAGCAGTGAATAAAAATCGACATAAGGACTTAATCAAACAAATAGCTTCACTAACTAAATTCTGTTTCTAAGAATTGATTATGTAGGGAGCATCCTAAGTAATATCCTAGATATACTTATCTGACTTTCCTGCAACCTGGTTTCCCCAGAAATAAAGAAGTTGATTCTCATAGTCCCCCAGGCAGCATTCACCAGCTTGGTTTAGATAACTGCCACCTTTTTGACCATCTGATAACTGAATAACACAACAACAGAATTGGAAAGATCCTTGGAGGTCTTCTAGTCCAATCCACTGCTCAGACAGGGAACCTTACACCATTTCAGAGAAATTGTTGTCTAATCTCTTCTGGAAAACTTCCAGTGTTGGAGCATTCACAACTTCTGGAGGCAAGTTGTTCCACTGATTAATTGTTCTAACTGTCAGGAAATTTCTCCTAAGTTCTAGGTGGCTTCTCTCCTTGATTAGTTTCCATCTATTGCTTCTGCCATCAGGTGCTCTGGAGCAGGGGTTGCCAATCTTTTGGATCTCAGGGACTGCCAAACTCATAATTTAAAATCCCGCAGACCACTAATATGAATTTTGACTGATGGTGGCTGCAGGAAAAGAGTCTGCAGGAATATTCCCCACCCCATTTTCCTACTGACCAATCATTATTTATTTGGGATACTATCACCGGCTCCGTTCTCAGGGGGAGAGAAAGAGAGAGAGACTTTTGGCTTCATGCAAGAAAAACAGCAGAAGCAGCAGAAGTCTTTCTTTCTCTCCCCCAAACTCCGCCAGAAATGAGTCTTTGCCGCCGCAGCCTCTTGGAGCAGAATGCCTTGCAAGGTTCCAAAGACTCATTTCTGGTGGAGTTTGGGGGAGAGAAAGAAAGACTTTTGCTGCTTTCCTTGAGTGCAGCCAAAAGCAGAAGAAGAAATAAATGGAAAGAAGCAGCCCGGTGGCCAGGCGAGGTACATGGGGCAACTGGGGCAAGTTCTCCCCCTCCTTCCTTTCCCCACTCCCCTCACTACCTCAGGTTGTTCGCAATGCAAGTGACACAAGCCTTGTGTTCCCGCAGGCCATGTGGATGGTGCAGCCTTGTGTTTTCTGCACAGCCTGGATTAATTGCTTTGGGGGGTGCTTTGGGGGTGACATTTCTCTGCAGACCATCAAAATTTTCTCACAGACCATCAGTGGTCCCTGGCCCACTGGTTGGCAACCACTGCTCTGGAGAATAGATTGACTCCATCTTTTTTGTGGCAGCCCCTTGAATATTGGAAGGTTGCTATCATGTTGCTCCTTTCACAAAAGGGTTTTCCAGTGTAGCTGTGATTAGTAACACTTGCTCCTGGGACCCTACCAACGTAGTGAAGTTTGCTTGAGAAGCTGAGCTGATTAACAATTAGCTCAGTTCCTCCTCCAGAGGACAGATTGCTAAAGTTTTGCATTGTGGGAATGTCTGCTTTGTTCTACCCTTTGTCTCCAGAAATTCTTCCTTCTTTCTTGAAAGGGCCTTAGTGCTTTTTCACCAACTCTCTCTCTTGAGGTTCATTTAGTGGGACAACATATGGGTTCACCTTGTTCAGTTACCAAGGTTAATTTTCTCTCCCACCCATCATAAAGCAAAAACAGTCAGAAAATAATGAGGCTGACCACTGCTGCCATTTTTTTTCTGTGCCCAAGTTTCTGTCCAGGATGTCCTTCTTATCTTTTTCATCTTCTTAAGTGACAAATTCAAAAGTCAGCACAAAACTGCTGCAGAGATAAGAAGATTTGACAGGTACCGGAATAAAAATGCATCATCGGAAGGGATCTGAAAATAGGTACAACACTCTACCCAGGTATAGGTTTCTCACATCAATCTCAGACGGAAACTCGTAACTGCTATCTTAACAGCCTTTGCTCCCTGTGATATTCAATAGATCTTGAAATAACTAACATCTGGCAAGAAGTCGTCATCTGCTGCAAAGATCTGCAGGGGTTCTGACGATGTGTTGGCTTTCATGATCAATGTCTTTGCAGGCTGGGCCTCAGACACTCGTCCCACATACATGGCTTCCTCAAAATAGGGCTGGTTGTCATTTTTCCATACAACATCAATTTTCACCGTCGTCTGAGAGTATCTGAATGGATTGTTTTCCTGGGAAGCCTGGAGAAAGAGAGAGTGAGAGCACAGATTTTCATAAGGGCTAAAATGTAAAATTTTAATGGAAGGTAGATGAGGAGGTTCTTTGGAACAAAGATGGGTGAAGGTACCTATCAAAAGGATCCTCCCAAGGATGTGGGAAGGTACAGCAGCAGGGACTGTGAGGAAGGTCTTAGGGATCCCCAATTCAGAGAGCCAGAGAAGCCCACCCACCACATCCCTTACACTCATAACTAATAATAATAGTAATCATAATAATCATAATGACAAAAAATCTGGATAGTGGATGTGACGGTGCCTGGGGATAGCAGAATAGAAGAGAAAGAACTGGAGAAGATAACAAAATACAAAGACCTACAAATAGAAATAGAATGAACTATGGCAAAGGCAAGTAAGGGTAGTATCAATAGTAATAGATGCCTTGGGTCCAGACCCAAAACAACTGGAGCACCACTTGAACACCATAGGCATTGACAAATTCGCCATCAGTCAATTGGAGAAGGCAGCTTTACTTGGAACAGATTCCATCCTGCGGCGATATCTGTAATACCATCAAACATCCAGATTTGCCTATCCCAGGTCCTTGGTAAGGACTCAATAGGTAGACAAAAATGCCAAACCCTGTCTGAACCTCTGGCTGACTGTGCAATGAATAATAATATTTAATTGGTAATTAGCCCATTATAAAAACCATCAGAGATATCTGGGTAGGTTTTGGCCTTAACTAGATCATCATTAATTTGTTTCATTGTGTGTCATAGCAGGATATGGCAAGAACTCAGAGCTGACAAGATCTTCCCAGCAGTTTCAGGCAACAGCAAGTTCCTAATTTTATTTATCTTCGATATAGTTAATAGATATGACATCTATTTCTCACTGCCTAGATTAGCCTTGCCCAAACAAGTGCCCTCTAGATGTGTTGGATTTTAACTGTCTCTGTTCCTAACCAACAAAACCTGTCGCAGCATATTGGGAATTTTGACTTCTCTAATTGTGTCCTCCTGGCAAACAAATATTAAAGAGCCACATTTTATTAATAATATATTAATGTTGTCAGGAGACTTACCACAATATATAACATGAATGTCTTCAGGGAATTTGCAGGCTGGGTCATCGTTATGTTTCCAGAATCTCTGTATAGTCTGAATGTGTCATTATCATTTCCTAAGCACAATTGGAAAAAGAAAATACTTGGCATGCATGATTACTACGAAAAGAGTAGGATGAAGCTTCCTGATTGTGTCATGCACAAGATTGTGAGATTGTATGTTAGATACCCCTGCTTGTTAGCATTAAATCCAGTGCAGTTCCAAGACAGGCAAAGAATCTGGGTTTTTCATGTTAGAGTTTTATATTCTGTTTGGTAGGCATTTCAGTCTTATCTTTATTGTAAGGTACCCAAAGAACCTAATATTATCGAATGGCCAATTATTTATTCCTTCATTTATTCCTTTTTCTCAAAGCCTGTGCTGGTTAGATAGGATATAGTGTGCTAGTTAGACAGTATATAGTTTGGGAATGAGAGCTGCCTCCTTAAGGGAATGCTTCATGGGAAATGTAATTAATGCCTTTTGGGAGATGTAGTTCTTGTCACGGGGTCATATCTGTAATCCTGAATTGATCTCTGGTTGGGTTGAGGGAGCTTTGGGGCATTCTTACCTGGTATGGTCATATAGTCATCTTTTCACTTTCTTGTCCCACGCTTCTGGACAACATGAGACAAGCAGTCCAACACTGCAAAGGCTTCCACGCAAAGTTCATTTATTGGGTTTTATCAGGTATCCTCAAAGTATAACTCACAGTTATGCTGAGATTCATCTAACGTCCAATCTTTGCCTCAATAGTCACCTCAATAGTGTGAAAAGATGGTTATCTTCATCCCATAGTGTTATAGCAAAGGAAAACTCCAGCACAATGCTGGAGTCCAGGTAAGAATACCCAAGAACTCCCTCAGCCCAACCAGAGATCAATTCAGTGACCAATCAGGATTACAGAATGTGACCACGTGACATGAGCTACACCTTCCAAGAGGCATTGACTACATTTCCCATGAAGCATTCCTTTAAGGGAGCAGCTCTCATTCCTAAACTAACTGTATACTGTCTAACCAGCACAAAGCCAGAGATGGTATTCAGTAGGTTCTGACCAGTTCTGGAGAACTGGTAGTGGACATTTTGAGTAGTTCAGAGAACCGGCAAAAACCACCTCTGACTAGAGATTTTACAGTATCCTTCCCCTGCCATGCCCACCAAGCCTCGCCCACAGAACTAATAGTAAAAAATTTTTGAATCCCACCACTACACAAAGACCATCTTACTTCTACTGGAACCTGGCTTAGAAAAATATGTGACCATGCAAGGATATATTTTTAATAAGACCAGAAATTTTTCTCTTTTTCTAAATGATTGGAGCTGCCTTGTTAAAAAGTGATATGACTCAGATGCTATAACATCAATGGCTGCATTTAAGGGCAAGTCAATCTACTGTTACTTTCCCCCAAATGCAGATGTATAGTCACCTGTGCCTAAGGTGGACTTGAACTCATCAGTTCCCACATTCTAGCCTGGTGCCTTTATCACTACATCAAAGCACCAATTATATATGGACCCTAAAAATAATTACACAGATTCTGCCTGCCATTTTGTGTCTTTGTATGTTTAAGTCCTGGGAAAATTCACATCATTCTGCTGGTAACAGATAACAGATAATCAGAGTTGGAAGGGACCTTGTAGGTCATCTAGTCCAACCCCTGCCCAAGCGGGAGACCCTACACCATTTCTGACAAATGGCAATCCAATCTCTTCTTGAAAGTCTCAAGTGATGACGCTCCCACGACTTCCGAGGGCAAGCTGTTCCACTGGTTGATAGTTCTCACTGGCAGAAAGTTTCTCTTCATTTCCAGATTAAATCTCTCCTTGTTCAGTTTCCATCCATTATTCCTTGTCTGGCCTACAGGAGCTTTAGAAAATAGCTTGACCTCTTCCTCTCTGTGGCAGCCCCTCAAATATTGGAACATTGCTATCATGGAACATTGCTCCCCTGGTCCTTCTCTTCCCTAGACTAGTCACCCCAATTCCTGTAGCCATTCTTCATTAGTTTTAGTCTCCAGTCCTCTAATCATCCTGGTTGCTCTTCTCTGTACTTTTTCTAGAGTCTCAACATCATTTTTATAGTTTGGTGACCAAAACTGGATGCAGTACTCTAGGCATTATTTGTTTGTACAGTAATAAATGCAAAGTTTCAAACTGAAGAAAAAAAGGAACCAGAATTCTTAAATGATCTAGAACGTCCTAAATCTACCTAAATTCTAGAAGCTGAATAAATGCTTTCTTTAGTTGTTGTTTTGTTAGGTTTGAGATATTATTCAAAGTATTAATATTATTTCCAACATTTTTTGCTGAATTGCTTCTAAGTACAGATTGAAGTAATGTAGAAGATGCTTGAATCGAATGAAACACATCTATCTATAGCTATTTATTTATGTGGTTCACTTCAGAGGTGGTATTCAGCAGGTTCTGACCAGTTCTGGAGAACCAGTAGCAGACATTTTGAGTAGTTCAGAGAACCAGCAAATACTACCTCTGACTGGAGATTTTACAGTATCCTTCCCCTGCCATGCCCACCAAGCCTCACTCACAGAACCGGTAGTAAAAAAATTTGAATCCCACCATTGGTTCACTTCCAGCATTACACTCCCAGCTATAATGTAATGTCTTCGATTTGTCTTAGTATATGTGTGACCCTAGTCATTGTAGTTGAAAAACAGGAGTTATTAATAGCATGTTGTGAGAACTCAACAAAGTACAATTTATGCAACAAACCAGGTTAAATATATCATGGATGAAAACATTGTGCAAACTATATGTGTGGTATGTGGAATATTACAGAGTAAGGCAGTGTTGGCAACCCTTTTTGGCACCGAGTGCCAAAACAGGAGCCTGCATGGGGCGCGGAGCAGCCGAAATTGGAAGAGCAGCTCCCCGGTGCGCATGTGGGAGTGCTGGAAACCAGAAGAGCAAGGGCCCACCATGCGCGAAGACCAGCTGGCCGACATGCATGCGCATGCCAAAACCCAGAAGAGCAACGGGCGACGGCTGGCGTGCCCAGAGAGATGGCTCTGCATGCCACTTCTGGCACATGTGTCATAGGACCCCCATCATGGGGGTAGGGCAAACCATGGGTCACAGTTGCTCCCTCACTCCATCTGCAGAGAAGGTGCTGCTGAAATTGGGTGCCAAAATGGACTTGTCAGTTTGGAAGTTAGGGGGGCAGTTAATTAAGAATAAGGGTGGGAATGGGGTCTATTTTCAACCTCTAAAGCCCAAATCCTTCCCAAAATATCCTGAAACCACACTGGAATTCAGCCATTTGGTTAATAAAGTTCAATAGCTTGATTTGGAAGCATTTAGAGGAGAGGATTTAAGAGTTTTTATGAAGATATGACTCCATGAAGTTGGAGTCATATCTATCCAAGATATGACTCCAAGAAGTTGGATTATAAATCTTTCCCTCTTTTATACTTGAGAAACTCCATATAGTTATGTAGAATATATATGCAGAAATGTGGCACTATTATTCAATAATTTCTTCATTGTCCCTAAATCTGGATTACACTTGAAAGTATCAAGTTTAGAAAATCACTACCTTATTTTTAAATTAGTTTTAAATTTTAAATTTAGATTAAAAGGGGGCTTTTTAATCTACTCACCAGCAACAATTTCATATATTACTTTTTCATTCAAGCTTTTATCCCCATCAACAGCGTAGAGGGGTCCTGGCTCCAAGATCAGTGGCCCCTTCTGCAGAGGCAAGAAGCGTAAGTCATTTCCTGACAGGTCCAGTAATTTGTTCATTTTTTAAATTTATTTATCAGATTTAGTACTTGCCCTTCTCTTCATAGACAGGATGCAAGTATATAAAGAGGCGAAGAAGATTAAAAGTCAATGAAAAGGCAGAGGGAGAGATTTTAGGAGGTTAACCAGCCCCATGGCTGCGTGTTCCTTTATGAGCCCCAAGCAAGAGAGCAGAGCCAGGTCTTCAGGCCTTTCTGAAAGGCCAGGAGACTGGGGCCCTGCCTTGCCTTTGGAGGGAGAACGTTACAAAGGGCAGGGGCAGTAGTAGAGAAAGCTCTCTTCCTGGACTCCACCAGTTAAAATTCTGCAGGATACCCTCCCTGACTGACCAGGTGGGGTGGGGATTTAAGGATGCATGAAAGATTTGGTCTCAAACTCAGGTCTATTGAAACCCGTAGAGCAGGGGTGTCAGACTTGATTGCACTGACGGCCACATCAGGGCTGTGTTTGACCTCGGGGGAGAGAGTGGGCGTGGCCAGCTTGAAGTCACTTGTGTCGGGGTGCCTGTGGCGGCCTGAGCACTCTACCAGGGAAAATGGACTTCTGAGCTGCCATGGCCTCCTGCAACCCTCTGCCAGTGAAAATAGAGCTTGGGAGGGGCATGTGTGGCCCTCCTGAGCTCCATTTTCACTGGCAGAGGGCTGCAGGAGGCCATGGCAGCTGAAAACAGAGCTTGGGATCCCAGTTTCACTGGCAGAAGCACCGCAGGCCGGTCCTTTGCTGTTTCCAGGGTGGCCCTGGGGGCCAGATCGAAGTACCTCGCGAGCTAGATCCGGCCCCTGGGCCTTGAGTTTGACACCCCTGCCATAGAGTGATTCATAAAGCAGCCCAATTACATAATTTCACAGTGAGAAAGTGATTGTATTTCTTGACTCTTTAGGAATACATAGCCTTTGAAGACTTATGTTCAGCCTCTGTTCTTTCATGTCAACTTTCTCCTGCCACCTTCCAGTCATTCACCCCTGCTTTCTGCCTCGTCAAAGGGACACCATCAGAAATGTGCCCTGACCTGAACCTGCTGGTTTGAATGCTACAACAAATCACAATGCAGTTATGGGCACAACAAGAAAAAAAAATCATCTTGGCCTCCTGATGAACTAATCTGGAGAGAAGGTGAACAACAACAACAAAAGTAATCAAGTCTCAAACGATTGAATTATAAATGATGGAAACATTCTGTATTCACAAAGTTTAACTACATCAAATACTTCTCTTACTAAAGGTAGTACATATCTTTCTGGTTGTTGCCCTCTTTGGACTCTGGGTTCAGCCAAACAGGCTGAGTACCTGTGCCCAAGACATGACGGTATTGCTATAACTTGAATCCATGGAAGTTAAATGAAAAGAGCAACACAAGCCCAAGGAGAAACAAAGCAAAATTAAAGAAGGCAACTTTGGGTAGGGGACCAGTCTAAAGATCTTGTTAACGTACCACTTCTTCTGAAAGATTGACTTTGCTGGTGTAGCCAAGACTGATGCACATTTTGTGGCCTCCAATGGCAGTACATGGCTGAAACCAGGGGGGTTTGAGATCAGACTGGACAATCCATATGGATATCGTAGCTGTGGCTGTGTGTGTCCCTGCCGCATCAGCACTTCCATCCTATGCAACAGAAAAATAAAAGAGAACAAATCAGCTAAAAAGTATCTTGAAGTATTAAACCAATCCCTTTTAGTACATTTGCAAAAGCCAGCAGGCTAGATGAGGATCAAAAAAATGGCATGATTTATACCCCCTATTTTGTAAAAGCCAACACTGAATGATGAAGAGCTTCATATGATCCATGGTGTGGATGCACAATTCTGCAATAACCATCTTTCAAAGGGGAAATGTTTCCTGTTTCAAGACACTTTAGCTAAACTTCTCAGAACTGGCAGATATCATGATTGGCAGTTTCAGCTTCATTTGTGAAAACAAAAGGAAAATTAAGCAAATGATAGAACATGCAAATATTTTGTTTGCAATAAAACTCACCATGGCCCTTAAAGTAAATCTCATAAAATTAATTGCTTCATAATCCAGGGCTTCACGCAAGTAAATTTGTGGGTTGTTAATTCCTCGTATATTGAAATGTTTCATTGCTTCCTGTCAATTAACAAGAAAGAGAAATAATGCCAATTTTAATTACAGATATAGGATTTTATATACAAATATAATACATGAAGCATACAATTCTGAGCTAAGTATATGTTTGTCATCTTATTTCCAACCTCATGAAAAGTGAATCATAGAGATTCTATACTGTTTTATTTCCCTTCTACAGAATAAATATAATTGTCCATATATTGATGGATTTTTAAAATATATTTATGGCATTTCTTCTGCTGAGAGATATTAATTACATTGATTAGCAAAACAATACAGAGCAGGGAATACATTGGAGGGAGTAACACTGTCCAATGTAAATTCATTTTACAGTTGGACTTTTCGTAATTTATCAGAGGAAAATAATCTACTCTATTTCCAAAAAACCCAAAACCTTATTTCATGGCTGGATGCTCTTATTGACACATTCCATGATTTATCTAACATGACCTTTCTATAGAGTAAGCCTGTTTTCAGTTGAGAAATGCTTCTTTTTACTTCCACTTCATGGACTAAAGAAATACGCAGGTGAACGTGTGCTACTGTTCTATCTGATAATGGAATTATTAAACCGTTTGACATGAGACAGTTTTTCAGTACTGATCCCTCACTTCTCCAGTCTAAGCAGAAAAAGAGGCAATCTTCAGAGAAGAGAAAAACAATGTATGTCCAGTTTTGGAAGACTACTTGTCACGAAGAAGTTTAGCCTTTGATCTAGTTGGATTTAGATTCTACATCTCAAGAGTGCAGTTGAACTATATACTAACTGTTGGACTTCCTTCAAGGCTGTAGAACACTGTATTAAGATCAGCATCAGTAGCAGTTACGTTTGCCAGAGGTACGACAGTTGTGTTCACTTTTGTATCCTGAAAAGGGAAAATGTGTCTTTAGAGGTTTGTTGGATTGATCCACAGAAATACACACACACACACACACACAGACACCATGCTCTCTAAATACCCAGCAGCTCCAAATCAAAAAATGCAGCCCAGAAAAGTAAAAAAGAGCAATGAATTCAGGACAAAATTAGGCCTGATCTTAAATTTCATTACTTGCAATCCACATGAGGTAAATAATACCCAGGAAGTGGTCTGAGAAAAACATTGGGTGGTAAAAAGTCAGTCTTTTTCTATTTCAGGAAAAAAAAATGCTATACTGATTTACATTTTAAGACAATTTCCATTAACACTATGAAACCTGCTCAAGGTTCAACTTGCTGATTGGGACAGTAAAATTATTATCAGATCTCCCTTGACTCTGTAAATTCAGCGTCTTAATCAACAGAGAGCCAAAACTCAGTTTCCAAAAAAGCTAAGTTCTATCTACTGTTTACTTTTTCCATAGTAGCCTTATTTTAACTTTAACATTATATTACTGATCATGGAGCTGGATGACTGGATGGGTTTTCAAATCCAGTACTGTTCTAAGCCTGCTCAGAAACCAAGATAAAATACTCAGCACTTCAAATAAACAAGTATTAATTATATATAATATAATCCTATTATAATAGAAATGTTAGCAAAACAGGGATGTTGGGAAGGACATATGAAAATTTGTTATACATAGAGGGAAATCTGACCTGTAATTTAATATTGCAATAAACATACTTGGTAAACATACTTTTAGAAGGTAAGCAGTATGAAGGTCAGTTAGAAATAAATCTTGAAACATTTTTAATGTGTTAAATTATGTCCCCTTCAATTAATGGTGGAACTAGTTGCATTTCAGTAAACTGATTTATAATAAAGGAAGGCATTTACCTTGTTCTATATTTTATTTAATTTGGTATAGAATTCTTTTTAAGGACTTTTTAAATTATATCCATTTATCAGATTGCATACTTTGGCAGAAACATTTCTCCAGCCTGATTTTGGCCACTCCAGAGCAGATTTGGAGGGTGGAAAAGGAAGGAAGGAAGGAAGGAAGGAAGGAAGGAAGGAAGGAAGGAAGGAAGGAAGGAAGGAAGGAAGGAAGGAAGGAAGGGCATTTAAACTCAGAATAATTTGGATATCACTTTCTGAAATAGTCCTTGTTTTATGGCCACAGTTGGCATTCAGATTTTCATTATATGGTCAGTGCAATCATAAGTTGAATCACCATATAACTAGACCAGATTTTATGACCATTTTTACCATGCTGATTAAGTGAATCACATGGTCAGTAAACAAATCCAGTTTTCCAATTGACTCTTTTGTCAGACACTGTTTGGGAAAGTCATAAACTGCAATCACAGGACCCCAGAACGTAGCAACCAGTCATAAGGGCAAGCTATTTGGCAAGTGCCCAAATTGCGATCACGTGACTGTGGAAGTGATGCAATGGTTATAAGTGTGAGGATATAAACCACTTTTGCTGAGGCCATTGCAATGTTTTGAACCATTGTTAAATGAATGATTGTAAGTTGAGGACTGCTTCTTATGACTGTAAGTCAGGGTATAAAAAGGATGGAACCTGATATTTTACACAGACATCAAATTTATCATTATATTTGTTATTTTACAAATAACAGCATATAATGTTGTGACATTATTCTTTTGGAAATGCTGCTAAATAAAAGAAAGTAGGCATATTAAAATAAAGAGATGCATAAAGTCCTTGGAAAGAATCCCAGCTGCCTTGAAATTTGAATTGTGTTATAACTAATTAACTGATGAAGATATGGGATATAAATGTATATGGTATTTTGAATCCCCCCCCACCCCCGCAATTATTGCCCTAATTTGCTGTGATGCTGCAATACCTAGCAGCAAAGCATATTCGATAATCTTCTTGGCAGAAAAAAAAAGCTTTACACATTTGGTGAGTGTAACTTTGTGATGGAATTTTGCACCTTTCCTTACATTAGTTCACAGATACATGTATTTATTGCTTGTACAAAATTATCAATCTCTTAATGTCATTGGCTCATCGGAACTATAATTATGTCCTTATTACTACATCCTCAGGGGACGTATGAATACAATGGTTTACCTCAGGAATATCAACGGTGATGTTAGTTTGCTTGAACACAGGTTCATTATCGTTTTCATTGCTAATGTGAATGTAAACAGTGATAACTTTTACCTAGGGGCAAATAAAACAGAAGAAGGTTATCAGTGGATTTCAAGCTCAAAAACACCAAAAATAAAGACTGGTTAGCCTTTCCCCTCCCCGTTTCTTCAAAAGTTTGCCTCTGCCCCTGCTGTGGTCGTGACTGAATCCCTGTTACCAGCACTCCCCTCTTTCACAATCAGAATAAACTCTCTTTTGGAGTTATTTGGTAATTATTCCTATTAAATTGAGTCAAAATTACTTTAGCCAGATGTGCCTCTGAAAAGGGTATTTTGTGACTGAAAAGAGGCACAGCCTCTCATTCTAATATACACTTTTCATTCAAAAGCTTGAAGATGGCGATTTAATCATCATACACTCTATTTGCCCCTTTTCTTTGCTGCTCTGAATTCTGGTTTAACATCTATATTCACATTCTTTTGACAAAGACTCCAGCAGAGAGATGTTAGGGAAAGGAACTCACACAGGCAAACATCCATTATTTCTCCAAACTATCATTTCTCTACACTTCTTGCATATTCAGTTCCCTCACAATCCATCCCCCCCCCCACACCGCCTTTCTAAAAAAAAAGGGGACTAAGAAACGAGCAATTCTATAAAAAAGGACCATGCTTTGGTGGTACAAGAAATGCTTTGTTTCACTGTCCATTTAGGGCTAAAGAAAACCTCTGCTTGAAACTCAGAACACTTCTGTTACTAGATGGAGTCAGGGCTGATCCGAGTCAAACTCTTAGTCCATCTAGATCAGTTATGGCTCTTGAACAATTTCTAATTCTTCAGAAAACTGGAGGAGGATCCTTTCTTTGTTGGCAGCATTAATGCTGTAGAAAATTTTACCATCCCAATGCCAATAATATAAAGCATAGATGAACTTCACAGAAAATAAATGTATAATAGACTTCTTGACACAGTAAGATCTGTTTTGCTGTATACATAATTCTTGATACAAAATCTTCTTCAATTTGTCTTTTGTATGTGCTAGACTTCAACTTCCATAATCCTCTCAGCCAATATAGCTGTTGGAAATTGTGGGTCATCTATCCTGGCTCAGGGACTAGAGGAGCTGAAGTCCAGCCTACCAGGAATTAAAATGAAGAAGGTTGTTCTATAGGACCACTGTCAACCTTGCAAAGATGTTTCTTCCAATATATTATACTTTGGCAGGACTAATAATACAAAGGGAAATTTGAAATATTACTCACTTGCAAATCTGCTTCCCAGCATATCAAGTTCAGCGAAAGGACCGTTACCTTCTGCATTAAAAATAAATATTTTAATTTAAAGCAATCCTTTGTAGCACAACTATTATTACACATATAATTCCTAGCAAAGGTTGGTTCTCCTGGGCCTTGCGATGGAATCATTATTCTTTATATCTACAAAGCCATTTTACCAGGGCTCAGATTAAATAAAAGCAACATAGTCTGAGTGAGAGAAAATGCTTGCTAATATCCAGTATCCTGGCACTCTAAAGAGCCTCGCCTCTGATATTCCCAAAATCTATTCACCCCTTGAAGTCAAATGGAGGTCTCTGAGAGCTGGTATGACATGCATTTTGTTCAGCACTGAATATCTTTCTGTCATCTGACCCCCAAACAGCTTTTAATGGGAAAATGCTGGCCTTGATCTTGGGAAAATATCTCCCACCCTGTTTTGTAAAAGATACATAAAATCCAGCAGTTTTTGATCTCTCTCTCCCCCCTAGTTTTTGTGAAGATAAATATAAAACCTATCTCCTAGGGGAAACTGGCTGCTTTTTCAGTGCAAAAGAAGTGCTGAGGTTGCTTAATAATTTAACATGCATCTGGATATTTCAGAGAGGAGATGATTCATTCGCAGGTGATCCTGAGTTGAGCATTTGAGATTAAAGCGATTAAAGGATAAGAAGCCCATTTCTACTCTTCCATTCAAACTAGCAGCTTCCAAAGTATTATTTTTACAAGCATTTGTATATGTATTTGTGTCCATTATGTGTGTGATAGGCAATAAGGGAAAACAATCATTCTACATTCAAAGATCTGGACATAAGGGAGAAATATACACTACAGAAGCTCCACTGTTAGCTTGCTGTACCTTCAGCCATTTTTAAAGAATCAACAAACAGCAATCCTTCCATATTTAAAATTAGACTTTTAGCTGGTTAAAATATAATTCATTTCAGTTGGGGCTTTGAAAAACTGTATTTTGCCTCAGTTGTTTTAACTGTAGTCTTATTCTATGGAAAACAAGTGGATTTCCAACAGAGGTATGGCAACTTAAACATATCTCTGATAGAGGAAAGATGATGGCTGCAGCAAAAATTGCAGTAAATAGATTAACTCTTCAGAACTTCTCTGGATAAGAAGAGGATGAGATATCACCCACATATGTTCTGGAGAGTTGCTTCTTATGAGGATGCTGACAGCGTTCACCTGTGAGTTTGAGAACCAGGAAATGAAGGGGCTAGCTTTGCTCTCAATTGCAGCAGAACCCTTCAAAGGACGTTGAGTCCACTAGCCTCACTTTCTAATCAAAAATGGCTTATTCAATACTCTATTATAGATCTTTGGAACAACGATTTTGAAAAGCTATCTGGAGAGCTACTTTCCTTCTTTAATAAAAGAAAAAATAACTATAAGTTTAAGAATTTAAAGAATTGGAAATAAATGTCAAAAAACTAAATATGTTTTTGATGTAAGGGTTCATACAATTTTGAAATTTTGAGACTTTTACTATAAAAGTTTGCAAATAATAAAATGAAATAATCGGTGTTTCATTAGGAACCAGAATAGAATACAGAACCTCTATAATCATATTAAGAGCAATTGTGTTCTCTTTGCTGATGATGTAAAGCTATTCAACACCACAGAAAATATTGCTACCCTTCAAAAAGACCTCGATTATGTATCAGAATGGTCAAACACATGGCAGCTTCAAATCTCAGCAAATAAATGCTCTGCCTTACATATTGGCAAAAAAACACACCAGAAAATAAAATACAAGCTGAATAGTCAAGACCTTGTTGATATTCCAAACTCTGTCAAGGACCTTGGAGTACTCATCTCTAATGATCTAAGTGCTAGAGCCCACTGTAACTACATAGCCAAAAAGGCATTAAGAGTTGTTAACCTAATCCTACGTAGCTTTTTCTCTGGTAATATCACACTAATAATTAGAGCATACAAAACATTTGCTAGACCAATACTCGAATACAGCTCATCAGTCTGGAACCCACATTACATATCTGATATTAGCACAGTTGAGAAAGTCCAGAAATATTTCACAAGAAGAGTTCTCCACTCCTCGGCTCATTGCAGAATACCTTATGCCACCAGACTTGAAATTCTAGACCTAGAAAACCTAGAACTACGCCTGCTTCGGTCCGATCTAAGTATAGTATATAAAATCATACATTGCAATGCCCTACCTATCAATGAATACTTCAGCTTCAACCATAACAATACAAGAGCACACAATAGATACAAACTCAAGGTTAACCGCACCAAACTTGATTGCAGGAAATACAACTTCAGCAACAGAGTGGTCAACATCTGGAATACTCTACCTGATTCTGTGGTTTCTTCCTCAAACCCCCAAAACTTTAACCTTAGACTGTCTACTCTTGACCTCACCCCTTTCCTAAGAGGTCTGAGGGGGCGTGTATAAGCACACCAACATGCCTACCATCCCTGTCCTGTTGTTTCTTTTTATTTTTCTTATATGTATCCATTTCATGTATCCATAACTATGTTTATACTTATACCTATTATCTTGTAAGCAATTGACAAATAAAATAAAACAAACAAATAAATAAATATAAAATTTATTTACTATTTATTGAAATATTATATTTCAGAAATTGGACATTGATGAGGACTAAAATGTCTAGGCAGCAAAGGAAAAGGAAAGAAAAAAAATGTATAAATAGCAATAGCACTTCGACTTATATACTACTCCACAGTGATTTACTGCTTTCTCTGTCAGTGTATTTCCCCCAACAATCTGGATCCTCATTTTACTGACCCTGGGAGGATAGAAGGCCAAGTCAATCTCAAGTCGGTCAGAATCAAACTCCTGGCTGTGGGTAGAGTTAGCCTTCAATACTGCATTCTAATCACTGTGCCACCATGGTTCATGCTCATAAATGCTTTCAATTTTTTTTATTAGTGTGGGGATTTAGAAAATGACACAAGATTCCATAACATTAGAAACACTTGAAGAGATTTTTGAAGAATGGGGCCAAACTTTAGTAGTTATAAAATCAGAATTGTCAGCAATGATGTATGCTTTTATGGCTATACTATATCCAGGGAGGCCTGTTTTTGGCTGGGGGGGTGCTGCTGGAGGCCAGGGTGGCCAAACACGGGCGATGCAGGGCAGTGGTGGGATTCAATTTTTTTACTACCGGTTCTGTGGGAATGGCTTGGTGGGCATGGCAGGGGAAGGAGACTGTAAAACCTCCAGTCAGAGGTGGGATTTGCCGGTTCACCAAACTACTCAAAATTTCCTCTATCGGTTCTCCAGAACTGGTCAGAGCCTGCTGAATACCACCTTCGATGCAGGGGCCTCACAAAGCCGGGGACGCCAAAACAGGCCACACAGGACCTCCCTGTGCCCCGTTTTGGCCAGCAAAGTGCTGTCTCTCCCACTGCTGGCCCACGGGGTGGGGGGGTGGGGGGGACTACAATGCTAATCTGGCACTCGAAGAAATCCAGTTTGACATCCCTGGTTTATGGGATGAAGAGTTTATATTGGTTAGCTAAGGGGAGGTGAAGAGAATATAGATTTGTTTATGTACCCTGCCACAAAGGGAATAGGAAGTCTTTTTCTTGTGGGGAGGAGGGAGGATAGACATTTTCTTTATATATTTCATTTTTTTGTATTTGCTTTTGTTCTCTTTTTTAGTCTATGTTATCTTTTATAGCTTTATACAAAATATTTATTAAAATTATTTGGAAAGAAGATAGGGAAGGCAGTTAAAGGGGAATTGCAAATAATAAATGAAGACCATAACTCTGATAAGGATCTTTTATTGGATCTACAAAATAAGTTTGTTAAAGTTTTGAAAATCCAGGGGGAAATACAAAAAAAAAAAAAGTGAATTACAAGTTAGAGAAGGCAATTAAAATGGAATTACAGATGGCAAGCCAATAAGGACTTTTTATTAGATTTTTTTTTAAAAAGGCTGGTTAAAGCTTCGAAAATCAACGGGGGAAAACAAATGATAAACCAAGACAACAATCTGGATAATTTTTTACAGCATTCACAAAGGAAGTTTACTAAAACTTTGAAGAAGGCTATGTGATGGGAAAAAGAAAAATTGAAAAGAGGTCAAATCTCACAGCAACACCTGAATTTATTAAAAATCAAGATGGATAGAAGTAAAAGAATATAAAGTTGAATGTTAAAATAAAACATAATCTATAAATCTCTGGTAGTCCTTTATAGACTTTTCGCTGACAGCAGGACTGAAAAGTTTGTGATTTATGGTTTTGCATATAGAAGGAATGGGTTGTGGGAAGAAGTGATATTTGTTTGCAGTCTTCTGGGGGTGAAGAGTTATCAAATGTGTTTTTACTTGTTATGATGAAGATTGGAAGAATTTTTACATGTTTCTTTTCTTTTCCTTTTCCTTACTTTTTTCTTTTTTTCTTTGTACTTTTTATTCTTTCTCCCTATTTCTTTTTCTAAGTTTAATTTGAATTCCCCTTTTAACAGTAAATGAAACAAAAAAATGTACTCTAATGGTATTGCACAGAGGAAAATATCTTCGGTTTCTATATTACTGTTCTTTAAAGAGTTATACTCTTTAACAGAAGAGTACAGTCCACCTAGCAATTACTCCAGGTTTCCGGGTCTCTGAATCTCTGTTCTTATTCTGTCCCGCTGTTTGAAACCTTCAAGAGTGGAAAGCAGGGCCTCTCGACAAAAGGGAAAAAGATTTCCACTGGGCCCGCCTAGCACATTGGAGCACTGAAAACAGCTGCTCAGAGGTTGAACTAGTACAAAAATAAGCAGCCTTGTGACTTACAATATCAAGGGTGGATAATGTTTAACTCCGAGAGAGGATGAAGAGCTTCCATGCTGCTTAGTTTCAAATTTTCATACAGGATGCTTCTAGGGAAATTCAGTGGACTTACACACCCCTAACAAGCACATGGGATACTTTTGGTATGCAAAGTGGTTTTCACTGGACTCAGACAGCAAGGAGAACCAGAGCACCTTTGAGATCTTCCACTTGAAGAACAGGCAGTCCTCGACTTACAACCACAGTTGAGCCCAACATTTCTGTTAGTAAATGGGACAGTTGTTAAGTGAATTTGCCCCATTTTGCAACCTTTCTTGCTACAGCTGTTAAGTGAATCACTGTGGTTGTTAAATTAGTAATGTGGTTGTTAAGTGAATCTAGCATTGACTTTGCTCGTCAGAAGGTTGCAGAAGGGTGTTGTGGTTCGCTCGGCAGCAGATGCAGATGGCTGAGGTCTCGGAGAGCAAGGACTCAGATGAGGGGCCTGCGTGTGATACAGGGATGGGGCGAGGACCATCAGGGAGTGGAATGCTACCTTCAGAGATTGTGGGGGCTGGCAGCAGTGGTGAAGAGGTCCCCAAGGAGCCTGTGCCAAGTGCGCATGCATGCAGGGCTGCTTGAAGGAAAAAGCAGCTGCAGAAGAAGGGATGACTCAGGAGTAAGGCTGCAAGGTAATTTTATCTCCCTTAAAAGATAAAAGCCAGCTGAGAAACTGGAGTTCTTTGCAGGAAGCAAAGAAGTGTTTGCACTCAAGCCTTGTGGACGTTTGAAATATCTTGGTTGGTGTTTGGAGACTCTTTGTGTTTGAAATATTGCTTGGTAACTTTATCTAGTGTTCTTGGCAGCCTTGCACAACCTTGGCAAGGCTCGTTCTTATCAGAGACAGTTAGTTTGAAGCAGCCTTTTAACCATGAAGGAACGGAATTCATAAAGAATCATTAAAAGGTTTTGCCGTTACCTCTGTTTCGTGTTTGTTTCCTTGGAACAAGGTTTGGGTCAAAACAAAGGGTATCACATGAACCTGGGACATTGCAACCATCCTAAGTATGAACCAGTTGCCAAGCATCTGGATTTTGATCATGTGACAATGGGGATGCTGCAATGGTTGTAAGGGTAAAAAATGGTCATAACAGGTCACTTTTTTTACTGCCATTGAAACTTTAAACGGTCACTAAATGAACTGTTGTAAGTTGAGGACTACCCGTATTGGCTCCTTTCCCGTGATAGGTTGTGTTCGTAGAGCACACTAAAACCATTTACTGAATTAATTCATCTTCTGAGCTCACAAAAAGTGATGGATGGGTTGGAGCCACAAAAGCTCAACCAAAATTAACCTTAACCAAATTTGGCATGGCATGCTGTGAAAATGGAGCTTCTCTAGATTTTTAATCATCCTGGTATTAGATTATCCCACATTGCCCCTGCTTTGCAATATGGGGATCACCTCAATTGGGAAGGATTGCCTTACATATGAGTCACATATGAGAATTCTTATAGAGGGAACACTGGGAGTTTTCCATTAACTTTATCAGGATACATTGATACTTATCTACAATCTTTGGCTAGGAAGAAATAACTTTGGGACAACCGATAAGCACAAAGCACGTGCTATATTGTACTTACTAATACCTATATATTACTTACATCTTACTATTGAATAGTTTTATTGTATGTCCCTTGCGTCAATTCACTTGCATTTTACACAGTCTTTATACACATACACCCCAATCCCATCATCGGATTAGCTGACCAGCGAATCCTAGGCCAGCCTTCCCCAAGCTTGCAACCCTATAAAAATTGGACTACAGATCCCACTGGGGGATTAAAGATCCAGTGGATCTGGAGAAGGCATGGAGAACACCCATTTCCTGCTGGATTTAAGGCTTTCTGTCCCCCGCCCCCCAATTCTATTACCTCATAATCCACAGATATTTTCAGGATGAGCTGTGAGTCCTTTATTTCAAACCATTCAGAGGGAGAATTTGCATCTGTAGAAGGTTCAATTGTGACTGTAATGCCAGGATTAGCATAAATGTTAGTCACCACCAACCCTGGATCATTATTCTCCATTATGATCACCGAAGTTTTATCTACTGAACATTCTGATAAAACAGAAGAAAATAGATTATGTCGGCAGAAGCATTAATTTAATAGAGTCATAAGAATTCACATTGAATATAGCTACTATTTTATTAGGGTGATTAGATGGCAGCAAAAGTAATGTTATATCTAGTGGATTTTAGAGCCTTGCTCTGGAAGCCCTAATTTTGTTCCATTCCAGTATATCATTTGTGATGAGTTTATGCCAAATCTCACTGCAATGGGAAAGCTGATAAAATAGTTGTCTAATAATCATTTTATCCAACATGATATCCAAGTACATACATGTCAAGGCATAACACAGAGGACAATTAGCTTGTCAACTTCCTTCTGAAATCATCTACTAGCTTGCAACGTGGATAATCTAAATCTAAGAAAATAACCAGTGTGGACGTTCTTTCATCTTTTTCATGTAATTATATTAAATGAATCGTTTTCATAACTCGTTAAGTAAACATGAAACATAGTCACCTTTGAAACTGAGGTGTTTTAAAATGTTTGTCTAGACTCTTTAAAACTTTTATTAAAGTTTAAACTATTAACCTAACCAGTTAACATGTCTGGTAAAATATTTACGATATTAGAAACACATAGACACACACACATATATTCTTCCCTTGACCAAGTACTGTCTTTATGCTATCTTTCAAGACAGTAAACTCTTGTGAACATGATTGGCATTTCTTTTAAGTAAGTCCAGATGTGTGCATGTGTGAATATGTTTGTGCTTGTTATATATCACATCCAGATCTGCACATTGTCTCACTTATTTTCTGTGTGTGCTGGAATACCTTAATGTAAGCAATTCCCAGTCACCATATTAAAACATTTGATCCTATAGAGAAAGCTTTTCCCATCCTTAGCAACTTACCTGGGCTCTGTGTCTCAACCTGTGTTACTGATAGCAAGAAGAAAAGCACACAAAAACAAAACGGCCTGAGAAAAGACATCAAGCAGACGAGAGACAAATCCAAGAATTACGGGAAAACAGTCCATCCACTTTTCTTCCTGTGTTGTCACAATGCATCTTCCTTTCACTGTTCAAGGAGGAAATAATGTTGCAAATTACTGTGAACCGAGACAATAGTTTAACCTTTGCACCCCAGTTTATTGATTCACTTATTTATGACTTATTTACTGCCATCATTTGCTGAAAGCATTTGTCAGTTTGGCCTGCCTTGCAGGGCAGATTATTGCTGCCATCACTGGCCATCTGCTCAGTAGGCAGTTCTTCCAAGTTCAATGATTACACAATCACAATCAGAATAGAGCTGGAAGGGACCTTGGAGGTCTTCTAGTCTAACCCCCTGCTCAAGCAGGAAACGCTACACCATTTGAGACAAATGGTTATCCACTCTCTTCTTAAAAACCATCAGTGATGAAGCACCTACAAATTCTGAAGGCAAGCTGTTCCACTGGTTAATTATGCTTGCTATCAGGAAGTTTCTCCTCAATTCCAGGTTGCTTCTCCCCTTGATTAATTTCCATCCATTGTTTCATGTCTTGCCTTCTGGTGCTTTGGAAAATAAGTTGAACCCCTCTTCTTTGTGGCAGGCCCTCAAATACTGGAACACTGCCATCGTGTCAGCCACACACCCACCCTTACTCCTTATTTTCTCTAGACTGGCCATTCCCACAACCATTCTTGGTATGTTTTTGTCTCCAGGTTCTTAATCATGTTAGTTGCTCTTCTTTGCACTTTTTCCAAAGTCTCAGCCCTACACTTACAAGTTTAGGGTTTCTGTTTTCAGCCTCTTCTGCATTCTGAGGCTAACAGATCTGGACTGGGACTGGAGCTAACTGTAACTAACAGATTTGGACTGCAAGCATCCTGGCAATGCAAGATGGCAGCCAAAATACAAGCATCTTAACTCTTTGCTGGCCTCTTGCAATTGCACCGATGTTTGCAATCATAAGCAAAAAATAAGTAGGAGGGGAAGGTTATACTCAAGGCCAGTTCAGGAACTTACGAAGTAATAGCAAAGGTTGACTTTAGTCTTAGCGTGTGCAGAGTACTTTAGCCTACAACTACTAGCTCTGAGCTCCACAGATCTATACAACCAGTAGATGGGCAGCGAAGTGATACAATAAACACTCTTTGTTATCATATTATGTGGCTGTCTGGAGTTTTGCTGTCTAGACTTGATAGCTCAATTTAAAAATAAGAAAGCGCAACTATCTCTGGAAGATACGATCTCAAAAAATGCTATTGTTTTTCCGTCTGATCTAACATTGTTACTATTGAATTAAAAAAAGGTACCTTACTGACACTTCCAGCTTGTGGTGCTTCGGTGCAGGCAGGAATCCGTGACTGTGCACGGTCTCTGCCTGTGTTCACTGCCTGAGTGCCCCGAGCCATTTGGCTTCGGGGCTAGGCCACCTTTGTAGAAGGTGGTGAAGACTGGGGGGTTCTGGCAGGGACGAGAGACATCACATTTCTCTTCCCTAGCTGGCTAAATCTCCCTCTCCGATGGCAGCTGAGCGGTGGTCTCTAATGGCTGCCACATAGAAGAGCTCAGCCGGAAAAAGAAAGTGCTGGAGGAGTTTGTGAAGAAATGAAAGTAATTTTGCAGACCGGGACAAAGGAACAGTGAAAGTATCCTGGTATTTAACACCTACTAAAGACACATTGTTCCCAGACTGAGTAAGCAGCGAATGGATATCAAAGGGAAAACTTTTTTTCTTTTCACTCTCCTTCCAAACGGAACAGCTTTGAGAGAAATCGGAAACCCGCATTGAAGGTATGCTAAATGCTAAAGACTATGCTAATGCCAAAGGGATATGGATTTCTAAATATTTAAAGAAAATTTTTTCTTTTGCTGTGAGTGGGAAGGGAGAGGAAAAAAATTGAAGTAGAAGTTGAAAATAAGGAGCAGACTGCCTAGAATTTTAAAGAGCCATTTGAACATTAATAAGACTTCAAAAAGACATATTTTAATTGGAATTTGTGATTTAATAGCAACCCCAGAAAAAGAAATGGAAGAAGGGAAAAAGTGCTAAATGAAATAGTCTATCTGGATTGTTTGGTGACTTTGCATCTTTTGGGAAACTTTTTTTCTTTGTTTAAAAACACTCAGGTGGTTGTTTTGGGAAAATCTTTTCCTCTTTATAATGGCATCACCCTTGGATGAATCTAAAACTGAATACCTAAAATATAAAAAGGAAGAACAAGACTGGAAAGATACTTTGGATATTCTTTTTCAATCTCTAGAAATGGCGGTGCATTCCTATGGAGAATTGATTGCGCAGCAGGATAATTGGGACAAAGAAGAAACTATTTTTGATGAACATGTGATTCTATTGGGGGAGAAGAAGGAAGAGGAAAAGGAAAAAGGGATTTTAAAACCTAAAAAAAACCCAAAAAAGATAAAAATGAGTTGAAGGGTGGATATAAGGTTAGAAAACAACAGGAAGGGGGAAAGCAGAAGAAGAAAAGGGAGGTGGAGAGACAAAGGGGTAAAAAGGGTAAGGAAAAGAATAAGCAAGGGAGAAAGGAAGGGGTGAGAAGTCTCAACGATGGGAAGCAAGATTTAAAGAAACAAAATTTATTTAGAGACAATGGGTAAATTTAATTGAAAAAGGGATTCTGTAAGGTACATAAGATTGTGTTATTATAGGCATTTATAGAATAAAATGTTTAAGATATAAATAAGTATTAATAGGTATGATTAAAATGGTTTTGACAGGGGTACTAGCTATATTATATATTTATAAATTTGTCTCTTTGTTATTGTCATTCTTTCTTTTTTCTTTTTCTCTTTATATAATATATTGTGTGACTTTAGGATGTGCTAAACAGAATCCCAATACAAGTTATGTGTGATATTAAGTATTATTAGGTTAGGGGAAAGAGTTAAAGGCGTCATACTCCAATTAGTGTACAGGAGAGGTTTTGTTTAAAGAGAAAAAATGAATGGATAGTTGAGAACAGACAAAAAATGATAAGTATTGTAACTTGAACTAAGATAAGTAGAATAAAACTAAGAGAGTTAAAAAAAGGAAGAAGCTATATAGAAAATGGAAAACGGTAATAAGATATGGAATGATATATAAAAGGAACATGATTTTTGAAGGGGCGTCTGTACGATGAGTTTTAACCCGGGATCAAGCAACTTTCAGAAAAGATGTTTTAGGTTTTTATGTTTTATGTCTTGTTTGTTTTTGTATTGGAAGAGAATAATGAAAATGTATAAGACAGATGGATATAAAAAATGTATACAATCTAAAGTTAAAGAGATATAATTTGAATAAATAGAAGGAAAGGAAGTAATAAAGAGAAGTTCAGGATAAGATATGAAGATGAACAGATAAGGTAAATATATATACCAAATTGTGTTTGTTTGGAAATGTGATAACTTGGAATAATTCTGTCTTTAAATAAGATGTTGTATTGGTTTTTTTAGAAAAAAAAATTCTTATGTCATTATATTTTATGTTTTGTTTGTCTGTGTATTGTTTTGGAAAATCAATAAAATTTGTTTAAAAAAAAAAGGTACCTCACTAAGTAATGGCTAGTTGAAGCAATGAGGTTTTTGGGATAGCATGACCATATACCCCTTTGTGGTTTGAGTTACTGCAGATAGAGAAATTAGGGTAATTGTCATACACACAGTATATGCACGTTTGATTTCAGAAGAGCCAATGGCAAGAAATTTTGAGAAGTACTGTGAGATCTCATGGACCGAAATCCTCAGGTCAAAGAAAGCCAAGAGAATTGAAAACTTCTCAGAAATAAGATACTGGCAATACTACATCCCCAATACTATCATACACCATTTGAGTGAGAGAGAAAAAAATGGAGACTACTATGGATTCATAGGAAGTACTTGACCAACTTAAGAGTTAAAGGGAACATATTGTTTATAGAACATATAGAATGTAAAAAAAGTCTTAAGTGCATAAGAGTTTTAAAGCATGGAACTAATCATTGCATCCTGCTTAGTCCAACGTGATAAGGGAGATATCTTTTGCTTCTTGCTTCCCTCTCTGTGCCAGCCTGCTGCAGAAGCAGCCTGATGTCTTTAGTCCAGGAATCAGTAACCCGCGGCTCTGGAGCCGCATGTGGCTCTTTCATCCCTCTGTTGCGGCTCCCTGTCACTCAAAATATGTGTCACACCCGCTGGCACGCGATTTATTGAGCTTTTCAACTCCCAGTAGGCCAACCATGAGTATATCCAAGAAAAGAAAAGTTTCAGAAGAAAACAATGTTTAATTCAACTACATAGTCCAGTTTTGTGGCTGCTCAGGAAATAGTCAGGCACGGGAAGGGTTTTGTGGCTTCCGGTGTTTTCTTTTCTATGGGAAAAAGGGTTTGAGTGTTTAAGGTTGCCAATTCAAGCTTTAGTCCTACCAGTATTAAAATGTTTCCTTCTTCTTCTGATATACTGTAGATATAGAACAGGTCTGCTCATTTCAACTAAGAAACCAGATATCTTGTATATGTAGCTTGTTTTTCTTTTCTTTTGCCATGGTAATATTGCTCTCCTGGAAGAGCAGAGTTTCCTGAAGGAATGCTGGCCTTCTAATATACCTATTAAAACTTCCACCTTCTACAAAAAAAAAAACATTCACAAAATCTTCAGAATTAGAGGTCAGATAAAAAGGAATGTGCATAATGGACAACAAGCAAGTTTGCTTCCACAATCATTTCCACGCATATCTAATATATCACCAGTCAGTTGGAAAGACTAGTTTTTTCTTTGACACAGGTATAGAATCCTCCTGTTTCTTCGGATACAGATTTATCAACCACTTTTTCTTTGATCATACTAGCACTATGAAAAAAAATATAAATAAAAGCCATAGGAGCTGCCTTATAGAAATCATTTAGATTCATGCTGCCCAGTTCATACATGTGAAGGATATTATGGGGAAGTAAAGTACAGAATTGCAGCCTAAAACGGGGAGGAAGGAATAGGAGATTTAATCCCAGACCACAGAAAACAGTTCAGTATAGCCTTTTCTTCTGAAATGTTAATGTTCAGTAAATGGAGAGGAAAAGATCTCTCTTTTTAGAAGGGAGACAGGGAAGAGACTGGGCGCATCACAAGCAAAAGAAGCTGGACCACAGCTGCATCTTCCACAGTGATGCCTGTCCCACAGGGTGGGATCAAAGAAAGAAGAATCACACAGACTTCAATAAGGAGGCTTAATGCAAGAATTAGGAGCGAGGGACAGAATTGCGGAAACACTTTTATTGGTGAATTCATTTAGGCAAAAGCTCTTTGAATGTTTTGATGTGCTTCCTGGATTTTTTTCCATTCCAGGCTGAGCTGCTATTTATGAGATAAGCGACTAAAGGCCTCTTCTCCCAGCTGTTGGTTGTTGACATCCAATTCCTTTCTTAGGCTCTCCACCATCTCTCACACCTACCTGGTGAAGACAAAGTTCTGCCACTCCCCCACTTCTCCCATTTTTCTTATACTGACGAGCATATGTGCCCAAGCCTATGCTTTCTTCTTCCTTTTCACCCCATTGAATTGCAACTCAGGAACCTCAAAGAGGCCAGGCCGGGGTGGGGTGGGGGGAATCACAGAAACCTTCTTGCTCATTTCCTAGCACAAAGCAAACTTCCTATACCTGTGATGGTGAATCTATGGCACGCGTGCCACAAGTGGCACGCAGAGCCATTTGTGCCGGCAGGTGAGTTGCAGGCAACATTACCTCACTGTGCAACTGCGCTCCTCACAGCTGATTTTTGGCCTGTTTAGGCCTTTTTCTGCCTCCCAGAAGCTTGAGGAAAACCTATGCAGGGCGAAAAATAGGCCCATTTCGTCACTTCCTGTATTTCTGGAAATACCGGAAGTGACAAAATGGGCCCATTTTTCAGCCTGCAAAGCCTGCAGAAGATTTCCTCAAGCCTCTGGGAGGCTGAAAAAGGCCTCAAGTGGGCCAAAAATCAGCTGGGAGGTGCAGTGCAGGTAAGGGGGGCAGTGGCAGGGATTGCACACGCATGCACAGGGGGCATGGGGGTGCACATTGCCTTCTGGGTCCTGGCACACAAATGCGCATGCACAAGCACACACACAATTTTTGGCACAGGACCCCAAAAAGGTTAGCCACCACTGTCCGAGACACAAAGCCTTTTGAACAGTGGAGATTTCTATAAGATTTATAGTCTATTGAAAACTTCCTCGCGCCAACTGATCTATTAGCAGGATTCTTGAGGGGTGTGGAAACAAGTATCACAATAAAACTTTTTCATTGAGAGATCATTTTGGGGGGAGGGAGAGAGAGGTGTAGTTATATTTTCTTTTCCTATTGAACTCTCAGTCTCCTAGGAACAGGCACCTAGAACAGTGCTGTCAAACTCCCAGTCTGTGGGCTGGATGTGTCATGCGCTGGCCATGCCCATGCCTGATTTAGCGAAGGGGGGGGGGGGAAAGTCCCGATACGTCACATGATACCTCCGTGATGATGTGAGTTTCACACCCCTGATCTTGAGATTCCTAATCCGACTCCATCACATATTCTGAATGAAATGATTCAGGTCTTGTGCAAAGATAGAGCCTTCCTCCTTTCATAAAAGCAGTCAATTGCCCCCTCCCCCTGGAGCTCCGCACAAGCATGGAAAGGTTATTTATTTATTTATTTATTTATTTGTCAAGCAATTATAAGATAACAGGTATAAGTATGGACATAGTTATGGATACATGAAATGGATGCATATAAGAAAAATAAAAAGAAACAATAGGACAGGGACGGTAGGCACATTGGTGCGCTTATGCATGCCGCCTACAAACCTCTTAGGAAAGGGGTGTAGTCAATAGTAGACAGTCTAAAGTTAAAGTTTTTGGGGTTTGGGGAAGAAATCACAGAATCAGGTAGAGTATTCCAGACGTTGACCACTCTGTTGCTGAAGTTGTATTTCCTGCAATCAAGTTTGGTGCGGTTAACCTTGAGTTTGGATCTATTGTGTGCTCTTGTACTGTTATGGTTGAAGCTGAAGTATTCATTGACAGGTAGGGCATTGCAATGTATGATTTTATATACTATACTTAGATCTCACCAAAGGCAGTGTAGTTCTAGGTTTTCTAGGTCTAGAATTTCAAGTCTGGTGGCATAAGGTATTCTGCAATGAGTAGAGGAGTGGAGAACTCTTCTTGTGAAATATTTCTGGACTTTCTCAACTGTGTTAATATCAGATATGTAATGTGGGTTCCAGACTGATGAGCTGTATTCGAGTATTGGTCTAGCAAATATTTTGTATGCTCTAGTTATTAGTGTGATATGACCAGAGAAAAAGCTACGTAGGATTAGGTTAACAACTCTTAATGCCTTTTTGGCTGTGTAGTTACAGTGGGCTCTAGCACTTAGATCATTAGAGATGAGTACTCCAACGTCCTTGACAGAGTTTGGATCATCAACAAAGTCTTGACTATTCAGCTTGTATTTTATTTTCTGATTATTATTTTTTTGCCAATATGTAAGACAGAGCATTCATTTGTTGAGATTTTTTTGCTGCTCTTTCATGAATCAAACCATTAAGGCAATATATCTTTATTGCACTTCTTAAAGCAGCTGCATCTTTTTTTTTCCGGCTGCCTTTTTGAACAAGAGTCAGGTACAGTGCTCATGTGAGATCTGAAACAATTAATCTGAATAATCTGAAAGGGCCACAGCTGTATAAAGGAACTTTTAATCAGCATTTGGCAGAAAAGGGACATAACAGCCATTGCTGGTGGAATATCGTCTTATAAAAATTCTCTCAAAAAAGTAGCTCCCATATTTAACAGAATGAGCTATATCTACTCTAAGAGGTTTCCACGCTTCCCGCTCAATGCTAATATGTGGCTGGAGTATTTCTAATCATCCCATGGCATTTCCATGTTAAGATTCTGCTTCAGTTGAAGAAAGCTCAGAACAGCAGCAGTCACAAACAAACAAACAACAACCAAAAAACCCCACGATGACAATACACACCAGCCAGGACACTGTCCTGCAGGGAAGACAGTGTAACACTTGCCTCATGATATCTGACACAAATATTTGAACTGTAGTAAGTTAGCACCCACCCCTCTCCTAGAAAAATGTAATATCCTAGGAAATATTAAAAAGGCAGAATATTTCCCCTAAAAAGAGAAGTAAAAACTCAGAAGCAGAAACTCACCTCAGAAGCAGAAGCTCATCCCCACCTTTGTTAACGGGTGGGCCATTAAAAACTGGGCCAGAATATTCTACATAACAAAGGCCTCTGCCCATCTCACCACCTGGCTTGAGAAGGACCCCTGCCCCTGGGAGTCTGACAGCCAATGGGACACATTTCTTACACAGGAACAGGAAACATTAAGGTTATATAAACAGAGGGTATATAACTAAGGGTCTCTCAACATCTCAGCCCTCGCTCCTTTTCTTTCATCCAACATCTTGAAGCATGTGCTCTTCCTTTTCACTTTGGAGCTCCAAGCCATGTGGTCCTGTCCACCATTAAACCATCTTTCCAAATAGCCTCCATGTTTCCAGTGTCTTTTTCCCCACTTGGAATTGAACTCAGAAGGATATTTCTTCCAACAGAACTGCATTATTTGCAACAAGATGTGTTGATCCTTAGGTTGTCATCTACCCACTTCCTTTGCCTCCCACAGACACTGTGGCTGAGAACTTCAGTGATTGAACAATGTTAGCTCTGTTCCTCATTCTCAAAAAGACTTATTTTGCCACATTTTGCCTCCTGAGCTGCACATCTTTTGTGAGGAAAAGTATTTTGATAGTTTTCCAGTTCTGACACACAGGAACTGCTGACTTTTTTTTGGTACATGATCAAATGAAAGTGTCAAGGCTGATATAAAAATATATACAGGGGAGTGCAAACAACCAGTTATCACTGTTTTTGCTTGGAGTTGGAACACTTGGGCTGTGGAATTGTTTTAGTTACTATGAGATCTATGGAATCCTAGTATGAGCAGCAGTTTTCAGACCCCGACTTCCATATTGCAGTGTTGGGAGTTCAAGGCCATCACAGATAATCACAGTTTGTGAGAGATGGGGAAGGAAAGTGATGCAGTCTGTTGAGGAAGTACCCACCAAGACAAGTGCTTTCAGATTAGGGTAATGGATGCAAAGTTTCTGAATTGATGCTATGCCTTAAAAGTAATTTAGTGGAATTGTTGCTTCTTGGAAGTGAACTGGAACTCAGGCTAATATTCCTATGCAGCATACAAATCAGCATACTATAAAGATATTTTGATGCTTCCTCAAGATAGATTAGAATTATTTAGCTTATTTGTTTTGCCAGGTTTTTTTTAAAGGCCAGGCTATATCTGAAGTAAAGCAAACTGGAAGCCAGAGGCCACACAGGGTTGTCTGGCCCCCTTTGTTATTTACTTCAAGATATCTTTTAAAGGCTTATCTTAACAAAAATGTGTCTAGTTTACAAATAAACTTTATTTTGCTAGGTTTGGTAACTGAGCATCACAAACAAAATAACAATAGAGTCTTTTTTGTTTCTTGCTATATTATTTTATTAGAATTTGGTGAAGCTGAAAGAATGATGGATGTCTTTGATTCTTCCAAAAACTAAATCTATTTCTTTCCATGTTCCATTTCCCTTAATTTACAGAATCTGGACAGCATTATCTAAAACAATTTCATAGGTTTAGCCATTTGTCTCTTCTGAAACTATCTTCTTTTTAGGCTGGACAAACGGAAGTGGCCATTTCCTTGTGTGAGAATCCTCTCAGTACTGGATATGTCACTCCTGACTTCCATGAACTGCTGCTCCAGAGGCTTCCTCTTTCATTTTTGCAATCAGTTGGCAAATGGAGTGTATCAAGGTCTGAACTGCACCATTGGCTGTTCTGTCTGAAAAGCTGTCATCAGATAAAACAGAGTGCAATTGGGATTGGCTGACATTCCTGCAGTCCTAGGACTCTGCCTTCCCATCATTACTAAATCTAGAAGCTGCTCTACAGCAGGGTCTCCAACCTTGGCAACTTTAAACCTGGAGGACTTCAACTCCCAGAATTCCTCAGCCAGCAAAGCTGAGTCCACAAGTCTTAAAGTTGCCAAGGTTGGAGACCCAGGCTCTCCTCCATCTGCCTGTTTGTTTACTGAACCTTATCTCACAGTCTTAAGTCATGGGAAACCAAATAGGGATGGCTATAAGCCAGGATTTCCACAGTGTAGTAGGCCTTAGGAAACTGTGATTTGTTGACTCAAGCTCTACTCCAGAAGGAATAGCAAAAGCACTTAGACTTATATACTGCTTCACAGTGCTTTTATACCCCTCTCTAAGCAGCTTACAGGGTCAGCATATTGTCCCCAACAATTTAGGTCCTCATTTCACCCACTTCGGAAGGATGGAAGGCTGAGTCAACCTGGAGCCTGCTGAATTTTGAACTGCCAAATTGCAGGCAGCCAGCAGGCAGTAGAAGTAGCTTGCAGTACTGCACTCTAACCGCTGTGCCACCACGGCCCTTTATACTGCAAAGACAGATCTGTAATGTTTCTGCCTGCCATGGGACAGGCATTCACATGGTAGACGTTCTTAGCTCATCCTGCCTCTCAACCGCAGAGAGTTTCCCCCTCAGGACTTAGGACACTCATCCATCAACTTTGTATGATCCACAGTTGCTACAAGAGGCAGTTTTGCCACACCCCTGCCCTGTACTATGGCCAGTTGAAGGTTGTCATTTTCTCAGGGCCACAAGGAAACTCTGTGAGAGCACAGAGCAAGGTGCAGTAGGGCACCTTGACTGGGGGAGGGGGTCCTGACTGACTCATCGGAAGATGCAGCCTGACAGGGATGACAATTGCATGTTGGCCTAAAACTAAAGGTTAGTGGCTGAGGGGAAGCGCTATTGGTTCTTTTCCCAATGTCACCGCCTCCACCAGACTTTCTGAACCATCTCTGGCTTCACCCTCACATCCAGAAGCAGGAAATGAGAGATCCGTTTCCTCGTCCATTTTTTAAATCATTTTCTCCTGCTCTGTAACCAGAGGTGGGTTGCGCATACTGTAACAATCAGTTCACCTCGTGCAGAACCAAAAATGTGAGCATGTGCGTGCACATCCCTTTCGCTTGCACACAGCTGCAAAACCACAGGGATTCCCTGTGCAGCAGCAGCTGTGGTGAGTAGAGTGGGTGAGACCAGAAAGCAGATGGGCTGCGTGGGTGGGGCGAGTGAGCCAGATATATAGGGTGGGATAGCACCGGGGTGAGGGCGTGGGCCCAGCAGGTGGTTGGAACTATCGGTACGGGCAAGCTGGTCCAAACCGGCAGCAACCCACCACTGTCTGTAACCTCAGTCCCTCCATCTTCCTGAAACCCCAGTCCCTAAACTGAACCCCAGCAGTAGACCTACACTTCTTTGCAGTGGTGGGATTCAGCCGGTTCACACTAGTTCGGGAGAACCGGATGTTAACTTTCTAAGCAGTTTGGTGAACTGGTTGTTGGGAGAAATCATTAGGGCAGAGAACCGGTTGTTGGATTATTTGAATCCCACCACTGCTTCTTTGTCGCTACAAACAAAATTCAGAGAAACATCAGGCTAATAAAGAGTACTTTGCACAGGTGACTAGCCAAGTAATTCCCTATGTTGCTTAATGCACAACTAGTAGCTGAAGGTGCAAGTTATTTATGCTCTTACGTGGTCACCTTTCTTGCAATGTTCACAGGGAAGGTTCACCCACCCCCAACTACACTGCAATGAACTGAGAAGTTCAAGAAGGCCCAGTGTTGACAAATGGAGGGACAGGGAGGAGGGTTACCAAATTATTTCCATATTGGCTATTGTTCCTATTCCAGAGCCCAGAATCTTCTTTCTTTGGGATTCTGCATAACACCTCAGTACAATGTGTCCTGAGACGACATAACTTGCACTGGCTTTGATGCCAATTAAAGTTAGTGAATCAATAGAGTTGATTCAGCTTTTGTACCTTCCTTTTGCCAGCAGAAAAATAAGAGGCATTTTTGTTGACCCCAATATTCCTGGTTTGAGATGTTACTAAGAAGCCCTGGGATCAGGCAGTGTTGATCAGCAAGGAGAGATGATGTGCTTGGGGGTGGAGGGGAAATAACGTTAGTGTATTTGTAGGACGAGAGTAATTTGTAAGCATACTGTGACAAGTGAAAGTTCTAAACTGGTTGCATAGAATTCAAAACGCAGAAAACTCATCAGCCAAAGAGCAACTACTGGTACTCCTTGTTGAGTGACCACAACTGGGACCAGCAACTCTGTTGTTCAGTGAAACCATTGCTAAGTGAAACTATGCTTATGTTCTTCATTCTGGTGTCCTTTGCTTTATGTAGGTCAAAAATGCAAAGACTGGTTGCAAAGTTATTTTTTTTCATCACCGTCACAATTGCGAATGGTTGCTTTATGGGGCTGCTGCTAAATGAGAACTACCTCCACAATACAGCTGCAGTTGCTTCCATGGATGTTTGATAAGAATGGGGAATTTGATATAATTTAGTGGCTGGTTTCTAGATAAAAGCTGTCATGTACCGTCTCCTCAGATTTGACCTTCCTAATGCTACAAAAGCATTCAGCCTCCTGAGTCTGGCTATTTCCTTCCTGGTTCTCAACATTTTCAACTTTCAAGATCAGCAGTTGGTGAAGGCCTTCGGCTGCTCTTACCTTGCATCAAGATTCTGTACATATTGCAAGCAGGTCTTCAGCTTAAGAAGTTTGTCTTCTGAACTCCATGAATCTCTGGCATCTTTATCAAAAAAGTCAGAGTCATCCTCTGCTCCAGATGACCTCGGGATGCTTGTGTACAAGGGAAGAGCACCAGGTGTGTGATTAAAGCTAAGAAAAACCCACTCTGCCAATAGGTACCCATATACAGGTAGTCCTTAACTTATGACCACAATTGAGCTCAAAATTTCTGTTGTTAAGTGAGATATTTGTTAAGTGAGTTTTGCCCCCTTTTACAACTTTTCCTGCCAGTTGTTAAGTGAAATCCCCACAGTTAATAAGTTAGTAACCCGGTTGTTAAATGAACCTGACTTCCCCGTTGGCTTTGCCTGTGAGAAGGTTGCAAAGGGTGATCCCACAACCTTGGGACATAGCAATGGTCATAAATCTGAACCAGTTGCCAAGAATCTGAATTTTTAATCACACTATTGTGTGATTAGGCTGCACAGGTTGTAACTGTAAAAAAACGGCCCTAAGTCACATTTTTCAGCCTGTTGTAACATTGAATGGTCACTAAATGAACTGCTGTAAGTCACAGACTATCTATATGTTATAATTCTTCCATCTTCTGTAAAAACTCTCATCCCATCAACCCAAAAGCAGATGTAAATTGTAAGATAATGCATACACATCGTAAAAATAATTCCTAGGAAACTATTTAAATAAACGTGCAGTTTTCCCACATCTCAAAGCTAAGGATGTTCCTGATTTCCTGAAGCACATTTCTCCAGCTTACTGTCCTTCACATATTAGCCCTGAAGCTCCCAGAATTTCTGGCATTCCCTATATAATTGATTCATCTGCTATTGTTTGCAGAATTCTTGTTCAAGGATTGAGAGAGGGAGGGAGGGAGGGAGGGAGGGAGAGGAGGGGAGGTCCATTTATCACTTATCTTCTGCAAAAATCATAATAATGATCTAAAAATTTGGGAACATTATATTTGAGATCCTTCACATCTGTCAAGTAAATAGGTACTACCTGTCTATGGTTATGAATAGTTCAGCAAGTTTTTATTTACCATTCTTTTTTTTTTTTACCTGCGCTTGTAATTCATCAGTGTTTCAAGTAACTTGGCAGCTTTTTCATATTCTCTTCTCATTCCTGCATCATGCATCAATTTGAGTTCAATTTGCCGCTGGTGTCTAGGATTGGCAAAGAATAACTGTGAGTTACTGTATACTTTGTCCTTGCAATGTTCACTATCTCTGTGATAACAAACATTATCTATCATTTCTCTGCTATATAAAAACTAATCCACCAATGTCTGGACTTTTGTTACTCTCCAGATTTTTAAAAAAAGAGGGGAAAGGGAGTGTAAGGCTGACTCCATGCAACTGAAGAATTGGAGTTATAAGGCTCATACAATATATTACCTGTCTTTCAGTTTTTATTCTTGTTTCTTAAACCAAGTTCTCTAGAATTTAGCAACTGAATATGTGCAATTGGATTTAGAGCATGACTGGAGAAGGAAATATTCGTGTCTTTTTCCTTTGAGTGAGGGAGAATAACCTGTCAATTTGGAAAATGGACTGCTGTTCATATGTTTATGTTAACAGTTTCCTTTCTGCAGGGGTTTTTAACTCTAAAAAACTTTAGAACTACAAAATAAGTAATATTTCAACTCATTTTTATTTCTCCGATAAAGTATTGTATTTCTTCAACCACCTGTATTTTGAATTAATTGAACTGCAATGTATACTATAGTGCTTCAAATACGGCAATCTTCTTCCTGGACTTTTAGCTATGCAGAAAAAAAACCCTGTTAATCAGCAACTAGTTTGGATGTGAAGCACAGGAGAAAGTTAGAATTAGTGACTAACATACTTGGCCCAATATATAATCTGAATATTCAATTATTTTCAGGTGGTGAACAGATGCTGAATATTCTAAATTAATCAGGTTTCAATATATCCCATATCCTGCCTTTCCTCTCCTTCTGCCTTCTTTTTGCAAATTCACAGAGGTGATATGGGTGATCAATCAAGCATTTATCAGACTGTCCAAGTGCATCATGAACAATGGAAAGTATCTCCTTGAATGCCAACATTGCTTGATGCTCATCTGTGGAATTAAGGCAGCTGTCTGAGTATTTGTGAAAAGGTTACTTATCACTTTCTGGCTAAAATCAGATCATCTTTGAATGGTTAAGCAAACTCTAAAATTAGAAATCTGGAGCTATAGAAGGAATTTATAGAAATGACTTTACCTTTCCAGTGAAGGAAGCGATGTGGACATATGAATCAAGATCATCACTGCCACAGCTAGCTGCCAAAGTCCAGTCACTGCTGATGTCATGATGCTTCATAAAAAATCCAAACCAACATTTATGAGTAATAAAAAATTATTGTCTTTTGATATCTGAAAATTGCATGTTGTTTCAATGCAGTTGTCAACCAATAAACCAATTAACCAACCAACTAATCAATCAACCAACCAACCAACCAATCAGTATCCATTAATCTTGTTATATAAGCAAAGGGCCATTGGGAGAAAAATACACCCTGCTTCCAGATATATTAGTTTGTCTTCCCATGAATCTCAGTCAGAATTCTTCTGCAAGTTGGAATCTGACTTATATGTAAGGAATTTTAGCATACTGTAGATTCATCTACTGTATGCCTGTCCAATGTCCATAACTCTCCCTGGATGAGATGGGCAAGGATAGCAAAGGATTGTATAATAATCAGCTGAGTTATTTTGCAAACCACTTTGAAAAATAATGACTCCTAAGGATCTCACAGGCTGCTGGTGACCCAGGTTTGAAATCCTTTCCCCATGAAGGCTTATGGGCTACCATCTGATTATCATTTCTCCAAGAATTTTGATGAAACATTTTATTCTGCGTCATGCTGAATTTTGATGAAACATTTTATTCTGCATATAAATGTTCTTAAGCGGCTTGTATGTATGTGCTGTTTTATATGATTTGTTAAAACTTGTATTTGACATAGATTTTTTAAGATGCTGTGCTAATGGGATTGAAGGAGGATGAGAGTCCTACTGCTAATAGCAATGCACCTATATAATAAAAAAAACTGAAAAGACAAACCGAGCAATGCTCAAATTATCTTGGAAACATCATGAATAAAACTAAGCACAAACCCTACAACCATAATTTTTTCCCCATTTAAATTGCAAGAACCTCTGGTTCAGCTCCCTCCTGTGGAGAAGAAGAGAGATTACAGTACAGAAGGTGATAAATAAATAAAATAAGAAATGAGGGGATGGGGGGATGACAAAAAAAATGCTCAGGAGAAATAGAAATTCTATTAGTCTTGTGATTACATCCCTGCAAAGAATGAATGTTCGTTAATGCCTCTTTCAGATGCCAATGTAATTTGAATATTTGCACCATGCTGGTTTTCCCCTGGAATAATCCAGTGCCCCTTGAAGCTTGATTTAGGAGAATGAGATAGGATAGGAGGATGGGATAGTAAACCATTCAGGCAGCACTAGTTCAGATAGCAAATGGGGCATGGCTTGAAAATGGAGAACCTTCACAGAAGGAAGAAGACTGTATTGTTTAATATCTTCTATTTCCAGGGAGCTTTTAACTCAAGCATTTAAAAAGATGCCCAACCACCTATTGCCTAAGATTTCCTATGGGATTCCTAATATTTTTTAAAGATTTTTTATACATCTCTTCAAGTGAGCAATGTGGTTCCAGGTTACAACATACATACATAGTCATAGTTACATTTCCAACTTTCTTATCTAGTTTCATATCTAATCATTATCTATTCCATTGATCTTTAAATAAATTTTCACTTCATGTTTTCCATTCATTAATCCAGTAACAAAAGCATTTCATCCTAGAGCATATTTTCCACTCTTTATTCCTTATTATTTTCCAGCTTACCACCTATTTTATTTTTTACATATTTACTTCTTTTACTTTCTCAAAGCCGATGTATAGCAAACAAAAAACAAAAATAAAATAAAAACGAATACATTCAGGATCCCCATGGCATTTCCCCCCAATCTACAATGAACCTTACATTTATTCCAGAGATATTCATATAACCATTTCATATTTCCTCTTTGTATCAGTTTAATCAAATTTTGCCTATGGAATTTTATTTAATTTTCATTCTTTTTAATCATAATATAATAACCTCATTGCAAATATTTTACTTTACAATATAGTCATTTCTAATTTACCAGATTCTTTGGGGATTCCTAATTTTCTTATATCCTATTGTTGGGAGTCATATATTTTGAAATATAGGAGATGGGGTCTTGGTTCTCATTCAAGAAGCTTCTTGAATGTTCTGAATAGAACGGAAGAAGCTTCATGGATGAGAAGCGAAAGTCTTCCTCAAAGAAAAAAACAAGTTCAACTGCCTTTTGAAAAAAAGCACCTTTGAGATGTGTAGCCTTTGCAGAATGTCTTCAGAGCAAATTAAACCAAAAATAAATTCGCTCCCCCCCCACCTTCATACAATTGTCTCAGATGAATTTAGTGCTGAAGTTCCCAAGCATCCAATCTAACTAATCCCCTGGTAAAGTTCCCCCAATACTTACACTGTTCAAAGATGCTGCTTTCAGCCAAGCAAAACGTCTGCTCCTCAGGTCCTACAATGCCACAACACAGCTTTGTTCTCCTATAAATACTCTACCCTTATCAACAGCCCTTAATTGGGTAAAGATTGAAATAAGGGTAATGCTTACTGGCAAATTAGCTAGAATGAGTTTTTAATTTCCTAATTTATCTGGCAAACATCCTTGGAATGATAGCAAGCATAATGAAAGTGATTAATTTGGGGGGGGAACCACAGTGCTATCATTCTTTCCATCTTCATATTACCCTGTTTGATAGGAACCCAATATATATGTTTGCTTAGGTTTTATTTACCAGGAGAAATAGTGATGTGTTTGGAATGTTCTTGATTCATTCTGAATGCAGGGTGTATCACAGAAGTTATGATGGAAACCTCGGATTACTCATGCTCTTCTAGATTGTTCATAACAGGCAGACAATCCTGATTTGATCACAAGCACTAGCTGCTCTGATTACTTGTATGGGAACGAAGGCTGTGTCACGATAAAGCTCTCAGCAGAGTCCAGTTACACACATATTTATAGGCTATGTTTGAATCCCAAACAGGAGGGGTTTGAAGCAAGTTGAATGTCCACATCTAGATTCAAATGCCCCAAGGTATAAGTGCTGAAGGACACTTTTTTTACAAAATTGTACAATAGGGCTTGATAGATTTGTAATGAAAAAATGGATAAGGGGGAGAAGTCTACAGTACAATATTGATTTGACTGGAAAGAGCCATTTTATGACTTTAAACCTTACCTTTCTATTGTATATAGTTTCCCCCAGTTTTCTTGGACACCATTTGGACATTATTTCTATAAATAAAGTATCTCCTTTAAGTTGAGCTTGATCCCTTGTCATGCCCCTGTCAGAATCTGATTCAGAGGGGGAGGCTGAGCAGTTGACAAGGAGTGGTAGTGTGGCTCCATTGGCTATGGAAGAAACTGGGGAAGAGCAAAGGCCGGCTGGGCAGAGCAGGGGACAGGTAGAGTAAGGGAGAGGGAATTTGGAGGAAGGCCCAGGTGCACCCCCTCTTCATCCTAGGGTATGAAGGGAGGAATGGAGAAGGGAGCAACGTGAGTTGTGTGGCTTACAGGGAGGAAAGGGCCCTGATTCCCTTCATTAGCTGCAGCTGGGAACACAGTATTTAAAAAGGGAAGCTGTGCACAGCAAAGTTGTTGGGAGCAAATCGTGAATTATGTGGTATCATCAAGGCTTATCTGGGTTCTTCCCAGCTTATCTGGCGTCTTCCCAACTGTGTGTGTTTTGCTGGGCTTTCAAGTCTGCAATTCCTTCTCCTGCCCTGTCAAGTTAATTACTGCAATGTGGTTTGTTTAGATTTTTAGTTACAGTTTGTATGTACTTTGTTTTCGGACTGAATTTCCTCCACTTAAAGACTGTTCTTGGGAGAGGTTTTTCTCCAGCTGAAGTTAACCTGCACATTGGGGGGCAAAGTTGGAGGTAGTAAAGGGACTTTTCTTACTTATGTGACTGTGTTGCCTTTCTGCCACAGCCCGGGTCATCACACCCCTGCTCAACTTGATACATTGCCATGCCCCTTTGGTAGATGTGCATAAGTGCACCAACGTGCCCACCGTCCCTGTCCTATTGTTTCATATATATATATATATATATATATATATATATATATATATATATATATGTATATATTCTTAAGTTTTCATACAAACAGGTATACAAACAGATCCCCCTGATACCTCCAGCTCAAACACACCCCAACCCAGATGAAGCCTAGCTTCCTAACTAATGATAGCCGTCCATTTACTCGGAGCCAAGCTGCACTAAAGGCCTCCAATAAAGTAATACAATGTTGCCAGCCAATCAAGATACAAAAAGAGCCAAAAAACAGACAGAAGATATTAGAAACACCAATCAAGCAGAACACAGCAAACTCCAAGACCAATAAACACAGACCAAGACTCCCAACCAATCAGGGTGAAGAAAAAACCATTCTGGCACAGCAATAGGCTACCCCAAATTTAAATCTGAAACCACTGTAAAAGTCTGACTCACAGATGAACACAATACAGAAGCCTGATGATGGCAGATGAGATTCTGCCGAAACGTTGCTACAACTTTAAAAGCACAACTACAATGACGTGGGAAAATACCCGAACAAAGCTGAATGATATATATATATATATATATATTTTTCTTATATGTATCCATGTATTCATAACTATGTTTTTACTTATACCTATTATCTTGTAAGCAATTAACAAATATAAATAAAAAAATAAATATGTGATCTGTTGTTGCTTTCTTCTTGTTATGATCCATGGGGTCAACCCTGACTCTTGGTAGCTATAAAGACATGTCCCTTCCATTTTCTTGGGAACATTTTCAGAGCTGGCTTGCCACTACCTTCTTCTTAGGGCTGACAGAGAATAACTAGTCCAAAGTTGCTTCTGTGAATAAAGCAAGACTTGAATTCATGCTCTCCTGGCTTCTAATCCAGCACTTTTAACTCCTAGACATCCTGGCTTTGCCTTCCTATCGGATTTCCTCCCCGCACACACACCTTTCTACTCCGGTGTATAGCTCTTGGGATGTCCTGCTGATCCATTCAAGCCCAGCTTGGCTTAGCTTCTTCTATCATCATTTCAATAAATAGAAACCTGGATAGTACGATGCTCAGAAAATAAATTTAATGAATATTAACTATAAAACTACTTCCTAATCCCTTTTGGCCATTGCATATTTTGGCCTGGAAATAGTCAGTTGCCAAGAATCAGTGCTATGTATTAAACTCGCACCTTAATATGATTGTACTGTTTGTTCAACAGCAATTGGCAAAGAAGTATATTTCATGACAACAAGCAAGCCACAATGCTATTTTTTCCCATCTGTTTCCTCATCAATTTTTCAATTAAAATCTGTTGGAAAAGTAATCTTGTGAAAAATATTTTATCTCAACACATTAAAGCAGCCTGGTACCATCAGGAAACATTGGTCAGGGAACTAAGGGGGAATAAAGATCATGTTTGTTTGCATGCTTTTAGGCAGAAGAGATTGGAGGCGATCTGATCTATATTCTTGGAGATCTTCATATTCATTTATAGGAAATTTGGTTAATATTATCAATATATGAGGGGAGGCAGACAGGGAAGACCCGAGAGAGAGAACATTTAACAATATGGGGGTCAAATTTGAAAATTGTCAAATTATACTCTTTTGGTTTTATACTTGTTTCATATATTTTCTGTTAAGTCTATTTCATCTTGTTTCTGTATTGTTCTGTAACCTTGAAAAAGGAACAAAGCATTTTTATTTTAATATCTAAATATCCTTTCTTTAAATTATATATTTTCCCAAAAGAAAGTATATTTTCTGAAATAGGAAAGCTTCAGGACGTGCAAAATCCAGTGTATACTTCGCCAATCTAAATGTTAATCGGACAGGGAAAGATTAGGTTGCTTTCTACTGATGCTGGCAGAGATTGAATTTCATAAAAAATATTTTTTTGCTTGCATTCAAAACACATTTGGTCATAGATCATCTCTTGCTGTAAGTGGGTCAGTTCCAGCACTGGGCTCTTGTTGAGATAAATCTATGTGAGGCAGAGGGAAACCATGCAGAGATAGACATAGCTTGCACAATTATATTTCTGCATCGTTATTCATTTGTGTTTTTTTCTTCCTAGCACTTTCCCGCAAGTGCAGGATCTGCTTTTCTCAGATCAATTGAATGTTGATCCATTGGTTGCAACAGGAAGTGATCAACTGGCTTATCATCTAGCCCAGGGGTGTCAAACTCATGGCGTCACGTTGCCCTCACGTGAAGTTTTGTGACTTTTTTCCCCTTCGAGGAGCTGAGGTGGGCGTAGCCTGTACCACCAGTTTGATACCCCTGGTCTAGCCTAACATTGTGGGTCTGAAGAGATTGACTGGCCCAAAGTCACCCAGCTGGCTTTCATGCCTAAGGCAGAACTAGAACTCACAGTCTCCTGGCTTCTAGCCTGGTATCTTAACCACTAGACCAAACTCACTCCTTTTTTATCATTGTTCATATAATCTGAAGCTATAATGTATTACTGGATCTATATCTATATCTATATCTATATCTATATCTATATCTATATCTATATCTATATCTATATCTATATCTATGTGTGTGTTTGTGTGTATGCGTATGCATATGCATATATGTATGTACAAATTGGTTTTTTTAAAAAATCCCCATTACTTTGCTTTTACTGCTGTTCTTTTCTCTGCCTTCTCCTGTCCACCAATTATGTTAGTCAAAGACTAGACAAACCAGAAGGTTATCCAATGAAAGTGGGGTGGGGGTGGGGGGTGGAAACATTATTACCCCCCCAAAAAACTGGACATTTTTTTTTAGTTAGCATGCTCCTAAGTAAACACACAGGATTTATTTAATTCAATAGCAATGTTAGATGATTTCACGATGGATAAAGCTGCCCTCTAGTGTTTCCTCATCTGAAAGAAGTCTTAGTTATTAGATACCATCTTTTTCTGCTACCTTTTGAAAAGGTTATTTGTTCATTCAAGTGAAGCTGGAAATTTTATGAACTGGTGATGTGATAAAATCAGCTTTGTTGAAGACATGCCCAACAGGAAAGCCTTAGAAAAGCATGTACAGGCAGTCCTCATTTAGCAACATTTTCGGACAGCGACTGTTCACAGTTATAGTGATGAAAAAAATAAGTTTCTGGTCAACCCTCGCATTTGCCACTGTCTAATTCTTGCTGTCCTAATTCTTGTTTTACACATGTGAAGTCTCAGGTTTCTAAAGACAAAAACACTTGGGAGGGCTGTCTGTTTAATTGGGGACAACAACCCCCCCCCCCAGCACTTTCTGAATATTTAGTGCAGCACAAAGTATAACTTTTGAGAAATACTGTATTAAATGTAATAAGTAGCATTTCCAAAGGTAGATTGTTGAACCAAAGTAGCAGGAGCCCAACATCTATATTCCAACTCTTTCCAAATACTTTAAACACATTGCTGGATGATTTTCTTTTAGCTAGATTTCATAATAAAGGCAGGCTCCAATACGCATGGGCTTTAGTAAAACCAATTTCACAAACATCACTGTTGCTTTCCTTATTGACTGACTATCTCTGACCTCCTCAAATGTGAGAGGTCAGGCCTTTGTGGAGGCTGAGATGCCTTTTCATAAACTTACAGTCTATAAAATATTTTGCACAATGTTGCTGATCTTTACAGTAACCTTTTAACATACTCCTGTGGATGGTGCAGAGAAATGGCAGATTACTTATTATGATGATTGATGGACTAATGATGACAGCGTAAAGTTTTGACTCTCATACCAGCAACCCTTCAAACATAAGGTGGGATGTCTTTTTCCCATGGCAGATCTAATGGTAGTTTTAAGAATGTGACTTTTCAGGAAATCAGTCCAGAAAAAAATGAATTAATACCTGTTATCCTTTATATGGAAAAAGATAAATGAGTCAGGAAATTCAAAATGGTTACTTTAGAGTGTAGCAAACAATTCTTTGATCTATTTCTTATTTTGATGTGGCTAAATTAAGAGACCCATTTCTACTCCTAAATTTGTTGGTGTGCCCTATTTCTCTTTACAGATTCGTAATAAATCAATCACTTCTGTATCTCCTTTTTTCTCTCTTTAAAGATATCTGCAAGTGGAGGAGAGTGTAGTATATAAAAATCTCCAGTCAGAGGTGGTATTTGCCAGTTCTCTGAACTACTCAAAATTTCCGCTACCGGTTCTCCAGAACTGGTCAGAACCTGCTGAATAGCATCTCTGCCCTATACCATTTCAGACAGGTGGCTGTGCATTCTTTTCTTTAAAACTTCTGAAGGCAAGCGGGTCAGTGGTTAATTGTCCTCACTGTTAGGAAGTTTCTCCCAGGTTGCTTCTCTCCTTGATTAGTTTCGATCCATTGTGTCTTGTCTTGCTTTCTGGTGCTTTGAAAAATAAGTTGGCCAGCTCTTCTTTGTGGCAGCCCCTCAAATACTGAAATACTGCTATCATGTCACCCCTAGTCCTTCTTTTCTCTAGAGCAGGGATGTCAAACTCATGTTGCCACGGCAGTGTCACGTGACGTATCGGGATTTTCCCCTCCTTCGCTAAACCAGGTGTGGGCGTGGCCAGCATCTGATGTAACGGGCCCGTGGGCTGGGAGTTTGACAGCCCTGCTCTAGACTGACCATAGTTCTTCGTATGTTTTTGTCTCCAGGCCCTTAATCATCTTAGTTGCTCTTCTTTGCACTTTTTCCAAAGTCTCAACATCTTTTTCGTAATATGGTGATCAAAACTGGATGCAGTATTCCAGATCTTACTAAGACTTTATAAAGTGGTACTAATACTTCCCGTGATTTTGATTCTATGCCTCTGTTTATTGTATTAGCTTTTTTGGCTGCTGCTGCACAGTGCTGGCTCATGTTTAAGTGATCATCCACTAGGACTCCAAGGTCCCTCTTAATGTTTTTGAGACAGATTTCACTTAATCCAGGGGTGTCAAACTCTCAGCATCACATGATGCATCATGACTTTTTTCCCCTTTGCTAAACTGGACATAGGTGTCGCCAGCACATGATGCATCCGGCCCGTGGGCCACGAGTTTGACAGCCCTGGCCTAATGTATCTTTGCACCTTTGATTTTTCCTGCCTAAGTGTAAAACCTTGCTTTTCTCCACACTAAATTTCATGTTGTTGGATAGGGCCCATTGTTCAACTCTGTTAAGATCTTTTTGGATCCTGAGCTTGTCTTCTGGGGTGTTGGCTATTCTTGCCAGCTTAGTGTCATTTGCAAATTGGATGAGTTTCCCTTCTATTCCCTCATCTAAGTCATTATGAAGATATTGAAGAGTACTGGGCCTAAGACTGAAGACTTGTAGTATGAAGGCTTATTTAATTCCATGTAGATGTTCTACCATTAAGGACTACTCTGTTCGGTACTATTTGTCAACAGATTGCAAATCCATTAGGTGATGATGCTGTCTATCCCACATTTTTCTAGTTTACCAAAAAGTAGGTTGTGGTCTACTTTGTCAAATGCCTAGCTAGTCTAAGTATACTATGTCCATAACATTTCACTGGTCTACTAATTTAGTCACTCTGTCAAAGAATGAAATTAGATTGGTTTGGCTTGATCTGTTTTTAACAAACCCATGCTGGCTACTAGTTATAACTTTATTTCTAGATGTTCACAGATCTGTTTTTTGATTATTTTTTCCAGCAGTGTTCCAGTATCTTAAGAGGCTGCCACAAAGAAGAGGGAGTCAACTTATTCTCCAAAGCACTTGAAGACAGATGGAAACTAATCAAGGAGAGAAGCCACCTAGAACTAAGGAGACATTTCCTGACAGTTAGAACAATTAATCAGTGGAACAACTTGCCTCCAGAAGTTATGAATGCTCCAACACTGGAAGTTTTTAAGAAGAGATTGGACAACCATTTGTCTGAAATGGCATAGGGTCTACCACTTCAATAAGGGGTTGGACTAGAGCAGAGTTCCCCAACCTTTCTGGGTTGGCGGCCCAGAGGGGGGCGAGTGGGGGAAAGAGGGAATTCTTTTGTGGAGGGGCAGGTGCATGCATGTGCGTGCACCCCCATGAACACCCATTGCTCATGTAAGTGGAGCTGTAAGCACTCATGTGACACTCATGCAACTGGAGCTGTCAGTCCTTGTGATGCTCACGGCGACCCTCGTGCGACTGGGGCCGCAAGCGCTCATGATACTCATGTCAACACTCATGCAATTAAGGCTGTGAGCGCCCATGCAATTGGGGCTGCGAGTGCCTGTGACACTCATGGCGATGCTTGCACAACTGGGACCACGAGCACCCACAATGCTTGTGAGGACTCCAACACAAGTAGGGCTGCGCACATGAGCACACATGTGCACACCAGCCAGCACTCACAAAGTTCAGTGGTCAACAGGCCACGGCCCAGTAAGTGGGTTGCAGCCCACAGGTTGGGTTCCTCAGGACTAGAAGACCACAAAGTCCCTTCCAACTCTGTTGTTCTACTATTAATATGTATTTGCAATTAGAGAGTCTTATTAATCAACCTGGCATTCATGAATAGCATTTTCAGGTTCAGAGGCTCTACAGAGCAAATACTGGTGTCATCACAGCTGAAAAGGAGGAGATTAGAAAATGAGATTAAAATTCACCCTCTAGCTAGAGTACTATGGGAATTACCTGAAGAGTACCTATTGGGGAAAGGTTGGATTAGTATTAAACTAGATGAAATGATAATTTGTCTTGGTAGGGCACCGCAGCACAAATTAATCTGTTTTGTTTTAATGTAGTTTAACAGTGGATAGGCATTTTATGGCACAACTGTTCTACTCTATCATCATATTTCTGAATCATTAAAACTAGTAGAATACCATCTGGAGACAATCGTTTTAAGAGAACTGAAAATGATATGATGGAAGAGTCATTATTCTTACTCCACAGAGCTTGGGTTTGTCTTACTCCTCGGAGACTTTGCTTACCTTTTTAGAACTGTCACTATGAGCCCTGGCTTGTTCTGAATGACAGCTAATGTTTTCCATCATCTTCTCCCTCTCCAAGCAAAGTGCCAAATCAACCACCCCTTAAAGAGAACACACACAGCAGCCTTCAGCTCTTAAAGTGATTCCCACAAACTAGGAAGCAGGTGGATATCTAAACAGGACTTTGGAAGCATTTTAGGGTGCAAATCTCCATTAGAAAGCAAATGGGTGTAATATTCATTTAATACTGTGAATATCTTTAACAGTGCACACTCTGGTTACCTATTTGCGAAGATGTCTGCAAGGAGGTGTACCAAAAAGTCAAGATGGCGGCAATGCAACAGTGCAATCAAAGCCCACAATTTTTATACATGTCAAGCTGAAACACCACATGTAGAAATAGAACAGGGCTTTGAATGTGTGATCACAGATAGCATCTTGACCTCCTGGATGATTTTACATCATAATAGGAATGCACAATTCTTCAAATCCAAAGGGAAAAGGTTTCTTCCTGGGAGGCAAGGACCCTGCATGTATCAATTCTTTCTTCAATAAGGTGTGTCTGTTCCTGGGCTTGTATAGAAGTCATGCAAGACCAGGAGAACATGCTTTTCAAGTAAAGACAAATTCCTTGTGTGTCCAATCACATGGCTGATAAAGCTATCCTATCCTATCCTATTCTAAAGAGATACCACCTTTGGCATGTTCTTTACTGACCTCAAATGTGTATTTTCCTGGAATTGTGCAGTTGTAAGCAAGATCAAGACTAGGCACACCTTTTTTCAGGAAATACAGACAGGAATGCTTGATGTGCCTGCAACCTCTCCAAAGCCCCTTTACTGCCCTGGGTCCAAAATGCAGTCCACCCATAATACTACAATTGCATTCTCTTTCCGTGCACACACATTTTGCCATAGTGACGAATATCTATAGTTCGGGTATAGGATGAGGGTGAAGATTCATTCTCTGAGTTTATGGATTGGTTTCTGAACGTTTTGATACCAGGCTAGGTAACATCTTCAGCAGAATTTAAGGGATGTCAGTGTGGGTGTTCTGTGTGTAAGGGCTTCCGCTGTGGGTGTGTCAAGTGAGGGTCTTGTGACAGGTCTTGTGATGGGTCAGTTGTGAGTCATCAGTGAGTCTTGTGATGGGTCTTGTGATAAGGAAATTACATCAGGTCAGGGTCATTGGAAGGTAAATCACTGGTGGGAGCGGAATTGCATGGGTTGATTGAGGGTCGGTTCTCTCTCTGGTTGGCTGTATGGTTAATTTGGATTCTGAGGGGCTTGTAGGCTGGTTGCAAGTCAATGTTTCTATTGATGGAATTGCATTATGGAGTGTCAGGCTTCAATGAACTCATGAGTGTAGGGGTGGTAGCGGGGCCAATGATTTTTGTGTTGCTCCAATCAAACTGATGCTGTTTTGGTGTTGGTGTGGGTTAAGGATTTGGGATCGTGGAGTTTGATTGCCAGATAATGTTTTTTGGTTTTTAATTGATATAATGCTTGCCCGACATAGAATTGGCTGCACTGGTTACCGTTAATGTTACCTAGCCTGATAATGAGATGTTCGGAAACCAATCCACAAGCTTGGAGAATGAACCTTTATCCTCAATACAATTTCGGCCAGGATGCCACAAGTATAACCACAGCCCAGTTTTATCCTAAGATTGCTCTCACTGTTTCATTCACACTAAGATGTTATGACCATCTAACCCATCAGTTTTCAGGAAGGGGCAGCATTCTGCGCTACATTGAGGATACATATACAAGACTAAACCATCTACATTCAAAAACACAAGAAATTAAAGCCTTGAATCGATGCATGTTCTCCTGAAATTCTCACTAATATATCAATAGAGGTGCAAGAATGAAACATTAAACCTGTACAGTGTTTCCCAGCTGCTGTTTAGCCATATACTGTATTCAATGCCAAGCCATGGGCAAGCACATAAAACAATGCATGCTGAATTCTTCCTATCCTCATTGGAAGATGGTTTTAATAACATGAAGTTAAGGATCAATTTAAACTGCCTATAGAAGTACCCTGCTGTTTTCTCTTCTTTGAAAACATAAGTCCTTTTTTTTTTTTTAAGTGTGTGTGTGACAAATTAAGCCATGGTTGTTCCCCGTTAGCTTCAATGGAGTGTCTCGCTGAATGTAGAACTCATAAAACACTTAACAAGTTTGTGAACTGGAGGATCATCAAAGTAAATGTTGCATATCATTTAATGAAGAAAAGTTCACTTAAAAACCCAGTTAGGTAAATTAACGATCCACTATACCAACACCTGCAGTGATAGACTTTCAAATGCAGTCATATATCAAGTGGTTAACAAGAAGCTCACCCGGACAGGATGCCGTCCTTTGGAAGATCTTACTTGATGAAACGTCTTCCAGAAGGACAGCAGTTGCCTTATCGGTGAAAGTTAGAACAGTCAAAGCAAAATGGAAACCACATCCTGGAAAAGAAACACTGGACTGACTTTCAAGTTAACAACCCTGCACACTTTCAGGGCATCCACATTTAAAGTTCAGATGGGATATTCATCATCCAAACCAAAAGGCTAAGTATTAATGCATCTTCCCATTTCTCAATTTATTGGAAAGATTATGAAGAGATTGCTATTATCTATCCCTCCTGGTTAAAAACCCAAGGCAGCTATTAGATGTAACATTTAAAATATTTTTTAAAATATTGAATATTGTATGTCAGCACACCATGTGTACCTCCAAGCTGGTGAATCACCAACAGTATGTTCTTTTTCTGGATTTTTTGATCCAGGGGGAACAAGATTTTTCCTTGGAGGGTATATGAAAGCATCAACAACTGTAGATTGATTGATTTATGTTCACTCCTATTTCACATCTGGCACCTTTTGAAATTAATTTCAGAATAGCTCTGAGGCAAACTCCATGACCAATCAATGCTGCAGGACGAGACTGAGAAAGAAAATTATTAAGTGAGAAAGTGCTGGTATAAGGGTCAGGTTTTGGTTTTCTAATTAGTACAACCTGGTGTATTTATATATGCAAAGTTTAGAGCTTTGCATTTCCAAGTTTATAGCTCAATATGTGGGATCACACATCAGACTCAGATATAGCTTGGCTTTGGATTAAGGGTCAACTAAATTCAGGAGGCATGGATGCTGATTATTATTAGCATTAATTAGGAATACTAATCAGGCTTATTAACATTAACCAGGAATCTCTAAAAGTGTTTCCCTACAGCAGATGGAAAACCTGTGTTGACAAGGACACACCGGAATCCAAACTCAGATCAGAAAAGAGCAAGATGATACTTGGGAATGCCAAAAAAGAATGTGAGAATTGTGGGGTCAAACTATGTATTCCTATGGTTCAGAGAAAGTGATTGGCTCAGGGTCACCCAACGTAACCACTTGTATTAAGTGTGTAACTGTGCAAGGAGAATACTGTCATAGTGTCCCAGAACCAGTAAACTTAAGCCACATTTTGACAAGATAATGACTCTATAAGAGCCATGGTGCTGCAGTAGTTAGAATGCAGTAATGCGGGCTACTTCTGCTAACTGCTGACTGCCAGCAGTTCGGCAGTTTGAATCTCACCAATACTGGTTGATTCAGCTTTCCATCCTTCCGAGGTCGGTAAAATGCAGACCCAGATTGTTGGGAGCAATATGTTGACTGTAAACTGCTTAGAGAGGGCTGTAAAGCACAGTGAAGTGGTATACAGGTCCAAGTGCTGTAAGAGACCGAACCAGTTTTCTCCAATGCTCTGCTGTTGAGACCACCCGCCAGCCCAGGCTCCCATACTAACCTTTATGTCCTGCTTTTTTTTTTTTGAAAACAATTTTATTGTTTTTTTAACAAACAAACAGACAAACAAAACATAAAAACATCAGCTCTCATCCGTACTTATGTACAAACAGTGTGTCGGTTGGTTCATCAGTTTTGTGCATTCATTTCGTAGTCATAATTACAATTACTTTACATAATAACTCTTATTATCAATCCAAACTTATATATCCTCATATCATTATTAAAAAATAAAAGATTTGACTATACTTTTATTCAATCATGCCTTATGAGATAACTATAATTTGAGTAATTTATTCTATAACAAATCATATAATCATACCAGTTCTATCCTAAAAAAAAGAAAAAAAAGAAAAAACATTTTATAAATATAATGTCAAATACCAGAAGAAAAAAGAAAAGTAAAATCAGTAATATTCCTTATTGTCTAACATTCTAAATATTCTATTTTTGTATTTCATCATCCAGCCATTGATAGAAAAGGTCCCAAATTATATAAAATTGTTTATCTTCTTGCTCTCTAATTTCAAATGTCAATCTACTCATCTCAGCACATTCCAATATTTTCTTAATAACTTCTTCCTGCAATGGAATTTTCTCATTTTTCCAATTTTTTGCAAATACAATCCTAGCCGCAGTTAATACATTTACAATCAAATATTTCAAATCTTTACTATAAACATCTGGTAAGATTCCCAATAAGAAAAGCTCCGGTTTCAAGTCTATATGCTTCTTTGTCATTTTTTCCAACCACATGCGGATTTTAGTCCAATATTTTCTAGCATCCTCACAAGTCCACCACATATGGTAGTATGAACCAGGTTTCTGATGACATTTCCAACATTTTTCCGATTTGTTCTTGAACATTCTTGCTATCCTTGTCGGGGGAAAATGCCACCTGTAAAACATCTTATACAAGTTTTCTTTATAGGCTGTGGACATTGTCATTTTATAGTTTTGCGACCATAATTTCTGCCATTTCTCTAAATCAATCCCATATCCAAAATTCCTCCCCCAAGCAATCATAGTTTCTTTAACTTGTTCTTCCTCTAGCTTGATTTCCAATAAGTAACCATATAATTTTTTAATCACCTTTTCATCAGTACCCATCAAAATCTTATCTAAATCAGTCTGTTTATCATAAAATCCCTCTGTTTTGGAATCCTCATCATACCTTGAGTGTATTTGCACATATGAGAACCAATTCATCTGTATACCTTGTTCCTCTAAGTTTTGTATCGATTTAAGTTCACCCTTTTCATCTAGTAATTCCCCATATCTAACTGTTTGTTCCTTTTTATAAATTATAGGATAAGAAAACGCTTCTATCGTCGATAACCAAACTGGAATTTTCAAGTAACATTGTTTTTTTATCTTCTCCCAGTTTAACCACAAAGACTCCCATATATAATGTCTTCTAAAATAGCCCTGTGTTTTGGTTCCCTTATACCATAGAAAAGCATGCCAACCCAACAGCAAATCATGACCTTCTAGTGTCAACAATCTAGTCTTCCTTAATGTTATCCATTCTTTAACCCACATCAAATTTGCAGCTTGATAGTATAACTCCCAATTAGGCAGGCAAAACCCTCCTCTAGTTCTAGCGTCCTGCAAGAGCTTTAGCTTTATCCTTGCTTTCTTGCCTTGCCATATATACTTCAACACAATTTTATTTAAGTCCTCAAAAAAGTCTTTTCCGAGCCTAATTGGTATTGTTTGAAACAAAAATAAGATTCTGGGTAGAATATTCATCTTAATTGTTGAAATCCTCCCTATTAATGACAATTGTAAGTTTTCCCATTTCTTCAAATCTAGGGCTATCTGTTGTTTAAGTTTAATATAATTGTTCTCTTTTAATGTACTACATCTTGACGTCAAGTATATCCCCAAATACTTAACCTTGTTTGTAACTTGGATTTTCAACAGTTCTGCCAATTCTTCCCTTTGTCTTAGTAACATATTCTTTGACAAAATCTTTGTTTTATCTTTATTTATTTTCAGACCAGCCACCTCACCATATGTCTCTATCTTTTCCAGCAGCTTCAAGGCTGTTTCTATAGGGTCTTCTAAGATAAAAACTAGGTCATCTGCAAAAGCTTGTAATTTAAATTCTTCCTTTTTGATTTTCATTCCTTTTATAGTTTTATCTTCTCTGATATTTCTGTTCAACACTTCCAAAGTCAATACAAATAACAAGGGAGAAAGGGGACAACCTTGTCTTGTGCCTTTTCTTATATTAATAGAGTCTGTAAATTCTCCCTCCATCATTACCTTAGCTGTTTGTTCATTGTAAATTGCTTCTATTGCCTGAATAAATCTTCTAGCAAAGCCCATCTGTTCCATTAAAAGTAACATAAATCTCCAATTCACATTATCGAATGCCTTTTGGGCGTCTACAAATATCAAAGCCATTTGTTTTTCAGGATGCGCCTCATAGTATTCCAAAGTATCCAGAATTACTCTCATATTGTCTCTAATTTGCCGCTTTGGCAAAAACCCATTTTGGTCTGGATGAATAAAATTATTCAAATATTTTTTAAGTCTTTCTGCTAATATTGAAGCAAAAATTTTATAAACTGCATTTAATAAAGAGATCGGTCTATAATTCTTAATTTGGAGTGGATCCGCCTCCTCTTTTGGAATAAGTGTAATATAAGCCTCTGACCATGTTTTAGGTATCATCTTCTTTGACATAGCTTCATTCATAACTTCTAACAGTGGAATACACAGTGATTCTTGAAATGTTTTATAAAATTCTACAGGAAACCCGTCTGGACCTGGTGCTTTCCCGTTATTTTGTTTCTTAAGTGCTTGACTTAATTCCATCATTGTTATATTACTTTCTAACATTTCTTCAGTCTCTTTGGGTATCTTAGGTAAATTTGCATTCTGCAGGTACTGTTTAACTTTCTCCTCATCAATATCTTCTTTCTTATATAAATGTCTATAAAAGTCTCGAATAATTTCTTTTTTCTCTTTGCTGCCATGACAAATTTGACCTTGGTCATCTATTAACTGCGATATTTTCCTCGACTCTTTCTTCTTCCTCAACTTATATGCTAGCCATCTACCTGGCTTATTTGCATCTTCAAAATAATTCTGTTTAGCATTCCTAATTTTCTTTGCCAGTTCTTCTTTCTCTATTAAGTCCATTTTATGTTTAGTTATATCCAGTTTCAGTTTAACGTCTTTTTTCTGAGGCATTTTCTGCAGTTCTTTTTCAAGTCTTTTATACTCATCCTCCAAGGCTTTAATAGCTTGCCTTTTCCTAATATTCTTTTTTCTTGTATAGTCTATTATCAAGCCTCTGGCATATGCCTTCATTGTATCCCAAATATTCTGTATTGAAGTGTCTTCTTTTCTATTTTCTTTAAAAAAGAAGGCCAGTTCTTTCTCCATCCATTGTATAAATTCTTTCTCCTTTAGAATAGTATTATTTAACGTCCATCTCGATCTATTTTTTTGTCCCTTCCATTTAATTGTCAATGGGTTATGATCAGCCCAAGTACTTGTTTCAATATTTACTTCTTGAACGCTAGATATTAAATCTGTTGAGATCCAAATCATATCTAGTCTGGACCATGATAAATGTCTATTTGAATAGAAAGTATATTGCTTAAGCTTAGCATTTCTTTCTCTCCATATGTCTTTTAAAGTTAGTTCATCTATCATTTTAAAAAAAGATTTAGGAAGTGTCTTTCTGTTGTGCTTTGCTGTTGTTGCTATATAGTCCAATTTATTGTCCACAATTCCATTAAAGTCTCCCATCATAATTATATTAGCATAGTCCAGTCCAGTTATTTTCATATGTAATTTTTTATAAAATTCTTCTTGTTTATCATTCGGGGCGTAAATTGCAGTCAAAAGTATCTTTCTATTGTTGTCCATTATTTCCACCATTAATATTCTCCCATCTTCATCAGCGTAAATCAGTTTTGCTGGGGTAGCCTCTTTGATATATAAAACCACTCCTCTTTTCTTACATTGGGTCAAAGAAGTAAACAATTTCCCTAATTTTGGTTGTACTAACAGTTGTTCATATTGCTTTTTAATGTGTACTTCTTGTAAGCAAATTATATCAAACTTTAATTTCCCTAATTTATGAAAAATCTTCCTTCTTTTAGCAGCTGAATTCAGTCCATTTATATTTATTGTAATCAGTTTTTTCTCTTCCATGGTTATATTTTATATTTAGATTTAGCCGCTCTCGTGGATCTTAATTCACGCTGATCTTTAATATCCACCTGTCCACCTACTGCGCCTTCTTCTTTTCCAATCTCCATTTGTTCCTCTTGAAATTCAGTTAATGAAATCTCTTTTTCTGCCTCTTCTTCTCTCCCTCCAAAAAATTCTGCGTAGAAAAGTTCTGCTTTCTCAATTGAATCAATTCTATGTCTCTGTTCTTGCCATGTAAACATCAATCCTTCTGGGATCAACCATCTGTAACTCACCTCCTTTTTCAATAACATTTTGGTCAGAAATCGATATTCTCTTCTCCTCTCTCTCACTCTTCTAAGTATTTGTTTTAAGACCAAAATTTATTTGCCTTTATATTTCAACGTCTTCTCTCTTGCCGCTTGTAAAATTTGTGTCTTCATGGATTTTTTGGTAAATCTAATATGGACTTCTCTGGGCAGATTATTTCTCATCGCGTATCTTGTAAAGACTCGATATATCTCATCTATTCCATCCATCATCTTTTCTTCTGTTATTTCCAAGGCATCCGCCAAGATTCCTATCATTATCGCAGCCAAATCTTGCCCTTTTTCTTCTTCTATATTTTGAAATCTAAGATAAAATTCTGACCTCTCCATCTCCCACTTCAGCATCCCACTTTTTTCTTGTTCAATCACTGTTAATCTGTTATCAATATTTCCAATCTTCTCCTCTCTTCGTTTACCCCCTTCTTCAACTTTTTGAAGTCTCTCCTCGTACTTTGCCATCATCTGTTGAATATTTTCCACTTTTTCCTCCATCCTCCCTGTTCTTTGTTCAATGGTATCTGTTTTTATCTTAAGGTCTTGAATTCCTTGCATGATCATCTGTCCTGCTTTTGAAGCGCAGCTGCTTTGCACAGCAAGCAGATTGCGGCACGGCAGCTGCTGAAGCAACAGGGACAGTGCAGGCTTGCAGGAGGTGAGTCCACCTCTGCACCTGTGCAAAGTGCGCGTTTGGCATGCACACATGTGCCCACCAGGCCACACCCACCGAACTGGTGTTAAAAATATTTCAAATGCATCACTGTATTAATGGAGACATCATTTATCCAGATCAGTGGCCTATGGTGACTCTTTGACCAGTGTTTCAATTTTCCAAACAGGTTTGCTTTAGAATATTTCCCCAGCAATTAACCAGTTAGTTAGCATTAAATTGTCAGAAATGACATTGGTTTAGAAGCTAGTTCAACATTTGCAATCAATCCTAAATAAATTGCAAAGATGTTAGCTGGGATAAGAGCCACTGGCCTGGTTCCCAATTCCTTCCTAGCCTGAATGCTATGTGAGGATTTGGACAGCCTGATTAGTAGTGTCAACATGATTATGGAATAGTCTCAGCCAAGACATTTGCCACAAACATACCACAATGTTATTATCTCAGGAAAATACTTTCATGTTATTATGCTTAGTCACAAAGTCAGCCCAATGTTTAGATTGGATTTGGCATCTTTGTCCACCATTCAAATCCTTCCCAAATATCTGGGATACGAGATGTTTCTGTTTAAAGATATTGTCATAGAATGTAAATTGTTCCAAGTAAAACTGCCCAAACTGACCTGATCTAATCGTTTATTTTGCTACTTGGATAAGTAGCAATATGAAAGAATTACCAAGTACAAATAAAACAAATAATGAAACGAAGTTATTACTAGAACAGTCTTTGTGAAGCATAATTGGATTCATGATTGTGTATTAGAGATACTGAATTAAAAAACCTAAACAATAAAAAACAAGGAATGGAAAAGAGAAGTAGTGAGCACTGCATTGATAATAAAACTAAATATTGTAGTATTGATTTGTTTCGTGTTTGATTTGCTTACAGAGATATCGTGTCTAAAGAGCAGGATATGGAAATCAATCACTGTTAAGTAAATGTAACTTGTTTAATATATTGCTGGCATATTAGAAAGCCATTCAGATCTTAATTACATGCAGGTTTGGTTCCAGTCCAAGTAGCAAAACATAGTTTGTATGTTTCTATGCTACATTAGGAGAACGGAATTTCTTATTTTGACATTGTGGTTGGATCAGGAAAATAGCAAGGAAAGCTTTTCACCGTATTGAGATAAATGCAACATTCTGTTAACTCCAGTAAACCAAATTGTTGAAGCTTTTCCAGTAACCCAGAGGTTACTGGAAAAGTTAACAAACCTGGAGCATGCTTTAGTTCTTGACCTTTTAATAGCTGATGAATTAAGGTGATCTTTCACTTGGCACTTTCCTCCATATTTGTTCTACAAATAAAAGTAATTAAACTCTTTCACTTGTTTTTGAAACAATTCAAAGGTCTGCATGGACAATATCAAGGAGGCTTGCCTGGACAGAGAGGTGTTCAACGGGCTCCTAAATATGTTGTGTCTTAGAAGGCATCTGTTGAAGACAGTTCTGCAGGTGTAGCTTGGTGGGTGTGGCGTGGCTTGGTGCACATGGGTTGGTGGGCATGGCAGGGGAAGAATACTGCAAAATCCCATTCCCTCCCCACCCCATTAACCTGCTTTCCAGCTCCATTCTCCTGTGCAGGGGAACCAAAGAAAACCCAGCCAATCACCTGGGACTCGGGAGGCAGAGAATAGATGGGGGCGGGCCCAGTCAGAGGTGGTATTTGCCGGTTCTCTGAACTACTCAAAATTTCTGCTACTGGTTCTCCAGTTCTGGTCAGAACCTGCTGAATACCACCTCTGGTTGAAGACCATTTTTATCCAGACCTTTTATCAGAAATTTGGGGTAAATAGTTCTTAGTTTTTCATTCTTTTTCCCCTTCTTTTTACTGGATATACTTTGAAATTATTTTCATTGGAAAAAACCTTGTGAAGCCTTTTTAAAAGAACATAATACTAAAAAGAAAATGGTATAAATTGCAGTAAATAATTATTGTTATTAATGACATGTTCCAATAGCATTGGTGCAGTAGATGATACTGTATCACTTATTGTTTCATATATCTATGCAGTGGACTGTAATCTAAACACTGTGTTTGCAACTGCAGAATATAGATTGAGAAATAACAAAAGCACAATAGCTTACTGGGTAAGCCATAACATGGAGTTATGCGATATTCTGCCTGACAGCTCCTTTTTCCAAACAAAGAATGTACTTTATTGTTTTAAGCAGAATCTACATTTTAGAAAGATGGCATTTGACATGTAGGAACAGCTCTTGCCTTTTTTTCTGGAAATAGGAACATTTGGAATGCTTTTAAAATCAACCAAAAGTTCTTAAAGTACAGACTGAAGCAGAAAAGAAAAAAAGAAAGGCATGTCTCATTAGAGTTTTGTGTACCAGGATCCTTGGAGATGTACAGGGAATTGAGACAGATGGAATATCTGCTTTAAGGGAATTCAGGTTGCAGAGTAATGAATAACAAGCTTCGCCAGGAATCTCAATTATTTTGCTTTGTGGAGTTATCTCCTGTCTTTATTTTTCTGTATTCCTGATAAAATTGGGTTTTTAAAACTCAGTTTTTATACATTCTACAATTTGGACATAATAACATTACCTATTTATCGTGTGTTGCATTTCTTGAACCCTTTCCAATCTCTTTTTTAAAAATAAAGGTTCTAGCAGGAAGAACAAAACTTTGAGATCAGCACCATCTTCTGGTCAACTCTGTGTATAACATTCGCCCTTTGTGGTTTTTCTTTTTCTTTCCCAACTGTTTTTTAAGCTATATATCATTGTGATTTGAACCATTCTATTACAGTATTTTGCTCCTGTCCTACTCAGTGTTTGTCTTTTAAGATTTTTAAGTTTGTGTGTGTGTATTTATATGCCCCTCCCCAACTTACACACAGATGACTCCAGGCTACTTACAACATTAAAACTCCACAATGTAAGAATCATAACCCACCCACTCACCCCGTGGCAGCAGCAACACAATCAAATCTACCATTTGATTAGTTCCACCTCCAATAAAATATGTTTTTTATAACTTTTTTTTCAATAAAGTTTGATTGTTCTTGTACCTTATGAGATTGGTGAATTTCCCAAAGCAGAGAAGTGCTGGGGCTGGATTAGCCAAAACCTTTCAGCTATATAGCCAGGAGGTTGCATTACAGATATTATTTCATTTCCCCCTGTGGGAAGAAATATTCATCTGGTTTAGTTCCAAGCCAGGAAAAAGACACCGGAAACATGGAGGCTGATTGGAAAGATGGTTTATTCATGAAGCAGAACCACATGGGTTTGTGGTTCACATGGGTTTGTGGTTCTGGGCAGCTGACAAAATGGAGTTGAGAGTGGATGGTTTTTATACCGTCTTTGGGCTTTGTATTTGAGCTTCCTGTTCCAGTGCAAGAACGTGTCCTTTAATATTCTATTGGCTGTTGTCAGATTCCTATGGAGTCATGTAGGGGTTATCTAGGGGTCATAGCTGGCTCTACAGACAAAAGAAAAAAGGCAAATACTAGGTGTTTGAGCTAATTTTGTCAACCTTCAGTTTTTACCTTGACCCAGTCTTTCTGAATGGATTACCAAATCTGCATTTTTAAAAGCTGGCCTCAGTTTTTGAATAGTCTGGCCCAATCTTTCTCAATAGGCACAAAATATCTGCTGGGGGATATTAAGAAAGGCTTGAAGGCTGCTTTCTGTCTCTAAGATCATATTTCACCATTTCTCCTTAAAGGAAATAGTTAAATTGGGGTAAATTGAAGAAGCAGGACACAGATAATAGTGAATCTGGAGTAGATTGGTACAACCCAGTGTGTTCCCTGTCCGGCAGTTCTCCCTTTTAAAGGGAGCTGTCAGACAGCTCAGCCAGTGACATCAAACCAATCTTCTCACCAAACAGGCAGACCAATGAATTTAAACTCTTATTTCCCACCAGAAAGGCAGACCGGAGTGAAATCTTTGTCCCTTGGCTTCACTCCTCATTAATATTCAACAGAAATATAATATTCTGCCTTTTTAATCTTTCATAAAATATTTCATTCTCCTGGGGGTGGGTGCTAACTTTCTTACGTCTCATTTTTATCTTTTAATATCCAGAAAGGCAGCACAAATAGTGAGGGCCCTCACTAGGGAGAGAATGCTAGGTGAGGCCCTCCCTGGAAGACAGACAGATGGTGGTAGAGGGAACTATCGATCTGCTATTCCAAGACAAGAGATTGGAACCAACCAGGGTATGCAGAATGAAGGAGTTCGTGGGATAGGAGGCCTGAGTCTTCCAGTTCACTCCTTATCAACTCAGTCATACGACCACCAAAGGTTAATTTAGTTCTAGTTTACCTCAATATCTGTCCCTTCTTTTTAGTTCATAATTTGTGGTGTATGGCTTAGTATATCAAAAAAAATTAAGGGAACACTTAAACAGCACAATGTAACTCCAAGTCAATCACACTTCTGTGAAATCAAACTGTCCACTTCGGTAGCAACACTGATTGACAATCAATTTCACATGCTGTTGTGCAAATGGAATAGACAACAGGTGGAAAGCATAGGCAGTTAGCAAGACATTCCCAATAAAGGAGTGGTTCTGCAGGTGGTGACCACAGACCACTTCTCAGTTCCTATGCTTTCTGGCTGATGGTTTGGTCACTTTTGAATGCTGGCAGTGCTTTCACTCTAGTGGTAGCATGAGACGGAGTCTACAACCCACACAAGTGGCTCAGGTAGTGCAGCTAATCCAGGATGGCACATCAATGCGAGCTGTGGCAAGAAAGTTTTCTGTGTCTGTCAGCATAGTGTCCAGAGCATGGAGGCACTACCAGGAGACAGGCCAGTACATCAGGAGACATGGAGGAGGCTATAGGAGGGCAACAACCCAGCATCAGGGCCGCTACCACCTTTGTGCAAGGAGGGACAGGGGGAGCACTGCCAGAGCCCTGCAAAATGACCTCCAGAGGGCCACAAATGTGCATGTGGCTGCTCAAACAGTCAGAAACAAACTCCATGAGAGTGGTATGAGGGCCCGACGTCCACAGGTGGGGGTTGTGCTTACAGCCCAACACGGTGCAGGACGTTTGGCATTTGCCAGAGAACACCAAGATTGGCAAATTCGCCACTGGTGCCATGTGCTCTTCAGAGGTGAAAGCAGGTTCACAATGAGCACATGTGACAGATGTGGCAGGGTCTGGAGACACCGTGGAGAACGTTCTGCTGCCTGCAACATCCTCCAGCATGACCAGTTTGGCAGTGGGTCAGTAATGGTGTGGAGTGGCATTTATTTAGGGGGCCGCACAGCCCTCCATGTGCTCACCAGAGGTAGCCTGACTGCCATTAGGTACCGAGTTGAGATCCTCAGACCCCTTGTGAGACCATATGCTGGTGCTGTTGGCCCTGGGTTCCTCCTAATGCACGACAATGCTAGACCTCATGTGGCTGGAATGTGTCAGCAGTTCCTGCAAGATGAAGGCATTGATGCTATGGACTGGCCCGCCCGTTCCCCAGACCTGAATCCAATTGAGCACAATTGGGACATCATGTCTCACTCCATCCAGCAACGTCACGTTGCACCACAGATTGTCCAGGAGTTGGGGGATGCTTTAGTCCAGGTGTGGGGGGAGATCCCTCAGGAGACCATCCGCCACCTCATCAGGAGCATGCCCAGGTGTTGTAGGGAGGTCATACAGGCACGTGGAGGCCACACACACTACTGAGCCTCATTTTGACTTGTTTTACGGACATTATATCAAAGTTGGATCAGCCTGTAGTGTTTTTTTCCACTTTAATTTTGAGTGTAACTCCAAATCCAGACCTCCATGGGTTGCTAAATTTGATTTCCATTGATAATTTTTGTGTGATTTTGTTGTCAGAACATTCAACTATGTAATGAACAAAGTATTTAATAAGAATATTTCATTCATTCAGATCTAGGATGTCTTATTTTTGTGTTCCCTTTATTTTTTTGAGCAGTGTATAAATTCATACACAGCAGCCAGTCAGGAAAAACAACTGAGTTTCATTGGTAATTTAGATCTCCCAAACCAGAAGATCTTCCTTTCAGGCTTTCCTTTCCTTTCTAACCTCCTATACATGTTGGCCAGGAGCCAATCTGTCATGGCTCTTGTGCCAGGTTTACCTGGCACGAGCCAATCAATAATGCAGGGTTGAGGAAAATTTAAATTTATCACTTTATTTCCGATCAGAAGCAAAGAGGCTCTCTGTTAAGGTCAGAAACAAAGGTGGGGGGTGGAGTTGGGAGGAAGCACTGAGCAGAACTGTCATTCTATTTTTATACCTCAGGTTCCAGGAAATTCAAAACAGCAATGATAGGTTGCAAATTTCTTATCAATATAGCACGTGTACAAGTAATGCTGTTGAGCATGGAAAGCACGTATGCATGTCAAGCTGTTCAGGTGTTCTTAGCATGGCCTATTCCATCTAGACCCCTGCTTTCCTCACAGCCCAGGCTGCAACAAGCTTCTAGATACTGTTCTAATCGCATCTTGTGCGTCTAACTATGGTTTCGCTGTAAGGTCTCTTTCAGTGTTATTTATCAAGTGTGCAGATCTTGTTTGTGATCTGATTAAAGTGCTGGCAGCTTCCTGTTCTTAGTTTCTGTGCTCAAGATGAAAATAGACTGAAAAGAATTGAAAAGAATATGTTCCTTTTTAATAAATGGAAGAGCTTTCAAGGTTGGACTCTCAGGTCCTCATTGAATTGCCATTCTTTTTTGAAAACATGCTTAGAGAGACTTGTGGATTTTAGACATAACTTGATTTGCTCCAAGAATTCTACTAGAACTCCAGAAAGATTTATCTTTATGTTATTTAAATAAAAATATAAACTGCCCAAATAGCTGAGGCTTTCTGGGCAGTTTATAATAAAACACACTCAAAATAAAATTTGGATAAAAACATATATAATATAAAATCAAAGGAAATGTACTATGTAAAACCATAGAAACTAAACAGCAGCATGGCAGTAATTGAAAATCTGAAAAAAAATATGGATTTAAATGTGAATTTAACACTGATTTAAAAGTCCGGGGAACGGGGGGAATCTTCACCTAATGCCAAAATTATACTAATGCAGGCAACCAATCAAGGAAGGGAATTCTATAAATGGGGTGCCACCACACAAAAGGTTCTCTCCTTTGTATACCACACGTTCTTGGTACTGCGGGAAGGGGGGAACCAGGACGAGGCTCTTAGAGGATCTTAAAGTTTGGGTAATTCTATGCCACATTCTTTCAAGTAAACTGATCCTCAGATGTTTAGGATTTTAAAGGTCAATAACAGCACTTTGAATTAGGTCCAGAAACGAAGTGGTAGCCAGTATAGATGGCAAAGTACAAGCATATGTTCATACCAGTCATACCAGTCAATCCCAGAATCAATTTATTTTGAACTAACTGTACATTCTTTTCAAAGGCAGCTCCATATATAACCCATTGCAATAATCCAACCAGGAAATTAACAGAACATGATTAGCTGTGGTGAGACTGTCTCTGTGCAAATCAGGTCACAATTATTAAATAAGCCCAAATACGTTTAGTATTAAATTGGAAGAGTGTCACTGCTTCCTCAAATTAAGACGTGGCAAACAATTTGATTGCAACATAACAAACAGACTGGTAGAAGTAGCTAAGGGACGACACTCTAACCTTAACTTGAAATGAACTGGGTCAGTGCTTCAACACAGCCAACACTCTCGAATTACAGACATATTAAATTGACACAGAACTCTTGTATGGAAGTTACCAATCATTAATTGTGCTAAAGAACATTGATTTTGAAGAGCTAAAATATCTTTGGCTCCTACTTTTAAATCAGACATTCACAGAATGTATTGCATTATATAACATGCAATCAATGTCAAATGAAAAAATATTGAACTTTAAGGAAATGAAACATTAACCTTAATATGCTTTTCATTGCCGCATTATAAACAGATCCAAATCAGCAAATGCTCAGATTTCCTTTTCTCTGAAGTCTAGAAAAGAGTTTCAATTGTTCCCACACCCTAGTTTTCAGCAAAATGAATCTCATAATTGCAAAATTCTATCAGAAAGCATATTTTGTGGAATTAGCATCCTTGAGATTTAACATCGATCTATATTAGACAGGATTCATATTTTGTCTTTAGGAAAAAGGCAATATTTGTCAAAAAAAATGGGGTAAAGTGTTTGTTCAAATAGATATTAATGAGTTTGGAGTTTGGGGAGTGATGTGAAGAATCCTTGATATTTTTAAATTAACTTTTTAATCCTAAAATAAGTTTACATATACACCAATAGATGTTAGCCTCCATCTTGGATTTTTCCAGAAGAATAATGTGGAATCTTTGATGTTCTCTGAGCTTGTTTGCAGATAACAGATAACAGATAATCAGAGTTGGAAGGGACCTTGTAGGTCATCTAGTCCAACCCCCCCCCTCAAGCGGGAGACTCTACACCATTTCTGACAAATGGCAGTCCAATCTTCTTGAAAGCCTCAAGTGATGGCGCTCCCACAACTTCCGAGGGCAAGCTGTTCCATTAGTTGATTGTTCTCACTGTCAGAAAGTTTCTGCTTATTTCCAGGTTAAATCTTTCCTCATTCAGTTTTCATCCATTATTCCTTGTCTGGCCTACAGGCGCTTTAGAAAATAAATTGACCCCTTCCTCTCTGTGGCATCCCCTCAAATATTGGAAGACCACTATCATGTCTCCCCTGGTCCTTTTCTTTACTAGACTAGCCAAGTCCAGTTCCTGAAACCGTTCATTTTATGTTTTAGCCTCCAGTCCCCTAATCATCCTGGTTGCTCTTCTCTGTACTTTTTCTAGAGTCTCAACAAATGTTTCATTACCCAACTAGGTAACATTATCAGTGCTGATGTTACTTAGGCAGGCAATGAATTGTCTGCAAAACAAACAAACAAGCAAAAACCCAGCCAAGCTCAGAGAGAGTCAAGGACTCCACCGTTCAACTCTGAGCTATAAATGTTATTTTCTATTGGCAAATGAATAATGTTCTAATTAAGTAATAACTATTTCAGCTGACATCCCTCCCCCCTTCAATCCTCTAGCAGCTAGCTAGCTATTGAAATGTTAGTTTTTTGGTGCAAACATTCTACAGCTATTCAGCATTGTCTTAAAGCAGACAAGGTAATGAAATCCCAGCCGGCATTAATAAAGGGATAGACCCAAGATTACATGAAATTCTAGTACACTTTACAGAGCCTTAATAAGACCACACTTGGAATATTGCGTCCAGTTCTGGTCACCAGAATACAAAAAAAAAAAGTCAGGACTCTGGAAAAAGTGTAGCGAAGAGCAACAAAATTGATTAAGGGGCTGGAGGCTAAAAGGTACGAAGAACAGGAATTGGGTATGTCTACTCTAATGAAAACAAGGACTTGGGTGGAGGAGGACAACGTGATAGCACTGTTCTAATATTTGAGCAGCTCGTACAAAGATGAGGGGATCAAACTTCCAAAGCACCAAAAGCAGGAGAGAAAAAAATGGTTGGAAACTAAGCAAGGAGAGAAGCAACCTAGAACTAAGGAGAAATTTCCTAATGGTTAAAGCAAACAATCAATGGATCATGAGAGCAATTAATCAATGGAATAACGTGTCTTCAGAAGTTACGGGTGTTCCATCACCGAAAGCTTTCAAAAAGAGCCTAGACAGTCATTTGTCTGAAATGATATACTCCCTCACGAGCAGGGGATTGGACTAAAAGATCACTGAGGTCCTTCCCACCTTTATTATTCCATGTTTTATATTCTACAAATATTTTCCTTGCTTCCCTTTTCTTATCTGTGCAGGTGTAGCCCCGGATACGTATATAAAGTAATCATATTTTTTTCTCTTGGTTAGATCCAAATATAATATTTCATTCCACATATGCTAAAAGGAGGATTGCTATGTAATCAATTCCAAAGAAATATCATAGAAGAGAGAAGAAGAAAAAGTTACAAGTGAAGAAAGGTAGCAACTGGACTATTGTAAAAGATACAACCATTATGTGAAATAATAGTGATAGACCATGCATTGCAATCATAGACAACATATATATCCCTCTATCTTGATAATGCTTGCTCTCAAATTGAAGTGATATGAATACTGGAGGATTCAGTGAATAAACAAAGTACAAAAAAGAGTTTTCTATATAATGGATGGGTCCAATTTAACCCATGTTTTGTTCAACCACAGTTTATTGAATAAACTACAATTGACTGAGTTCACAGAATAAGCTAAAGCAAACTTTTAACAAACCATAGTATTTATGTCTTAGCAAGGTATGTAAATCCCACCAGTTTTTAGATAGTTAACTAAATAGGAAAATTATAATTCTCATTAATTAATTAATAATTAGTAAGAAAAATGATAAAGGATTCCCCTTGGGTACTAATGAAGAAGAAAATTTGTCTACAGACAATAATATTCTAGAGAGCCAGTTTGGTGTAGTAGTTAAGGTATCAAGCTAGAAACTGGAAGATTGAGTTCTAGTCCTATCTAAGGCACAAAGCCAGCCCTAGGACAAAGGAAATGGCAAACCACTTCTGAAAAACCTTGCCAGAAAAATTTCAGGGTCTTGTCCAGCTGGTCTCCAGGAATGGGACACACTGAACTGAAGGGGGGGAAAAGTACCTATTAAAATAAAGGCATATTCTACTAAAGTATTTTTTTACAAAATGACTATCAAAGTGATAACTTTATTTAAATTTAGTGCCATTTAAAACTTTTTTTGCGTGCTTGCCATACTACAAAATACAATCCTAAATGATGTCATGCAATTAATATTCCCAGGGGAAAAAATAATGCACATCAATAACCCTAATTTATCAGCTAGATCAGGGCTGTCAAACTCAATTTCATTGAGGGCCACATCAGGGTTGTGTTTGATCTTGGGCGGGGAGGGATCAGTTCTGTTTTCACTGACAGAGAGCTGCAGGAGGCCGTCATGGCCAAAAATGGGGCCCAAGGGGCCCCCGCGTGGCCCTCCCAAGCTCTATTTTCATTGGCAGAGGCATCGCGGGCCAGTTGTTTGCTGTTTCTGGGGCAGCCGCACGGACCAGATTTAAGCACCCCATGGGCCGGATTTGGGCCGCGGGCCTTGAGTTTTACACCCTTGAGCTAGATGATCAATCTTTTCCAACATTTGTGGTGAGAATTCCAGGATTGAATGACAGAAGAATATTTTTTTCCCAACAAATTTACTTTTTTGTGATGTTTTAATGCATGAACTTTGAAATGTCAAAAGGTATGTCTTGCATATGGATGATACGTCAAATAATAGGATCATAATTATTGATGTGTTAGTGCCCAAGAAAAACCTGAGAAAAGGGAAGTTAAAATTCTCAGCATCTTGAACCACAATAAGGTTGCAGATGTTGATATCACTAAAAAACAAAAATAAAATTAGAACATGGATTGTGATTTGCTTATCAGGTCATTGTGTAACTTGTTTACTCTGTGTGAAACCTGCACCCGTGCATGATGATTGCATAAAAGGAACAGCAAAGGCATTCTTCCAAAGGGAAGGGTAGCAAGAGGAAGGAAGGAAGGAAGGAAGGAAGGAAGGAAGGAAGGAAGGAAGGAAGGAAGGAAGGAAGGAAGGAAGGAAGGGTGTCCATCCATCAAAATGGAGTTGGGGGATTTCAAAGAGCTCTTCATCCCAATGAAATGGAGATGAATCCGAGTTTTCCAATACCATGGGTCTATCTTTGTCAGAGCTTCCATGCTGGTTCTCACAATAAGTATTAGTTCTCACACTTTGAACAGGTTTCACAGATTTCTTTCCTCTTTGCTTGGTTCCTTTCTGAAGGAAATAAAGCTAAGTTTATTTGAGCTAACCATGGAAGAAATATGTTTTCTTTAGCTTGCTTTCACTTATCAGCAATAAATGACAGTTACACTTTTGCATTCTTCACTCCAGAAATAGATACATAGGAAATAATAAATAGAAGTGAACAATAGTAAAGGTTTATATTGGTCAGGGATATTGGTGCAGGTACTTTTTTCAGCCAAATACTGTGGTCAGACTTATTGGCTGAATGCTTGACTGATATGTATAGAATGTTAAAGAGAATATAGAATACAACAAAAGGTGTGAACTTGCAAAGTAATATGTCAAAGTCCAAAGTAGATTTATCTGCTATGGAGAAGATATAGAGAAGATTTATGTATAAAACGGTAAAAAATAGAGCAATTGGATGGGTTTATGTATCTTTGCTTAATGTTTAGTAAAGAACTGGAGAGAAAACTTTAAGACATTGTGCAAATGTTAGTAAGAAAGTGATAGATAGTATATGATTCATTGTGAGAAATGAACATATATCAAAAATTCCTCTATATATGGATATTTTATTATTCTCATATTCTTAAATGAAAATAAGAGTTGGGTATGTCAGGACCAATATAAAAGTAAATTGAATGCAGTGGAATAGATAACATAAAAAGGATGTGTGATAAAATAAAAATAGATCAAAAGTAAAAAATGATCAGGTGATTAATAAATATGGACTAAATACAATAGCAACCAGAATACTAAGCAGTATGCTAAGATGGTTTGGTCACATAGGGAGAATTAATTACAAAACCAATATAAGAAGGAATAATGAATAAGGAAAGAGAAGAGGAAGACTGGGAAAGTCCTATCACAGTGATGGCTCACCTTTCCGTCCTTGCGTGTCCAAAGTGCATGCATGCGCCCATAAAAGTGCATGCCAGCACCTATAAGGCAATGCATGCAAGGGGGCCATGCCCCCTGTGCATGCATGCATGCATGACCCCCTGCATGTGCACCATGCATTTCTGCACATGCACGTGCATCTCCTGCATGTGCCTTGCCCTCCCAAATGTGTGGCAGCTATCAAACGATCAGCTGGCGGGCAGCATACACGCCTGCACAGTAGACCTACTCTGGGGTGACGGCTCGCATGACGGCAGAGATGGCTCTGAGTGCCACTTCCAGCACACATGCCATAGGTTTGCCATCACGATCCTAACAGGATGAAATTGCTAAAATCTCAAAAGAAGAGAGGTAAGCAGTTTAAGGAACGAGATGCCACATTTGAAGTATCCCCATATATATGAATGTGATAGGAGCAAGGGTGGTTTGCAAACTTTGAAAGATGTAAAGAAGATTAGTGAATCGTTGGTGTAAGATTTAGTTAGATTTAGTTTAGTTAGTGATCCAATTCTTTCATTTCCAGTCTTTAATTTCTTCAGCGTTTCAAGGTGCTTTTAGTATAAGACTAGAACAGGATAGGACATAGTGCAACATCAATAAATACAACACAAAATCTAGATTTAAAATGATATAATAAAGCAACCCCCTCATTGCTATATTTTTTAAGGATCCTGATCATACTGGATCTTTGAAGTTCCATGAAGACACTGTAATGGGGAAACTAGTCCTTTAGTATCCTGATCTGAAACCATAAAAGATATTGACCCTTGAAATAAAACAGAAGGCTAGAGCATTTATTTCAAGTTGCATTCCTGCATATAACATAGAATAATAGCATTGGAAGGGACCTTGGAGGTCTTCTAGTCCAACCCTCTCTCAAACAGGAGGCCCTGTGCCATTTCAGACAAAGGGTTGCCCAGATGTTTTTTTTTTTAAAGCCTCCAATGATGGAGCACACACAACTTCTAAAGTCCATTAGTAGTCCATTGGTTGATTGCTTTAACTGTTAGGAAATTTCTGCTTAATGCTAGATTGCTTCTCTTTGGTTAGTTTCTTGTCCATTGTTTCTTGTTTCTTGTCTTTTGGTGCTTTGGAAAATAGTTTGTCCTCCTCGTATTTGTAGGAGCCCCTCAAATATTGGAACACTGCTAACATGTCTCCCCTAATCCTTCTTTTCATTAGACTAGATATACCCAATTGCTGTAATCATTCTTCATGTTGTAACCGCCTCCCCCTAATCAGTGTTGTTGCTCTTCTCTGCACTCTTTCCAGAGTCTCAATATCTTTTTTATATTGTGGTGACCAGAACTGGATGCAGTATTCCAAGCTGATCGTATTAAGACTTTGTAAACCGGTACAAGAACTTCACGTGATCTTGATTCTGTCCCCCCATTAATACATCCTAGGATTGCATTGGCTCTTTTGGCTGCTGCCGCGTATTGTTATCTCATATTGGAATGCTTGTCCACTGGGTCTGCAAGATCTCTCTCAAAGTTATTGCCACTAAGTCAAGTTTCTCCTAATCGATACCTATGCAGTTGGTTTTTCTTGCCTAAGTGTAAAACCTGACTTTTATCAATGCTAAATTTCATTTTGTTAGATAGGACCAACCTTCAAGTCTGTCAAGAACTTTGGGGATCTTGAGGTTGTCTTCTGGGGTGCTGGCTATTCCTGTCAGCTTAGTGTCACCTGCACATTTGATGTGTTCCCCTTCTATTCCCTTGTCTTGATGATTTATGAAGCTGTTGAAGAGTACTGGGCCTAAAACAGAACCTTGGAGTACCCCACTATTTACTTCCCTCCGTGTGAATGTAGGTCCATTGAGGACTACACATTGTGTATGATTTGTCAACCCGTTACAAACCCATCTGGTGCTGTCTATCCCACATTTTCTAGCTTGCCATGCAGTAGGTTGTGATGTACTTTATCAAATGCTTTACTGAGTATACCTTGTCCATAGCATTTCACTGATCCATTAATTTAGTCACTTTGTTGAAGTATGGAGTAAGATTTGTTTAGCATGACCTGTTTTTGACAAACTCATGTTGACTTCTAGGTGTTATAACTTATAGCTTCTAGGTGTTCGCAGATTTGTTGTTTGATTATTCTTTTCAAAGTCTTCCCAGGTATTAATGGCAGGCTGTTTGATCTGTAATTTCCTGGATCTGTTTCCGCACCCCCACCCTTTTGGAACATGGGAACCACATCGGCTCTTTTCCAGTCCTCAGGTAGTTCCCCTGTGTTCCAAGAACTTTAAAAAATAAGTTTCAATGGACCTGACAGGTGTTCTCTTATCTTATTTTTGCATATTTTAATTTGTATTCCTAACCTGTCATTTACATCTCTGTTTCTGATGAGAAGTGTTTTCTTTTTGCATGAGAACAGATGCAAAGTATGAATTAAGCAGTTCTGCTTTCTCTCTGCTGCCTGTTCCTTCTTTGCCCTTTCCTGCCATTAGTGGACTGATTGTTTCTTTGACTTTTTTTCTTGCTTTTTGTGTTTTGAAAGAAACTTTTTTGCTTTTGATATTTCTTGCACGTTTTACAAAGTCTTAGTTTTCCTAACTTCTTTTTGCAGGTACAAGCTATTTATTGGTATTCTGCCTTATTTATGTGTCTGTCTTTCCTTTTTTTTTTTACTTATCCCTTTTTTTTCTCTCGATTGGTTTGAGTGTTCTTTGTGCAAACATGCTGGTTTTTTTTTTAGTGATATTGAACTGGACTGGGTTTTATAATAATATTTTTCAGAGTTTCCCAAACTTTTTGATTTCCCTTTTAAGATTTTCATCCATTGGATTCTTCCCAAGCTTTTTTTTTTAAAGTCTAAGATACTGGTTTGATTATGTTTTGTTGCTTGTGTCTGTTTTATATTGAATTTTAATATGACATGGTCACTCTCCCCTAAACTTCCTGCAACTTGAATTCCGTCTATCACTTCTTCTCTATTGGTAAGAATAAGGTTCAGTATAGCTTTCCTTCTAGTTGCCTCCTCTACCTTTTGGGTAATGAAGTTGTCAGCTTGGTTGGTCAGGAATGTGTTTGATCTTTCATCTTTGCAGTTTGCCTCCCAGTTGATGTCAGGGCAGCTGAAGTCCCCCATTACTACTGTGAGGTATTTCCTAACAGGTTGGTTAACTAATTAGCAAAACATCCATCTATTTCTTCTGCTTGTTGGGTGGCCTGAAATATACACCTATGGCAATATCATTTTCCCCTTTTATGTTGACCCATATGCATTCTAGAAGGCCTTCATCCTTTGTTGTATACATCTCTGTAGAGAGAAAGTGATCTCTAACATTCATTTTATGTTAGATCTGTTTCTTTTGAATAATCCGTATCCTTCTATCAGTACATTCCAGTCATAAATTTCATCCCACCAAGATTATGTAATGGCAACTATATCATACTTGCCCTTATGTACTAGTATTTCACCCTGTTTGTTGCCTAAACTTTTGAGTCTTAGTGTATGTATGCCTCCTGTATCTCCTAATTTGCATCTGAGGTTTTTTTTCTTTACTCCCTACCTCCTTATTTGACTGGTTATCTAGTGATTTTTGCTTGAAATTAGGTCCTAAAGGTTATGCAGATTAGTCACCTTCCCCCCCCCCCTCAATTTTATTGTGTACTGTATGTGTGTTTCTTGTGTTTCTTGTATTATTTGTGTACGTTGTTAGTATCTGCATGTTTATTGCTCCTATGATTACTATTAACAATTTTGTTGATACCTTCTGGAAGAATTAAAGTTTCCAAGTTGTCTCCAGAGATAGCACACCATCCAAACATAATGCAACCAAGCACATCTCGCTGCAGCTAAATGTTACATCGATCTGCAGAGTACAACAGAATGGCTTTTACACATCCAATCACAGTTTTAGCAATCAGCCAAGCTCTTCCACAGGATAGTACATTTCATACTTCCCGTTTCCTTCCCAACAGATGCCAAACGATTGCTTTAATCCTCATTTAGCTATAGGGGATGGGGCTGCATTATCTATATCATTAGTTTTGACCCACTGGATTTCTTCTTACAACTTTAAAAAAAAAAACCATTTCAACTTTTAGTGTGGTTCAGTAGTTGGTCACATACTCAAACTATCTATGATAACTCACAGTCTTGCAAAATGTGTGCCAACCTTATGTCCAGCAGAAAATTCATATTCTCATTGCTCAGCAACTGAAACAGAATAGCCAGGATTCGAGGCTAAGCGTATTCTTTATCTCAATTACTGCCACAGCGTATGGGATAAGGCGATGCTGGTTGTTGGGAGGCTAAATAGTTGATTAAGCTATTACAAACCAGGTGCCATTATCAGCAAATTTGATTAGCCAAAGCAAATGCTTCAGCATTTTAAATAATCTTTCTACAAATCTTTTTCAGCACAAAAGCTATAGTGCTAACCAATCTGATAACCAGCTAAGGGATTATAGGGCACAATGCCATTTTCACACATTTGTAATTCATCATTGCAAATGCCTGTAACTGTGCTTTTTTTATCTGTATCCAGACCTGCTTGTATTGTTATGTTATCCAATTTCCTGTTCATTTTGCAAACCCGGATCTTTTACAGGCAATCACTGAGTCAGTTTCCCAATATTTTATTAAAGAACCAACTGAGTTTCTGGTGACAGAATCTAGCAGCCTGAAAACCAAAAGGTTTCATCATTTAAAAATTGCTTCCACAATTTATGGTCCATAATTCATGATTTATAAATAACAGTGGCAGTGAATAGATGTGCACAATATGCTAAAAGCAAATAAATATGTTAGAACTTCTGATGTGGGAGCCAAACAATTTTGTTTGCAAATATGAGCAACATTAAGTCTGCTTGACAAATTTGGAGACAGCTGAGTAGGATGAAAGTTACAATTACCACTGAAACTTTTAGAAGTAGAATTATTATGTTGCAACAGCCCCTGCTTTTTCAACCCCATGAATAGTGGGAGTATAATTTATTTAAAATAATTGTATACTTCCAAACCAATTTAATTTGCAGATTGTTTAGAAGGCCTTTTGGATAAATTAGTAAAGTAATAACATTTAATAATTATTTATAACAGCATTTTTACTGATATTTGTTGATTTAGTATCTTTAAAATACCTGCCCATATTTATATACTTTTCCTAAATATATAGTGAAGGGTTATTCCAACTCTTTTACTTTCTTGCCAAATATTTATTAAATAATATTTTGCCTGAATTTGGCAATTTACACACCAGTAAAGTTTCATTTAAAAAGTCAGACACTGGGGTTTGGGGGAGGCAACAACTTTGATAAAAAAAATCATGAGTAGAAATATGGTAGCTGTGGCTACTTTGCCTGAGAAAAATAACATCTATAAATGCTCAGAAAAGCGCTTTTTTATTTGTACTACTGAAAATAAGTTTGATCTGTTTCACCGATTCAAGGATTATTATACATCCTTTTTTTAAGTTTGCTGAGAAATTTTCTTTATCTTGCATATTTAGATATAAGTTTTAAAATATTGTTTCTTGAAATTGCTTAACTATAACAAAGAATGCCTTAAGTTCTGTTCCTAAATGCTCAGGAGATTATGAATTATATGCACGTGCAATACAATAAATTCTTGTTAATCTTTAAAAATGAATTAAGAACATTAACATATAATTACAATTTGGGAGGAAAGAGCTGTAATTCTGCACATTTAAAATATTAGTAGAAAATTAATAAAAGATGGATGAAAAATTAAAGGGAGTGGAATAAACAATATATTGTATATTGTTGCCCCAAATCTATACTTATTTGGAATTGAACCAAGAAAGCTTATTTGGCTTTCTAGAACCAATACCAACTTGATATTTTGCTAAATGTGCCAACTGCAGCTTATTCTGGGTTTGAAATAACATTTGGAAATACATGTCTGGGTTTTTAAAGATATGTCTGCAGTCTTTTGAAGGGGAGATAGAGAGAAATAGTGATTCCATACCACCATATCTGTGGCTGACATGTTTGATTTCTTGCCATTTTTCATAGGACTTCTTTTAATGCATGTTGTGTTTTCAAGGTAGTTTGTATGAATTCTGTAATCCTTCTTATGAACTAGTTAAAGCTCTATTGTAATACCATCTGCAGTTGTACAGGGATTTCTGAGGACGGGAGGGAGGAAGGAAAAACACTCTTTTTTTTTAATTCCAAGCAGAATCAACACTGAGAAAGGCATGACTTCTTTCATTAAAAGCAAAGGAAGAAACAATCCCTTTTTGGTGGGGGGATAGGAAAAGGCTTTGTTCTTTTAAAATCAGAGCTAGAACTCCAGCAAAACAGGGGAAAACTTTGCTGAGTCCAAGCAGGGTATATCATTCCCCTAACAATTTTATGAACGTCTGAAATACCGTAAGAGGCTGGGGGAAGTAGGAAGGGGAAAAAATGGACAACTTTGTTTTGAGATTCAGGTTACCTTTAAGAAAACAAGGTAAATCAAATGTTCAGTTCTTCTGTGTGTGCTTATCTCTTTATTTACCAAAAACCCAACAGGGTGTGGGAGCCTTCCCCGCCCCGCTCTCATTCTCTGGAGATAAGGGAAGGACCGAAAGAGGCATCCCCTTGGAAGACAAGTAGTGGCAGCAGAAACTCCTATTCTGAACAGGATTCAGGGCCACTGTGAGCAAACCCAAAGGTTTTCTAGAAAAGGATGGGTGAGACCTCCAATCAGCTACCCGGTGATCTCACCCCCTGCTCACTCCATAATAAGGTAATGGGGTAAGTGGAGAGTTGAGGGCAATCTAGAATGGAGAGAGAGAAAAAATTGCTATTGATGCTGGAACACATAGGCAAGCCTCCCTTCTTCTTCTTCTTTTTTCTTAATATTCTCTTTAATTAGGAGACTGAACAGTGGATGGCCTCATCTGAAACCAATTCAATAAATGTCTATAGAGGGCATGCCCTCATCCAGGGCATGTTTGTGCTTTTCACTTCTCATCCAAGATGGTTCATCATTTCTGAATTGAAAACAATTCTTGGATGAGAAGCAAAACATTTTCAAAGGAAAAAAAAAAGTCCAATTGCCTTTTGGAAAAGCAGATTTGGGACAACCAGTCCAATAGTCCCAGCAGCTCCCAAGGAAGGGTGTAAGTTTTCAGAATATAAAGTGGTAAGGATCTAGAGCACTTTCTGGAGAACTGTAAAAAAAATTGACCATGGCTATTAAGATGGGGATAAATTAGTATGTGTGATGGTGGAGAACGGCCCATATGCTATTCCATTTGGAAATGATTTGGTAGAACATTTTGTATATAAGAGACAATTCCATCAGGAGAGAAAGTGTTCTGACCCAAGCCTTGTTCAAATTAAACAAACACAAACTGTGTATAAAGGCAAACCTTTTTTTTAATGCAGTGATGGGAATTCTGTGAATTCCCAGCCAAGAATCATTTAAACCTAATTGTCCAAGATAAAAGCAAGCCCTTTCAAGATTGTAAAAGGCTTCCAAGAACAGAAGTCTAATTACTGATAAACATCCACTGACACAAGTTTCAAAAACAAACCGGAATTAGCAGGGCTTCAACAAGGACTCAGAGTCTAAAGAACTTTTTTGCTTCCTGCAAAGAGCAGATTCCCGAGGGCTGGTTTTTATCCCTTATGGGAGGAGCCATCTTCTTCCAGCCTTACTCCCAAGTGGCTCTTGCTGCTTCAGCTGCTCTCTCCTTCAAGCAGCCCTGTGCACACATGCACTGGGCATAGGCTCCCCAGGGTCCCGCTTTACTGCTGCCAGATTCCAAAAGCTCTGAAGGCAGCACCCCATTCGCCAATAGATCTGGCTCCATCCCTGCATCAGATGCAGGACCCTCGTCCAAGTCCTCGCCAGACTTCCTGACTGGTTCCCTTTCGTCCTCGCTGTCAAAGACCTCTGCTGTCTGCACCTGCTGCTGGTGAACCACAACAGAAGGAGTCAAAATCAGCCAAAATGGACCTCCTGACACTGGCAGCAAAAGATCACCCAGAGCCTTGGAAATCCCAAAATTAGAGAAAGCCGGAGCAGGGGAAGCAGATCCAGGCTCCAAGTGAGTCAGTGAGATGAAAAGGATAGCGTGTGCTTCTGTTACTGTCCTCTTGCAGACAAAAGTAAAGGACTAGTAGGCGGCCTAAGCTTGCTTTAGGAAATTGCTTTGCAAAGATGAGGTTTGAATTTGCCATCTTTATGAACAAACAACTTTATGGCACTCTCAAAATCAGTGATGGCAATTCAAATCTCATCTTTGCAAAGTGACACATAGACAAGTTTCTTTCTGTGGTGATCTATGCCTAAACTGGCTTTTTAGGGGCCGCTATGGCTCACCTGGTAAGACACTGGGCCTGAGCATTGCTGAGGTCAGCAGCTCAATTCCTGTGAGAGAATAAACTGCACAGGCATAAGAAAGGAGCTTCTCCCAATTGCCTACCAGCATTCAGACATCCCGTGGGTAAAGATAACACCACCTGAAAAAATTCCTTGCACAGAGGCAGCCAGCCATCTCAGTGATCTCTAGCTGACACGCACCATACGCTAAAAAAACCAACAACAACACTGGCTTTTAAAGTCTTCCAATTTTTTTCATCTCCATTCATGGCCAACTGTAACTGAGTCCATCCACCTTGCTGCTGGTCATCCTGTTCTTTCCTTATATCTTTCCCAGCATTAGAGCCATCACTCAAAATTCACGGCCACCATGCTTACATTTTCTCATGTAAAGGATGGAGGGTCACAATTTAAAGAACTCTTAGCTGGATAATACCAATATATTTGTCAACAAACTGGATCAGTGCCATTAATACCGGTTGGTTGAGTGAGCCAAATGTCAGGCAACAACTATAGGGTAATGGCAGGGAAACAAGACTGTTTTGTTACTCTCTTTTCTGTCTGGAATACAATGGGAATACTATTAAACAGTAAGAAATGTACTGCTAACAAAAGAGGTATTAAATAAATCCATTGGGCAAAATTATGATTTGTCCATTCCCTGAAACAAAAAAGCTTTTTTAAAAACTCATATGCATTTGAAGAAATGAATAATTTATCATCCCTAATCAGAATAAGGGTGGAAAATATTATCCCTATGGTGCTATTCATAAAGAGGCATATTATCTGTTTGTTGTCAAGTAATCTATTTTGGCTCCAATATCCCTTTGATAATCAGTTTTAAAGAGGCAATTTGTTTCTCATATAGTGTCATTCAGCAGTTCCCAGGATTTAAATAGGGGAAAGATAGAACTTTTCAGCACTGATAATTAAGGTCATCCAAATGTGAATTCAGTGTTTCTAAAAAAAATTGGAAGCAATGATATCTTCATCAGATGTAATTTATAAGAGCAGGATACAAATTTTTATTCAATAAAACTGTACATAAAATTAATTATATTTGCATGTAATTTTTTTATAATTGAGTTAATAAACACGAGAATGGTTAAACCACCCTCTGTTCTGCTAGTTTATAGATTTCAGAACATAATGTTCTATTTTGTTTTTTTCTTAAAGGATAATTAGTAACGTTACTGAGTTTAGACTACTCAAACCTGGAATATCAGAAAATAAAAACTTATCTGCCTTCCATGACGATAGACCTAAGAAATCTAAAATGCTCCTATTTTAAAGGAAAATTATTTGGCGAAAAAACTAATCTTCCTTTCAGGTTACATTTAGTCACAGTTTAAATAAAGCACAACTAGCTGAATTGATATTAATGTGGTAAGGCACGGATCAGAATAAAAGATTATCATACTAAGCCAAAACCAAGTAAATCATATTTTGGCTAGTGCACTGGGCAAACTGGACCAATTCTCTGGTAATACTGGAAAGCAAATTTTATTCAGGCACTTCTGCACTTCCCTTATGTATCAAATGTACCGGAGTCACAAAAAGTTTCTGAATGACACACTGTCCTTTATCTCTCATTTCTCCTTAAGCCTCTGTTATTAATTAAACACCTAATGTTTAAATCAAATACTGATTCTGAGATCATCTAGAAATCAGTCAGTGTACAAAAAAAAAAGTAGAGTTTAATGATGAATTAAACTGAGAAGCCTTTTAAAAAAGTAAAATATGATTTAGGCCTGTCACTTGATGAATCACTTAAAAGATAATTGTAATCACAAGTTAAAGTTAATTAATCTACATATGAATAAAACAATTATTCTGGGGGAAAGGCATTTTGTCTTTGGTGATGATGTGCAGATCTTCATAAGCACTATTCCCTCCTCATATTCAAGGATACTTTCTGAAGGAGCCACCAGATTTGGGATTACAAGAATTGTAATTGGTGGCCTAACATCTTCAGCCCTATTCTGACTTGCTTAGAAATAACCACCCAATTCTATGCAGGAACAAAACCCACAACAAATTTCAGCTTGGACTATACTATAGGAATATTTTATTTTTTCCATTGGGAATATTTCTTTCTTTCTTTTTCTACATCGGAAATGGTCATTGGAAAGATTCACAAACTGACCCAAGAGCCCTTTGCTTATGTCAATGTCACTTATGGAACCCACAAGGCTGAGCAGTTTTCTCCATCTTCTGCATCACCCTGCGACCAGGTGAAACAAATCTTCTGCGCAGTGAGTCCCAGGCCCGTGGATCTAGAAGAGATTGGACTGCCCTTTGTCAGAAATGGTGTAGGGTTGGGGTTGGACACTTGGGGTTGGACAAGATGACCTATAAGGTCCCTTCCAACTCTGAGTATCGGTTATCTACACAAAGTGTGTCATCCTCTTCCTCCGATAACCACTAACTTGATGAGCCCCCTGATCGCCGTGGCAGGAATGCCATATCGGCGCCCCACAATTGCTCCCCAGCATTTGGGAGCGGTCAGTACGGAGCCTCCATTCACGGCTCTTATATCCGGACAAAAAAAGTTGCTTAACTCTTAAAAAAAAACAAAAAAAAAAAACACCACGCCGCAGTATCATCTAGCACGGCACGGCCAAATGCTGCACTGCTTTTTAAGGACGGGCGCCGTCGAGATTCCCAAAGAAAGGCAGTTAGAGCGACAACTAACATCTTTTAGCCGATCTGCTCCTCCCTCCCCTCAGCATTTTTGGAATACTAATTCCAAAGTAGGAATGTTGCCTCTCTTTTGTCCACGCGAACTTCACACTCGGAGCGGGGAAACCTATTTATTTTCGGAATTACTCCGCGTCCTTCAGCTCCTTTCCGCTCACAAGCGCACCCGCGCCGAGTCAGAAGTCTTCTTGCTGGGCGGCGACCTCATGCCGGGAGCGGTCACCCGGCTAGCAGAACCATTGTCAAGGGGTGGCGGCCCGGGAAGGCAAAAGCTTCCTCGCTCTTTGACGGGAAAAGGCGCGGCTTTCCGTCCTGAAAGAGTCTCCCCGGGAGTCACAAGCCAGCGCCGTCTCAGCCTGTCAGAGTTAGGCTGGGGAGGGAGGCGAATTTGGGCGCGAACTCGCGTCGGGCGGTTGAGGCGGCTCGGGAAGGTCTGCCGGTCGTCCTCTCTGCACTTCAGGCCGCTGCTGATTGGCTAAGCAAACCGGCCGGGCCTTCCAGCTCCGCAACTCTTTCTCCCCCCCACCACCCCCCCACCCCAAGCGCCCAAATCAACTCTTCGAGGGGACCCACTTGTGGCGCCGTGCAAGGCTGGCTCGCCTGCCCGTGAGCAGAAGCGGGGTGCGCGGTGGGTGGGAAGGGAAAGTCGGCAAGAATTCCAGAGGGCAACGCCGACTGTTCACCCTTCTTTCTTTCGGGCGCGCGGAAGGCGGGTCTCGAGCGCGCCGAACCCACGGAGGGAGCCCCGCGGAACTCGAAGGGGCGAGGGGGAGGGTTTAGTTTGAACCGCGCCGGGCTAAGGCTCGGTGCCTCCGCGTGGAATGGGCGAAGGGTGACAATTTAACTTAAGACAAGTTCCGAGAAGGACTGCTAGGGCGAAGCTCTCCCCCACCCCCACCCCCTCCACCCCCACCCCAGGGGCGGCGGCGGTGGCGGAAGAAGAAGTGGTTGGGGTTGGGTCGGGCCACAGCGGCTCGGTCGTTTCGGAGATGGAGTGGGGCAGCCTGGGTACTGACTCCCGCCAGCCCAGCTGCCGGGAAAGGTGACTCTATCGCCGGCCAAGTTCGAGCGGGACCGCTGCTCTTCCACCGGGAGAGCCGCCGCTTTGCTCCCAACTGCGCAAAGAAAGAAAGGAAGGAAGGAAGGCGAGAAGGCGCTCGGGCGGGAGAGGGCCATGGGGGACAACAGCACGAAAGACCTCTCTTTCAACAGCACCTCCCATCCTCCTCAACGGGACCCGGACCGCAACTACGCCGCCTTGGTCTTGGGAATCTTCCTCATCCTCTTTATCATCAGCGGCAACTTGCTCGTCTGCCTCAGCGTCTGCACGGAGAAAGCGCTGAAGACCACCACCAATTACTTCATCGTCAGCCTCGCCGTGGCCGATCTTCTTTTAGCCATCTTGGTGCTGCCTCTTTACGTCTATTCCGAGGTAAAGACACCCCCCACCACACACACACACACACACACACACACACTCCGGAGCCCTCTTTAACTTCTACCAACTCTACTGATGGTTTATGATGCGGTCGTTTTTTTCTTAAGAGGGGGAGGAAAAAAAAAAAAAGCTTCCTCTACGGTTCGAGATATGTTTTGTATCTGATAATTGAAGCTTTTAAGGTGCCCCCTTTTGACCCGGTAGGGGTAATCTGATGCAATTGTAAATAAGCATGGGATAGAGAGAGAGAGAGAGAGAAATAACTAAATCCTAAATATTTCATTGTGTAACTATAACTAAATAACTAAATCCCCATGTGGTTGTAGATTCCATTGAATTTACTGGGACTTGGGGAAGATGTATACTTAGGATACTGTACATCATGGCAACCCAGAATTGAAAAAGGGCTAAGTTGCTACCTTCCTTAAAAGGGTTGGTGGTTTTAATATCCAAACTCACATAATGTAAACATTATTGTTTGATTACATTTAGTGTGCGCCACTACTTGTTGGCTACTGTGGTTGACAGACAGAGCTACCCTGGGCTATATCGTCTTTGTAATGTGTAGGCTGCTGCACTCTCGGGACACCTGTAACTTTAAGGGAAAACAATGGGACATCAGTATTTCTGTCAATCCAGCCTTGGTGGAAACTACAGTATATCCTTGGAAGGTAAATCAACCAATGGAACAGGTTGCCCTCTGAAGTTGTGGGAGCTCCATCACTTGAGACTTTCAAGAAGAGATTGGACTCCCATCTGTCAGAAATGGGGTAGGGTCTCCTGCTTGGGGGGTGGGGTTGGACTAGATGACCTATCAGGTCCCTTCCAACTATGATTATCTCTTATCATCTGGCTGGTTAGGCAACTAGGCAGGGAACCAGCCCAGAGTGATTGTATTTCCAAATAAAGCTTTTCCCTAGCAAGTACCTTGTCTCATTCATGATGTTTACAGGGGTCTTCATCACATTATATTCCTTTTAAAACCCCTTCAGGTTTTTTCATTACTTCTTCCCTCTTTTATCTGTTCCTACTAAAAAGGTCACTAAAAAGACAGAGGTAACTGAACAAATTATTTCATTGGTATTTCTTTTTATTAAATTTATATGGCCATCCAATTCATACACAGGTGAGTTGCCCATAAAATTGCCACAAAAGACACTAAATACCCCCTATATAAGGACCTTTGTATCCTGGAAGTTGGTCTATTATTCAGGATGTCTCCACAATCTAAATGAAATAGCAGTTCTTTTTCTAGACTAGTCTAATTCTACAGAATAAATGCTGCAATTCTGTTGGGTCCTTAATTTGTTTTATTTTATAGTTTCTGTATGATGGCTTCTCCACCATAAAATATATTTTTCTTAAACATATTAAGTACATTTGCTTCCTACACAAGGACTACAGTTTGAAGGCACATGATATATTATGACCTTTATGTCAGAGTTAGACAGGTTCAGGTTTGGACTGTGCCAGAAGCTCCTGACAAACAAAGATGTGAATGAGCTTGTTCATCAGGAGATGGAAGGTTGGGTACTTCTAGCATTCACTGAACTCTCCCAATGGACAAAGTGATGGAAAAAGACTTGGCCAGCATGATTGTATTCATTACTTGACTCTAACAAAGGTTATGTGAGCAGAGTTGCTTACTTATGGAGAATAATTAGAGCAATGGACTGAAGTGTCAACTCAAAGTTGGAGAAATCTCTTTCAAAATTTCACTTGATAAAGCAGCTGTAGAGATAAACTTTGGTCATTCTGTCTTCATCCTTTCATACCCTGAAAATAATGTGAAGGAGTGCATGTGAATGTGAAACTGCACTTGGAAGAAAGTTAAGATATAAGCACAGTTCAATAAATACAGTTAGAACAATAATTAAAATGCCCACAGAAATAGTGTACCTATGGTCTTGGAAATTATATTAACAAAACATTAACTGGTTTAGGAGGAGGAGTTGGACAGATATATTATGGCTATCTTTTTAGATATGAGAAATTGAAGGTTTAAAGGTTTGCCTTAAGTGACCTTACTGTTTAGATATTTTTGGGCCAGGTGCAGTATTGCTTAAGTGCTAGCTAATCTTAAATAGCTAAACTGCAGTAATCTTTCCATAGCCTGTTGCACAAGCTTCCATTAAGTAATTTGAAGAAATGGGTCTCATAATACAAAACCTAGACCAATGGGTCTTTAATCAAGATTAAAATGCTGTTTCATAGAAACATGACTTAGTCCAAAACATGTTTACTCAAAAATAAATGCCACTCTAGGAAGTGAGGTGCTAAAGGATGTGGTCTAAAATTTCCTGATGATGGAACGAACATAGGTCTAATGGGAAACACCTGGATAATTTGAAATTCAGAAAAATTAAGAATCCTGTCGGATTCTTAATGATAATTATGATTAAGTCAGCGGGCTGATACATGAGATGTTTACACTAGTTGGAGATTAAGCATTCTTTAATAAATCTGCAGCAACAGGTGACTCTAATGTTTGGCAAACAAAATATGTCAAATGTTACCTCTAGCTATAGAAGACATCTGGTTCCAAAGATGAGCATTTGTAAGCCATGTAAGGGAGTTTCAGAGATAAAAGATTGTGAGTAGCTAGAGTGACTGGGGGAAATATAGTTGCCTTTCCTTTCTGATGTTCATTTTTTGGAGTAATGATAATTTTGTCACACTTCAAAGTATGTGCACATAGAAGGTTTCTGTTTTCAGCCTCACTAAAAATATGGTCCAAAATAGATGTGCCGATCCTTCTTTGATCTGATTCAGAATCATTTGAAGTTAATGGAAATCATGTGAGTAGATTGAATGTCAAGAATATGTATCAGAATGTGAATTAGAAACAATGATGCCACATTCACCGCACCCTATTATTATCCATTATCTTAACAGGCTGTTATTAGATGAAAAAAGCACTCATGTTTCCAAGGGTACATCTCATTTAAAGAAGAAAAGGAGCTCAATGAGTGCTAAAACATTATTCTGTGCATGTGTTTAACAAATGCCGGTATTCTATGATGATGTGACCTTTGATGTGGAGAGCAGTCTCGGATTCCATTTAAGTAAGCCAAAAGATGTAGCGACCTTTGAGTCCCTGTATATGTGTTTCAATGAATTTGACTCTGGCTTTCTGCAGTTTCCAAGGCTAAAGAAAATCAATACAAAGATCTTTGCTTACCATGGTTAGAATATACCACTTAGCTTTATTATAGCAGTGGATCTTTGAATCAATGCCTTATTTGTAAATGATATTTGCATGATGGTGAACACTGCAATGGCTAAGATAGAATAAAACCAAATCAAATGCTGCTTTGTAATTTTCAGCCAAAGCCAAATGCAATTCTGTACATTTAGAAACCAGCATGAGGACCAGAAAGATTTGCTAAAGGTTTAGGAGATTAGTGTGTCCTGGAAGTAAAGTATCAACAGCAAATTGGAGACTATAAAAGACAGAAGTGTGAATCATCTTGGTATTTGTTAGTTTATGCTGCAAATCTACTTTATGTCTATGCTGGCAAATTTGAACCATCTGTGGTTCACTCAACAGCGTGCAACCCATCAACCATTTCATTTGAGTTTTTGATAGTCTTTTAGGTTTCGCAGCCTTTGAAAAAAGAACTTTATTAAAATGCCCATGTTCAGTTCAGCAAATAACATATATATCTGTCCATAAAAATGCACCAGTACTTAAGTGGCCAAAACAAAGGAAGATTAAGGAAGGGAAGCAGTTGTGTTTTGGTTTTTCCTCCTAACCTTTAGAGAATATTCTAGTCTTTTGGAAACCTCAGTGCTCAAGTAGTAGGACTTCATGTCCCAATGCGAAGACCAATATCAGATAACACGAAGGACTGGTGGCATCATTTAATGGGGAAGGCAGTGAATACATTTACAAGAATATCTATGAGATAATTTATACCATCCTACACTCTTAAGAAAATACTTTTAATTCTGTACCAGTGGACAAATCGAGGAGGTTGTTTTCATACAGTGTTTTGTTTATTAAGGAAAGAAATAAATTCTGTTTGCAGTGCCTTCTCTAACTGATGGATGATGGTTGTCCCCACTTTGCCATGTGGATATTTCCAGAGGGAGTGGAATGCAGGGTGCATCATCCCAGGTGGCTTGTGGTTTTATGGCTGATGGCTGGTGTACATCCCTTGTGTGTCTGCAATTTGAACTGAATATTCTTTTTGACAGGGAAAGTACAATAAACTATAGCCATTTTTCCTGCAACTGGTAGCTGTATCCAGAGTAGTTTCTTCCCTGTCCTTTTTCTGGGATGCAGTTTATCTTCTTTAGAGAATTTACTTTTGTAACCATTATGTGTGAGAATGTTCTCCTTTTTTCTTTCAGAATAATTATACAGTATGAGCAAGGTGCGCCTTTTTTCTGCTGCAATGTTGTATAATATCATGGTTTTTTTTAAATTTGTAGAGACTCCTTCCCATCCAGAGTGGATTTCTCATTTTATACAGCTTTGTTTTTAAATATAGATTTTGAATGTGACTCTCTCATTTACAGGGCTGGGTTATTATCTATTGTCTTTGAATAGAACATTGGGTGGTTTAAAAGAAGTCTGTTTATATTTTTATTCATGCAGAATTGTAGCTTTCACAGGCATCAGTGAATATTATAAGCAACAATGCAACCTTGTTTGGAAATAGATGGATAAGTAGACTGACCTGGGAGTAAGAGTGTCCATTGGATTTTGCTCTCAGAGCAGTGAGCAATATATAATTGCAAGTTTCATGGTCAAAAATAACATATCAACTAAAATTACATGCTTATGCTGTGCTCTGGTATGTAGCACTTATTTCAGCAAGAGCAATACTGATGTTTAATCATCTTAGATGGATTTTCCCTCCTGAACAGATTATCTGAGCTAGCAGATTCAGAAGGTTGGCTTTTCATCACATTGCTGCACTGGGTTCATTGAGCAGCTTCCCCACAAATAAAATCCTACTTGATACAATAATTAATTTTTATTGGCTTGATTTGAGTTTCTTGAAAGAGTAAGCTTAGACCTTATTATACGTAGATCTTCCCAGTTTGGAATGATGTTTGTGAGAAAGAGAGAATAGAATCAGAACATTTCACAAGAGATATATCATTCATTGGTTGCCCCAGTTAATGTTGGTGTATATGTGAAACTGTAAGGCCCACACAGAAAAGGCATTTGTGCATTGTGCAAATTCCACTGCCTTTAATGCAGTTACCATGGTTAAGAGTGTCAGTATTCAGCATATTTCAATTTCAGAAACTTTTAAAAGTGTATTATTTTCCTCTCATCTGTGAGAGCTAAAATGTAGACTTTACACTGGGTACCTCAGCTTGGTTTGTATGTAGATGTGTGCGCTTTTCTTAGATAACACTCTGGGTCTTTAAATACCAAATATTACTGGCATTACAGTTCCATCTATAAGGGTTGACAGCTTTTCTGGTATCCCCAAAGTCTAATTTATTTCTTCGTGTCAGAGTAGACAAATTCTACTGCAAGCAATTTGGCGTAAGCAGAAATACATGATATGATTTTTCTCTATTAAGATCCTAGTAGCAATTTTTTATCACTGTACTGTGACTTCTATTAGTATTGGATAAAAGGTCAAGCCAGTGGGTGGTCAATTTAATACAGTCTTTTCCCTGCTAGGCTGCTACTTCCTATAGAGGCAAGTTTGGGTTAACTACTTAGGAAGTTATTTTTAATACAGTTCATTAGGAAAAAGAGGAGTGAATCATAGTGATCAGCTAAGCAATTCCCTTCTTGAGATTTTTAAATCTTTGCTTGCTAATAAGCAATGGACCTGGTTTAATTTGTCATTCAAAGGGAAAGTTTGATCTACCCAGCAGGAACTTGCTGGTTTTGTGAAACAGAATACAGGTACACTTAGTGTCATATATAAGCCATCACACTTTATCCCCCCCCCACACACACACACAAATGTAGTTTTATTTTACTCCATTTCTGGTACATCAGAGTTACTTTCCAAATAAAATTCTTACTAATAAATAGTTTATCTTTTGATTTCATAGGTGGGAAATGGCAAAGCAGATGTGGAGGAACTGGTGATGTGGAATTAGAGACTCTGAATTTGTTATTCAACCCAAAATACCCTAAGTTAAAGAGTCTTCAATCTGGGTCCCCAGAGGATCCAGTCTTAGAACTTGGTTCCAGAGAGACCCTAACATAAATTGTCTAAATTGTCTTATGCCATTTTCTTGATGGCGATACAGATCTGGTTTATTATCGCCGCCTTCTGAAATGTGCTTTTCAACTTTCCAATCTAGCCAACAGCTTTGAGAATCCCAGGCAGTTTTCCAACCAGCTATCAACTAGAGATTAGCTTCTGAGATCAATCTCTGTGTAGAAACACAGTAAACTTATTTAAATATTTAAAACAAAATACTTAAATATTTTTAACAAAACAAAAATATTTTTAAAGCAAAAAACAAAATCCTTGGTTTTAACTAAATTCCACCTTGAATTCTGGGCTCTGTCCAGGGTCCTGAAAATTTTCTCTTCCTTCACATATATACACAGAGCATTCCCCTTATCTGTTTTCAGGAAACTTTATCTTGACTGAGCACTGGCCATTTTTTGCCCTAGAGTAGACTCTTGCTTGATTGTACCTTCCTGGCTTAAATTACATTTGGACTGTCCTTTGCCAGGATGGATAAATATTTCCCTTTGTTAGCATAAGATAGAGATATTATGTCTGTAATCTAAGACTGTGTTAACTGTACCAATACTCAGAATTTTCAAGTCTCCAAAGGGGTTGAACTTCAATTTCTTTGATTTCCCATTGCATGCAGCTGGAGTGAAACCTGTAGAATACAGAGCAAATTATAAAATAATCATGGAAGAAGGAGGAATTTAGAACATCATAGACAGTTGACCAGAATTTTCTGGGAATCCACTCTTTCTTTCCTGGCTTATATTCAGCTTTCCAATTTAGTTCTCACCAATTAAATAAAAATAACTATTAAATGTTTTGCTTAACATCAGAATATTTGTGCAGCAAAATGGCTAGACATTCAGATATTTAAGGGCTTATTTGGTGGGAAAGTTTGGAAATCTAAAGTTTAATTTTAATTCTGTAGAAATCACTGTGAATATTCTTATCGTGTCTGACACCTTTCATCCCCAAAATATTTTAGGAGGTTCTTAATTTTCATTTAATTGAGCAGTTGAATCTAATAGTAAATAAAAGTCTGGAGTAGAATAAGGGTATTGGATATTTTATACGTGTGCAATTTCAGTTCCATGAGTTGGAGAACGAGGCTCTACTTGTTGTGCCCACCTTCATAATCCCTGTCCAATCTGTAACAAACAGTAGGTGACTTATCAAAATAAGCGTGTGTGTGTGTAATTTTTAAAGGAACAACCAGCTTTATACATTTTTCTTAACATTTGACATGTATAGAGTAAAAACAGTGCAAATGAAAAAGATGGAACTAGATGTGCTGCCTTACCCCCAATACTTAGGATCTTTTGGTGTTGAGTGAAGGAGTCAAAGGATTTCTACTTTCATTTGCAAGAAAATGAGTAGAAATAGTTTCATTTACATTATTTACATTATAGAACACTCCGTAGGAGAATGCAAAGTGACTATTTTGGAAAAGTAGGACTTTAATGGCCCCACTGAGTGAAAAATTGTAGAACTCACATATATCAAAGGGTTTTAGGAGATAATCCCAGAAGGTCTTAACAAACAATGGACATTTAATCCATCAATTTATTGGTGCCATTCTTTTTTTTTTACTCCTAGCAACTACATAGAATGATTTTTCCTATAATGATCTACCCCTGACTTGTCCCTTCAGATCTTGCAACAGTTGCATTCACCAACACTGTAATTGAATCCATTCACCTTACTGCTGGTCAACTTTTTCTCTTCCATCTTTCCCAGGATTAGAGCCTTTTCCATAATGTATCTTCCCATAATGTATCTGAAGTAAGATAATTTCAGCCTGGTCACATCTGCCTTGAGTGAGAACTCTCTGTTTAACGATCCATTTGTTTTCTGGTCTGTTCACTGTGTTCTTATAGTTTAGTCCTCAGTAGCAAACTTCCTGTTTTCAAACAAGATAAATTTGGGGATGTAAGAAATGGTATTGACATGCACAGCCTCCTTCCTCCCTTTATCTGGATTATTTTTTATTTGTTTGTGTTTTTTATCTAGAATGCTGCATTTTTAATTATGGTATGTTTTGAAAATTTTTATAGAGAGCCCCCAAAATCTGTAGTTGAGATAGCACACTTATTTAAAATGATTTTTTTCACTTCAAAGAGTTATACTTCTTTGTTACATATATTTATCTGGGTTATTTTTACACAGTGCAAGCACATACCTAAATAGAGCTTGATCAAGCCCTCTTTTGAACCTGCACACAAAAAAGCGATTGAGAGAATGGGTACCTACATCTTTGATAGCTGTATAAAGCAGGAATCTCAGTCACTGGGTTTTCCTTGTGTACCTATGCACAAGCCAGTTGTCTATTTTGTATAACTGTTATAGTACAAGAAGTGTTGTAGACTTTTTTGTATGTGATCATCCTTTTATCACACTTTTTCACACATTCAGAGGCAAATAGCCAGATACCAAAATCTAGCAGTTACCAAAACAGATAACAGGGTCACTGTCTATTCCATCAAAGACAGATACATCTAGTTCTTTGCTTTATGTGGGTAAAAGAAACAGCTGCAAGAATCTGGACTTAGATTTCACAGTAAATAGAACTCCCTTTGGATATACCAGTCTCTGGAATTCTTTTGGCTTTCTACTGTAAAGATACTTGTCAAAATTCTTGGATTCTTATGCACCTATTGAAATGTTTTCTATCCAGTCTATCCTGAAAATGCCTGATGGTGTTAATGGAAAGGGATGAGTGACAGCTGCCAAAGCATCATGCTCCATGAAAGGCTGCCTCCAGAATGCTGCCTGAAATTAGCTAAAAGTTCCCCTAGCCATCACTTCCATCTGCTGTCCAACCAGGAGCTGCAAGTGCAAGAAAACCCCAGATGGCATACTTGTTTCTTCCAGGGGAATGTGATGCCTTCCAGTGAGAGATCTAGCATAGAGCCAAATATTTCCAAACAGGCATAACATATTGTTGGAATTTAATTTAAACTGCCTAGTCAGAAGGAGCAGAGATAGTATAAAACAGGCCCTCAAATGTTCAACACCCACTGATTATCCCAAATTCTGCTAAGAGGTCAAGAAGGATCAGAAGGGTCATTACTCCCTCCCTCCAAGTCCTATAGTAGGTGGCTGCAAGTGTGATCAATGCAATTTTCATTCAATGCCCAGAGCTAAAACATGCTAATTTGCTTCACCCAGAATCTTTGAGTCCCCTGCTGCCTTTTCAACAACCTTCCTAAAAACACCAAGTTGAAAAAAGGACTCAAGTTGTTCAACTCTGCTTGGTTGACAGTTGTCTTCTTCATGAGGGAGTCCACAGCTATCTTTTTCAAGGAAGCATAAAAAGTAAGACAAACATGGTGATAATGTCCAATTCAGGCATGCTATTTCCTTAAAAGTCTTAAAAGGAAGATCATGATTGGCATGTGGTAATCATATTTTCAGCCTCAGTTTGTACATTGTCTTGTACTGACATAGTCAACAATCAGTTAACCATTTCGCCACCATGGTATTTTGTGCCGTCTCATTTTACTGTGAGATACAAAACTTACACAAAATGAATTTATTTGCAACGGCAGATTTCCTTGGACATCAAATCCCATCACTATGAGTTGGATGCAGATGATGAACAAATTATGCATAAACTGATGCATCCTTCTTATCACAACTCTGAAAAATCAGTTTTTCTCGATCAATTTAAAGCTGCAGTTTTGGGAAGCTGCTAAAGGAAAATGTGATACCATTTTCTTTTAGCACTGTGACACTAAAAAATATGAAATCGATTTGTCTGAAAGGAATGGGCTGTGCTCTTCACTAGAAGAATTGGAAAAAAAACTAACAGTTTTGTTGGTAGGAAAATATGCAGGCTTTTTATGTACCTAAAACATGAAGAAATTAAATGATGGTTTGAATCTATGCATATTTGTACCCAGAAAGTAAGGTTTTAAAAGGTTATCCATGGCAGCAACTGTGATCTGCGACTGCAGAGCTATTTTCGGGCTCTGAAAGTCATCATGTGTGCTTCATGCTCACCTTCCAAAAAAAGAAAAAAAGCAATCATGTATTGTATTGGTTGACATACTTACTGAGAAGCAATTGTACTTTATGGCTTCCACATGAAATACAATATTCTCCAGTATAGAAACATTTCCTAGATAACAAGGATGCAGGGAAGATACTTACAGGGGAAACTGGGATTTGAAAACAAGGAGATATCCTGGTGGCTGAAGGCTTATCTCTCCACAGCAATTTCTGATCACCCTATTTTTATAACAATAGGGAGGAACCAGGCTTCATAACAGTACACATGAAACAAAATTTAGGCATGTGAACCACAAATGCAGTTTGAAGTAATGCAGGTTCCCTATGGGGATGGGCAACCTGTGGTTATTGTTTGCCTTTTAATTTTTTTAATTAATTGATTTATTTTTTACAGCTCTCAGAATCCCTTCTAACTATTATCACTGAAAGCATAGCTGTCTGTCACCCCCAGCTTGGCTGGAAAATAGGTGAAGATTGTGTTGTATAGTGCAAAATAAGTCTATCACATTAGAAAAACAAAACAGGTGCCCCAGAGACCTCTGCACACTGAGCCTGCTCATGTGATCCCACTGATTCTGTGGCCATCCAAAGGTTGCTCAATTCTTATTTACCACCTCAAAAGAAAATTGGGAGGAAGGTCTACTGAGTTCCAATGCTATCATCCATGGAGAACAACACTGGGACGTTAAAATGCTGTGCATTTCATTCAGGAGACCAGAAACCAAAAATAATGAAACTCAGCTTGACTTGAGCAATAATTCTGAACCCAATGGTCTACCAGCATTTCAAACAGGAAATAATGTGTAATTTACCAAGAAAAGGAGACTGGAGGTGCCAATATAGTCACAACATTCTTTAGAACCACTCACAGAGGCTGATGTAAGCCTGTTGGGTTGGACTAAAATGATTAGGCCCAGGTCAATTTGTGTTTGATGAGGCTGGAAAAATCTTTCCTTGTTGAGTACTTTTCCATAAAGTTCAGTGCAAATGAATCAGCAGCCATGCAGATGACTTTTTAGGTATGCCATTATGAGTATTATGAAAGATAGTTGAGTGGTTATTTGCTTTGGAAAAAGAAACAAGGGAACAATCAAAATGAATGATGTTCAGTTAAACACATTGGTTCTTTCATATACCTTAGCCTTTCCTCTTTTTTCCCCAAATTCCTCAGAAAAAGAGATTGGTACATATTTGTGTGTGTGTGTGTGTGTGTGTGTGTGTGAGTATATGTATGTATCAGTGTTTGAGTATTTAACAAGCCTTTTGTTAAACTTTCTTATTGGTGGGCATTTCCCATTAGTGATTGGTAGCATGTCATTCCAACAGCATTGCCAAATAACATGCATAAATAAGGGCTTTTGTGTGAGAGGGATCGAACAGTTCAAGATGCCTGGCATCGGCAAAGTCTTTCCCCTTTGTATATGTGTGTCATGTCCATGCATGTTAAAAGGGACAGAACTCTGATCAAGCTTGTTAGCTCCACTTCTGTAAATTCCCTTGGAGACACTGTAAGGATTAGATTTTTGTAACTTGGCTGTGGCTGGGCGAAGCTATTAGTGGAATCAGGGGTGGTATTCAGCAGGTCCTGACCAGTTCTGGAGAATCGGTAGTGGAAATCTTGAGTAGTTCAGAGAACCAGCAAATATCACCTCTGACTGGAGATTTTAAAGTAGCCTTCCCCTGACATGCCCACCAAGCCACGCCCACAGAACCGGTAGTAAAAAAATTTGAATCCCACCACTGAGTGGAATGTTGTGTGTATTAAAAGCAGCAGCAAGCAAATTCTCTGCTTAAGTAATGAGATGATAAAATATGATTTTTAAAATTTTGACTTTGTGCAAACTAATTCATTTCAACTAATAAAAACCATACATTCCAAAATGTATGATATAGCCAATGAAGACTTATTCAATGAATTATCCCTAAACAAAAGAAGCAGTTAACCTTTTCAGGAAGAAACTCAGTAAATGTGTGAAGTGGGGCAAGTGTACTATAATTTTAAATTCTCAAGTTGAACTTTAAAAGTTGGTTGATCTATACCAAGGGTCTTCAAACTTGGCAAGTTTAAGACTTGTGGACTTCAACTCCCAGAATTACTCAGCTAACATGACTGGAGGAGGAATTCTGGGAGTTGAAGTCCACAAGTCTTAAAGCTGTCAAGTTTGAAGACTCCTGGTCTATACAGAGACTGCTACCTCTTGCTGTATTAAAGGAGAAGGCATTGCAGGTCATATGGAAATCGTAACAGATGATCTGTTAGAATGTATACAATTGCCCATATTAGCACAGTCAACATTTATGGCACTTGGTTCTAGCACAGATCTGCAGCATCAATTTCCCCCTGCCCTGTTTCTAGCATGTTAATAAAATCATCATAATAACATTTAACTTATTTCAATCAGAAAATTACATAAATACAATTCGAAAGAAAAAACAAGGGTATTCAGTATATCAACCACTGCCCCAATTTCTTCGCAGTAACTCAATACAGGTAATAAAAACAGTAACTTTATACAGGTAATAAAAATTTCCCGCTGGGTAGCATCACAGCAGGAGTAAGATACAACCACCTGAATGTCCCTATGAAAAATTACGTTAGGACAGCACAGGCTGAATTGTTTCAGAAGACCTATCCTGCAAATGTGCGGAGGGAAGGAAGCTATCACAACCATGTGGTTTTATCCTCTCACTTTGCAATGTGGTAGGAAGTTGATGCAAAACCCTCTCCCCGACTTACATGAGCCTTATAGCCCAGCAGTGTGATGGAGAGTCCTTTTTAGAAAACAGATGAATATACAGCACTGTAGGCTTTGTTTACCATATGTACTGTATGTGTGATAGAAATTTATAGCTGTATTGATGCAACATATCAGTAGACCCTGTACCTGCTAGGATGACAATGATTTGTGCAATATATTAAGCCTAATTATTTTCAGCCTTGATTAAGTTTTGTGTACACTGTATGCAACACAAATCCTGTCCATTTGGTTAATCTGTGATTCAGACTACCTGAACTAAAAAAACTTCAGTCACTTGATAAATGTATTGTATGAATGATCTAACACAGCTATCCTTATGATGCTATTTTCTCTGAAAACTTTGTTCCTCTGCCTTTGAACAGGACATAACTAGTATGAATATGTCAGTACAGCTGTTCACCAGCACAGAGATAGAAGGATGGAAGAAAAAAATGCATTTGTTTCTTTTCTTCAAATTGGGCAAATTGGAAAGGGTCTAAATTTCTTTTAGAAAAGATATGCTAACCTCAAATGGATTCGGTTTAGAAAGACAGTATGTAATTTGGCCAAATTCTCCCAAAACATACCCCAGTGTCTTATCTTTACTTATATAAAAATTGACTTGATTTTTTTAGCTTTTTCTCTCTGATTGTTAAGCACCTGGTGTTTTGATAAAGATTTACCATCTGATTTTATATTCAGCAAAATGGGAAAAATTAAACATTGTGCGCTATAATGGTTTCATATATCAACTGCAACCTTGTAAAGCAGCCTTTTTAAGTTGTAACTAAAATTGGAGGGAAAAGCTGATTAGTTTATTTAATCCTGTGACTCTTCCTCCATCCCATTTTAAGACTCAGGTCCTAGCTTCATCCAATCAGCTTTCCTTTTCTTTCTTTTCCTGCCTTCATTATTTTTTCTGAGGGAGAAGTGGAGGGAACCCTTAACGGATGAAGAGATTTGAAGATCTCAAAATATTATAAGATTAATCCTAATAAGACCATTATCTCACTGTGAATTCTAATTATTTTAACAATCATTTCCATGGTGACATAAAGAAGAACAATTAAATGCACACACCCTTTAGTTTTAGCTTCATCACATTTGACAGAAAGGTGTGTGTTTGATCACATGCTTGTGCGTTGTCTGCTAATGCTTAAACTGGGAAATCTCAAACTTTGCATTCCCTGAAAGATGACTGAGTCTCTGATTCTCATGAGTAAAGTCATGGTTTCACTAGAGTTAAGCTTGGATAAGAAATGAATTTTATATTTTTAATCATTACATTTTTATATTACATATGCTAAAGACCAACATTCAAAAATTGCACTATGTTGGATACCTCTTGGAGAAAAAGGCTCCAAGAGCTTCTCATCCCAAAATTTTTTCAGAACCTTCTTGGATAAAAAGTGAAACGTCTCCAAAGGAAAAATCAGGAAGTCGAGTTGCCTTTTGAAAAAGCACCTTTGGGACAATCATGACCTAGTTGACGGAGAATCTCTATAGACTACTGACTCCTATTATTTCTAGACACTTAATCATCCATTATCATGTAGCAGAGAATTGAATGTCTTTTTGTAATCAATCCAAGGTACATTTAGGTTGAGCTTCCTTTTCTTGCAGTTTTCCAAAATAATCTAGTCAGGTAGGAGTTGATCTGTTGTTCATCTGCTGTTCAGGCAGTTTCCCTTCTGCTCAGGTAAAAGAGATTATTTTCAATTAGATGCCGTTGGACTGCATCAGCCACCAATAAATTAGCAATTTAAAAGTTGTTGGTAAGCAGGTACTTAGCCTGTAGTTGCCTGATGCTACCCCTTTTATTGGATCTTTTATTGTCAGGTAGCTTTTGCCAGATGTTAACCAATCTTCAATTTAACCTCCTTGCAGTATGTTGTTAAATTGCTTGACATTGTTATTATCATTATTATTACAACCCATTGTGGCTTGCTTAAGCTGTCAGAAATGAAGTAAGGAGCAAATTTGATAGCTATCTCACTTAAGTCTTTTTTTATTTTTTAGAAAAGTTACTCCTGGTCTTCTGAGGAATCCCAAGTCACAGTTGGATAACCTTCTGGCAGTTAATGAGTGCTTGTACGGAGGCATTTGCCTTCTCCTAGCCTGACCCCTCAATCAGATTGAAAATTAAGAAATGACGAAGCTACAGTTTATAAGGTGTAAATAAGCCACCTCTCTTGACATCATTCCTAGCTGATATTTATAGCACCAACAGGGTGAAGATTAAGGGATATTAGCACAAGGCTTTGTGATTTACTTTCTTCCTAATATAAATCCAAGGTTTTACAAACAGATAGAGGAGCTACACTATCAGTGCATATGACAGTATTTATCTATTGATTGATTTGATTTGATTTGTCAATCGCTTACAAGGTAATAGGTATAAGTATAAACATGAGTAAGAATACAGGAAATAGGTACGATTAAATGAGGATAATAGGACAGGGACGGGAGGCACGATGGTGCACTTATGCAAGCCCCTTACCAGACCTCTTTGGAATGGGGTGACATCAATAGTGGTTAGTTTGAGGTTAAAGGAGTGGGGGTTAGAGGATGTAACTACAGAGTCAGGTAGTGCATTCCAGACATTGACCACTCTGTTGCTGAAGTCGTACTTTCTGCAATCTAGAATTCTAGAATGCTTTTTTCAATCAAGTGATTTGGTATTTACTGTTGGTTATAAAGATGTGCCACAGTTGCTACGGATAAAAATAAATGTTTTAGCTATCTTTGTACTGGCTTTGTGTATGTCTCTTCTGGAGAAATATTTCTCCTCCTGAGTCACAACACTTGATACATGGTCCAGGAAATAAAACTATTTTATACCACATCCTGGATATTTGATTTTCAAGGTTCGTGAGGTTCCCACCCCCCCTTCTTCCATCTATCTCTTTCCTCCCCTCATTTGTTTCAGCATGTAAGCCTCCTAGTATGATGTATAGCAACAAAGGAGACTGAATGATTGCCCTGAGACAGGCATGTGTGGGAGGAGATGCAGCTATTTCACCCACCATTACCACCTGATTGCTGGTTTTAGAGCTACAGCTCTGAATGCCTGATTGCAACCTGGCAACCCTCTTGATAGTGTCAGCCATTGAAGAGGATCTTCTCAAAAGAAAAAAAGTATCAGAGCCACAACCTGATAATCCAACAAGAATTGTAGCTAAAAAATATAGTGAAGGGAACACTCAAGTATGAACTTTGAATGCATTCACTGATTTTTCTTCAGTTCCAGGGAGGTGTTTGGTTTTTGGGCCCGGTCCTATGCGATGCCTTGATGACCATGGACGTTATGCTATGCACTGCCTCCATTTTCAATCTCTGTGCTATCAGCGTGGATCGGTAAGAAACTCTGCTCATTATGGCTTTTAGATACTAAGTTTCCCAACTCTTTCCAGTTCTAACACATGTCATACATACATATTTATTTAATCAGCTTTTTAGCTGCCTCAGCCACTGAAGAAACTCTAGGAGGGTTCTTTAGGAAAAAATAGAGGAAATGTAAATTTAATGCTGCCATCCATAAGGACTGTGAGCTTCTCATTCAGCATCTATAGAAGGTGTGGATAGATCAATAAATATCCACTCTGTGAAAGTTTACTATGTATTTTTTTTCTACATTCTGGCTTTAGAATGTACAAAAATGCATTGATTTCTCTAATCAACATACATATTTTTCCCTATTTTTCTTTACTAGTTATATATCTGAACATCCATTTCTCTAAAAGATATATGTGGGATATTGTAAACTGAATTGTAAAATTCAAATTTTGCAGACTGAAGAATGGGCGTTGGTAGAAGTTACCATGAACACCCTTTCTATCTATGCTGCGAGAGAGCCCAGGATGGGTTGACTCCTTCCTATGATGTCATTTAGCTGAGTCTGTACTAAGATATAAAAGCCAGCCCCTGGGAGAGACCCCAGCTTTGGCCTTGACAGACTGAAAGGTATTTCTGAAAGCACAAAATGAATACAGAAATATGTCTTACCCTCTCTGGACGGATCAAGGGAGGGGCTGGGCTCTCTTGCAGCATAGATAGAAAGGGCATTCACGGTAGCTTCTACCAATGCCCATTCTCCTCCATGCTACATCGAGAGCCCAGGATGGGACATACCAAAACTTGCATGCCCACGGGCGGGTCCTCATCCGGCTCATCACACCAACTGTTGAACCACTTATTGAAGCACCTGTCTGCCGAAGGCTGCAGTCACCGAGGCAAAGGCATTCAGATGGTAGTGTCTGATGAAAGGAGACAGGGATGTCCATGTGGCTGCACGACAGATCTCCTCCAAGGATGCTTGGGTCACCCAGGCAGCAGACGTGGCCACGCTTCTAGTAAAGTGCACCATCAGACCTCAGGGAACTGGAAGGGCTGCAGCTTTGTAGGCCTGCTCAATGCAAGACCTGACCCACCTGCTAATAGTAGGAGAAGAGGCCTTGTGCCCCAAGTGAGAAAGGAAAAAGGAAACAAACATGGCTTTCAACTTCCTGAAGGAGGAAGTGCGCTTAATGTATATTCTAAGAGCCCTTCTTACGTCTAGCGTGTGCCACTGACGCTCTACGTCATGGTGCGGGAGGGGGCAGAAGTCAGGCAACACAATGTCCTGGGATCTGTGAAACCAGGTGTTAACCTTTGGAATAAATGAGGGGTCCAGGCGAAGAACAATGATATCATTGTGAAAGGAACAAAGGTCCTGTCTGATGGAAAGACCAGCGAGCTCGGAAACCCGCCTGGCTGAAGTGATGGAAATGAGGAACACTACCATTAGAGTCGGAAATGGAGAGATGCTGTTCTAAGGGGTTCAAAGGGGGGCTTCATAAGGGCATTAAGGACCACATGAAGGTCCCAGGAAGGATACCTGTGAACCACCGGTGGGTGCAGGTTGGAAGCCCCTTTCAAAATCCTCCTAACTGAAGGGTGATGGGATAAGGAAGGAAGTGAACCCCATGACAGAACCGAGGAGAGGGCTGCAACCTGCCTGCATAAAGGTGTTGGGCGCCAAACCTTTCTCCAGATCATGCTGAAGGAATCTAAGAACCTCTGCCAACTGGGCTAAAGCGGGAGAGAGAAACCCTCCCTAAGGCACCATCGGGAAAAGGCCTTCCAGGTGGCATCATAGATGCACCTTGTAGAAGGTTTGCGAGATGCCAGGATAATGATGATAACCCTTTCTGGAAGATCAGCCTCCTCTAGCCGCTGTTGCTCAAGTGCCACATGGTCAGCTTGAGCCACTGGGGCTCTGGGTGGAGCAGAGCCCCCTGATGAAGGGAGATTAGATGGGCTGGGATCCTCCAAGGCGAAGCCACCGATAGGTTGACCAGGTCCACAAACCAGGGCCTCCTTGGCCAATAGGATGCCAGGAGGAGGAGCTCTGCTTGTTTTCCAACATCTTCTGAATTACTACCAGAATGATGGGAAGCGGGGGAAAGGCATAGAGGAGACCTTTGGGCCATCTGCACTAAAGAGCATTGGTCCCCTCCGCTCTCTGGCAAAGAAACCTGGTAAAGAATCTGGTGACTTGGGCATTTTGAGGAGTGGAGAAGAGATCTACCTCCAATGTTCCGAATCTGAGGGAAAGGTCCCTGAATAGAGACGGAGGAATGGACCATTCTACCTGATCGACTAGGCTCCTGCTGAGCCAGTCAGCCTGGGAGTTGTCGACCCCGAAGATGTGGTCCGCCAAGATTGACAACAGGTGTTTCTCTGCCCATAACTCCAACCGTAGATCTTCTCTCATGAGGGCTCTGGACCTTGTCCCCACTTGCCGGTTGACATGAGCCTTTGTGGCCATGTTGTCCGTAAGGACTAGAACATGAGAGCCGGTCACTGATTGCCTGAAATGCTTAACAGCCAGAAATATGGCTCTGAGCTCTAGCCAATTTATGGGAAGAGTCTGCTCTGATCTGGACCAAATGCCCTGAGCTATCTGACCCTGCATATGGGAACCCCAACCCAGGAACCTGTCATCGGTGGTTATCACTAGCCTGTCTGGGACCCTGAACAGGACTCCCTTCCAGATTGATGGGGAACGCCACCAATTGAGAGATCTCCGGATTTGTGGCGAGATTGGGACCTTGATGGATGAGTGGCTGGTTCCTGCTTGTTGGTAGGGAAGCAGGAACCATTGGAGCAGTCGGGAGTGGAACCGAGCCCACGGGACAATGCCAATACAGGAGACCATCTCCCCCAGGACAGCAGCGACAGGGGGACAGCTTGATGTTGCTGGATCTGGCTGATGATCTCTGCAAGGCTCTTTCCACGAGCTGGGGACAGGAAAACCTGGCACGACATGGTATCTATGACTGCTCCCAAGTGTTGTAATTTGGTTGTGGGAGAGAACTGACTCTTTTTGGTGTTGATAGAAAATCCGTGGCTCTAGAGATATGACAGGGTAATTTGCAGATCCTGATGGGCCACATGGATGGAGGAGGACAGAATCAAAATGTTGTCCAAGTAGCATTGGATCCTCACTGGAACAGAAAGCAGAGATGCCATCAATGCCGCCAGAACCTTCATGAAGACCCTTGAAGCCGATGACAGGCCGAAGGGAAGTGCTCCATACTGGTAATGGGTATTCTGATAACAGAAACGGAGAAACTGGCGATGATGAGGCCAAATGGGGATGTGGAGGAAGCCTCCATGAGATCAATGGAAGAGAGGAGATCATCCTCCTGAACGCTCTCTAAAATAGAATGCGGAGTCTGCATTTTAAATTGCCTGTATTTTAAAATTTGTTGAGAAATTTTAGATCAAGGATGGCTCGCCGCCACCACCACCCCGAGGCTTTGGGAATGATGAAAAGGCAAGAGTAAAGCCCACGTCCCCGTTGAGAGGGGTGAACAGGTTGAATAGCTCTGATTTCAAGAAGGTGTTAAATGGCCTGATTCATGAGGTCTTGCCTTGAAATGTCCCAAGAGAAAGGACAGATCAAAAAATTTTCTGGGGGTGGCGTTAGGAAGTCTAACTGTAACCCTGACCTAATAGTGCTGAGCACGTAGGCATCCGCCATTGACTCCTCCCATTTAGAGCCAAAGAAGGCTAGGTGACCTCTGATGGGTGGGAAGAATGAGGGATTACTTAGAGTGATGGAAGGAATGGCCCCCTCCCCCCCGAAAGGGCCATTTACCAGTAGAAGGTTGTTGCCTGCCAGATGCTTCCGCACATTGGTCCTGGCGTTGGGAGTACGACCTGTGAGAGTGGGGGAAGCAGGATGAGGTCTCCGCTTGAAAGGTAGGAGGGTGATAAGGAGCTGGGCAATAGTCAGCTTTCTTCCCAGAGGAAGAGAGAATTTTACGTTTATCTCTGGTTTCAATGAGATAAGGTTCCAGATCATCGCCAAAAAGCTTATCGCCTGCGAATGGAACTGAAGCCAGCTTCCATTTTTGGCGTGACTCCGCCTGCCAATTTCAGAGTCTTCTTGCTGCTACAGAAGATGCCATGGCCTTAGATGCAAATTTGGAGGAACTGAGAGTGGCATCCGCAGTGAATTCTGCTGCTGCGATAATCTTATTAAGGTCTTGGTGAGAACGAAGGTCAGATGTAGGCAATCTATTCTGGAGTTGGCGCAGCCATCGTATGGATGCCCTCGTGAAAAAGGATGCTGCCGTTGAAGCCCAAATAGCCCAAGCAGCAGCCCGGTGATTAAGCTTGAGGGTCTGTTCGGAACATTTATCATCCGGTTTCAGGATATCTTCTGGCTCCATAAGAGTGCCAGAAGATGAGAACGAGGCCAGAACCAGAATGTCAACAGAAGGCACTGGCAGGGCATTGTCCAGAGCTGCGCTGACGTTGTAGAAACGCTTATCCAGAGAAGATGGGCGAGGCCCTGCCGAAGGGGAAGTGCACTGTTCCTTGACCATGTCCAGGAACAAAGTGGGAGAAGGCAAAACCCCTGCGTGCACTACAGGCTCGGAGAAGAATGAGTCTCCCTGGCTAGAGGGAATTCCTTGTGGTTCAGGAGCCACTTCCTCCAGCGACAGCTTGGCAGTGACTAAGGCCTTGCTGAGTAATGGCCTGAAGAGAGTAAGTGTGAAGACCAACGCAGAGGATGTCTGCTCTGGGCCAGAATCCTCTTCCTCTGAAAGATTTTGGTCAAAAATCTTGCCCTCTTCACGCACTGAACGAGAGGGGTAACTGTGTTCAGATGGTGAAGCCCTTCCCTCCTCATCAACTTCCTCCCATTCTGATAGAGAAGAATGGACCCTGAGGTCCTGGGGCCTGTGTAAATCAGGGTGATGAGTCAAGGAACTTACAGAAGGAAGAAGGGCCTGAACCCTTTCCAAAGCTCAAAGAATTTGCTTGAAGCCTTCAGCCAATCCCTGCCTAATGGCCAATGAGACAACATCTTGGATATTCCCTGGTCTATGCTGAAAGGTAGAGGCAGAAGGCTGAAGGCCCACTGCTGTGGGAGTGAAGGTGGCTTCAGGCCTAGATTGAGAAGAGGTTCGAGGCCTGGAGGGAGGGGGAGGAGCATAGGGCCCAGGAGCCTGTTGGAAATAGGGCCCAGATCTGCTGAGATCCTAAGGATCTGATTGTTCTGCAAAAGCCTCAGGAGACCAGGATGGAGGATGGAAATGCTCATAGATAACTTCTCCTCCCCTGAGAGGGCTTGGCTGGGGCCCACGGGTATCACCTGAAACATGCTGTAGTTGCACTCCCTTTTGTTGAATAGTTCTGTTGAACTGCCTCTCCAGGGCCGCATGTCTGCACTTCTCTGCCCTCAACTCAGCCTGAGTTGCCTTCTTAGGGGCTAGAGCCTTAGCTCTGATTTTAGCAGCCAACTCCCTCTGGACTGATTGGGTGCGTTGCCTATGTCTTTTTCTCTTATTGAGCTTAAGAGACTGCTCCACTTGGGGGGAAATCTCTGCCTGAGCCTTATCTTGCTTCATTTGTAGAATAAAAGGCTCTTGTGTTGGAAAAAACTGTTTAGAAATTTTTTTTATTAAATCCTTTAGGGTATAAAATGACCCCCGGGCTTACAAAATGTCCGCTCACCTCGTGGTGGAAGGCCTCAATGCAAGATGGCCACTGACTAGGGGAAACAGACTCTGAGATCGAAGAATTGCTCCTCAGGCTATAAAGAGCCCCAAGCAAAGTCAGCAAAAGAAAAGGCAGCCGCTGGCCACATGATCAGCTGGCTGACACTGCTATCGGTTTGCCGATCATTTTTTACGATCGCTCAAACCGCAGGCGTGGGGAGGTCTGCAGACGCTGCCCAACTTGCCTGCACAGCACTCTGGCAATGCTGCTCCCAATGTTGCAGGAGAGAGAGAGCCCTGCTCTCCTGGAAGAGCAGCTGCCCAGATCCCCGGGAGCTGCTTGAAGAGAGGAAAAAAGGTACTGAAGATCGCTGGTGATTGTTATCTAACAGAAGCTTTCAGAGACACATCTACTGACTGAAAGGAGCTGAGTCAAAAGCTGGGGTCTCTCCTGGGGGCTGGCTTTTATATATTAGTACAGACTCAGCTATGACATCATAGGAAGGAGTCAACCCATTCTGGGCTCTCAATACAGCATGGAGGAGAATGTCTTTGTTTTAATAATTCATTTTTGTCTATACTGTATAATTTAGGTCTATTGGCTGAAAACGTAGAGAGAACAATGCTCTCCTAAAACACCCACTACTTTATCAAGGCAAGATTTTGTGGTTATAAAGCAATATTCTATTCAGGAAAGGCAAATGCAGACATGATCAACACCCTTCTCACTAAAAGACGCTGAAGAACTAATTATTCCAATAATTGCAGTTTGGAATTTTTCTTATTAGAAAGAACTCGGGCCTACCAAATAAAGGCAAGAAGGATACTGTGAAACTCTCGGAAACATAGGTAGCCTATATGTTGCTTCTGACTATTTTGTTTATCCTATCTGTTGCTAGGATCCCCACCCACTTTTTCCTGTTGTCTAGCTAATCAGATAAAGCTGCTTCCAATCCAAGAAAATCTGAACATCACTCCTAATGTTTTGTCACCATTGAGCAAAGAAGGAGGAAAGTGCCTTTTCTTCTTTTTTGAGCTATGGACAGTAGCTGAAAGAATAGAATATAAGCTATCTTATCCATACCAACTGAAGGCCATTGTAGTCATAACTCTCATAGATGGTTGCTTTCTACCAATTTTCGAAATAATTTTTGAATTATTAAAAAACTAAGAAGGCTGCAGTGACAATTCTTTTTTCTGTGGCTACCAACCAAGGAACTGCTGGTTTGTATCAACATTTAAAATGTCCTCTTCAATGTCCACTTCTCCTAAGACCGACTTTAATGTAGCTTTTTGGTTTTAGATGATTGGTAATCATTTTTTTTTTTAATAGCATTTATGCTGGTTCCTTCTAGGAGAGTTTTTAATGTGAGACCCTGAAATATCTGGCTTAAATTTTGGACCCTGCTATTTCCGCTACTTTCTCTACTTTTTGTAATCACTTCTTCAATGAAGTGTTCTGGGGAACACAAAAACTCATGCCCATTTAAATGGTCTCAGAAAGGAGGACAGAGCTGAGCCTACTTAGTATTTGAATCAGAGAGTTCCAGAAAACCTCAGTAGACGAGAAGGTGAAAGCATCTTGTCACCCTGTAGACTTGGGAAGATTGAAGCATACCTTGGAAGAAGTCAGAAAAAAAACATGTCTATTTTGTTGCCAAGAAAGCCACATAGAGACATATTTCTTAAAATTATCAAGAGTTGAGCTTGATTTAAAGGAAACTTTACTTTGGGCGAGTTTCAAAAATCCAGATAAAATCTAGAGATAAATGAAAGTGTTTTCACCTTGCTGACATCTAGCGATCTTTGCATAGAGATAAGAATTCTCTCCCTCTCTCCCGCTACCTTTAATAAAGATATTGCCCATTTGTGATTCATATATATTCATTTGTGGTACAGGGATAAAAATACTTGGGACCATGACAATCAATTCAATCAAAACCTCTGCTGAATGTATTCCTCCACATGCTAAAAATGTCCTCCTCTGGGTAGGAACTTGTGCGTTGTCCCTGCACTTTATACCACCATCTGCTCCATTGTCCCCAAATTTCACATCTTGAGTGTTAACTGTGAAAGAGTGCTGATGACACGCACAAATGCTTTTAAATCGTTTTGCATATATAACAGTCAGTTTGCATTAAGGAAAAATAAAAATAGGAGCACTGCCTGGGACTAGCATAAAGTTTCCTGTGCATTTGAAAGAAATGACTTTACCCTGATATTGGAGACTATGGGTATTATTTACAGTTTCACCTGGCTTCACAACAAGGCCCTTCAGCTGATACCATTTGCTACATTTGATTTGAAAAATAAACCAAAGTACAAGGCTACCAACTCTGAATAGAACTGAAATTCAAAGCAGGGAAATAAGATAGATCTATTTAATGGACAGAAAGGCTTTTCCAGTTCAAACTTTAGGGATTACCATGTTGATTTCTAACCAAGCTGATTTCTAACCAAGTTTTCATCTTATCAGGTCAAATATTCTTTTACTAGCTCAGAGTTTATAAGTACTATACCATGTTAAAGCGATTCGACTCCTGCAGGTTTAATCTATAAAAATACTCAATAGCTAGGTCCCTTTTTTCCTCTCTCTTATAAGAAAATGGCAAATCCTGCTTCATTTTTCCTAATCCTGCCTTGTAAAGAATGGGTGGTCATACAGGAATATTTTGGTTGTCAGAGCCCACCACCTAATAGTGACACACTCTGCTGACTTTTACAGAAGCAAATGTATATGCTAAATAAACGAGGTTGAGACCTATAAAATTAAAGCCCATTTTCTTCTGGAGAGGCCCAGTTTTTAGAATGTATCTGTCAGTGCAGTTGCAACCGTCCTTTCCCAACAGGATGGATTGATTGAAGGGAGAGAAGCAGTGCCATGGAGCCATTAGGAGGAGAATAAATGTTCCATAGAGCAGGCAAGCATGACTGATAATTGCCAAAGGTAATTTGCATGAGCAAAGAACTTGCACTGGGAAATGTTGATCTATCAGAATGGAGAAATCGGGGTAAAAGAACCTTTTGTGTTTGCCTTGTGGTGGCATAGCTGCACAATAATGCTGCATTTTCTAAATAATGAATGGGCAATATGAGAGGCAAAATGGGAATTTCAACCCAGTAGCACCTGAAACATCATACATTGTCTGGCTCCGTCTTCTAGAGTTCGTTCTGTTTTACCATTGTGAAGTAACCTGGTTCCCCAAGGAATCCCATGGTAACACCCTGTTTTCTGCCACCCAGATTCATTGCTGTTTCTGTCCCACTGAACTACAATCGGCGACAGATTGACCTGCGTCAGTTGATCCTCCTCTCCACCACTTGGATCTTTGCTTTTGCTGTGGCCTCCCCAATTATCTTCGGCCTCAACAATGTTCCAGACCGGGACCCATTGTTTTGTCGTTTGGAGGATCACAATTATATTGTATATTCCTCCATCTGTTCCTTCTTCATTCCATGTCCTGTCATGCTGGTCCTCTACTGTGGCATATTCCAAGGACTTAGGCGCTGGGAAGAGGCTCGGAAAGCCAAGCTGAAGAGTAGCATTTATTTGGGCAATAGGCAGGTATACGATCCACCACCTGTCATTGAGAAGAACCAGGAGGATATCAAGGCAGAGGAACTCAACCCCTATGCCTGCTCTGATTGCCCTTTACCCAGGAATTACAATAACAATGGCATTCAAACTATGTCCTATCCGCACAACACATATGCACCCAATGGAGAACTCAGGAGGAAGCCAGCCAAAATCAATGGCAGGGAAAGGAAGGCTATGAAGGTGCTTCCAGTTGTGGTTGGTGAGTATAAAATATTAAATGGCTTTCAGGGTTGTAAACCATCAGACAGTTTGATTTCAGATCCAGAAAGCTGTAAAACCAGGATATTAAAAAAAAGAAAAGGAATGCATAGAGAGACTTGGCATTCTGATAAGTACAGCATGACACACAAACTCATTTTTTTTTTTTTTTTGGTTCCTCATTTTGTGTCTCTTAATTGCACTTTAGTGGCTGATTAGAGAGATAATTCCAAAAGGACAAAGTAAGTGTTGCACATCTGATCATCCTCAGAAGACTGAATCCTCTGAAGCTCCCTTCATAGTATACATGTGTATTTGTACTGTACACTCGGGCGCACATTCCTCACCACTGTACCGTTGGGCTGTTGGGTGCCAGCTTTCCTGCCAAAAGACCCTTGTGCCTTTAACAGACGTGTGGCAGGCAGAATCTAAACAATTAAATCCCGTTCCACTACCACATTCGCACACTAAGACATTTATTGTACTTTTACTACAGCTTCATAATGGTTTGGAGGGATTGAAGAGTAAAAATGGTGCCCTGCAAAGATTCTCTGTGTTTAGTAGGAAAAACTCTCAACAAAATGGCATTTTTTAAGGAGACCTATAGAATGAGACAAAAATGTTCTTCAATATGGGAGTAGGAAGACCTGTTCAGCCGCTTGATAGGGATGCCAAATAATTCTTGCAACTATATTATCATGGATTGAATTATGTATTCATGGAAATGGATCTTCTGGGATTTATTGTTAATGCACCACAGCAACTGCAAAGGATAGTATAGGTAATCCTCAATTTATAACCACAATTGAGCCCGAAATTTCTGTTATTAAATGAGATATTTCTTAAGCGAGCTTTGCCCCATTTTATGACCTTTCTTGCCCCAGTTGTTAAGTGAATCACCGCGGTTGATAAATTAGTAACACGGCTGTTATGTGAATCTGGCTTCCACATTGACTTTGCTCATCAGAAGTTCGCCAATTGTGATCACATGACCTTGGGACACAGCAGTGGTTATAAATATGAACCAGTTGCCAAGCATTTGAATTTTGGTCATGTGACCACGGGGATGCTGCAAAGGTTATAACTGTGAAAAACGGTCATAAGTCCCATTTTTCAGTGCCGTCATAACTTCACAACAGTCACTAATCGAACTGTTGTAAGTCCAAGGACTATCTGTCGTAAACAAACACGAGGGAGTGTAAAAATAACAAACAGATGACATTTCAGATTTTGCTCAGTCCTACTTTTTGTGCCTATGTACCAGAGGTTGAGAGGAGTCCTGAGTGGAGGTGAGTATTACAGTGCTCACATTCCTGAAACAGAGATGAAGCTAGCTCAAAAAAGACACCCTGGCAGTTAACATTTTCTTCCCTGATAGGGTCCAAGGAGAGGCCCTCAGGCCACAGACTTTTTCTTCTTCTTTAGGCACAAAAATACTCGCCCATAGTTGCTCGGACATCTCAATTGAGAGAAGCAATTTTTCCCACCCTGGGTTTGTCCGATTAGTTTTATTTATTTATTTGATTTGTCAATCGCTTACAAGGTAATAGGTGTAAGTATAAACATGAGTAAGAATACAGGAAATAGGTAGGAATAAATGGAGACAATAGGACAGGGATAGGAGGCACGACGGTGCACTTATGCACGCCCCTGACAGACCTCTTAGGAATGGGGTGAGGTCAATAGTGGATAGATAGAGGTTAAAGGAGTGGGGGTTAGAGGATGTAACTACAGAGTCAGGTAGTGCATTCCAGGCATTGACCACTCTGTTGCTGAAGTCGTGCTTTTAGCAATCAAGTTTGAAGCGGTTTACATTGAGTTTGTACCTGTTGTGTGCTCTTGTATTGTTGCGGTTGAAGCTGAAGTAGTCATTGACTGGTAGGACATTTTAGCAGATATTTTTGTTAACCAGGCCTTCTTTAATTTATTGCTGTTTTGAGGATAATCTGAAAAGACAGGCAGGAGTTTTTCACCAAGTAACTTTTTCAGACATTCTAGTGGTAATTAACTCCAGGCATGATTCATGCCCTCTGAGATCTATCCAAATTCCCGCTGTAGGTTTTTGGCACATTGTTCTCTGGAGGAAAAAAAAGAGAAACCAGGGATCTCAATCCTGGATAATATACTGTTTATGAATTGATTTTGTCATTCATGCTGTATAGAGATTTCAAGCTGCATTGAGGAGTAGCAGAACCGCTGGGCTTTTTATTTGCGAAGAATGGACAAAAGGAGAAAACAATATGAACTTTAGATCCTTCGCTCTCTCTTTTAAAATGAAAGTACAGAACAAGGAGTCATGTTAATTTTGACATTTATGTAGCTGACTTTATGCTGTAATATCTTATTCTCAACATGTTCCAAATTTCTGTAGAAGCAGCTTAGGTACCAGGAAACAGATGCCGCTCATTTCAGTAGGAATTGTAACAACTTAAAATCTACAACAGTGGATTTTATGTTTCCTCTCCTATTGCCAAATCCTCCTTATAGCGGACTGATGTACACAACAGGAGCATACATAATACAGGTAGTCCTTGACTTACAACAGTTCATTTAGTGACCGTTCAAAATTACATTATCACCCCAAAAAGTGATTTATGACCTTTTTGCATACTTACAACTGCTGCAGCATCCTCATAATCACACGATCAAAATTCAGATAGTTGGCAACTGACTCATATTTACAACCATTACTGTGTCCCAGGATCATGTTATCACCTTTTGCGACCTTCTGGCGAGAAAAGTCAGTGGGAAAGCCAGATCCACTTAACAATCATGTTACTAACTTAATCAACTGCAGGGATTCATTTAACAACTGTGGCAAGAAAGGTTGTAAAAAGGGGCAAAGTTCACTTAACACATGTCCCACTTAGCAACATAGATGTTGGGCTCAATTGTGGTCGTACATTGAGGACTGCCTATATGTTGGACAACCAACAGAGAGTGACTAACCATTTTGACAAATACTTTCTAGTTTTCCTTCTACTGCCATGTAGTAGTATTTTGGATTTATACAGCCAAGATTTTGTCAACCACACTCAATTCAATGAAAGGGCAGATCTGTGAATGGAAAAGGGCATCTGCTGCAGATGAAAATGGCATTTTAATTTGGAAACTTTGGCAATGGAGCTTCTTACAAGAAGTTGCTTCCCTGGGTCAGAAAGCAGGCTCGATTGTGCAGACCTGGAGATGTGATGCTGAAGGAGGAAGGACCTAGCTAAGAAGCGCTAGGAGAAGTAGATGCTTTTGCTCTTTTCTTCGCTGTTTTGCACTCAGGTCCGTAAATAGAGCTGCCTGTGTAGTGGCTCGCTCACTGCATAATTTTTCCATTGTAACAAAAGCCTGGATAAGCCATTTGTGGTTGTGGATCGGAGTACTTCCATTCTGTCTTGGCATCTTAATGAAAATTAGATGACGTACTAACCATTTTACAGCTGAATATTAGCCACATTAAAGGTCTCCAGCTCCTTAGAATCATTTCCACGCCTGAGCCTCCCTTTGGAAGAATCGCATTTGGAAAATGATCTGCTGTCTTCTCTGGATGTGCTGTTTAGGGCTTGCAGAAATCCAGATGGAAAAGCAAAAGATATTCAGAGCACTCATGGGTGAATATAAGTGTTGAAGGTAGGGAAGTAGAACATGCATTATAATGCAAAAACTACGACATACGTAGTAGGTAAGAGTGGGCCGTGTGTGTATGTGTGTTGTCAATATGACTTAACCCCTGTTAGCCTATGTATGCATACTCAGGTTGCCAGCATGTACACATATGTTGCATTCTTGGTAATTCTGCAAAGAAACAACCATGTGATCACAGGAAAAAGATGTGTTTGATTTTAAAGAAAACACTAAGAAGTGGGTCCATATAAGCTGCAAATCACCTTTCCCCCCTTGCCTCAATATTACTGCAAGGTATTAGGATATCACATTTTTTACTTTCCACGTTGAGAACTGGGTCTACATCTTCCCTGAATCGGCAACACACTAATTCCCCACCCATCCAGCTACAGAGTGAGATTAAAAAGAGAAATAACCATGAAAACTAACATTCAATTTCAGGCTGAATCCTCCTTACATGCACTCATTTACTCCTTTTAAAAATGATTTTCACTGATGCTTTTTAAAAAAATCGTCCCCAAACAACGCAAGGATCGCGGGGTCCTTTATTCAGCAAGAAAAGAGAGGATCCACTTCTAATTAAACAAGGTAACTGAAGAATAAAACAAATGAGATGTAAGAAGTGCTCTGCTGAGCTCTGTATAAATTGAGGGGTGCAGATTTTAAAATGATTTCTGCTATTTCCTACAAAGTGCTGCCAACGCAGAAGCCTCCAGCTGGCTTGCAACTTCCCACCAGGGAGGAAAGTCAATTTTCCAATGAGACCAAGCCCTCCCTTTCTTACGTTCTCAGCATTCCCTATAGCAACTACAAGAAGACAACCAGTCAGGGTTTCTTGAATGCTCAAGAACTGAGATTTCCCTGAGATCTCATACAGACTTAGGACTTCCTCTGGGGGATTGCATGCATATTGGGTGCATTACAGAAAAGTTGTCTGCTGATTTGAGGTATCCCGGGAGGCTTTAGAAATTAAAACAAAGACAGTACTTCTCTTTAGAGATGAAACGCTCCCCTTCCCCCAAACTGCCCACTGAAGACTGAGCATGCTCCGAAAGTGAAGCAAAGGTAGAACAACAGATGGTATGATAAAGAGCAAGCAAAAGTTATTGAGAGTGGAAGGGTCAGGCCTAAAATTGACACGTGGTGATTCTTCCAAGCTGGATTCTTTATTGTTTTCATGCCTATAGACAAAGTCTTGCCAGATTGAGAACTCTACTGCCTGCACCTACAATATACTTTGTGAACTATTAGGGAGGGGCTATCTTCACCCTCTTCCTCTCACACACAAGATCCAGACTGAGTTGCCTCTTATTCCTCTGATACGCACTTCTTCTCACCTGGGAATCCATCTCCTCATTACATTTCATCACAGGAAGAGGCTTGTAGATATCAGAGACCCATAGATACATGCTCTACCCAGTCCCTTGCCAGCCAACACCCACCTGCTTAACTCTCTTTAGCTGGTCATCTGCCGGAGAAGAGATAACTTTATTCCCTCCTTATTTTGAGGCCTCTAGTTCTCATGTGTTCCTATTGTGTTTAACCTGGTGCATATGTTGGAATATGTCGACCCTTCTTGTTTTAACCTCTGAAATCTATTTTTATTTTATTTTGTTTGGTTTGTCAATTGCTTACAAGATAATAGGTATAAGTAAAAACATAGTTATGAATATATGGATACATATAAGAAAAATAAAAGAAACAATAGGACAGGGACGGTAGGCACATTGGTGCGCTTATGCACGCCCCCTACAGACCTCTTAGGAAAGGGGTGAGGTCAATCCCCTTCAAGGTGATCAAAACACAGTGAAACTAGGTATATTCTGCATTTTGGGGTCCCAGAAATGGTTTCTAGTAACCCAATTTGGCGAGACATTTTTGCATTGCAGAAAAAACTGACCAACCACCTGGTGTGCCTAGTTTCAGCTTTTGCAGAAAAATCTGTTACCAGCAAGGTAAACACAGACGCTACTGGAGCCGCATGGAATGCGCTTACACACCAGCTGCACTGTAACTTCCTGACTGCAGGATCCCTAAGGTCCTAGTGCATCAATTCATATGTAAATGGATATGCAGGTATCCATTTTTTAAAAAATAAATAAATAAATAGGCATTCCAAGGGACCTTGAGTTTATATATAAACTGATGTAGGGAGGTGTCTGCTATTGTTTCATTCAGCCAATGCTAAGTACACTTAAACTAGATACCAGATGCAGCAAGAATGGGGAAATTAAATACTGTATATTTCAGCATTCTTAAATGCAAAGGATTTAGACAGATCGGAAATGGCAACTTCACATTATTAAAAGGTAACCTCGGTAGATTTTTTTTTCCTTCCTCATTAAAAAAAAAATGTATATGCTACTATTCAAAATTGACATGTTTGCTTTTGAGAAAATAAGAAGTATGCAGGGGAGGACTGGCTCATTTTTTCCCCTCTCTCTTTTTCAAAGGTGCTTTCCTTTTCTGTTGGACTCCTTTCTTTGTGGTGCACATAACCAGAGCTCCCTGTAAGTCCTGTATCATGTCTGGCCAAGTAATCAGCATTGTCACATGGCTGGGTTATGTCAACAGTGCCCTCAACCCTATCATCTACACAATCTTCAACACTGAATTTAGGAATTACTTCCGCAAAGTTTTGCACATCTTCTGCTAACTCCGCTGGATTCTTTGTCTAGAACTGAACCCAGAAGAAAGGAGAGTATATTGCACAGGGCAAAGAGCCAGACCAATTATTGTCTTTGCATAGTTTAATAAAACTTTATTTCTTATTACATAGTTGTGTGCTTCATTTTTTTTCACTCGATAACAATACTGCTCTCTGGACAGCAGTCCCTTCATATTTGGTGAGAATGCAAAAATGGCCTGAAGGCAATGCATTGTTTGTGAGACTTCATGATAATCTTCTAAGTTGACTGAGAAAAATACTCCATTTGGGGTTTGCCATCTGTCCTCCATGCAAGCAGAGCATTCAGAAAAGCATTTGTGATGGTTGCCCCACAATAATGACAGCATTTTTCCCCAAAGAAATGTGGATGTATTTTATGAGTGATGCTGTAAGAATTTATACATGTTTTGATGGCTCTGATAGAGTCTAGGGATTCCCCCCCCCCACTTGTAAAAATAATTAACCATCAGAAGATGATGTATGTATGATGAATGATGAATCTTTTGCAAAGGACGTGACAGGTTAGAAAGTGAGAAAACAGAGATAGCGCCAGGAAAACAACCATGCTTGTCAGAGCTATTAACAGTTTGTGCATTTTGCTAGCTCAGAGAGTGCTGGCCAGTGTCAAAGACATGAATTAGATGTTTAATCAATTTGATCAAGCTCTATGTGCCATGGGATCAGAAAACTATTATTATGATGAGGATAATTTAGTCTGACTACAGCATGGCAAATATATATGTCTATGTTTGCTCATCCTCTAGTCCTGAGCATACACAAGAATTAATACCATAGTCATATTGTATTGATTTGGGAGAGGAATTCAATTGCCCCCCTTTGAAAATTCCCCAGAAAAAAGTTATGATAATACTTAAAAATTGAATGTCTTGATACACCAAATTATTGGCTCATTGGACAGATATTTGCTATTCTACTGAGGGCACCTCTCTTCAGGAAAGTTTTTAAAAATCCTTTGGATTTTTCTTTGTATGCTCAGACTCCCACAGAACAAGTTTTAACTTTATGAAAATTCTGAAAACACAACATATTTAGGCAATTGTACATATTTTAATAAGAAATCCCTCTTATGAAAATTTAATCTAAATATCTACATATAAAAAAAGTATCTGGGAATTAAGGACAACCCCCCCCAAAGAATAAAGGCAACAGTCCCACACAAAACATCAAATGAATATACCTAAAGTAATTAATGTGGTGCCTATTTGAGTAGGATCTTAGGTTTGAGAAGATATGCAGGGTACCTTTCATACAGGAATGATTTGAGAGAGAGCAGATTGGTCTCCTGCTTAGATGTTAATAGTATTCCTTTCTGTTTCTCTTCATTTTGAAAGCAATAGAACATGAACCTCTCACGAGAGGTTGACCGGACTGCAGTTTAGCCAAACATCTCCATTGTTCAATATAGCTAGCAAATCAAAGCATCAGGAAGTAGCTGAACTCACCTTGGTGGCCCTGCAGTTAAATACTAAAGAAATGGAAGAAGCTACAGTGTGTAAGAGATCTTATAACTATGTTTAAGGAAAGAAAATAAAATACAAATTAAGGTCTCTTATCTTCCCAACATGGGATGACTATACCAGATACTTCTGGGGACCTATTGGGATGTCAACATATGGGGTTGGTCTCCCTCTAGTCCAGGGGTCTTCAAACTCGACAACTTTAAGACTTGTGGACTTCAACTCCCAGAATTCCTCCTCTAGTCATGTGAGCTCAGGAATTCTGCGGTTCTTAAACTTGCCAAGTTTGAAGACCCTTGCTCTAGTCAGATAGGGATCGGATGAGCAGTATGATGGGGTGCAGTTCTGCTGCTGTACCTACAGTGGCTTTTTTGGTGCTCTTGATTAATGAGGGCAAACAAATATAAAGTCCTTCCTTCAAATGCCATTCACCTTCCCTTTACAATGTCTTACCAAATGCAGATTTAGGAACAACTGAAAATATACACATGATCAATTTATAAACACATTTCGGTGACTGGCCAGGAACATCTTCCACAAAACAGAAGCAATGTCTCTATAAAGTTTTTTCTTCTTCTTCTTGGCTTAAAACCTTTTAAAATATCTGTTGTGATTTTAACACTCAAAAAGTGCTATTTTCAAACTTAGTCTTCTTGCTAGGATGCAAGATTCTCTCTTCTCAAGTGAGATGCTGAGGAAATACACAGTTGCACCTTTGCTTTTATTTTTGGCAGTACAAACAGCAAGCTGTAAATGTGGTGCAAATGTTTAATTATTTGATCACTGGGTTCCAGAAAGATGGCCGAGATATTTTTTTCAACTATATACTCAGAAGTATGAAAATCAAAAAACAGCCATACTGTTCTTCCAACAACAGAAAAGGACCTATTTCCCCTTTGACTCACAAATAAATCCTAGAGAATTGATGGACTCCCTGGAACAAGACTTGAGACAAGGTGAAAAGAAAAAAGAAAAGATCTGTATGATGTTGGATGGAAATTACTGTTTTGATTCCATCAATTTACCATATCTGATGTTTTAAATTGCTTAAGCATCATCAAGTTAATGTCAGCTCTTAACAATCACATAGACTGACTTTCTCCAGGATGATTATTCCCACCCTGGCTATTCAGATCTGCCAATTGTGCCTCATCACCATTGTAATCAAATACATTCATTTTACTGGTCATCCTCATCTTCTTTTTCTTTCCACCTATCCCAACAGTAAGGACTTTTCAAGAGAGCTGGTTCTTCACATGTTTCACATATGATAATTTGAGCCTGATCATATGTGCCTTGAGTGAGAACTCTGGATTAATTTGTTCTATGATCCATTTATTCTTGCATATCCAGTTTTCAAGTCTTCTGCGTACAATACCACTGTTCAAAAGCTTCAATCCTTTTTCTATACTGCTTCTGATTTACAATATACCACAGGGCAATTTATCTATGTATTCTTGCAATCAGCTGTGATGTAATGACATCCTCACATCCTGTGACTGACAAATAAATACAATTGTTGCTTGTTCCAGTCCCCAATAGGACAAATTCTACCATTTCACTGGCATAGCAGGCAATTCAGTAATGCTATTTATGCTACTCTGTATCGTGGTAGATTGTTGAGAAAGTCTAGCAGAATAACAGGACTGTAGTTTGAAGTCTACAGGGTTCAGGAGCATGGACCATTAGTTTAATTATTTAATACAGAGTTCCCCAACCTTTTCGGATTGGGGACCGTTGGGCGGGGGGAGGGGATGGTTCTGCACGAGTGGCAGGCAAGGGCATGCATGCGTAGCTCCATTGGCTCAAGCAGAGGGCAAGTGTGCCAGCCATTGGTGCAAATGAAGCATGCGCGTATGCGCTCGCCTCCTGGTCCACTTCTGCAGCATGGTTCCAAACAGCTCAAGACCCGGAGATAGGTCGTGGCCCAGGAGTTGGGGACCCCTAATTGGTCCAACAAGTAACAGCATCTACTTGATCTGGATTGATCTTGAAATCCAAAGCAGGGTCATGGTACTTCACTGGGAGACAACAAAATCTGAGGAGAGAAAGGGATCCAAAAAATACTGAAAGGAAAGGTCCAAACAGTTCTGTATGTTAACAAAGAAGACCATAAGAATCTGTCCACATAGTTTTCAAATGCTGAATTCAACAAGGGAGATTTTAGCTTTGAATTTTTCTGCAAGACCTTCGAATCTAACTATTGAATAATTATTCTCTATAGGTATTCAAATGTTCCACATTTATCAGTGTAATAACTACAAAATGATACTTCATGATACTTCCAGTAAAGAAGAATTTTTATATTCTTTTATAAAGAATTTTTACCGTATTGGAGAACTTTTACAGAGAACTCCTAAATAACACACACAAAAAACTAATTAATAGAATCAAGATTCCATATGTATTTTAATTAAGATTTAATAGACATCAGGAAACTAAATTTACTGAAAAGTAAAACTGTTTCATATTTAAACAAGAATGACAGACCTTTTCCTGTTATCATTATTGAAACCTCATCAGAGGAATCTTAAAAGAATGCAGACCCAGAAGCTGCTTTAAATAACATTTTCAAAATACTTCAAAGAATACCCATAATCCATCAGAGCAATTGAATATACCCATTTGTTTTACAGCAGCTTTGTAGAAATGCTTGAAAAGATCCATCAACTTCTGAAGTTCCCTTAAAACAGTGGAGTTCCTTGATGCTCTTGTTCCCTTAAGGTTTAATTTTCTGCTTGGTTAGAGAAAATTCATATGTTGGCCCGCAACATGCAAGTAATACTATGCCTTCACCCTCTCTGTGAAGGGTTTTATTTATGTCTTCTTTTGTTTTGTTTTATTTATCACAGAAGAATTGCTGGTCCAGCCAGTTTGCTGCACCACACAATCCATGAAATTGGAAGAAAGAAGGTTTTAGACAATAACTTTTTCAATCACATTATCTGTATCATGATCTTCTTCTGTCTGAACAGTTACTGCGGGTGACTGCCCACACATATGCTGATGGTCTTTCCAATCCTGAAAATGAGCACAAAAAACAGACTGAATTGGAAGCAATTATTGAGTGAAGTAAAAGTACAGCAACATACAGCAGGGGAAGGGAATGCTACCGTTACATAATGGTATGTGGGGATGACCTTGGGAGACAGGGCAATATTATGCCACCAAGGGAACAGTCAAATAAAAGGCATCTTAGCCAGTAGCAGTAAAGTGGGTGGGGCAAGAGATGCAGAAGAGACCCTCCCTAGTTTTGGGGAAGCTGGTGGGGTTGGGGAGAGAGAAGTACTTTCAGTCTTGCAATATTCTATTAAGGTAACCTTTTAATAAGGTAGAATTAGCTCATCTGGCCATATTTCCTGTTTGTAAGGCTGATATCAGTTTGCAAATCTGAAAATACTTCTCTTCCCACCCTTCCTCTTTGCAGCTTCCCAAACTAGGAAGTCTCTCTTTGAACCTCTTACCCAGTCCACATTCTTCCTGTGAACCAAACTGCCTTTTATCTGATCATTCCCTTGGCTGAATCTTGTTGCCCTGTCTCCCAAGGACATTCTCACCTAGCATTACACACTTGATTTATTAATAAAGCATTACACACGATGACTCTCACATACTTGCATTCCCAAGTAATTCCTAAGCTCGCTTAGCAATTGGGTGCTAAAATCTTTGGTACGTTCCATCTTTCTTAAATACATATCCTAGACAAGTTGAAAAAAAGGAGAAAGCATGAACACCCAATGAAATTATCAGACTAAAAGAGAAATTTATTAAAATCCAAAATTAAATTGCACTAAATTGTAAATGGCAGCAAAGCACCATATTTCTGAGTTAAACTACCCAATTAAAAAGACCCTGTAGTGGCAATGTAGAAAATCATTGTTATTCTAAGGAAGACATATTTTGATTTTTTTTTCCCCCATATCAACAAAGGTCTAGAAGTTTAGAGCTTATTCTGAGCTAACCTGCTTTTGTTTTTTTTGCTCTTGTTTGATGAATAAAGGAGAAAGGAGAGGGAATCTTCACTGCAAATCTGTGAAACTCTCATACTTTTAGTTATCACTCAGAGTCAGATGCCACTCAGTCAATGTCAGGTCTTGCAATCTCATGACCATAGAAGCAGGACCATGAAGTCATGGTTCCAGGTTTTGATAGAAATCTTGGGGTGGTTGTGGTTTATGGGGAGTTTCTGCACAGAACTTAGCATTGGTTAATACTGCAATGTAAGCTGCTCAGAGATGCCTCGTGGTGAGATGGGTGGCCAATAAATTTAATAAATAAATTAAATTGGGTACTATGGCTGCCCTTAGAGTATCTCTGCTGTTCCTATTATGGACCTCCTGACAGCTTGTAAGAGTTGGGGATCATTTTACTTGGTACGCATGCTTTATATGTTACCCTTTTAAGTTTGTTTCCTTGAATTAATAATACAACTTAAAATTGCTCATTGTCTCTGGATCCAAAAGAACCAATTGCTTGGGCATCTAATCATTGCTGAGAGACCCGCATTTCTAAAAGTGTTTTGCTTTTATAACAAAAGGTGAAAACCAAAAGGAATAAAAACAAGAGAAACTTCATCCTTCATATTTTTTAGAAGGGAAAATCGCCCTTCTTTCTTGATTTAGTCTACGGCAGGGGTGTCAAACTCGATTTCATTGAGGGTCGTATCAGGGTTGTGTTTGACCCTGGGAGGGGCTGGGATGGGTGTGGCCAGCTCAACGTCACTCGTGTCAGGGGGCACCTGTGGTGGCCCGAGCACTCTGCCAGCGGAAACAGGTTCCTGAACTCCATTTTCAGCTGCAATGGCCTCCTGCAACCCTCTGCCTCCATTTTTACTGGCAGAGGCACCATGGGCCAGTCCTTTGCTGTTTCCAGAGTGACCCCGTGGGTCCTGCAGGCCTTGAGTTTGACCCGCCTGGTCTAGGGATACAAAGTCTGGTCTACAAACCCAAGCAACCACTACATGGGATCAAAAATTGGGGTTTTCTTTAACTCTTTGCTAAAGAGCTGCATTTTTCCAGCTCTAACCTAGTACTCCTAGTATAATCATTGTTGGTTGCTCAAAAGTACTAGATCATACATGGGCACTTGCTTCTTCAGCTCTGCAGGACAACTGTATTCATAAGGGGTGTGATACCTTCCGTTGACAGAACGTTGAGCAGTAATTGACTTTATGGCAACCGGTGCATTCATTCATTGCCTCCCGGCCACAGTTTACACAGGATTGCTGTGAGATTGCAGGCAAAGAATACATGTTAAATGGAAGTAAAAGGAGGTTGCACATGATGTATAAAAAAAGAAGTCATATATAATTTCTACTGCCCATGTACTGGTACAATTCTCTTAATACAGAAACTGGGCACTCTTCACAATGAACACAACTTCTCTAACTTTTTTCAAGAATCAAAGACAGCCCAAATTTATACTGATAATATGAAGTAGAAAATTTCATGTCTTTATCAGACTCTGGAAAGTATCTATTTGTCTCTGACTATAATGGCTGCAGCAAACTGAGAAAATAGGACAACTTATAGTGGATAAAAAAGCTCTGAAAAGCAAAAATACTATGTTACCAGCCATTCATGCATATATGATCCCATACACACATGCATTTGTAATTACTAGGAACTTTTGAGTGCCACTAATCTATGTTGTAAAAAGATTTTTTTAAATTGTAATTTTATTAAAAATTGCAATTACAATGATATATACAAAACTAAAAAATGAAAAAGAAACATTGAAAGTACAGAACAGAAAAATAGAAAAAAATAAGTATATACTAAGAGAAAAAGAAAAGAAATATATAATGAAATTACTTCCCCCTTCCTCACAACAAGTATAAACAATTTTACTAACATCATCTTTGCTTAAAATACAACAAATAACCTCTTCTTCCCATATCCCATTTCTTCTCTATAAATAAATCCTTAAAATACCATCTACTTTTTAACAAAACCATCTTCAATTTGCCTTTTCTTCCCTGGAAATCCCAAGAATTGAGATTGCACAATGCAAAGTTCTTACCACTAGACCATAAAAAGGCCATCCTTCTCCAAATGGACAGGAGAAAATGTAAAAAGGTCATATTTTTTTAACAATAAGCATGCAAGCAGGGAAAAAATATGAGGGTGCAACTGAATATGAGTACCGTATTTACTTTTTGCCTCTCGCTGGGGCAGGAACAAAAGCCTTCAAAAGTGTATGCAATTTGGCATTTCTCAGTAGCTGTATGATTAAAACATTCTAACAGGAAAGATGTATCAAAGTCTAATGATTCTGAATTGTTAATAACAGAATGCGGAATGATGGATAGAGAATGAAATATAGAACAGCACGAGATTAAGGAACTGGCCTCAAGATAAGCCAGACCTTGTTTTTAAGTTTACATGATTAATACCATCAATCTCTTATATTTCGGGTTTTATCATGGTAGGAAACCTCGGGAATTTGGAAAAATATCATTTTGTTTTGTATTTCTAACCTGTCTGTTCAAACAGCTCATTCAAAACAAGAGGAGGAAGATGGATTTACAGCTCAATTAGCTTGCAACTCATATCATTGCTTAGGCATGATCGGTGTCTCTGTACAAGGTGAGTACAAGAAGGAATTGTGAATAAATTGCCCTGCTGCAAAGCATTAGCGAAATATGCAGTGCAGAGAGATATATACTTGGTTTCAGACTCAACTGATTCACAATGATCAACACTAATTTGTTTGCACCTTCTGCCAATAAATTCTCTGCAAACTGAAGGACGGTGTCAGAGATTTCCCTCATTTCAGTGGCTGTATGCAAAGCCAAGCCTCAGGGATGCAATCCAATGAAAACCTGTCATGGCATTCATAAAGAGCTCGGTAAATAGAGAAAGAAAAAAGGACTAGTAGAAAGGGAATAGCTGTGAAGCGGGAGACCTGAGATCAGATTAACTCTTCCTCAGAGGAATTTAGACTGACTCTTTGAAAAAAAAATGTTCTGGGTTTTTTTTCCCTCCAAGCGGCTACTGCCAAAAAATAAAAATAAAAGCACTTAGGGGAGCATGGTAGCCAAATTTCAAGGAAGATTATTTAAACATGGTTGCTCATCCATTTGGATAGGCAAACATAACCGGGGGGAGGTAGTCCAGCAAATAAGCCTGGCCCCATGCTGTGGAGAGCTTTATAGGTAACCACCAGCACAATATAGTAAAGTCAAAAGCACACTGGCAACCAATGCAGTTCATGGAGCAAAGAAGTAAAATGTGTGGGCTGAAAGGCACTCATAATAGTCTGTACTGCTCCATTTTGTACCAACTGCGGTCCGCTCCCACCAAAGTGTTGGGGTATCACCTTCCGCTATTCATAAAGGCAATTCAGGGCACAGGCCACCCCCAGGTTATCCCCCAGGGAAAGGCCCCAAAGCACCAGTTGGTAAAAGATCACCTTCTACCAGTTCAAAATACACTGTAAAAAAACCACCAATCCATAGATTCCCATCTACCAGCTATCAGAACACCACAATAATGGATGGTACACTGGCTTCTTCAAGACTTGGGAGCTAAAGGAAAGTGACAAGATGGATGCCAACCCTTTATGGGAGATAAGGTGCTGTCTCAGGAACCAGGCCAGCTTAGCCACATCAGCATTAACATGTTCAATCTCACACCATTAGTCTGCTACCACTGAGAAGCCACCATTCAGTGTCAAAAAAAAAAAAGAACATGGAAATAGCTTGATAGTCCTTAGATACCATTCAGATTTAATCTTTGGGCTTACCTTAATAATAATTTCGGTTTTTCCATCAACATCTTCTGTATGCTGAAATAACTGGCTCTGATACTGCAAAAATTGAAAAACAACATAAATTTCTTTTTACAAGTGCCTCATGCTGCTCTTGGGAGGTATAGTTACAAAAAAGAGTTTTCTATTGGAAAGATGGCTGTGTGGAGTGCTTGTATCATAAATATGAGTGAGGACTTATTTTATTTAAGTAATATTAAGGACTAAAGATACATCAAACTATATATTCTGTGTACTAAATTATACACTATCATTTATCTTTTACATAGGAAAGAAATGTTTGAGATAAAACAAAGAGCTACATATATTTCAATTACTTCACAAATGTCTTTTGATATCGTGATTAGAAACAAAAACCCACAGCTGGAAACTGCACATCTGTAGCTTTGCTAGTCCAGAAGAAGAAGGCTTTGCCCAGAGAAGATAAAGTTTGTAGATGGTTAGTAACCTCCTTCCTTGCCCAACACTTCATGTCTGCTGCCATTTAGGTCCCCACATCTCTATACTGACAAGAAATTCTGTTGTTTCTTTTGGTTTGTTATATGCAAGCTAGCTCAACTATTTTGGGGGACTATTTGGAGACTGTCATTATATTGAACGGATTTGCATTCTAATAGCAAAAAATTCTTTAAAAATTTCCATGTGATCATTTTTTCTGCGCTCAAACCGTTCCCTCTCACATTTTCATAGAAATAGAGAACAGCTGGAAGAGGCCACAAGGATCATTTAGTCCAACTTTCAGCATCTGTGAAAGATAGCTGTCTAATCTCTACTTAAATGCCTCAGGGAGGGGGAGACCCACAACGTCCACATGTACACTGTTCTGTTGTATGGATTTAAACACTGTACAATTTCCCCCAATATTTAACAAATCTAAGCAGCTGCAATGCTTACACATTAACCAATTTAACCAATTCAACATTCATTGAAATCACTACATACTCTCTTTAACAATAGGTGGTGATATATTTTTTTAAAATAAGTAATAGGCACAAATCCAAGAATGCAGACGTAAAATGGCAGGTATAATTAGCAATAAAGGCCAACTGACATGTCCCAGCAAAGGATTCTTGAAGCTATTGGTACCTTCTTACAAAGCTCTCTGCACTAAAAGCAAATTGATATTATAGAAAATAAGAAATGTTCAGCACCCACATTTAGTTCTGACCATAGCATATCTAACATTCAATGTTTCTTTCTTTCTGGGGAATAGTTCTTAGCTTTTATTAAATGGCTAGAAACCAATGTAAAGATATTCCCAGCTGCCTCCAATCTCAAACACTATGAAAGAAAGTCCTTAGATTTTACATGCTTGAGTAAGAATTAAATCTTACTCAAACATCTAAATAAAAGAGCAACCTATTGAACCAATTTACAGCTGAAAAGCAGTGAGCTTAAGCCAACATACTTGGTGATCAAGTGACAAATATGTTCTTAAAGACTGCCTTGGAAGAGGAAATAATGTCTAGCCAAGGGAGGACACAGAATCATCTGGCCTCAGTCAGAAAGGAAGTAAAGTGAGCATCTTTCCTAGGCAGCAGGTGAAGAACAGTTGTTGAAATCCATGCCTCCTCCCTCCTGGGTCCTAGAAAGCCCAAACAAAGAAGGCTCCAGGAATTAATGCAGAGAAAGCACTTGAGGACAAGAGTGGGTGGACACAGGGCTCCTCGGGTGATTCATCTAAAAGCACTGGGGGGGGGGGAGAGAGAGATGCCCGGCTTGGTGGCTACATAAGCAGGCTCACTTTCATTCCCAGCACTGCTTGTAACTGAACTTGTGCCTTGCCTCACCACACTGTGAATTCTTAACTGAGCAACTGAATTCTGGATGGTCCTCGACTTTGCCACTTTATTGCTCCTTGAACTCATCATTTGGAGAATCTAGTTTTGACCCAAGTACAGATATAATCCGTGTTTGTAGCAAAGGCCTTTCCTTCTCCACTTCCCTCCTATCTCAAGTCTAGATCCGACACTGCCCAGCCTATAGAATTCATAACTTGCTACTATAAATAAAATAGACATGATTTAATACTTTCAATAGAAAACTACAGACAATTTCTAATTTGTAATTTGGTTGCAATCCTAATACTATGGGGAGAGCCCTGGTGGTGCAATGATTAGAATGTAGCATTGCAAGCTGACTCTGTCCACAACCAGGAGTTCAATCCTGATGGGGCTCAAGGTTGCCTCAACCTTCCATCTTTCCAAGGTCGGGAAAATGAGGATCCAGATGGTTGGGTGTCACATGCTGACATTGAAAACTACTCAGAGAGTGCTGTATAGCACTATGGAGCAGTAAACAAGTCTAAGTGCTATTGGGTATTAATGTCTAAAGTCTTCCAGTATTTAGGATCATGGCATATAGAGATTCTCCTCCTGTAAATTCCTCTCAGTACCCTAAAATAATCTTTGGAAGGATTACCCTGGATATTCTCCAATGGTGTAAATAGACCCTCAATAGTGTAGTAGGCCTGAAAGATTTTCCACTGTCTTCTGAATGACAGAGAAACATTTTTATTCTTGCAGAATGTTTAGCAATACACTACTTGTGACATTTATACACTACTGTGACATTTCAACTTCCTTACTACTGCTTGGATTGCTTATTTTATTATCTACCTTATTAATTTTATTTGACTCTTTTATGTAAAAGCTTATTTACAGTATATGTTAATATAAACTATTTTGGTGATATTTAATTGGCAAATGGTATATAAATTGCACAATGGAGGCGCAGTGGTTAGAGTTATACTGCCTTATATTTGGCAGTTCAAATCTCACCAGGCTCAGGGTTGACTCAGCCTTCCATCATTCCGAGGTGGGTAAAATGAGGACCCAAATTGTTGAGGGCAATATGCTGACTCTGTAAATGGCTTAGAGACGGCTACAAAGCACTGTGAAGCAGTATATAAGTCTAAGTGCTATTGCTATAAATACTTTAAATAATTAAGTAAATAGTACTTTATATGTATCTATTATGCATTTTAGAAGAGTTTCCTTTAAGCTGTCTCAGATCTGAAAATATTTCTGTTTGAACGTAGATCCTAGGAGTTCTAATTATTTGGGTTATGTTGCTTTGAATGCAATAGAAGAAATCCAACGTATTGTTTTAGAATGTATACTGCAGATCAGAAATGATGCTACCAAAAGCCAAAATCACTACATGGTTGCACTCTGAAATTCACCAAGAGAGACTATAGTAATGACTACATCCATATTGTCACTGTGCCATGCACCGGGGTGGGAGTTTTTCTCTTTCAACAGTGTCAAAAGCAGCGTAGGTAGTTTTAAAAAATGGCTATAAGATATTTGGGGCTAAGATTTTTCTTGAAACCCTATTTATTACCTCTTTCCTTTCTGCATCAGCTTGAAGTTTTGCTTGGGAAACAGCAGCTTCTCTGTAGGAAGAGCTGGCCTGCTTAGCTTGTTCGATCAGCGTCTTCAGCTGCCGAGCTGTGTTAAGCAGAGAATTGACAGTCTCCTCTAGGTAAAGCCAGTTCCGTTGTTCTGTCATTTCAAGTCCATTCATCACAGAAGAGGACATTGTCTTAGTGGGGGTAGCAGGTGGCACCGCCAGGGCAGGGAGTGAGGTCAACACTAAAAAAACCAAAAACCCACAGAATGAGGTTGATCCACTAGTAACTCTGCTTCAAAATTATCCAGATCCATCCTCTTTTGCCTTTGCCTAGTTGTCATCCACAGCCATGCAATTTGGTTGTGGTAGAGAGCCTGGCAGCAGATTAAGACTCTTAGTTCCATTCTGTTCAGAAATCAATAATTTAAGATGCTGCCACTGAATGTTTCATCATAGTAAAGTACTGGTAATTTCTGGTTGCATTACAAATAGCCATTACAAGAACATTTGAATATTTGAGATTTTGAACTGTTCCTCTTTTATGCAGTAGCTTTTTTTTTTTACTAGCCCAGGGATCTGGAAGCAGGATGTATATGTTTTTAATACATCTTAGAACTGAAGCAATCCATAGTGCAAGCAGACTGTAACAACTGCAGTGGACCCTATCAACAGTTTAACACGGAAGTCTCCAAACTTGAGTTGAAGTCCTCAAGTCTTAGAGTTGACAAGTTTGGGGACCCCTGGTTTAAAATAACCAACCAGCTTTATGGTTGCCACAGATTCTTTTAGCTATATCCAAAGTCAATAGGCTCCCAAAACTCCAGAGGACCAGCACAAGTAGCTTTAGACTTTAGGCATCCCGCGCACAAGCACACAATGGGTAGCATTCAACAGTTGTTTTTCACACACTTCCCCAGGTCTTCTCCTAGTCCTATTCATTCTAGATCACGATACTTTCTGAGCCCTAGTGCTAAAGAAAAGTTTTAGTGTCTCTTGGCACTTGGCTGCTTCCAGTAGTTCTATTTCCACCAACAGCAAAAAAACAAACAAAACCCCTCCCTCTCACTCCCAGAACAACTTCAACACACCAACAACTCTGCCACAACAACATACACACAGCTGCTCTTCTCTCAGCTTTTCTACCTGCTGGTTGCTGAGGAGCTGGGTTGGCTGGGGAGAGGTCTTAAAGAGGCAGGGCACCATTAGCCTAGATGCTAACCAACTTTCAGGAAGTCTGGCCTCTCACAATGTACTAATGAAATCCACCTCCTTAAGGGAGGGCAGCAATACACACATCCCATGTGTTCAGTTTTGTTTTGTTTTTTCAATCTTTGCAAATCCAGTTCTTCTAGTTTTCCACCAAGTCAAAATTTGTGGGAGCTACTAAATCTATGTAGAATGTTTCTTTCTTTCGCTACTTCTCATAAGTGGTGGTGGTAGTGGGCTCCAGGACTGAGGTGGAATCCAAGATTGCAGAGGGATCCACAATACCTGGCACCTGAAAGGCAAGATGGGACAGGCTGAGAGGCAGATGGGACAGACTGAGAGGCAGTCACTGCTCTGCAGAACACTGGAGAGAAATCCTCATGCGGGGTCAGGCTGGGTTAGAATCAAGAGCAAAAAGATGGTGAATGTCAGTTAGGGCAGCAGAGGCCGTGGGAGGTGGGGGGCCAAAGGGACATAGATGTGGGGGTGAAGTAGCCCTCAAATTATTCCATCACTCTTGCACCCTCATCTTGTCAAAATCTTTTTAAAATCTCATTGTATTCATGTAGGAACTATTCGTTATATTCGTATAACTAACAGGTTCATGGCATCTCTGTGTGAAGTTTTCCACCTCCTCCTAAGCCAGCAATTCATCTCTAAACCAAGGAATCAGATTGGGGGGGAAGGGCTGGGAGGGTATGGAGCTATGACCTAGATATTCCCAGAGAATCAGTGTTCTTGGTCAGTCAAGAGAGCTCCATTAACTTTTCAGAACAGGTCAAATCAATAGTCCCCATCCTGAGGAAACTGAAAGCTATGAAAACTGTACCTGAGCTGGCAGTGGCTTTAACACAACCACTATCAGGTTATAATGGTTCCCCTCTCCAAATCCGCAACCATCTGGCCTGTGTAGAACAACAGCTCTAGCATCACATAGTCCTTGGATTGGATCCTTGACAGTGCTGCATTCACAACCAAGGTTATTTTCATCCCTCCATCTATAATTCCCACTCTTTTCCTCCTACGTGAGGACATCAGCAGAGGACCTCAGTAGCACCCTAGCACACCTACACCACCCAGGTAATTTACTATTTTCCTGAAATATGCGTGTATTTACTCCCATGCAGAAAAGTACTGAAGTTATATAACTTAACAATGTGGGGATTATTTTAGAGACAAAAGAAGTCTTACCAATTTTGGGATGAGAAGTTGGCAAAGCTGCTTCGGGGAATGAGGAGATCTGACAACTGTCTTGATAACTTGGATAGTGAGGCTCTGGATGATTGACCTGACAAGGTTGCTGCTGAAGGCTTGTATCTTGCACTGTTGAGAAAAGTCAGAGTCTAAGGGAACTGGCTCGGATGTTGCATCTTGGAAGTTCACAAAAGGTAAGAAGACATTAAGGAAAATAGGACACTTCTGGAAAAGGAGTTTAGCAAGAAATATTGTTTCTTACAAGATCAAAATGTGCTCAAGTTCCTGCATTTACCGTTTAATTGAAATAGATTTCAGCTTCAATATTAATGATTAAAACCAGAATCAAGGGAACTGGTAATCTCAAAATGAGAATACCAACGAGATGGTCAGAAATAAAATGATTTTGTGATACATAAATCCATCCCACCACTGGGTAATTTAAAAAGAAGCACGCAGTACTTATCCTTAGGCAAGACAATGTGCCAAGGATTGCAGACTTTTATGTATTCGTGAGAGGTTTCTCCCTCATTCTTTGTTATAATTTTAAAAATGCCTCACATAAAAGATTCCTAATAATATTTAAATCTATATTTTACCCATAAAGGAGAATATTGTTCCTCAGGGTTGAAATGAGGGGTCCTTGGTGCTCTCTGAGCTTGATTGTTTTCGGCAGACATTTCCTGCACCAATGATGTTACCTAGTTTGGGTAATGAAACATCTGCAAGAAAACAATCCAGCTCAGAGAGGGCCCCTTTTCCAGCTGTTTAAAACATGCCTATATTTTGAATGTAATGCAATTTATTAAGTATATCCACTTGGGTGGCTTTTTTGCAAACAACCTTTTTGGATGGTGTTAAGCCATTCTTAATAATCTAGAAAAACGAACACTTCCTAAAACAGACAGAGAAACGGCCCATTAATACAATTCTGTCTTGTGAGGATTTATCTTTATTTATTTATTTCCCTCCTTTATTATTTTTATCAATATTTCAAGTTGGGAAATAAAGCCAATGTTCTTCTTCCTCCTATTTTCTCCACAAAAACAATCCTGTGAGGTTGGGCTGAGAGAGAATGACTGGTCCACAGTTATCCAGCCAGCTTGCATGCCTAATGAGGGAGGGACTAGAATACAATCTCGTTTCTAACCTTAAACGCTACACCATTCTGTTTGGTTTATTTGTTTTCTTCTAGCCTGTAACAACAGCAACAACAACAATAAAGAAACCTAGATGAAAATATGAAGAAAAATAAAAAAGCTAGCTAGGCCAATGAGCAATCATATTTAATTTGATATGAGAGGATGAAGATTTATTTGATCATCCTAACGCATGGGAGTATTACAACAGCAGCGTTAGACCAAATAACTCCACCCAAGGGAGAGAATTAAAGGAAACAAGCCCAGTGGACAAGAGTGGCAACCAGAAGCAAGAGATGTCAACTTTAGGCTATCTGCAGAGGCAGCATTCTCTGAGCTCTCAGGACAAGGAAATTGCAGAACAAAAACAAAAGGGGAGGGGGGTAGTGGATTATTGTGCCCTGCAATAAAACAAAAAGAATCTCGGGAGTTAGCAAAACAGAAATAAATACACACTGACCAGACCAATTGGCATATGAAATAAACCGCCTTCCAAGAGCAAAATCAAACATGTGACAGAGCATCAGGGCATATTAAGTCCACTGTCCTACAATTTCACCTAGGGCTAAAGGTATTGCAAAGAACAGCTAGAGATATATTATCAGTGACACTGAAGATCTAGAAAAGAAGCTCAAGAACAGATGGTGGTTTCATCCATCTTTGCAGTCTAGGGAAGAGGGCTGAAAACTAAATACTGCAGATTACTGAAGAGCTATGCAAGCAACATCAAGAGAAAAGGTCCATTATTATCTGGGCGATAAACTGCTGACTTGAAATGGATTGCAGCTCATAAAGATTTGTAAATAAGTCTTTAGCCAAAGCTGAGTAAACTTGATTGGAAGAACTTTAAATTGAGGGCAGATTAAACCCTGAAGTAAGATGTAGGATTAATTCTTGTGTGATCTAGAAGGAAGTGCCTATTAAACTACTCAATGGTGCCTATTAAACTACTCAATAGTAAAATCAGGAAGAACATTGGCCCATAAAGTTCACAGGCTTTGTTGTCTATGTCCTAATGCCAACAGCATAGGAAATAAATAAAATGAACTTAAATGTTTAATACAGGAATGCAACTGAAGTTTAATAGGTATAATAGAAGCAAATGATTTCCAGTATAGAAGTAAAACCACTGAAGAATACCATCTATTCAAAAGGAACAGAAACAACGAAAAGGGCGAAAGAATAGTACTTTATGTAGCGAGTATTCACATCTGTTCAGAAATCCAGGTAAACAAACTTTGTGGCATCATAGTCAGCTCTTGGGTTAAAATAATGGAAGAAGCAAATAAAAGCAATATTGTTATAATGTCTATTATTCTTGCCCAATGAAGGAAAAAAAATATGGATGCTGTTTTAGAAAAGCAAATTGCAGATCTTTCAAAGCAAATTGCAGATCTTCACCCTGGCAGCCCAAAGTTGTTGGAGCGTAAGAAAGTTATTGGAGAGCATGATGGATGACTCTTGGAGATGGATGTGTCCCATTGGAGAAGTCACATCCACGGGGTGGGGGGAAGACCAGGTTCAAGGGGGAAATGTATGATGTGATTTAGTACCAGCTGCATCCAACATGGCCACTTCTAATAAATCAATTTTCTTTTTTCTAAGATGCGGCTAGAGACTTTTGATTTGAATGGGGGTGGATTTGCTGGAGCTTTGACAGCCATCTTGTTTTGGCAATGAGTCAATCAGATCATAGTAGGATTCATTTATTGATGTCATGTATTGAAGCTGAGAGGACATTTGTCAATATGTTACATGATCAAGTTGATTGGGGTTTTTTTGTGTTCTTTCATTTAGTGAGCTTGTAATAAAATTAAAGTAATGGTGCAAAGAGTTGTCTGGTCACCCAGAAAGCGATGTAAAATAGTATTATTAAGTGAACAAGGCTACAGTTATAAAGAAATTAGAAGAAAAATTGGTGGAAACTTAACCAAAGGTGGCATTTCTACATTTTTGAAGAGGTATAAGGAGACTCAGTCATTACAAAACCACACTGGTAAAGGCAGGAAAAGGTATACAACAGCAAGTGATGATAGAAAAATTAAGACTGCCTACGTGACAGAAGAAAATCATTTGGGTGTATACAAGATGAAATGGTGCAGTGCAAAGTGAAGTTGAGTGCAAGGACGGTTCAGCCCAGACTGCAGAAATTTGGCCTAAAATCTAGAATTCCACAAAAAAAGCCACTTTTATCTCTCAAACAAAGGTTGAAAAGACTAAACTGGGCTAAAACCCCTGTTATCTGGACAGAGGAACAATGGGACTGTTATTTGGAGTGATGAGACCAAGATCTCCTGTTTGGTAGTGATGGCATAAAATACGTAAGGAGACACGTTTCCCAAAAGGTTTCCACAATTTTGGCCACTACTGTAGATGAGTCCAAGCAGAACTGCAGAGCCATCTCTCTGGATAGTTTTGATTTAAAGCCCTGCCTTGGAGAGTTTGGGGTCAATAGCTTAATGGCCCTTTCCAACAATATAATCTGTGGTTCATTCCTGAGGCTGGGCAATTGATTGAAGCAACTGCTTTGCACTGCAATCTCATACACCTGTATCCGAAAATAAATCCCACTGCACTAATCAATAGAATTTTCTATTTTTGTGCTATTAATCACATTTTTTTTATCTTCTTTCGTCACTGCCTGATTCCTCCTTCTAAAATGTAGGTTTAAAGAAGTATCCCGATCATATATGGATATGGATTTGTCTTACTCACCAGTGGTACCAGTGAAAACATCACCTTGGGATGGACTTTCTGAGATAATAGCTGTGGCCTCCACAGCTGCTGTACGATCAAAGGTCAAAGTGCCCGAAGTTGTAATCTGTCCTGAAGGAGTCACGGTGACTAAAAAATGATGAAAATATTTTCAGAATTAAGTAGAATGCTAATACTTAGTGATCAAGGGATCTCCCCAGTTTTGTTTCTAACCATCAGAAACACCCCACTGAGCTTTTAGATATAACTGTCCAAGAACAATCATACTTTTTCTCTGACTGAAAGAAACGGAGCAAGCCAAATTAATAAGGCTAAAAGCTTCCCAGTTTAACACAATAAAGAGACAGCTCGGGGCAAAAAAGAACATACTTTATTAAGATGGAAAGCAAACATTAAAATTAAATACGGAGGATAAGACTTTAAGTAATATTTGCAATGTTGATGTTATTATTCAAATTATAACCATCAGCTAGTAAATAAAGATCAAACAAGGATTAAGGGCGCCAAAAGAGAAATTTAAGATGATTTGCAATTTATACTGAAGTGACAAAGATGAATAGGAGGAAAGGCTGATTCTTACAAAGTGTACAATGACCACCGAACATTGAATTGTTTTTGAAACTGAATTTTTTTGTCATTTTAAAAACAATGTTAAATGACTGTTAGGATTCATTTGTGAACATATGGAACCCTTACATGTGGTGGCAGCGGTTCCAGGAAGCAGGGTGATGTTTTGGGGAGAATCCTTCTTCACTGGAGTTGTAGGCAATTCATTCTCCTTTTTTCTTCTTTTATAGGGGACAAACAGTCTTATGGGACCACTCTGATAAAGAGAAAGCAACCACTGTCAGAATATGGCAGTAATTCTTTCTGGAGATAGAATTAATGTTTGTTTGTTTTTTGCTAGTTGAAATAATCTAAACTTTGTATCAATTGCCCCACCAAAGAAAATATAAGTGACATCTTGACACAATGAATCTAACACAGGATCTAAAAGATTTCTATACTGCAGACAAAGGATCCCAGTCCAAAGCCATTCACACCTACCTTCTTACATCCACAATTCTGATAAATATAAAATCCTTTCATTATAAATATTATCAGACAACTAGCTAAATGCTCAGTTGCTACTGCTGCCATGCCTTACATGAGAAACTTCAATAATATTCAATATATTGAACATTATTGAATAATATATTGAATAACATATTGAATATTTCAATTCAAATAATATATTATTTTTATTCAGTAAAAAGGACAGCTCTGGTAATGTACTCCAAATTATTTTCATTTCATGTTAGACTACAGATTCTTTAAAGGAACACAATGTTAGTGAAATCTGAGAATTTTAAGGGCCCAATGTTTCTCTAAGGCTAGTTTTTCATGTACTGACTCTGAATTTCCCCCCAATGAGCTACTTTCAAGTGTGGTGGACTACAACTTCTCTCACTGCTTGCTCTGGGTCTGATAGCTACTGCAGTTTAACAAAATATAAAATACTGTACGCTGATTGGTTACAATCGACAAGAAGTGCAGTTCAGCAAATTTAGAGTACATCTGGATAGGGAAGCGATCTGCTTTACTGAAAGAGTAACGTTTTCCTTTTAATGCTTCTACACTGTGGAGTCAACTTTCTCTTGAAATTCCTGCCTGCCAATGACTAGTACCTTTACAATAATGACCAAACATCATGCTAAATATTTATTTATTGCTAGCACTTCTATGCCACTTCAATCAGAAAAAACTGCCCAATAATAACGGGGTGTGTGGGGTGTGTGAGGGTGTGTGTGAGATGGATTTCTAAAAGGGAGAGAGAGCCTTTCTATGTTTGGAATATCCTTCCCAGAGAGACTCAAGTGGCACCCACAATGACCTCATTTCAGTGTCAAATGAAGACTTTTTTCAATTTCCCCAGGATCTTTAGACTGCAGTTTAAATCATATAGTTTTAGATTTTGGTAACTGCTTTGCTCAGAGGTGGGATTCAACCGGCGATACTACCGGTTCGGTGATTATGTTTTGCGCGCGCATGTAAAATAACCTTAGGCTGTGCCACCCAGACAGCTGAAAAGTGCTGTGCGCAGGTGCGCAGTGTTCGAAGAGCCTCTTTTCCCTTGCTTTTTCAACCTCAGCTGTGCCGTGCAAAGCAGCTGAGGTTGAAAAAGCAGGAAATAAAGGACAGCCAAGAGCCCGGGCAGGCAGGTGGGCCAAACAGCAGCAAACACAGATTCTGTGTCTGCTGCTCTTCAGAGCTACCGGCTCTATAGAACCGGGCAGAACCAGTAGCATCCCACCCCTGGCTTTGCTGCTGCCTAGTTTGTAGGTGCTTTTACTTTGAATTTTACTTGATTCACCCGATAAGTTTAAATTTGAATTGTTCTTTTTGATTATTAAAAAAATGACTATAAATTGATTACTGGGTTGTTTAAAAGGTTAATAAATAAATCTAATCCATCTAATCACAAAATAACGTAAGCAGAGAAAAACCCATGATCAATAACATTACAACAGAATTCCCAGTACCCATAGCGACAACCTCTCTATTCCATAGGTAATTTTCTTTTACTCCTGAGTCCCTAAAGGCTCTGCAGAATAATCAGATTTCCAATAAATTCCAAAACGTAGTAAGGAAAGAAGCCGAAATCATGGAGGTGGGGGAAAGTAAACTGTTCAAGAGGAGGGAAGTTCCCCCAGGGAATGCTCATTTCTGACTGCCCTCTCACCATTCCACAAACATTGAGTTAAACTCCACAGATTTTTAAATACATGTTTAAAACAACCAGTGGATGCTTATTGTTCATAATCTACTACTCAAACTAAGTAAAATCTGATAATAATTTGTTTTATCTAAAAGCCTGCTACTGCAATACTTAGAGGAGTATATCAGTTGGAAATAGTGATAGGATCCTATTTGTTTCCTTGCTGCCCTTCCCTGTCTGACAAAGGAGCTTTCAGGCCACTGTATTTAGAAATCATCTCTGTGTGATAACCAGCATGTAGTAGTTCAGCACATCATCAAGTAATCCAAGCAAGCAGTTGTTACGACTCACCAAACTCATGTCATCACAACACGCAGCGCAAGTGCATGAGGCCGCATGGGGATTTAGTATTCCATCCTGGAATAGAATTGATGGGAAAGAGCAGTATTAGGAATCTTACATGCACAAAGATGGCAAGACATATTAATTCCCACAATGGAAGAATGGATGGTAAAGATGATAAAGTTGGAGAAGGTGGCAAAAGTTTTAATGAAAGAGAAGAATCTGTGTAGCGTTGTTGTCACTTGGAAATTGCTTCTGGACTTTGTGCTCGAAACTGAGGGTGGGGGGAAATGAAACTTTGAACTTATGTTTTGATAACCAGATTGACTTTGTTGTTATGGTCTGAAATGTAAGGCAAAAAGTTAATGTTGTAACTTTTACAGTATGTATTATACTGCGCTGAAAAAAGTTGAAAGTCACTACTTTTTTTTCTTTCTCTTTGAAGTTCTCTTCTTTCTTCTCCTTCTTCATCATTCCTGATTTTTTTGTTTCTATTTGTATTTATTTTATAACAAACTTTAATAAAAACATTAAAACCGGAAAAGAGCAATATTAGGTTGAAAAAACTGACACCCATCCAACATTAACACAAAGAAGCCCTTCCTAGCTCTCCAAGCACTGACAGCTTGGTTGGCGCACTGCTTTAAAGTAAAACTAACTATCTAATCTAGTATCCTATCTTGTGATCCTGTCCCCTCACCTCTGTGTCTACCACTGTCGTGCATACATTCGCCAGATGTGGTAGAACCATAAATAATGCAAATAGGGAGCTGTCTAAAGTACAGGCAATTTATGAAATGGTGTCATGAAATATAACTGTGGTGAAAAGAACAGTGGATATGAAAGGATGCTATTACCAGAAACTTTACAGTAGTTAGATTTTCTTTTCTTTTCTCTCATTTCCCATGTTCAATATATTGCTTATTAAATCCTTCTCTTTTCCTGTGTTTTAAGAGAATAACATGCTGGATATTTATATATGCATAAAGGATGTCTTACTAAAGTTTTCCATTGCTTCTTTGACTCCCACATATATCTTCTGGTAACTTTTATCCTAAGTAAGACCTTGCTGGAGGTCTTCTCCATTTTCAAGAAATACATTGTATAAACGTAAGTACAAATACAGCACATGATGAAACTCTTTCAAATGCCATAGTCCATTTGTGTTGATTTAGGAATCAATCCCACTGAATTCAGTAGGACTTATTGTGGCATATGTGACAATAGGAAGAGAAAGATGCTAAGGAATCTTACATGGATAAGGCACTGTATTGGCCTCCCAGCATAACGGATACTTCTTTTCCAGTCTTTGCTACTGGCTCTTCCAGCCATAGCTTCAAATTCAGTGGGGCTGTACCAGTTGTCCCCTTGCTTAATACAGCGACCTCGACCACCTAGTCCAGGATAAAACAAAGCAATAACTCCTGCTTAATAATCGCTTTATACAAATGAGGCTCAGAAGAGTCTACGAAAAGCTTTCCCTACAAGCTGCAGACTAACAGTTCCCTTCCCACTAAAAAAATGCCTTCCCAATATACTCTTAATGGTTTTGCAAAATGGAGCCTTCACGTTCATGATGATGCCACTTTTCCTTTCCCATTCACAGCTAAGCACAACGCTGAAAAGAATAACATGCAGGCTAGAAAAGAATGTCTTCTGGGCCCTTCATCCACTTTTAATTGCTAACATTGTTAATGATTTGGCCTGCTGTGTATAAATGAACTTGATATGAAACAAGTATCATATACTGAAACATGAGCAAGTAGCTATCATTTAGATGGCTTGATACATGCAATGACTTGTATCTAAGTTAGTATTTTCTCCCTTTGCTCTCACAACAGACTGAGTGGAATTGTGGAGGACAGGAGAACAGTGAATATAGGCAGGGAATTCTCCTTAAGTTATATTCCACAATTGCACTGCTATCCAATTTAAACACAGATCCTTTCATAACTCTAAGATTGACTTTGCTCCAAATTTATTGAAAAATTTAACTCTGAGTAAAAATCAATGCTTAATCTTAGCAGGTTAAAATTTTTGGCGGGTTCTTAATCACTCAGATGGACCAGAAAAATATAGGCTAAAATTCCTCACCTGAACCAAGTCGGTTTTTGTACAATATCCCACTGATATTTCGACATCGCACAGGCAGTTCATTATCATACACTGAAGGGTCCCAGTTATATTTTGTCCCACTTTTTTCTTGACCAGATGTTAACTGAGTAGGGGGGGACTGAGATCCTTCAAATAAAAGGAAAGGTAAACCAAGTCTTAACATACATTTTCCATTTCTGCATTTCCTTTAGACTTGAATGCCCAAACTGTGGTCCTTAAAATGATAGGTAGTCAATAAAAAACCAAAGAGAACAACTTATTCCTTTAATAGTTAAAAGAAGAAAAATGAATATTAAATCCTTTCTAAATAACAAATCAATTGCCTGATTTTTGAAATATGGAATCCATGTAGAAAGGATTTACATTGTCATTATCTGCCATACTTTTACTATTCTTCTCAAGAAACAATAGCACTGATAAGAAATATCTGCATCTTATAAATTCCATGTCATCTCCATACCTCAGCTATTACTGAAGCAACACAGGATGCTTACTTGTTTATTTCTTTACTTAAATAATAGGGCTTATAGACTACTCCAATTAGCCAACCTGAGCAGCATACAATTTCCTAGTATGTAAGTGGGATTAAACATAAATATGAAACAAATTAAAAACAACACTATATTTTACAATTACATAAAACTGGGAATTGTATTCAAAATAAACAACAAATAAGCCATCATCTGGAGGGATTGCCATAATGACCCAGCCTCCCTTATTGACCAAACAGCCATGTTATCATCCTTAAGACTAGAAGGAAGGGGGTGGATTACATGTCAGAGGGATACTATTCCAGAAGAGGGGGACAGTGACTGAAACACATTGTTTGTATATTACAGTATACAAACTGGCCTGAGTTTGCATATCTGCAATGGCTAATGAATAGGTAAGATGTGTTTGTGTCTTAATAGCTTCCATAGAAGACAGAAAATGCTGAGGTACTATCACAACAGACCAATGAGAAGCTTGAACTACAGGACTTGCAAGAGAGGCATGGCAAATTGAAGATGCCTCTGCAAAAGCAGAGCCAATGACAACAGCAAAGATTAAAGAATTGGTGAGTAATCTGGTTCTTTGGAACCTCTCCAGACAAGGAGAAGATAGCTGAAGATAGCTGAACCTCTCCAGACAAGGAGAAGATAGCTGAAGATAGCTGAACCTCTCCAGACAAGGAGAAGATAGCTGAAGATAGCTGAACCTCTCCAGACAAGGAGAAGATAGCTGAAGATAGCTGAACCTCTCCAGACAAGGAGAAGATAGCTGCCCAGATAGCTGAACCTCTCCAGACAAGGAGAAGATAGCTGAAGATAGCTGAACCTCTCCAGACAAGGAGAAGATAGCTGCCCAGATAGCTGAATCTCAGAGAAGACCACCAGAGTGTAGTTTTCTGTGGATTTGAGTGCCAGGAGGTATATTAGCCATGTTTTTCATTTATATTTCTTAACCACTCATCAACCTCAGAGATTGCTTGCAACTACAACGTAGTGTTTTAAAGGACATTAAGTTTGCAAGCTTTATTTTCTAATTGCTTTCAGAAATTGCCTATTAACCATCTTAAAGCTATTAGAGATCTTCAAAAACAACAAATCTGAAAAGTTACCAGGTAAGTTTAACATCAATTCTGAACAAATGAAAAATTAATTATAAACTTAAGAACTTAAAGTATTTGAAATAAACACCTAAAAGGTACATAAGATTTTGATCTGGAAAAGTTATAAACAGATTAATGGTTGAGCTAAATTTGTATTAACTTTTATTATAGAATTTTAGAATTAATTATAAAAAATGACTAACTTTTCATAGGTACTAGGTGTATTTTAGCTACTTTGGCTGCTGTAAATCATTGGATTACAGGACCCTCCTTTCCCGCCCAAGCAATTTTGAGATGGGATGGAATGACAAACAAGAAATTCTGCTAATCAAATATTAGTTTGCTTATGCACTGTTGAAAATAACAGTTCTAAATTTCTATTGTATTTCTATATGATATTGAAAAAAGGTCCCCCATCTCACATTTTACCTGTAGTAAGAGGTGCAGATGGCCCCTTCAGACCTGCACTCTCCACAATGGTGCCATCTGTGTGAACCACAATCAGAGTGGCTTTTTCAGCATTTAAGCTGTCCCCAATCTGAAGAGCTGTTCTTCCAGACTGAAATAAAAACATGTTTGTGAGTATAACCTACTGAAAGGATTAGATTTTTATGTTCCTTAATATGTAAGAATTCCTAACAAATTCCCATAGAAATATCAAGTTGCATATATTGAAGAGGGCAAGAGGAAAAGTCAAATCCCTCTCCTCCACATACAAATGTATGGAGACTAACACTCTGTTTTCTCCTTTCTTGATGAAAAAAAAAAAAGAATATTGGGTATACAATCATTAGCTATAGCACCCTGTTTGATACATTACTCCACTTTTATAAGTAACCATTAAGGAGCACTGTCTGGGTATAGACAATTGCAAATACATTTTAAAATTAATTAACTAATCTAATCTTACAGAATCACATAAATATTTTTCTCAAGTTTAGATATATTTCCAGTACAGTACTCCATAATCTATTAAATACATTTACTCATAAAAAATGAAATAAAGTTACGCTGGCAAGATTTCTTCATAAAGCCATGCTGACTTCTAATATTCTTGTTTTCAAAATGGTTATAGATTGGTTGCATTATAATTTATTTTCAAATCTTCCTAGATATTAATGCCAGACTGAATGGTGTATAGTTCTGTCTTCCTTTTATTCCCCTTTTGAAGATAAAGATAATTGACTTTCTCGAGTCAACTGGCACTTCACCAGTTTTATAGCATCTCTCAGAGACAACAGACATAAGTTTAATCAAAACTGATACATATGGTTTCGATCCCTTGAACTCATTTAAGGTCTGAAGATATTCATTACATTATGTAGTGAAGGCTGAGTCATACAGAAATAGAATTGCCGTTGTAAGCTCTATTTATTATTTTAGTCATGCCTATGGCATTTTATACTGAATCAGATAAAACCGCCTTGCCTCAGGAGATTTAGTAATCTAGACCTTGACACTACAAATACAACTTCTATGTTGACTAACATTCTGCGTTAGCCAGAGGAAAGGGACCCAGTGAAGATAATGGTATCAGGAGAACCAGATGTACCACAAGTATTATAATATAACATTAAGTATTATATTTATTAATACTTGTATAACACAAGTATTATAACATTCCTAATAAATTTATACATTTAGGCGCAGCTCTTTTCTAAGTGATACAGTTGAAATTTGACTCCATTTAACCGGAGAGACAGTATTTATTTATTTAAGTAATCAAAATTCTACATTGGCCATCTCACCTGCATGACTCTGGATGGTTTACAAATAAAACCATACAACCATATAAAACGTGGTTTAAAAAAAACACCCAAATTAGAACAAAATTAAAAAACAATAAACAAGTGAACAGTGGGCAGTAAAAAAGTTAAAAGGGCAGAGGGAACAAACCACCCTTCAAACCACCAGCCACCCCCAAGTTGCATGCCACTGTTAGAAGTTAGAACCCCATGCCAGTTGGTGGAGCCAGGTTTTGGTGGTATTCTGGAAGACAAAGATAGCAGGGGCCCACCTCTCCTCCAGGGGAAGGGGCAACTGCAGAGAAGGCTCTCTTCCTAGACCCCACCAGTTGAAATTGATCGATAGGGTCGGCAATATACTCTCTCTGCTTGAATGGGTGGAATGGGTCAATAAAATAAAGACTGTTCCTTGAGTAACATGGTCCCATGCCATGAAGAGCTTTTGAAATGATAACCAACATCTTGAACTGGACCCAGAAGCAAACTAGTATCCAATGCCACTCACACAAGAGAGATGTTAGATGCACAACTCTAACAGTGGCTAAAACTGTTCGCACCACTGCACTGTACACCAGTGTAGTTTCCGGATAATCTTCAAGGGTAAACCCTATGTAGAGTGCATTGCAATAGTCAATGTGAGAAATGACTGTGGCACAAGTGAGCGAAAGAACACTTTGTGCCTTGTGGCGCAGTGGTTAGAGTGCAGTACTGCAGGCTATTTCTGCTGACTGCCAGTTGCCTGCAATTTGGCAGTTCAAATCCCACCAGGCTCAAGGTTGACTCAGCCTTCCATCCTTCCGAGGTGGGTAAAATGGGGACCCAAACTGTTGGGGGCAATATGCTGACTCTGTACACTGCTTAAAGAGGGCTGTAAAGCACTATAAAACGGTATATAAGTCTAAGTGCTATTGCTATTGTGGACTAACAACAATAAAGAAGAAAATGTCACAAGATGTTAATCCATGTTTAACTGTGACTAAATTAAAGATTTATCTGGATTTATACAATACCCTTGAATTGCAAGCTAGCCAACCTAAGTAATGGCTAGCCTACCATATTTGGCAAATCCAGTTGTATTTATTCTGCTCATCTCTAATACAAGCCTTGCTAATACAAACTGGTGCAATTTGGTTACATATTGAACCTTCATAGCTACAACACACATTTACAATAGACACTTTGTACCACAAAGGAAATATTGAATATGCAAAAATAAAAATTGTAAGATTAAGTAAATCTGACCTTACCAATACATGTCCTGAGATTGATGCTGCATTTGCCACAGAAGTAGTGAATACATTGTCTGCAGAGGCACCCACATTGGCTACTGTTACTGTGGTTACTTCTGTAAAACATGATCCAAATAATATTTTCTGTGATACCTTCCTTCAGAACTACCAAAATCCAAGAAGCAAATATGCACATGTTCTGTTAAATGAGACATTTATAGAATGATATCTTAATATGGATTCTGATGGCACAATTTTCATTATCTTCCTATCAATTTATATATTTATATACAATATATTTATATACTGACTTTATTAATAGAGCTATTGATGATTCTGTGCTCATATTAATAGCCATAATAATAGCCAATTATTAAGGGGAAAAAAGGAATCCTTGCCCCCCCACCCCTTTTATAATCTGACAATCTTATTTTGGCTGATTTTTGTAGAGTTCAATTACTATTGGGTAAGGTGTCAGTGTGTTGTATTTAATCTTGTCTGCTGTTGCTCTTAAAAAGTTTTAATCAGTCCAATAAAATGCAAGCGGGTAGCTACAGCAATTGTTTTTCATCAAGTACTCCAACTAAATTAGTAACTCAGATGTAGATATTTTAAAAAAAAACAGGTCATGTTTCTCCGATACAAGGCACTGTGATGGAGAAATGCTAGATTTCTTTCTGTCTGACCATCGACAATGGCCACACCACAGTCCTGTCAGGGATAAGAAGCGACACAACTAAAATAATGTAGAGGAAAAGGTGGCACTTTCTGCGTTTCCTTGACATCATGGATGATGCACACATGTATGTATATATCCTCACGATGAGGTACTAGAGGTAAGTTAAGAAGATCCAAACGTTTCCACTAAAGGAGAGACGCTTGAATATAAATATTCGCGTGATGCACCATTCACACAAGCGAATGATTCACCACACGACCCGAGCTCAATGACCGGTGGGTGGCGTGCTTGTACGCATGCGCGCCAACCTGCAAAGGCAGCTGCCGCAGCAGCCTCGTCTGCACTCGGTAGGGATTCGGCTCCCATCTCAATGTGTTCGGCATCTGCCGCCATTACGGTGACAGCCGTCACCTCCTCTTCCTCTTGTGGCTCCGCCTCCGAACCGGGCACCTGTCCTCTGTGTTCGTGCTGCTGTTCGGATCCTTCTGCGGCTGCGGCCGCTGCTGCAGCCACTGCGGCTGCGGCAGCTACCGCCGCCGCCTCGGCTAAACCTAGTTGCTTCGCGGCCGAGTCCGAGTCCTCCATCCGAAGACACTTAGTGGAGGGGGGGAGTATCCCGTGAGGTTAGCCGAACTCTTCCGAATAAGAGTTATTTCTCCGATCTCTCCCGATCTCTCCTTAAGAATCCGAAAAGGGAAACGAACGGCCCAAGCCGCTTCCGATCTTATCCGAGTATCGTCGACGACGGGTGTTCCCGAACTCGTCCTGCAACCCACTTCGGTCTCACCCGAGTGATCCCGATCGGAGCCGACTTCTCCCGATCCAGCGAAAGTTCATGTTGAGGCGACTAGAGCGAGATCGGAAGCTCGCGAAGTTACCCGAATAGATGCTGGTTACTCGTAGACCTACGGCCGCTGCCGAAGAGGCCCGAGTCTTTCCGGCTGTGACCGAACCGAGATGGGAAGCAAAGGTCCGAAGAACAGCGAAGGCTTCGTCAATCCTCCCTTTCACAATCCGGACCCACCGGCGGTGTCCGAGGGGCCCCGAATATCTCCGAGGACGCGAACAATAAAGGCGATCGTGGAGTTCCGCTCGCGCGAAACCCGCCGAACGGCAATCCGCCCATGCAAGCCCAAGAGGCTGCGCAAGGGTTGTCGGGATGCTGGAGGAATTGGGGAGGCGGGGTGAGAGAGTATGGCGGCCGTCAGGCAAGGTGAGCGGAACTGGTTTGACTCGAAACATTGCTTCAAGTTTTGAGAACCGAGTTAAGACGTGGAAAGGGGAAGCTTAGAGGAATCCTGGACACCGTTGGCGACATCTCGTTGGTCATTAGGTTGCAATCTAGCCTGCTTGCAAATAGGTTACCTTGACAACAGGGAAACAGTTGCAAGGAAGTTCTGCTAATGAGAGATTTGGTGTAATCTTAACAAAGGTTATCCTTTATAGAAGGCAACTGATAGACAATAATACTGGAGAGGATATTTGTCAAATGCTTAAATCGCCATTTTCTAGTATATTGTGCATTTAATATATTTTGTGGTTTTAATAAATATTTTACAGAAACTCATTGTTCCATTTTAGTCAAATCTCATCTTGTATATTGAAATCTAGTTTTAAGAATATACAGAACTTGGAGCAGGTTCAAAAAAGGTAACAAGGATGAATAGAGAAGGAGAAACTAAATTAGGATAAGAATCAAATTGTTGGGGAAGCCTGGCCTTGAGAAAAAATCGCCGAAGGTTGTTATAGTATTTTCAGATGAAAATATATACCATCATCAACACCTATTTTCTTTCATTTCAGAGGGCATAAAGCTGAATAATGGATTCTAGAGAAAGGCAGATTGCAAAGGGACATTAAAGGAGGGAAAAAAGAGTTTCTGAGAATAAGGGCAGTTTGACAGTGGTGGAGCTAGAAAGGTGGTAGGCTTTTATTTTTATTCTAATATTCTGGAGAGATGCTTTGATTTGGATTCCTTTGAGGAAGGAACTGGATTACGTAAAAGACTTCTTCCAATCTGTGTTTCTCTAATTCAGTATTTATTGGCTATCACTTTTAACTAATTAACTGTTAACAACATATCAGTAACCACTAAAAAGTGAAACTTATACTTTAAATTTGCATTTGTGCTGAAATTATTACCAACTAAAAAAATCATTTCATGGTTATTTCGCTAGAGGGAGACAGAGGTACTCTATGTAATTGAAATACATTTCAATAAAGATGTCAAAAGAATTGTAAACTGCATATAGTCTGCCTTCCCTTACGCTCTGAGCAGAAAGATGTAGATGCTATATTATGTCATCTGTACCTAGAGGGAAAAATATCACACTGGATATACACTATAAATAGAGAAATCTCCCCCCCCCCCCGCCTTGTAGAGGGTTGAGTAGAGGTTATGTAAAAACTCATATATGAGGGTCATGACATGAGGCAATATTTGTATATTTCTGTTCTGAAAATTGAAGGGAGAGTGGACTGTATGTACCGGTCTGATAGCATATCTAGATATCCCTGCAATCATTGAATGAGAGGACCTGGATAACTCCTAAACCTGTTGCATTCTATATAGTTATCAGGCTGAGTTCAGTTCCCAATACAAATCGTCCTCGACTTACAACCGTTCATTTAGTGACTGTTCAAAGTTACAACGCCACTGAAAAAAGTGATTTATGACCATTTTTCACACTTAATGACCACTGCAGCATCTCCATAATCATGTGATCAAAATTCAGGTGCTTGGCAACTGACTTATATTTGTGACGGTTCCAGTGTCCCAAGGTCATTTGATTACCTTTGTATCCTTCTGTCAAGCAAAGTCAATGGGGAAGCCAGATTCACTTAACAACCGTGTTATTAACTTAACAACTGCAGTGATTCACTTAGCAACGTAAATTTTGGGCTCAGTTGTGGTCATACGTCGAGGACTTGTAGATAGCTTGAACCCCAAAGAATAACATCTGGCAACCCATACCTGAAGACTCTCAATAAACAACGAAACTGGTCACAGTGCTTCTGGCACTCCATATAAAGCATGAATAAAGATATTCAAGTTCAACATGACTCCTAGCACAGATATAAACATGTACTTAAAGAGATTTAAATAAGCCTAGAATTCATAACTTCTCGTTGTATTGCATAGCTCATTTTTTATTTATTTTTTTATCAGAATTTTGGACTATATTTTAACTGCTTAAATCTGAATAATTCATTCCAGTAATAAATCTGCCTAATGGTTTCATGAATTTATTAAGTAAAGTATTTAGTATTTTAACTCTGGGTCTAAACCAAAAACTTGCAGAAAATTATGTTAAGTAATTTTCAGTTAAGGTACCAGTATTATCAAAGGCTGATAGGGGTGCTGCAACTTTGAAACAAGTTGTGCCATGTTCTGAATTATGCAGCTGATTTACTGGAGGACGGGAATGGCCAAACTCTTGGCATCACGTTGTCAAAACATGAGGCATCCCAACATTTTTCCCCTTCACTAAACTGGGAGTAGGCATGGTCAGCACATGACTCATCCAGCCCAAGGGCCACGAGTTTGACACCCCTACTGTAGGACAATATTTCCTTTTCAGAATAATTAGAAGAATTTCTGCACACTAGCTTTTGTAACTTTTTCGCCTTAAAAGTTTAACTTTGGATAATTATTTTTGTCTTGTGTACAGGGAGATCATCATCTGTTGTATCCTTTTTCTTTTATCTGAAAAACCAAATCAACGTTGATCAATCATACCTATAATTTTCAAATGTGCTTCAGAGAGAGTTGGTATCTTCTTAGAAGTTTATGATGGTTCTTTTGAGGAAAGTGAATAATGGTGGATAAATTTCTAACATATACAGTAAATGCAGGAGACTGTTAGGTATATCTTACAGCAACTTTGCTGTTCATCTGATCTTGCATGAATAGCCTTAGAATATCATCTACTAAAATCCACATTAATTCCATGACAGTCTGTTGATGTGATTACTTCCAGAAACTGCAGAAATATGAGAAATGTAGCTATATGTCATTAACCTCTAATAAGTTTCATTTCCAGTCTTAATGTTTAAGGAGATGCTATGCAACTTAACAATATTGTTATTGACTATAGGCATTAAGATATAATTGATTGACATACTGTGAAATCAGAAAATGAAATATATAGAATAATAATATTTAAAGGAGGAAACTGCAAGACACGTAATACAACTTACAGAAAAAAATCCCTCCAAAAGCATTTGAGACGTAATCTTCAGCTATTTCTTCTACTGCAATCTCATTTTCATTTTCATTCCTCATCTTTTCTGTAAACTGTAATACATCTGTTATCAGTAGGTTTTAAAATGTTCAATTGAAAAGGGATTATCCTTTAAGTAAAATAGAAGCAAAATGAATATCTACATAACAAACAATAATACACAAATTCCTTTCAGATCTAAGTGGGTGTGGTTGGCTTCATTTTCCCCAAGAAAAGTTTGCCTTTCAGCAATTTACTGTACATGTTCTAGCAAGAGTACTGCAAATATTTCTTCAATGCAAAACAAATGCAAAAATAATCACACCAATTTAATTTTGCTGTTTTTAAAAGGCTTCTTGCCATATTTAGCATTCTATTGTTGATTTATAAAATTAAAGAGAACAAATAAAAACTACCAGATGTGTGCTTTTCAGTTATAATTCTAACAGATAGGTAGTTTAGCATAATGGTTAAGGTGCTGGTCTTAACCAGGAGACAGTAAGTTCTAGGTTTCCTTTAGTGTGAAAGCAGGCTGTGTGACTTTGGTCCAGTCACTCAGCCCAACCCACCCAGAGGATTGTTGTGGGGAAATAGGAGGCAGATGTTCTCTGCCTCGAGTTATATATAAAAATGTGGGATAAAAGTATAATTTTAAAATAAATGTATTTAATTTTGCATAATAACAGTATTTGTTATTTGGATTTCTATAGCACCCCATTTCAAACAGTTCTGAGCAATATGCCACATAAAAAGAAAATTATAAACTAGGTCAAATTACAATAGCAATCCCATCCACTTGGAGATATTTAACACTCCTCCAGGTCTTCTATCACACAGCCATGCTGTCACACAGCTCCATGGAAACTGGTGGGAAGTGATGGTGCATATTCTACAGAAGGGTAAATTCTACAGAGGAGGAGCTACCATTGAGAAGATATGACTACAAGGTCAACAGGTTGACCTTGATTGATTCGAGGTCTTCTCTCCTTGATCTCACTAGATGGATAGCCTTCAGAGCAATTATTCTTGAAGAGCCCAAGCCCTGAAACATATAGGATTTTAAAAACGTACCTAGCATACTATATTGTGCCCAGAAGCTGACTAGTGTCAATGCGGCTCTAAGAATAGAGATATTATATGAATTGATTTAAATGTTCCCCCAACTATCTGGGTTGCTGTGTGCTGAACCTGTTTAAGCTTTCAGTTGTTTTTCAAAGACAGTCCTGCCTAGAACAAATTGCATAATGCACTCTTATGCAGGAAAAAATACAACTGAGCACAAAGGCCGTTCTGATCATTGTTTCCATCTGCTTCTCAAGCAGGAGCTGCAAATCTAGGAGAATTACCCAGATTTTGAACGAGCTCAGTATGGGGATATGATTGCATCCAGAGTCATAAATGGACAATCTTTAGAATTTGGAAGATTAGGACCCATAGCCACTCTCTTCTAGGGGTTTAATCTGAATCTGTTCCTCTCCACCTAGATGCTTATTGCCTCCAAGCATCCATAACATCTGGCTACCTATGTCTAAGGAATCCCAATAAGGGCAAAACCGGTCATGCAACTGAAAATACCTCACAAGATGTACATTGTAAAAATAAATAATTCCCCTCTCCCCCAGAAGCATGGAGGTTATATAAGCCCCCATATAATGGATCCTGACATAATGTAACATTTGCCTGCTCGGGAAGAGCCTAACAGAAATATTAATTAAATTTAATTAATTAAGATATACCATTTTAATAATGCTTCTAGATACGGAACTGTGGAACTGCTGAATCCCAGAACCTGGATACTCCCAGTAGCCAATGCACTTTATATACACATCTAAAGTGTGTGGTTTGTGAATTCAATTCAATCCGAACTGCAAATAAACATGAAGTCACTACCTCATTAAGATGTGAAATCTCAATACCCCATTCAGATGTATAATAACATATTGCAATACAATGCATCTCTTGTGTATTATACTCGACTAAGCGTTAAAGTCAGTGTTGGATGTATATTTTGTGTATATTCGTAGATATTGTAGTCTCAAATTGCAAATGGAGACGTGGATACGCTTTCTTATCTTCATTTTTAAGTGCTTTGGTTTTATTGTATTGCGAACAGTTGCTGGGGTGCATCCATAGTTTCGGTGTACTTGCACAATGACAATAAAGTTCTTCTAATCTTCTAATCTAATTCTAATTGCTGATAGATGGTATGAATTTCAGAAAATAGCATCTCATCTGGCTACCTGTTTCTGAGGAATCCCTCAAAAGATGATACAGGTCATGTGGTGTGTCCTGGTTGTCTAAGTATCTGAGGTTCAGAAAAAAAAAAAATCCAGGCCTTTGCAGATAAAAGAAATAGTTCCAAGCATTTGAGATAGGAGAATAGAGAATGAGCCAGTATAGCATATCCCTAAAGGGGAGAAAGGATATAGCTATATCCTCAAATAAGACAGAAAGACGAGGCACAGTAGATGACGATTTAACTCAAAGAGTTAAAACAAATTTCTTCTGAAATTGTTCTGTTTGCTATAAGCAAGGATTAGCAACATGACAACTTCTAAGACTTATCACGTCACCTTGCAAGCATGTGTTCCTGCCAACACAGGTGGAGGCAAAGGATATTATAATTGTATTACGTTTGAGACTAAAATTCTCAAAAGGAAAGCTAGGATCTTGGAGGCTCAAGTAGTAGCCTTATCCATCTGTCCAATCCGTGACAGAAATCTGATGGAATTGCTATCATAGATGTAAGCTAGAAACTGAAGAGCAGAGTTCAAATGGAACATAAGCAATAGAAAGGGAGGAAGACTTCCATGTTACTGTAAAATATACTCATCCATGCTTAGAAAAGCAAAACCAAATTAATGAATTTGGTAGTATCATTAAAACAAGATCTACGACTAAGTAAATGAACAAGCAAAAGCAGTACTCTTGTTGGTATTGTTCATCTTGCTAAGAAAATATATAATTTTCAATAGCAAATTGCAGATTTTTCAAAGAAGCATACATTCATAAAGATAAAGATCTTTAATTATACTGTCATCTGTTAGGAGTCAAAATCTGCCAAACATAGCCTAAAAATTCCTGATGTGTATTCATAACAACTTTCTCCTTCAATGCATGGAAGATGCAGGAAAATTAGCTAGTTTTAACCTAATATTGACCAATAGGGTAGACTTAAGATGAGGAACTGGATGCAGCAGGAACGCTGGGGAAAAGGTTAGATTTCTTGATTTTTAGACTTCAAAAAAGCATGCCTTTTTTGGAAACAGGCTTGTTAATGGCACTGTGATTTGAAGTGGAGGCAATATTTAACTTTTAGAATCTTTAGAGGAGACACAGCTCTTAGAAATAATACTATCTGTACCATTTCTCCTAACTTAGAAATAATTCTCTATATGGGATCAGAGATTCTCTTATGATATTTTACTGGCTATTAATAGAGTACATAATTAGTGGACTCTTATATGTGGGTTAGTAACCTGAAATAGATTACAGTGGCACAGCTAAATAGACCATTAGCTGATTTTCTGACCTTATTCTCGATACCACACTACGATTAATTTGGTTTTAACTTTTCTAACCTCAGCCATTGTGTTTGTAAACTATAGTTTATGGCTTAATGTACAAATATAGCTGATTAAGATTTATTCATAAATCATGGTTAAGGAAAATTGTGGGTGGCTTAGTACAGCTTCTGAACCAGTTTGCTGTATGTGCCCAGTAGCCAAGCACATGCAACATTTATTGAAAAAGTTCTCAATTCAGTCTCTAGATGAAACAATTTCACATTGCAGTAGAAACAACGTCATGACTGGATAGAAAGGAAATGTAATGTTTTGAAGTATTCTAAAACGTACGTTTGGAATCACTACACAGTGATTCGGCAGGAACACTGGATCCACTCTGGAAGCAGCCATTCCTCAAAAAGACCATTAAAAAAAACCTGCTTACTGAAATGTGGTGTAGTTGAGTTAGCTGTGGCCTGTGGCTCCTAGTCAACTGAAGCACAGTTACTTCACTCCGGTATACTTATCCAAGCCTAAGTTTATTATCAATCTTTGGAAATGGATTACTGATTTAAATCAGTTTATACTGATTTAAATCAGTTTATATTGATTTAAGTAATTTATACTACCACTTGATAGGCTGAGGCTGCAGTTTTATAGTATATAACACTGAATTATGATCCAACATAAATAAAATGTGAAAAATGTGATTGTAATTTTCCTTGACAGAACCTGTTAGCTGTCATCTGTTCCCCTACAGATCCTTTTCTTTTTAGATGGAATTTATTATGTATTTTATTTTTTAGCAACACTTCTAATGATTATTTATAAAAGTAAGTTGTTTAAAATACAGAGTTAAGAGATGGTTCTGCTGATTCTTGACAACATGATATATGCTAACTTGATTTTTCTCTCCCTTTTATATTTTACTATCAGGTCAGATTTTCACTTATCCATATAACTTATTGACTCTTGATCTCATATTGCTGTTCTTTATGGCACTTCTTGAAGCAACCCGCTTGTACTTTGGTAAGCATTATGTAATTTACAACCACCCCTTAATATTAACCTGTATGTAAAAATATGAGTCCAACTGTGCAATTCAAGACAACTAGCCAATTATCTGATAAGCCTTTTAAATATTTTTACTGTTAAACATTAAAAGACTGGTCAATCTATTTGGGTGAAAGTGCAAATGAGACATTAATATAAAAATAAGATTTTTTTTCCACTGGCCAATTCAGTTGTTTTGCGCATATTAGCTCAGAAAGAGTTCAGTGGCACTTACTCTGCATAAAAGGACTACTTTAAAAATTATAACGATTGAAGAATGAAGACTATTGTATATGGCAGTATTTTTTGTCAAGGCCACTAGAGAAGAATGTAACAAAAGGAAGGACCTATTTTGGGGGGTTGGATAGAGATTCTTCAAACCACTTAAATAGTCAAAAGTGCTGTAGAATGGAATTGCGTTGTTGTGTCTGTCTGCCTCTTTTTTGTATGAAAGGCCACTGCTGGGCTCCAGTACTGTATCAGCAGTTTAAGCAGCCATAGGATAAATTGTACAGCTTAAATTATCTTCTTCTTTAATAAGCAGTGTACTTGCCACTATTATGAAATTTAACTGTACAGGTAGTCCTCAATGTGTAACCATTCATTCATTCATTCAGAGGGGGTCAACTATATTTCCAAAGCACCAGAAGGCAAGACAAGAAATAATGGATGGAAATTAATCAAGCAGAAGCAATCTGAAATTAAGGAGAAACTTCTTAATAGTGAGGACAATTAACCAGTGGAACAGCTTCCTTCAAAAGTTGTGTGTGCTTCATCAGTGGAAGTTTTTAAGAGAGTGAACAGCCACCTATCTGAAATGGTATAGGGTCTCCTGCTTGAGCAAAGGGTTGGACTAGAAGACCTCCAAGGTCCCTTCCAGGTCTATTCTGATTGATTTAGTGGCCAAAGTTACGATGACACTGAAAACAGTGACTTATGACCATTTTTCACACTTAACAATCGTTGCAGCATCCCCATGGTCACATGATCAAAATTTGGACGCTTGCCAAGTGACCTGTAATGACATTCTCAGTGTCCTGGGGTCATGTTTTGCGACCTTCAGACAAGCAAAGTCAATAGGGAAGCCGGATTCACTTAACAACTGGGTTACTAATTTAACAACTGCAGTGATTCATTTAAGCCAAGGACTACCTGTATTCAAGAGTTTCTCCTGTAGAATTCTAGACTGGATCATTACACACAAAAATTGTTCGTAACATGCTGCTACATAAGGGATAATAGCTGTGTAGCTTACAAGAAGCTGGTATCCCATAGACAAGGGGTGTCAAACTGGTGGCCCATGGCCCATATGTGTCATGTGCAGGCCACACCCACCCCAGCCCCGTGAATGGGGAAACCATCACGAAACGTCACATGACAGCAACGTGACGCCACAAGTTTGACACCTGTGCTGTAGACGAATAGGTTTTTCTTTGGCAATGAGCCTGCCAGGCAGAACAATGAACCACAACTGTTTCTTCTGCTCCATCTTAAGACCTGTCTAAATATGTAGCCAGATCACCTCTGCCTCTTTAGCATTACAAACCAATACAGCTGTGAAGGAAGAGCTGCTCAGAATCAATTGAATTGAAATGGGCAGCCAAAGAAATTGAATGAACAAATGAATTTATTAATTAATGAACAAATAAACAAGAAACATGTCTCCAGTTACACGAAAGTTCTTAGCAGAACCTTACTCAGCAGTACTCCAGCAATATGAAAGTTTTTGATCCAGCCATATACTTTGTCTTTAATAACTCTATAATCATTAGGGTTCAGTTTCTATTTAAGATTGCAGTATAAGCTATTTCCCCCCTCTTTAAATTCAATTATTGTTCAGTTTCAGAGTTCTACTGTTATGGTCTAACAGTCTTCATAAATGCCATCAGGTACACATATGTCCTTTCCCCCCCATTAGGTACGAAAGGCAACTTGACAGAAGAGGAAGTCCCCCTTGGGATCAGTCTTGGAGTCACTATTGGCAGTGTACTTCTATCAGTCTACTTTCTAGTGTGGCAAACATATATCCTGAGAGCAGATGTCATTATTAATGGGGTGTTACTTGTTGCATACGGACTTGAAGGAATTCTACAAATCATAGCAATTGCTGCCTTTGTCAGCTAAATCATGTTGACGCTTGTATACTTGATTTTTCTGCGTTTTCTTGCAATAGAAGCAACATTTAAAAATCACACAAAGGAGATGATCTGGCAATTCTGTTCCTTGTGACATACCAAAGTTTCATGAGACATTGGTAAAACAGGTTCTGCTGGCCCATTTCAGCATAGTATGTTTACTGTAATGACCAGTGGTTCAATGAAAGTTTGCAAGTTTGTGGCAAACAAGCTGTTTTTCAAGGGGAAAATATCTCTTTAAATACACAGGAGGAATATTTATTTATTTATTACATGTATATGCCACCCTCTCACTTTTTAAAGCAACTCTGGGCAGCTTGCAATTTAAATCATAAATATTAAAATATTAACAATGTATACAAACGGAAAAAAAACACATGGCAAGGATAGCACAGAGGTGGCATCTTCCCTATAAGTCCACTAGCCCCCTCCAACATGGAGCATCCCCATCAGGACCTCAAACCATCCCCATCAGCTGAAACTCTTTGTCCAATAGGATGCAGAGCCTGCTGCTTCTGCCAGATTGAGTGGGGCAGACCAATCCCACTGCGGTGAGATGGTTTCTCAGCTTACCTGGTCCCATGCCATGAAGGTCATAACCAACACCTTGACTTGATCCTGGAAGCAAAGTGGCAACCAGCGGAGGTTGCACAACACAGTATTACGGGTGACCACCTAGGATTGTGTTACTGCATTTTGTATGAATTGTAGTTTCCAAATACTCTTCAAGGGTAGCCACATATAAAACATTGCAGTAATCCAAAAGTATATACACTTTTATTCAAAGTTAGTATCTTAAAATTAGGTAGCCTCAGGTTTGCATTTTTGTGGCAAGTATAATTTTTTCTTGTTATATCTGCACCAGGCCAACAGATCATAGGTTAGACTACAATTAGAATTATAATATTTTCTAATTTTAATTTGCAAGGCACAGCATAAAGAGAAAAGATCAGATACTACATCAGAATCGAATCTACCATATCATAGACAGAAGTTACACATACTAAAATAAAAAGTGGTTCTTTCGCTTTTTGCTTAAAATGTGAGATATGTTTAAAAGCCATGGTTTATAATGTAGTTTAGTATGTAAATCCTGCTAATAAAGTCTCATTCAGTACATTACACTTTTTAAAAGATGTAGTGTGCTTTACTGACCTATCTATAATCTTTCTAATACCTGTTAGCATTCTTGTTTGCATAATTTCCAGTTAACCAAAATTACACATTTTAAAGTTTCATTTCAAGAATATTAGGTTGAGAATTATTCCACTTTACATGGAATACCTGGAATAATTCTTTTTCAACATGTTTACCCCGCTATTTTTCCCTTCAGATTCTATGAAATCTGTTATTTGTTTTGAGTATAGTTAAAAGCGTTTCTGAGGATTTTTTCATCCATTCATGTTTCTTGTGATCGTAAGGAAAAGCAAGATATAAATGAATTTTCTAGGAACTCTATATAACATTGTTTTACCTTTTATTTTTGTGTGTGTTAATTTGCAACATTCCAGTTTTCTTTTGTAAATACTTGTTTTGTGCTTTTTTCAAAAGCAGATATATAGATCTGATGACTTGTTTTTTTCTCCCAAAACTATTATATTTATATTTTTATATGTCTTTTTAATAAATATTTCAGAGATTGTATATATGTGTGTCTCTTATTGATCTTCTGATAGCAATGATAGTTGAATGTAGAATGTAAGTCCATCTTGTCTGTGCTATATGTTATGGAGTTCTTATAGATAATGGAGCATTGCACAAAAGGCATAGGAAAGAGAAATGTCAGGTTTAGGGTTTAGTGAGTCTATAGCTTTAATAACTTAGAATTATTTCAAATCTGATTGTACACATTTATCACTTTTGTAGGGCTGACACTCTGGAAGTGCCTTGTATTGATGTATTAGTACCAGAGATAGAGAGAGGAAAGTTCAAGCTTGTGTGAAGATTATTATGGAGAATGCCTAACATATATAATTATTTCTGACATTTCAGAACAATACAGCAGGAATGTTCAATTAATTAGAATGAGTGCTGATTATATCAGAATGAGCCAAACTTTGGAACAAGTAAAAGAGGAATGACATATAATTTTATAATTATACTTACCAACTCAACAGTTGTGATTTGTAACTCATTTTTGCATATGTTCAAGTGCATGCTTACATAAATATTTTTCATCATGATCAATAGCATTTACTACCATGGAAACATTGACTATATTACTAATTTGATTAACTGATTACTCTAAATCATTTTAAAACGATTAGTGCAGTGTATCATTTTATTGTGTTTTACTTCTCAACATTTAAGAGAGACCGAGTTTCTCCCACGTATATAGAGGTTAGAGCCTAGCAAACTAAGGCTGAATCCAATTCTCTAAACACTCCCGGAATAGGTGGATCCAAAATCTCCCCATTTTGGGGGGTGGATAGGAAGATTGCACAAACTTATTATAAACAAGATATAACAGAGTCACAAAAATGATTCACTGGAACATTTGTAAAAATTATAATATGCCAGTAATAAAAAATAGGTGGGAACATAGAATGGAAAAATATTCAAAAGCGAGCAGGTTAAAATGTGGGATTTGTAAAGACAAACTGATCCATTAGATTTGGTCCATTGGATTTAACTATAGTTAAAGAAGGAAGTGTGGATAATTGATGTGCCAATATTGGGATAGTAAGGCAGAAGACAAAAGAATTGAAGATCACAAGGTATCAATATCTGAAAATCAAAGTTGAAATATGGCATAAACTTGGTTATTTTGGTGCCCATGGTTATTGGCAAACTGAGTGTATGTTACCAAAAAATCTTGGACAACACTTAGAAAATCTATGCATTAGCAAAAAATTTGTTAATGGCAAAAAGCCACACTGTTTGGATCCTGATATATACACACAAATACATTATGACATGCTAAGTTCTTGGGAAGAACTTGATGTATATGACAGCCAACAGTAGCTAGAAAACTGAGAACTGTTTATATGTTCATATTTTTAATCTAGTATGTCGCATTAATAATGTTCATACTGATGCACTAAATGTTTTACAGATGGATATTGCTAAACTGTCAATTCTTTTTATGTAATCTATCTGTATAAAACAAAACATCTTTATGGCTCAGAAACTAATCTAAAGGGCATATATAATATTGTCCAATACAGAACATTTAATAAACGTTTTAAAGCAACCTAGTACCCTTAAGGTACTTTGTGACTGCAATTCCCGGCTAAATGTGAAAATTAGAGAGTATCAGGTTGGGAAAATTGGTTTACATTGCTAAGCATATTAGAAGTGCTTTCTTATATCAAAGTGAAATACTGTAACCTTAAATAATTTTAACTAAACCATGGAGTAGATTACCCAAGTATTTCTATGCTATGCTTCATCTGCTATTTTGTATATGAGCATGAATTGTCATGGTGAAGTCACAATAATTGCTAAACACACTAACATTTTGAAGTGTCTAATTAAAAAGCCTAGCCCTTCTAGAACAGGATAAGCAAGTTTAAATTAAAGCTGCATTAAAAATAAAGAAGCATATGCTTTTTAGATGTCAAAATCTTGCTTTGGGTGATGCTTGCTTCAAGGAAAAAACTTCATTCTAAACACAATTTGGTTAGCTTAATTTAAAATTTTGCTTTAAAGGGGAAAAAAACATAAGATGTCCTATAGAGTTAAAGCTATTTTTTCATTATTTTGCTACTTCCAAACCAAATGAAATTAAGGGAAATTAAAACAAAGTACTAGATTTCATAAGATGCAGTAAGCACATTTCTGCCCACAAGATAGTAAGTTATAGGTGCTTAAAGCAACTTAAGGGAGGACTCTCTTCACCTCAACAACACGTTCTGAAAAGTCTGAATATGCAGAAAATAAGAAAATCAGACCACACAGAAATCAGCCTACACAGATACAATTTCTATGTTCAAATCATAGATAATGCAATAAACACAACCTAATTCTGTAATTGGGAATCTGCCAACTACAGCTCTTCCTTCCACCTCTTATTAGAGGCATTTAAAAATGAATAGGATATTGCAAATTGATTCATCTATGGCATTATATAATTAATGTAAATAAATCTGTTCTATCCACTAATCTGATTCTGGGAGAGTAAGCATATGCCTAGAATTAAAAGATTTCAGTCCCTTCTTTCAGGGTCTCCACTGCTTGGGTTGGATTGTAAATCCCCAAATTTCTCTGGGCAGTATGTCAAATAGGCATCTCCTTTCTCACACTTTTCAAATTCCTTCATGCACCGAAATCATGTGGGTCTCTTGTATGCCTACATCTACCATTGTACCCTTGAGAAATCTGTCAATTTAACATGCTCTGAGCACATTCCCTCTCCCCTTGCAAATTAAAAAGACTCTGGAGGGATTGCGGGAACAATTCATACTGCTATTAGTATCAAGAAGCCACGGTAAGGTACTTTGACATGCATTTGGATATCACAATCTTTGAAGTCATTCTATTAACTTACTTCTTTCTTTCCTGAAAGAAGAGCATACTAGAAACTTATTAGTCTGAGAACAGCAGTTTGCCTTTATAACGAAAATCAAATTGGTTTCTAATTTGCAAGAGCAAATTGCTACTTAGTGAAGAAGGGCACATGTCATTGCTAGCACAGCTGTCTAAGCCTTATGGCAGTTTTTCAGTGCTCCCGGGAAAAGCAGTACCATAATAGCACTGTCACAAAAAAAGACACATGTACATGACTTCAATTTCAAGCCACAGCACCTTTCTGAGTGACAAATTGAAGAAAATTTTCTTTTTTTCCATCCCTGACTTTGGACAAGTATTGTAAACCAGAATAAACAAAACCGGGCAGCAGGATTGATGCAAAGTCCTCTACAGATTAGGGTACCTAATCATAAACAAGCAGTGTGTTGTTGTTTATTCATTGTTATTTACCACCTCCTGTCAGTGGCAGGAACTAAACAAATGTGGATTGTGCCATCATCCATTGGTCTGTTTAGTCTTTCAAACAAATTGGGGTTTTTATAAATTTACCTTTTGTTCTACAGTTACAATAGAACTCTCACCTTTCTGTAGTCTGTCCTGTCTAATCAAAATTATAAATCGAAAATTATTATTTTTTCTGTTTCACACAAAAGATTCAAACGGGGTTTCCAATTAATGATAAACATGCATCATGGATAATGTTAAAGAAAGGGAGCAAAGGGAGCCATCCAGCTCACTTCTTCCTTGTGGTAGAAGATGATCAACAACTGGCAGGCCACTTAAAAATGAAGTCACTCAGAATCTGAGATAGAACAGAACAGAATAACATAGTTGGAAGGGACCTTGAAGGTCCATGATGGCGAACCTATGGCACGCATGCTGGAAGTGGCACGCAGAGCCATTTCTGCAGGCATGCCAGAGGTTGTCCAGAAGAGCCCCACTGCGCATATGCACGTGCCACCCGCCCACCAGCTGATTGTTGAGTATCTGGCACGCATGTGCGGGGGGCGGGGGTGTGAGGGAGACACGCGTACATGCACAGGGGGCATGGGGGGCCTGCGCACATTGCCTTCTGGGTGCAAGCATGCTCACAATTTTCAGCACAGAAGCTTGGAAAGGTTCGCCCCCACTGTTGTAGGTCATCTAGTGCACATACACACCCAAGCAGGAGACCCTACACCATTTCTGCCATGCCTCTTTTTGAAGGCCTCCAGCGATGAAGCTCCCACAACTTCTGAAGGCAAGCAGTTCCCTTGGTTGACAGTTCTCGCTGTCAGAACGTTTCTCCTTATTTCTAGGTTGTTTAGTTTAACTCCTGGTGATTTCGTGTTTTCTTGACACCAATACTGACGTTTCTCTGACTTCCCAGTAGAATGTAATGGTATCCCTGAGCATCTCCCATCTAAACACTACCGTAACGAGGCTGACTCCGTTCGGCGTCAGCGTCAGCGTCTAGGAAACCAGCTACTTATACAGTATTAAACTACCCAAAGCAAGGGCGCTTCTCCGGGAAGAAACTAACGGCGTCAACTTTAGCCGGCCTCCTTCTCAGGAAATAGGCCTAGACTTGGGCTGTTAACTTTCTCCACCGCCTCCAACTCTCCGGTCCAGGGCAAGGCCCGCTGCGCTGAAAGGCAGCCTTGCCAACCCCGCTTTCATCAGAACCACACCAGGCTGGGCAGGAGCATTCCCTCCTCCCTCCCTCCGCCTGCTCTCTCCCCTCATCTCAGGCCCTTACTAGGCAGAGGCCAGGACTGAGCGGTGCAACGAGCCCCGGGGGAGCCCAGGATCCGGGCGCAAAGCTGGAAAACGATGCCCCTCGGGAGCCCGCCTTTCACGGCAGCAGCTTGGCGCTCGTATGGGCAGCGTTTCCAGCCGCGGCTAGCGGTGTGTGCCTGCGCCCGTGTGTAACTAACTCACTTTTCCTCCTGCGTAAAAAAGTTTCCCAAGACGGGCAAGAACGTGGGGGGGGGGGGGATTGCAAAGAAGTAATCGCTCCCCTCCCTGCCCCGAAAACTGGAGGAAATATAACGGGGCTCCAAAGCGGAGGCCAGCCCGGCACTCAGCAGCGCCGCGCCAGGGGTCAGCAAAGATCCCAGGCCGGCCTGGCATGGAAAGGGAGTAACCTGTGGCTTACGGCCGCGGCGACTCCTCCTCCTCCTCCTCCTCCGCCCCGCCTCTTTCCCTTGCTGGGCGAAGAAAGCCGCCCCCTTCCACCTGCTCGCGGTGGAGCTCGCTAGTCCGAACGCGGAGAAAAGAGGAGAAGCCAGGGGCGCCGGGGAAAAGAGGACGACACGGGCCGACCACAACCCTGCTTGTTTTTTTTTTTCCGGGAACGAGGGCCGAGGCATGGCAGGACTCTGGGCCGACTGAAGAGGACGAGGGAATCGCGAGCGGGGAAAGTGTTACAAGGACCGGCGAAGCAGGAGGGTCCCGCTTGCCTGATTCAACGGAGGTGAGTACTGTACTTTGCCTTCCTCCGCAAAATGGGGAGAAACTCTCGGAAGACCTTTTTTTTTTTTTTTGCACTTTTCTTACCTGGAAAAAGGAACGCAGCAGCCGAAACCCAACCTGGAGGAAGTTCAGTACAGAAAACGGGGGGGTGGGGGGAGGAGGGGGGGAGGGCAGCATTTTCTCAGCGTCGTCGATGGGCCATAATAAAACCATCCCTGCCGTACTGCTAAAGATCCAGGACAGCAAGTTTCCTGAGCGTGGGAACGTTCAGCCTCGGGGTGGGAAGCCTCGATGTTTTATTTTCGGGTTACACAACTTTGCCGAATATGGATCAGTTGGGATTTCTACTAGTCTGGTGGGAGTTTTTTGTCAAATGACCTTCTAGTATCCAGTTCATAACAAGAGGAGAAGCTTGAGTTTTATGAAACCCCATTTTCTGAACTTCGCAGTTATCCTTTGCCTGGGTGGCAATGGTGGTACATGCATTTCAGTAGCAATATTGCAAGATACGTTTCTCTCTCTCTCCCTCCCCATCTCTTCTCCCTCCCTCTCTCTCCCCCTACCCCCCCCCCCCATTTCTCTCCAGTAGAAGAAAGTTTTCTTAAATGTTTTCTGATAGGAAATCCTGGAATTAATGACTATATCATCAGACAAATAAAACAGTTGACCATAATTGTTGCTAGATTTTAATTAGGATAATTTGATATAAGGTTTAATAGCAGGATCACTCATCCATATTGAATATTTAATTGCCCAGAAGCATAAACACAAGAGTTTTCTTTTCTCACCCACAAATTATAAGCTTACAGTGAGTATGATTACACTTTTTGTACCTTGGAATTGGATACAAATGTCATATGAAAGAACAGGATATTTTTATAAATTATGATCTTAGCCTTGACAGGCTGCTCATTAGGCATTTTATTGAAGTCATACCAAGTATATACAGGGATGCTGTTAACAAATTACATGGATATGGATATTTCTGGCCAGGCACAAAAAGGAGAAGTCAAACCATAAAATAATCAAACTATTCAAAAACACAGCTAAATTTCAAAACTTCTGATCTGAAATGTCTAAGCATTCCGAGTATCAGAATTTTCTAAATATCACCCTATATTTTTATGTAAGTATGCTGCCAAGTAAAAAAAAAACATTAAGCATATCAGAATTTTCAAGTTTTCCAAAATGTTTTACTGTGTTAAGCTGATTTAATTCTCTGACTGTCTAGAGAAAAGAATGGCCCCATTTAGAAGTCCCGCCTGATTGCTATTTTTGGTTAAAAGGATCTGTTATGAAAGAAGAGGTTGGAACTTATTAGCATTGCTGTGGAAAAATATAAGAAAGGGTTCAAGATGGTCTGTGTACTAAGCAAAATGAAAACAAACTCAGGTCTGATTCATTTTCTAATACTGTAATATAGCAAAGCTGATTTTCTATGATTTCTTTGTACGTTGTTTTATTAAAGTTGTAAGGCTCGAATTATATGGTAGGGTAAAAAAACTGCAGCTTATTTTAGCACAATTGGTAAAAGCGGTCCACATCCTTGATTGGTCCTGGTTCCAATGGAATTGTGGCAATATAAGCATATGTTTGAAAAGTTCAAGGAAAGCATTTCTCATGTTACTTTAAGATCACTTACAACCCTTTTACACCTGATGGATGCAAAAGCATAACCTAGCCTTTCATTCCACTTCACGAGATGATTTTAAATAATGGCCTTCAGTTAGTTATAGTTATAGATGCAATATAGAAATTTACTGCTTGTCTTTCAAATTTTATGTTCAGGTTGGAAGGGTTCAAGATTTAGTAGGCCTTCTAGGTCTATTTTTTAAAATACTTTTTATATTGAAAAGAAATTATGCAGTCAGTGATAAACACTGTAAGTTTCTGGAACAATGTTTATCAACTGAGCCCCATAGCAAGTCCCCGCCCTGATATCAGCATGAACCGCCAAGTCAGGAGGATTGTTTAAGTTTAAGATCCAACATCATATTAAAATATGATCAGACAGCCAGAGCAGCCCAGTTGGAAGAGGGGACAAAACCTGTATAAACCTGTGTTCAATCCTTGTTCAGTCTTGAAGGACTTCAAGAAATTGCAACTTCCTAACTTTAGTACTTCCTCTATAAAATAAGTGTGTCAATGCTTTTCCAGGCTTTCTGCAAAGAGGCAAAGTGAGATAAGAATTCAGTCAGTCAGTTGATTGCATTGTTAGATCAGAACAAGTATGTCCATGACTGATCTCTGAACATTTAAAAATCTATCTCAAGAAACCAGGAAATTAAACTTGAGATAAAATTAAAATACATCTATAATATAACCTGGCAACTGTAGAATCACAGAGTAAAATCCGAAAGGAATACTCAACATCTAGGCTATAAAAGAGGTTGTGTCTAAAATTTCAAAAATGTGAAGACGTTTACGTTTTGTACAGAATGTGATAATATCTGAAGTTATATAACATTGGATAATACAGTGCCTAAAATTACAAAAAAATATGGATCCATGTAGCAGAAACCTGGCCTGTTAAGGTCCAGCAGAATACAAAATTTTCTACAGGCAGTACCTTTTATAAGAAATAAATATTTAGGCAGGCAGGCAGGCAGGCAGAGAGATTTGTTTTTAGCCTGACAAAATAACAAACCTTTTTTTAAAAAAAGCAATAACTACCAATAAATCACAAATACTGATTAATGTTTCAAATAATTATTTGGGAATCTTTATAAAGGTGCACTCTTATTCAGTTTTGTTTTATAGCTTTGATATCTTTTTTTTAATGGCTATAACTCTAAGTTGCACTTTAAGAAAACTTCAAGTACATTTGTGGTTTATGACAGCAACACATTAAAGTACCGTATTTCCCATGTATAAGCACCCCTTTGCATAAGCCACCCCCCAATTTTTGGACTGTGAAGTTTTGAAAAAAATATTTTATTAGAGAAACAAGTTATGAAGAAAGAAAATTTACAAAGAAACAAAATTCGACATCTAGATCTACAACTTCGGTCATGACGCCTCAAAGGTGCGGGCGATGCTAGCAATCTACGCATCGGAACGAGAGTAGGAACAAAGCATTCAGGCCGATGCCTAGCGTATGCATTTCTATCGCGTACTGCACTTCGTAATCGTATCGTCACGCACAATTTTTACAAAAAAGTATAGCATACTGCTGGAAAACCAGTTTATTCCTACTTTATTATTTTATGCATTTTCACGTATAAAAAGTGTACCTGCTTTGTATATGCCACCCCCTACTTTTGGGCTTGAAAATTTTGGAAAAAAGGGGTGGCTTATACATGGGGAAATACGGTATTTCTAGAGAATGGAATTTAAGTGGATTCATATGGAATGAGTAATGCCACTGCCTGTCTGTTATATACCTGCCAATCTGTTCTGTGATATTTGCATGTTTCAGTATGTCTCCATCGTGCTGTAGAAGTGGGATTATGTTGTCTCGCTATGGCTTGGTACTCTTATAATACTCCCAACAGAAGGTTACTAGTCTATCATTCAGAGCAATTCAAGCTTGCAAACTAGCAGTGAGCTTACAGTAAATTGTCATGGATCAAACTACTTTGCAGGTAGTGCTTCTCAGAGTGTCTCACCCTATTCTACCAACTGAGCAGAAAAAACTATGTGTAGGCAATATTGTTTCCTTCGCTTTACCTTTCCTCCCCTTCAGTGGTCAATCCACCCATATTTCTGATATTACGTATCTGTAGCTCTGATCATAACATGGAGCCACAGGCCTAAAGCTAAGCTTATTTTCAAACAGACAGGATTAAGAATCACTACAAGTACTCTTAGACTGACATGAGAATGTCTGATCTGCACCCAAGTCAGGTCAAGGAACTTGATGGCCTCATTTTTTTGTGACCTTGAGATATAAATAGTAGGTAGCACTGATGAAAAGATGGAAAATGCCTACTTTTCCAGGGACAAACATATTTTTACCCACACCTACAAAGAGATTGGACAGATTCGTCCTTAGCATCAAGACATAATTCTGCCTTTTTGATTTTGGAAAGCGGTGTGAATCTTGCCAACAATGGCTTACTCAGTAATCCACAATAAAATAAATCATTTCCCACCTTCTTGGTGGATATTCTGCAATAAGAAGAAAGGCAGAACAAGTGATGAAAAAAAGAAAACAACACCACTAACTAAAATCTGCATATACATTATGTTTAGTGCCTCGACATTATTGTAAAATACTAAGTATCCCTTTGGACTCCTTTCCAGATATTGTGCAAATTATATCCAGCACAGAGCAAGATAGTAATTGCAGGCTTGAAGCTAAAATTAAATGGACCAGAAATGATGTAATAATAAGAAGATGGATAATTTGCTGCCCCTCCTTTCTGCCCCCTTTGTAGCATATAGAATTTATGTTTACAGTTGTAAAACTTGTTTGGGTATTGGCAATGCCGGCTGCTATGTTGGTGCCCTGGAATATTTGCTCAGAGACAAGCACAATAAGCACAACTGTGGCAAAGCTACAGAACCAATAGCAACTGGTGCTATCTTATCTGGGCTTGCAGTCTTTATTTGAAATGCATCAGGGCTTCAGACTTTATCTGAGTTATTATTCCTGAAGGTTGAAAGGAATGTTGTTCCCACAACAGTAACAAATACAGGTGATTAATCTCAGGTATGGTAGAAGTAGATTCATATCATGAACAGCTTTCTTATTACCACAAGCCATAACATGTGTAAGACTTCCAGGGCATCCAGCAGCTTCTCTTCTGGAGAACATTTGCTAAACTAGAGAAACTTGTCAGAGCCCAAACAGAGGGAGGCAGTTCTACTGAGCATTTGGGGTTGTCAATATATTCTGCCCAACTTTGAAAAGTTTCTTAAGTATACCAGGTCTGCTATATACTTTGGTTTGCAGTGTAAGCCACAGTTGGCTGGCCTGACATATGCTAAATCACAATCCTGGTTTACAATTCATAGTAGTTGAGTTTATGCAAATCAAGCCCAAGTCAAGCAAATCATATTTTGGATTAGTGTAATTTGTGTACTCAGTCTGACCTGGTTCAATTAAACTAAGCCCAGGGTCTTTTATGAAGAGTAAAATTGCTCCAATTGTTGAAACCAAACCAGGTTGAGTTAGATGAGGAATACCATTGTGAAAAGAAAAGATAGAAAGGGAAGCATCTTTTTTGAACTTGCAGCTTCTAATTCTGTTCAGTCTCATGGCCACATGAGCAATGAAGCCAAACTTTTGGATTGCAGTGAGCTTGTCCATTTTTTTTGTTTTGATAATGTGACCATCATTTACTGAATTTCCTGGTCTGGAGCTATAGAGAAAGATTTTTGGGCTGTGTCTCTGCCTTCCAGTTAGTTTTTAACACCTACCAGCTGCCTTGCCTTGTCATCTTCCTAAACTATGAATGTTAATGATCAGGCTTGGCCAATCCATTCCTTTTATTCATCTGGAGACAACTAGCCCCTACAGTTTTCTTGACAAGGTTTTTTTGGAAGTGGTTTGCCTCCTTCCTGGGCTGAGAAAGAGTGAGAGGCCCAATGCCCTTCAACTGGCTTTGTGCCTAAAGCAGGAACAGAACTCATGGTCTCCTGATTTCTACACTGTTGTCTTAAGCCACCATAACCAAACCGGTTCTTACATAGAAGTTAGGAAGCTAAATTTGTACCAAAGGAAGATAGTATTTGTAGCTCAAAGTTGAAAGGCGGGGTCTTTAGTGCTCTCAGAATTGTCTCCAGGACAAACTAGATTTTGATAATTCTGCCAAACGTGAATCTGGTTCTAAAAGATTGCATGGGGAATTTACATAGTCCCCAATGGGAAGCTGCAATTGGAAGAAGTAAACAAAGATCATATATTTCCAGGAATTCCTATCTTTGGACTTGAACTATAACCTATTGCAGTGCAGCACTTAGCAGACATCAATGTTCAGCTCCATGTCATGAAAGTTTTGATAATAGCTTTCTGTATATTAGATCTCCATTATTGGCTTGTCCAGGAGAAGACATAGTCAGTTGGCAAATTTGTCTGCCTTATTCAAACTATTGATTAGATAAAGCAATATTCAGGGCTCATGGGTGGAATTCATCCTTTGCGGGTGAATAAAAGGAGTGGATTGGCCAAGCTCGATTATTAACATTCATAGTTTAGGAAGAAGACAAGGCAGGCCAATGGATGAGTAACATATTGCTCAAATCAGCCTTCTCTGGTCTAACAATTAGTCTAGTTTAAAAGAGGTATTGCATGGTACATTGTGAATGACAGGCTCCATACAAGTCAGTTGATTAGTAGCTATTGAGAAAGTAGAATAACTGTACTTCCTACTTGGCTGGGTCATTAGAGGTCCCCATGCTGCAGGGACAGCAGAGCCCCTGTCAAAACTAAATTCTGATCCTATTTTTAAGGCAATAAACTTGCAAAGAATAATAATAAAGTCTTCAAAGATTGGGAGAGCAATTATTATGGGTTTGGTGTTGATCATGCAACTCCGAATCATACTAGAATAACATCAAATCCTATACTTGAAATTGAACAAACAGAAAGTTACAGTAACTCAGTTTGAAATGTTTTTCAGGGTCTGGAACTTCTCAAACATGATCAAGTTCTAACCATAAGGAACTTTGTTTGGTGGACACTTGCATCAAAGTGAGGAGGGTTGGGCTATGGCAGGGGTGGGCAATTAATTTTATCAGGGGGTCATATGAGAAACACGGATTGTTTTGGAGGTTCAGACCAATTGGCTGAAGTTAATTATATTCCATATTAATTTTATCACATTATACAAAGCAGTTAATTATATGGTTTTGCTTAGCTGCTGCTGATAAGAATACATGTTACATCTTATTTACATTGGTTTCTAATTTCTGATTGACCTCATGTGGGCCAGACAGGGAGAGCCAAAGATCTGGATGTAACCTAGGGGCTGTGAAATGCCCTGGTGTTCAGTCAGAGTTGTAGTTAAATCAACTGGAAGGTACCAACTTGGGGAAGGCTGCCTCTTGAGCTCATATTCAGGTTTACTAAAGTTCTGTGCAGGATAGCAAGATGATAACCTGACTTTGAAAAAATTATGAAATCAAAGACAACCTATTGGCATAATTGGAGAGTTCTTGATAGCTGAGGTCAGTTGCCAGGGCAACAAGCTTCTCCTAAATGTTTATGGTATGTGACACACAGCCTATACAAAAATCAATCAGCAGAACAGGAAAAGCTGGTTGTCTGTACTAAGTCCTTGTCCTCTGTGAAGAACGTATCACAGCAATGACTGAAGGATATTTTGAAGATGTTTTGTTAAGAACAGGAGTTGTCATGCAGAAATTGGAACTTGTTGGTTTTGTAATGCAAGCATGTCGTGCTTTATGTCAGATAGAAGTTTTAAGCAAGGAAGTACTGTAATTCTTGCAATCTCTGTGTTTTGTTGACTTACTGAGATTAATTGTTACTTCCATTGCCCTTTATGTAAACAAAAAGCTTATTGGCATTGTGTATTGAATCTCTGGTTGAAGCTAGCAAAAAAAGGAATGATCAAGAGTATCACTCATTGATTAGATCCTTGTGCCTTGGGGATCTATTGTCTTGTGGACACAGACTGGAGTGCTTGTGTCATGCCAAGAGCTCCATGCCCAAAATGAGTGGGCTCATTGCACTAATGTAAATTAATGATAATGAATCATATTACTACAACCCTGAATTATGTAATCTCCTGGCAGCTTTCTATGTAGCATAATTATCACAAAGGACACGTTTTGGATAAGAAAAGTCATGAAATTTACACTCTAATTATGCATAGGGATCTATGTATTATTCAAGCATAGAAGATTGAACATCCCAAATGCTTTCAAACAGATGTTTATAGCACACACCTCTATTTGAACTCCTCCTCTAGTTTAGAGATAGTATAATATGATAAGGCGTAAATCATAATATTTAATTCATTGTGTCTGGAGTTCCACAACCTGCTAATAAATCAGAACTGAACAAACATATTGAAACATTATATAATGTTTATACCTAGTCACTAAGTTCAGTGTTGTTTCGATCTGTTTTATGGTTAGGCAAACATGTGAGTTCAGAAAAGTGGCATATGCCAGAAAACATATCTAGAGAAAACCCTGATTTAAACTGGATTTAAACAGGAAACAATGACTCTGTCAATCTTTTTAGATTTTTCTTGAAGCCATACCTGCCAGAGTCAATATGATGACCCTCTGCTGTTGAGAAAATCAGAAAAAGAAATCTGTACACTTCAAATTCTTCACATCAGACTGGGTTGTATTAATTTGGATCAATTTAGAAAATTTAGAAAACTGAATGGTGCATATTTCTTTAGAAAAGCTATCACCTGTTCTCTGCTCAACTGTGCTGCCACCAAAATTATTGATGTATGTCACACATTCTTCCAAATGATAATTTTCTTACATTTTTTGGGGTCTGCCTTGGTCACTCCAGCTATCCTGTAATTATTTATGCTCAGTCTCAGAATTGTTCTTATGCTGCTTTGACTCAGGTAGCTATAAAGATTTCCTATGAGCTGGTGCAATTAGGTATAGCTAGCTAGAACTCTGGGAAGTTAAAATCAAGTCCAATAATTTCTTCCATGGTTTTCCTCAAAAGTGGAAGTCTGATGTTACAGCAGATTTTGTCTTATCAAGAGTGGCAGCGCATATATAAAAATGAGACATTTGTGAGTTGAATGAGATGTTAGAATACCAATAGCAGTAGCACTTAGTCTTATATACATACCTCTTCACAGTGCTTTACAGTCCTCTCTAAGGGGTTTACAGAGTCAGAATATTGCCTGCAACAAACTAGGCCCTCGTTTTACTGACCTTAGAAGGATGGAAGGCTGAGTCAACCTTGAGCAGGTCAGGATCAAAGAGTTAAAGCAGCTAGCAAAGGTGTACGGTGATCAGTTCTATTTCAGAAAACTAAATGACTGGAATCTTTATCACAATCTCTGAGTGTGTTTGTGTTACCACTAAATGTACTCTTACACAGAAGCTGAACTGATCTGTCCAGAAACAAATATCTCATTTGTTAAAGTTCCATTAAACATTCACTTTTAACCTTTGGAATTGGTTAAATTCCATTTGTTAAACTTCCATTTCAAACATATGCTGTTTGAAATGCACCAAAGTAGCAGAGTATGAAAGAAAAGGAGGACAAGAATAACTAAAAGTCTCTGAGACATACCATATATCTGTTCAAGATTGCCTAAGTCCACCTTTCTACCCAGACTCCTGCAGATGTGAAATTAATTAACCACTCCTATGATGCTCTCCAGTTCAATACATTTAGAGGGTACCAGTTTAGAAAAAAAGCTGGGTGTTTTTTTGCAGATCCTGGCGCTTGTTTTTATGCTTCAAGTTGAATCTGGGCTAGATGGACCTCAAGGACAGCAATTCAGAAGTTTTTTTTCTTGAAGTGCAAAATGCTACGTCTACAGAATTGATCATAATCCTTTTGGTATCCGTTATAAGCACATTTTCTCTATGCAGTTAATTATACAACATGGGCTTTTTATATAATAACACTGAACCATTAGTTTTTACATGCATGCTTTGACTAATATATTTAGGAGAGAATAGCTCTTTTTCCTTATCCCATTGCCTTGCATGTATTTCAGATCTAAAATGATTTTTATCCCATAGTTTTCCTTGAGGAAACAGCACTTCATATATATAATTGACTACAATGCTGTAGGCCTTCTCCCAGGTAGGTAGAGATTGGAATATAGGATTGCAGTCAGAATTTAATGAACCCCATGAGAAAGTGGCAGTTGTACGGGATTAAACATCACATGCAGAGAGAGTGAGAATGGGTTGTACCAGACATACTTCCCTTCTTGCTCATCATCTTAATATAAGCGCCACACCAATCCCTATAACAAAAACAAAGGGTGAAGGTGTTTGTGATAGTCAGTTTGGGTGGCATTAGCCAAATTAAGGCTTGCTATGCAAAAAATATGTAAAGACTGAAAAATCAAACCTTGCCGATTCTCTGCAGTAATTAGGCAAGATTAATTTTAGGAGCATTATTCATGAAAATTCACTAGAGAAACAGATTTATCCAATGCTTACCTGTGAAATCAGATCAGAATATTATTATTTTTAATTGCCGATGAAATAAGATCTAGTGTTCCATTTGAAGATGAAGGCATCTTTCGCCAACTGCTAAGTAAAAATCACATCACATAAACTGACTAATAATCATTAGCATTTTTTCTTGCTCTCAGTGCCAAGCTCAGTAATCTGTAGAAACTAAGAAGTATGGTAACTAGTTCATTGTTCTCCCTCTTAGTACTCTCTAAATGTTTGGGAGGTGCTAGCTGTCAGAATTTTTCTCAAAAGGCTAAGCAGACTCAAACCTAGTATTTCTGGAACAACTCATTAGAAAATGCCTGGGCTGTATCTATCCCTAAAAGTACTAATTAGATTAGTTTGGAAGTAAAAAATATATCCTGAAAGTGACAAACCATGTCCATATTTATACTAAAAAGATTACATGGACATGTTGGTGAAGCAGGAGTGAAATTCAACCACTTTGCACCACCTCGCGGGAGGTGGTAGGGGCTATTTGAATCAGTTGGCCCCATCCATGCCCACCTGCCTTCTTCCTTTTAGAGACTGAGTCCCACCAAGCCACGCCCACAGAGCCATTAGGGAAAAATTTTGAATTTCACCCCTGTGGTGAAGGCTTCAAAAGTTAACTTTAACATGAAGGATAATTATTTTATTGTGATGAGGCATGGCAGGTGATCTATATATTCAGGAGGGTGATCGGTATATTCAATAGATGTGATGATTTGTTATGTAAATGACTTCCATTTTGATTATCCATGTGATTCTGTTTGCTGTTCAAAAACAAGCAATCCGATAACACAGCTGGGTCCTATAACAGTGCTCTGAAGAATGATAGTCATGCTCAGTGATACCTGTATATTCCCCTAGTGGGGATTGCAATTGCTCTGTGAATAGAATTCTAATTGTAATTGTCCTAGGAATACAATTCTT